>NC_053037.3:259613134-260863134 GCF_002575655.3 Aegilops tauschii subsp. strangulata
TAGGACCGAGAATATATCGACCAGAGGGGGTGAATAGGAGATTCAAAATTTCTTGCGGAAGTTTTGAACTGATCCCAAACACAGCAGTGGAAACAAGGTACGATAGAAACAAACTCAATCAAGCATGATGTTGAGGAGCATTTCTATTGACATAGTAAGCAACTATGGTATGGGCTTAAGATATCACAGTTTAACTACAACGATAGTAATGCAAAAAGCAAACACATGTAATAGCAAGAGGTATAACATGACATGAACTATAAGAGAAAAGCACGATACTTAACACTGAAGAGGTGAATGAAAAGACACAGGAAGAGCACACCAGTCTAAACAGGGTGAACACGAGGAGAAATAACTAAATGATAGGAATGACTAAAGGGACAAGAGAGAATGCAACAGGATGAACAACTAACAATAAGAGATGAGGATGACAGAGTGAATGAAATGCAACAGACAGAGTGGATCGGATAAACTATCGTCACGGAGCATAAAAGTAAACAGCCGAAGGTAGTGCAGTAGAGTAGACTGAACCAGTGGTGCTCGATGGTGATAGATGGATTTGGTAGACCAGTTCGCCCTTCTGCCAAAGGTCTACATTTGGTTGGAGGGATTGTGACTTAACACGGAAGATAAACTCTTTTCGCCCTATTCTCCTTCAACTCTGAGCTGATCAGACTCCAGTTGATTTCACTTGTGGTAGATACTTGTCGGCAATCTCCAAACCTTCGGTCAACCTTCATGAACCACAATCACTCTTGGTTGCGAAAGATCTTGCTCCGTGAAGACAACAACTCTTCAACACTCGAGCCGACACCTATCCGTCTAGAGACTATGCAACTCTCAAGAGTAATAGGTACAAGAACTCTAACTCAGAACTACTGTGATGCTCAACCACTGTCTAAGTTTGGGCTCTTGATTTTTCTCTCGGTGGATCTTAAACTCAAATCACTCGAAGAGGGGATGCTCAAATCAATCTTCTCATAAATCTTAGGCGAAGCAGCCAATAGACAATGTTGGAGTGGGGTGGCTATTTATAGCCGCAGCCTTCCCTGATGGGAAATGACCAAATTGGACATGAGGAGCAGCCAATGGCTGAAAGACACGTGTCCAACGGTCGGAAATTGAGCACAACGGTAACATTATTTCCGGAGCAATTAATGCTAACTCCTCAGTTCGAAAGATATCTCCAGCAGCATGAAGAACAACGTCTACTACTGTCAAGTAATCATTCAGAGCATAAAGAGTTTTCTCTCACATCTTTCATAGGTTTTGGGCTAAGCATCACAGCGGATCTAAGCTTCGAGAACCTATACCCCTCTTAATAGTACGGAGGTCCTATGACTCAAATGAATGAAAGAAGAACAACGAAATAAATACTATGTCTTCACTTTGTCTTCGAATTCCATACTCTGCAATCAATTTCTTCGGAAAACAACTCCGAACCAATTGCTTCGCTTCAGCAATAAAGTTTCGAGAGGTTAACTCCTTCACATGAATCTTCTCATCTACATGTCTTCAATAGATGTAGCTCGTTCTTCTCTGAAACATAGATATACTTCGGTGAAGTTCCTCGAACTTAGCACTGGAGACAACATTCTCTTAGGTTCTGTATGGACTATTTCTCTCTGTATGCAATAGCAAACAAATCAGTCCATACCTGTTTCTGTCAACAATCTCCAAAACACAGGAAGGCAAATATTGCACCAATGATCTCCCCCTTTTTGGATGATTGTTGACAAAACAGAACACATGAAGGATAGATAATGAATGGAATGTAATGCGAAGGATAATGAAAGACGAGAGATAAGTATGAAGATGAAATACGCTCCCCCTGAAGGTATGCATCGTAGTTAAACTGGAAGGTAGCAAGATAAATCTTCATATGAGTGATATTGACATAAGATCTCATTCGTGGTTTCTTTCTATGCACTCGACAGTGTCTGCGATATTTCCTGTCACACAAAATCTTTGAAAAAGAGTTTTTAGATAAAAAGAATACTTTGAAATGATTTGTGACGAAGGATAAATCACGAGGATTAGCTCAGAACATAGTCTGAATCCACACGAGATGTATGTTCTCTGCATGTTAGATGTCCGAGTATAAATAGAGCAAGGGACTCATGAGTATATTGCTCGAAGTGGATATGCTTCAGACATGGTTTTCCTGCAACAAGGATGGTAAGAAGGATATGTGCGAGGAAAACAACTATATAGAAAGAATTTGCTTTCGACATCAATAAGTTTGATCTGAAGATACTCTCTTCTCTAGTAAGGTTAGATAGCGAAAGATAATTATTATATCATATCTAACCATAAGACACATATAGTTCCAAGGAGAAAAAAATCTGAGCTAGAGAGGCGTGAAATACAGTTCTCCTTGAACAGCTTTTACTTTCCCCACATGAAAGATAAATAGATGATAGTTGTTGCAAGGGAGTAAGTTTTCGGTAGCACATGCAAACAGATAGTTGGAAGCAAATAGTATTGCAGGAGGGGTTATTAACAGTACATGATGACCGAGTATTTCAACACCACAGGCGGTGCATTAAGTTTCAGAAGCAAATTGTTCGAAGAAAACAAAAAAGTTTGACTGGAGAAAAGCAAATGGCGAATGGAAACACCCTACAAATAACCCGCATATCTATCACTCGATGTTCTTCTCCCCCCTTTTGTCAACAAGTGTCAAAAAGGAGAGAGAATGTGTACGAAGAATTGCTCGTATGAAGAATCCTCAGAATCAGAATTAGCACTGCTTGACGAAGTAGAGCGAGGGATGATTGAGGCCGAAGCAGGAGTTGCAGCATGGGCTTCGGGATCAGCTTCGGAAGTAGCATTACGAGGTGAATCTGGCTTGTAGATAAATGTCCCAGCTGTGTGTTCAATATCATCATCTGGTTCGACAAACAATAGGTCAGTTGATGTAGAACACTGAGGAAGCACTCGGGTTTGCCTTCGTATGCGAGGTATTGCAAATAACTCTAGATAGTCATATTCTTTCTTGATACCCTTGGAAGTGAGCTGTTTGCGAGAATAATGCTGCCTCAAAAGGGTCCAGGAGCGCTTCTTTTGTTCCTTCTCATGCAGGAGGGTTTGGCGAGCATAATTGTGAAGCAAATTTATTTCAGTCATCATTTCCAGCTTCACTTTCTGATCGAGCTTGATATGGCTTTCCAGGGCTTGCTAAGTGCGAATACAAATCTCATACATAGAGGGATTTTCTTTGCGAGGGATTTAAACTCTCGCTTTCTTAACTTTCGAAGCAGAGGTAGTGGCATTCATTGGCATCTTCCCTTTGCCAATATCCTTCACCATCCGAAGTGTGTCATGAACTGGTGGCATGAAAATCTTCGGTGTAATTGGGCAGAGAAATTTTTCTTCAAGCAACTGCTCAATAGCAAAGATGATCCAAGGTGCATATGGCTTCAAGGCTTGAGGACTATCAGCAGCACAGGCCAGGTTGCGAACGAAAAGATCTGGAACATCAAAACTAATTCCTTGAGAAATGGCCAGAAGAGCATTTCCCACGATGCCACTGATGGTTTCTGGCTTGTTTGTTGGTGTGAGAGAATTGCAGAGGATATAAAACACCACTTTGTTCTCATAGGCTAGATTCTTTGGATTTGTTTCAATGCACTCATCACCAACAAGTTTGGGGTCCATCAGCATATGAAGTTGTGCTTCGGAAACTTCCCAATAGTACAGCCTGTGTTCTCGTTCCTTATCAAATTCACACCAAGGAAGATTTAGCAGAGCTAAAAATTGGCCTGCCGAGCATTTGATCTTTTCCTCCCCCGTGATCCATTCGAGGATCCATGTAGAGCTATCTCCAAGTTCTCCTGAGATGTACGTAGTGGCATAGAACTGAAGGATTACTTCATGATTCCAGCCATTATTGAAGCAAAGAAAACCCTTCAGGAAGACATGTTCAATTTGCTCAATGGTGTGGTGAAACCAGGGTAAAGTTTCAAGCTCAGCAAAGTTCAAAATCTTGTGCTTGAATATTCGATTCTTGCCGAATCCGAGCATAATACACAGCCTGTTCTTTTGTCCAAAATCTGGGTGACAGCAAAGTCCTTTCTTCATCATATGGGCTGGTCGTAAAGAATGCAAGCTTTGAAAGATGAAGCTGCTCATTAAATGCAGGACCATTTGGGCCATCTTCATCGGGAAACAAAGGAATGGTTCCTGTGTATTTCTCAGATTATCTTCATCGCTCATTGACTTGGTCCGAATGTCATCAGGTGTTGGCACATGCTCTTCAATGGGCTTAAGAGGAGCACGAGGCATCCTTGATTCCTCTGGTACTGATTGTTGTGGGGCGCTTGTCTGATTATCAATTTTGCTCGCTGGAACTCCTTCAGCGGCTTTCTGGCTTTCGGGCACTAGGGCCTTTTCTTTCGGTGCATTTTCGTCGGTAGGAGGCACAACAACCTCTTCAAAAGCCTGGGTCAGAACCGCTTCTTTCTCGACTGCTTGGGGCACAATTGGTGGAACAACTCCTTCGTGAGCCACGGATTCTTCAGATTTCTTCTCTTCCTCTTCCAACTATGGTGCAGTGGAAGCAGGAGTAGGATCAACATCCATCTGGGTAGGGGCACTAGATGATGTGACTGGGGTGATTTGGTCCCGGGAAGCATTTAGCTCCCCCTCAATCTTGTCATTCTCCTCCTTGTTGGATCCGGAGGGCTCAGCTTGCATTTCCTTCGGAGGCGATGGGTTTGCCTTCTCAACCACAATCTCTTCATCAGTTTTATCATATGTGGCTTGCTGCTTAGTCATGGCATTTTCCTCATCAGACTTGTTCAGAAAGATATCAACGACATCAAGTTCTTTGGCAGCTAGAGTAGGAACGACAACATCCATAGACTTAGCTTGCTACATGGGTTCATCCTCGTGAGGAGGGGATGGTGGAATCTACTGCAGAGGAGTACTTGAGTCAATAGGAGTATCCGTTGTAACATTCTGAATGCGGTGATCTTTGATTCCTTTCGGCTTGCTAGCTCTTGCCTTAACCTTCTGACTTTTTCTTCCTTGATTCTTTGTTGAGCAAGATCTGCCCGACGGTCAATTTCATCATTCCTTCGGTCACATAGCTGAGATACTTCCATTTTCAGACGTGAGTGCCACTCAATTTTGTCATTCCTCATGAGACTAAGAGCCTTAGTGAGCTCAACAGTCTCTTTATTCAGACCTTTCCTTTCAGATTTGGTGTTGGCATCTCTCCTCATTTGCTCGAGGGTTTTCTTGTCCTCGACAGCCTGGTTCAATTTTTAGTAATTTTCCTCAGCTCAATGAAATGTTTTGTTACCAGTTTGGTAACGTCATCAGGAAGTCCCAGACTGCCTAAATCAACTGATTTTGCATCGTAGGTAGCACTTTCAATTACATCAATCATGAGATTGAAGTCATATTTCTGTTCCTCTTTGGAAGCAGGAACACTGCATTTGGCTTTCTTAGCAGAAACTTCAGCTTTCTCTTCGGGCAACAGTTTTCTCTTTGCAGAAGGGGCGGCAGAACCTGAAGGTTTGTCAGAGACTAGAGTGGGTGCATGTCTTGGTGATTTCCTTAGAGGGGGTGAAACTTTCACTGGAGAGGGAGTCTTGTATGGCTTGTTTAGAAGAGCACGTTGATCATATATGGGTATTTCATCGGGAGCATTTTCATCAGAAGACTCATTAGACGAGTCAGAAGCGACCTTCTTGGATTTCCTGGCGACATATTTCTTTCGGGGAGCTCGAGGCGAAACTGGATTTCTGGACTTGCTTCCTTTTGAAGCACGATCCTTTTTCTTCTGTACATCTTGCTGAGTCAGCATGACATTTCTCTCTTCGACTTGATTTTTCTTTGTAGCCTCGGCTTCATGCTTGACTTTGGCCTTGGCTCTGTTTTCCACTTCCTTGGGAAAATCAGCGATAGTTTTGAGGGAGTCTGCATGAGCATTTGAAGGCGGCAGAGGCCTGACCTTTTCATCATCTGGGCCGATGCAATTCTCAGCAATGCAGTCATTCCAAGGTGGAGTGAAGGCAAACATGATCTGATATTTTCTTCGAACAATTTCATAATTGAACCATTCCTTTGCCCAGTGACGGCGAATCCTTTGTAGCCTGTTATTTCTCTAAGTTGTAGTTTCAACTCCAGGTGGAGTTTTATAACTTTCGAGATCAGACATCTCGGCAGTTGTATTATTCTCTCTGGCACGAACACCCTTTTTGGGATTTCCATCAGAGAAAAGTGTCAGGGCGTCAGTGACCAGTTCATCCTCCAGCTGACTATGAGCTGAGGGAATATCATCATCTTCTTCTTCGGATTCAGACTCAAATTTCTTCTTTGGTGTCTTGGGTAGCTTTGATGATTTTCCTCCACCAGTCAATCCCATACGCTCAGACATGGCAGGCAACTGAGGCAAGTCTCCTTCAGAACCAGACTGCTCTTCCGAACTTTGTGTCATGACCAACCCGTAAAATAGAATAGATGCGAGGGAAAATAGAGTAGGGTCATAAACATGCGCAGAAGCATTTTTGAATGAAAACTGAATGTTTTTAGAAGAAACAGAGAATCCATGGTATACTTTTGAGAAGACATCATCGATAGATTTGCAACATGCCATAGAATGATTAAGGCGGAGTAACAACTATCTAATCTTTCGAAAAAGTACTCATGAACCCTAGATCCAGGAAAACTAGTACGAGGGGAAAACTACAAACCGCACCAGTCATAACCTAGTGATTCCTAAGGATCTACCGCAAGGAAATAAATCAAAGAAAATCTGTAGGTAAGAGCTGCCCTAGAACAGAGAAGTGGAAAGGGCCAGTTCCAGATCGAGGCGCCCTAACTTGGCAGCATGGATCGACTACGGCAATGCGGGAAGAAAGATTTACCACACTGGCACGACCAACGGCGATGAGACTTCACTGGAGTTGCACGGTGAGGCACTTCGACGGAGTTGCTTTGAGCCCGGGCTCGGGAGGAGAGCGAACGAGGGTTTGAGGAAGAAGTGAGGAAGAAGAGACCAAGAGGGGTATTTATAGCCCGCAAGCGGAACCACCTCTTCTGAAATCTACGGCCTACAAACGCGGGACGTTCCACATTCAATGGACACGATCACGATTGTGATAATCGTGGGCACGTGGCAAACGTTTCCTACGAAAATCTCGGAAACTGATGGGAAGCCAAAAGGTTTGAAGAAGGGCAAACGCCAAAAACAAATTAAGGTGGTTGATTTCATTCGCGACAAAGGACGTTTGACTGAAATCTTCTTCAGATCAAATTGCATGCTTATGATGGACAACATAGATTGGATGAGAAAGAATAGAGGGATAACAAGGTCCGAATCAAAAAACTCAGCAAATGAGAGAAAAACACAAAACTACTAAGCTCTAAGTGAGTTGACATTCGGACAAAATACAAACACATCGAAAAGCAAAGAATACGAATGAAAACACAAAGAACTAGGACCAATAATAAAGATCTCTGGATTAAGGATAAACGAGTAGAATCCGTGAGATAATTCCTGCAAGAAGGGTAAGTTCTTTTTCGCAACCCACACTTGCGTGGGCAACGAGGATCTCATTTGCTTCATCAGAGCATGAACATTCCTTCGGCGAGATCTGTAGATCACCTGTGTATTTCAAGAGTAATCATATGAATATGCATTGAAGTTATTTCCAGAGACATGAGTATAATGATTTGAGGAGGTACACATGTACTCCTTCTATCGAAGGTTTGACCGATACCCATTCGAGAAACTTTATGCGCCATTCTGCGAATGATAATCATTTCCTCGAAGAGAATCACTCTACATGTTCAAGTTAGCAGTGATAGATTGATTTTCAATGATGCACTTCTTCACCCAGATTTGCTTCTTGGGTGAACCAGACCTGCAGTTAGTCCCAACATATAGAGCGAAAACCTTACCATTTTGTTGTTTGAAGAATTTGTAGTTCGAGTCATCAGCCTCATTAGAAACAACAGTGATGGGAGTATCATATCCTGACAGAATTGCAGGTTCGAGAGTTTTGCTTTTAGCAAGAACCCAACTCGTTTGAGGATACTGTTCGCGAGTCCAGTAGGTTCCATCAACATTGAGTTTGCTTTCAAAACCCAATCCTTCCTTTCGAGGATTTTTGTGCAGTATTGACTTCTTGAGCACATCACAGAGAGTTTGATGCCCCTTGAGGCTCTTTAGCGTTCCTATCTCAAGCAAGTTCTTTAGTCTGCAATTTTCATCAGAAATAGCAACAAATTCCTTGGGAGAGGGGTTAGAAATATCACTCGTAGTAGTTGCAATGTTCTCGATGACAACATTAGATGTTTCAGCATGTGAGTCAGCATTGCTACATTCTAGGCATTTTAAGCAAGGAGGCACAAAATCATCAGGAAGTCGAACAGATTGCTCGGCGAAGAGAGAAGCTTTTTCTTTCGCAAGCGCGTTATGTGATTCTTTCAGTCACTCGAGTTCTTGATTCTTGTTAAGGAGTTCATCTGATAAACTCTCAAAGTCCACTGAAAGGGAATCATATTGGTTGGAAAGATCATCAATAGATGAAGAAAAAGCATCATGCTCTTCGATGGACTTTTGATTCTTCTCCATCTCTTTGACCAGTAATCCTTCGGTTTTCCTAAGATTCTTCTCAAGCATTTCAAGCTCATCTTGTTGAGATTTTGGAAACTTAACAAGTTTAGCACAAGCAATGTGATGCGGAGCATCCCTCGTTCATCCCCATGGACGTTCCGTCACCACCGCAAGCACAAAGAGTACCAATGACAAGAGTCCGCGCACGCGTCATCAAAACCGAGGTTAACTCTTTCCTCTTCGAACTTCATTCGGATTCACATGAGAGTTGAGTTCTACCTCAAATGGATACATTGTGCATTCTTAGGTACCAAGGAGAAGACCGTGAGGAGGCATGGAGGGATCACCAAGTCCACATGGAGCCCCAAGGAGAAGAAGGAACTCCCAGACGCGGAACACCGGAGGCCTCGGACTACCCCAGGTGCCCGGACCCCCCCCCCCTCTGTCAACTCCCAAATGCGGAACACCGGAGGCCTTGGACCACCCCGGGTGCCCGGGCTCCTATGCCCCGGGTGCCCGGACCCCCGGCCCCAAAGTGCGCGGCCCCTCTGTCCACCCCGGGTGCCCGCACCCCAACCACCGGGTGCCCGGCCCCCTCCCAGGCGCCACCCCGGGTGCCCGGCCCTCAATCCTGGGTGCCCGGTCTTCTACTCCCCGACCACCCCGGCTGCCCAGACCACTTTACTCTGGGTGCCCAAACTCCACCGAAAGTGCCTGCGTGCATCTTGGGCTAAATGACCCTTGTACCCCCATTTCCCTCTTATTTCGTCCCTAGACTATAAGTACTCTTCCTCTAGCTCATTAGAGAAGATAGCAAAGTATTTGATAAACAAAGAGAGAGCTTTGCTCATCTTGCTCCTTTTGGAGATCTAGACCTCCTCTTGGAGATCAAGCCCTCCTCTTGGAGAAGCTCCTATTGGAGATCAAGCCCTCCTCTTGGAGAAGAAATCCCATCATAGGATCATCAAGACCTCTTTCCTCATAGGATTGGGATGAACTAGTTACCTCTTGTATCTTCTTGTGTTGGATTTGGACCTTTGTATCTCTCTTTGTGTGATTGGATCTAGCACATGTGTGATTGGATCAAGTCAATTTGAGTGTTCCTCTTGTTTTCCCCCTTTGTGTTCTTCTTGTTCTTGGGGATTTCCCCTTCAATTCGTGAAAGATCTCCATCTAGGGTTCCACCCTGCAACATCTTGGTATCATGAGCCATGGTTTCTCACGAAATTGGAGCCCCCTTCTTGTTCTCTACCCTAATTTTGTTGTCTTCTTCCCCAATTTTGAAAATTCCCCACCAAAAATAGCCCCAATTTTTTTTGTGATTTGTTGGTTTGATGATGTTTTGTTGGATTTGATCCATGGATTTGCTTGGTTTCAAGTGGATCTAGCCTTCCCCAATCCATCTCCACCTTTCCCACCACTAAATCCACCAATTTCTTCCATTTTTCCACAAATTTCCGCCCAAATCCGTGACCCGCGGGCACCCGGACCCCCCGGGCAAGTTCCGCCCAACCCTGCTGACCACCCCGGGTGCCCGCACCCCTTACCTCCGGGCACCCGGACCCACGGGCCACTTTTTCTGCCCAACCCTGCTGACCACCCCGGGTGCCCGCTGTCGGTGTCAAAACCGGCGGATCTCGGGTAGGGGGTCCCGAACTGTGCGTCTAAGGTCGATGGTATCAGGAGACAGGGGACACGATGTTTACCCGGGTTCGGGCCCTCTCTATGGAGGTAATACCCTACTTCCTACTTGATTGATCTTGATGAATATGAGTATTACAAGAGTTGATCTACCACGAGATCGTAATGGTTAAACCCTAGAAGTCTAGCATGTATGTCTATGGTAATGAGTATCTGTCCTTTCCGGACAAGGTCCTCTGGTTTATATAGACACGTTACACAGGGTCAGTTACAAAGGAAAAGAATCTACATATTCGGTCGCCAAGCTTGCCTTCCACGCCAAGGAGAGTCCCATTCAGACACGGGTGCAGTCTTCGGTCTTCGCATCTTCACAACCCACCAGTCTGGGCCATACGGACGCCCGAGGACCCCCTAGTCCATCCCTCAGTAGCCCCTGAACCTGGCTTCAATGACGAGGAGTCCGGCGCACAGATTTGTCTTCGGCATTGCAAGGCGGGTTCCCTTTTCCGAACTCCAAGATAGTCTCCGGACGTAATGATTGTATCCGGACCTGCAACACACACCACACACAACCATAGAGAGAATACAATATTCCACGGGTCCAATCCGCTGACAACTTTTTACAACGTGACATCACGTCTGCCCGGTCATAATTTGGAACCATTTGGTGTCTGCCGCTCCTTGTTTCGAGACACGGTTGCCATTGGCACGTCCTGTCGAAGCAGAGATCGTGTCCCTTTATTGCGGGATTCTCATCAATACGGGTATAGGTAACCCAACCGTGCCGTTTACACAGCCCTTGGGAATAGGCGAGTTTTGAGGCGAGTGGGAAGGCGTTCGATATTCACTGCCTTTATAAGGGGATAAGAATTCTCCCTTGTCTACTCACGCCTTCTCCCTTCTCTCCCCTTCCATCCTTGAGATCCAGCGCCCAAGTCCCCATCTTTCCATCTTCGAAAAGCATCCGACCATGTCCGGATCCGGAGGTCAAGGCAAATGGATGGTCTCCTCCGTCAAGGAGAAGGACATTACTGAGCTTCGGGCGGCTGGGTACTTGGCGAAGGAAATCGCCCACCGTCTTCCAGCTCAGGGGCAAGTCGTCCCCACGCCGAAGCCCAACGAGAGGGTGGTATTCATCCCTCATTTCCTCCGCGGGATAGGGTTTCCACTCCACCCTTTCGTCCGCGGGCTGATGACTATTATGGGATAGACTTCCATGATCTATCCCCGAACTCTTTCCTCAACATCTTGGCGTTCATCGTCGTGTGTGAGGCCTTCCTCCGCATCCAACCCCACTTCGGGCTGTGGCTCAAAGTCTTCAACGTGAAGCCGAAGGTAGTGGACGGCCAGCACGCGGAGGGCGGAGGAGCCATGGTGAGTAAGCTGGCCAATGTCTCCTGGCCAAAAGGCACTTTCGTGGAGACTGTCCAGGAATGGCAAAAACAATGGTTCTACATCGCAGAACCCCGCGGCACAAACTGGGCCGCGGCCGCCAAATTTAACTCCGGCGCTCCCATGCGACTCACCTCCTGGGTCGAGAAGAGCCCTAACTGGTGTTCGCCAGATGAGCTGATAGCGCTGCAGACGCGCGCTCAAAGCATGGTGGACAAGAATGTCAAACTTGTCGATGTAATCCAGGTGATGCTAGTTCGCCGGATTCTCCCGTGCCAGAGCCGAAGCCTCCCGCTATGGAAGTTCAATCCGAAGAAGCACCATACCCTGAAGAGGCTCTTCGAGACCACTCACGAAGATGCCTGGAAATTTCTCTTCAAGGGCAACGAGGTACTGCCAGCCACGGATTCGGACCGTGGACACGACATTAACCACCCCGCCAGCGAGGTGAGTTTCCAACATGTCCTCTACTTGTCTGCTCTAAGGAAGATATCCGAGCTTTTACCATCATTGCTTTTTCAGGAATGGATGAAGAGGGCGAAGCGGATCCAGTGTCCGGCTCCACTGCTGGAAGAACCAGTCATCCCGCGTTTAGCGAAGATGCTGGTGCCGGCGCCCAATAAGGTGCCGGAGAAGAAGGCCAAGGGGGTCCGGAGTGGCCCCCATCGCAAGTGCGCTTCGGACGCGACGTCCGAAGACAAGACCCACTCCTCCGCCGCCGAGGATGATGACGATGATGAGGAGGAGGAGGACAACCCTCCCCCTGACGAGGGAAGGAAGAAGAGGGCAGCCTCCACGAACCTGGAGGCGGGGACGCCCAAAAAGGGGAAGGGCTCTTTTGCGGACAAATCCGCGTGGGACGTCGACAGCAGTCCGGAGCGACACCCCCGCACCAAGCCTCAAGCTGCTTCGTAAGTGCCATGACTCCCGCATACCCGTATGTCCAGCCTCCCTATTTCTATGTATTGACATGGTTAATTATGCTATTGCAGTCCGGCCCACAACAGCTCCCAGCGATCCTCATCAAGAAGTTCGTTGGACTCAAAGGAGATGGCCAGCGAGACACCACCAGCCGCCTACTCTCCCAAGGCCAAAGGAGACGACGAGGTGCTATCCCAACGGACCTTCCCAGGCTAGGGAGAGGATCAAGAGGCGCCCGAAGGCGAAGCCCCTGTCGCCGAACACCTGTGCCTCCCCCGATTTGACCGTACACTAATCATGCACGCAAGCGTGTACGATCAAGATCAGGGACTCACGGGAAGATATCACAACATAAGTCTAAAACATAAATAAGTCATACAAGCATCATAATACAAGCCAGGGGCCTCGAGGGCTCGAATACAAGTGCTCGATCATAGACGAGTCAGCGGAAGCAACAATATCTGAGTACAGACATAAGTTAAACAAGTTTGCCTTAAGAAGGCTAGCACAAACTGGGATACAGATCGAAAGAGGCGCAGGCCTCCTGCCTGGGATCCTCCTAACCACTCCTGGTCGTCGTCAGCGGGCTGCGTAGTAGTAGGAACCTCCGGTGTAGTAGGAGTCGTCGTCGACGGTGGCGTCTGGCTCCTGGGCTCCGGCATCTGGTTGTGACAACCAGGTAGAAGGCAAAGGGGGAAAAGAGGGAGAAAGGAAACCGTGAGTACTCATCCAAAGTACTCGCAAGCAAGGAGCTACACTACATATGCATGGGTATATGTGTAAAGGGCCATATCGGTGGACTGAACTACAGAATGCCAGAATAAGAGGGGGATAGCTAATCCTGTCGAACACTACGCTTCTGGCCACCTCCATCTAGCAGCATGTAGGAGAGAGTAGATGGTAAGTTCACCAAGTAGCATCGTATAGCATAAACCTACCCGGCGATCCCCTCCTTGTCGCCATGTTAGAGAGTGATCACCGGGTTGTATCTGGCACTTGGAAGGGTGTGTTTTATTAAGTATCCGGTTCTAGTTGTCATAAGGTCAAGGTACAACTCCGGGTCGTCCTTTTACCGAGGGACACGGCTATTCGAATAGATAAACTTCCCTGCAGGGGTGCACCACATAACCCAACACGCTCGATCCCATTTGGCCGGACACACTTTTCTGGGTCATGCCCGGCGGCGGAAGATCAACACGTCGCAGCCCTACCTAGGCACAACAGAGAGGTCAGCACGCCGATCTAAATCCTATGGCGCAGGGGTCTGGACCCATCGCCCATTGCACACCTACACGTTGCAAGGGCGGCCGGAAGCAGACCTAGCCTAGCAGGCGTTCCAGTCCAATCCGGCGTGCGTCGCTCAATCGCTGACGTCACGTAGGCTTCGGCTGATACCACGATGTTGAGTGCCCATAACTGTTCCCGCGTAGTTGGTTAGTGCGTATAGACCAAATGGCCAAACTCAAATCAAATACCAAGATCTCGTTAAGCGTGTTAAGTATCCGCGAACGCCGACCAGGGCCAGGCCCACCTCTCTCCTAGGTGGTCTCAACCTACCCTGTCGCCCCGCCACAAAGTAACAGTCGGGGGCCGTCAGGAACGCAGGCCCACCTCTACCGGGATGGAGGCACCTGTCCTTTCAGCCCCCTCATCAGAATCACTTGCGTGTACTCAACGAGCTGACCCGCCTTTAGTCACCACATGTGTCATGTATATAAAGTATATAGTATATACCCGTGATCACCTCCCGAAGTGATCACGGCCCAGTAGTATAGCATGGCAAACGGACAAGAGTGTAGGGCCACTGATGGAACACTAGCATCCTATACTAAGCAGTAGGATAGCAGGTAAGGGTAACAACTGTAGCAACAATGACAGGCTATGCAGCAGAATAGGATTAACCGAAAGCAGTAATATGCTACACTACTCTAATGCAAGCAGTATAGAGAAGAATAGGCGATATCTGGTGATCAAGGGGCGGCTTGCCTGGTTGCTCTGGCAAGAAGGAGGGATCGTCGTCGACGTAGTCGTACTTAGGGGCATCATGGTCGGTGTCAGGGTCTACCGGAGAAGAAGAGGGGGAAGAAATAGTGAATACAAAGCAAACAAAGCATCACGAAATATAACAAGGCAATACGCGGTGCCAGGGGTGATCTAACGGAGGGATAGGTGATACTGGCGAAGGGGGGAAACATCCGGGAAAGTATTCCCAGTGTTCAGCGTCTTCGGACAGATGAACCGGAGGGGGAAAGTTGCGTGTTCGCTATGCTAGGGATGTGTGGCGGATGAACGGGCTACGTATCCGGATTCGTCTCGTCGTTCTGAGCAACTTTCATATACAAAGTTTTTCCATTCGAGATACGGTTTATTTTATATTAGTTTTCTAAAGTTTTAAATCATTTTTGGAATTAACAGATTTAATTTAAATAAAAACAGGTTTACTGCATCAGCATGACATCATCAGGATGTCAGCAGTCAACTGTGCGTTTGACTGGGTTAACTGACGTGTGGGTCCCGGTTGTCATAGACTACTAACTAACTAACAGTTAGTTATATTAGTTAGCAGGCTAATTAAGTTTAATTAGTTATCTAAATAGGATTAATTAAGTTAATTAATTAATTTTTGTTTTTATCTTCTTTTTTAATAGGGGCTGGGCCCCAGCAGTCAGTGGCCCAAAGGGCCAAAGCGGGGGTGCGGGTGGCCGGTGCGGGCGAAGGGGTGCCCGCATGCCCCGAGGCGACCAGGGGAGGAGGCGCGGCCGCGGTGGCTGCCGGAGCAGGGCGGCGCGACGAGGCCAGGCGGGACGGCGTGGGTAGAGCCGTATCAGGGCCATGACGGCGCGTGGTGTGTGCGGCGGGATTGCGAGGTAGTTGCGTAGGGGCGGTGCCCGGCGCGGGGGCCTGCGGAGGTGAGGCGAGTGCGGGAAGAGGAGTCTGGAGGCGGGCGGTGTGCAGGCGGTATCGGGGCCGCGTGGCGTTGGCCTACCGGGGGCGTGCTGAGCACGGGGCGGGGCTCGGACGCGAGCCGCGTGTGCGGTGGCCGCGGTGGTGAGGTAAACGACGGCGATGAGCACGGCCGCGGCGGGGAACGATGCTATGGGGTCGCACGCGAAAAACAGGAAGAGAGGCGAGGTGCACGAGCTCACAGTGAAGGTCGGAGGGGAGCTCAGGGGAGCCGGGGTGGCCGGAGGGCGGCGGATCGAAGACGACCGCCGACGGCGATCCGAGGACAAAGATGGCATGGGCGACGGTGTTGGAGCGAAGGGAACGGCTCGATCCGCGTGAGGCAGGGGTGCCGAGCTCGAATGCGTCCACGTAGTCGACAAAGACGACGGAGGCGGTGCTCCCAGCGCAGTCTCAGGCGGCAGGGAGGGTAGTGGGCACGAGGATGAGGTCGGACATGGTGACGAGGCTCGGCTGCGCGATGCGGATGCGAGAGCGAGCGAAGGAGGGGAAGTGGGCGCTAGGGTTTGACCACGAGGGAGAGGAGGCTGGGCGCGACCTTATCCGAATGGGGGAAGCGGTGGATGTCCGCCATGGCAGCATCGGCGGGCAGGGTGGCTGGGATGGCTGCCACGCCCTCCTCTGCCTCCTGTAGTAGGAGGAAGGGGATGAGTGGGGTGTGGGCTGACCGGTTGTGGCCTGGTGGGCTAGCCAGCTAGGCCGTTTGGCCCAGTTGGCGAGAGGGCCTTTTCTCTGTTTTGTTGTTTTACCTTTTAGCTATTATACTTTTCTGTTTTATTAAATTTTAGCTTATATAAAATACAAAAAGTTATACCTTTATGCCACTACCACAATTAACTTGGCACCTAAAATATAATAGTCTGTAATTGTTTAGTATTGTAAAAGTATTTAAATAATTGTTCTTTCCGCTGTTTTACTTATTTTAGGGAATCTAGGAAACTTTAAAAATGTTGGTTTCTCCACCATAATCACTTATGATTTATTTGTCACCGTTTGTACTTTTTTTTAATGTTTGAAAACTTTTCTAGTTTGACTTTATTTTAAATTTGAATTTCCGAATCGGTTTTAAACTGACGTGATACTAACAACACTAACCGAGGTGACATGGCATAATTAGTAGAGGATTACTGTAGCATGATTATTCGGGCGTCACAATTCTCCTCCACTACAAGAAATCTTTTCCCGAGATTTAAGAGGGGAGAAGGGGGAAGAATAGGTTACGAAATTCTAACGATTCTTCTTGGTCTTGGTTGCTCTTCTCGAAGAAGTCGATCCCTTACATTGATGTCTTCGTTTCTCTTCTTCAGGTCATCATGATGAAGTTGTCGTCCTTCCTTTAGGATCTTCACCGTACTTACAAAAGGGTAAGAGGGGAAAATTCTATAAGGACGGATTCTAACAAGATTGAGCATCAGACGGTTAACTCAGGGGAAGAAGCATAAGTATCTCTCGAATTGAAACTTAAGAAGATATCGTGAGCAAAGTAAGAAGATACCATGAGAAGTTTCAAGCAGATAGACAATTCGTTCGAAGCCTGAGACAAAGTGTAAAAGGGGGTCCAGAGCAATGGGAATAAGTTTAGTGTTTGATACCAGAATAGATCACTAGGTAGGTGGCCCGTGAATTACATACGAGGCCACGCACGAGGAACAACCTTGCGAACAGGGGGTGTACAGGAGAGCCAGGTTTCGATCCTGTGGAACTGTGGGTTATGGGCCCACCATGTGGGTTAGAAGTAGGAAGGGCGTCGACATCTTGCACGGTCATGATAGCAAGGGATGTCAGAGAATAACCGGTCAGGTATGTTGGCAGCATCGTTGGTACCAAGGGCGAGGGACGAAGAGAACCATTTTCCTGCTCATTGAAACGAGGCGGACCAATAGGCAAGGTTCCCGTCCATCGGTCATTACCGGAATGTCATCAACAATAGTAACCGGGTTACACTAGACAGGATGGTACACCGAGGTGTTTACATAAGCAGAAGAATATTACTGCTTAGATCATATAGATCACAAGAAAGGTTAAACAAAACAATGGAAAGGAAAATGTGATCATCAGATTAAACAGAACAATGGAAAAGAAAATGTGTTTAAACACATAATTCAGGGGTATATCCTTCCCACGGACAAGCAGAGCATGATATCCATGACAGGATATAATTGTAGAAAACCCTTTAGGTATGGGGAGAGGAATTTGATGACCATACCCATACAACGGTGTTTTGGATAATTGATAAAGAAAAGATAGCATTTTGCTTCAAATGTTCTTATTGAAGATCGGAGTAACACAGACATGCTTCGAGATAGCATTGACAAGGTCTTCAAGCAAAGGTCAGACCTTGGATACACAAAGGATCCATCAGGAAAAAATTATTAAACAAGGCATTCAATTTCCTCATGGAAAAATGGTTAACCTTGTTAAAAAGAAAACTATAACAATAGGTCCTCTGGCCAAGGGTGCTAAGCAAAGACACCACCTTACCGGGTTATGTAGAGACCAATGTTATAACTCTTGGAAATATGTCCCAATGTAACGCCCACGATGCGGCTATATCTCCCACGTGTCGAGGCACGACTTAGAGGCATAACCGCATAGTGGTTTTGTCGCAAGAAGGGTCATCTTCACACAATCCCATGTAATGAACAAGAATGGGATAAAGAGTTGGCCTACAATCGCCACTTCACACAATACATAAATATAATTCATACATCATCCAGAATACACACATAGACCGACTACGTTCAAGATCCAAATGAAAATAAGACAACCCCAAATGCTAGATCCCCGATCGTCCCAACTGGGCTCCACTACTGATCATCAGGAAAAGACACATAGTAACGACCACGTTCCTCATCAAACCCCCACTTGAGATCGATCCCATCATCTGCACTGGCATCGTCGGCACCTGCAACTGTTTTGGTAGAATCTGTGAGTCACGAGGACTCAACAATCTCACACCCGCGAGATCAAGACTATTTAAGCTTATAGGAAAGGATGGTGTAATGAGGTGGAGCTGCAGCAGGCAATAAGCATATATGGTGGCTAACATACGCAAAAGGGAGCGAGAAGAGAAGCAACGGAATGGTCGTCATCTAGAAATGACCAAGAAGTGATCCTGAACTCCTACTTACATCATACATAACTCAGGCCGTGTTCACTTCCCGGACTCCGCCGAGAAGAGACCATCACGGCTACACACACAGTTGATGCATTTTAATTGGGTCAAGTGACAAGTTCTCTACAACCGGACATGAACAAATTCCCATCTGCCTCATAACCGCGGGCACGGCTTTCGAAAGATAATACCCTGCAGGGGTGTCCCAACTTAGCCCATCATAAGCTCTCACGGTCAACGAAGGATAAACCTTCTCCCGGAAAAACCCGATCAGTCTCGGAATCCCGGTTTACAAGACATTTCGACAATGGTAAAACAAGACCAGCAAAGCCACCCGAATGTGCCGACAAATCCCGATAGGAGCTGCACATATCTCGTTCTCAGGGCACACTGGATGGGCAAGACGTCGGGTTGGCATAGACCCTGGTTGCCCAGGGTGCGCCGGACATCGCCCAGTTTGGGCCAGCACTCGAAGGAGCACTGGTCCGGGGGTTTAAAATAAAGATGACCCTCGGGCTCGCGAAAACCCGGGGGAAAAGGCTTAGGTGGCAAATGGTAAAACCAAGGTTGGGCCTTGCTGGAGGAGTTTTATTCAAGGCGAACTGTCAAGGGGGTCCCATAAATCACCCGACCGCGTAAGGAACGCAAACTCAAGGAACATAATACCGGTAAGACAGAAACTAAGGCGGCAAGAGTGGAACAAAACACCAGGCAAAAGGCCGAGCCTTCCACCCTTTACCAAATATATAGATGCATTAATTAAATAAGATATATTGTGATATCCCAACATATCCATGTTCCAACATGGAACCAACTTCAACTTCACCTGCAACTAGCAACGCTATAAGAAGGGCTGAGCAAAAGCGATAACTTAGCCAAACAACGGTTTGCTAGGAAAGGATGGTTAGGTGCTGACATGGCAATATGGGAGACATGATATAGCAAGTGATAGGTAGCACAGCATGGCAATAGAACGAACAACTAGCAAAGCAAAGATAGAAGTGATTTCGAGGGGTAGTCATCTTGCCTGCAAGGTTCTCAGAGTTGTCGAAAGCTTGATCCTCGTAAGCGTACTCAACAGGTTCCTCGTTCACGAACTCGTCTCCCGGCTCTACCCAAGACAAGAACACAAGCAACGGAACCACAATCAATCACGAGAAATGCACAAGTAACATGATGCAAAACATGTATGATATGCAAGATATGATATGCGATGCATATGCGTGCTCCGGAAGGAAAAAGATGAACAAGGCAGTAACTTGGCAAACCAAGCATGCCACTGGAAAGATGAGATGATTTCGGTCGAAATCGATATAAAGATCACCGGAAACGGATGCACGGTTTGCAAATGGCAAGCAAAACAAGAATGACACGAATCTGCGATTAACAGCATGATATCACTTAGAATACATCAAGAAACTATGCTACGGCGCTCCGACATAGCAACAAAGCATATGGTAGTAATCCACAGGAGATGCTTGACAAAAGATGAACACTGAGCTACGGCTAGTTCACAACATAACAGGCTCGAACAAGCATGACAAAAGAGCAAAAGATATCAGGTTCACAGACTTGGTGAAATTACTGGACATGGCAGAAAACAGCATCAGGTAGCAATGTTCAGAGCACGAAATCAACATGCAACAGGACTTAACATGGCAAAACAAGGCATGGAAGTATTCTACTAAATGCTTATTACAAAAGTCCCTTACTGACCATAAGCCAAAAAGAACCAAAAGATATGATGGCAAGTAGGTAAACATAGCAAGTTTCGTTATCAGGTTCCAGACTTAGCAGAAAACAGAGCATGGCAGAAACAATAATATGAAGGCATCTTGGTGAGCTTGATGCACTCACCACAAAGCAATGCATGACAAAACAAGCATACCTACAGCAATATGGCATGTTTATGAAGCTATCCATTGCAAGAACAAAAGCATAGCATGTATGGATCAACTACAATAAGCTTGGCAAAATTGAATAACACGTAAACAATCTGCCTGAAATATTTTATAGCACAAGTAGAGCAAGATTGGGTCATGCTATGCACTCCATAATTGCAACAAAGGGCAGGAATGGATCAATTACAACTATAGCTAAAAAACATCCTTACTGAACATCTCCGAAATATGCATGGATCTCTCTGTAGCATCAAGTTTACATGGCAACAAAATAACACCAGACAAAGACTTGGAGAAAACACTAAGTCTCTGAAATCAGAAACATTACGGGGCCTAGATTGCATGCTTGTGCTAGTCATCACAGAGATCAAAAAAATACATGGCATATACCCTTGGAAATATGGCATTGCACACAACAAAACACATGAAGAGCTCATGCCCATAAGATGCATAGATTAAAAGATACAAAAATGACAAATCTCCAAGTTCTGATAAGAACCAGCAGATAACAGCAACTAGCCCTCTTGCAACAGCGATTTGGGCAATAAGATGGCCTCTAATGAACATGGTGCAATTGAACAAAATGTAGATCATCACGAGACGAACAATTTGACATATTACACGCGCGAAATGGAGCTATGCACAGTGAGTTATGCTATGTTGAACAAGGGCACTTGCTATGAAATATTTAAAGACTTAGAAATTTCGGGGGGTCGAGGAGGAAGTCAACGCAGGAGTCTACCAGATCGGATCGAGGGCTGCTCGGGCTCGGGCTCGGCCGGAGCTGGGAGAGGAAGCGGGCGCCGGCGGCGGAGAGCTCAGGCTCGGATCTGGGGCGGCGGCCGGCGGCAGGAGGCGTCGGCCGGCGGTGGCGGCGCACCAGCGGCGCGGCGGGCGAGCAGGGCGGCGGGGCGACGAGGCGGCGCCGGCCGGCGGGCGGCGGGGAGCCGCGGCGGCGCGCGGGCTCGCGGGGGCCGCGGACGGGCCGGCGGGCCGCGGCAGCGCGGGGATGGCGGCGGTGACGTGTCACGCCGTGGTTGGTCGGGGCAGCGGAGCGGACATGTCCGTCGGTGGCAGTTTTGTCCAGCGGCGCGCGGTGGAGAATTTTAGGGTTGGACTGCGAATGTATACGGGAGGGGATGCACTTATATAGCTAGAGGGAGCTAGGAGAGTCCAAATGAGGTGCGGTTTTCGCCCACGCGATCGTGATCGAACGACCTAGAGCATGGAACAGAGTTTGGTGGGTTTTGGGCTGTTTTTTGAGGGGGTTTTGCTGCAACACACAAATGGACTTTGCGGATGCCCGGTTAACCGTTGGAGTACCAAACGACCTCCAAATGGAACGAAACTTGACCGGTGGTCTCCGGGTGGTATACCAAGGCCACTTGACAAGCCTCGGTCCATTCCGAGAACGTTTGACACCCGCTCACGAAAGAAAACAAGAGGGGTGCGCCGGAGGAGATAGGAGCGCCGGATTGCAAAACGGACAACGTGGAAAATGCTCGGATGCATGAGACGAACACGTATGCAAATGCAATGCACATGATGACATGATATGAAATGCAAGACATGAACAAAATACAAAACGAAAGACAAAACCCGACCACGAAGGGAAAATCATAACACATAGCCGAAAATGGCAAGAGTTGGAGTTACAAATATGGCAAGTTACATGCGAGGTGTTACACCCAACCATCATATCTGACCGTGACTCAGATCCGATTGGCGTCAGGATACCGCAGACTCGGGATGCCTGAGAAGAGAGGTGCTACACAAATTGTCGAGAAGACATTGTAAGATTCTCAGGAATTGAACAGTGGGAACGAGTTCCGAAACAAGAGTCCATCATTAATTCAAGGAGAGGTGAGGAGGTGGCGGATGGACTCGGCGACAACTCATCGAGATTTCCAAAAAGATGGATCTCCTCAATAATGTAAACACGGAGATAACATTTGTCAGATCAAATGATATAATGATGTATGCCTGAGGAAAACATACGCAAGTAAACATTGGTTGAAAGGTGCACCCGAAAAATGGGCTTAGGTAGCATGATCAACGTTAGAATGGTGGTTCAACAACCAATAGTCTAAGAATGAACTATGGACCATCAACTTCAAAGTAATAGGGTTGCTAGAAGTATATAATCCAAGCAGCACCGTTCACTTGTTGGTATCCCGGTTAGAATCAACATGAGGACCAAGAAGGGACGGTTATGGTGAGAAGTATTACTTGCATCAATAATTCATAAGAGGTGGTGAAATTCTCAAGACATTCTTGTCATAAACGATGGTAATACTCCAAGGTAGAGCATAACATAAGTCGGATTGCAAGGAACTCAAGGTACAATGCAAAACTAGAACAAGTTTTGTGTTGGGAGGGAAATCAATAATGTTGTCGATGTTAACATAAATCATCGAGGGGGCAAGCATGGAATTTCTCATCAGGAACTCAATGTACGTCTCAGAAGAAGTTAAAATGTTGACGATGATCATGACACATTTTTGTCGAGATATTTCATGAAGATGTAATCGATCAGCGATGACATCAAGTCAAAGGAATGATGAAGCAAAAGGTTATTGGAACCACGGTTACGACACAAACTCGAAATCAAGCTTGTTGTTTAAGGTGAAAGGGTATGACAAGGAAGATCGACGTAAGCTTGGCTATCGTCGCAAATTGCGCTCCCGGAAGGACCAGATAGCACAGTTAAAAATTTAGCACGATAATGATATACTCGGTCAGGCTAGGAATGACTTGAAGGATTAATAAACTCATAAGCAATGAAGATCATTTAGAGTTATTGAATCGGAGTGCAGAATTGATGCACTTATCAGTGTTCTCGGTTGACGACAACCCAGAACCCAAGAAAATTGGAATCGGTGAGAAATAAAATTGATGAAGAACCCATAAGAAGTTATGCAGTTCCATGATATTCTTGAGATACCAGAGTGTAATACTCGACGGTAGATCAAAGTAAAGATTGGACAGGTGCAATGATCTGCAGAAGACAAGTGCTTAAACTTGTCCGAGAAATGGGATCAAAGAAGAACAATATGGTCGGAAACCATGATTGCAAAAGACCAAATCCCAGATATAAGATGAAATTATATCAAGCGGATAATTATTGTTACGAGAAGCTTCCATGACAAGATCTACATCATGTCCATGGGCATGAACACAAAGTTCAAGGACGACTCCCACTTCTTCAATGTATAACCTTTCATTCACTTCTCATTTTTCGAAGAAGTTGTAATGTTAAAAAAAATTCTAGCAAAACACCAGAAGAGTATGACTCGTGATAGCTCTCGGGTTTACCCGGATCTGGGAAGGCATAGGTTCAACCCTTAGGGGTATCTTGGGAACATATACCACAAGTTTCAAAAGTAAATACACAAGCTCGAAAGCAAAGCATGGTTGGCCAAGCAGAGGATACAATTTTACCAAAGGCACTATGTATCAGGGGAAGAACTCACAAGGTGATTGAATATGAATGACACTGTCGGATAACAATCCAACAATGGATCGGGCGATCCCCAACGGGCTAGTGTGAGTATCGGTACTCACTCAGAGGAAGAAAGAATGCAGAGGCATCAGATTCAAGAATCACCTGATTAGTCTGATGCTTAAATATAAAGAATTTATGGTTTCCAAAACGAAGAATCAGAAGCAGACGCTCTGATCTAGGATGGATAAGTTGAAAACACTTAGTTGGACAATCAATAAAGGTTTGAATTGCTGAGAACCAACTCATGTCCGGAATGACGTCTGAGTCGGGAAGAAATTTTTAAAAGGATAATCTGATGACTGCGTGCGTACGCACATATTGAATCAATAGGCTCAAAATGACTAAGACAAGGGATGTTATCGAGGACTACCAGTCATATGGAATTAACCATAATGCAAGCAGGCAAGAATTTCAAGAATAACCGGCTGCAGAGGATTTTCGAAAGATCGAAAAGTATTCTGAAGAATTATGTGAGACACATGAACAATTGAGAAGAACGGATCCTCGCTAAATGTGAGGAAAAACCCGTAAGGGTTTTCATGCGAAATAAAACCGCAAGACAGTAAACTCCAAGGATTTTCGGGACAACGACGAACATTTCAAGGCATCTTGTAACAATAAGAGCGACGAGGGATGATCAAGAGAATGACAAGTGCATATAGATATCCATAGGGATATATCGGTGACAGTGGATTGCAAAGGCGAGGAGCACAAGGGTCTCGGGAAAATATCAAGGGATATCCTCATAATCTTCTAACGAAGCAAGTGATCTTCCGGAATGAGGGCTCTTCGAGAGAAATAGTTACGAGAACCTAGAGTTAGAGTTAGCAAAATCATTTAACCCGAATAGAAGAGAGATCAGAGTCCCAGAGCATAGACGAGGAGTAAAAGATCCTAATACCACCCAATGGCGACGTGGGCCCATAAGCCGCACAGCCAAGTTAGTAAAAAGCTTTGCAATGTCTAGACTCGACTTCGGCCAAGGAGTGTGGAAGGGGGATTCCTACAGGCAGTCGGCTCTGATACCAACTTGTGACTCCCCCGATTTGACTGTACACTTATCATGCACGCAAACGTGTACAATCAAGATCAGGGACTCACGGGCAGATATCACAACACAACTCTAAAACATAAATAAGTCATACAAGCATCATAATACAAGCCAGGGGCCTCGAGGGCTCGAATACAAGTGCTCGATCATAGACGAGTCAGCGGAAGCAACAATATCTGAGTACAGACATAAGTTAAACAAGTTTGCCTTAAGAAGGCTAGCACAAACTGGGATACAGATCGAAAGAGGCCCAGGCCTCCTGCCTGGGATCCTCCTAACCACTCCTGGTCGTCGTCAGCGGGCTGCGTAGTAGTAGGCACCTCCGGTGTAGTAGGAGTCGTCGTCGACGGTGGCGTCTGGCTCCTGGGCTCCGGCATCTGGTTGCGACAACCAGGTAGAAGGGAAAGGGGGAAAAGAGGGAGAAAGGCAACCGTGCGTACTCATCCAAAGTACTCGCAAGCAAGGACCTACACTACATATGCATGGGTATATGTGTAAAGGGCCATATCGGTGGACTGAACTGCAGAATGCCAGAATAAGAGGGGGATAGCTAATCCTGTCGAAGACTACGCTTTTGGCCACCTCCATCTTGCAGCATGTAGGAGAGAGTAGATGGTAAGTTCACCAAGTAGCATCGTATAGCATAAACCTACCCGGCGATCCCCACCTCGTCGCCCTGTTAGAGAGCGATCACCGGGTTGTATCTGGCACTTCGAAGGGTGTGTTTTATTAAGTATCCGGTTCTAGTTGTCATAAGGTCAAGGTACAACTCCGGGTCGTCCTTTTACCGAGGGACACGGCTATTCGAATAGATAAACTTCCCTGCAGGGGTGCACCACATAACCCAACACGCTCGATCCCATTTGGCCGGACACACTTTTCTGGGTCATGCCCGGCCGCGGAAGATCAACACGTCGCAGCCCTACCTAGGCACAACAGAGAGGTCAGCACGCCGATCTAAATCCTATGGCGCAGGGGTCTGGGCCCATCGCCCATTGCATACCTACACGTTGCGAGGGCGGCCGGAAGCAGACCTAGCCTAGAAGGCGTTCCAGTCCAATCCGGCGTGCGCCGCTCAATCGCTGACGTCACGAAGGCTTCGGCTGATACCACGATGTTGAGTGCCCATAACTGTTCCCGCGTAGTTGGTTAGTGCGTATAAACCAAATGGCCAAACTCAGATCAAATACCAAGATCTCGTTAAGCGTGTTAAGTATCCGCGAACGCCGACCAGGGCCAGGCCCACCTCTCTCCTAGGTGGTCTCAACCTACCCTGTCGCTCCGCCACAAAGTAACAGTCGGGGGCCGTCAGGAACGCAGGCCCACCTCTACCGGGATGGAGGCACCTGTCCTTTCAGCCCCCTCATCAGAATCACTTGCGGGTACTCAACGAGCTGACCCGACTTTAGTCACCACATGTGTCATGTATATAAAGTATATAGTATATACCCGTGATCACCTCCCGAAGTGATCACGGCCCAGTAGTATAGCATGGCAGACGGACAAGAGTGTAGGGCCACTGATGGAACACTAGCATCCTATACTAAGCAGTAGGATAGCAGGTAAGGGTAACAACTGTAGCAACAATGACAGGCTATGCAGCACTACTCTAATGCAAGCAGTATAGAGAAGAATAGGCGATATCTGGTGATCAAGGGGGGGGGGCTTGCCTGGTTGCTCTGGCAAGAAGGAGGGATCGTCGTCGACGTAGTTGTACTCAGGGGCATCATCGTTGGTCTCAGGGTCTACCGGAGAAGAAGAGGGGGAAGAAACAGTGAATACAAAGCAAACAAAGTATCACAAAATATAACAAGGCAATACACGGTGCCAGGGGTGATCTAACGCAGGGATAGGTGATACTGGCGAAGGGGGGAAACATCCGGGAAAGTATTCCCGGTGTTCAGCGTCTTCGGACAGATGAACCGGAGGGGGAAAGTTGCGTGTTCGCTATGCTAGGGATGTCTGGCGGACGAACGGGCTACGTATCCGGATTTGTCTCGTCGTTCTGAGCAACTTTCATGTACAAAGTTTTTCCATTCGAGATACGGTTTATTTTATATTAATTTTCTAAAGTTTTAAATCATTTTTGGAATTAACAGATTTAATTTAAATAAAAACAGGTTTACTGCATCAGCATGACATCATCAGGATGTCAGCAGTCAATAGTGCGTTTGACTGGGTCAACTGACGTGTGGGTCCCGGTTGTCATAGACTACTAACTAATTAACAATTAGTTATATTAGTTAGCAAGCTAATTAAGTTTAATTAGTTATCTAAATAGGACTAATTAAGTTAATTAATTAATTTTTGTTTTTTATCTTCTTTTTTTAATAGGGGCTGGGCCCAAGCAGTCAGTGGCCCAGAGGGCCAAAGCGGGGGCGCGGGTGGCCGGTGCGGGCGAAGGGGTGCCCGCACGCCCGAGGCGACTAGGGGAGGAGGCGCGGCCGCGGTGGCTGCCGGAGTAGGGCGGCGCGACGATGCCAGGCGGGACGGCGCGGGTAGAGCCGCAGCAGGGCCACGGCCGCGCGTGGTGTGTGCGGTGGGGCGGCGAGGTAGTTGCGTAGGGGCGGTGTCCGGCGTGGGGGCCTGTGGAGGTGAGGCGAGCGCGGGAAGAGGAGTCTGGAGGCGGGCGGTGTGCAGGCGGTAGCGGGGCCGCGTGGCGTTGGCCTACTGGGGCGTGCTGAGCACGGCGCGGGGCTCGGACGCGAGCCGCGCGTGCGGTGGCCGCGGTGGTGAGGTAAACGACGGCGATGAGCACGGCCGTGGCGGGGAACGATGCTATGGGGTCGCACGCGAAAAACAGGAAGAGAGGCGAGGTGCGCGAGCTCACAGTGAAGGTCGGAGGGGAGCTCAGGGGAGCCGGGGTGGCCGGAGGGTGGCGGATCAAAGACGACCGCCGACGGCGATCCGAGGACGAAGATGGCGTGGGCGACGATGTCGGAGCGAAGGGAACGGCTCGATCCGCGCGAGGCAGGGGTCCCGAGCTCGAATGTGTCCACGTAGTCGACGAAGACGACGGAGGCGGTGCTCCCAGCACAGTCTCAGGCCGCGGGGAGGGCAGTGGGCACAGGATGAGGTCGGACATGGTGACGAGGCTCGGCTGCGCGATGCGGATGCGAGAGCGAGCGAAGGAGAGGGGAAAGTGGGCGCTAGGGTTTGACCGCGAGGGAGAGGAGGCTGGGCGCGACCTTATACGAACGGGGGAAGCGGTGGATGTCCGCCACGGCGGCATCGGCGGGCAGGGTGGCTGGGATGGCTGCCACGCCCTCCTCTGCCTCCTGTAGCAGGAGGAAGGGGATGAGTGGGGTGTGGGCTGACCGGTTGTGGCCTGGTGGGCTAGCCAGCTAGGCCGTTTGGCCTAGTTGGCGAGAGGGCCTTTTCTCTGTTTTGTTGTTTTACCTTTTAGCTAATATACTTTTCTGTTTTATTAAATTTTAGCTTATATAAAATACAAAAAGTTATACCTTTATGCCACTACCACAATTAATTTGGCACCTAAAATAAAATAGTCTATAATTGTTTAGTATTGTAAAAGTATTTAAATAATTGTTCTTGCCGCTGTTTTACTTATTTTAGGGAATCTAGGAAACTTTAAAAATGTTGGTTTCTCCACCATAATCACTTATGATTTATTTGTCATCGTTTGTACTTTTTTTTAATGTTTGAAAACTTTTCTAGTTTGACTTTATTTTAAATTTGAATTTCCGAATTGGTTTTAAACTGACGTGATACTAACAACACTAACCGAGGTGACATGGCATAATTAGTAGAGGATTACTGTAGCATGATTATCCGGGCGTCACAACACCAGGGGGAACCAATCCCCAGGGAGACTGGGGAGGAGGACCGTACTCAGTTCGGCCCTCAACCAGACTTGATTCCAGAGACCGATACGACTCCGGAATCCGACACACAACCTCCTTCGAAAGAAGGGGGTATGCCTATTCCACCGGTGACCCCTATCCAACCAGGGGCACCAGATGACCTGCTGGAAGCGCTGCGAGGCGCTTCCATTGCGGATGAACACCCTGCTCTTATGAGCATGGTGATTGAAAGGGCTTAGTCCATTAAGAGCGGACTAACCGAAGCCTGTAGCAGCCTGCTGACAGGTTTTAAGGTAGGCGATGCAAAAGGAGAAAATCCCAATATAGACAGTAGCCCCTGAGACACTGTCCGGTGTTCGAAAAGAAAAACCGGATAGAGGATCAATCCTTTTATTGGCAGGAAACTAACTAAATTTGTCTGGAATAAATATGCAGGCGTCGCTGCTAGCCGCGGCCTCACGTGCTGCCGAGGTCTCCGATCTAAAGCAGAGGCTGGAGCTAGCCGAGGAGGAGCTCGGTCAGGTGAGGAGGCAGCTCCAGGAGAATCAAGGTATGTGATAACCCGGGAAATATTCGAAAGGAGTAAAATATATATTGACCAAAGTGTCATGATATGTATAGGAGCGATGACCGAGGTTGAGGCCCTGAAAAAGGCCCTGGGCGAAGCCGAGGGAAGGCCGTCAAGGAGCAGGCTGCCCGTAAGAAGCTCAAGGCCCGGGTCAACGAGGTCCAACAAGAGCTCCATGACGCGGTGAAGAAGTGTGAAACCTTGGAACGTGATGTGTCGGCTAAAGAGGCCGAACTCTCCAAGGTTCGCTAGAGCGCGGAGACGGCCCGGAACGGGGCCCGGGGCGCCCTCTAAGAGATCCAAGAGGCGAGGAAGATCGCGGCGGGTAAGGCATTCAGTATGCAAAGCAAATATGCATAGAGGAAGTATCTTTTACTAACCCAGATTCGGAGTTCTCCAGGGGCTTTTGCTGATTTGCCGCAAAGTGTGTCCGATGCCGCAGAGTTCTTCCGAGCCGAAGAAGGGAGCTCCACGGAGAAGCTATTCTGGTCGCAATATCTTGTGCCAGAGCATCTCGTGCCCTTCACCGATCAGCTGAAACAGCTGGTGGAGCTGCATAGGGTGGCCGAACTAGCCATAAAGGATTTGATAATCCGGCTATGGCTAGCCGAAGCTATGCCCGATAGCTACTTCGGACTCGTGAGGCGGATGGTGGACGCCTATCCTCGACTGAATATCGTCAAGCGATCGGCCTGTATTGAGGGTGCTCGTATGGCCTTTGCCCGTTGCAAGATGTGGTGGGCGAAGATGAACGCCGTCGAGCTGGCCCAGGGGCCGCCTGAGGGAAAGGAGCACCGCACACCCGAGTGCTATTTCACGGATGTCCTGGAGGGGTCTCGCATTGTAGCAGCGCAGTGTGGGCAGGACATTATTTTTGAATGAATACATTCGTGTTGTCTTTGCCTTGTATGGTAAAACAAAGTGGGTTTGTAATATAATGATTGTAATGTTTTTAGTTTTATCTCCTGCGCGGCCATGTTATATGAAATCTGAGGGTTGGCCAGTCGTCGGCTTCTGCCCCCACGTAGGTAGTACGGAGGTGTTCGGGATGGAATCTAAACAATCTTGATCCAATTGTATGGTCCTTTAAGGAGTTGTTTAGCGCAACGAACCAGGCAATCAGACTTTTCGGCTTTCACGCCCTCACTTAGCCATAGGAGCTCGACAATAAAAACATGGACACAGCCCCTAGTTTTTCGAACTAGGGTGCCACAAGCGTCTGTTCAGGAAGTACCAATCCTTCGCACAACGCGGAAGAAATCTAAAATGATTTGAAACCTCCGAACAGCTGACCGGCTCTCGCTGCATCATGACAGTCAGTTTTCGGCTTTCTCTACTGAGGTGCTCCTTTGGAGAAACCAGGGCACAATCGCAGTAGTTCTCCCTTTACTACCCTAGCCAATATAGCGGAACGTAAGGTAGTAAGCACAGGAGCCGGCAACCCAACTATTGACCAAAGACATGATTCGGAGCCAATGCATATAATGCTAAATTCGGGGTGCCGAATTATACTATAGAAAGTGTTCGGACTTCGTTGCGTATTGTGGGGCGCCTGGGAGCCCCTGGCAAATATGAAACGTACCAAAGTGTACGGGTGCTAGAAAATGAATTATTAACGAAAAATAGAAAGAAAGCAGAGGTGATATCTTGGGCCCTTAAATTTGAGCCACGAACTGTTTCCATTATAATTGGATTAATGCATCAAAGCGCATTAATACAAATAGTGCGATAAGCAACCGGCTATTTAACATGCCATGACCAGAGGCGAGCTGCATGTGGGACCTGACAACAGGTAGAGTGGTCGTTAATTTGACCTCTCGAACTTCCCCTGTACGTCTGTGCTTCTTGCCATCCTGGTATTTTTATCCTTTTACAGGACTGATAATTTAGGCCATCCAAGAGGGCCTATGCAAAAGAAACCTGGAAAAGGAAAAAGGGAAATAGTGAAAGGGTATGTGTGTCCGGGATCGGTCGAGCCGAACTGTGGATCACAAACTAGTCGTGCCTCCGTCGATGCCCATGGGATTTCTAGTGCGTAATTATGCACGCGCGGTACGAATGCCAGTACCTGATCAGGGCTGGGACGGAGGCCAAATTGCTAGTCGAGCTCTTGATGAGCCGCTCTGTCCCGCTGCAGCGTAGTCTGGACCCTCTTTACGATGTCCACGGGCTCGGCACCCGGATTACGGTTCTGCTTGAGAAGGCCGCTCTGTACTTCTGCTGCTAGGGCGGCGGTGTGCTCCTCTGTACGGAGGGAGCGTTCCGTGTTTCCGACCGTTATGACGCCACGTGGACCGGGCATCTTAAGCTTAAGATAAGCATAGTGCGGCACCGCGTTGAACCGAGCGAACGCCATCCGTCCGAGCAGTGCATGATAACCGCTGCGGAATGGGACGATGTCGAAGATTAACTCCTCGCTTCGGAAGTTGTCAGGGGATCCGAAGACAACCTCTAGTGTGATTGAGCCCTTGAAGGTAGTCTTCGTTGGCTTGATCCTTGACTGATTAATGCCCATTTTGCGCACCGTGTCTTGATAGAGCAGATTAAGGCTGCTACCACCATCCATGAGGACTCTCGTTAGGTGGAATCCATCAATGATTGGGTCTAGGACTAGTGCGGCTGATCCGCCATGCCGGATACTGGTCGGATGATCCCGACGATCAAAAGTCATCGGGCATGATGACCATGGATTGAACTTGGGAGCGACTGGCTCTATCGCATAGATGTCCCTTAGTGCGCGTTTGCGCTCCCTTTTGGGATGTGTGTAACATATATCATGTTTACTGTTTTCACTTGAGGGGGAAACCTCTTCTGTCCCCATGTGTTCGGTTACTGGGGCTCCTCATCGTCGTCCTCGCTTTGTGATCCCTTTTCCATGTTCTCGGCGTTTAATTTGCCGGCCTGTTTAAAACCCAACAGTCTCTGTTGGTATGATTGGCTGGTTCTTCTGGGGTGCCATGTATCTGGCACGGGCGATCGAGTATGCGGTCAAGGCTGGATGGTCCCTGATTGTTTCTCTTGTATGGTTTCTTCCGCTGGTTGGACTTGGAGCCACTGAATCCGGCGTTAACTGTAGTGTCGTCGGTATTATCACCATTGCTTCGGCGTTTGTGTCTATTACGTTGGAGCTTGCCGTTGTTATTCTTAGCCTCGGAGGGGCCTGCCTCGCTGGCTGTGTTTTTGCTGCAAGCCAACCAACTATCCTCACCCGCGCAAAAGCGGGTCATGAGTGCCGTGAGTGCGGCCATAGATTTTGGCTTTTCTTGGCCGAGGTGGCGGGCGAGCCATTCGTCGCGGATGCTATGTTTAAAGGCCGCTAAGGCTTCGGCATCCGGACAGTCGACGATCTGGTTCTTTTTAGTTAGGAACCTAGTCCAGAACTTCCTAGCTGACTCCCCGGGCCGTTGAACTATGTGTCTTAAGTCATCGGCGTCTGGCGGCCGAACATATGTACCTTGGAAGTTGTCGAGAAAGGCTTCTTCCAGGTCCTCCCAGCTGCCAATAGAGTTCTCAGGCAGACTGTTTAACTAGTGCCGGGCTGGCCCTTTTAGTTTTAGTGGGTGGTATTTGATGGCGTGAAGATCATCCCCACGGGCAATGTGGATGTGGAGAATAAAATCCCCGATCCATACCGCGGGATCGGTTGTTCCATCGTATGATTCGATGTTTACGGGTTTGAACCCTTCTGGGAATTAATGATCCATTACTTCGTCAGTGAAGCAAAGAGGGTGCGCAGCGCCTCTATATCGGGCCACATCGCGACGTAGCTCTGATGGAGTCCGTCTGCGGCATTCGGCCCGGGCGTGATTGGGTTTATCACGTCCAAATAGGTAGCCATCGTCGTGTGTCAATGCACGTCCTCGCGATCCGTAGATCGATCTTGTATGTCCTGCTCTACTGTCGAGGTCTTGGCGAAGGTCATATGTATAGTCCCGAGCTGTCTTATCCCTGCCTTTACATCGAGGTGGGACAGTCTGGTTTTCGGCTCGGGCTGCAGTTTTATCCCGACCGTGCGGTGGCCGATCAGCCACGTTGCGTGATGCTAGTGCGGGATCTGGCACCTCATTGCCGAACTGAGGTAGTAATCTGTGCTTCGGGTAACTTTTGGCTGGGAGTTTAAGTCCGTATTCCTCGGCTGCCAGGACATTGGTCCATCTATCATTGAGCAGGTCTTGATCAGCTTGAAGCTGCTGCTGCTTCCTTTTTAGGCTCCTCGCATTGGCTATTAGCTAAAGTTTAAAGCACTCCTGCTCCAGGGGCTCCTCAGGCACGATGAAGTCTTCATTGCCGAGGCTCACCTCCTCCTCGGAGGGCGGACGGTAACTACCATCCTCTGAGTCTTCTTCTATGGCCTGTTCGTCAGGGCTGTCATGCCCTGATTCCCGATTGTCTTGTTCGGCAGTTTGTTCATTGGGTTCTTCTGTGTCTTCGGCACCATTCGGAGTGTTGTCATCTCCTGTGCCGGTGTTGTTGTCCCTGCTGCGGTGGGAATTAGAGCGGCGCCGCTGACGCCGGCGCTTTGGCTGTGTTTTAGGAGGGTCCTCCTTTGCTGGGTTTTCTTTGTCATCACCACTATTATTTTTCAGCGTATCCACCATGTAGACGTCATATGAGGAAGTGGCCATCCATCGTCCAGTGAACGACGGGTTTTGGGCCTCCTCGTCTCTGGCATCGTCGTCCATACCGTTGATGTCTTCAGAGTCATAGTCAAGCGCGTCGGTTAAGTCTTCGACAGTGACTATGAAGTGGGTGGTGGGTGCGAAGCGAAATTCTCCTTCATCATCAGCCTCCAGTTCGAACCGGACATAATTCGGCTGTGAGTCCCCCGCCAAGGACAAGTTTCTTAACGAGTTTAGCACATCGCCCAAGGGCGAATGCTGGAAGATGTCTGCGGCGCTAAACTCAAAGATCGATAAGCGATCCAGTTCGGCGTCCGCGGATGCACATGGCTCGGAATTTGTGACCAGAGACGAGTCCGGAGCTCCGGTGACGCGAGCATTGTGTGAGGTTAAGTCCATGTGCGGCTCCGTGGTGGGGTCGAGCCTCCGATCCTGGGATGCCGCAGTGTGCTCTGGATCTAAGGCCAGAGGGGTCACAGGAGCTATCTCCTGGATGTGATCTGACGACAGATTTAGGTCATGTTCGTCAGGGTGACCAGGAGCGGTCGCCGCGGTCTAGAATCTGGTGAAGATCAAATCTCCACGGATGTCCGCAACGTAATTCAAGCTCCCAAATCTGACTTGATGGCCAGGGGCGTAGCTATCGATCTGCTCCAGGTGGCCAAACAAGTTGGCCCGCAGTGTAAAGCCGTCGAACATGAAGATATGTCCGGGAAGGAAGGTTTCTCCTTGGACAGCGTCATCGTTGACGATTGAAGAGGCCATCGAACCTTTGTGGGGACGGCACAGTGGAACTGTCAATGAAAGCACCAATGTCGGTGTCAAAACCGGCGGATCTCGGGTAGGGGGTCCCGAACTGTGCGTCTAAGGTCGATGGTAACAGGAGACAGGGGACACGATGTTTACCCAGGTTCGGGCCCTCTCTATGGAGGTAATACCCTACTTCCTGCTTGATTGATCTTGATGAATATGAGTATTACAAGAGTTGATCTACCATGAGATCGTAATGGCTACACCCTAGAAGTCTAGCCTGTATGTCTATGGTAATGAGTATCTGTCCTTTCCGGACTAAGTCCTCCGGTTTATATAGACACCGGGAGGATCTAGGGTTACACAGGGTTGGTTACAAAGAAAAAGAATCTACATATTCGGTCGCCAAGCTTGCCTTCCACGCCAAGGAGAGTCCCATCCGGACACGGGTGCGGTCTTTGGTCTTCGCATCTTCACAGCCCACCAGTCCGGCCCATGGCTAACAGGTCGGACTGTAGGAGATATGCCCTAGAGGCAATAATAAGTGATATTATTTATCTCCGAGTTCACAATTATGTTTATGTTCCATGCTATAACTGCAATGATTCTCGAGTCTGCAATATCCACGAGGCTCGGAGGAAGACTCATATGCACGTGTGGAATAATAAACGGTAAGAAGTATTCCTAGTCTGGCCTCTAAGACTAGCTCAAGTGTTGCATGATGATTCTGTTTTCCTGGTCATGGGCATGTCTATGCCAGCAACTTTGAGGGCACAATGTTAAGAGAACATTTGTGTTGAATCGACCCGGATTGATGTTATGCTATGAGATTCATTCGTCACAAGTTTATTGGTACATAACACAGAGATGGTTAACGTTTGCATGATTCCTTAGACCATGAGAGTATCGAGTTTCTTCATCCTTGCTTCATGAACTTTGGGGTTTGTTAAACGTCATCCGTAAATGGGTGGCTATTACGGCGGCTTACGGGTTCATGGAAAAGTGTGTCAAGTAACTTGATAGCTCAAGATTGGGATTTGCTCCTCCGACGATGGAGAGATATACTCGGGCCCTCTCGGTGTTACGGTGTCCATCATCGTCTGGCCAGACACTTTGTGATTTGATCACGGGGATGCCGGAACACGAAACGAGAAAAGAGAACAAAACCGGTAACGAGGTAACTAGCATAGTGGACAAGTTGTTGATCCACGGGAATGCCAACATGTATCACTTCAGGTATTTGTAACATATCGCGAAGCAACAGGAATAGCACACGGCAACTGGAGGTTCACTCGAATATTTATTCGTGTAGGTATAGGGGTCAATATGGGTGTCCACGGCTCCGATGTTGATCATTGATCGGAAGGGGTTCCGGGTCATGTCTATACTTCACCGAAACTATAGGGTCACACGCTTAAGGGTCATCTATCTGCTGAATAGTAGACAGGGAGTCTAAGAGATAATCACCGAAAAAGTTTCAGACACCGAAAAGTTTCGGACAGCGGAATCGTACCGCAGAGAGAGGTCATCGGATAAGTTTCGATGATACCGAAAAGTTGTTTCGGGATACACCATTAAGTCAAATTGGTTTTGGCACATGCCTGATAATTCTTGGAGGATGCCAGAATCATTCTGGAAGCTTTTTGGAATTTTCTGAGATAAAAACCGGAAATGTTCCGGAGCTGCCGGAGCCACTTCAGATGCGTTTCGCAGATGAAAATCACTAAAACCGGAATTGTTTCGGAACGCATTGAAAATCATTTTAGTGGGTACTGGAAATGTTCTTAGCCCACATAAATATTTTCAGTTCGATCAGGCGCTGAAAATGTTGCCGTGAATAGTGAAAATCAGCTTTATGGTTACTTTATGGAAAGCCACCTTTTGGGGCTTTCCTCCAAAAGATCTTGGGGATGACATGGATGGATAGGAGCCATTTTTTGGGCCCCTCATGGGGGTGTGGCCGGCCACATGGGGTATCCCCCCTTGGGGACCCTCTTGTTCATTGGTTTCACTCCTAGGTCCTTGTGGAAGGACTTCATTCATGTGCATTTTGGGTTTTTTGTGAAACTACCCTACCCCCTTGGGATTTCCTATAAATAGAGGTGGAGGGGCAGCCCTCCACGCTCATCCCTTGCTCTCATACACATGCCATGCATTATCTGGCTTCTTCTCTCCCTCCCACGAAAAGAGTTTCGTAGAGCCGTAAGGCTGTCTGGGTTCCGGCAGGAACTAGTTCTGGACGGCGAAGCCCTGCCGGATAGATGACACCGTATGTGTGCAACTCTGTAGAGAGATCGTAGTTTCGATCTTAGTTCGTGAGTGCCTCCCGAAGGGCTGTCCATGTGACCGTCCGAGTTTCGAAGGTCCTCCCGAAGGGCTGTCCGAGTGACCGTTCGAGTTTCGAAGGTCCTCCCGAAGGGCTGTCCGCGACACCGTTCGGGGGGTTGTTCGACCGCCTCCCGGAGGGCTGTCTGAGGAGCAGATGAGGGTATACATCCTCGCGGTTGGGAGGTTGTAAATCCTAGCTGCGGGGATCTGCACCGCCGATCATCATCGACTCTACTTCCCGCTGCGCTACGAGTCGGTAACGAAAAAGATCAAACCATGTATGCAGTCTCCATAGTGGTCCTGGGCTGGTGCGTAGGTCAGAAATTTTTTGTTTTCTGTTGCGTTCCCTACACGGACGCCCGAGGACCCCCTAGTCCAGGACTCCCTCACCTGCACCTCCGACCCCCGGGCACCCGCACCACCCAGAATCAGCCCACCAACAAAAACCGTTTCGGCCATAACTTTCACTCCCGAAGTCCGATTTTGACGTTCTTTAGCTCGTTGAGTAGCTATTGACATCCCCCATCCATCTAGATAGTTTCCAACATCATTTGACTCCATCAAAATTTTGGCATCTTGGCATCTTTGCCTAGGCCATCCACCAAATCATCCGCAAAACCATCATAGCTTTCTGCAACCTAACCCATTTTGCTCCATTTAGCATTTGTGGTTTCTTGAGTTGTGACTTGAGTCTCCTAAGGTGTTTCGGCTACTTAGGGATGGTTGCTTCGTCATCAACCACCACCACCACTTCCGCATTGTTAACTCCGGAACCACCAACGCATTCCGCTTCCACCATTTGACATTTTCCTTTGAGATTTTGAGTTTGCGGTTTTTCTGTTTCCTAGGGTGGTCCGGCTAACTAGGACCGGTTCGACATCGACAACACCGCCACTCAACTTCGACAAGGATTCGACATCGACCACCTTCACCAATTTACCCTAACCGTAAGCAAGAACGGTAACCTCTATATCATCTTGGTATCGTGGTATCCTATCATTGTATATTCCCCTTGCCATTACATTGTTAACCCTTTAGCCCATTTTTCGTCACTTACCTATCGAGACTAGCCATTGGGTATTGCCGGCAACATTACTTGTGCACATTAGTGATCATCGACCTACACCTTCCATTGCGTACATACCATATCATATTGGTATCATCTTGGTGTCATAGTACCATCCCTTGTGTCACAAGATTGTTCCCGCATATACACAATAGCTATCTCGGTTTCTACATTTCGCATAAGTGGCCATACAAAAAAACAGAATAAGCTTTTAAGCAAAAAGAGAGCAAAGAAGCTTGTAAGCAAGAGCCATAGCATCGCCACATTGCATACCATACTACCATATTGATCATCTTGGATCATCGTATGCGAAACACCGGAACATCATACATATAGAGCATACTTGGGATAGAAAGTTGATACATTTTGCATCTTATAGGTTGTGCACAAGTGTCGTATCCGCCTATTGAGCAATTGTGCTAGCGTCTCTCTAGAGTTGTGCAGCATGAGCGTTTTCCATGGATTCCACATTTTGTGCTCATTCCTTGGTTGCACGACCCCATTTATCGATCCGTGTGTGTGCTTCCGTGTGCCACCCATTGCTATTGGTCTACTTGTTTCACTTGCGAATTTGTGAATCTTTTCCAACATTATTGACTCTTGTTAACATTTTGTATCAAATTTTTCTGCCACTATCCTCACCGAGCTCCACCAAAAGCTTTAGTTGTGTAGGTGTGAGAATTGACAAGATCCGATACCAATTGTGCTATTTTCTTGATACATTATTGAGTGATCATTGATCCATCTTCAACATTGGATAAGGTACATTGGTGTAGTTCTTTCCTTTCTTCCACTCACATTTGCTCGATTCTTGTGATGGATAGGAAAGGCATTTCATCTCTAGTCTTCCACGACAACGACGACGCGAACAACTACATCACCAAAACGTCCATCTTCGGACTACAACGAGCAATGCAAGGCATTGAGCGACTCGCCATCGTCATTTGCCAAAACGAAGCAAGGGAAAGGGACTACTTTGACACCAAGTTGGACGAACACATGGATCAAGTATGAGGCATGGTGGCGAACTACAAGTCTTCTTCCCCTTCGTTATCTTCAAGGTGGCGACGCTCAAGTAGCCAGTCTTCGGAGCGCCATCGGGCTCAAGGCTACAACACCATCAAGATGAAGATGCTCGTGATGCATACACCTACAAGTACCAAAAATCTCTACAGCAAGCTATGGCCAAACTTCATGAGCACAATAGATGACCATGAGACGAGCACCAACAAGACGGAGCTACGACTACTACCACCACTTCGGCATCTTCGCCAAGTGTTTTCAAGGCATCTTCACCTTTGGACGTACGACATCTTCGCCTACTTCCCATGAGTTTGCCTACATCGACATCTTCAACAACAAGGCGGCCACCTACAAGCAAGGGCGACACTTCCATCATCGGAAGTCCCTCAAGGAAGATGGCCGAGCATGGGAAATTCCCTTCGGTCATGGAGACGAGCTATGAGGTGCCACATCATATGGGCCTCCTACAACAAGATGGCGACAAGATGGTCGAGCAAGGGCCATCCCCTTTGACCACGGCGACAAGCACAAACCTCTTCTACAACATGAAGACGGTGCCCAAATGGGACTCATACTCCGAGTCAAGCTATGAGACCGCTCATGAGACTTTCTCTTTGGTCTCGGAGGAGAGTGATGACATATGCCAACATATTGAGAGTGAGAGTGCCTTCACCACTAGCCCCATATATGACGAGTTGCCTCAATTCCCATGTGAGGAGAGCCACCACTACCACCACTTGAGTGATTTGAGTGACTCCACCATATGTGACATTGAGTGCACCTACCTTGAGGGAGTGAGTGAGCCACCACCACATAGAGAGAGTGAGGTAGTTGATAGGGCATGTGAGGCCATTTCAATTTCTAACAACTTAACCCCCACCTCTACTGTGTCTTCTCATTTCGTTCTAGGTCCCATATATGATGACGCGCCGATCCTCGATGACTTTGTCCTTCCTTTGGACATGACGATGGCCATGGTGGACTATGATGCACCCCCCACCACTACAAAAAAAGACACATCCATGACATTTTGGGTCGAACGAAATTTTTTTCTGTCATACTTATGACACTTCTATGACGATAATTGTGACAAAACCCGGTATCATCATAGATGTGGTGGGGTCCTACTTCTATGACAAAAAATCATGACAGAAAATGGGCTTTTCGTCCTGGGTGGGCCGGAGACGCAGCTGCATGACATTCTTTGGGACGTCCATCATGGAAAAAACCATGGTAGAAGCGAGGGCGAGGAAAATATTAGGGTGTTCCCGGTTACGGTGGGTGGTCGGGGCCAAGCGATGCGCATTTCTCTCGTACACGCACGCGCGTGGGTGCGAGGCGTTGGGCTCTAACTGAACCCGAGCGATTGCACTGCAGGCTACGCGTTACTGAACCCGAGCGATCGATCGATGGCTGTTAACTGAACCCGATCGAGCGATTCCTTCGCTACTGCTGCTAACTGAAGCTGATCGATGCTGCCTCTGGATGAACAGTGAGCATTGCTGGGGGGTTTGGATGAACAGTTCCCGGTGGGGGTGGATGAACAGGACCCCGTGGCGTTGCCTCTGGATGAACAAGACCCCCATCGTTCGAGTCGGTTGGGGCTGGATGAACAGGAGCCCGTGGAGGGCAGGATGAACAGGACCACCCCGTGGAGGGCAGGATGAATAGTAGATGGGGGAGGGCAGGATGAACAGTAGCCCGTGGAGGGGTGGTTAAACAGGAGCCCGTGGAGAGGGCTGGTTGAACAGTAGCCGGTGGAGTAGTGCGCGGTGGAGGCTGGATGAACAGGAGCCCGTGGATGAACAGTCGCAGGTGGAGGCTGGAGGAGGTCGACGGTGGATGAACAGTAGCCCTTGGAGGCTGGAGGGGGTCGACGGTGGAGATGAACAGTATCCTGTGGAGTCCCGTCTTGCGGTACGCCACACCCCTCCCGATGAACAGGACCCCTGTTTCGACCGTAGCACTCCAACACAAGTCTGTTTCCTCCGCTTTGCGGTATGTCACACCCCTCCCAATCAATAGGACCCCCGTTTCGACCGTAGGAGGTCCGTTCCTCCGTTTTGCGGTACGCCAGACCCCTCCCGATGAACAGGATCCCGTTTCAAACGTGGCCGGTCGAACACAAGGCCGTATCCTCCGTTCTGCGGTACGCGAGGCCTCGTTTCCATCGGCTGTTCCATCCAAGACCTCCCGATGAACACGACGAAGCATTCCGTTCCGACCCAGCCGGTTGGCTCCCCATGAACACGACGACGACGCTGTTTCTCCGTTCCGACCCAGCCATGTACACGAGCCCTGGCCGTACGTATGCGCGAGTAGGCATTCGAGACCCTGCCTGTATGTACGTACGTGGCCGTATTTTCTTTCTTGCACACTGGCCGTTGTACGTACGTGTACATGCTACGTGCGCGCCTCTACTACAACACGTGCGCGGCTCTACATCGACCAGTATGTACGTACACGTTCGCGACCAGAATGACAACGCTACGTATGCTTCGACCAGGTGGGTCCCGACTGTCAGGCACTTCCTTGCGTGCGAAGATGTAGCTGGTGGGTCCCAGCAGTCAGGGGGGCGAATCATTTTTTTTTGCCCGGACGCACTTCCTTGCGTGCGAAGATGTCGCTTGTGGGTCCCAGCAGTCAGGGGAAACATTTTTTCGCGAAATACGGTGGCCCGTCCGGTGGGTCCCCGCTGTCAGGTGGAGGAATAATTATTTTGCGCGTAATAAGGAGGCACTTCCTTGCTGCGACTGTGGACCTAGCTGTCAGCCTCTCCACGTAGAGTCCACGTCCGATGGAAGCCGTTCCTTGACCACGTTGACCACGCCGCGCCGAGAGCACCAGGGCGGTGGACGACGGCGAGGCCTAGGAAGGGGACGACGCAGAGCTGGGGAAGACACGGTAGTGGATGCCCACGCGTAGAGGAGTACGAGGGTTCACTGGTTCGTTGCGGTGTGAGGCTGCCGTCGCCGCAGAATAGCCCTTGGTTGGCCATGGATCCTCCCTCGCTCAACTTTGCTCGAGGTAAAGATTTTCAGCTTTCAATGAGACAAAAGTTTGGTCATCCAGTGGTGTTTTCACCTGGTTTTCGTCAACGAGAATTCACTTTGGTGGTTTCCTTCTGCCGTGCTCGATTCCGGTTGGATTGTCACACAGTCAGTGTCACGTTGCAATCTTGTTTTGGTGGTTATCCACAAGGTTTCCGTGTGCTACATCTCAAAGACAGAACATTCAAGTTTTCTGTTGCCTCCAAAGCTGTGGGTTTTGAAATCTATAATCATGGTCGAGTGGTTGAGAAGGATTTTGAGTTAGTGTTCAATCTTTGGGGTTTTGGAGGACCGAACTGGTTACGTGAAGAACAACTTTTTTATCGTGAGGAAGAAGCTTCTTGGACTTTGGTCACTTCTGGATCACGCCCGCGATCCGCCGCCGGTAGAATTTCCGGCGATCAACCACGGCAGTCGGTTTTTGCTCGGTTAGCGAATTTTCCGACCGCTAGCAGTAATGTGGCCTCAGACAATAATGTGCACTCATTGCCCAATTTTAATTCCTCAGGAGAGGATCTCGCCGCGGTTACGTCGGGCGGGAATCTGGGTCGTTCTAATATCTCATTTCAGTGTTACGCGTGTGGCAAGTTGGGCCATTTTGCTAAGGAGTGCAATGACAATCGCCTTCCTGGGCTTTTTCCCTATCTTCGGTTTGCCACTTTCCCCAGCCCATCGATTGAGGCCTGGGACTTAGACGCGGTCCTGGACTGGTTCAAGTTAGTTGGCCCAGCCCGCGAGCCTCCACTCGTTTCCTCTTTTAGAGAGCTTTGTTAGGGATCTTTTCCTAATTTCCAGCCTCGTCGTCCTCTTGCCTCCTCAACTTCTCTGCTCTGCTCCTCTGTTTCACCTCTGTGCACAAACTCTGCTTCTGGTGCCTTGAGCCTCACATCGCCGGCGAACCCGCATTCTTCTGCGACGCCGATGGCCAACATTCCGATCGACCCACGCCCTTTTGTGCCACATGGCTTCGACATTCAGCAGGTACCTAGGCGCAATGGTGTGGCTCGGGTGGTGCTGCCACAGCACCCTCGTCGCCATGAGGATTGGGCGATTGCGACTATACACCCTCTCCCAGCAGATGCTCCATTCCCCAATGTAAGAGATGTTCTTGAGGATTTTATTGTTGAGCATAGACAGTTGGGGTTGCGAGATATTCAGCGCTGTCCGTTCGGAGAGGCATATGTTCGTTTCACGAGGGTTAGGGATAGGGATAAGTTGGTCCTTGATAGCCCCCATGAATTTGGAGATGTGTTCATTAGTTTTGTGAGGCATGACGAAGGAAGAAATCACAGGAGGGTTCATCTCAATAGAGTTGTGTGGTCGCTTCTGATGGGAGTTCCTTTTGATTTCCGCACCACTGAAGATCTTGCTTGTGCTGTTAGTAAGTTTGGCCACATGATTTCCTGGGACAAGGAGGATGATCACATGGGGCGCATTGTGGTCAAGGCAAGAGTTTTGAACTTAGATATCATCCCAAAAAGTATGCGCTGGTCTGAAGGGGATGAATTTGAGGAGGACGGCTGGTCTTCCTCCATTGAAGTGCTGGCAAGTGAGCTTCTTGGTGGTGGACCTGCAGATGAGGACCCTTTTCCTCCTGCCAATGAGGATCCGCACCCCTTACCCGAGAATGTTGTGCCTGCTGAGGGTTTTCATGTTGTTGCAGCCAACAATAATGAGGTGGCTGTTCAGGCTGCCGAGAACTGGGATAACTGGGACGATAACCATCAGAACATCCATAATGCTGAGTTGGAAGATCTTCTAGACGCTGTGCAGCAGGAAGAAATGGCCTGGGCAGATGGAGAGGAGCTGCTTCCAGCACCTAGTAATAGCAGTTTCTCTTCAGACATGTCTTTTTCTGAAGGAGACAATTCTCATATGCTTTTGCCTTCCATTACTGTGGAAGCTACTCATTCTAGGGCTGCAATTCCTGCTATTGTCCAACCTACTGCTGCTGTGATTGCTAATGGACTGCAGAACATAATTCAAGCATATCAGTCAGATGATGAGGAGTCTCCTGTATTGCAAGAGCAGATCCAGGATGTGGCTGCTTTGCATGATCAAATTGTTGCAGGCCAACTGCAGCATGTTGCTTCAAACCCTCTTGCAGCACAGGTTGCTCCTGATGTCTCTTCTCTTTTGGATGTGGCTACTGTCCAACCTGCACTTCTGGAAGCAGCTTTGGAGCCTGTTATGTTTTCTGATCTTCCTCTGACAACTGCTGGATCATCAACTGAAGTCTTGGATGGCAGTGCTGAGCATGTTATTACTGCCAGAGGAAGTTTACAGCCTGTGGAGAATCTAGAGGATCTTCAGTCAGGACTCCAAGGTAATTGGGTTAATCAAATAAATGAGCACTTTAACATGGCACCTTCCCTCCTTCGTCTGAAAAGTATTCAGATGGCTGCTACTGCTAACAATGAACATTCAGTTTCTGAAGAAGGCATGTTACTGTGGAAGCAGCACTTTAAAGAGAAAGCCTTGGATAACAGGAGCTCTTTCTCTACCAATATTCCTGTAAGTTGGTTTAACTTTATTGTCCACTTGCTTCTGTCCCCTGATAAGTTTACCTGGACTATCAATATGTTAAAATCTGGAATGTGGGATCTGTTCACTGCTGTGGAAAATATGGATCAAGCCTTTCTGTTTCATATACGTGACAAATGTCCTACCTCTCATGCACCAATCTGTCAGGTCATGGAGGAAGGTGATAAGGACAAAGGTAAAGAAAATATTGGGGTGGCTGCCAATTTGCAAGATATGGAGTCACAGGCCTTGCTGCAACCTTTTGGCCAGGAAAACTTGAGGAAGAGAAGAAGTGGAAAAACTCCACTTGTGGAAACAGAGGTAAGAACAAGTGACAGAATTAAGAAAGACAATGCTGGTTACAAGAGAAATTCATGCCCTAATAATAATTGTTTACCTTGCAATGCTGTCCCTCCCACCATCAAAAAATCAATTGTTAAAAACCTCACTGTCTCTTTCTGTAAGGTTACTGAGGGGGAACTAGAGGACATGCTGGCCAAGAAGCCCAAGAGAAGGCAAGATGAGGTTTTGGACAAGGTGCCCTTGGCCAAAGGAGAAGGACATGCTACCACCTCTTCTTAATGTTTAGGGCTCTTACTTGGAGTGTTGTGTGGTGGGATTGTGTTTGTAGTCTCACACCACCTAGTTTGATGCTGCTTTTGACGATTGTAAGACTTGGATCTTGGTGCTTTCTGAACCTTGTATGCCTGTGGCTGTACTCTCCTACTAGTCCTTTCATGTGTTATATTTGGATGCTCTGCTGGAATTATGATATGTTGTGGATCAGGGCATTATGCCAGTTTCTATCCTATTTGGATGATGATCAAGTGATGGTGCTTGCTCTCTGGTACAAAATCTCAATTTGTTTCCATGAATAACACAAACAGAAGCTGGAATATTCTAAATTGGAACATTAGAGGTATGAATTCTGAGGACAAATGCCTGGCCTTAAGACAGAAGATTGATGAGAGTGATTGTAATATTGTGTGCCTTCAAGAAACCAAAAGAGAGACCTTTGACACAGCTTACTTAAAAAAAATTTGCCCCTCTCGAATTAATAATTTTGCTTTCCTCCCCTCTGTTGGAGCTTCTGGGGGGCTCCTGGTGGCCTGGAATGGCTCTCAGTTCTCAGGAGAAATCATTGCACAAAACAGGTTTTCACTTTCCATGCAGTTCACCAGTTTGATTTCCAATCAGTCTTGGATTCTTTCAAATATTTGTGGTCCATGTGACCCACAAGACAAAATGGAGTTTATTAACTGGTTTTTAAATATTCACATGCCTGATGATGTTGATTGGATCTTAATGGGAGATTTCAACCTTATGAGGGCACCATCAGATAGGAACAGACCCTGGGGGAGATGTTAATGATATGCTTATGTTCAATGAGGCAATTAGTAACCAAGGTTTGGTTGAATTACCTTTGCATGGTAGAAAGTTCAGCTGGAGTAACATGCAGCATGATCCTTTGTTGGTAACACTTGACTGGTTTTTCACTTCTGCTTCCTGGATGACTTCATTCCCTAACACAATTGTGCTACCACTTGCAAAACCTATATCTGATCACTTGCCCTGTGTAATAAAAGTTGCTACTTCTATCCCAAAGGCAAGAGTATACAGGTTTGAAAACTATTGGTTGCATCATTCTGATTTCAAACAGGTTGTTTCTTCTGCTTGGAGTATCCCAGTGGGAAACCTTGATTCTGTTAAGACTTTGAATGCTAAGTTCAAGATTTTAAGAAGAGCTTTGAAGCTGTGGGCTAAATCTCTGTCCTGTCTGAAAACTGCAATTGCAAAGTTAAATGAGCTCATCTTCATGTGGGATTTCTTTGAGGAATTTAGAGAGCTAGGTATTCATGAATGGAACTGCAGGGCTATGCTTAAAGAACAACTGCTTATATTGCTGAGGAATCAAAAGATATATTGGAAGCAGAGAGGAAAAATCAAGGGGGTGAAGTTTGGAAATGAAAACACAAAATTCTTTCACACCAAAGCCTCCATCAATTACAGGCATAATCATATTGCTATTCTTCACAATGAGGGCCAAGTGGAGATTTCAGACCATGCTGGCAAAGCTGCATTTCTCTTGGATGCTTACAAAAAAAGAATGGGCACATCCCAAAAAAACACAATGCACTTTGATCTGGTTTCTTTGTATGGGCAGATACAACATTCAGATATTTTTGACAATCTGGAACTGCCTTTTACTGAAGAAGAAATTGAAGCTGTTGTTAATGATCTCCCAAATGACAAGCCTCCTGGCCCTGATGGTTTTAACAATGAATTCCTCAAGTCATGTTGGGATATTATTAAAGGAGATGTGCTCAAATTCATTTATGATTTTCATGCAGGGCACATCTCTCTTGAGAGTTTGAACACTTCATTCATAACACTCATTCCAAAGGGGAGTACTCCATTGACAGCAAATGATTTTAGGCCTATCTCTTTACTGAATAGCTGTCTGAAAATTGTTACTAAGCTGCTGGCAAATAGATTGCAAAAGGTGATTCTGAAATTGGTCCACATCAACCAATATGGTTTCCTTAAAGAAAGATCTATTCATGATTGTTTGGGGTGGGCTTATGAATATTTACACCATTGTCATAAGTCAAAGGAGGAAATCATTGTTCTAAAATTGGATTTTGAAAAGGCTTTTGACACCATTGAACATCAGGCAATGTTGGATATTTTAAAAGCCAAGGGCTTTGGGGACAGATGGCTTACATGGATCAAACTACTATTTACTTCTGCTTCCTCTGCTATATTGCTAAATGGTGTCCCTGGAAAAAAGTTTTATTGCCTTAGAGGTGTAAGGCAGGGGGACCCTCTGTCCCCTCTTCTCTTTGTGCTTGCTGCTGATCTACTTCAGACAATTCTTAACAAGGCAATGCACCTGGGTTTGGTAACTTCTCCCTTGAAGTGGAGTCATGCCCTGATTTTCCAATTGTCCAGTATGCTGATGACACCTTGGTTATTCTGCAAGCAGATGCAAAGCAATTACATTGCCTCAAAGCCCTTCTCAATACTTTTGTTGATGCCACGGGCCTTAAAGTTAACTACAATAAATCAAGTATGATTCCAATAAATGTGCTAGAAGAGAAGATGGAGATTTTGATAAATACTTTTCATTGCAAGAAGGAATCTTTTCCAATCAAATATTTGGGAGCACCCCTAGGCCTTCATAAGCCTACTGTTGAGCAATGTTTTCCTCTTGTCACAAGACTGCAGAAGAAGATTGTGGGATTGTCCACCTTTATGACTTTGGCTGGGAGATTGCTGCTAGTGAAATCTGTCCTCAACTCATTGTTGATCTATCTCATGGGATGCCTTGATGTGCCTGCCACCATCAAAACCCAAGCCATAAAATACTTGAGACATTGTCTTTGGAGAGGCCCTGATCTGGAAGACCATAGACCTGCCATGGTGGCATGGAGTACTGTGTGTACACCTAAAAATCAAGGTGGCTTAGGAGTGATTGATATTTTTGTTTAGAATAAAGCGCTGCTTCTCAAGAACCTACATAAGTTCTACAACAGACACAATATTCCCTGGGTCAACTTGATTTGGGAATCCTACTACAGCAACGATTCTCTGCCTGGTAATAGCTGGATGGGATCTTTTTGGTGGAAGGCAAACCTTAAGCTGATTGATAACTATAAGTCCTTGGCCAGATGCAACATAGGTGATGGAAAGAGTGCTTATTTTTGGACTGATCTTTGGCACTCACATTGCTTGCAAGACATGTTCCCCCACTTATTCTCTTTTGTGAAAAACAAGGATGCTACTGTTCACACCATTCTCCAAACTGAGTACTTAGAGGACCTATTCCATCTACCACTGACTGTGCAAGCTTTCCAAGAATTTGAGGCTATGGAGGACATATGCATTGCTTTAAGGGCCTCTGATACTTTGGATTGCACTGACACCTGGAGTTACATATGGGGAAATGAGCAATTCTCTGTGGCTAAGGCATATAAAGTACTGATGGGAGTTAAAGTTATGCCACAGCAGTTCAATTGGATCTGGAGCAGCTCTTGTCAGCCAAAACATAAGGTGTTTTTTTGGAGACTACTTCATGACAGGCTCAATACTAGAAATCTTCTGAGAAGGAAATCTTTTCAGCTGGGCAACTATAATTGTGCTGTCAACAATTGTCCATAGGAAGAGACTCTTCAGCACCTTTTCTGGACTTGCCCTTTTGCTGCACAGTGTTGGGACCTGATTTGCCCTTCAAGACAGGCAAATGTTTCAATCATGGAAGCTTTTCTTGATCTCAAGCAGAAACTTCATGTACCTTTCTTCATGGAGATAGTTATCCTTGCCTCTTGGGCTATTTGGATCTCCAGGAACAACCTGATTTTCCAAGCGATTCAACCTAGCATTCAAAGGTGGAAAGCCATCTTCATGGAGGAGCTCTTTCTTCTCAGATTTAGAATTAAAAAGAGTTATGCTGGAGCATACTGTTTTTGGCTGGATAATCTTGTTCTGTAATCCTAGTTCTTAGTTGTTAGTTTTCTTTTCTCTTTTTGGCTTCCTCCTTGGCTTATCTCAAGCCTTTTGTACTTTGGTTCCATTTTGGGACTTTACTTTTTTAGATTAATAAAAATTGCAGTGGGGTTTTGCCCTACTGTGTATAGTCAAAAAAAGTAGAGGGATGGCATGGCCAGCGGTGGGAGTAGTAGGGGGCGGTGAGGCCTCCGCCGCATCGCAGCCAGCCACGGGAGGCAGGAGCACGAGGCCCGACCGACGCTGGTTTGGGCGGCTGGAGCAAGAAGACCAGAGGTTGAAGAAGCACTACGGCCATTGGATGGACATCGTACGGTCACTGGAGCTAGAATCGTGCATATTGACTAAGTTGACAAAACCATCTGTCCCTGTCAACTTAGTTGGCCCACAAGTCAGCCTCCCACTATTGTGGGTCCCAGCTAGCAGGGGTATTCATTTTTTGGTGCGTAATAAGGAGGCACTTCCTTGCGTGCGAAGATATAGCTGGTGGGTCCGACCTGTCAGCGGTGGGAACGTTTTTCGCGAAATACGGAGGCCCTTCCGGTGGGTCCCAGCTGTCAGGTGGAGGAATCATTATTTTGCGCATAATAAGGAGGCATTTCCTTGCGTGCGGCCGTGGACCCAGCTGTCAGCCTCTCCACGCACAGTCTAGTTTCGATGGTGCCGTTCGTTGACCATGTTGACCAGGCCACGCCGAGCGCATCCAAGGTGGTGGACGACGGCGAGGCCCCGGACAGCAACGAGCCGGAGATGGGAAGACGCGGGAGTAGAGTCGCAGACGGAGAGGTGTACGAGGGTTAACTGCTTCTGGTGCGGTGTGGTTCGGCAGTTGGTGGAGAAGAACAGGAGGTGTGGAGGGGTGGAGGGATGGCCTAGCCAACGGTGGAGTAGCGCTTCACAGCGAAGCGTGCTAAGCAGAGCTGCTAGCAGCAGGAGGCGGGAGCAGGTGGTCCCGGCGGCGCTGGAGGAAGAAGACGAGAGATTGAAGATGGATGCCGGTCGTTGGATGTAAATCCAATGGCTAACGATGTCAGAATCATTTGTTGACTAAGTTGACAACGACTTGCATTGGCTTCGACCTATTGGCCCACATTTGAGCCTCCAAAAATGTGGCACGTATTAAACCCATTTTTTTTTCAGAATTTACAGTCTTTTTTGCGTCGTAGAATTTACAGTCCATTTCATCTCTCTTTTTGAACTACAGTCCATTAGCTGGGCTGGGTGAACAAATAATGTAGTGTCCATGCGGCCCATTTATGTTTTTCCTAAAAAATTACAGGCCATTTGCACTTTCTCGAAATACACGATTTTGCTGGGCTTATTCTAATTATAATGTTGGGGTGGGCGCAGCAATGTTATCAAAAAATAAACAGGGGCTGAGCATTTTGTTATATTTATTTATTTATTTAAATAATAAGTGATTTATTATTATATTGATCCTTAAATCTTACCAAGCTTTTGTACACAATCACCAGGATTTTCGTTGCTAAAAAAATCCAGGATCTTATTGTTAAGAAATTATTTTTATAAGTTAATAAGATGTGGGATATTGTTTTCTTACATATGTAAGTATCTGTTAAATATATGATGACAATAACAATAATATATAATAACATATAAAATAATTTAAATATATATAATATAGTTAGAAGGGAAACATAAGTTGGACCATGCGTTCCTATTCTTATATAGAAAAATAGAACATACCTCTCCGTTTTCTTAAAAAAATACATAAATTGGGTTGCCGATGTTTCAGGAACAATAAAACCTCGGATGGGAGGTCCATAGGCCGGTCGATACATGACGGCCCTCAAGAAAATACAAACAAGCCTATGGACCTCCCATCCGAGGTCGTGGGCTGCGCATGTTGAAAAAGAAAGCTTAGACGGGGCAGCCCAAAACCCAGCTGATACTTGCTGCCCCAGTGATAATAAATGATACCTGCCAGCTCCCCGGCTTCGCTGTGAATTTATATCCTATCGTAACTACGTTGAAGCACCTAAAAGAATGTAACTATGTTGACAAACCCGTGGGCCCCAACGTCAGTATAGCATTAGGAGGAAGTATTTTTTCGATGAGGCACTTGCTTGCGTACGGCCATAGACCTGGTGGGTCCTGACTGTCCGCCTCTCCACGTACAGTCCTCTCCAGATTCCTCTCGTTTGTTCAGCATGTTCACAACGGCAGACAGCGGCGTCCCTCGTTTTCTCAGTTTTTCGCACACTCGACATTGTGTGGGCATCTTGAAAATAGCATATCTTTTTGACTGTGCATCATATGAAGATGTGTTATGCATGAATGTTGATCAGCATGATGTTAACTGGCTGGTAGTTCCAGTTTCGACCATGAATAAAACTTCTAGCATGATGTTAACACTATTTGAAAAGGCTGTGTTAATATAAATGCTCTGCCTCTGAAAGTTGCGGTTTCTTATCTGAAACTGAACTTGGAGTTTCTTATCTAAAACTAAAACTTGCAGTTTCTTCCCTGAGAATCACATTGTCTGCACTTTTATACTCCTATGAAACTACATTTTTTAAGTGCTAAAAATAGATCTCTAGAATTCATAAAATACTTCATATGCTCAATACTACAAATCTGAAATTCGAAAGACATTCATATCTGAAAGTACTCTCAAAATACACAACACAAAACACAATTCACAACCTGCAAATACTAACAACCCTAAGCTCCTCCTGACAATTCACAACCTGCCCGACTATTGGTCTGGGGGGGGGGGCAATCCCTCCTATTCCTCGGCGGCAGACAGCTGCCCCGTGAGACGATGTGAACGGCGAGGGAGAGGATGGCGGGGAAGCGTCGTCGGGCCAACTGTTTTTCTCCTCTTGTAGTTGGGTTCAGTCCACAAAGACTCCACCGGCTCGCTCTGGCATGACACCCTCACAAACGGCACCCTGTAGATGCTCGATCCTTCAATCTCTGGTGGATGCTCCATCTGGGATTGATACTCCCACCATCGCTCCCTCACGTTCGGATTCGGTGAATCTGTTTGTTCCATGGCCCAGAGGAGTAGCTCTATGTACTCCCGCGCGACTCCCTCCAGGAGTATCGCCGCCTTTTCGCTCTGTTGCAGATATTTGGCCATGGATGTCTCCGTCGCCGCTAGTTGGTCCTTGTTGTCACACCAAGATTGTATCTCCAACATCCTAGCTAGCTTCACAGGGTCGACGTCTGCGATCCTCATGTATCGGTTTTACTCCTCCATCGATCTACTTCTCCACAGCACCTTCACTTGCCGGTGGTGGATTTTTAATGGAAGAGGAGAGGAGCAGCGCTGGTTTTGGTTTAGAACGAGAGAGGAGCGACGCTGGTTTTGGATTGGAACAGGAGAGGAGGGGCGGTGGTTTTGAAATGGAAGAGGAGAGGAGCGGCGCTGGATTTATATTGGAACAGGAGAGGAGCAGCGGTGGTTTAAGAGGAGAAGAGCAGAAGAGCGGCGCTGGTCTTGGAAGTATTTTTTTTGTTTTGCGTATTTTGGGTCAGAGTTTGACCACGTACTGTATTTGACAAGCAAAATGTGAATGCATGTCACCAAAAATTGTATCGTTTGGTTCGTATCTGAATGTACTTTCAAATTATATTATTTTTGCAACATATAACATATATTTTATTTGCAAAAATCATGGTCAATTATGACCCAGAATAAAAGGGAGACTAGTTAATGTGGGGTCACTTTCTTAATTGAAGGGTAAATTGATTTTGATTTTGATCCAGTCACAGCACGCCGGCCCTCTCGTCCAATCCTAAATCGCTGCCGCACGCTCCTCTCCCTCTTCTCCATTGCAAAACCACCCCCTCTCCTCTCCATCATCTCCATTCCAAAACCACCGTCTCACCTCTCCCTCTTCTCCATTGCAAAACCACCTCCTCTCTCCTCGGACGAGGATCCCCTGACGTAGCCCATCCTGCCATTAAGACACTGACACATGGGTCCCACCAAGCGCGAGGCCCACCTATCAGCGACCGAAAGGCAGTGGAACCTCTCCTCTCCATCATCTCCATTCCAAAACCACTGTCTCGCCTCTCCCTCTTCTCTATTGCAAGACCATCGTCTCTCCTCCCATCTTCCAAAGCTAGCACCGGACCACTCAGAAGGACATCTATGGAGGGGATGCAGCAGCAAATCAGGCAGATCGCCGGCGGGGACCAGGCAAAGTTAGCCAGGTTGAAGGAGATCCTAACTTGGTTTGACAATGAGTGGGAGATTTCGAGGACGGTGAGGGCCATGTGGAAATGTATGCGAAAGAGCGAGACAACGGTGATGAGGGCGGCGATGTACTCCTCGGTGGCAGTCACGCCGCAGTCCTTCGAGTTCATCGAGTATCTCCTCTGGGCGATGGAGCAGACAGATTCGCCCGAGGCGAAAGTCAGGCGGAGGTGGTGGGCGTACAGGTCGAAGGTCGAGCACCCAGAGGATAACGAATCGATTGAGTACGGTGTGCCGTTCGTGAGGGTGCAGAGCAAGCCAGAGCCACCGGAGTATTCGTTCTCCAACCGCAAGAGGAGGCCAGATGGCGCGACGTCGCTTCCCCGCCGTTCTCCACTGTTCCCTCGACGCTCGCCTTGTTTCAACGGCGTCAGTAGGGTTTAAGGTAAGCTTCGCACTAACCTAATCTTCCATCTGCTCATGCTTACAATCAGTGTGACAACTAATAAAAATCATGCTTACAATCAGTCTCCGAGTACTACGCCAATCACCCTAAAATAGCTCTGGACCTTTGGGTCAAAGTTGTGACACTGTGTACAAATAAAGAAAAATAGATTGGTGCTTCTTTCAGAAAAGAGTACACCCCTAGAAAACTGCCAATATAAGCTACTAGTATTTTTTTAAGTCTAAGCTACTAGTATTTGGTTAGAGGATTTGCTGCCGAGAATGATCCGTCCACAATGAGCGCCACACATCCCACTGATGGTGGTGGATGCCAATGCTTAGATGGAGCAGGGTTGGTGTCGGTAATTTTTACTTGGCACCTCGCACTCTGCATATATGCCGGTTCCATCCATACATTTGTGCAGTTCCACCAAAATGCAGCTGAATAACCCTGTTTGCACAGATAATGAAAAGGCGTGACTATATTATAGTGGCACTAGTTGATGAAACATACACTAATAAACAGAAGAAAATATTACATCATACTGGAAATCGACCCAAGTCTCCCCGATACACCTTCTGCTAGTGATGAACATCAATGTATAGCGGTAGTACAAGGATGGGCCTTGAGACATTCAAATCTCTATTTTTGTGCAGATCAACTAAAATTAAGCACCTCAGTTTGCAAAAACACTTAAACATTAACAATGGGACTAGTTGATGAAACATACATTAACAAAGAGAAGCACTTTCTTTATCTACATTGGAAATGAAATGATAGAGAGGACACTCGCTCTATTTTAACTGTATTATTACTTCATTTTATTAGTGACACTAGGGTCAAGCAGGTGGCAAACGAGGTGCACCTTGCGTCGCAAGGATGAAGGCCGGGGGTGCTTAGACTGGGATGCTGAAGCTGGCTCTTTCAGTCCCTATCTTCCACCTGATGTTTCTGTGGTAGCATTTGGGTTGTAATCCAAACTTGGTCGAGCTGGTGTTGCATCCCCCTACCTGCCTAGCTTATGTGGCGAACTTGTCTCCTGCTAGTACTCAGTCCATTCTAGTAGTAGTTGCATAACTGCCCGTTTACACTGAGATGTTGTCGGATAATGGTTCTCTATGGTTGGGTTTCTTTAATGAAATCGGAGGGAACCCCCTCTTTCGATATATAAAAAAATAGTGGCACTAGCGGTGCCAAAACATTGCCTCAAATTAATAGTGCCACTAGATTAAGGTGCAAAATAATAACATTACTGCTTTATCATGGCAGTGCCAAAATAGTAGCACAAGAGGAGGATCAACATGAATGATCTTTGGCAAACGGTCAGACCAAAAAGGAACATACCTTGTGATGGGAACCATATCTGCAGTCAACGCCATCGTAGAAGGGATGACACCAGTCACCAACATGGATGATTCAATTCATGGGACATTTTGGTGCAGTTCACCTAAAATGAAGCAATGTCCCATGAGCTAGCAGCTTCTTTTTCTTCTTCTTCCTTTTTTTAAGAAAAGGGCTCCAGCCCCGGTTCCATTTCCATCAGAAAACGAAACCCACAGAGCTTCTTCTTCATTAGTTGCAATAAAATTGAGCAACATCAAGGTTGGTTGTGAAGCTCCTGGAGAGTAGGCAGACCAGGACTGTTGCATCTCTAAGGAAAAGAAGCAACTTATCTTAATGGGAAATTTAGCAGGACATGAAAAAAAGTGCCATTGATTCATATTACTGGAGGCATTACATTGAAAACAACATTGGTTTAACGTGTCCTTACTTTTAACAGTGTGACTGCTACATTTTACTAGTGGCATTACATAAGAGAGGCTCGGGGCAACAAACATCAGAAGAGGATATCTGGGTTGGTCCCATTTTTGTTCGGTATATAGCCACCTTATACTGTGTGAGGCTAGCAAATCTAGTGCTGGACTTACTCTGTTGACTTGTCCCCCAGTGCCCACTTTCTTTCCTTTTTCAACCAATAGATCGGGTTTATATTGAGTTTGTACTGCGTTCCCTTTATTTCCCTATTAGACCTAGAGACCAGTTGGATAGCCAATCTCTGCTACTTTTCACCCCCATTATTTCCTCTTTCGACCAAGTCCTAGATTCAGGTAACAAATCTTCCCCCACCCCCCTTTCTTCCTTGTTTGAACCAAGTACTACTAGATTCGAGTGCATGAACTAGTTTTACCTCTTAAGAGTAAAAAATTAGGTGGTTTTCGAACAGCCGATCGATTCTATCTACACGTGGGGGCCTGAGAAATAGTAAAAGATACAAATGCAGCGACGTCAGGAGCTCGGGAAGTAGAGCAAGGCCGGTTTCGAAGGAAGTTATACCTGAGGGTCGCCGGGATGTCGCTAGGTGGGCGGCGGGAGGCCAGATCTGCCCACACTACGGCAGCGAGGAAGAAGGGGTGGGAGGCCCTCCCTCGCCAGCGATGCTTGGGAGAGAACGACAAGGCACACTGATCGGGACGCGCCGGCAGTGGGTAAGAGCCGTCGCCGAGGACGACCGTGTGAATGTTGCATCTTCTCACTTTCCCCGATGGAGAGGATCCGGCTGGATCTGTGACCAGCGGTGAGTAGAGAGGGAGAGTGTGGCCACCGCTGTCGTGTTTAGATCTAGAGAGGACGGGACAGTGTGAAGAGAGCAACACTAGCAAGCAAGCGCGGAGGCTCCTGCCTATATAGTGGAGTACTAGTTTTCTTTTGTCTACCGGCTGGAGCCGGCTTGACCTCGGCAATCACTGTCGAGAAGTCTTCATGCACGTGCCCCGGAGGCGCAGTTGTCGTCATTTTGATCTAAAGCACCGGATTATAACATATAACTCGAAAAATGCCACATGACAAGAAATCATAACCTCACTGCCCAAAGGAGACAAGATGAATCCCGACGGACAAACTAGACGAGGATCAAAGCTCAAATTAAAGATAAACTCGTAGAAAAGGGGTCCGTCGATAGATGTCCTAATTAACATAGCCGGCTTGACCTAGATGGCAGCCGAGTAGTCTTCGTGCATGTGCCCCCAATGACTAGCCCAACTCAGTTGTCACTGTTTAACCATCGCAGTGATCCGAAGCACATGACACCTAATTTTGCGAGATGACAAGGAACCTTTTTTTAGATTTCTCACTAGAACTACAGCCCTGTACAACACAGCTTGCATGATATGTAGACGATAACCAATCCAGGCATGTCTGCTGGAGTCTGGTCACATGCATGGACGAACTGATGTTCCGTGTCTTGCAGGGATCGTCCAGGTACCAACGTATGTACTCCTACAACACTTCTCTAGTAGTATACTATCGCTCGTCTCTCTCTTGTATTAACTCACCCGACTTGCGGGGCCGGGGAGTGTGCCTATGGTCGGTTCTCAATTGCGGTCCACATGTGTGTGCAAACGCAATATGACGCGCGTTCCATTCGGAGAGCGGCGTGCCAGACCGACCGACCGTCTGGGGTGCGACGCGAACGCGACGGGCGAGCTGTATACTCCGTACATGTGTACCGCCGTTTTCTTGAGGCTTTGCTCCATGGCGCAATCCATGGATACAAAATTAGTATACTGTACTATTTAAAAGTCGAGGGTGGGGCTGGACAGTTCCGCCTAGTCGGTTCGACAGAGACGCGAGAAGATGAGGGAGTAGGCTGCTGCAAACTAAGGCTGTGTGATTTGACAGCGAGTTACTTCTGGACAGGTGGGGCCCGGTGATTTGACTTGCCATTACCATTTTAACTGCGGCGCTACAACCAGCGTGAGTCTCCCGATTCCTGACCACCTCCATATAGGTGCCTCTCCCGATGCTCCACCATGTAGAGGCTGGCTCTTGCTTGAGAGCCCACTCCTCCACTTTTTCCTTGCCTCTTTCCCCCACATATGCAAAAATGCCATGTAAAGCGGGCTTATAGCCCACTATTGTACTTGATCCTACAGGTGCTAAGCCTGCCACATAGGCATAAAGTCTGATGTGGCAAGTTAATTAAGAAGAGAGAGACTAGTTTGGTGACCCCAGGAAGAAACGGTGATAAGCACGTGTACCTAGATGAAGCAAACTTAGCAACAAAAAACTAAGCACCTATGCATTGGGGACTTGAGATGCTAAGCCATTTAATGCCCATAGCACCTTATCTAAGCACCATTTCATTGGAAGAGGTCACTCCTTGGCAAATACAATAAATACTACGAAGAAAGAGATAGAGAGAAGTAAACAAAAAATACTCTTATAGCCAACCTTATAGCTAACCTTGTTGTATGAGTGACTAAGTGATGACTATGTATGACACGCCAACATCAGACAGCCTAACGCACCGTGTTAAATCTCCAAGGGCGCGACCGCGCGAGCGAGGCGATGGTCGTGGTAGGCGTGACCATGATACGGGCTGCTGGCAGCCCTTGGATCTGAGATCGAACGATCGCATGCTAAGTTGCTGAAAATTTGCAGAATAACCCTCCAGGATAGGATATTCACCAATAGGTCTAGAATCACGCCATGCAACCATTCGATCTCAGATCCAAGGGCTCTTGGAAGCCCGTATCATGGGAGAATGGAAAGCTTCGTATCACCTGTAATTTTCCCGACGCTTGACATGACATCGAAAGCCATTTAATTGGGCGTCGAGTAGACATGACATCTAATTGGGCCCCCATAGTACTATGCATGAATCCATTTATCCACCAGCCAAGCCACTACCCTGCCATTCGCACGCCCCCCCCCCCACTCGACATTTTTACAATCGATAAACCGCTCCTAGTCGTCCCGTCCTTTCACATTACAGCAGTTCCACTAATCCTAACCCTCCTCCCAAATCCATGGCGTCCCAAATCTCCATGATCGGCGGCGAGTACAAGGTTAGAACCATCACCGGCGATGAGTTCGACGTCATTTATACCCGTTCTTCCGCAACGGTGAAAGAATGCCTTGCTCTCTTCAAACGCATGTTCGAAAACTCAAATGATGAGTGGGTCGCTGGGCTAGATGTTGAGTACACCACAGTCCTGGGAAGCGAGAAGAAACTAAAGGAGGCAGAGAAGAAGAAGCCCGCCGTGATCCAGGTTTGCGTGCATGACTTATGCTTGGTCTACCACATATGCCATGCCGACGTTGAGTGCGAGGAATTTAAGATGTTCCTCAAGGGCGGCCGAGTCAAATTTTTTACTGTAGAATTTAGGAACGACAAGGAAATCCTGGGTTGGATAGGCCTCATTGTAGGCGACCCCTTCGACCTCCAGAAGGAAGGGCTGGTGCCCTCCCTTGATCTGCCTTCAATGCTGACCCTGGCAGGAGCCATGGTTCATCCTTCGTACGGTAAACTAGAGAAACCTCCGTACACGTTTCATCGTCATGCATGGCAGTGGAATGTACTAGATATGGACCACATCCACTACGCTGCAATGGATGGCTACCTTTCTTTCCATATCTACAAGGGTTGGATGAAGAGAAAGAGCCAAGTGTGCGGTTCAAGCAAAGAAGTATCGCCCAAGAGGAAGAGGGACAAGGACGAAGTCGAGGACGTGGACGAGGACTCCTAGTAAGGTAGCAGTGTCGTTGCTCATGGTGGTTCTAATGCAGTGTCTACCGGATTAGTTGCTTAGTTTAATTTCTGGTGTGCTTAGTTTTATTTGAGGGGTGTGTTGTGCTGAGCCCCCAACAGAACTATGTTATGTATCTTCTCGTTATATTTCGTACATTTCATCTTTTAGTTGGTATAGTACTACCACTCGTTTCTTGACATTATATACGTACAATATATATGGACAACATCATATAGCCAGCAGTTTAGTTGTCAAAGAATTTCAGGGTGCTTAGTTTTGTCAAATAATTCCAGGGTGCTTAGTTTTATTTGAGGGGTGTGTTGTGCTGGACACCATTAACTTATCATTGTGAGAATCAGCTTATTTTTGTCATGTAACATGGTCAACGGGTTTGACGTGAAAATAACAATGTCTAATGGCATTTCTGAGCAAACATCTAACTTAACGATGGCATTTTTTAGATATCTAATTGCATTTTTGAGCAGGCATCTCACGGATCGATGGCATTTTTTGAGTAGTTGTAACTTCTAATGGCAAAACTGAGTAGTGATACACAACTAGTGGCATAAATAATAAGAACCCAAGAATTAAATAGGTATGCTAATTTCTTTATTTCTTTATACCTTTGTGTGCGAAACAATATACGCTGCCTCCCCCAGGTTTTCTTTAAAGAGGCAACATAGAACTATATGAGTGCCCTGTTAAATTTTGGATTTATTCCGGGTTCGTTTGGCCTTTTTAATACATTAATTGAGTTTCTGGTCCTTTAATGTGCATAATTTAAATTTGAACTACAAGCACATGCTCCCGTGCACCAAAGTTGACTGAAAAATCACATGTGTGTCCTCGGGTGAATTTCCAGGTCCCATGCAAGAAATGGGAATGAAATTCAAACATCTGGGCGTCGTGGTTCAGCCGAGAACATTGAGAAGCTTGGTTTTAAAATTCTTGTAAATCCAAAACACGCCTGAAAATCATGAAACTTGGCATGGTGTCATGTCATGGTACTACCATGCTGTCGTAAAAAAAAAATGCAGAATAGGAACAAGTTTTGGTATAAGCTTTTTGCAAACCGGAGCTTCTCTCAAGAAGGCTCGTGGTTCTGAGAGGGAACGTGTCACCTTTGTGTGCATAATTCAAATTTTAAATACGAGCACATGCTCCAGTGCACCAAAGCTGGTTGAAAAATCACATGTGTGTCCTCGGGTAAATTTCTAGGTCCCATGCCAGAAATGGGAATGAAATTCAAACATCTGGGCGTCATGGCTCGGCTGGAACTTGGTTTCTTAATTCCTGTAAATCCGAAACATGCATGAAAATCATGAAACTTGGCTTGGTGTCATGACATGGCACCAACATGCTGTGGTAATTTTGTTGTCCAATTTGCGAAGGCACACACATTAACAATCAACAAAGTCATTTTGGAACAAGTGTTGTCACGTTACAATCGGAAACACAAGTATTATTGAAACCGTGGGCATTCTATTTACCATTTACGTGCCGCCACACATCCCCTTTTTCTATTAGCTAGGAGGCGCCGTGCAGGGTAGCTATTTGAGTACAGGAGGCGTGCGATCAGACCCCTGCGCATGCTTATCGGGAGGAGAGCCCTTTGACTTCCATCTGCCGTCCACCTCTCTCCCAAGGTCTCCATTAATGGCGCCTGAGCCTCTGTTTAATGGCGTGGCAATGTCTCACTCAACTGAGATTTAAGAGAGAAAAAAGAAAATCTGAAAAGAAAATTTTCCACGGATCTTGATGTAAGATCCGACGGACCTATATAGCATCTACTGCGACTTATAGCAAGACTGATGAATATATATATAAGGACGACGAGAGTGGATAATAATTGTCTTACATAATTAGGAAGATAATTAAAAAAGCCACATGCGGCTACGCCCGAAATACACAAGGGCAAAAGAAGAAGGAAGACGCATACAACGATCTGGCTCACTGATCTCTACTTTCTTTATGCGCTGCAGGTCGCGGAGACTAGTTCTCGCGGCGGGCGATGATCTCTTTCATCAGTTTCATGTCCTTAATACGCTGCTTGGCAGCATCCACGGATTCCTCCACCAGCCTGTTGCGCTCGATGCGGAGCATGGCATTCTCGTCCATAAGTTTCTTGACGATGACGCCCGTCCTGTGCAACAAGGCAGCGGTCTCCTCCGCCTGCTTCGCCCTTCCGGCGATCTTCGCACTCAGCAGGTCGTGCTCGCCCTGGAGCTTCGCATTACCCTCCCCTAGTTGCCGGATGATGCCGGTATCCTCGTCCCTCAACCTCGCCCAGCCGGAGATCTGATCCATCTGGCTATGGACCATCGCACGCATGCGCCTGTGAGAGTCCTCGCCTGCCCGCAAGAAATTTTCCTAGGCCGCCGCGGCGCGGCGGGACCTCCGTGCTGCTTCGGCGGCGCGGCGGGGCATCTCTGCTGCTTCCGCGGTGTGGCCGGACCAGTCTGCTACATCGACGGCGCGGCGGGACCTCCGTGCTGCTTCGGCGGCGCGGCGGGACCTCTGTGCTGCTATTGTTGCGCGGCTGGACATGTCGGCTACTTTCGCGGCGAGGCGGGACATCTCTCGTGCTTCCTCTTCCATGCTCACCTCTCCCTGGTGGAAATCTCTCGACCCAGAACTCACGCTGGCCATGGCTTGATTGACTTGATTGTTTTTTGTGGATGAGGAGTTGAGGAGGAATGTGCAGTCATCTTAGCATAGTAGTATTTATAACCGAGTACTACTAGTACGCTCCTAAGTGGGAAACCGTTTAGGTTGTGACCGGTGTGAACAGGTTTGCAATTAAATATAGTGTGGTGGTAGTAGTAATTTGGAATGTGATGAGACACGCTCAAAATTTATTGACGGTTCTAGTTTCGAAGTGCGGCACTATTCCCGGATGGCGTAACGTCGGCACGTTTTCTCGGCCGTGGTGTAGTGGGTAGTGTCATATAGTATATGCATGATTTGGCGACGAGCGCTCTCTATATGTACCACATTTTTTCTTTAATTACATCTTGTTAGTTTTGCTCCATGGCGCAATCCATCGATACTACTATTGTACAAGTGTATACATTTTTTAAAAGGCTAGAGGGCGGGGCAGTCTAGCTTGGTCCTTTTCACGATAGGCGAGGGCCTTTGTGATTTGACGGCTCATTACTGCTGGAAGGCGGGGCCTTATGATTTGACTGCTCGTATAAATGTGCCGACGACCTGAGGAGGAGCAAAGAACCGTGCGGTATACTCAAGTTTTCCACTGGAGTACGACGGAGGAGCACGAAACACGGCAGCCAGTGCCATATCCTCTACTCTCTACTTTTATTATATATTACTAGCAAGAGGCATTGTTCTATTGGCGATAAAGAATGATCTAATTTGCTAGTCATCTCATTTTTAGCATTGTTCTATTCATGCCTCGCAGAGAAGGTGACACGTGCGGCGAAACACCCAAAGCAAATAAGAAACACAGGAGCAAAAGAAGAAGGAGGATTATCACCCCAAAAAAAGAAGGAAGACGCACACACAAGTCTGGGGCGCTGCTCTCACTACATGAAGGGTTGCTGGCCGCGGAGTCGTAACTGCTTCTTCATCGCCTCCACGACCTCCATCTCCTTGCGCGTCTCCTCCGCCATCTTCATCATTGTGTCCATGACGCGGGATTTCTCGACACGAGCCTTCATCATCTGTTCCACGGCCGCATTACGTACCTTCACAGCAGTCGGGTGCTCGATGCGGAGCTTCACCAACTCCTCCTTCTGTTCCATGACGAGGGCCTGCAACATCTTCGTCGAGGAACTACTATTCTCATGCAGCTTCTTGCAGCCGGCGTTCTCCTCCTTCAGCAGGTCGAGCTCGTGCCAGAGCTTCGCCTTGTCCTCCTGAAGTTGCAGGATTTCACCGGTCGCCTTCTTCTCCGAGGCAACGCTCTTCTTCAGCAGCATCACCAAGCCGGCGGTCAACTCCCCCTGCTCATTGAGCTCAGTGGGCATGTCGTCGAGGCTCTCCTTCAGCAGCTCCACCAAGCCGTGGATGAACTCCTTCTGCTTATTGAGGTGCTTATTGAGCTGATCGGGCATGCCGTCGAGGGATAACGACTCCAGCGCCGCCAGCTCGACATGTTCGCCTCCGCGTCAAGGGTGCTCCTGGGAGCCATCGCCTGCCCGTGAGAGATCTTTCGAGGTCTCTGCGTGGCGGCGAGCCCTCTCTTTTTTTCCGCAGCCTTGGTTGCCCCTCCCTTGTTACGAGTAGTTCTCGACCTAGAGCTCTACACACCGGCCATGGCAAGGACGGACGAAGAAGGAGGACTTATGAGGAGGAAGGTAGAGTAATTTTCGGTTAGGTAGTTCCCCTTTTTATAACCTAAGTACTAGCACTAGTACTAAAACCTGCATAGTGGGAACACGTTCAGGTTTGGTACGTACTGGTAGGTGTGAGCAGGCTTGCACTTAATTGTAGCACTAGTACTTTCGAATGTGATGGGAACAAGGTAAAGATTAATTGATGGTTTTTGGTTTCGAGACCCGAAACGGCCCCCGATGAGTTTAGTGGAACATAAATTTTCAAGTAGACTACACTGCTCAGAAGAGTAAATATTATGTTACTGTCAAAAATTGGCACAAAATACGAAGGAGACCAATGGAAGTACTACTAGCAACCCATGATTTAACTACTCGCATGCGCGCAGTAGAGTAGTAATGTCTTTCTTCCATCCTCACGTTCACTCAATTTGCATGTGCTGTATTAATTGACCATCAATGAAGTGAAGGACTTTACACGCATCAAATTATCACATGGGGTGGATCTTGGTACAAAATTGCGTCCGCCCATGTACCCGCGTGTGTGTGCGCGAGGGAATGAGTGCATGCGTGGCGTGTGTGCACATCTTCGCTTCGTGCATGTACCGCCAGTGCGGCTCAGGGAGGACGAGTACATTCTTCTAGAACCAGCAGCACGTCACTGTGATCAATCCACACAAGGATGTCGCGACAACGCCTCCAGATGTGCCACGGGGCTTCATGAACTATAAGAGAGACACTGCGTAGCGTGCAATTGTGTTTTGCACATACTCGAAGTACTTGTAAGGTACACGTGCATTGCAAACGTCAGATTTTGCAACCAAATTATGAATAAATACCACATTGTAGCATGTAAGCTCTGAGTCATATTTGCCCGATGTAGACCTTCGTTTAATTCTTATAGTTCATCTCATTCAAAATCAATTAGTTTTTATAAAAAAACTAGGGCCTCTTTGATTCGTAGGATTTCCAAAACGCGAGAATAGGAAGAACATGGGATTAGAGTGGAATGTCGTCTTGAATCCTACAGGATGGTACGAGTGTTTGATTGTGCATAGAAAAAATGCAGAATTCTTTCAAAGAGTTTTGAGTGGATGGGATGTTTCCTATGAAATCTAGTGCAAATGAATCATATGGAAAAATTCCTATGGTTTACAATCCTATGAATCAAACAACCAAGATAGGAAAAATTCCTAAGGATTAGAATCCTCCAAAATTCCTTCGAGAATCCTTTGAATCAAAGAAGTCCTTAATCTATTTTATGATTCATGGAATTGTGTGTTGTAAAGCATAAAGTAAAAACAAATAATGGCAATTCAACTAGAAAAAAAGTTTGGGCAGTTATGATACGGAAGATTCTAGAACAAAGGAGAACCAATATTGTTTTGAGATTTATGCATTATGCTTAAGTTCAACCATGGAGTCTACTAGATTGTACATGTGGCAAAATCCAGTGGGGGGCTAGAAGATGGTGCGAGGGGCCGAGTGGAGGGAGACTATGAAGGAGTGCACAACTGCGAGATCGATATTTAGAGAGAGGGGCCGAGAACGTGCGCTGTTGCGCGTAGTGGCGGAGCCATGAAAAATGTCCCATGAGCTAGGGGGCCAAGCATTGCTAATCCTTTACGAGGAGGGCCAATTCATCAACTTAAACCATTTTTACCAGCAATTGTCTAATGATCACATTCATATTAGCCTCGATATATAGTGATGTTACGGGGGGCAGGCCCTTTGCTGCCCCCTGTCTTCGCCATTGTGCGCGCGTCTGAGAGATGAAGCGGAAGGCATGGATGATGAGAAAGGGGCGTTGGATATATAATTAATGTGGGTGTATTAGCTATATATGTAATCCTATATAGAGAGGTATAGATTGATCGATGTGGACGTGGGAAAGAGGGTGAGACCTCACTAGATATATAGATTGATCAGTTTATGTGGAAAACTATGAAAGACCTAGCTATATACACACACACACACATAGAACATCGATCGTTGCACATGCACGTGAGAGATAAAGAATGCCCGATATGATGGAGAGGGGGATGTGTGTGTGTGTGTGTACCTTCATGGGAGACCGACCTGAAGAAAAAGATTGCATGTGTGCGATGGATAATGCCGACTGGTAGTGTGTGTGCATGCATGCACGCGAGAAAGTTAGTGGTACAATTATAAAGAGAAGACCAGAATGTGGGCGTAAAAGACTAGGTGAGGTCATAATCAATGTAAAGTTGAATTCAAATATTTGAATAAGAGATCATGATGTTTGAAACCCATGCATGCATGAATATAATGGAGATCTGCGCGGTGTGGTTTGGAAATGAGCATGTTGTCATGTATACACATTGAACAAGGTCAGACTGGTTTGAATTTGAGATACCGATGGCAGACATCGTTTGGCCACATTGCATCCGTGCATGGACACACTATTCTAATTGGAGATGATGGGTGGCTTTCGCATCACATATCTATATTTATACCCATATATATATTATATTTTTTATATAGTGTGCGGATAACTTTAACTTTGAAAGATGGTCGTTGGATGAGGCCAATCCGATGGTGCAAAGCTGGCAAATTTGAGCACTACTGGCCGTTGGATATCATCTAGATTCCACCAGATTTTGCCACATGTACAATCTAGTAGACTCTATGGTTGAACTTAAGCATAATGCACAAACCTCAAAACACAAGCACTTCTTCTTTGTTCTAGAATCTTCCGTATCAGAATTGCCCAAATGTTTTTCTACATGATTTGTTTTTACTTTATGCCTTACAACGCACAATTCCATGAATCTTAAAATAGATTAGCTTTCTTATAAAAACTAGATGATTTTGAATGAAATGAACTATAAGAATTAAACGAACATCTACATCATGCATATATGACTCAAAGCTTACATGCTATAATGTGGTATTTGTTCATAATTTGGTTGCCAAATCTCATGCGTGCAATGCACGTGTACCTTACTAGTCTAAATGGTGTCTGTGTGCGTGTTGTGCGTGTCAAACACATTGTACGTAGTATATCATACTAGTCTAAATTGTCTTTTTTTTCTTTTGGGTACACGTTAAGCTTGTTCTCCCGAAATTTCAAGCCGCGCCTTGTTATGCCAAAATTTCAAGCTAGCGTCTCTGTCTATCGTGCTGCGAAACTCCCACCTCTTCAACCCGCGCCTTGTTAGCCCGAAATATTTAAGATATATCTTTGTATTGTTGTGCTCCGACAACTCCCTCCATCTCAACTCGCGCCTTGCTATTCCAAAATTACAACGCGCGCGAAAACTCCCACCTCCTGTGAAATCCCGACACGCAAAATGCCCGTGATACCCCTGAACCGAAAGAACTGCCTCAAATCGGTGGGGGTACTTTCGTAACTTACCCCACATTTCGGACAAGCGCGTCCCTAAGCCATGGGTCCCCACTCCCATCCCATCCGCCCACCCATTCGTACACCAAGGCCGGGAAAACCCGCGAAGTCCCACACCCTCCTCCGTCCGCCACCCAGCCGGAACCTCTTCCCCGACAACGTCGTCCACAGCAACACCTCGACGTCCCTCATCCACCATACTGGATGAGGATCCGCCGTCGATCTGGTCGTCCCGCCGGTTCAGCCACCCCGTCCTCCACCTCCAAGGAGCTGCTCCGACGTTTCCCTCGTCTTTCGCGCCACCTCCATTCCCACACCGCCGTCTTCACCTGCACCACCGGAAGAGCATCAGCATCACCGTTTCCTCGGATGAAGCTGCGGCCTAATCGGCGCCACCAAAGAGGTTGTATGCTAATCGCCGCATTTTCTTCTTGATTCGATCTCACGGTGCTGTCGGCACTCGGTCCCGAGCCGACACGGTGCGGCTCCATCCACCGCCGCGTCGCCAGCCACTTCCTCCACGGCGTCGCTCCCTCGGCGGCGACATCCCCATCAGTAGGAGCTGCTGCTGCTTTAGCTCTCGCTCGCGCTGCTGCTCTGCTCTTGCTCTCGGTCCCCTGCCTGGTCTGGTCTTGCTCTTGCTCGCGTTGCTGCTCTCGCTCTTGCTCTTGCTTGCGATGTTGCTCTGATTTAGCTACACTTCAGTCGACTGAATCGAATTTTGGGTCAGTCGATTTTCAGGGGGTGGGGGGGCTCGCCGGAGTTAAGGAAGAACCAGCTGCAGCGGAGAGGGGGGCTCACCGGAGAAGTACCCCACTATCTATCTTAGGGTTCAGGGTGGGGGCGGTGGTCGCCAGCGGTGGTGGGGCGGTGGCGTGGGGATCGCCAGAGAAAAAGCTTGGCACGGGGGGGCCTAGAGGGATGGCAGGGGCGGCGGCGGACCAGCGGTGGGGAGTGTTTTCGGGACGGGCGGGGCGGCGCACCGCTGGCCGCGGGCGGTGGGGGGCGGCTGTTTGGCCGGTGGTGGCTGGCGGGTCATGGGGGTGGAGGTTGAAGATGAACTGCAGGCCCTTGATTTCGTATCCAACGGCTGCAAAATCGACTGACCAGAGATGAAAAAGTCAGTCGACTAACGTGTAGCCTCACCTCTAGTACGTTCAGTTTCGACAGTAAAATTCAGTTTTGACAGCAAAATTCAGTTTCGACATTTAAGTTCAGTTTCGACAGTTAAATTCAGTTTCGATAGTTAAGTTCAGAGATGAGCAGCTGATGTATACATATAGCACTTTGTGGTTATGTATTTTACTTCATCTATTGGAGATGCTATTAGAATTCCACTCAGGTTAACGTTGTCTCTCTTGTCCTGCTTCAGCCTCGGCGTCGTACAACTCACCGGAGCTGCTCCAACGACGAAACCCTCCATCACAGCGGAGCAGTACCTCGGGCTCCATCTCCAGACGCCTAAGATCTTCTTCCCCTCCTCCGACAGCCAAGTCAGCCGGAGCATCCTCACCGGCTAACCCAATCGCGCTGAGATCGACATGGCTTCGCCAAAGAGGTTGCACACTTCTTGTGGTTTGACTTAATCTCACCATGCTTCTTTGCATCCTGTGATCTTCCAATTCTTGTGAACCAAACACCCAGATTGGCAGAAATCCTGTGTTTTTAAATTCTCTGTTTTGCACGCGCATTCCTATCCTATTCCTGTCTATTTCCTATCCCTGCATTGTTAGAATCCTCAAATTCAAACAAGCCCTTACACAATTACTTCTGTTACAGATATGTGTCAAAGAAAACCTTGTGTGATTTTTCCTACTCCTGCGGTGCTGTGTTCCACCCCAGCTCAGCTGCTCCAACGACGGAAGGGTTCACCATAGCAGGGATCCGCTCTCCAGACTGTCTTTCGCCGCCTCAGATCTTCTTCCCCGCCGCCGGCAGCCACGACAACTGCATTACCATCATCAACTAAGCAGATGACCTTGAGGACTACACGGGTCCGCAAGAGAGGTCACACTCTTCCGTGTCTGCTTACGTTATGCATCGCTTAATATGATGACATGCTACTTTATCGTCGTGTTCACCTATTAGACTCCGACTCGGGTCCAAATTTATGCTGAAACTTGAGTGTTTAAATGGTTGCGGGGTACATATTAGGGCAGCAATCAGTACTATCTGCCTACTATCTGGTTAATCTCGGGTGTCTACTATGAGTTTCATGTTGGGTGCAAACAAACATTAAAGGAGCCATTATCTGTATTTTTTAACTAAAGCTATTATCTGCCTGCTATCATTGGTTTTGGGTCCATCCACAGTTTGCTACCATCACTCTGGATTTGTGCATGCACTCCTTACATAATCTCACTATGTTTTATTCCTATGCATGTCAGTTATTGTACACAATGGAGATGAACATGTAGAGCAAAAGAGACGAGCCTTGTGTAGCAATAAAATTTCATGCAGACGTCGCTCCATGGTGGGCGCAAAGGCAGCCCCCCTCCACCCATTTCGGATCGTAATCAAGAGGAAGATAATTGTTCTGAGGGGGATTCAGAAGCAGAAGACCACTCCTATTTACCCCATGAGGTCTTCGCTCTAACTTGGCATGCTGATGTTGGTTATATCATGCATATGGTGCCTTGCATTGCTTACTTTATACATCAAATATGTCAACTGCTTAGTTTAGACATGCTTTGTGTGAATGCCATCTGTTTAGTTTATTCATTGTTTATGTGAATTATGCAATGCCATCTTGTTTAGCCAGGCATCATATATGTGAATTTTGCAATGCCATCCTGCTTAGCCAGTCATCTTATATGTGAATTATATCAGGCCATCCTTTTTTTCGTTACGTATTACATTTGTCAACAATGTTAGTACATTCAACTACTCTTCGTGTGCATCATCCATTTGACACGGTGATGGAAAATTCTGGAGTGAAAACAAGGTCTTCAGAGCAGACTATGCTATCTGACGAAGCGCATATCTCGCTGGTTACGGATAGCTCCTCAGAGGAGGATTCAGAGAGAGATGACCAGTCCTATTTCCCCCCGAGGTGTATGCTCTAATTAACTTGGCAGGGTTATGTTGCTCATATCGTGCGTATTGTGTCTTGCATTGCGATTTCATTTGATTAGTTTAAACATGCTTTGTGTGAATGCCACCTGTTTAGTGTCTAATTACCATATATGTGAATTATGCATTGCCATCTTGTTGCAAGACATTATATATGTGATTATGCAATGTTATCTTGTTGCAAAGGCATTATATATGTTAATTATGCAATGCCATGCTGTTGAGCGAATCATCATGTATGTGAATTATATCATGCTATCATTTTTTTGTATTACGTGTTCTATTTGTCGACAACGTTTGTATATTCAACTACTCTTCCTGTGCATCAGCCATTTGAAGCGGTGATGGAAGTATCTGGAGTGAAAACAAGGTATTCAGAGCAGACAATGCTACCTGCTGAAGCAAACATCTTGCTGGATACACAGAGCTCCTCAGAGGAGGATTCAGAGACTGATGACCAGTCCTATTTCCCCCCTGAGGTCTATGCTCAAACTTGGCAGGGTTATATTACCCATGTCATGCATGTTGTCTTGCATTGCTTAGTTTTTACATCATATATGGATTGCCATCTGCTTACTTGCTTACTATATAAATCATATATTTGAATTATATCATGCCATCATGTTTACATACACAACATCTATCTGAATTATGGCATGGCAACCCATTTAATAAAGACATCATATAGTTATATCATCTCATCATGTTTAGTGTTTACAGTCATCATATTTTGAATTATGTCATTCTATCCAGGAATTATATCATGTTATCATGTTTCCATAGGCGGCATGTATGTGAATTATGGCATGCCAACCTATTTAATAAACACATTATATAGTTATATCATGTCATCCTGTTTACATAGTCATCATATTTTGAACTATGTCTTTCCATCTTTCTTAGTTAGCCATCATAATGTGAAATCGTATCATGCTATCCTGTTTAGTTAGCCATCATATATGTGAAATTGTGTCATGCTATCCTGTTTGGTTAGACAACATAAATGTGAATTATTTCATGCCCTCTTTTATTCCCCACTATCCATTGCACCTGTCTATCATACAATGTCTGTACATTCAATTACTTTTCTTGTTTATCAGCCATTTGAATTGGAGAGGGTGATGGCAGTATCTAAGGGAGTAACAACACGGTCTTCAGAAAAGATAGTGCTACCAGTTGATGCAGATAGAACCACGGTTGTACTTGCCCAAGAACCAGCCCCACCACACATAACCCAGACTCTCGCAGATTGTACCCCTACCCAGTTGGATAGAGAACCAGCTACACCCCTTCTAACCCCAACACCAGCAGATAGTAACCCAGTTCCAGTTGACACATCACCATCTCCACCACAGAGCACCCAAACACGAGCAGTTAGTAAGGGAACTGCAGTGCCCAAAGCACGAGGACCACCACTCCGAATCCCAACTCAACGCTTAAAGGAGAAGAAGAATTGTTCTCAGGTCAGGTTCTGTAGCTATGGTTCATACTCCTTTGCTCTTGCATCAATGTATTTACTAAGACCAACTATGTTCAAATTTGAAGGATGGAATTGAAACTCCAATGGCGCAACAGGTATGTTTTAAACTTGTTTCTTTAACTGGGTTGCCGTTGTAACTTGCTCTATATTGATTTCAGTTTCAATTGAATAAATAGTTATGTTCTCATGTCATGCACATTACAAGTGTCTCTATAGTTTCCCACACTTATATTCTGTCTATTCTGCTTTGTCTTGAACAAATATTATTTGAACTGTGTCTCTATCTTGATTTGGTAACAAAAACTAGAATGATATAGACCATAAAGTGACCATGGTACATAGATATATGTTTGTTTCATGCTGTTATCTTGTGCACTTTACTACTGAACTGATTTACCAAAATGAGTTTCATATACAACATGGTAAACCTGTGATGTGTCTGCTTGTTTCTCTTTTAGAATGCGGACAAAATATTGGAGAACAGTACCCCGTTATGCAATGGTGAAGGAAGTAATGCAGATAAGGTTCAAGATAGTGAGACATCCCTGTTGGTCTCCAAGAAAGCTGATAAAAAATACCTTGACGACAGTGAGAGAACCCAGAAGTCATGTCTTGATGTAGTGTTCGAGTTACTGGCCACTACTGCTGGCACAAGCTCTTCGAACTCACTGCCTGAATCAGTTCGTATTCTTGAGTCTCAACTTCAAGTTGAAAGACAACGATCAGATGTGTTGCGACAGGAAGCTGAAGGACTGAGGAAGTGCCTGCAGAATTCAGATGCATACTTTCTGGTGCAACAGCAAGCGCTGGAGGATTTAAGCGCCAAACAAGAGAAAGTTAATAAGCTTGCTAAGCATCTTGCCAGCATTATGGGTACCCAGGTATTGTTTCTTGAGATCTTCTGAAGTTGTTTCAGTTCTGGACATGTTTTGCTGCGGCGTTTATTTGCACTGGTCGCCAACTTTGACAACCAGTGTATATGATATGCTGCTTTGTTCCCTAATTTGCACTGGTGGCGAACTTTGATGCCCAGTGGATGTAATATGTGTAATAGCCATGATAGCCTAGCGTAAGTTGCTTGCTTATTTATTTCCTTGTTGTCTTGTTTATTTGTTTGCTTGTAGTCAGTGTTGTTCTTTTTCCGCGGTTTGCTAGTGGCCACAATAACCTTTTTTTAAACTAGGCCACAATAACCATGGGTTACATATTTACTGTAGTGACACTGGGCCTTCTACGGGCCGTAGAAACAATGGGCCTTCTACGGGGCGTAGAAACAATGGGCTTTCCACGGGCCGTATCATCAATGGGCCTTCTACAGGCCGTATTATCAATGGGCCTTCTACGGGTCGTATGATCGATTGCCCAAACATGGGCCAATAACATACCGCTTTATGGTCGTAAACGGGCTAGAGTTGGAATCGTCCGTTCATGGGCCGACCATAATGGGCCATTGTTAATCGGCTGTATTTGATGACGCTATGAAAACGACCCAACGTATTAACGGGCCACAAACGGGCCGACTGTAAGCACGGGCTGAATTTGGCCCACAAGGAGAAAATGACAGTAACGGGCCTCAAGTAACCGAATGCTGGAAATGAGCCCAAGAATAAATGGGCCCTGAGAAGGCCGAAAGATAACATGGGCTAGAAACGGCCCAACGGAATAATGGGCCGTTAATGGGTATGAAGTGATACACTGTTCATTACGGGCCAGTTTCACCACGGGCCGTTAATGGGTATAAAGTGATACACTGTTCATTACGGGCCAGTTTTACCACGGACCATTAATGGTCCGAGAGTAATAAGGGCCTCATATGGGCCGAAAGACGTCATGGGCCAAACATGGGCCGGAAGTTAAAACGGGCTGGAATTATATTGGACGGCCCAGATGACGCTACTGGGCCTAATTTGGTTAGGCCGTAAACGGGCCCTGGGTTAGGGGGCTGTAAATGGGCTATATGCAAACAAGCCGTTAACAGGCTTCCCGTGGGCCGGCCCGCCACCTTTTGACCAAGTCAAACGGGCTGGCCTTTTCACAGGAATGGGCCTCTGTTGGGCCGTGCCACGTGTCGATGTATCATAGGCGCTTTGGGTCCAATGAGTGGATGACATCTGTCCCAACGGTGAGCTGACACGTGTTTCCTCCAGCCAATGATGATTTTACATGTGGAAAATTCCCATTGGTCGTGGCTGTTAACGGGTTATCGGATCCAAAACCGGACCCGATAGCTTAACGGCGTTCCGTTACGGTGGATGACACGTGTCGGTCACCCTTGACGAAAGCACTTCTGTGACGCACGATTTATCGTCATGGAAGTGGACACTTCCGTGATGATAATTTTGGTAATGTCATGGAACACTTCTACAACAGCACAGGTATGACTATCTTGATTCTGTCATAAATTTTTCATGGATGTACATGCATGACAAAAAACACGACCTACTGTGACAAACACGTATCATCACGGAAGTGTATTTTTTTTGTAGTGCACATGGTTCCATCAAGATGAAGATGACCACCATTTGGTCTTTGCCACCTCACCTACACCACATGAGCGGATTGAGAAAGGTAAAATAGGTGAAGGTGATGCTCTAGTCCCACTAGTGGACTATCTTACCAATGATTGCTTGCATGATGTTGACACACCTATTACCATGCTTCATGCGAGTGCGACCTCCTCATGTCATGACTTACCAATTTATGATGACTATGATGATGAGCATGTCAAGTTGCCTAGTTGTGATGCTATGCCCCATAAGATATCATGTGAAAATTCTTTTGGTCACATCATGTTCGACAACCCTTTAAACTTGTCATATGCTATGAGTGAGATCTCCCATATTGCATCATTTCAATCTCAACATAGTAACTATGCATGCCCCATTAAAATAAATCCCATTTGCACATATGGCATAGATGACGAGATGATGGTCATTGGCTTTTGTTTTTCATGCGATGATATTGCCATGCTTCCTTTACATGATTTGCGCAATTCATCTACTATACCATGCCATGATCATATAGAACAAAATATGCTTTGTTTTGGATGTTGTCAATATTCTCCATGTGATGTTTCCATTAATGCCCATGAGGAGACCCCAATAGTTTTCCCATACATATTAGGAGATTTTGCTGCATTCCATACATTGCATGATTCCCATGATTGTGTGCACCATATGCATTCCATGAATAACAATGCTCTACATATTTCTCATGATGCATTACACAATTTGAGTCTCCATTATGCTATACATAACAACAAACCTATCATGATGGATGGCATGTTTCTATATCACGCATCTCATTTATTTAAGAATTGGATATCTTATGCTAACCAACACATGCATGTATGCATCATAATGGATGATGTGTACATATACCACACACACACACAATTTTCCCTTTGTCTTTGTTTTGTGTAGGTACTCACGTATACTCGTCAACCTCTCAATCCCAAGAGTTGACGAAACGAGCTCTTGAGAGCAACGACAATTTGGGATCATGTGGATTGTCCTTACCACCATTCTCTTCGCGCAACAACTTCGCACATTACTTTTACTTGGCTCTCACACGGCTATGGGCTATTTACCACTTGTCACCCTATGCCCATACTATCATGTTCACTTTGCATGTTATGCTCATTACTATGCTTTTACCATGCATTTGTGACCCATGCTTTGCATTACACATGATGATTGATTCTAATACTTGTATGTGTATTTGCAAGCTTAGTGGAGATACTACTTGTTGCCGCCATGTTTTTTGTGCTCAATGCCTATGATGATCCTTTGATCATATCTTGTGTTCATGCTTGTCCTATGTCATGCGAATTAGATATGTCTATTATTTGCCCACATGACATGCTTGCCATGATTTCCTCTAGTATGTTGCATCTTCGCGCTACTAGTTTGCATGACATGATTGCTATGCTTGCATATGTTGCATGACCAATGATTCATACTTGCTCGTTTCATGCGGTTGATGGCATCCATTTCCTTGATTGCCACATGATTGACTTGATTGCCTCACACATGATGAACAATTGCTCTTTCTATTGTGTTGAGTGCCACACTATATTCACTACACCCCATGCACATTACGCTTGGATTGTCTTGCACTTTAGACACTTCAATTATTTTGGTCTTGTGAATGCTTCTGTTGGGGAACGCAGTTTCAAAAAAATTCCTACGCACACGCAAGATCTATCATGGTGATGCATAGCAACGAGAGGGGAGATTGTTGTCTACGTACCCTCGTAGACCGAAAGCGGAAGCGTTATGACAACGTGGTTGATGTAGTCGTACGTCTTCACAATCCGACCGATCCGAGTACCGAAAGTACGACACCTCCGCGATCAGCACACGTTCAGCTCGGTGACGTCCCACGAACTCTCGATCCAGCTGAGTGTCGAGGCAGAGCTTCGTCAGCACGACAGCGTGATGACGGTGATGATGAAGCTACCAGCGCAGGGCTTCGCCTAAGTACTGCAACGATATGACCGAGGTGGATTATGGTGGAGGGGGCCACCGCACACGGCTAAGACAATGTCTGTTATTGTGTTCTAGGGTGCCCCCTGCCCCCGTATATAAAGGATCAAGGGGGAGGCCGGCCGGCCCTAGGGCGCGCCAAGGAGGGGAGGAGTCCTCCTCCAAGTAGGAGTAGGACTCCCCCTTTCCTAGTCCAACTAGGAGGGGGAAGGGGGAAGGAAGGAGAGGGGGAGGGAGAGGGAAAGAGGGGCCGCGCCCCCCTCCCCTAGTCTAATTTGGACTCCCTTGGGAGGGGGCACGCCACCTCCTGGGTGCTGCCCTCTCTCTCCCCTAAAGCCCACTAAGGGCCCAATAACTTCCCGGGGGGGTCCGATAACCCTCCGGCACTCCGGTTTTATCCGAAACCTCCTGGAACACTTCCGATGTCTGAATATAGCCGTCCAATATATCAATCTTTATGTCTCGACCATCGAGACTCCTCGTCATGTCTGTGATCATATCCGGGACTCTGAACTACCTTCGGTACATCAAAACACATAAACTCATAATACCGATCGTCACCGAACGTTAAGCGTGCGGACCCTACGGGTTCGAGAACTATGTAGACATGACCGAGACACGTCTCCGGTCAATAACCAATAGTGGAACCTGGATGCTCATATTGGTTCCGACATATTCTACGAAGATCTTTATCGGTCAAACCGCATAACAACATACGTTGTTCCCTTTGTCATCGGTATGTTACTTGCCCGGGATTCGATCGTCGGTATCTCAATACCTAGTTCAATCTCGTTACCGGCAAGTCTCTTTACTCGTTCCGTAATGCATCATCCTGCAACTAACTCATTAGTCACATTGCTTGCAAGGCTTATAGTGATGTTCATTACCGAGAGGGCCCAGAGATACCTCTCCGACAATTGGAGTGACAAATCCTAATCTTGATCTATGCGAACTCAACGAACACCATTGGAGACACCTGTAGAGCACCTTTATAATCACCCAGTTACGTTGTGACATTTGGTAGCACACAAAGTGTTCCTCGGGTATTCGGGAGTTGCATAATATCATAGTTATAGGAACATGTATAAGTCATGAAGAAAGCAATAGCAAATAAACTAAACGATCAAGTGCTAGGCTAACGGATTGGTCAAGTCAATCACATCATTCTCTAATGATGTGATCCCGTTAATCAAATGACAACTCATGTCTATGGCTAGGAAACTTAACCATCTTTGATTCAACGAGCTAGTCAAGTAGAGGCATACTAGTGACACTTTGTTTGTCTATGTATTCACACATGTACTAAGTTTCCAGTTAATACATTTCTAACATGAATAATAAACATTTATCATGATATAAGGAAATATAAATAACAACTTTATTATTGCCTCTAGGGCATATTTCCTTCAGTTTCCCACTTGCACTAGAGTCAATAATCTAGATTACACAGTAATGATTCTAACACCCATGGAGTCTTGGTGCTGATCATGTTTTGCTCGTGAGAGAGGCTTAGTCAACGGGTCTGCAACATTCAGATCCGTATTTATCTTGCAAATCTCTATGTCTTCCACCTTGACTTGATCACGGATGGAATTGAAGCGTCTCTTGATGTGCTTGGTTCTCTTGTGAAATCTGGATTCCTTTGCCAAGGCAATTGCACCAGTATTGTCATAGAAGATTTTCATTGGACCCGATGCACTAGGTATGACACCTAGATCGGATATGAACTCCTTCATCCAGACTCCTTCATTTGCTGCTTCTGAAGCAGCTATGTACTCCGCTTCACACGTAGATCCCGCCATGACGCTTTGCTTAGAACTGCACCAACTGACAGCTCCACCATTCAATATAAACACGTATCCGGTTTGTGACTTACAGTCATCCAGATCAGTGTCAAAGCTTGCATCGACATAACCATTTACGACGAGCTCTTTGTCACCTCCATAAACGAGAAACATATCCTTAGTCCTTTTCAGGTATTTCAGGATGTTCTTGACCACTTTCCAGTGATCCACTCCTGGATTACTTTGGTACCTCCCTGCTAAACTAATAGCAAGGCACACATCAGGTCTGGTACACAGCATTGCATACATGATAGAGCCTATGGCTGAAGCATAGGGAACAACTTTCATTTTCTCGCTATCTTCTGCAGTGGTCGGGCATTGAGTCTGACTCAACTTCACGCCTTGTAACACAGGCAAGAACCCTTTCTTTGCTTGATCCATTTTGAACTTCTTCAAAACTTTATCAAGGTATGTGCTTTGTGAAAGTCCAATTAAGCATCTTCACCGAGGTCTTTCACTGAAAAACTCTTATGCAAGTATCCTTTTATGCTATCCAGAAATTCGATATCATTTCCAATCAATAATATGTCATCCACATATAATATTAGAAATGCTACACAACTCCCACTCACTTTCTTGTAAATACAGGCTTCTCCAAAAGTCTGTATAAAACCATATAGTTTGATCACACTATCAAAACATTTATTCCAACTCCGAGATGCTTGCACCAGTCCATAAATGGATCGCTGGAGCTTGCACACTTTGTTAGCATCCTTTGGATCGATAAAACCTTCAGGTTGCATCATATACAACTCTTCTTCCAGAAATCCATTCAGGAATGCAGTCTTTACATCCATTTGCCAAATGTCATAATCATAAAATGCAGCAATTGCTAACATGATTCGGACGGTCTTAAGCATCGCTACGGGTGAGAATGTCTCATCGTAGTCAACTCCTTGAACTTGTCCAAAACCTTTTGCAATAAGTCGAGCTTTGTAGACAGTAACATTACCGTCAGCGTCAGTCTTCTTCTTGAAGATCCATTTATTCTCGATGGCTTGCCGATCATTGGGCAAGTCAACCAAAGTCCACACTTTGTTCTCATACATGGATCCCATCTCAGATTTCATGGCCTCAAGCCATTTCGTAGAATCTGGGCTCATCATCGCTTCCTCATAGTTCGTAGGTTCGTCATGGTCAAGTAACATGACCTCCGGAACAGGATTACCGTACTACTCTGGTGCGGATCTTACTCTGGTTGACCTACGAGGTTCGGTAGTAACTTGATCTGAAGTTACATGATCATCATCATTAGCTTCCTCACTAATTGATGTAGGAGTCGCAGGAACAGATTACTGTGATGAACTACTTTCCAATAAGGGGGCAGGTACAGTTACCTCATCAAGTTCTACTTTCCTCCCACTCACTTCTTTCGAGAGAAACCCCTTCTCTAGAAAGGATCCATTCTTAGCAATGAATGTCTTGCCTTCGGATCTGTGATAGAAGGTGTACCCAACAGTCTCCTTTGGGTATCCTATGAAGACACATTTCTCCGATTTGGGTTCGATCTTATCAGGTTGAAGCTTTTTCACATAAGCAACGCAGCCCCAAACTTTAAGAAACGACAACTTGGGTTTCTTGCCAAACCACGGTTCATAAGGTGACATCTCAACGGATTTAGATGGTGCCCTATTTAACGTGAATGCAGCTGTCTCTAAAGCATAACCCCAAAATGATAGCGGTAAATCAATAAGAGACATCATAGATCACACCATATATATCTAATAAAGTGTGGTTACGACGTTCGGACACACCATTACACTGTGGTGTTCCGGGTGGCGTGAGTTGCGAAACTATTCCGCGTTGTTTCAAATGAAGACCAAAATCGTAACTCAAATATTCTCCTCCATGATCAGATCGTAGAAACTTTATTTTCTTGTTACGATGAGTTTTCCACTTCACTCTGAAATTCTTTGAACTTTTCAAATGTTTCAGACTTATATTTCATTAAGTAGACATACCCATATCTGGTCAAATCATCTGTGAATATGAGAAAATAACGATACCCGCCGCGAGCTTCAATATTCATTGGACCACATACATCAGTATGTATGATTTCCAATAAATCTGTTGCTCACTCCATTGTTCCGGAGAACGGAGTTTTAGTCATCTTGCCCATGAGGCATGGTTCACAAGTACCAAGTGATTCCAAAAGTCCATCAGAATGGATTTTCTTCATGCGCTTTACACCAATATGACCCAAACGGCAGTGCCACAAATAAGTTGCACTATCATTATCAACTCTGCATCTTTTGGCTTCAATATTATGAATATGTGTGTCACTACTATCGAGATTCAACAAAAATAGACAACTCTTCAAGGGTGCATGACCATAAAAGATATTACTCATATAAATAGAACAACCATTATTCTCTGATTTAAATGAATAACCGTCTCACATCAAACAAGATCCAGATATAGTGTTCGTGCTTAACGCTGACACCAAATAACAACTATTCAGGTCTAAAACTAATATCGAAGGTAGATGTAGAGGTAGCGTGCCGACCACGATCACATCGACTTAGGAACCATTTCCCACGCGCATCGTCACCTCGTCCTTAGCCAATCTTTGCTTAATCCGTAGTCCCTGTTTCGACTTGCAAATATTAGCAACAGAACCAGTATCAAATACCTAGGTACTACTGCGAGCATTAGTAAGGTACACATCAATAACATGTATATCACATATACCTTTGTTCACCTTGCCATCCTTCTTATCCGCTAAATACTTGGGGCAGTTCCGCTTCCAGTGACCAGTCCCTTTGCAGTAGAAGCACTCAGTCTCAGGCTTAGGTCCAGACTTGGGCTTCTTCACTTGAGCAGCAACTTGCTTGCCGTTCTTCTTGAAGTTCCCCTTCATCCCTTTACCCTTTTTCTTGAAACTGGTGGTCCTATTGACCATCAACATTTGATGCTCTTTCTTGATTTCTACCTCCGCAGCCTTTAGCATTGCAAAGAGCTCGGGAATTGTCTTATCCACCCCTTGTATATTATAGTTCATCATGAAGCTCTTGTAGCTTGGTGGCAGTGATGAAGAATTCTGTCAATGACACTATCATCAGGAAGATTAACTCCCGGTTGAATCAAGTGACTGTTATACCCAGACATTTTGAGTATATGCTCACTGACAGAACTATTCTCCTCCATGTTGGAGCTGTAGAACTTATTGGAGACTTCATATCTCTCAATCCGGGCATTTGCTTGAAATATTAACTTCAACTCCTGGAACATCTCATATGCTCCATGACGTTCAAAACGTCGTTGAAGTCCCGGTTCTAAGCCGTAAAGCATGGCACACTGAACTATCGAGTAGTCATCAGCTTTGCTCTGCCAGACGTTCATAACATCTGGTGTTGCTCCTGCAGCGGGTTTGGCACCTAGTGGTGCTTCTAGGACGTAATTCTTTTGTGTAGCAATGAGGATAATCCTCAAGTTAAGGACCCAGTCCGTGTAGTTGCTACCATCATCTTTCAACTTAGCTTTCTCTAGGAACGCATTAAAATTTGACGGAACAATAGCACGGGCCATCTATCTACAACAACATAGATATGCAAAATACTATCAGGTACTAAGTTCATGATAAATTAAAGTTCAATTAATCAAATTGCTTAAGAACTCACACTTAGATAGACATCCCTCTAATCATCCAAGTGATCACGTGATCCAAATCAAATAAACCATGTCCGATCATCACGTGAGATGGAGTAGTTTTCAATGGTGAACATCACTATGTTGATCATATCTACTATATGAGTCACGCTCGACCTTTCAGTCTCAGTGTTCCGAGGCCATATCTGTATATGCTAGGCTTGTCAAGTTTAACCCGAGTATTCTGCGTGTGCAAAACTGGCTTGCACCCGTTGTATGTGAACGTAGAGCTTATCACACCCGATCATCACGTGGTGTCTCGGCAGGACGAACTTTCGCAATGGTGCATACTCAGGGAGAACACTTGTACCTTGAAATTTAGTGAAAGATCATCTTATAATGCTACCGCCGAACTAAGCAAAATAAGATGCATTAAGGATAAACATCACATGCAATCAATATAAGTGATATGATATGGCCATCATCATCTTGTGCCTTTGATCTCCATCTCCAAAGCACTGTCATGATCACCATCGTCACCGGATTGACACCTTGATCTCCATCAAAGCATCGTTGTCGTCTCGCCAACTATTGCTTCTACGACTATCGCTACCGCTTAGTGATAAAGTAAAGCAACTACATGGGGATTGCATTTCATACAATAAAGCGACAACCATATGGCTCCTGCCAGTTGCCGATAATTGTGTTACAAAACATGATCATCTCATGCAATAAATTTTAGCATCATGTATTGACCATATCACATCACAACATGCCCTGCAAAAACAAGTTAGACGTCCTCTACTTTGTTGTTGCAAGTTTTACGTGGCTGCTACGGGCTGAGCAAGAACCGTTCTTACCTACACATCAAAACCACAACGATTTTTCGTCAAGTGTGCGGTTTTAACCTTCAACAAGGACCGGGCATAGCCACACTCGATTCAACTAAAGTTGGAGAAACTGACACCCGCCAGCCACCTGTGTGCGAAGCACGTCGGTAGAACCAGTCTCGCGTAAGCGTACGCGTAATGTCGGTCCGGGCCGCTTCATCCAACTATACCGCCGAATCAAAGTATGACATGCTGGTAAGCAGTATGACTATTATCGCCCACAACTCATTTGTGTTCTACTCATGCATATAACATCTACGCATAGACCTTGCTCGGATGCCACTGTTGGGGAACGAAGTAATTTCAAAAAAAATCCTATGCACACGCAAGATCTATCATGGTGATACATTGCAACGAGAGGGGAGAGTGGTGTCTACGTACCCTCATAGACCGAAAGTGGAAGCGTTATGACAACGCGGTTGATGTAGTCATATGTCTTCACGATCCGGCCAATCCTAGTACCGAAAGTACGGCACCTCCACGATCAGCACACGTTCAGCTCGGTGACGTCCCACGAACTCTCGATCCAGCTGAGTGTCGAGGCAGAGCTTCGTCAGCACGACGACGTGATGACGGTGATGATGAAGCTACCAGCGCAGGGCTTCGCCTAAGCACTGCAACGATACGACCGAGGTGGATTATGGTGGAGGGGGCACCGCACACGGCTAAGACAATGTCTGTTATTGTGTTCTAGGGTGCCCCCTGCCCCCGTATATACAGGAGCAAGGTGGAGGCCGGCCGGCCCTAGGGCGCGCCAAGGAGGGGAGGAGTCCTCCTCCAAGTAGGAGTAGGACTCCCCCTTTCCTAGTCCAACTAGGAGGGCGAAGGGGGAAGGAAGGAGAGGGGGAGGGAGAGGGAAAGAGGGGCCGTGCCCCCCTCCCCTAGTCCGATTCGGACTCCCTTGGGAGGGGGCGCGCCACCTCCTCGTTGCTGCCCTCTCTCTCCCCTAAAGCCCACTAAGGGCCCAATAACTTCCCGGGGGGTCCGATAACCCTCTGGCACTCCGGTTTTATCCGAAACCTCCCGGAACACTTCCACTGCCCGAATATAGCCGTCCAATATATCAATCTTTATGTCTCGACCATCTCGAGACTCCTCGTCATGTCCGTGATCATATCCGGGACTCCGAACTACCTTCGGTACATCAAAACACATAATCTCATAATACCGATCGTCACTGAACGTTCAGCATGCGGACCCTACGGGTTCGAGAACTATGTAGACATGACCGAGACACGTCTCCGGTCAATAACCAATAGTGGAACCTGGATGCTCATGTTGGTTCCTACATATTCTGCGAAGATCTTTATCGGTCAAACCGCATAACAACATACGTTGTTCCCTTTGTCATCGGTATGTTACTTGCTCGAGATTCGATCGTTGGTATCTAAATACCTACTTCAATCTCGTTACCGACAAGTCTCTTTACTCGTTCCGTAATGCATCATCCCGCAACTAACTCATTAGTCACATTGCTTGCAAGGCTTATAGTGATGTTCATTACCGAGAGGGCCCAGAGATACCTCTCCGACAATCGGAGTGACGAATCCTAATCTTGATCTATGCCAACTCAACAAACACCATCGGAGACACCTGTAGATCACCTTTATAATCACCCAGTTATGTTGTGACGTTTGGTAGCACACAAAGTGTTCCTCTGGTATTCGGGAGTTGCATAATCTCATAGTCATAGGAACATGTATAAGTCATGAAGAAAGCAATAGCAAATAAACTAAACGATCAAGTGCTAGGCTAATGGAATGGGTCAAGTCAATGACATCATTCTCTAATGATGTGATCCCGTTAATCAAATGACAGCTCATGTCTATGGCTAGGAAACTTAACCATCTTTGATTCAACGAGTTAGTCAAGTAGAGGCATATGTGACACTCTGTTTGTCTATGTATTCACACATGTACTAAGTTTCCGGTTAATACAATTCTAGCATGAATAATAAATGTTTATCATGATATAAGGAAATATAAATAACAACTTTATTATTGCCTCTAGGGCATATTTCCTTCAGCTTCATATGTATACAATAGACCATTTGTTGAGCGCCTTATGCATGCTTGCTATGAGCTTGATATAGATGCTTATTCTCTTGACACACATATTTGCATCGCTACCTCACATTTACATGCTTGTTTCCATGATGTCCTTGATTATGCTCAATTTATGTGCTTACATGACATGTCACAATCCCTTGTCACACCACATGTTATGCTTGATGACGACACTTGTTTGGTGAATCACCTCTTGAATGCTTGGTTTTGCACTAACGCTAACCACATTTGTTTTTCCAAGTGTTTGTTATACTTGCTCCTTTTGAAGGAATCACAAGACGGTGCGACATTGGAGAGTGCCCATTTCGAGCTTCAACATGATAAGTGCTTGGTGGTTGTCCACTTCTACACGGCGATACCCTCTCTTTGCCATGGTGATGAAGATCACGATCCATGGACGGATCTCTCCCAGGGGGGAGATAATGCGGAGCATCCCTCGTTCATCCCCACTGCAAGCACGAAGAGTACCAATGACAAGAGTCCGCGCACGCGTCATTGAAACCGATGTTAACTCTTTCCCCTTTGAACTTCATTCGGATTCACATGAGAGTTGGGTTCTACCTCAAATGGATACATTGTGCATTCTTAGGTACCAAGGAGAAGACCGTGAGGAGGCATGGAGGGATCACCAAGTCCACATGGAGCCCCAAGGAGAAGAAGGAACTCCCAGATGCGGAACACCGGAGGCCTCGGACCACCCCGGGTGCCCGGAGCCTCGGCCCCAAAGGGCGCGACCCCTCTGTCCACCCCGGGTGCCCGCACCCCAGCCACCAGGTGCCCAGCCCCCTCCCAGGCGCCACCCCGGGTGCCCGGCCCTCAACCCCGGGTGCCTGGTCTTCTACTCCCCGACGACCCCGGGTGCCCGGACTCCACCGAAAGTGCCTGCGTGCATCTTGGGCTAAATGACCCTTGTACCCCCATTTCCCTCTTATTTCGTCCCTAGACTATAAGTACTCTTCCTCTAGCTCATTAGAGAAGATAGCAAAGTATTTGATAGACAAAGAGAGAGCTTTGCTCATCTTCCTCCTTTTGGATATCTAGACCTCCTCTTGGAGATCAAGCTCTCCTCTTGGACAAGCTCCTATTGGAGATCAAGCCCTCCTCTTGGAGAAGGATCCCCATCATAGGATCATCAAGACCTCTTTCCTCATAGGATTGGCATGAACTAGTTACCTCTTGTATCATCTTGTGTTGGATTTGGACCTTTGTATCTCTCTTTGTGTGATTGGATCTAGCACGTGTTGAAGGATGCCCTAGAGGCAATAATAAAGTTTTTATTTATATTTCCTTATATCATGATAAATGTTTATTATTCATGCTAGAATTGTATTAACCAGAAACTTAGTACATGTGTGAATACATAGACAAACAGAGTGTCCCTAGTATGCCTCTACTTGACTACTCGTTAATCAAAGATGGTTAAGTTTCCTGACCATAGACATGTGTTGTCATTTGATCAACGGGATCACATCATTAGAGAATGATGTGATGGACAAGACCCATCTGTTAGCTTAGCATATTGATCGTTTAGTTTTATTGATATTGCTTTGTTCATGACTTATACGTGTTCCTCTGACTATGAGATTATGCAACTCCCAAATACCGGAGGAACACTTTGTGTGCTAACAAACGTCACAACGTAACTGGGTGATTATAAAGATGATCTTCAGGTATCTCCGAAGGTGTTTGTTGAGTTGGCATAGATCGAGATTAGGATTTGTCACTCCGTGTATCAGAGAGGTATCTCTTGGCCCTCTCGGTAATGCACATCACTATAAGCCTTGCAAGCAATGTGACTATTGAGTTAGTTACGGGATGATGCATTACAGAATGAGTAAAGAGACTTGCCGGTAACAAGATTGAACTAGGTATGCTGATACCGATGATCGAATCTCGGGCAAGTAACATACCGATGACAAAGGGAATAACATATGTAGGAGCCAATATGAGCATCCAGGTTCCGCTATTGGTTATTGACCGGAGATGTGTCTCGTTCATGTGTACATAGTTCTCGAACCCGTAGGGTCCGCACGCTTAACGTTCGATGACGATTTGGATTATGAGTTATGTGTTTTGGTGACAGAAGTTTGTTCGGAGTCCTGGATGAGATCATGGACATGATGAGGAGTCCCGAAATGGTCGAGAGGTGAAGATTCATATATTGGAAGGTAGTATTTGGACATCGGAATGGTTCCGAGTGATTCAGGTATTTTTCCGGAGTACCGAGGGGTTACCGGAACCCCCCGGGGAAGTGTTGGGCCAACATGGGCCTAAGGGAGAGAGAGGGAAGCCCACGGGGGGTGGCCACGTGCCCCCTCCTTGGGACTCCGAATAGGACAAGGAGGAGGGGGCAACACCCCCCCTTCCCGTTCCCTCTCCCTCTCCTTCCTATTTCCTCCGTGGGAAGAAAGGAAAAGGGGGGGGCAAATCCTACTTGGACTAGGAGTCCAAGTAGGACTCCCCCCATGACGCGCCCCTCCTGGCCGCCGGACTCTCTCCCCCCTCCTTTATATACGTGGCCAGGGGGCACCCCAAAGGCACAACTGTTGTTTCTTAGCCGTGTGTGGTGCCCCCTCCACAGTTTACTCCTCCGGTCATAGTGTCGTAGTGCTTAGGCGAAGCCCTGCGCGGATCACATCACCAACACCGTCGCCACTCCGTCGTGCTAACGGAACTCTCCCTCGACTCTCTACTGGATCAAGAGCTCGAGGGACGTCATCGAGCTGAATGTGTGCTGAACACGGAGGTGCCGTACATTCGGTACTTGGATCTGTTGGATTGTGAAGATGTTCGACTACATCAATCGCATTAACTAAACGCTTCCGCTTTCGGTCTATGAGGGTACGTGGACACACTCTCCCCTCTCGTTGATATGCATCTCCTTGATAGATCTTGCGTGATTGTAGGAATTTTTTGAATTACTACGTTCCCCAACAGTGGCATCCGAGCCAGGTCTATGCGTAAATGATATGCACGAGTAGAAAACAATGAGTTGTGGGCAATAATAGTCATACTGCTTACCACCAACGTCTTACTTTGATTCGGCGGTATTGTTGGATGAATCGGCCCGGACCGACATTACATGACCGCGTTCTTGAGACTGGTTCTACCGACGTGCTTCGCACACAGGTGGCTGGCGGGTGTCTGTTTCTCCAACTTTAGTTGAATCGAGTTTGACTACGGCCGGTCCTTGTTAACGGTTAAAACAACACACTTCACGAAAAATCGTTGTGGTTTTGATGCGTAGGTAAGAACGGTTCTTGCTAGAAGCCCATAGACACCATGTAAAACTTACAACAACAAAGTAGAGGACGTCTAACTTGTTTTTGCAGGGCATGTTGTGATGTGATATGGTCAAGACGTGATGAGATATAAATTGTTGTATGAGATGATCATGTTTTGTATTAGTTATTCGCAACTGGCAGGAACCTTATGGTTGTCGCTTTATTGTATGAAATGCAATCGCCATGTAATTGCTTTACTTTATCACTAAGCGGTAGCGATAGTCGTAGAAGCAATAGTTGGCACGACGATAACGATGCTACGATGGAGATCAAGGTGTCAAGACGGTGACAATGGAGATCATGACGGTGCTTTGGAGATGGAGATCAAAGGCACAAGATGATGATGGCCATATCATGTCACATATTTTGATTGCATGTGATGTTTATCTTTTATGCGTCTTATTTTGCTTAGTACGGCGGTAGCATTATAAGATGATCCCTCACTAAATTTCACGGTATAAGTGTTCTCCCTGAGTATGCACCGTTGCTACAGTTCGTCGTGCCGAGACACCATGTGATGATCGGGTGTGATAAGCTCTACATTCACATACAACGGGTGCAACCCAGTTTTGCACGTGCAGAATACTCGTGTTAAACTTGACGAGCCTAGCATATGCAGATATGGCCTCGGAACACTGAGACCGAAAGGTCGAACGTGAATCATATAGTAGATATGATCAACATAGTGATGTTCACCATTGAAAACAACTCCATCTCACGTGATGATCGGACATGGTTTAGTTGATATGGATCACGTGATCACTTAGATGATTAGAGGGATGTCTATCTAAGTGGGAGTTCTTAAGTAATATGATTAATTGAACTTTAATTTATCATGAACTTAGTACCTGATAGTTTTTGCATGTCTATGTTGTTGTAGATCAATGGCCCGTGCTACCGTTACGTTGAATTTTAATGCATTCCTAGAGAAAGCTAAGTTGAAAGATGATGGTAGCAACTACATGGACTGGGTCCGTAACTTGAGGATTATCCTCATTGCTGCACAGAAGAATTACATCCTGGAAGCACCGCTAGGTGCAAGACCCGCTGCAGGAGCAACTCCGAACGTTATGAACGTCTCGCAGAGCAAAGCTGATGACTACTCGATAGAATCGGGACTCCAAAGACGTTTTGAACGTCATGGAGCATCTGAGATGTTCCAGGAGTTGAAGTTAATATTTCAAGCAAATGCCCGCGTTGAGAGATATGAAGTCTCCAACAATTTCTATAGCTGCAAAATGGAGGAGAATAGTTCTGTCAGTGAACATATACTCAAAATGTCTGGGTATCATAACCACTTGACTCAACTGGGAGTTAATCTTCCTGATGATAGTGTCATTGACAGAGTTCTTCAATCACTGCCACCAAGCTATAATGGCTTCGTGATGAACTATAATATGCAAGGGATGGAAAAGACAATTCCCGAGCTCTTCGCGATGCTAAAGGCTGCGGAGGTAGAAATCAAGAAGGAGCATCAAGTGTTGATGGTTAACAAGACCACTAGTTTCAAGAAAAAGGGCAAAGGGAAGAAGGGGAACTTCAAGAAGAACGGCAAGCAAGTTGCTGCTCAAGGGAAGAAGCCCAAGTTTGGACCTAAGCCTGAAACTGAGTGCTTCTACTGCAAAGGGAATGGTCACTTGAAGCGGAACTGCCCCAAGTATTTGGCGGATAAGAAGGATGGAAAAGTGAAAGGTATATTTGATATACATGTTATTAATGTGTACCTTACTAATGCTCGTAGTAGCGCCTGGGTATTTGATACTGGTTCTGTTGCTCATATTTGCAACTCGAAACATGCTACGGTTTAAACGAAGATTGCCTAAGGACGAGCTGACGATGCGCGTGGGAAATGGTTCCAAGGTTGATGTGATCGCCTTCGGCACGCTACCTCTACATCTACTGTCGGGATTAGTTCTAGACCTGAATAATTGTTATTTGGTGCCAGCGTTGAGCATGAACATTATATATGGATCTTGTTTGATGCAAGACGGTTATTCATTTAAATCAGAGAATAATGGTTGTTCTATTCATATGAGTAATATCTTTTATGGTCATGCACCCTTGATGAGTGGTCTATTTTTGTTGAATCTCGATTGTAGTGATACACATATTCATAATATTGAAGCCAAAAGATGCAATGTTAATAATGATAGTGCAACTTATTTGTGGCACTGCCGTTTAGGTCATATTGGTGTAAAGCGCATGAAGAAACTCCATGCTGATGGGCTTTTGGAATCACTTGATTATGAATCACTTGATGCTTGCGAACCATGCCTTATGGGCAAGATGACTAAGACTCCGTTCTCCGGAACAATGGAGCAAGCAACTGACTTGTTGGAAATAATACATACTGATGTATGCGGTCCGATGAGTGTTCAGGCTCGCGGCGGGCATCGTTATTTTCTAACCTTCATAGATGATTTGAGCAGATATGGGTATATCTACTTAATGAAACATAAGTCTGAAACATTTGAAAAGTTCAAAGAATTTCAGAGTGAAGTGGAAAATCATCGTAACAAGAAAATAAAGTTTCTACGATCTGATCATGGAGGAGAATATTTGAGTTATGAGTTTTGTCTTCATTTGAAACAATGTGGAATACTTTCGCAACTCACGCCACCTGGAACACCACGGCATAATGGTGTGTCCGAACGTCATAACCGTACTTTATTAGATATGGTGCGATCTATGATGTCTCTTACCGATTTACCACTATCGTTTCGGGGTTATGCTTTAGAGGCGGCTGCATTCACGTGAAATAGGGCACCATCTCAATCCGTTGAGACGACGCCATATGAACTGTGGTTTGGCAAGAAACCTAAGCTGTCATTTCTTAAAGTTTGGGGCTGCGATGCTTATGTGAAAAAGCTTCAACCTGATAAGCTCGAACCCAAATCAGATAAATGTGTCTTGATAGGATACCCAAAGGAGACTGATGGGTACACCTTCTATCACAGATCCGAAGGCAAGATATTCGTTGCTAAGAATGGATCCTTTCTAGAGAAGGAGTTTCTCTCGAAAGAAGTGAGTGGGAGGAAAGTAGAACTTGATGAGGTAACTGTACCTTCTCCTGAATTGGAAAGTAGTTCATCACAGAAATCGGTTCCAGTGATTCCTACACCAATCAATGAGGAAGCTAATGATGATGATCATGAAACTTCAGATCAAGTTACTACCGAACCTCGTAGGTCAACCAGAGTACGGTCCGCACCAGAGTGGTATGGTAATCATGTTCTGGAAGTCATGTTACTAGACCATGATGAACCTATGAACTATGAGGAAGCGATGATGAGCCTAGATTCCGCAAAATGGCTTGAGGCCATGAAATCTGAGATGGGATCCATGTATGAGAACATAGTGTGGACTTTGGTTGACTTGCCCGATGATCAGCAAGCCATAGAGAATAAATGGATCTTCAAGAAGAAGACTGGCACTGACGGTAATGTTACTGTCTACAAAGCTCGACTTGTTGTGAAAGGTTTTCGAAAAGTTCGAGGAGTTGACTACCATGAGACCTTCTCACCCGTAGCGATGCTTAAGTCTGTCTGAATTATGTTAGCAATAGCCGCATTTTATGATTATGAAATTTGGCAAATGGATGTCAAAACTGCATTCCTTAATGGATATCTTAAAGAAGAGTTGTATATGATGCAACCAGAAGGTTTTGTCGATTCTAAAGGTGCTAACAAAGTGTGCAAGCTCCAGCGATCCATTTATGGACTGGTGCAAGCCTCTCGGAGTTGGAATATACGCTTTGATAGTGTGATGAAAGCATATGGTTTTATACAGACTTTTGGAGAAGCCTTTATTTACAAGAAAGTGAGTGGGAGCTCTGTAGCATTTCTAATATTATATGTGGATGACATATTGTTGATTGGAAATGATACCGAATTTCTGGATAGCATAAAAGGATACTTGAATAAGAATTTTTCAATGAAAGACCTCAGTGAAGCTGCTTATATATTGGGCATCAAGATCTATAGAGATAGATCAAGACGCTTAATTGGACTTTGACAAAGCACATACCTTCATAAAGTTTTGAAGAAGTTCAAAATGGATCAGTCAAAGAAAGGGTTCTTGCCTGTGTTACAAGGTGTGAAGTTGAGTCAGACTCAATGCCCGACCACTGCAGAAGATAGAGAGAAAATGAAAGTCATTCCCTATGCCTCAGCCATAGGTTCTATCATGTATGCAATGCTGTGTACCAGACCTGATGTGTGCCTTGCTATAAATTTAGCAGGGAGGTACGACAGTAATCCAGGAGTGGATCACTGGACAGCGGTCAAGAACATCCTGAAATACCTGAAAAGGACTAAGGATATTGATGCGGAGCATCCTACGATCATCCCCATGTACACTTCGACTACTCCCCAAGCCCCAAGAGGACATACGATGAGACCTCGACCATACGCCATTGGACACAAGGTGAACTCACTCCTCTTCGAACCGTCACTTTCCACATGTGAGACATGGTTACTACCTCATGCATGGACCTTGCATATACTCAGGTACAACCGAGATGACCATGGAGGATCCAAGGACCAAGGCCAAGCATGGAAGAGGAGAAGGAAGAAGAAGATCGGAGCAACACTAGACTTGCCCGGATCATCCGGACCCCCCAGCCGGATGATCCGGACCAAGCCCGGACGATCCGGCTAACTGCGCCGAAGACAACCGAAGGTTTCACCTGAAGCCGGATCATCCGGGACTCCACCCGGATCATCCGGACCCCCGACACCCGGATCATCCGGGCCACCATCCGGATCATCCGGACCCCGCCTGCGTCCGTGACTTGGGTCGAAGCCCATGTACCCCTTCGCCCCTCACTTACCCCTTGGTGGCTTAGACTATATATACTCCTCCCCCTCCTCCATTTGAGGGTTAGCATAGGTTTAGCTCATATTAGAGATAGAGCTTTGCTCACCCATACGGATCTACTCCACGAGAGAGACCGCGGCCCCTCTACGGAGAAGATCCACGTTGGATTCAAGACCTCCTCACGGAGAAGACCCCCATCAAGACCTCCTCACGGAGAAGAACCGGTTACCCTATGTATCGTCCCTTGTTGATCATGGATCGTGTATCTCTTTGTATTTCGAGGATCTAGCACATGTGTGATTGTTCTTGTTGGTTTGAGTGATTCTCTCGTGTTTCCCCTCGTTTTCCCCTCGTGTTCTTCATGTTCTTCGCGGGATCCGCTCCAATCGTGAAACATCGGGCCACCTAGGGTTCTACCCTACATCATCTTGGATCAGAGCAAGATTGATCACGAATTTGGAGCCCCTACCCCTTTGTTTTCTAGCCTAGTTTTGTTGATTTTGTCCCAATTTCGAAAATCCCCACAAAAAATAGCCCCAATTTTTTTTGTGATTTGTTGGTTTTGATGATGTTTTGTTGATTTTGATCCATGAATTTGCTTGGTTTCGAGTGGATCTAGCATCTCCCCAAGTTTCCCCACCTTCCATCCATGAAATCTCATCAATTTTGACCCCGAAATCATCTAATTTCCGCCCAAAAATTCGTCCCCGAGAGGAAATCCCGAGGAGTTTGACCTGCCCGGATCATCCGGACCTTCTCCCGGATCATCCGGACACCTCCCGGATCAACTGGACCCTCTCCCGGACGTCCGGATAACCCACACACCCACACAACAGAACCGGAGCTGACGAACCCGCATCATCCGGAAGTACTCCCGGATCATCCGGACCAAGCCCGGATCATCCGGACCTCCTCCCGGATGTCCGGTTAACCCTGAAACTGACACGGCTGAATTTTTGTTTTGTCCATAACTAATTCATCCAGAGTCCGTTTTTGACGTTCGTTAGCTCGTTTAGAAGCTCTTAACATCCCCCATACCACAAAAATACCACCAACATCATTTGACTCCATCAAATTGTTGGAACTTTGGCATCTTTGCCTAGGGCCACCACCATATCATCCGCAACACCATCACCGACTTCCGCAACCTAACCCATTTTATTCCCCATTGCATATGTGGTTGCTTGAGTAGTGATTCGAGTCTCCTAAGGTGTTTTTCCTACTTAGGGATGGTTGCTTCTTCATCAACCACCACCACCACTTCCGCATAGGCTTGCCCACCATACACTTCCGCCACCTCAACTTAACCCAATTTTGTTTGAGTTGCGAGTTGTGTCTCCTAAGGTGTTTCGGCTACTTAGGGACGGTGACCTTCAACTTCGAATCACCTAACCCACTAACACTCCATCCCCGCATTGCATACTCCAAAATCCATCATTGCTTTCCCGCAATCCCATTGAGCTTCCACAAAACCTCCACCGCATTTCGCTACCACCATTTGACTTTTGCCCTTGAGATGTTGAGTTCGCGGTTTTTCCGTTTCCTAAGGTGTTTCGGCTAATTAGGGACGGTTCTACTTCGAGAACACCGCCACTCATCATCGCCACGAGGTCGTCATCGACATTGACCACTTCATCATTTTGACACCCCTACCGTAAGCAAGGACGGTAACCTCGACGACATCATTGTACATTCTCATTGCCATTGCATTGTTAACCCCTAGCCCATTTTGCGTCACTTGCCTATCGAGACTAACCATTTGAGTATTGCCGGCAACGTTACTTGTGCACATTAGTGATCATCGATCTACACCTCCCATTGCATACATACCATATCATATTGGTATCATCATCCATTGTGTCACAGGATTGTTCCCGCATATACACAATTGCTATCTTGGTTTGTGCATTTCGCATTGTGGTCATATCAAAAAAGGAATAAGCTTTTAAGCAAAAGAGAAAGAGCAAAGCAGCTTGTAAGCAAGTGCCATAGCATCATACCACATTGCACATAAGATTGTCATATCCGATCATCTTGGATCATCTTGAGAAACACCGGGAACCATACATATATAGCATACTTGGGATAGAAAGTTGATATATCTTTGCATCTTATAGGTTGTGCACAAGTGTCGTATCCGCCTATTGAGCAATCGTGTTAGTGTCTCTCTTGAGTTGTGCAACACGAGCTTTTCCGTGGATTCCACATTTTGTGCTCATTCCTTGGTTGCACAACCCCATTTATCTATCTGTGTGTGTGTTTCCGTGTGCCACATATTGCTATTGGTCTACTTGTTTCACTTGCGAATTTGTGAATCTGTTTCAACATTATTGACTCTTGCTAACATTTTGCATCAAATTTTTGTGCCACTATCCTCACCGAGCTCCACTATAAGCCTTACTTGTGTAGGTGTGAGAAATTGACGAGAAATGGTACCAATTGTGCTATTTCCTTGTTACATCATTGAGTGATCATTGATCCATCTTCAACTTCGGTCAAGGTACATTTGGTATAAGTTCTTCTCTTTCTCCCACTCATATCTGCTCGAGTCTTGTGATGGATAGGCAAGGCATTTCATCTCCGGTCTTCGACAACAACGACGGCGCGAACAACTACATCACCAAAGCGTCCATCTTCGATCTACAACGACAAATGCAAGGCGCACAATCAAGATTGCGAGAGCGCATCGAGAACCTTTCCATCGACATTCGTCACTCCGAAGCAAGGAAAAGGGACTACATCGACAACAAGCTTTCTGCACAAAAGGAGGAGCAAGATGCAAGGATGGAGGAGATTCGGACCTTGTTGATCAACTGTTCTTCACCTTCATCATCCTCAAGGAGGCGATGTTCAAGTCACAAGTCTTCGGAGCGCAAACAAGATGCAAGCGCAAGTCGTCCACGTCCACATCTCCATGGCGACCATCGTCAACATCGTCATGAAGGGCAAGTCACCTCCAAGCAACATGTGCATGACGATGACGAACGACATCTACTCCGAGCTCAAGTGCGACAACAACACCATTATCATGAAGATCCTCGCCAAGCGCAAACAAACAAGTCCCAACAAGCTCTACTTCACGCCAAGTCCAAACTTCATGAGCACAAGAGAAGACCGCGAGACGAGCACCACCAAGATGGAGCTATGGCTACACCAACCACTTCGGCATCTTCGCCAAGTGTTCTCAAGGCATCTTCGCCTTTGGACGTACGGCATCTTCGCCTACTTCCCACGAGTTCGCCTACATTGACATCTTCAACAACAAGGCGACCACCTACGAGCGAGGGCGACACTTCCATCTTCGGAAGCCCCTCAAGAAAGACGGCCGAGCATGGGAAATTCCCTTTGGTCATGGAGACGAGCTACGAGGTGCCACATCATATGGGCCTCCTACAACAAGAAGGTGACAAGAAGGTCGAGCAAGGGCCATCCCCTTCGACCACGGCGATGAGCATGAACCTCTTCAACAACATGAAGACGACGCCTATATTGGACTCATTCTCCGAGTCAAGCTACATGAGCGCACATGAGACCTTCTCTTTGATCTCGGAGGAGAGCGATGATGTGCCATCTTCGGCCTTCATCCACGGCTACGGCTACGACATGATTGACCATGGAGACGTTTGCACCTACACCTCTCCGACACCCACTTATGACGAGATGCCCCAATTCCCATGTGAGGAGAGCCACTACCACATGAGTGACATGAGTGACTCCACCATACGTGACATTGAGAGCATTTCCTATGAGAGGATGAGTGTGACCACCACTAGCCCCACACTTGAGAGCATGCACACATCCTATGTGAGGTTGAGCGCCATTTGAGTGACTACACCAACCATATGAGTGAGAGCATCCTTGAGGGAGTGAGTGAGCCACAACACTTAGCGAGTGAGGTAGTTGACATGGCATCTGAGGCCACTATGATTTCTAACGACTTACCCTCTACTCCGAGTGTGTTTTCCTTTTTGGTGCTAGGTCTCCTACATGACGACATGCCTATCCTCGACGAGTCCATACCTCCAATGGAGACGACGATGGACATGGTGAATAATGATGCACCCCCCACATGGTTCCATCAAGATGAAGTTGACCACGACTTGGTCTTCGACACCTCACCTACAACACATGAGCGATTCTTCGAAGGTAACATAGGTGACGGTACTTCTCTTGTCCCACTAGTGGACAATCCCACCAATGATTGCTTGCATGATGTTGATCCACCCATGCTTCATGCTAGTGCGAATTCCTCATGTCATGACTTGCCCATTTATGATGAATATGATGATGAGCATGTTGAGTTGCCTAGTTGTGATGCTATGCTCCATAGGATATCATGTGAAAATTCTATTGGCCACGTCATGTTTGACAATCCCTTAAACTTGTCATATGCTATGAGTGAGATCTCCCATATTGCTTCATTTCAATCTCAACATAGTAACTATGCATGCCCCAACCCCATTTGCACTTATGGCATAGATGACGAGATGATGGTCATTTGCTTTTGTTTTTCATGTGATGATATTGCCATGCTTCCTTTACATGATTTGCGCAATTCATCTAATATGCCATGCCATGATCACATTGTTCCAAATATGCATTGTTTTGGATGTTGTCAATATTCTCCATGTTCTACTAATGCTCATGAGGAGACCCCCATAGTTTCCTCATACATATTGGGAGATCTTGATGCATTCCATACTTTGCATGATTCCCATAATTGCGTGCACCATATGCATTCCATGAATAACAATGCTCTACATATTTCTCATGATGCTTTACACAATTTGAGTCTCCATTATGCTATACATAATAACAAACCTCTCATGATGGATGACATGTTTCTATATCACGCATCTCATTTATTTGAGCATTGGATATTTTGTGCTAACCAACACTTGCACGTGCGCATCATGATGGATGATGTGTACATATACCATGCACACACAATTTTCCTTTTGCCTTCATTTTGTGTAGGTACTAATGTATAGTCGTCAACCTCTCAATCCCACGAGTTGACGAAACGAGCTCTTGAGAGCAACGATGACTTGGGATCCCGTGAACTATCCTTACCACCGTTCTCTTCGCACACCGACTTCGCGCATTCCTTTTACTTGCCTCTCACATGACTATGGGCTATCTATCACTTGTTACTTTATGCCCATTATATCTTGTTCACTTTGCATGTTATGCCTCTTTACATGATTGTGCCATGCAATTGTGACCCTTGCTTGCATCTACCCATGATTCACAATTATACTACTACCATGTGTATTTGCATGCTTGGTGGAGATCCTTGTTGCTATTGCCATGTTTATCATGTGCCTCATGCTATTGATGCTTGTTGTGTTGGGAGAGTCATGATGTCCCATTGCTATTTACATATGGCCTCTCGCCAATACATTGATGATACTTTCCTCATATCTTGCTTTCATGCTTGTGCTATGTCATGTGAATTATTCATGCACACTATTTGCACCCATGACATGTTTACCATGATTCCTTCTAGTATGTTGCATCTTCGCACTACTAGCTTGCTTGACTTGATCGCTATGATTGCTTGCTTTGTCGCATCACTCATGTTCCATTATTACTCACTTTCTTGGGTTGATGACATATATGTTCATGCCTCTCACATGATATATCTTGTTCATTATCGCTTGCCTCCAATAGTTGCCTCCATGCTTAATGATCTTGGAGACTTGGACATATTACTTGTGATGCATGCTTGTTTGATTGAGCCTATTGTATTTGGTTGTTCTCACATCATATGCCTCCATACTATGAAATGCTCCCTTGTCCTTTCTTATGATGAGAATTATGCATACACTTGTTGGGTGTCTTACCACACGAATGATAGGTTTCGCACTTCCGCTAACCTCATTTGTTTTTCCGAGTGTTTGTCATGTTATTTCGTTTTGAAGGATTCACAAGGTGGTACCATCATGCGACAACTTGGTCATGCAAAGGCATACACGATGTGCAACACCAACATTTGCAAGAATCTCCTAAAGGTGAACTCCTTCCCTTTGAGCCATCCTCCATTACGCATATTGGATGGGTCATTCTTTCATTGTTGTCTCCTTCTTCTTGTCTACATGATACACATATTGGAGGGAGGACCGACATTGGAGATGGACCCGATGGACCTTCAAGTTGAGGAGTGCCATAACATCGAGCTTTGGTACAACACCACACATAACAAATTTGCATCTTATGCATGGATTGACTCACCTTATGATTGCCTTGTTGCATCTTGTATTTCTATGTCATCCATGATATATGAGCTTGTGCATTTCCTTAGCAAATTTGTTGTGATCTTTCTTGATGGCATATCCATACATAATGATCACATTGCCTACCATCAATTGCATGATAACATAATCATATTTAGCATCCATTGCCATATTCATGCTCTTGATAAACCGTCTCACTATGACACCATTTTGCACCGTGGTTGCATTGATCATATTCACAACACATTTGTGTGCACAATGAATGCTTTTGCTCCCATGAACGCTTTGCATATCATTCTCTATCATCTTGATAAGCTTCATGTGTTTTGTCACGAACAATCTTGTCGCACGGACTCATTCTTACATGATGGACACTTTGTGTGCGCTAACCATTGTATTTCCAAGTGTTGTTTGTGTTTGCTCTTTTTGCATGTATACCACTCCGGCGACACCTTGGAGTACTTGGATTACGCAATGTCTTCAACGCCGTCCAACTACAAGTCCGTCCACAACAACTGTTTCCATGGTTATGAGGATCACGATCCGAGGTTGGATCTTTCCCAAGGAGGGGGAGATGATGCGGAGCATCCTACGATCATCCCCATGTACACTTCGACTACTCCCCAAGCCCCAAGAGGACATACGATGAGACCTCGACCATACGCCATTGGACCCAAGGTGAACTCACTCCTCTTCGAACCGTCACTTTCCACATATGAGACATGGTTACTACCTCATGCATGGACCTTGCATATACTCAGGTACAACCGAGATGACCATGGAGGATCCAAGGACCAAGGTCAAGCATGGAAGAGGAGAAGGAAGAAGAAGATCGGAGCAACACTGGACTTGCCCGGATCATCCGGACCCCCCAGCCGGATGATCCGGACCGAGCCCGGACGATCCGGACGACCACCCGGACGATCCGGCTAACTGCGCCGAAGACACCCGAAGGTTTCACCTGAAGCCGGATCATTCGGGACTCCACCCGGATCATCCGGACCCCCGACACCCGGATCATCCAGGCCACCATCCGGATCATCCGGACCCCGCCTGCGTGCGTGACTTGGGTTGAAGCCCATGTACCCCTTCGCCCCTCACTTACCCCTTGGTGGCTTAGACTATATATACTCCTCCCCCTCCTCCATTTGAGGGTTAGAATAGGTTTAGCTCATATTAGAGATAGAGCTTTGCTCATCCATACGGATCTACTCCACGAGAGAGACTGCGGCCCCTCTACGGAGAAGATCCACGTTGGATTCAAGACCTCCTCACGAAGAAGACCCCCATCAAGACCTCCTCACGGAGAAGAACCGGTTACCTATGTATCGTCCCTTGTTGATCGTGGATCGTGTAGCACATGTGTGATTGTTCTTGTTGGTTTGAGTGATTCTCTCGTGTTTCCCCTTATTTTACCCTCGTGTTCTTCGTGTTCTTCGCGGGATCCGCTCCAATCATGAAACATCGGGCCACCTAGGGTTCTACCCTACATCAGATATGTTTCTCGTTTATGGAGGTGAAAAAGAGCTTGTCGTAAATGGTTACGTCGATGCAAACTTTGACACTGATCCGGATGACTCTAAGTCACAAACCAGATACGTATTTATATTGAATGGTGGAGCTGTCAGGTGGTGCAGTTCGAAGCAGAGCGTCGTGGCGGGATCTACGTGTGAAGCGGAGTACATAGCTGCTTCGGAAGCAGCAAATGAAGGAGTCTGGATGAAGGAGTTCATATCCGATCTAGGTGTAATACCTAGTGCATCGGGTCCAATGAAAATCTTTTGTGACAATACTGGAGCAATTGCCTTGGTGAAAGAATCCAAATTTCACAAGAGAACCAAACACATCAAGAGACGCTTCAATTCCATCCGCGATCAAGTCAAGGAGGGAGACATAGAGATTTGCAAAATACATACGGATCTGAATGTTGCGGACCCCTTGACTAAGCCTCTACCACAAGCAAAACATGATCAGCACCAAGACTCCATGGGTGTTAGAATCATTACTATTGTATTAACCGGAAACTTAGTACATGTGTGAATACATAGACGAACACAATGTCCCTAGTATGACTCTACTTGACTAGCTCGTTAATCAAAGATGGTTAAGTTTCCTGACCATAGACATGTGTTGTCATTTGATCAGCGCGATCACATCATTAGAGAATGATGTGATGGACAAGACCCATCCGTTAGCTTAGCATATTGATCATTTAGTTTCATTGCTATTGCTTTCTTCATGACTTATACATGTTCCTCTGACTATGAGATTATGCAACTCCCGAATACCGGAGGAACACTTTGTGTGCTATCAAACGTCACAACGTAACTGGGTGATTATAAATATGCTCTACAGGTGTCTCCGAAGGTTTTTGTTGAGTTGGCATAGATCAAGATTAGGATTTGTCACTCCATGTATCGGAGAGGTATCTCTGGGCCCTCTCGGTAATGCATATCACTATAAGCCTTGCAAGCAATGTGACTAATGAGTTAGTTACGGGATGATGCATTCCAGAACGAGTAAAGAGACTTGCCGGTAACGATATTGAACTAGGTATGATGATACCGATAATCAAATCTCGAGCAAGTAACATACCGATGACAAAGGGAATAACGTATGTTGTTATGTGGTTTGACCGATAAAGATCATCGTAGAATATGTAGGAGCGAATATGAGCGTCCAGGTTCCGCTATTGGTTATTGACCAGAGATGTGTCTCGGTCATGTCTACATAGTTCTCGAACCCGTAGGGTTCGCATGCTTAACGTTCGATGACGATTTGTATTATGAGTTATGTGTTTTGGTGACCGAAGTTTGTTCGGAGTCCCGGATGAGATCACGGGCATGACGAGGAGTCTCGAAATGGTCGAGAGGTAAAGATTCATATATTGGAAGGTAGTATTTGGACATCCGAATGGTTCCGAGTGATTCGGGTATTTTTCCGGTGTATCGAGGGGTTACCGGAACCCCCCGGGGAAGTGTTGGGCCAACATGGCCCTAAGGGAGAGAGAGGGAAGCCCGCGGGGGGGGGGGGGGGGGGGTGGTCGTGCGCCCCCTCCTTGGGAGTCCGAATAGGACAAGGAGGAGGGGGTGGCGCCCCCCTTCCCTTTCCCTCTCCCTCTCCTTCCTATTCCCTCCGGCGGAAGAAAGGAAAAGGGGGGGCCGAATCCTACTTGGACTAGGAGTCCAAGTAGGACTCCCCCCATGGCGCGCCCCTCCTGGTCGCTGGCCTCTCTCCCCCCTCCTGTATATATGTGGCCAGGGGGCACCCCAAAGGCACAACAGTTGTTTCTTAGCCGTGTGCGGTGCCCCCTTCCACAGTTTACTCCTCCGGTCATAGCATCGTAGTACTTAGGCGAAGCCCTGCGCGGATCACATCACCAACACCCTCGCCACGCCGTCGTGCTGAAGGAACTCTCCCTCGACCCTCTACTGGATCAAGAGCTCGAGGGACGTCATCAAGCTGAACGTGTGCTGAACACGGAGGTGCCGTACGTTCTGTACTTGGATCGGTTAGATCGTGAAGACGTTCAACTACATCAACTGCATTAACTAAACGCTTCCGCTTTCAGTCTACGAGGGTACGTGGACACACTCTCCCCTCTCATTGATATGCATCTCCTAGATAGATCTTGCGTGATCGTAGGAATCTTTTTGAATTACTATGTTCCCCAACACACGTGTGATTGGATCAAGTCAATTTGAGTGTTGCTCTTGTTTCCCCCTTTGTGTTCTTCTTGTTCTTGGGGATTTCCCCTCCAATTCATGAAAGATCTCCATCTAGGGTTCCACCCTGGAACACAATGTATTCAGGAGAATACCCATTCATGGATTTTTGGTGTTTTGCTGATACCGTATCCTTAGATGGCTTTGCCATGAGACAGATTGCAATTGGTTCATCATTACTCGAAGCATCATCATGAGTATCTGATTCCAGTGATTTCTTAGATGATCCATAGGCAACAAAGGCATTGCTCCTTCATATCCTTCTATGAAGCTCTTCATCATCTGATTCTGATTCGGACGTCTCATCTTCAGAATCCATTTTCATTTCAGCACATACTCTGTTCAGCTGTGAGATTTTCTTCATATTGGATTCATTTTTCTTCGACAGCTTAGTATGACGATTCATTTGAGTAAATCCACTGTAGTGAAGATACCATCTGTTGCTGGGTTTTCCTTCCCAACAAGGGTGGTCTACTATGAGATGACCGAATTGTTTGCACTTTAAGCACTTCATTTCTTTTGGAGGTAACTTTCTTGAAGATTCAGGCAAGTCAAATGAGTCATCATTTGTGAGGCATAGATTTTGTCTTCTGAGATCACTTAGCCTTTCTATGAGCATTTCAAGTTCTCTTGTGATAGTGTGTTGATTCTCAACATCTTCTTCTTCTTGTGAGCTGCCATAATGTGAAAGAATTCCCCCTTCACTTTCTGAAGAAGATTCTTGATCTCCATTTTCAAGTTCCATCTTTTCTTCATGAATGGACAACAGCGTCATGATCTCAACATAGTGAAGTTCTTCATAGTCTGGTCTTTGCTTGATTTCAGCTACAATGGGATCGAAGGTTGCACCAGGAGCACTCAATAGCTTGTTGAACACATCTCTATCGGTGATATTAGTTACTTCTCGTTGATGAAGCCTTTCGACAATGTTTGTCAATCTATCAGCGAGTTCCATAGCACTTTCCCTATGAAGACTTCTGAAACCAGCAAACATGGCATGAAGCATTTGAGTGTGTGGATCTCTTCTGGCAATGAATTCTTCATGAGAATTTTATATAGCATCCTAGAGTTGCTTTGCAGTGTCAAGGTTTCGGTATCGAATGAAAACGTCTTTGGTAATGCTTCCACAGATAATGTCTTTTGCTTGTGCATTCAACCGTAGCATAGCTTTGTCATCGGAAGTGGGAGCATCAGGTTGTTGAATGGTGTATCCATTTTCCACAATCTCCCACAAGTCTATGTTGATGGCTTAAATTCTGATTCTCATTCTTTATTTCTAGTAGAGATAATCATTTCCATCGAAGATAGGGAATATTTTAGAGTGCGATGATCTACCTGCATATGACATACACAAAAATCCAAGGTCCTTACACCTTTAATAAACAGAGACAGGGAGTACTTGCTCTGATACCAATTGTTAAGACCAAGAGTATATCGACCAGAGGGGGGTGAATGGGAGATTCAAAATTTCTTGCGAAAGTTTTGAACTGATCCCAAACACAGCCGCGGAAACAAGGTATGATAGAAAAGAACTCAATCAAGTGCGATGTTGAGGAGCATTTCTATCGACATAGGAAGCAATTATGGTACGGGCTTGAGATATCATAGGTTTGACTACTATGATAGTAATGCAACAAGCAAACACATGTAATAGCAAGAGGTATAACATGACATGAACTGTGAGAGAAAAGCACGAGACTTAACACTGAAGAGGTGAATGAAAATACACAGGACGAGCACACCAGTCTAAACAGGGTGAACACAAGGAGAAATAACTAAATGATAGGAATGACTAAAGAGACAGAAGAGAATATAACAGGTGGACAACTAACAATAACTGATGATGACAGACTAAATGAAATGCAACAGACCGAGTAGATCAGATAAACTATCGTCACAGAGCACAAAAGTAAACTGTTGAAGGTAGTGTAGTAGAGTAGAATGAACCAGCGGTGCTCGATGGCGACAAATGGATTTGGTAGACCAGTTCGCCCTTCTGCCAAAGGACTACGTCTGGTTGGAGGGGTTGTGACTTAACACGGAAGATAAACTCTCTTCGCCCTATTCTCCTTCAACTCGGAGCTGATCAGACTCTAGTTGATTTCACTCCTGGTAGATACTTGTCGGCGATCTCCAAACCTTCGGTTGACCTTCGCGAACCACAATCACTCTTGGTTGCTGAAGATCTTGCTCGATGAAGACAACAATTGCTCAACACTCGAGCCAACACCTATCCATCTAGAGAGTGCACAGCTTGTTGGATTCAGGGTTCCGTAGACCCTTGAGAGGTTCGAACTCTGGGGTGCGCACCAAGGACTCTCCCTCCCTAGCCTGCCTACCAAACGATTCCACGGCCTAGCTCGACGAACCCAAAGAACACGAGACACAGAGATTTATACTGCTTCGGGCCACCGTGTGGTGTAATACCCTACTCCAGTGTGGTGGTGGTGGATTGCCTTGTGGGCTGAGGATAAACTAGTACAAGGGGTGAACAGCCTCCTGAGAAGAGGTGTTCTTGAGCTCTATGAGCTGGTGAGGATCGTCTTGGTGGAGTGGATCCGGTCCAAGATGAGTTGAGCCTCCCCCTTTGCCTATGATGGTGGCTAGTCCTATTTATAGAGGCCCCGGTCCTCTTCCCAAATGTAAGCGGGAAGGGATCCCACAACGGCCAATTTTGAAGGGAGACAACTAGTACAAGTTATCCTGATAAAAGTAGTCTTCGCTTGCCAAAGGCTCTGATGGCGTCGCTGTCATGGGCTCCGCGATGACCTCCGTCCTGCCATCCTACTAGTCTTGGTCTCGTTGCACCGATATGGAAACCTTTGTCTGATGCCTCGGGACTCCTCGTCTGTGCCTGCCTCTTTAACACCAAAGAGGAAACTAGTACACTGCGCCCGCTGGCGCTCGCCTGGCCTTGTTCAGCATGGCTCACGTCATGTGAACCTCGCGAGGTGCCCCTTGCATAGATATCTCCGCTCCTCAGGAGCCAGCCTAGCGAGGCCGCCCCCGGGGAGGTCTTGGTGTCGTCTACCTCGCGAGGGTCTTGAGCTATTGTTGTCGAAACTGGGCCATACCGGGTTGTTGGTGGAGCCACGCCATGGGCCGCAGGCAGGCAAGTCTGGGTACCCTCGTTCCCAGGACTCCAATAGTAGCCCCTGGGCCCAAGGCACGCTCGGACTTGGCTTCGAGGTGAAGCCAAAGGGCAAGTGCGGAGCGCCGTGGGCCCCAACCGCCTGCGGCCTTGGTCGGCGTGTGGCGATTGACAGGTCATGGGCGCCTCCGTTTCCCCACGCTGCCTGGATATCCGCCTCGCTAGGCGGCCGCCATGGTCTACACAGCCCCACCATCATCGCTGGCAGCGCGCTCCCCAACTCCCCCGTCTTCCAGAAAATAGCGGCCTCCTCCTCCGACCCGATCAGGATCCGACCCTCTCCATCGCCATGGCGCCGAGCTGGAAGAAGAAGGGAAAGAAGAAGCCCAAAGCATCAGCCGAAGCACCGCCGGCCTTTGAGCCCGCCGTCGAGGCGGTCGGTGGTACTCAACCAGGAACAGCTGGACAATGTTCGCCCAGCGCTCGCCGCCGACTCCAATGAGTGGGGCAAGACGGTGGCTTGGCGTGCATCTCGCGTTGCGGTCGACAAGACGGCCACTGAGATCCCCATCCATCTTCACGCCCTCTTGGCTGGCCTGCCCCCTTTCCCCGCCTTCTTCAACGCTGTACTCTCTCACTACCAAGTCCAGGCGCTGCACCTGGATCCGCAGTCCATCATTCTTCTTGTCGTCTTCGCCTTTTTCTGCGAGGCCATGGCGGGCATTGCTCCCTCTGTGGCCTTACTTCGCCATTTCTTCTCCCTGCATCTGACTGATGCCCGACAGCGCTCAGGATGCTTGAGCTTCCAGGCCGTGGCGGCGACGGCCGGCTTGGGGATTGACTTCGAGCTTTCGCCGGTTGTAAGCGGATTCCGGAAGCGGTGGGTGTTCGTGGACGCTGGCGTGCTCAGCCCCCTGCTCTTGCTCCCGATGGCACCAGCTGCTCCCAGCTCCGGCTGGGGGCACGAGAGGCTCGTTGACCCGCGTCTCGCCCACGTCTGGCGTTGGCTGACCAGGTTGAAGGATCTTGGGGTGACAGCGCCCATGGTGATAAAGGAGTTCATTCGGCGCCGCATTGCTCCGCTCCAGCGCCACTCTCGACCGAAGCGGACCCTCTCCGGCAGCATGGACCCCGTAAGACTCCACGCGCCCGAGCTTCCTCCCGAGGCGCAGCGGACTGTGCTTGAGTTCCTGACGGGTGACCCGACGCCAGCCGATCTGCCAGGGGAGGGCTGCCTCTTGTACTGCTGCTCGAACAAGGTGTAGTTCGCGAGGCATATGCCCCCCTTCGACGAATGGGGGCTGCGCCCGGTCGGCCTTGAGGGGCCTCGCGAGAGCCCTGTCTTCGTGGTTCCCTTGCCCGCCGCCAGCGCAGAGCTCACCCCAGAAGTGGCTGTAGGGGGGCGACCGCTTTGGAACACTGGCGATGCCGCTGCTGAAGAACCGGCGTTGCTCGGGGCTCCTGAAGTGACGACCCCTGGGGCTCGAGAGAGCCGTCCTGAGGAGGCGGCCGGGGGGGCTGACGCGGTCCGATGCTCCTGAGGCTGAAGCCCCAGAGGCCCTGGCGAGTCGTCATGAAGCAGAAGCCGAGAAGTCGATGCAGCCCAACACTCCTGAGGTCACCTCCTCAGGAGCCACACCAGCCGCGCCTGGCACTGGTGACCGTATCCAGGGCTTCGGCCGGCTCCGACTGAACTTCGAAGCACTCCGCAAGAGAAAGGGGTCTCCAAGCTGCAGCGGTGACGCCTCCCGGCCATTGAAGCAGAGGAAGTACATTGCCATAGACGAGTGAGTACCGTATCTTCGTAATTTCCTGAGTGTTGCGTCTCCTCCTGACCGCAATTCTTTAGGGCCCCTTCTGCTAGGGCGGCAAAATCTCCCGAGAAGCGACCTCCGCCTGCTCCGGGCCCTCCGCTGACCCTGAGCGCTTCCTGCCAGTCTGCCGCGTGTGGCGCGAGGCCTGCTGGGGAGGTGGATGCGCTGACCAGGCGTCTAGACCCTGCGTTGTTGTCATCCCTCCTTCGTGGTCCTGCCTGGGGTGCTGAAAGCGTGCCGAGGGCCCCTCCACTGGTCATCACCCGCGGCTGGGCAACCTCAGACCTGGCCTCATCCTCGAGCAACATGGCTCAGCCCCGCAAGGCCTCCGCTGAGGCCCGGAAGGCGGCGGGGAAGGCACAGGTCTCCAGCCCCCTGCTAGGAGCAGGTGAGCCGCCTCAAGTTTCCTCAACTGTCCTTGGTGCAGAGGATGAACCCGGCCGCGCGTTTGAGCTTGCGTGCGGGCGCGGTGCTGTCCACCACGAGCTCTTCTAGGGAGCGACGGGCGCGTTGAGCCGGCTCGGGGAAGAGCTTGTCGATGTTGACGCCCGCCTTGAGACGGAGGGCCTCCGGCTGGCGGACGAGTGGCGTCAATTGAAGGTGGCCATCAGCCTTGGGCCTCTTCAGCGTGAGCGCGCCAGTGTAAAGGCCGAGTTGTCCCTCACGGCTTCACGCGAGGCCAGCGCCCGGGCCTTGGAGGAGGCCAGGGAGGCTGATCGCCCGCGTGAGGCCACCGAGGAGCGTGGATGGGAGCTCCAGGCCCTGAACGCCATCCTTGAGCAGCAGGTTGAAGCGCGCAAGGCTGTATTGGCATCGATGAGGGGAGGGCCTTCCGAAGAGAAGAAGATCTTGAAGCGCAAGGAAGCGCTGATGCTGGAGGCCTCGGAGCGCTGCCTCGAGCTTGAACGGTTGGAGACGAGGGAGCGCCAGGTGGCCCAGGCTAAAGACGCCGTCAGCGCGCGCGAAGCCGGGATCCACGAGGAGGTTGACCGTAGGGTGGCGAAGGCTCGTGTAGATCTTGCCAATACGCACGACCTAAAGCTGAAGCTGCTGGAGGCCGAAGCTGAGGGCAGAACCACCACCCTCAGGTCAAGGCTGGATGAAGCGGAGCAGCGCGAGAGGGACGCTGCGGCGGCCTTGATCTCTGTCCAGGTCGACCTGGCCTCCGCTCGTGCCGATCTGCTCTCGCTCCAACAGCAGGTTGATGGCGCCGCGTCCCTTGTGCAACAGAGCAGGGAGGAGGCGTGTCGTCGGCAGATGCTGCAGCGCGAGCACGCTCCCATGCTTCAGGACCTCAGGGTGAGGGCCAACCGGGCGCTGGGCGTCATCTGCGAAGAGCGCGCCCCTCATCCCCACGTGGAAGACTATGCCAGCCATCTCTGCTTCTTTACCGACGTCGTGACGCGCTTGGAGGACCGGGCCACGAGGGCCCGCGAGCTTGTTGAGGAAAGGAGCCGAGGCCTCCTCGGGCATGCGTTTTGTCGCGTCTTCAGTCATCTCCAGAACATCGACCCCCACTTCGACTTTGATGCCGCCATCGCCCCAGTGCCCGGGGCTATCCGGGACAACCTAGCACGCTGGGTGGACGATAACGTGGACGCTCTGGTCAGGGCCTTCACCACCGAGGACGACGTGGTGGTGGTCGCGGCGGACGAAGACGGCACGGTTGATGACGGTGAGGACGACGCCAGCGACAGCGCCAGCAGTGCGTACGAGAGCGACCAGGACGACGCTACAAGCGACATGTCCAATTGAGCCCGGGCTCCCTTGCTTGAACCTGCATGTAAAGACTTGGACATGGCCTCGCGAGGCGTAAGAGCATTTTGGAGGGGGGGCCTCGTGTAAGTAAATTACTGTTCTATTTTTTAGGCTAGACTTGAACGCGCTTTTGCAAGCTCATGAACCCCTCAGCAGGCTCTGCTGCTGTGATTTACCTGGTTCCAGCAGGCCTTGAACTGGTTTTGCGGTTGTCGGTGCGCCTTGCTCCTGAGAGGGGCCCTCCGGGGGCTCATAGGGTTTAGATTCCCTGAGGAGCCTGCTGGTCTGCCTAAGAAGGCCTCACGAGGAGCGAGTGCCAAACTATGGCAGGGTGTGTGCGCGGTGGTCCTGCGGCGATTACATTCTTGGTCCTGGGGGGGGGGGTCGCCGCACCCGGGCTCGCCTGAGCACGGTCGTTGTGCGCATACCACACCCAGCCCCCGCTCGTGAGGTGCTCGCAAGGGAAGGGGTAGCAGGCGCAAGCCTCGAAATAAAGCATGCAATCAAAACGCAGGAAATTCATTCGAACAAAGAAGGCTCCCCCCAAACTTGACAACGAAAATGAGATTCCGAGTTCAACTCCAAAAGGCAGCAAATCTAGCTACAGAAAAAGGGATGAAAGCGAATAGCCGCGTCCGACACCTAGCTAGTCTTCTTATCTTCCCACCAGCGCGGAGCTAAGTGCTTTCACTGGCCGTGAGCATAGTCATTGGGGGACAGTGTCGACGGCCAGCGCGGAGCATGGTGCTTCCACTAGGACGTGGGCGGGAGCCCCCGAGGCCCGAGGGCGGCACTCCGGAGACTCTGGGGCATGTATAGCCCTACTCATTATTACGTGAGAGTGTCACGAGCGGAGACCTTCACAGGCGCGAGCCATACTTCATATCACTAGGCGAGGGCCCCGCCCTGCGCCACTCTCGACCACCATTGAGGAGTCCGGAAACCAGGACAAGACCAAGGGGCAAAGAGGACGCTGGCGGCACCCTCGGCAACAACGGGCCCTCTGCTGGGGGGGAAAGGCACGCCAGCGCTTCCCGCGGCAAAGGACCTACCTCCGTGCAGCACCTTGCTCCGCGCGGTGCGGGGGAAGGCCTGGCTCCGGGCCTCTCCCGCGCAACCCCCAGAGCACCACTCCTGCCGGGGGCAGGGCCACTGCCCTAGGGTCTCCAACTGCCACTGCAGCCTGGTTCTCCTGCAGTTCAGGGTTAGTGTAAGCTTGCTCCTGAGATATCGGCTGTACCCCACCGTCATCGTCGCTGAAGGGGTCGGTGAAGCCTCCGGGCGGTTCGTGGAAGGCCCGCGCATCGGGCTCTCCAGCCGCCCATCCAGGTCTGGGGAACGGATCGGGGCCTTCCCCCGGCAGGTACTCCAGGTTCACCATGTGGGGCACGTAGGCGTCCGCGATCACCTCGCCAGAACCGCCACCTAGGTGCCCTGCACCTTGAGCCGCTAGTCGCGGCATTTGGCCCAAGTGGCCGTTGGATGGCATCCCGGCGCGTCCTCGCGGCGGGCCGCCAGCACTTATCCCTCCTAGTGGCTGCGCGATCGTGGCAGGGCGGCCCGTGCCAGGGCCTGTGTTGGTGTTGTCGGATCCCCCTGACGCCCCGGGGGGCGCACAAGCTCGCCGGTGCCTCGCGCGCGCTTCCGCCACAACCTGGGGCGTGGCCAAGGAGCAGAAGGGCGGCGTACCCCTGCAGGCGGCGTCCAGCAGTTCAGCGACTCATTCCAGCAGTGCATCACGGCCGCTCTCCGCCAACCTGCACCGCAGCAACTCCCGCGCCACGATCAGCGCGGCTCGCATATTTGCCTGCTCCCGTCGGGTGTGTGGTCACATTACCGCAGCGTAACCTGGGGATCGCGCGGCTGCGCGCGTGCGCCGTGGCGCGAGGGCGGTGGGCGCCGGCCCGCGCTGCCCGCGCCCGGGGGCCGCCTGGAGCGCGGAGTTGAGGTCTTCTTGAGCGGACAGCGGCCCCCGGGCAGGCCAGGCAGCACAGTGGTCGGTGTGGGTCCTCAGATCGTCAGACATCGGAACCGCGAGGCGATGGCAGGTCGATCGATGGAGAAGAAAGCTTCGGCGCACCCCTACCTGGCGCGCCAAATGTCGGATTCAGGGCTCCGCAGACCCTTGTGAGGTTCGAACTCTGGGGTGCGCACAAAGGACTCTCCCTCCCCAGCCTGCCTACCAAACGATTCCACGGCCTAGCTCGACGAACCCAAAGAACACGAGACACAGAGATTTATACTGGTTTGGGCCACCATGTGGTGTAATACCCTACTCCAATGTGGTGGTGGCGGATTGCCTCATGGGCTGAGGATGAGCTAGTACAAGGGGTGAACAGCCTCAGGAGGAGAGGTGTTCTTGAGCTCTATGAGCTGGTGAGGATCGTCTTGGTGGAGTGGATCCAGTCCAAGATGAGTTGAGCCTCCCCCTTTGCCTACGATGGTGGCTAGTCCTATTTATAGAGGCCCCGGTCCTCTTCCCAAATGTAGGCGGGAAGGGATACCACGACGGCCAATTTTGAAGGGAGACAACTAGTACAAGTTATCCTGACAAACGTAGTCTTCGCCTGCCAAAAGCTCTAGTGGTGACGCTGTCGTGGGCTCCGCGATGACCTCCGTCCTGCCGTCTTGCTGGTCTTGGTCTCGTTGCACCGATATGGAAACCTTTGTCTGATGCCTCGGGACTCCTCGTCTGCGCCTGCCTCTTTTACACCAAAGAGGAAACTGGTACACTGCGCCCGCTGGCGCCCGCCTCGACTTGGTCGTCACGGCTCGCGTCATGTGAACCTCGCGAGGTGCCCCTTGCATAGATATCTCCGCTCCTCAGGAGCCAGCCTAGCGAGGTCGCCCCCAGGGAGGTCTTGGTCTCGTCCGCCTCGCGAGGCTTGGCCCCTCGCGAGGGTCTTGAGCTGTTGTTGTCGAAGCTGGGCCATACCGGGCCGTTGGTGGAGCCACGCCGTGGGCCGTAGGCAGGCAAGTCTGGGTACCCCCTTTCCCAGGACGCTGACACAGCTCTCAAGAGTAATAGGTACAAGAACTCTAACTCAGAACTACTGTGATGCTCAACCACTGTCTAAGTTGGGATCTTGATTTTTCTCTCAGTGGATCTTAAACTCAAATCACTCGGAGAGGGGATGCTCAAATCAATCTTCTCAGAAATCTTAAGCGGACCAGCCAACAGACAACGTTGGAGCGGTGTGGCTATTTATAGCCGCAGCCTTCCCTAATGGGAAATGACCAAATTGGACATGAGGAGCAACCTATGTAGTTTTGGGGTACTGCTCGGGCTTCGAGTATGAACCATCAACATTCATTTTTCTTTCGTAACCAACACCCTCTTTCCTAGGGTTTCGGTTCAGAATTTGTTTCTTGAGTACATCACATAGTGTCTGATGCCCTTTGAGGCTTTTGTACATGCCTGTTTTGAGCAATGTCTTCAACCTGGAATTCTCATCAGAAATAGTAGTGGTATCCTCAGAAGAGGGATTAGTTACCACATAAGGAGTTGAAGATATTGCAACATCAGAGGCAGTAGAGCATTCAGCAATAGAGACAACATTGTCACGCTCAAGGCATTTTAAACATGTTGGCACAAAATCTTCCTGGGCGGAACTGATCTGTTGAGCGAGTAGTGAATCATTCTCCTTTTGAAGATCTTCATGAGACGCTCTCAGGTTCTCTAGATCTTGCTTCCTTTGAAGATAATCATAGGAAAGCTCCTCATGAGTGGCTGCGAGGGTTTCATGATGACTTTCAAGTTCTTTGTACTTAACTCAAAGATTTTTTATGTCTTCGATTAAGGACTGAGTTTGATTCATTTCCTCGTCCAACAGGCCCTCGCTTTTATCTAGCAATTTTTGAATGTGTTCCATAGCAGTTTGTTGTTCAGTTGCAACTTTAGCAAGAGTCTTGTAGCTTGGTTTGGATTCACATGCAGAGTCATCTTCACTGGAGGTTTGAAAGTAAGCATCGTGAGTTTACCTTGGCACCTCGTGCCATGAAGTAGGTCGAAGCAGAGTTGTCCTCATCATCGGCTCCAGTGCCGGCGGTGTGACCATTGTCTTAGTGTTGAAGATGTACTTGGCGACGAATGTCGAAGCTAGAGCTAGGCTTGCCACATCTGAATCAGACTCCACCTCTGCCTCCTCAGACGCAGGCTCCTCTGAATCCATCTCCTTGCCAATGAATGCACGAGCCTTGCCAGATGAGCTCTTCTTGTATGATGAAGACTTGATGAAGACTTCGAAGAAGACTTTGAGGAGTTCTTCTTCATCTTCTTGTCATCAGAATCATATGCCTTGCTCTTCTTCTTTTTCTTAGCTTCCTTGTCCCATTGAGGACATTCAGATATGTAGTGGCCTGGCTTCTTGCATTTGTGGCATGCTCTCTTCTTGTAATCACGAGAGGAAGCCTCATCATTCTTGGATCTTGAAGACTTTCCAAAGCGATTCTTCTTGGAGAACTTTTGGAACTTTCTCACGAGCATTGCTAGCTCTTTGCCAATGTCTTCGGGATCATTAGAACTACAGTTAGATTCTTCTTCAGATGAGGAAACGACTTCTTCTTTCAAAGCACGGGATCGGCCATAGTTGGGGCCGTAGATATCTCTCTTCTCAGATAGCTGGAACTCATGTGTGTTGAGCCTCTCAAGTATGTCAGACGGATCGAGATCTCTGAAGTCAGGGCATTCTTGAATCATCAGGGCCAAAGTGTCAAATGAGCTGTCAAGTGATCTCAGTAGCTTCTTCACAATTTCATGCTTGGTGATCTCAGTGGCGCCGAGTGCGCGAAGCTCATTGGTGATATCAGTGAGGCGATCGAACATGAGCTGGACATTCTCATTGTCATTTCTCTTGAAGAGGTTGAAGAGATTGTGAAGTACATCAATCCTTGAGTCTCTCTGAGTTGATACGCCTTCATTGACCTTGGACAGCTAGTCCTAGACTAGCTTCACCGTTTCCAGAGCACTCACACGGCCATACTGTCCTTTGGTCAGATGACCACAGATGATGTTCTTGGCAGTTGAATCCAGTTGCGCGAACCTCTTGACATCAGCAGCGGTGACACCTTCACCGACCTTGGGAATGCCTGTCTTGACGACATACTAGAGGTCGATGTCAGTGGCTTCAAGATGCATGCGCATCTTATTCTTCCAGTAGGGGTAATCAGTGCCATCGAAGACGGGGCACGCATCGGAGACCTTGATTATCCCTGCAGTCGACATAGCTAAAACTCCAGGTGGTTAAACCGAATCACACAGAACAAGGGAGCACCTTGCTCCGATTCCAATTGAAAGTGCTAGTTATCGACTAGAGGGGGGGTGAATGGGCAATTTTTATGAAAGTCTTCAAAACACGAGGTCTTTGAAGACAAACAATCACATGGAACCTATATGATATGCAGCGGAAGATAAAGTACTCTAGACAGGCCATAGTCAAGTAAGCATTGTAATGAAAGCACGAGGACTAATAGCAGCTAGATAGTACAAATCAGAATGGAAGACAATATGAAGCCAAACAGGTAAAAGTCTTCGCACAGTGAAGTCAAACAGATCAGGCAAACAAGCTATGATTCACGAAGACAAACTGAAATGTAAAGGAGGTGGGGGATAGAACCAGTAGCTTGGTAAAGACAAGGATTTGGTAGACCAGTTCCAGTTGTTGTGACAACTGTATGTCTGGTTAGGGAGGCTGAGATTGAACTCAGAAGACCATGTCTTCACCCTATTCCCCTTGAGCTAAGAACACCCAGTCCTCGCCCAATCACTCTGGTAAGTCTTCAAGGTAGCTTTCCAAACCTTCATAGACTCCGTCACCGGCGATGCACAATGACTCTTGGATCCTCAGAATGTGGCGCCTAACCAGCTGGAGGATACACAGTCCTCAAGTGTAACAAGTCTTCAGGTCACGCGGACAGGAAGACTTCAGTGATGCCTAACACTCTTTGGCTCAGGGTGTTTTGGGCTTTGCCCTCGCAAGGATCTCTCTCTCTCTCTCTCTCTCTCTCTCAAAGGCTTCGGAGGTGGGTTGCTCTCAAACGACAAAAGCCGTGCACTAACTCTGAGCAGCCACCAATTTATGGTGTAGGGGGTGGGCTATTTATAGCCAGGAGGCAACCCGACATGATATGTCTGAAATGACCCTGGGTCACTAAGGAACCGACACATCTCCAATGGTCGGATTTCAAACACACGCGGCAGCATGTGGCTTGGGCTACAAGCAAAGCTGACTCATCCAACTCTGGATAAGATTTGCTCTCATTGTCTTTGCTCGAAGACATAGGATTTTGGGTTGAGCATCACGTCAGTCCTCTGACTTTGTTCACTTGGACCCCACTTAACAGTTCGGTGGTTCCTATGACTCAATAATGAAGAAAAGGAAACTACGAAAGAAACTATGTCTTCGCACTCCATAATCTTCAAGTGAATGTCTTCACACGTCATTATCTTCAACGTGAATGTCTTCATGAACCACCATTGTCTTCAATGTCTTCATGCATTTTTAGGGGCCATCTCTGGTAGGAAAACCGAATCAATGAGGGACTACTACCTGTGTTATCATGCAATTCTCACAAACACATTAGTCCCTCAACCACATTTTTCGTCAATACTCCAAAACCAACTAGGGGTGGCACTAGATGCACTTACAGAACCCATATCAGTTGCCCTACCAAATTCCTCCCACCGAGAACGTCGCATTGTTGTGCATGAGCCTGCTCCCACAGAGGCCCATGACACTGAAGAGATTCCAGTTGTTGACACCATCGCGGCTGAAGACATTGGTTGTGAAGACAATGTTGACAGAGATGATGATGAAGTCCTTCCTCAAGTTCCATTGCTAACCCACAATCCGGTATCATCGCCTGCTCCCACGAGCAATGAGCAAATCAGCATTGGCGGTCACACGACGCCAATTACACAAGATGAGTTCTGGGGAGAACACCACCCCAACTCCCCACTCCATGAAGTCATACCGCGTACTCCACCGGATCATGTCACTACTCGAGTGCTTGAGACCCCCCCCCCCACCCAAGCAACTCTAGAAGACATGGAGAAGACAACACCATCACCGCATGTGTCGCCCTCATTCCTAAGGCTTCGTAGAGGCCCACGACCATCGGTCTCCATGTCAAGCATTCCTGAATAGGATGTGCACACCACAAGCTCAGTAGCACTTCAAGTGTTTCTTGAAGCCATCCCCTCAAAGACTGCTCAAGAATCTGAAGCCAAAGAGGCTGAAGATATTCCGGCTACATCAGTCGATGAAATTTAAGAAGAACAAGTTGTTATTCCCCCTACTGCACCCGGTGTGATTCCAGAAGTGATTGTGCCTGACCCCCCAGCAACTGAAGCCAGTGATGTTGCTGTTGCTGCCGCACATACTGAAGCCAATGATGTTGTCATGGCTGAAGCCAATGCCGCCAGAGAAGATGTTCAGCCATCCACCTCGGATGTTGCTGCTGCACCACCAGTTCCACACACCATGACGACGGCCTTCAATCGTGAAGGTGAGCTGATCAACGTCATGTGGCCAATTCTTACACCTCCTGAAGCTCCTGGGCCCCAATATGATTATCACATCGAGTAATGGCCTCAGACGCAGAAGCCTATGCCAAGAATGCCAATGCTTCCAAGCACTGTCACCACTCAGAGCTCTTTCAGTGTCTTAAGCTTCAGAGAGCACAACACCTTTTTTGACAAGGACAAGAACCCCTAAAGAAGCCCAAGATTTCTTCAGACAGATTCTGGAGTCATCTCCAAAGAAGCTATTACTCATGCATCCTATACAACCAGGACCGGATTTTCCCACACAAGTACATGCGTTGTGATGCCATGGCTGGACTGCCATGCCTGGAAGAAGCCCTTGACTACTTTCGTGATGTTGGCTTGCTCCCTTTTGTCGTCGACAAGAAGCACTGGAATGAAGAGCTTCTGCTCCAATTTTATGCCACTTTGCACATATCAGGCTACAACAGGGATCCAAAGACATGGGTCCTTAAGTGGATGACAGGAGATGTTCACCATGAAGCTAAAGCTCAGGATTTCATCGAGCTTACTTCCCTGCCCACTCCCGGTGATCTTTATGAGCCAGGTTGTCAGCTGTATGAGAAGGAACTTGAAAGTATCTTCCAGAAGCCAGAGCCAAATATGAGCCAAATGCTGAGCATGATGAAGCCATTGCCTGCAGAAGCTGAGTACCCAATGCACTTCCTCGTCAATGACCTCGAGTACCTACCTCGCACCATCTAACACATTGCGCAGCATACTTTGTGGCCAATTAAAGGACTCCAGTCATGCGAAGATTGAAGGTACCATGAAGACATTGGTCTTCTACATTCTCAATGGCATCCGCTTCAACACCCATGACTTCTTCATCAGGCAATTGGTAGCTTTAGGCGTTGATCTATTTGGCCAGAAATTCTATGCACCATGCATAATGCGGCTGATTAAGCTTCGTTCTTCGATCAACTATCAAGCTTCAACGTGCAATCATGTTGTCTTCTTGCCTGAAGTCGATATGTCTCATGAAGCCATCTATCCAGAACCTTCCAAGGAACCCATTCATGAAGACTATGTTGCCTTCCAGAGCTTCTCAGCACCACTTGAAGCCATTCATGTGCCCAAGCCCAATATTGTTGCTGGTCAACTTGACGGTCAGCTTAGGCTGCCGCATCGTGCTAACACAGATGCAACTGCCAGCACAATACCTCAAAGGCCTCAAAAGTGTGCTCGTGTACTCAATGATAGAGAACTCCTTGTTTCTCTACATCAGAAGCATGATAGGCATCATGACTAGATGAAGTGTTAGATGCAAAGTCTTCTTGTGGATGTCAATTGTATTCGAAACCTCTCCACCAAGAACTCATTTGTTGCACATGAAGCCTGTCGGCGTGCCTGGAAGAGCCTCACTCTGCTCTGTTCTGAAGATGAACTCACTGCAGATGGCTTCACTGAAAGATTCGAGTTTGATTCCAGGCCTCCACAATCAGCACACCATCCATTGAAGATTCTGACTACTCATCATCTGCTCGGACGGTTGTTACCCGAGTCATTGATGAGGAGGACAACGCCACATCACCAGCTATGGCTTCACTGCATCAAGATGCTGCATCAGGCTCGACTGCATCGCCCAACTCCAACGTCAACCCGGCTGCCCCAACATCTTCACCAACACCTCAGGGGAACGCTTAGACATCCTATGTCTTCATTCCTTTTTGGTCATTCATGACAAAAGGGGGAGAAGCATATGGGTTGATAGTCTTCAAGCGGATCTATATGGGTCGGGTGCTATATTTTTGTTAAGTCTTGCAACTCTCGTTCGTGAACTGTTGGCTTTTGAGTTGTAACACTTAAGTCCAGATGGGATGTCTGCTACATTTTTGCTATTTTCGATTGCGTGGTTGAATTCCTATCTTATGCGCATGAAATCATTCTGCAGACGCCCATTTTTCATTGTGCATGCCATTATCTTCAATACATTTTTGTATGCATGATGATTTGTCTTCATGAACAGAAGGAGATCTCCACAAAGCAAAACCTGCAATGTGCATTTGCATTCAAAAACAAATTACTTATATGCACATCTTCAGGGGGGAGCCCTTTCAACTTCATGAAGCCAATGACCACGTACTTTAACTTTCACATATTTTTATCCTCATTGAAAACTTCAACCAGTTTGTCATCAATCACCAAAAAGGGGGAGATTGTAAGTGCATCTAGTGCCATCCCTAGTTGGTTTTGGAGTATTGACGACAAACGTGGTTGAGGGACTAATGTGTTTATGAGATTCATAGAAGAACACAGGTAGAAGTCCCTCATTGATTCGGTTTACCCGTCGGAGATGACCCCTAAAAATGTATGAAGACATTGAAGACAATGGTGGTTCGTGAAGACATTCACGTCGAAGATAATGACGTGTGAAGACATTCACTTGAAGACAATGGAGTGCGAAGACATAGTTTCTTTCGTAGTTTTGTTTTCTTCTTTTTTGAGTCATAGGAACCACCGAACTGTCAAGTGGCGTCCAAGTGAACAAGGTCACAAGACTGATGTGATGCTCAACCCAAATCCTATGTCTTCGAGTGAAGACAATGAGAGAAAATCTTATCCAGAGTTGGATGAGTCAGCTTTGCTTGTAGCACAAGTCAAGCTGCCGCGTGTGTTTAAAATCCGACCGTTGGACACGTGTCGGTTCCTTAGTGACCCAGGGTCATTTCGGACATATCATGTCGGGTTGCCTCCTGGCTATAAATAGCCCACCCCCTACACTATAAATTGGTGGCTCCTCAGAGTTAGTGCACGACTATTGTCGTTTGAGAGCAACCCACCTCCGAAGCCTTTGAGAGAGAATCCTTGCGAGGACAAAGCCCAAAACACCCAGAGACCAAAGAGTGTTTGGCATCACTGAAGCCTTCTGTCCGCGTGATCTGAAGACTTATTACACTTGAAGACTGTGATCTTCCAGTCGGTTGGGCGTCGCATTCTGAGGATCCAAGAGTCATTGTGGATCGCCGGTGAACGCAGTCTATAAAGGTTTGGAAGTCTACCTTGAAGACTTACCAGAGTGATTGGGCGAGGACTAAGTGTCATTAGCTCAAGGGGAATAAGGTGAAGACGCGATCTTCTGAGTTCAATCTCAGCCTCCCTAACCAGACGTACAGTTGTCACGGCAACTGGAACTGGTCTACCAAATCCTTGTCTTCGTCAAGCAACTAGTTCTATCACTTCACCCTTTACTTACTATTTAGCTTCATGAAGTCATTGCTTGCTTGCTCTGTTTGACTTTACTGTGTGAAGACATTCTTCTTTGTTTGCATATTTGGCTTCATACTATCTTCCTATTATGATCCACTCTACCTAGCTGCTATATGTCTTTGTGTTTACTCTGTACTATCTCCTTGACTATGGCATGGCTAGTGTAGTTTATCTTCCGCTGCATACTGTCTAGGTTGTATTTGGTTGTCTGTCTTCGAAGACATTGCCCGTCTTGAAGACTTTCATAAAAATCGCCTATTCACCCCCCCCCCTTTTGTCGATAACTAGCACTTCCACTGATAGTCTTCGTAAACGAAGTGCGGACAAAAAGAATGGAGCAAGAATACAAGATCATGTTCACTAACCTTGCAAGACTTGACGCTGCTCAGTTGCAATATCTTGATACCACCAAGGCACAAATTTTGGCATCAAAGTGGTAGGAGGTGCGAGTGCACATGGCAGCCTGGATGGCTACGGTACTGGGAGTGGCAATGGCAATGGAAGTCATAGTGATGTTTTATGATTGATCTTCCCATTTATGCTTTATGTGTTGATGTCCTTGTCTAGGTGAACAATATGTTGCATGTTTGATCTTCATGTCTGAACTGTTTGTTATGTCTACTTTGAACAATTTATCGGCTACTTTGCATGAATACTTGGATACGTATCGGATACGCTATACGGGGATACGCCCGGCACGACAATTTTCTGAAAACTAGGATACGGGGATACGTTTGTATGTACATATTAATTACTAAAAATGAAAAAACAATGAGTTTTTGGTAGGAAGCGTACTGTTTTATTGAAGTCATCGCAAGTGCTTAACAAATACTGGATTTCTTCAGTTAATTCATTCTTCCTTCGATGGACGATGTCGATGGTTCAACATAATTGCTTAACAAATATGGTAATCAGATCGCAATTCTCACATCAAATTCACACCCACATAGTCGCATAGATAGATAAATAGCATAATTTAGGTTCGGGTTCTCATACTACAAACCAGTCCACAAATGAAAACAAGAGTTCACAACCAGTTCACAAATAAAACAGGAAGTTTTTACGTTGAACGAAGGGGTTGTGGCTTGTTTCACCTCATGATCTGCATATCATCCCTGTAAACTTGCTTATCGAGTAATAAAGTGTGTTTCCCTCAAATTTTTTCAGTGCTGTAACTTCAAATGTAAAAGTAGAATCATAGATATTCTCTCTAGTTCCTATTTTGCATATTCTACGGTTACTCTGGTTTTGTTTTGTTGTGGGTGTCTTGCCGAGCACAGATATTTTTTAGCTTCAGTAAGTCAAGTTTCATCCCATTCCTAGTTCAAAATTTTCTGATCAAGGTTGAAAGTTATAGTCTCCTATGAGCATTTTGTTTAAAAATAGCGGCTGATCATCAAACTTCCCATGCAAACAGCAGAAGTTAAATTTGCACAACATACAGAAACAGCAGTGAGAATCCCTTCTCTTTGCTATACTGTCGCAGCAAAATATACAGCATTCACGCAAGTAAAAAATTGTTATGATAAACCCCACACATGCAGCTAAGCTGAACTCACATAGACGTATCCGGCAATGAACCCATCAAAATCACAGGATTGCTGTCTCTCGGTTTCCAAATCTTATCTGGCCTTGCTTTCGAAAGAATACCGGCGAAAAATCTTGACGATGAAGAAAAAGAAGGGGGTGGGATGAACTCAGTTGACAGCCTGTTTGAGCCGTATTCTATAGCTTGTTCTAGTGCCACGATTTTCATGCCTGTGCTGGCACTCTTACCACAGGGGCAGACACTAATTTTCCTTAAGCATTGTTTGTGGAAAATTGACCCACAAGAACCACATCTTGTAGCTTCATCTTCCTGAAATTAACATAAAAGTTTTCTTTAGGAATGAAGATGAGGCTGCTTAGAAATCATAAATCAAAGATTCGGCAGCGTACCTGAAATGAAAAAATAAGGGCCAGGGGGTCATCACAAGCTTGTCGAGCAGCACAAGGAATGCCAGCATCATAGCACACAAGGCATTGCTCCGTGATATGTTCAAGTATCCTATTTGATACGGTCTGCACCTTAACTGGAAGTGCTGTGTCAAGAACAGATTTTGTATCAGTTATATGCAGGAAACACCTTGAGATTACGATTTCGAGTTTTATCTAATGGCTTGCAATTTTTAGTCCAATTTTTGTATCATCAAACGTTAGTCAGAACAATAACCACAGGACCTTGCATATGAAACACCCATATCAAACGTATGTTAGAAACAAAAAAAGATATTCACGATCTAATTATTTCTTCTAGACGAGATACTCAGGGATGTTGCGGAAGCTGAAGCTCCTTAGAGCAGGGTCTCAGTATCCTAACTTCAATAGTTCTAAGCAGGCTGCAATTTCTGTTTGCTATACCGAAATAATGAAGAAATAGCAAGCAAATATTAATCTGATTGACATGTTGATAGGAGCTGGGATCCTACCAGGTCTAGCTCGTAGGTTGTAGGGGTGGAAGGGGGCTTGGCGAAGGAAGGCGAGGTCGCCGGTGCTGGGGCGCCGTCGTCACGTGTGCGAGAGAGAGGGAGAGCAGGGTGCGGCGGCTAGGGTTAGGTCTCCCGGATCCCTTCAGGAAGCCGAGCAAATATGATTGCTTCTGCTTAATCTCAAAACGGGTCCTTACATGAGTTTATATAATCTCCAAATACGATAACTGGGCTAAGCCCCTATAAATGATAAGATAACTGGGCCAGGCCCCTAACTGCCTGGGCTGTAGTATATGCCGGTCATAACATCTCTCCCCGCCTGCACAAACAGCTCGTCCTCGAGCGGGAAGGCGGGGAAGCGCTTGCGGAACTCCTCAAGGTGATCAACGGGCACCAAACACGTCCTCGTCAGCTGGGGCGGGCAGGTCGCCGAGCCCGGTGGCGGCGTTGTCCTCAATGTAGTCCGCAGCCTCCAAGTAGAAGAGTCGCGCGCAGACGTGGTCGGGCACGTAGGGCTCGTCGCAGTTGAAGCACAACGCTTGGCGGCGACGCTCGAGTTGCTCGGCCGGGGTGAGCCGGCGGAACGGGCGCGCCGCCGTCGCGGCGAGGGGCGCCGCGGAAGCCTGAGTAGGCCGACCCTGCACGGGAACTTCTGGCCAGGGTGGCGGCCTAGCGGCCCGGGACGGTGACGCCTGCTGGATGGCCACCGCGCGGCGCTCGAACGCGCGGGCGTAGTACATGGCCGTCTGGAGGTCCTGTGGCCCGCGCATCTCCACGTCCACGCGGATGTGGTCCGGTAGGCCGCCGATGAAGAGCTCAGCCCGCTGACAAGCCGAAACGCCGAGGGCGTGGCACGCCAATGCCTGGAAGCCGTCGGCGAAGTCTTGCACTGTGGTGAGGAACGGAAGGCGCCCAAGCTCCGCCAGACGGCTCCCGCGTATAGGCGGACCGAAGCACAAGAGGCAGAGATCGCGGAAACGCTCCCATGGTGGCATGCCGCCCTCGTCCTGCTCGAGGGTGTAATAGCACGTCTGGGCGGCGCCTCGTAGATGATAGGAGGCGATCCAGGTGCGGTCAGACGCGAGCGTGCGCTGCCCCCTAAAAAATTGGTCGCATTGGTTAAGCCAATTCAGGGGGTCGACGGTGCCTTCATAGGTCGCGAACTCCAGCTTGGAGAATCTCGGCGGTGGCTGGGCGTGGACGACGGACGGGTATGTGTCATCCGCGCGGAACAGCGAGGGCGACAGCGCCGAGTGTCCGGGCTGCAAAGTACCGCCATGGAAAAGGGGCCCGTCCACACCATCGTAGGGACCCGCGGCACCCGAGGACCCACCGAACTGCATGGGCGGGGGCGGCGCCGGTGGTGACAGCACGTGCGGCTGTCCTGAGGCCATCGTGTAGACCAGCTCGATGGACCCGGCGAGCCAGGCCGGTAGCGGAGATGGCGAGGGGGGGGGGGGGGACGGACCTGGTGGATGGGCACCCCAAGCGACGTCGACGGAAGGCCCGGCCCCGAGATCGCCGGTGGCGGCGGCGGCGGCTGCTGCTGCTGCGGCAGCGGCATGATGGATGCGACGGAGGTCGCCGGTGGTGGCGGCTGCCACGGGAGCTGCTGCGGCCCCGTGATGGCGGTGACGGGGGCGGGCGGCTGCAGTCCATAGTGCCCCGCGAGGAAGGTGCGGGTGCCTTGGACCGCCTGAGTCAGGTCCCGGAGCGCCGCCGTCATCTCCTCCGGGGTGAGCACGGCGGGGGCAGGCGCGGGTGGCGTCCGGGCGGCGGAGGAGACCGGCCCGGTCAGGGACGGCGTGCTGGCCGCGGTGGTCATCGGCGACGAAGAGGCGATCGGCAGCGGGAGGGAGGGGGTGGGCGGTGGCGCGGACATGATCGAGCCTGAGACACCTGATACCAGATTGATAGGAGCTGGGATCCTACCAGGTCTAGCTCATAGGTTGTAGGGGTGGAAGGGGGCTTGGCGAGGAGGAAGGCGAGGTCGCCGGCGCTGGGGCGCCGTCGTCACGTGTGCGAGAGAGAGGGCGAGCAGGGTGCGGCGGCTAGGGTTAGGTCTCCCGGCTCCCTTCAGGAAGCCGAGCAAATATGATTGCTTCTGCTTAATCTCAAAACGGGTCCTTACATGAGTTTATATAATCTCCAAATACGATAACTGGGCTAAGCCCCTAATAACGATAAGATAACTGGGCCAGGCCCCTAATTGCCTGGGCTGTAGTATATGCCGGTCATAACACATGTGTACATCTTTTACGCCACCACCAAAGCATGTCAGCTAAACTCTCACACACTAAACAAATTTAACCTCGCCAGCAACAAAATACATGTACATCTTTTACACTGTCATCAATTGATAAACGTCACAAACTCAATAACATATAAGTTCATGGATGAGAAATACCTGCAAAAGCTCCCTTCGAGAGATCAACAAGGTCACGAAGCGCAAAAAAGTCATTCCCATCAAGAAGGTATCTTCGAACACCTAATCCTCTAAATATGGAGTTCCGAAAAGGACATTGGAGACAAGGAAGCATGGCAGCTATTTTCTTCCGGATACTCATGATGTTAAGCAGAGCAGGCACTTTAGCAAAAAGGAAAGGGTTGACAGCACTTACACAGAGCATAGGCTGAAAACGGAAAAAAAAAACAATCCATTTAATAAGGCCAAGGCAAAGCACACAAGTAAAATTATTATATTCTGTGGTACATTCCAGGCATGGTATGAATAAACAAGAATTAACAAACTAAAGAAAAACATAGAGTAAGTATCTCTACCTGGTCATAGATGGAGTCCAAAAATGCTTTTGCTAGCTGGGAAACTGGATATAAAGAAAAATCCCAGTGGTGTAAAACTCTTGCTGGCAGAACCGCAGTATCATTTGTGTGACAAGAGGCACAAAATAACTGTCCAGTGTAAGCACAAAACCGAGGCTTGTTCCATCCAATAGTTTGTACAAGTTCTTGCAGCAATGTTCGTCCAGCATCCAAATGCCTATGACATCCCGCACAATTGTAGTGTTGAAACTCCAACAACTGTCTAGTCGACTTCTGAGGCCTATCCTCCACAACAAGTGATATTGTCTTGCCCATCGAGGTAGAATCCTTGTGCAGAGCTCCATTACAGTCTGAATCTTTGGTATGTAAATCGCTGCTCAGCCTTTTCAAAGATCGTGGAAAAAGCATCTTTAAAAAGCTTTGTTCATAAGCAGGTGTCCCCGGTGACAAAAAATTAACCAGAGGGGAGGGTGTTCCAAAGGGATAATTAGAGACGAGCAAAGAGCATAAGCAGTCTTGAATAAGACCACTTCTTCCATTGACAACATCTGCGGATGCATTCCCAAACATTTTACTGGACTCCTTCTCAACATTTATCCATGGGGGTGGAAGACTCAATCCTTTCTCAGAAAAGAAGAGCTTGAGTTGTTGATAAAGTGCATAAAATTCACGGTATCGACGCTCAATTTCCCAGTCATCTTCGCCACTCCTCACTTTCAACAAGTATACAGTGTACTCTTTGACCCCAACCATCCGCTCGCCGAAAGAAACATCCCCTGTTCTTTGCTTTGCCCCCACAACCTCCACCGAATCAATTTTCGAAAGATTGCGAGAAAGGGGATATACATATGCATCATCTGTACCAGAGGTAGAGGCAGTGGTGCTGCCATCTCTGAAATGCTGATTTTGGTGAGCATTATTCACGCGGTTATCAGTAGAAGGTCCACTTTCACGGGGCTCCCCTGAATTGAGTAAAATCTGTTCCATCTCTTGAACCATATCATCAAATAAGTCACTTTCATCAATGTTGTCCACCTATAATTCGAATGAGATACATCAGTCTAAGAACGCAGTTGAAAACACATTGATTTATACTATACTCCCTCCGTCCCCCAAAAGAAGGCCAGTAAATTTTGTCTCAAGTCAAATGGTACAAAATTTGACCAAATTTGTAGAAGAAACCATTAACAACTACTCCCTCCGTCCCACATATAAGACCATTTTGGAGTATACAATACTAAAAAGATATAATATGGAAATATATTTTATTGTCTATTTGGTGATACTAATTTTGTTTTTTACATGCTAATAATTTTTTCTACAAACTTGGGTTAAACATTGCACCATTTGACTTGAGACAACAATTATACGCCTTGTTTTTGGAGACGGAAGGAGTAACACACAATTTGATCAAGCAAGGGAGCAACAGCAGGCCATCTACTTATTTCCTTTTCATGTAGAAGACCACAAAGAGTCTGACTATCTAGACCTGATACAAATTTTAGAGTTATCGTTTATCAAACGATGCACGACCTACAGAGTTGTGCTAGTAGCACTAGCAAGCCATCTACTTCTACATTCTGTCCACTTTATTTCAATGTGTTGCTTTGAATCATTCAAGGTTAACTAAAGCTAGGTGTAATCCAGTTGAGAAATGGATGAGTATCACAGTATTGAAACCGCAGAAGTGGCTGTAAACTCTATAATGGTGACCAAAAATACCCCCAACCCCAAGCACAGTTGCTCCTAGCAACTATAAAAATCATCTTTGTTTCCGTGGAAACAACTTGGCCCTATCCCGCAAGTGTGATTGTGCAGAAATGATAAGCCAAACAGGGGGATGGAACGCATCCACACATCCATCTACGCAAGCAATTTACTTTGCTACTCCCTCTGTTCCGTTTTATAAGTCATTTTAGAGAATTCAGTACGAAATTTCGTAGTTCAAACATTTTCTGCACTTTCCACAAATATCCCTGGTCGGAGAGTGGTACCTGAAGACGCCGTCGTCGTCCTCTCGGAGCGCCCACCATGGCAGCGCGCTTTGGGCGACCTGAAGCGAGGCGATTAGCTGCCGGTGACCTCGATCTGGGAGGCGGCGCCGGCTGGCTTGGGCGACCTGAAGCGAGGCGATTGGCGGTGCCGGCGACCTGAAACGAGGACAGCCTGGGCCGAGCTTGGGCGACCTAGGGAAACGACCTGGGGGCGACGCCGGCGATCTGCTGGAGACCTGAAGGGGAGGGGGGATGGCCTGGTAGAGGCGACGAGCTGCTGGGGGAGGCCGATCTGCTGGATCGCTTGCCTGTGTTATTCTGAAATTTGCCTCTATTAATTACCTGTGTAGGAGTATTTTGGAACAGGGGTAAACATGTCACTTTGCTGGTTTTTCGAGCTTGTCTAAAAAGCCAAAACGACTTACAATACGGAAGGGAGGGACTAAATGCTAATGCTACCTCAATAGGATGAGTGCGTGGTAGAACAGCCGGTGTATCAAAACCCAACACCGGCCGCAGGAGAGCCACGGTGGGAGGATCTGGTCGTGGTGCCTGCGGTTGGTGGAGGCGACTCGACTGGTGGCTCCTAGGAAAGCTAGTGATGAGGTTGTCCATGAGAAGGTCCATCTGGTGGTCCCAGAAGTCGGAGGAGGGGCGGAGGGTGGCGATGGAGCTAGGCGTCCCGAGCGCGGAGCTAGCGCTGCAATACCTCTCGTCCTCAGCGTCCGATCCGGGAGGCAAGAAGCCGTCCGACGAGGAGTTGCCGGTGGATCGTTGGGCTGTCTTCATGTTGGATCCCACCGTACTTGTCGTACCTCAGGATTGTCAGTGATTTTTGTGACGATGTCTCTTCACGGTGGAAGACGCGTAAATTTGCACGACGGTCCGTATACTTATGCCTTCTCTTGATTTAGAAGGTCTGACGCGTCAACTAGACCTCGTGCTAGACATGATCAGGGTGTCATGTCAGCAACCAACGATGACATGACTTTGCTCTTCTTGTTGCAGCAATGACAAGGCATTGCTCATAAGGGTGATGAGGACATCAATACTACAGTTACACCCGCGATCCCTGCAGCTACATATACTGAACTAATTACTAGAGCTCGCGCACGCCAATTAAATTATCAGGTATTTTCGTTTCTTGGTAACGATTCTAATGTTCCTGAGAATATGATGCTGCCTAAATTGGATATAGTTGTTTTGTTTATAAATGAAGGGCCTAATTTAGACAAGAAGGATGAACATTGGAGCAAGATCAAGCATTGGAGCAAGATCAAGCATTGGAGCAAGATCAAGCATGGAGATGAGGGCATGCGCAAGGGAAACAAGAACAGAGTTTCAAGTGATGACTTTCACGGCTTTGAAGCCACCGTAGTGAGTGCATGAAGGCTTGGACGAAATATATAAGATGCTACTTCATAAATTTCGTGCAGAGGCTATTATAGGTGCCGCGTCACCTTATTATTGGGCCAGACCCATGGAATTTCAAAATACTTTAGTATAGGCTATTTTTACAGTTTGTATGTGTGGGGAAACAGAGTTAGGGTTTGTTTCGGACCCCTCCTCCAAGGGTTCATGAAATTCCCCCTTATTCCTTCATATATACAACACTTAGGGCATCGTTTAGACTTTGGTTTTGTTTAGATTAAAGTTCGCCATAGCTGCAACTTCACGTACTTCGTTTGTGTTCAATGACCAGACCAAGATGTCACAAAACCCCACCTTGATCAATAAAGTTTTCCTCTTATATTCGCAATATCCAGATTGCGATCTCGGTTTCTTGGTTGTTCTTCATTTGCTTGCTGAAAATAGACTCTCGTGGTCAGGCTGATTGTAACGCCCGAATAATTAGGCTACAGTAAAACTCTCCTAATGATGCCATGTCATCTCTGTTTACTGTTACTAAACTCTCGTTAGTTCAAAATCCATTCAAAAGTCAAATTCAAAATATGTCAAACAACAAAAGTTTTCAAAAGTTGAAACAAAAATGTTCAGGCAGTGCCAAAAATGGCATAGGCAATTATGGTGTAGAAGACACAATTTTATAAAATACCTAAATGCCCTAAATTAAATAAAACAGAAAAGGAAAAGAAAAGAAAATACAAAAGCAGAAGACAAAAGAAAAAAAGAAGAGAAAAGGACCCCCCCTGGACCAGACGGCCCAGCTCGCTGCCGGCCTACCCGACCGGCCCAGCCGGCCCAGCTCGCCTCCCTCGGTCGCTCCCTCCCCTTCCCTGTTCCCTCGACCAGGGTCGGAACAGGGGCGCGTCCCGCCGGACCCCCTCGCCGGCGTCGAGGAGGGGATAAGGTCGCCACGCCCCCGCCTCCTCGGTTCCTCCTCCCACTCACCCCGCTCTCGCCCTCGGTCACTGCGCCTCTCCCTCTCCCCTCAGATCCACGCCGCTCCCTCCTTCCCCACCGCATCCGAGCACCACCGCTGCCATGGCTCCGGCCTAACCACGGCCACCGTGCCCACCTCGCCGCCCCACTGTGTCCCCAAGGTCCGCCGTCGTCCGCTGCTTCGACTGGTGCACCCCGTTGGAGCTCGGAGCCACCGCAACGCCCACGACGCCGCCGTCTTCCTCCTCTGCTCCGACAAGCTTCGCCGCCGCTCTTCACCAACTCCGGCGACGACTCTGCAGCTACTAAACCCCCCAAGGGCCACCGTGTGTGCCGCTCGGTGAGCCCCCGCTTCCTCCTCTCTCTCGCGCGCGCCCTAGCTAGCTGTCGCCGTAGCGCCCGAATGCTCTGCCGCGGATCTCATCTCCGGCGAGGCTCCGGTGGACCAGTGGTCCCGAGCGTGCCTCCATTCGCTTGGTGAGCTCGCGTAGGTGCTGTAGGTGCCGAACGCCGGCCGTTTTGCCCTCTGCAACGTCGTTCCGGAGCTCGACCGAACTCCAGCGTCCGCCGCGGTTGACGCCGTCGGCGACACCGTCCGTCCCAGCCCCGGCTGAGGCCATGAATGGGTGCGCCCGAGCCCTTGCTTTCGAACGCGCCCAGCCCCGCGGTGAACCGTGCCCCGCAGCCTCGCCTTCGAACTCGTCGAGCCTCGGCATCTGCCCGACCTCATCGCCGGCGACCATTCCGGCCACCCCCGCCGTCATGCTCCCCTCCATCGGACGCGGCGCGAAGAGGCCGTTCCAGAGAACCTGGCCACGCCCGTTTTGGGCCACCGTGGCGAAATCCCGAGGCTCGCCGGCGCCCTTCACCGCGGGAGGCCATCGGAGCAACTCCGGCGCCGGCCATCTGCGTGGCTCGGCGGGCCCCACCCCTTAGTCGCTAGCCAGTGGGCCCTGGTGACCCAGTTGACTGGGTTGACCCAGTCAACATGCTGACGGGGCAGCCCAGTGGCACTAACATGCGGGCCCCACCGCGTAATTAAACCAGTTAAAACGTTTTTATAAATAAAACTAATTAATTAACCTAAACAGTCACTGACATGTGGGGCCCTACCGCTAATTAACCCATTTAGTTAGTCTAAACCCTCCTGTTAGTGCCCCTGACAATGACATGTGGGTCCCACTGGACCCACCTGTCTGGTTTGACTGGTCAACCGACCATTTGACCTGCTGACATCACTCTGATGTCATGCTTGCGTCATCGTTCACTGTTCTGGATAATGTTGGATTTAAATAAATAATTAAATTCAGAAAATGATTAAAACTTTAGAAAATCATGTAAAATAATCCGTATCTCGGATGAAAATACTTTCTACATGAAAGTTGCTCAGAATGACGAGACGAATCCGGATACGCAGCCCGTTCGTTCACCACACACCCCTAACATATCGAACACGCAACTTTCCCCTTCCGGTTCATCTCTCCCAAAACGCGAAACACCAAGAATACTTTCCCGGATGTTTCCCCCCTTCGCCGGTATCACCTACTACCGCGATTGGGCCCCACTAACAACGCTCATTGTCATGTCATGCATCGTCATGCAAATGTTTGCATTATATTTATTGTTTCTTCCCCCTCTTCTCTCGCTAGACTTCGATACCGACGCTGCTGCTGCCTAGTTCGACTACGGAGTTGACGACCTCTCCTACTTGCCAGAGCAACCAGGCAAGCCCCCCCTTGATCACCAGATATCGCCTATTCTTCTCTATACTCTTGCATTAGAGTAGTGTAGCATGTTACTGCTTTCCGTTAATCCTATTCTGCTGCATAGCCTGTCTTTGCCACTACTGTTGTTACCTTTACCTGCAATCCTACATGCTTAGTATAGGATGCTAGTTTTCCATCAGTGGCCCTACATTCTTGTCCGTCTGCTGTGCTATACTATCGGGCCGTGATCACTTGGGCGGTGATCACGGGTATATACTTATATACTTTATACATGATACATGTGGTGACTAAAGTCGGGTCGGCTCGAGGAGTACCCGCGAGTGATTCACGGATTGGGGGCTGAAAGGACCTTTGTCCCGACGGCCCTCTGGGTGGATCTTTGTCGCAGAGCGACAGGGCAGGTTGAGACCGCCTAGGTGAGAGGTGGGCCTGGCCCTGGTCGGTGTCCGTGGTTACATCAATTAACACGCTTAACGAGATCTTGGTATTTGATCTGAGTCTGGCCATTTGGTCTATACGCACGAACCAACTACGCGGGAACAGTTATGGGCGCTCGACGTCGTGGTATCAGTCGGTCGAAGCCTTCGTGACGTCAGCGACTGAGCGGCGCGTGCCGGGTTGGACCACGTAACATGACTTCCTTTGAAATGGAGGTTGCTAGGTCTGCTCTCCGGCCGCGTACGCAACATGCAGGTGTGCAATGGGCGATGGGCCCAGACCCCTGCGCGCATAGGATTTAGACCGGCGTGCTGACCTCTGTTATGCCTAGGTAGGGCTGCGATGTGTTGATCTTCCGCGGCCGGGCATGACCCAGAAAAGTGTGTCCGGCCAAATGGGATCGAGCGTGTTGGGTTATGTGGTGCACCCCTGCAGGGAAGTTTATCTATTCGAATAGCTGTGTCCCTCGGTAAAAGGACGACCCGGGAGTTGTACCTTGACCTTATGACAACTAGAACCGGATACTTAATAAAACACACCCTTCCAAGTGCCAGATACAACCCGGTGATCGCTCTCTAACAGGGCGACGAGCTATGCGATGCTACTTGGTGAACTTACCATCTACTCTCTCCTACATGCTGCAAGATGGAGGTGGCCAGAAGCGTAGTCTTCGACAGGATTAGCTATCCCCCTCTTATTCTGGCATTCTGCAGTTCAGTCCACCGATATGGCCCTTTACACATATACCCATGCATATGTAGTGTAGCTCCTTGCTTGCGAGTACTTTGGATGAGTACTCACGGTTGCTGTCCTCCCTCTTTTCCCCCTTTCTCTTCTACCTGGTTATCGCAACCAGATGCCGGAGCCCAGGAGCTAGACGCCACCATCGACGACGACTCCTACTACACTGGAGGTGCCTACTACTACGTGCAGGCCGCTGATGACGACCAGGAGTAGTTAGGAGGATCCCAGGCAGGAGGCCTGCGCCTCTCTCGATCTGTATCCCAGTTTGTGCTAGCCATCTTATGGCAACTTGTTTAACTTATGTCTATACTCAGATATTGTTGCTTCCGCTGACTCGTCTATGATCGAGCACTTGTATTCGAGCCCTCGAGGCCCTTGGCTTGTATTATGATACTTGTATGACTTATTTTATTTTTAGAGTTGTGTTGTGATATCTTCCCGTGAGTCCCAGATCTTGATCGTACACGTTTGCGTGTATGATTAGTGTATGATTGAATCGGGGGTGTCACAAGTTGGTATCAGAGCCGACTGCCTGTAGGAATCCCCCTTCCACACTCCTTGGCCGAAGTCGAGTCTAGACAGTACAAAACTTTTACTAACATGGCTGTGTGCCTTACGGGCCCACGTCGCCATTGGGTGGTACTAGGATCTTTTACTCCTCGACCTTTACTCTGGGACTCTGAACTCTCTTCTACTCGGGTTAAACGAATTTACTAACTCTAACACTAGGATCCCGTGACCACATTCACCCCAAAGTTGGATAAGCCATAGTTATTTCTTAGAATAGTATTTTGAACAATTCTCACACTGTCATTTGACTCCTTTGAAACATCTTTGCTTTCAGATGGAACCCACGAGGTAGGTCGTGCGCCACACGACGGCCATTGGTGCCTCGGGATCACCTGCTGTGCTAGCTGAGATGATGACCTATCTGGGTTATCGCTGGCACCCTGAGTACACCGTCTACGAGGAGTACCAGGACTTTAACCAGGAGCAGTATCGTGCCATCGTCCACCTCTACTCTCGGGAGTATGACTCCACTACTGTGCTGCACACCGCTCATGGTGTTGGAGTGACCATCGATATGGCTGTCCACGATGCTGCTTATGCTGCTCTGACACGTCTTCGTGGAGAGTATCGGGAGTTGGACACCTCCCCTTTCAGGCACATTGCTATCGCATCTGATGTTGGTGCGGAGGGATACTATACTGCTGCCTACTCCACTGTCACCCGAGAGCCCTTCTACCATCAGAACCTGGTTCTGCATGCTGATGGGCTGGATCGAGCTAACCGAGCTCTTCGCCACGAGTTGTACACCACCCGTCAGCACCTTTACCGTGCTCTGACGCTGTTGCACCCCTTTGTCTGATCTAGAGAGCTGCCCCGTTCTACGATCTACCCAGCCAGGACTGTGATGCCCCAGGGTGTCGGCTGGCCAGATGTGGGAGGCTACTCTCCCGCACTTAGTCCTCTTCTGCCACCTGAGCGTCAGGTTCTGCACCAGAGTATTCGTGGACCCCAGGTTGCTGACGTGGAGTTCCCGATGCGACACTACCAGCTTTCAGGCTACACCTACCTCCACAGTACATCTTGGGACTGATGTAGGCTTGCTTGTTAGTGTTAGATGCATTCGCCGCGAGCCTGTGTGCCGCCTATGGTGTTTTAGTCTATGTACTGAACTCTGTCTACTGAACTCTATGAATGACCCCTTTTGTAAGTTATGCCGACTACTATGTAGTAGCTATCGTGCTCCTTTCATTATGCATGTTTCATCATGAATGATTCTTGTCTTTGCAAATTTCTCAATGCTGAACTACCCCTATTATATATTAGCAGGATGGTTAGACCAGGTGGTTGTGGTAGTGGTGGCAATGCCCCACCACCACCTGAGTACATGGCTGGTATGATCCAACAGTTCGAACTGAACCGCCAATTCATGGAAAATATGATGGCTCAGTTTCCTTGCCCCAATATGAACCAGCAGCCAACCCCAGTAACTCTGCAGGATTTCATGCGCGTCAACCCAACTGTGTACCGCAGCTCAACTCAGCCTCTGGATGCTGATGAGTGGCTCCATGACATCACCTATGAGATGGAGTCTGCCGATGTAGCCCCTGCCAGCTATGTCACCTTTGCTTCCTTATTCCTGAGGGGACCCGCAGCTCAATGGTGAGACAGCCACAGGCGTACTCTGCCAGCTGGAACAATCATCACCTGGCCATACTTCCAAGCTGCTTTCCGTGCCCGCTTCATTCCTTAGGGAGTCATGGACCGGAAGAAGCGTGAGTTCCACAACCTCACCCAAGGCAACAAAACTGTTGAAGCTTATCAGCGGGAGTTTCTGGACTTGTCTCGCTATGCTGAAGAGGACATTGCAACTGATGCACGCAGACAGGAGAAGTTCCGTGATGGCCTTCAAGCTGACATCAAGCTCGCACTTCTAGTGCATGACTTTACTGATTTCGTCACCTTGGTGAACAAGGCCATCAATGTCGAAACTGGTCTGCGGGAATACCAGAGCTCTCACAGGCGCAACCGTGACACGGGCTCATCTTCGGGCCCGCCCTCGCAGAAGCGTAAGATATGGATCCCGAACAGCATGTACCGTCCAAATGCGCCTGCCCCAAGGCAGACCTATGCTGCACCTCGTCTGCCTCCTCCACCATCTAGGCAGCCAAGACTTCCAAGCTCCACCACCCGGAGCTCCTGTTCCCACTCCCAATAATGGTCTGTGCTACAAGTGTGGTCAACCAAGTCACCTTGCCAGGGACTGCTATCAGAATCAGAACCAGAATCAACTGGCCCTTCCAGCAGCTGGTCGTGGAAACAACCAGCCCCGCAGCAACAATGCCAAGTCTAATGGTCGTGTTCATGCCAACCACGTTGATCTAAACGAAGCTGTAACGCCCCGGATCCGTTGCGCTAGGTGTCTGCCAGTTATTCGCCGTCCTTGCCATGTCATCATCTGCATTTCATATCATGTCATCATGTGCATCGCATTTGCATACGTGTTCGTCTCATGCTTCCGAGCATTTTCCCCGTTGTCCGTTTTGCAATCCGGCACTCCCATCTCCTTCGGCGCACCCCTCTTGTTTCTTTTCGTGTGCGGGTGTTGAACGTTCTCGGAATGGACCGAGGCTTGTCAAGTGGCCTTGGTATACCACCGGTAGACCACCAGTCAAGTGTCGTTCCATTTGGAGGTCGTTTGGTGCTCCAACGGTTAACCGGGCATCCGCAAAATCCTTTTGTGTGTTGCAGCAAAACCCCCTGAAAACCAGCCCCAAAACCCCTCTAAGTCTCCGCCATGCTCTCGGTCGTTCGATCACGATCGCGTGGGCGAAAACCGCACCTCGTTTGGACTCTCCTAGCTCCCTCTACCTATATATAGACCCTCCCCTTCCTTTTTCGCGCAGATGAACCCTAACATTCTTCCCTCCGCGCCGCCGGACAAAATCCTCCCGTGCCGGACATCTCCGCCGGCCACGTCGCCCGGACCAATCGCGAGGCGACACGTCACCCGCCGCCGTCTCACCGCCGCCGCGGCCCGCGGAGCCCATCCGAGGCCCGCGCGGGCCCGACCCCGCGCCCGCGCCCCCGCCCGCCAGCGCCCGCCCGCCGCCTCGCCGCCCGAGCCCGCCAGTCATCGCCGTCGCCTCACCCTCGCCGCCCGCCGCCGCCGCGCCGGACCCCGCCGCCTCCGCGCGCGCCTCCCACGCCTGCGCCCGAGCCCGCGGATCGCCGCCCCGCCGGCGTGCGCTGCCCGCCCCGCCGCCTTCGCCTCCTCCGCCGCGGCCGCCGGCCGCCCGGCGCGCCTCCCCGCCCCGCCAAGTCGCCGGCGCCGCCCATCCGCCGCCGTCCCAGCTCGCCGCCGGCAGGATCCGGCCAGATCCGGGCCGGGGCCGCCTCCCCGTGCCTCCAGCGCTGCCTCTGCCTCGTCTCCGGCGAGTTCCACCGCGCATCGTTTTCCGTGCGTACACGAGGTTGACCCCGAAATATTTCCAAGTCCCAGTATTTTTACATTATCATGCCATGTTCTCTGCATCATAACTCCTCACATGTAGCTCCGTTTCGCGCGTGTAATATGTCAAAATGTTCGCCTCGTGATGCTCTACATTTTGTCCAATTGCACCGTGTTCATTAGAGTCCATCTTGATGCCCTAATCATCGTTCCAAGAGTGCTAGTTGCTGTTATCTTCTGGTTCTTAGCAGAACTTGGAGATTTGTTATTTTTGTATCATTTAATCTGTGCATCTTATAAGTATGAGCTCTACATGTGTTTTGTTGTACCCATGCCATCTTTCCAGTGGTGTATGCCATGTATTTTTTTGATCTCTGTGGGGACTAGCACTAGCATGCAAAATAGGCCCCGTAATGTTTCTGATTTCAGGGACTTAGTAATTTCTGTCTTTGTCTGCTGTTATTTTGTTGCCATGTAAACTTGATGCTACAGAGAGATCCATGCATATTTTTGGAGATGTTCAGTAAGGATGTTTTGTAGATATTGTTGTAATTGATCCATTCCTGCCCTTGTTTGCAATTATGGAGTGCCATAGCATGACTCAATCTTGCTCTACTTTTGCTATAAAATATTTCTGGCAGATTCTTAACATGATATGCAATCTTGCCAAGCTTGTTGTAGTTGATCCGTACATGCTATGTATTTTCTCTTGCCATGGATAGCTTCTTAAACATGCCATCTTGCTGTACGTATGCTTGTTTTGTCATGCATTGCTTTGTAGTGAGTGCATCAAGCTCACCAAGATGCCTTCATATTATTGTTTCTGCCATGCTCTGTTTTCTGCCAAGTCTGGAACCTGTTAACAAACTTGCTATGTTTACATGCTTGCCATCATACCTTCTGGTCCTTTATGGCTTATGGTCAGTAAGGGACTTTTGTTATATGCTTTGAGTAGATTCATGCCATGCCTTGTTTTGCCATGTTAAGTTCATGTAGCTTGTTGATTTCATGCTCTGAACATTGCTGCCTGATGCTATTTCTGTCATGTCCAGTAATTCTGCCAAGTCTGTGAACCTGTTATTATTTGCAATCTTGCCATATCCTTTTGAGCATGTTCTAGTGATTTCTGGAGATAGCTCAGTGTTCATGTTTTGTTTTGCTTTACCTGTACATCATGTCCATGCCTTTTGTTTTCATACTGAGGTGCTGTAACATATCGTTTTGATGCTTGTTTTATGCCTAGTTGTTGTTTTCGTCAGATTGTTGTTATATCTGGTTTGGAGTGTATGTGTTGCACCGTTGCTCCGTTTTGAGCATACTCTATATGAAACTTGCTTAGATTTGCATGTAGTTTCATATTATCATGTTGCATCCTTGTTTTGAGGTGTTTGCTTGATGTTTGTATGCATTTTGCATCAACGCCATGTTTAACTTGTTTTGCTCATATCTTCTAGGCCGTAGCTCCGAATCTAATGAACTTTATATGTAACTTGACTAGAATTTCATGTAGATCATCATGGTGCTCTTTAAATTGCTGTTTAACAACTTGAATATAAAGTTTATTCAGTTCTGGACCAATTTCGAAATTTGCATGTGAGGACTTACCGGAATTGTTATACGTTGTTTCCGGCCTCATTTAAACTTGCTTTGATGTGTTGATCTTGTATGCTTCATCTCTTGCCGTGTGTAGCTTCATATAGCCTTGTCATGCATCATTCTTGGTTGAGCATCATGCCTTGTTCATGGTGTGTTTACCTTGTTGTGTGCTTCTTCTCGATAGTTCTCGTGTCGTTGCGAACGTGAGGATTCGTTCGTCTTCGTGGCTTCATCCTCTTCATGGATTCGTTCTTCTTCCTAGCGGGATTTCAGGCAAGATGACCGTCACCTTGGATCTCATTACTATCATTGCGATGCTAGTTGCTTCGTTCTATCGCTTTGCTGCGCTACCTATTCACTTGCTTCTCAAGCCTCCCAAATTGCCATGAACCTCTAACCTTTGTCGCCCTTCCTAGCAAACCATTGTTTGGCTATGTTACCGCTTTGCTCAGCCCCTCTTATCGCGTTGCTAGTTGCAGGTGAAGATGAAGATTGCTCCATGTTGGATTATGTTTATGTTGGGATATCACAATATCTCTTATATTATTAATGCATCTATATATTTGGTAAAGGGTGGAAGGCTCGGCCTTATGCCTGGTGTTTTGTTCCACTCTTGCCGCCCTAGTTTCCGTCATACCGGTGTTATGTTCCCGGATTTTGCGTTCCTTACACGGTTGGGTGATTTATGGGACCCCCTTGACAGTTCGCCTTGAATAAAATCTTCCAGCAAGGCCCAACCTTGGTTTTACCATTTGTCTAGCCTATTTCTTTTCCCTTGGGAGTCGCTCTCTCGAGGGTCATCTTCATTTTACCCCCCCGGGCTAGTGCTTCTCCAAGTGCTGGTCCAAACCGAGCGATGTGCGGCGCCCCCTGGGCAACCAGGGTCTATGCCAACCCGACGTCTGGCTCATCCGGTGTGCCCTGAGAACGAGATATGTGCAGCTCCTATCGGGATTTGTCGGCACATCCGGGCGGCTTTGCTGGTTTTGTTTTACCATTGTCGAAATGTCTTGTAACCAGGATTCCAAGACTGATCGGGTCTTCCCGGGAGAAGGAATATCCTTCGTTGACCGTGAGAGCTTATAATGGGCTAAGTTGGGACACCCCTGCAGGGTATTATCTTTCGAAAGCCGTGCCCGCGGTTATGTGGCAGATGGGAATTTGTTAATATCCGGTTGTAGAGAACTTGACACTTGACCTTAATTAAAACGCATCAACCGCGTGTGTAGCCGTGATGGTCTCTTCTCGGCGGAGTCCGGGAGGTGAACACGGTTTCTGGGTTATGTTTGCCGTAAGTAGGAGTTCAGGATCACTTATTGATCATTGCTAGTTTCACGACCGTTCCATTGCTTCTCTTCTCGCTCTTATGTGTGTAAGTTAGCCACCATACATGCTTAGTCGCTGCTGCAACCTCACCACCTTATCCATTCCTTTCCCTTTAAGCTTTGCTAGTCTTGATACCCATGGTAATGGGATTGCTGAGTCCTCGTGGCTCACAGATTACTACACCACCAGTTGCAGGTACAGGTTGTGCGATGATCATGACGCGAGAGCAGTGTTACTTGTTTTGGAGTTCTTCTTCTGCTTCTTCTTCGATCAGGGGATAGGTTCCAGGTCGGCAGCCTGGGCTAGCAGGGTGGATGTCGTTGGAGTTTCTGTTTGTGTTTCATCCGTAGTCGGATGTTGATCTTATGTATGATGTATTGTTGTATTCTTGCGGCATTTGTATGCCTTGTATGTATCCCCAAATATTATGTAATGTTGATGTAATGATATCCACCTTGCAAAAGTGTCTTCAAGATGCGCTTCTATCCTTTGGTGGGACCTTCGTGTTCCTTTAGGATAGGGTCGCATCTTGGGCGTGACAAGTTGGTATCAGAGCCTCGACCGACCTAGGAGCCCCCCTTGATTGATCGTGTAGTTTGGCCGTTGTTGAGTCTAGAAGGAAAACTTTTTCGGAGTCTAGTTATATCGGAGAGTAGGAATTCTTTTTACTCCTCTGCCCCTTCGTCGCTCTGGTGAGAAATCTTGACGTAGGTGTTTCGACTTACTTCTCTTCCCCTTCAAATTTTTCTTAGGATCACGTGGTTAGTTTTCGTTCGTTGTCCATCCTTTTTCAATCCGGCGCATTTCTCTTCGAGTGTTTTCGGTCCTCGTCATCTTTTGTGAGATCAGTCCTCAGTTATTTCTCTTCCGATGTTGTTTCCCTGTCCGAAGTTGTCCTTGGTTTTTACCACCCACCCTCCCTTCTTCTTCTCGGAACCGGAGTCTGTAATCGAGTATCCATTCTACAAGTGCGAAGTCTTTGCATTCTTTCCTCAATGATTTCAACCGATGCTTTTTCTCCTCAAAGCTATTCATCGATTTCCCCTTCCAAGTTGTCGTTGTTTTTCCCGCCCTCCCACCCCTTTTATTCCCGGAGTCTGAGCCGCTATTCAAGCACCTATTTCATTCGTGCGGAGTATCTTCTGTCTTTCCTCAATTATTTCTACCGGTGAATTTTTGCCTTGTTCGACATTCTTCATCTCTTTTCTTCTCCGCTGGATTCAATTCCAATTTTTCGGTGGTGATTATTTTCTTTCCTTGGCTCAAATGTTTCCCGTTGCTCGTTCCCCTCTCATCATTTAATCGTTCCGGAGTGATGAAGACATCTCAGGATATTCGTCTGTGTTCGAATTAATTCGAGGGTGTCACCTCATTCAAATGTTTCAATTATTCCGGTGCATCATCTATCTCCTCAACAATCCTTTCTGAACGGCGTTTCTTTTCAACGGACCCTAACCCACAGGTCTTTTCCCAGGATCTTACCTGACTCTTCTAATTTTTTGGAGATATTCTCAAATCCTTTTCGAAGTCTGACGTAAGAATGAATTTCATCAGTCAGATGCCTTTCCAAGATCAATTTCAAATTATTTTCATTGTTGACTCTACCTCTTCGATTTTCATTCTCCCGGAGTATCTCATCAATTTTGGTGTTTTCTCGTCATCTTTCTCAACATTCGAAGACCGAGAAGAGTTTCTCTTAAATCATGTCCGTTCTCCCGAAGATTCATGTCGCTAGCTTGACGTTATCCTCTCAATTGTTTCTAGTCGTGCAATTCTTTTCACCCACCCGACGCATTTCAGGAGTTGCTTTCTCTCTCGATCATCGGAAGGCCATCTATTTCAGAATATTTCGTCCTTCTAAGTTTTCTAATCCGTTCTCCGATCATTCTATATTCATGCCTTTCGTTCGTCTTCATATTCTTCCGGTGCTGCGTTCAAGCATGCTTCATCAGCTCGCGATCTCTTCTTTCAATTGCATCTTGATTCCCTCATGGATATTCGTGCTTTTCCTATTTTCCCGGTGAGTCATCCTCCTTCGTCAGTCAGTTTTGAATTCTAACGGTGGTTCGTTAAGATTCTTTCTGACGCTATCATATCAATTAAGTCGTTCTTTCCAAATCCTACCGGTGGTTCACAAAGATTTTCTCAAGTTTTGGCGCTACATCTCCCTTTAATCCTTTCCAACGCGAATAAGTGGTATGCAAATCCATTGTTTCTCATCGATTTAATCGGTGGAGGATAAGCATAACGTAATCCTTATTTTTCTTTCTTCAAGTGGTTTTTCTCTCTTCTTTTGGAGATTGTTCATCTTATCACATTCTCGGTTCAAAGTGTTTTCATCTTTTCTTTCCCGGATTTTTAAGCTTCTCGCCGATTTCGTCGGAACCTCCATCTAAATCACCGCAAGGCTCATCTTATTCTTTCTTCCTTCATTTTATCTCAGCATTCTTTTGTTACCGGAGTTCTTCATGGTGGTTCTTCATGATTTAATTCATTCTTCAAGAGTTCATCAAGATTTTGTCGGTGGAGTTCAAGTATCTTTCTTCTCGTGTCTCGAAGTGCAAATAATTCTCTGTTTTCTCTTGAAGTGGAGTTTTGTATTTCTTCGTTCTTCTCAACTACGCAATATTTTCCGCTTGCGGTCGGTTATCACCTTCTGATCTTGAGTTGTTATCTATAAGTCCACAACAAGCTTATTCTTTTGTTATTGAATTTCCAACAACTCCGTTCAATCCTTTCTACTTAGGTTGCTTTCTATTTCATTCGTGGCACAAGTTGTCATTTTCTTCCCGTTCTTCTCATTCTATTAATTCAAGTCTTCCGGAGATTTTGTGTTGTTCCTCAAGTCAGGTATCATCCCATTTCTCAAGTTCATGTTCTATTCATCAATGTTTCAGCCGGAGTGCTGCCTTAATCCTTTCAGTCGTATACGTTTTCTTATTTCGTTCTAACCGGAGTGGTTCCAGATTCTACCTGATTCCGTGAGCATTTGATTATCGTCATTCTCGTCGCTCCTCTCTTCTTTTCGGATATTCTCGACTTTGTTCAGCCTCTCTCTCTTGTTCTTATTTAACCTCATCCCTTTGTTTCCCTTCCGTCTCGGTCCTAAGATCTCGGGACGAGATCTCTTGTTAGTGGAGGAGTGTTGTAACGCCCCGGATCCGTTGCGCCAGGTGTCTGCCAGTTATTCGCCGTCCTTGCCATGTCATTTGCTCGCGTGTTGCATTTTGCCATGTCATCATCTGCATTTCATATCATGTCATCATGTGCATCGCATTTGCATACGTGTTCGTCTCATGCTTCCGAGCATTTTCCCCGTTGTCCGTTTTGCAATCCGGCACTCCCATCTCCTTCGGCGCACCCCTCTTGTTTCTTTTCGTGTGCGGGTGTTGAACGTTCTCGGAATGGACCGAGGCTTGTCAAGTGGCCTTGGTATACCACCGATAGACCACCGGTCAAGTTTCGTTCCATTTGGAGGTCGTTCGGTGCTCCAACGGTTAACCGGGCATCCGCAAAATCCTTTTGTGTGTTGCAGCAAAACCCCCTGAAAACCAGCCCCAAAACCCCTCTAAGTCTCCGCCATGCTCTCGGTCGTTCGATCACGATCGCGTGGGCGAAAACCGCACCTCGTTTGGACTCTCCTAGCTCCCTCTACCTATATATAGACCCTCCCCTTCCTTTTTCGCGCAGATGAACCCAAACATTCTTCCCTCCGCGCCGCCGGACACAATCCTCCCGCGCCGGACATGTCCGCCGGCCACGTCGCCCGGACCAATCGCGAGGCGACACGTCACCCGCCGCCGTCTCATCGCCGCCGCGGCCCGCGGAGCCCATCCGGGGCCCGCGCGGGCCCGATCCCGCGCCCGCTCGCCCGCGCCCCCGCCGGCCGGCGCGCGCCCGCCGCCTCGCCGCCCGAGCCCGCCAGCCATCGCCGTCGCCTCGCCCTCGCCGCCCGCCGCCGCCGCGCCGGACCCCGCCGCCTCCGCGCGCGCCTCCCACGCCGGCGCCCGAGCCCGCGGCTCGCCGCCCCACCGGCGTGCGCCGCCCGCCCCGCCGCCTTCGCCTCCTCCGCCGCGGCCGCCCGCCGCCCGGCGTACCTCCCCGCCCCGCCAAGTCGCCGGCGCCGCCCATCCGCCGCCGTCCCAGCTCGCCGCCGGCCGGATCTGGCCAGATCCGGGCCGGGGCCGCCTCCCCGTGCCTCCCAGCGCTGCCTCTGCCTCGTCTCCGGCGAGTTCCACCGCCCATCGTTTTCCGTGCGTACACGAGGTTGACCCCGAAATATTTCTAAGTCCCAGTATTTTTTACATTATCATGCCATGTTCTCTGCATCATAACTCCTCACATGTAGCTCCGTTTCGCGCGTCTAATATGTCAAAATGTTCGTCTCGTGATGCTCTACATTTTGTTCCATTGCACCATGTTCAATAGGGTCCATCTTGATGCCCTAATCATCGTTGCAAGAGTGCTAGTTGCTGTTATCTTCTGGTTCTTAGCAGAACTTGGAGATTTGTTATTTTTGTATCATTTAATCTGTGCATCTTATAAGTATGAGCTTTACATGTGTTTTGTTGTATGCCATGCCATCTTTCCAGTGGTGTATGCCATGTAGTTTTTGATCTCTGTGGGGACTAGCACAAGCATGCAAACTAGGCCCCGTAATGTTTCTGATTTCAGGTGTCTGCTGTTATTTTGTTGCCATGTAAACTTGATGCTACAGAGAGATCCATGCATATTTTTGGAAATGTTCAGTAAGGATGTTTTGTAGATATTGTTGTAATTGATCCATTCCTGCCCTTGGTTGCAATTATGGAGTGCCATAGCATGACTCAATCTTGCTCTACTTTTGCTATAAAATATTTCTGGCAGATTCTTAACATGATATGCAATATTGCCAAGCTTGTTGTAATTGATCCATACATGCTATGTATTTTCTCTTGCCATGGATAGCTTCTTAAACATGCCATCTCGCTGTAGGTATGCTTGTTTTGTCATGCATTGCTTTGTAGTGAGTGCATCAAGCTCACCAAGATGCCTTCATATTATTGTTTCTGCCATGCTCTGTTTTCTGCCAAGTCTGGAACCTGTTAACAAAACTTGCTATGTTTACATGCTTGCCATCATACCTTCTGGTCCTTTATGGCTTATGGTCAGTAAGGGACTTTTGTTATATGCTTTGAGTAGATTCATGCCATGCCTTGTTTTGCCATGTTAAGTTCCTGTAGCTTGTTGATTTCGTGCTCTGAACATTGCTGCCTGATGCTATTTCTGTCATGTCCAGTAATTCTGCCAAGTCTGTGAACCTGTTATTATTTGCAATCTTGCCATATCCTTTTGAGCATGTTCTAGTGATTTCTGGAGATAGCTCAGTGTTCATGTTTTGTTTTGCTTTACCTGTACATCATGTCCATGCCTTTTGTTTTCATATTGAGGTGCTGTAGCATATCGTTTTGATGCTTGTTTTATGCCTAGTTGTTGTTTTCGTCAGATTGTTGTTATATCTGGTTTGGAGTGTATGTGTTGCACCGTTGCTCCGTTTTGAGCATGCTCTATATGAAACTTGCTTAGATTTGCATGTACTTTCATATTATCATGTTGCATCCTTGTTTTGAGGTGTTTGCTTGATGTTTGTATGCATTTTGCATCAATGCCATGTTTAACTTGTTTTGCTCATATCTTCTAGGCCGTAGCTCCGAATCTAATGAACTTTATATGTAACTTGACTAGAATTTCATGTAGATCATCATGGTGCTCTTTAAATTGCTGTTTAACAACTTGAATATAAATTTTATTCAGTTCTGGACCAATTTCGAAATTTGCATGTGAGGACTTACCGGAATTGTTATACGTTGTTTCCGGCCTCATTTAAACTTGCTTTGATGTGTTGATCTTGTATGCTTCATCTCTTGCCGTGTGTAGCTTCATATAGCCTTGTCATGCATCATTCTTGGTTGAGCATCATGCCTTGTTCATGGTGTGTTTACCTTGTTGTGTGCTTCTTCTCGATAGTTCCCGTGTCGTTGCGAACGTGAGGATTCGTTCGTCTTCGTGGCTTCATCCTCTTCATGGATTCGTTCTTCTTCCTAGCGGGATTTCAGGCAAGATGACCGTCACCTTGGATCTCATTACTATCATTGCGATGATAGTTGCTTCGTTCTATCGCTTTGCTGCACTACCTATTCACTTGCTTCTCAAGCCTCCCAAATTGCCATGAACCTCTAACCTTTGTCGCCCTTCCTAGCAAACCATTGTTTGGCTATGTTACCGCTTTGCTCAGCCCCTCTTATAGCGTTGCTAGTTGCAGGTGAAGATGAAGATTGCTCCATGTTGGATTATGTTTATGTTGGGATATCACAATATCTCTTATATTATTAATGCATCTATATATTTGGTAAAGGGTGGAAGGCTCGGCCTTATGCCTGGTGTTTTGTTCCACTCTTGCCGCCCTAGTTTCCGTCATACCGGTGTTATGTTCCCGGATTTTGCGTTCCTTACACGGTTGGGTGATTTATGGGACCCCCTTGACAGTTCGCCTTGAATAAAATCTTCCAGCAAGGCCCAACCTTGGTTTTACCATTTGTCTAGCCTATTTCTTTTCCCTTGGGAGTCGCTCTCTCGAGGGTCATCTTCATTTTACCCCCCGGGCCAGTGCTTCTCCAAGTGCTGGTCCAAACCGAGCGATGTGCGGCGCCCCCTGGGCAACCAGGGTCTATGCCAACCCGACGTCTGGCTCATCCGGTGTGCCCTGAGAACGAGATATGTGCAGCTCCTATCGGGATTTGTCGGCACATCCGGGCGGCTTTGCTGGTTTTGTTTTACCATTGTCAAAATGTCTTGTAACCGGGATTCCGAGACTGGTCGGGTCTTCCCGGGAGAAGGAATATCCTTCGTTGACCGTGAGAGCTTATAATGGGCTAAGTTGGGACACCCCTGCAGGGTATTATCTTTCGAAAGCCGTGCCCGCGGTTATGTGGCAGATGGGAATTTGTTAATATCCGGTTGTAGAGAACTTGACACTTGACCTTAATTAAAACGCATCAACCGCGTGTGTAGCCGTGATGGTCTCTTCTCGGCGGAGTGCGGGAGGTGAACACGGTTTCTGGGTTATGTTTGCCGTAAGTAGGAGTTCAGAATCACTTCTTGATCATTGCTAGTTTCACGACCGTTCCATTGCTTCTCTGCTCACTCTTATGTGCGTAAGTTAGCCACCATACATGCTTAGTCGCTGCTGCAACCTCACCACCTTATCCATTCCTTTCCCTTTAAGCTTTGCTAGTCTTGATACCCATGGTAATGGGATTGCTGAGTCCTCGTGGCTCACAGATTACTACACCACCAGTTGCAGGTACAGGTTGTGCGATGATCATGACGCGAGAGCGGTGTTACTTGTTTTGGAGTTCTTCTTCTGCTTCTTCTTCGATCAGGGGATAGGTTCCAGGTCGGCAGCCTGGGCTAGCAGGGTGGATGTCGTTGGAGTTTCTGTTTGTGTTTCATCCGTAGTCGGATGTTGATCTTATGTATGATGTATTGTTGTATTCTTGCGGCATTTGTATGCCTTGTATGTATCCCCAAATATTATGTAATGTTGATGTAATGATATCCACCTTGCAAAAGCGTCTTCAAGATGCGCTTCTATCCTTTGGTGGGACCTTCGTGTTCCTTTAGGATAGGGTCGCATCTTGGGCGTGACATCTGAACGAAGCTCAAGACCAGCCTACTACTGTGATGGGTACACTCCTCGTAAATTCAGTACCAGCATCCGTTTTATTTGATACAGGTGCATCGCATTCATTCATGTCAGAAGATTTTTCATACAAGCATGACATTAAATGTGAGGAGATGAACACCTCGGTAGTGGTCAAAACCCCTGTGGGACAGTGTCAAACCTCCATGGTTGGCATCGACGTCCCCGTGGAAATCGAAGGGCTGGAATTCTATGCCTCTCCCATTATCCTGAAGTCGTCTAACATCGACCTCATTTTGGGGATGGATTGGTTGAAAGCGCATACTGCTTCTATAGTTTGCGCCACTAAGACCGTCCATCTACTACACCCTTCAGATGAAATAGTTACTTACCAAGCTCATCTGGTGCAAAATGCCGAGGCAAGGCTCTATGCATTGAATGCATTGAACGCTGCACCACTCGAGGGCATTGAAAACATTCCCGTCGTGCGTGAATTCCTCGAAGTCTTTCCTGAAGAACTTCCAGGGATTCCCCCTGCTAGAGCTGTCGAATTCATCATCGACTTGAAACCAGGCACCACTCCTATAGCCAAGCGACCCTACAAGATGCCGCCGCATGAACTCCTTGAGCTTAAGGAGGAAATCGACAAATCTCTTCGCAAAGGATTCATTCGCCCAAGTTTCTCTCCTTGGGGAGCACCTTCTCTCTTTGTCAAGAAGAAGGATGGGACAAACCGATTGGTCCAAGACTACCGTCCTATAAACCAAGCTACCATTCAGAATAAGTATCCTCTTCCTCGGATCAATGATCTGTATGATCAACTGGCTGATTCATCAGTGTTCTCTAAACTCGACTTGAGGTTGGGTTACCACCAGATCCGTGTTCGTGAAGAGGATATCCCAAAGACCGCCTTCGTGACTCGATATGGTTCATACGAGTACACCGTCATGTCTTTCAGTTTAACCAATGCTCCAGCCACCTTCTCTCGTCTGATGAACTATATATTCATGGATTACCTCGACAAGTTCATCGTGGTTTATCTGGATGATATCCTGGTATTTTCCAAGAACGAAGAGGAACATGCTGAACATCTTCGTCTTGTGCTGGAAAAGCTACGAGAGCATCAACTATATGCCAAGTTCTCCAAATGTGAATTCTGGCTACCCGAAGTAACCTATCTTGGGCATGTCATCTCTAAGGATGGTATTGCCGTCAACCCTGAACGAGTCCAGGCTATCCTTGATTGGACTCCTCCCAAGAACGTTAAGCAAGTCAGAAGTTTTCTCGGTCTCGCCAGCTATTGCCGTCGATTCGTCGAGAACTTCTCCAAGATCGCCAGGCCTCTGACTAACCTGTTGCATAAGGGAGTCAAGTTCCAATGGACAGACAAATGTCAGGAAAGTTTCCAGGCACTCAAAGACAAGTTGACTTCTGCTCCAGTGCTTGCTCCACCTGATACTAAGAAGGACTTCATCATTTACTGCGACGCTTCCCGTCAAGGATTAGGCTGTGTCCTAATGCAAGACCGCAAAGTGATTGCTTATGCCTCTCGGCAATTGCGCCCTCACGAAGAGAACTACCCAGTTCACGACCTCGAACTTGCTGATGTCATTCATGCGCTGAAGCAGTGGCGACATTACCTTCTCGGTAATCATTGCGAGATCTTCACTGACCACCAAAGTCTGAAGTATCTGTTTACTCAGCCAGACCTGAACCTCCGTCAGCAGAGATGGATGGAGATTGTTGCAGACTTTGACTTGGGTATTTCCTATACGTCAGGCAAGGCTAATGTAATGGCTGATGCCTTGAGCCGCAAGTCTTACTGCAACCACCTCCAGGTTCACAAAGTTCAGCCCTCGCTTGTTGAAGAATTCAGAAAGCTGAACCTCCATATTGTTCCTCCGGGTGCACTCGCTCCCCCTCCTAAGGAGTTTCGCAAGATGAACCTCCGGGTTGTTTCCCAGGGTTCCCTCAATACCCTGGCTGTCGAACCAGATCTTTTGGACTCCATCAAGAGAATACAGGGATATGACTCTGAAGCCCACAAGATTAAGCGCTACCTCGCAGAAGGAAAGCCCTCATTTCTTCACTATTGCTGATGATGGCACTTTGTACTTCAAGGGCCGCCTAGTGGTGCCATGTGCAGAGAAAAACCTGGATATGACTCAGGAAGTTATGAAAGAAGCTCATGATACGCCTCTATGTATCCATCCTGGTAGTACAAAGATGTACCAAGACATCCGTCAGAGATTCTGGTGGTCTAATATGAAGCAAGACATTGCTCGTTATGTTGCTGAGTGTGACGTTTGCCGTCGTATCAAAGCAGAACATCAAAGGCCTGCTGGAACTCTGCAACCTATCTCTATTCCTGAATGGAAATGGGACCATGTTGAGATGGACTTCGTCACTGGATTTCCCAAATCGTAGAAAGGTAATGATGCTATTCTTGTCGTCATTGACCGGCTTTCTAAAGTTGCACATTTTCTGGCGGTCAAAGAAACGATCACTGCTAGTCAGCTTGCAACTCTCTACATGTCCAGAACTGTTTCACTTCACGGTATTCCGTTGGTTATCAGTTCGGACCGTGGCAGCTTATTCACTTCAAGATTCTGGGCAAGTTTTCAAGAAGCTATGGGAACTCATCTGTCATTCAGTACTGCGTTTCATCCTCAGTCGCAAGGGCAAGTTGAACGTGTCAACCAAGTTCTCGAAGACATGCTTCGAGCTTGTGTTATTTCCTTCGGCAAGAAATGGGAGGAATCTCTCCCGTATGCTGAGTTCTCTTATAATAATAGCTATCAAGCTAGTCTAAAGATGGCCCCCTTCGAAGTGTTATATGGACGAAAGTGCTGAACCCCTCTGAACTGGTCAGAAACTGGGGAACGTCCACTCTTTGGTCCGGATATTATCTAACATGCCGAAGAACAAGTCCGCATTATTCGTGAGAATCTCAAGACTGCTCAGTCACGTCAGAAGAGTCAGTATGACCGTAAACATAAAGACATGGTCTATCAACCCGGCAAAAAGGCTTATCTTCGAGTTACACCAATGAAGGGTGCTCACCGCTTCAGGATCAAGGGCAAGCTAGCTCCTCGCTATATTGGCCCATTCACTATTCTCAAAAGGCGTGGAAAAGTGGCAAATCAACTTGAACTTCCGTCGAACCTTTCTCAGGTTCACGATGTGTTCCACGTGTCACAGCTCCGCCGATGCTTCAAGGACCCAATCCGAGCAGTGGATCATGAAGTGCTCGAATTGCAATAGGACCTCTCCTATAAAGAGCATCCGGTCCGCATTCTCGACCAAGCTGAACGCCGCACACGTCAGAAGGCGATCAAGTTCCTCAAAGTCCAGTGGTCGCACCATTCTGAAGATGAAGCCACCTAGGAACGCGAGGATCACCTACGTGATGAATACCCCGCACCGTTTCCTTCTACCTCCTAAATCTCGGGACGAGATTTCTTGTAGTGGAGGAGATTTGTAACGCCCGGATAATTAGGCTACAGTAAAACTCTCCTAATGATGCCATGTCATCTCTGTTTACTGTTACTAAACTCTCGTTAGTTCAAAACCTGTTCAAAAGTCAAATTCAAAATATGTCAAACAACAAAAGTTTTCAAAAGTTGAAACAAAAATGTTCGGGCAGTGCCAAAAATGGCATAGGTAATTATGGTGTAGAAGACACAATTTTATAAAATACCTAAATGCCCTAAATTAAATAAAATAGAAAAGGAAAAGAAAAGAAAATACAAAAGCAGAAGACAAAAGAAAAAAAAAAGAGAAAAGGACCCCCTGGACCAGACGGCCCAGCTCGCTGCCAGCCTGCCCGACCGGCCCAGCCCGCCTCCCTCAGTCGCTCCCTCCCCTTCCCTGTTCCCCCGACCAGGGTCGGAATAGGGGCGCGTCCCCGCCGGACCCCCTCGCCGGCGTCGAGGAGGGGATAAGGTCACCACACCCCCGCCTCCTCGGTTCCTCCTCCCACTCACCCCGCTCTCGCCCTCGTTCACTGCGCCTCTCCCTCTCCCCTCAGATCCATGCCGCTCGCTCCTTCCCCACCGCATCCGAGCGCCACCGCCGCCATGGCTCCGGCCTAGCCACGGCCACCGTGCCCACCTCGCCGCCCCACTGTGTCCCCAAGGTCCGCCGTCGTCCGCTGCTTCGACTGGTGCACCCCGTTGGAGCCCGGAGCCACCGCAACGCCCACGACGCCGCCGTCTTCCTCCTCTGCTCCGACAAGCTTCGCCGCCGCTCTTCACCAACTCCGGCGACGACTCTGCAGCTACTAAACCCCCCAAGGGCCACCGTGTGTGCCGCTCGGTGAGCCCCGCTTCCTCCTCTCTCTCGCGCGCGCCCTAGCTAGCTGTCGCCGTAGCGCCCGAATGCTCCGCCGCGGATCTCATCTCCGGCGAGGCTCCGGTGGACCAGTGGTCCTGAGCGTGCCTCCATTCGCTTGGTGAGCTCGCGTAGGTGCTGTAGGTGCCAACACCGGCCGTTTTGCCCTCTGCAACGTCGTTCCCGAGCTCGACCGAACTCCGGCGTCCGCCGCGGTTGACGCCGTCGGCGACACCGTCCGTCCCAACCCCAGCTGAGGCCACGAATGGGTGCGCCCGAGCCCCTGCTTTCGAACGCGCCCAGCCCCGCGGTGAACCGTGCCCCGCAGCCTCGCCTTTGAACTCGCCGAGCCTCGGCATCCGCCCGACCTTATCGCTGGCGACCATACCGGCCACCCCCGCCGTTGTGGTCCCCTCCATCGGATGCGGCGCGAAGAGGCCGTTCCAGAGAACCTGGTCGCGCCCGTTTTGGGCCACCGTGGCGAAATCCCGAGGCTCGCCGGCGCCCTTCACCGCGGGAGGCCACCGGAGCAACTCCGGTGCCGGCCATCTGCGTGGCTCAGCGGGCCCCACCCCTTAGTCGCTGGCCAGTGGGCCCTGGTGGCCCAGATGACTGGGTTGACCCAGTCAACATGCTGACGGGGCAGCCCAGTGGCACTAACATGCGGGCCCCACCGCGTAATTAAACCAGTTAAAACGTTTTTATAAATAAAACTAATTAATTAACCTAAACTGACATGTGGGGCCCTACCTCTAATTAACCCATTTAGTTAGTCTAAACCCTCCTGTTAGTGCCCCTGACAATGACATGTGGGTCCCACTAGACCCACCTGTCTGGTTTGACTGGTCAACCGACCATTTGACCTGCTGACATCACTCTGATGTCATGCTTGCGTCATCATTCACTGTTCGGGATAATGTTGGATTTAAATAAATAATTAAATTCAGAAAATGATTAAAACTTTAGAGAATCATATAAAATAATCCGTATCTGGGATGAAAATACTTTCTACATGAAAGTTGCTCAGAACGACGAGATGATTCCGGATACACAGCTTGTTCGTTCACCACACACCCCTAACATATCGAACACGCAACTCTCCCCCTCCGGTTCATCTCTCCGAAAACGCGAAACACTGGGAATACTTTCCCGGATGTTTCCCCCCTTCGCCGGTATCACCTACTACCGTGATTGGGCCTCACTAACAACGCTCATTGTCATGTCATGCATATGTTTGCATTATATTTTTTGTTTCTTCCCCCTCTTCTCTCGCTAGACTCCGATACCGACGCTGCTGCTGCCTAGTTCGACTACGGAGTTGACGACCTCTCCTACTTGCCAGAGCAACCAGGCAAGCCCCCCTTGATCACCAGATATCGCCTATTCTTCTCTATACTCTTGCATTAGAGTAGTGTAGCATGTTACTGCTTTCCGTTAATCCTATTATGCTGCATAGCCTGTCTTTGCCACTACTGTTGTTACCTTTACCTGCAATCCTACATGCTTAGTATAGGATGCTAGTTTTCCATCAGTGGCCCTACATTCTTGTCCGTCTGCTGTGCTATACTATCGGGCCGGTGTGCTGACCTCTCTGTTGTGCCTAGGTAGGGCTGCGACATGTTGATCTTCCGCAGCCGGGCATGACCCAGAAAAGTGTGTCCGGCCAAATGGGATCGAGTGTGTTGGGTTATGTGGTGCACCCCTGCAGGGAAGTTTATCTATTCGAATAGCCGTGTCCCTCGGTAAAAGGACGACCCGGGAGTTGTACCTTGACCTTATGACAACTAGAACCGGATACTTAATAAAACACACCCTTCCAAGTGCCAGATACAACCCGATGATCGCTCTCTAACAGGGCGACGAGGAGGGGATCGCCGGGTAGGATTATGCTATGCGATGCGACTTGGTGAACTTACCATCTACTCTCTCCTACATGCTGCAAGATGGAGGTGGCCAGAAGCGTAGTCTTCGACAGGATTAGCTATCCCCCTCTTATTCTAGCATTCTGCAGTTCAGTCCATCGATATGGCCCTTTACACATATACCCATGCATATGTAGTGTAGCTCCTTGCTTGCGAGTACTTTGGATGAGTACTCACGGTTGCTTTCCTCCCTCTTTCCCCCCTTTCTCTTCTACCTGGTTATCGCAACCAGATGCCGGAGCCCAGGAGCCAGACGCCACCGTCGATGACGACTCCTACTACACTGGAGGTGCCTACTACTACGTGCAGGCCGCTGATGACGACCAGGAGTAGTTAGGAGGATCCCAGGCAGGAGGCCTGCGCCTCTCTCGATCTGTATCCCAGTTTGTGCTAGCCATCTTATGGCAACTTGTTTAACTTATGTTTGTACTCAGATATTGTTGCTTCCGCTGACTCGTCTATGATCGAGCACTTGTATTCGAGCCCTCGAGGCCCCTGGCTTGTATTATGATGCTTGTATGACTTATTTTATTTTTAGAGTTGTGTTGTGATATCTTCCCATGAGTCCATGATGTTGATCGTACACGTTTGTGTGTATGATTAGTGTACGATTGAATCGGGGGCGTCACACTGATCATGCTCCGGCGTGGTCAATAACCTCTCGGAGTTGGTTTAGAGGTTGATAAGACGCGACATCCTTGCACGTTCGTAGTCGGATCTTCAAAGTCTACTCCGATGGGTCAACTTTGCCTCTATCAAGTGGTATCAGATTTCCAAGTTGCTCGGTGAGATTTTACCAGTTTTTCGTAATCTAGATTGCATATGGTCTTCCTACCTACAGTCTACAAAAAAGCCAAAAAATTAGGTTAGTTCATCATATCCAAATCGGTCTGAGCCATTGCATAATATTTTCAGTATTTTTCTTTGTTGAATTTGCGGTTGCATCGTCGTATCAGGTTCCTGGTCTTAGTGTCTAATCCTTTAGAGTTCCGAGTTCTATTCACAAGTTGTCACGCCACCGCCGCACCATCGTCATCATCGCTTCCATATACCACCATCGCATATCCGCTGCCCACACGAGTCCACCTCCCATACTAATCCACCGCCATCAGGCCAATCCGAGTCCACCTCCATTGCAAATTCGCCACCAGTCCATGTTCCACCACCCCGACATATATCTGCCACTAGTCTGAGTTCCACCAGATTCATCTCCGCCACCAGTCCGAGTCGAGTATTTGTTCCTTTGTTTTCGAGTTCCAGATCACGCCATACTATGAGTCGTGGCCAAGTCGGACCCCAACTTCCATGCCACCCGCAGAAGAAAAATAGTTCCAATTTAAAAAGAACTAAGTCTGGAAAATTCTGGCTAGGCAGTTTTTAGACCATTTGTAGACTTATTTGGAAAAAATTTGTTGCGGAGCAAAAAAAAGAGGCAAACAAGCAAAAAAAGATTTTTTTTCCAGAATGTGCTCCTCCTTTGTTTACGTGCAACGCCATGATTTTGCGAGTGTTCTAGGCTCGTGTCTTAGCACGGTCTAGCCTAGGACCAGCATAGTACCGTCTTTGAGCGTTTATTCAACTTTGCATCCCTGAGTTGATTATTGCTGACCTTTTTTGCGACCATATTACCAACTCCACATACATCTACGTCGTGCGTTTGATACCATCCGGCAATCGCTCTATCGAAGCTTTGACAAGTTTTGACTACCACGGGTGCCGATCACCACCTGCTACTTGGTAAGAACGGGTAAGAATTTGAAATTGGCTTAACGGATTTGTGTGATTCTCCACCACAACACCACCACTTCCTAGTAGTTTGTAGGACCACATTCTTGTGTGTTTCTACTGTTGGTAACCATGGCAGGAACACAAGCCGGTGAGACTGACTGGGAGAACATGACAAACAAGGCGTTACATGATAAATTTCAACAATGATGATTGAACAGGTGCAAGATGTGCTGAAAAGATTTGAAGAGGCCATGGAGAAGATCGATGGCATTGAGAAGACGTTCGAAACAAAGCTAGATGGCAAGTTTAATGAACTGCTCGTGCGTCTTCCACAAGCACCACCGGTTGCACCTGTCGCACCTCTACAACAACGACAACAACAGCAGCAGCAGCAACAACAACAACCACCTCCACGTCGCTCCAATCAAGTAGGAGGAGCAAAGCGTGTTCCCCTTATGCCCGGCGAACATTGTTGTGTCGCCGCAACTACTGCTGATGCTTTGGCGGCTCCTACTGCTACTGTCGACGAGTACGACGAATACGAGGGTGATTACGAGGACGAGGTTGTGTCAAATCAGAACTACGTGCAACCACTAGCACCACCACCAGGTTGTCCTCATGCATATAATCGCAAAGGTAGGGCTAACCACCACCTCAGGTACGAGATTATGACCATATTCCTAAACTGAAATTTAATATTCCACCGTTTGAGGGTAGAAACATTCCTGATGTCTATCTTACTTGTGAGTTCGAAACTGAGCAACATTTCACATGCTTACAATATCCCGAGGATAGATGTATTGCTTTTGTTGTTTGTGAATTCACTAGTTTTTCTTCTGTTGGTGGTCTGAACATTGTACATTATATCATGATAATATCCCTACTACTTGGGTTGCTTTGAAAATTTCTATGCATACTCGTTAGGTTTCACCATATTATCAACGTGAATTACTTCAAAAATTGCAGCGTTTAAAACAAGGGAAAAGGTTGTAGAGGAATATTATCAGGGATTTACAAACTGGCATGATTAGATGTGGTATTGTTGAGGATAATGAAGCTATGCTTGCACATTTTATGGGTGGATTAAATAGAGATATTCATACCATTCTAGAGTATAAGGAGTATAATAATATCACTCGTTTATTCAATCTTGCTTGCAAAGCTGAACGTGAAGTGCAAGATCGACATGCATTGACGCGAACTGAAGGAAATATGCCCTAGAGACAATAATAAAGTTGTTTTTTATATTTCCTTATTCATGATAAAGGTTTATTATTCATGCTAGAATTGTATTGATCAAAAACTTAAATACATGTGTGAATACATAAACAAATACCGTGTCCCTAGTAAGCCTCTACTAGACTAGCTCGTTGACCAAAGATGGTTAAGGTTTCCTAAACATAGACATGTTTTGTCATTTCATAACGGGATCACATCATTAGGAGAATGATGTGATGGACAAGAATCATCCGCTAGCATAGCATATTGATCAGTCAGTTTATTACTATTGCTTTCTTAATGTCAAATACGTATTCCTTCGACTATGAGATTATGCAACTCCCGGATACCGGAGGAATACCTTGTGTGCTATCAAACATCACAACGTAACTGGGTGATCATAAAGATGCTCTACAAGTATCTCCGAAGGTGTTTGTTGAGTTAGCATAGATCAAGATTGGGATTTGTCACTCCGAGTATCGAAGATGTATCTCTGGGCCCTCTCGGTAATAGACATCATAAGAAGCCTTGCAAGCAAAGTGACTAAGGAGTTAGTTGTAGGATGATGTATTATAGAATGAGTAAAGAGACTTGCCGGTAACGAGATTGAACTAGGTATGAAGATATCGATGATCGAATCTCGGGCAAGTAACATACCGATGGACAAAGGGAATTACGTATGTTGTCACAAGTTCGACCGATAAAGATCTTCGTAGAATATGTAGGAGCCAACATGGGCATCTAGGTTCCGCTATTGGTTATTGACCGGAGAGGTGTCTTGGTCATGTCTACATAGATCTCGAACCCGTAGGGTCCGCACGCTTAACGCTCGTTGATGATATAGTGTTATAAGAGTTATATGGATTTGGTGACCGAATGTTGTTCGGAGTCCCGGATGAGATCACGGACATGACGAGGAGGTCCAGAATGGTCTGGAGGTAAAGATTGATATATAGGATAATGATATTCGGACACCGGAAGAGTTTCGGAGTGCACCAGGTAGTCATCGGGTCACCAGAAGGGGTTCCGGACACCCCCAATAGGTGTATGGGCCTAATGGGCCAAAGGGGGGGACCGACCAGCCCACAAGGAGGATGGTGCGCCCCTTCCCTGCCTGGTCGGCCCTAGGGGAAGGAAAGGGGAGGGTGGCTCCTCCTTCCTTCCCCTCCTCATGTGAGAAAGGAAAGCGGGGGGGGGGGGGCACCCTCCCGTGCCTTCCTCCCGCACCCAAATAAGGAAGGGGGGCACGGCTTGGGGAGGACCCCAAGTAGGACTCGACCTACTTGGGGGCGCCTCCTGGCTGCTCCCCTCTCCCCCAGCTATATATATGTGTTAGGGGGCGCCACACAGAACCACGACAATCTCTTAGCCGTGTGCGCCCCCCCCCCCCCACAGTTTTGTCTCTCGGTCATATTTTCGTAGTGCTTAGGCGAAGCCCTACGGATATAGCATCACCACCACCATCACCACGTCGTCGTGCTGTTGGAACTCATCCACTACTTCGCCGTTTTGCTGGATTAAGAAGGCGAGGACGTCACTGAGTTGAACATGTGCTGAATGCGGAGGTGTCGTATGTTCGGTACTCGATCGGTTGGATCGTGAAAAAGTACGACTACATCAACCGCGTTAACAAATGCTTCCGCTTACGGTCTCCAAGGGTAGGTATACACACTATCCCCTCTTGTTGCTATGCATCTCCATAGATTGATCTTGCGTGTGCGTAGATTTTTTTTGTTTTCCATGCAATGTTCCCCAGTAGTGGCATCCGATCCAGGTCTATGCGTAGTTGATATGGACGAGCAGACCACAAAGAGTTATGGGCGGTGATAGTCATACTTCTTACCACCAACGTCTTATTTTGATTCGGTGATATTGTGGGATGAAGCGGCCCGGACCAACCTTACATGTCCACGCACATGAGACCTGTTCCACCGACTGACATGCAACTTATTTTGCATAAAAAGTGGCCGGCGGGTGTCTATTTCTCCTACTTTAGTTGAATCGAATTTTACTACGGCCGGTCCTTGAAGAAGGTTAAAACAACAAACTTGATAACCACCATTGCGGTTTTTTGCATAGTTAAGAATGGTTCTTGCTAGAAGCCTAAAACTTGCAACAACAAAGTAGAGGACATCTAACTTGTTTTTGCAGGGCATGTTGTGATGTGATATGGTTAAGACGTGATGTGATATACTTTATTGTATGAGATGATCATGTTTTGTAATATCAACAACCGGCAGGAGCCTTAGGGTTGTCTCTTAATTATTTTATGAAATGCAAGCACCATGTAATTGCTTTAGTTTATCGCTATGCGTTAGCAATAGTTGTAGAAGCAATAGTTGGCGAGACGACCCCGACGCAATGATGGAGAACAAGGTGTCGAGCCGGTGATGATGGAGATCATGACGATGCTTTGGAGATGGAGATCAAAAGCACAAGATGATGATGGACATATCATGTCACATATTTTGATTGCATGTGATGTTTATCCTTTATGCATCTTATTTTGCTTAGAACGGTGGTAGCATTATAAGATGATCCCTTCACTAAATTTCAAGATAAAAGTGTTCTCCCCGAGTATGTACCGTTGCCAAAGTTCGTCGTTTCGAAGCACCATGTGATGCGGGTGTGATAGACACTACGTTCACATACAATGGGTGTAAGACAATTTTGCATAAGCAGAATACTTGGGTTAAACTGGATGAGCCGAGCATGTACAGACATAGTCTTGGAACACTGGAGACCGAAAGGTCGAAGATGAGTCATATAGTAGATATGATCAGCATAGAGATGTTCACCATTGATGACTACCCCATCTCGCATGATGATCAGACATGGGTTAGTTGATTTGGATCATGTATCACTTAGATAAACTTGAGGGATGTTTATTTAAGTGGGAGTTCATTAGTAATTTGATTAATTGAACTTAAATTTATCATGAACTTAGTCTTATAGTTTTGCATATCTATGTTGTAGATCAATAGCCCGAGCTACCGTTCCCGTGAATTTTAATGCGTTCCTAGAGAAAGCTAAGTTGAAAGATAATGGTAGCAACTACACGGACCAGGTCCATAACTTGAGGATTATCCTCCTTGCTGCACAGAAGAATTATGTCCTTGATGCACCGCTAGGTGACAAGCCCACTCCTGCAAATCTAGACGCTATGAACGTCTGGCAAACGCGGTCTGATGACTACTCAATAGTTCAGTGTGCCATGCTTTACGACTTAGAACCGGGACTTCAAAGACATTTTGAACGTCATGGAGCATATGAGATGTTCCAAGAGTTGAAGTTAATATTTCAAGCAAATTCCCGGGTTGAGAGATATGAAGTCTACAACAAGTTTTATAGCTGCAAGATGGAGGAGAACAGTTATGTCAGTGAACACAGGCTCAAAATGTCTGGGTATCATAACCACTTGACTCAGTTGAGAGTTGATCTTCCAGTTGATAGTGTTATTGACAGAGTTCTTCAATCACTGCCACCAAGATACAAAGGCTTCATGATGAACTATAATATGCAAGGGAAGAATAAAAGGATTCCTGAGCTCTTTGCAATGCTTATGGTTGGGGAGGTAGAAATCAAGAAGGAGCATCAAGTGTTGATGGTTAACAAGACCACTAGTTTCAAGAAAAAGGGCAAGGGAAAGAAAGGGAACTTCAAGACGAATTGCAAGCAAGTTGCCACTCCCGGGAAAAAACCCAAAGCAGGACACAATCCTGAAACTGAGTTCTTCTACTGCAAAGGGAATGGTCACTGGAAGCGGATGGCAAAGTGAACAAAGGTATATTTGATATACATGTTATTGATGTGTACCTTACTAATGCTCGTAGTAGCGCCTGGGTATTTGATACTGGTTCGGTTGCTCATATTTGTAACTTGAAATAGGAGCTACAAAATAAACGAAGATTGGCTAAGGACGGTGTAACGATGCGCGCCGGGAACTGTTACAAGGTCTATGTGATCACCATCGGCACGCTACCTCTACTTCTACCTTCGGGATTAGTTTTAGACCTGAATAATTGTTATTTGGTGCCAGCGTTGAGATGAACATTATATTTGGATCTTGTTTATTGCGAGACGGTTATTCATTTAAATCGAAGAATAATGGTTGTTCTATTTATATGAGTAATATCTTTTATGGTCATGCACCCTTGATGAATGGTCTATTCTTGTTGAATCACGATCGTAGTGATACACATATTCATAATATTGATGCCAACAGATGCAAAGTTGATAATGATAGTGCAACATATTTTTGGCACTGCCGTTTAGGTCATATTGGTGTAAAGCGCATGAAGAAACTCCATGCGGATGGACTTTTGGAGTCACTTGATTATGAATCATTTGATACTTGCGAACCATGTCTCATGGGCAAGATGATTAAAACTCCGTTCTCCGGAACAATGGAGCGAGCTAACGACTTATTGGAAATAATACATACCGATGTATGCGGTCCAATGAGTGTTGAGGCACGCGGCGGGTATCGTTATTTTTTGACCTTCACAGATGATTTGAGTTCGTACGGGTATATCTACTGATGAAACACAAGTCTGAAACATTTGAAAAGTTCAAAGAATTTCAGTGTGAAGTAGAGAGTCATCGTAACAAGAAAATAAAGTTTCTACGATCTGATCGCGGAGGCGAATATTTGAGTTACGAGTTTGGCCTTCATTTAAAACAATGTGGAATTGTTTCACAACTCACGCCACCTGGAACACCACAACGTAATGGTGTGTCCAAACGTCATAACTGTACTTTATTAGATAATATGGTGCATGATACGTCTCCAACGTATCTACAATATTTTATTGTCCCATGATGTTATATTATCATTCTTGGATGATTTACAATCGTTTTATAGCAACTTTATATCATTTTTGGGACTAACCTATTGACATAGTGCCCAGTGCCAGTTGCTGTTTTTTTGCTTGTTTTTCACATAGCAGAAAATCAATACCAAACGGAGTCCAAACGCAGCGAAACTTTTTGGAGATTTTTTCTTGACCAGAAGACACCTGTTGGGCCAAAGAAGTACCAGAGGGGGGCTCCGAGGGGAGCACAACCCACCAGGGCACGCCTGGGGGCCTAGGCGCACCCAGGTGGGTTGTGCTGACCTCGGTGGCCTCCTGGACCGCCTCTTTGCTCTATAAATATGTTGGGGAACGTAGCATGCAATTTCAAAAAAAATCCTACGATCACGCGGAAAATCTATCTAGGAGATGCATAGCAACGAGAGGGGGAGAGTGTGTCCACATACCCTCATAGACCGAAAGCGAAAGTGTTAGTTTAACGAGGTTGATGTAGTTGAACGTCTTCACGATCCAACCGATCAAGTACCGAACGTACGTCACCTCCGAGTTCAGCACACATTCAGCTCGATAACGTCCCTCGAACTCTTGATCCAACAGAGGGTTGAGGGACAGTTTTGTCAGCACCCCTCCCCTAGTCCAATCCGGACTCCCTATGGGAGGGGGCGCGGCCACCCCTTGTGGGCTGCCTCCCCTCTCCCCTATGGCCCATGTAGGCCCATTACTTTCCCCCGGGGTTCCGGTACTCCAAAAAATACCCGAAACATTCTGGAACCATTCTGGTGTCCGAATATCATCATACAATATATTAATCTTTACCTCTCGACCGTTTTGACACTCCTCGTCATGTCCGTGATCTCATCCGGGACTCCGAACAATCTTTGGTCACCAAAACACATAACTCATAATACAAATCGTCGTCGAACGTTAAGCGTGCAGACCCTACGGGTTCGAGAACTATGTAGACAAGACCGAGACACATCTCCGGTTAGTAACCAATAGCGGAACCTGGATGCTCATATTGGTTCCTACATATTCTACGGAGATCTTTATCGGTCAAACCGCAATGACAACATATGTTATTCCCTTTGTCATCGGTATGTTACTTGCCTGAGATTCGATCGTCGGTATCCTCATACCTAGTTCAATCTCGTTACCAGCAAGTCTCTTTACTCGTTCCGTAATGCATCATCCCGCAACTAACTCATTAGTCACATTGCTTGCAAGGCTTATAGTGATGTGCATTACCGAGAGGGCTCAGAGATACCTCTCCGATACTCAGAGTGACAAATCCTAATCTGGATCTATGCAAACCCAATAAACACCTTCGGAGACACCTGTAGAGCATATTTATAATGACCCAGTTACGTTGTGACGTTTGATAGCACACAAGGTGTTCCTCCGTTATTCAGGAGTTGCATAATCTCATAGTTAAAGGAATATGTGTAAGTCATGAAGAAAGCAATAGCAATAAAACTTAATAATCATTATGCTAAGCTAATGGATGGGTCTTGTCCATCACATCATTCTCCTAATGATGTGATCCCGTTCATCAAATGACAACACATGTCTATGGTCAGGAAACTTAACCATCTTTGATTAACGAGCTAGTCAAGTAGAGGCATACTAGGGACACTTTGTTTTGTCTATGTATTCACAAATGTATCAAGTTTCCGGTTAATACAATTTAGCATGAATAATAAACATTTATCATGATATAAGGAAATATAAATAACAACTTTATTATTGCCTCTAGGGCATATTTCCTTCAGTCTCCCACTTGCACTAGAGTCAATAATCTAGATTACATTGTAATGATTCTAACACCCTTGGAGTCTTGGTGCTGATCATGTTTTTGTCGTGGAAGAGGCTTAGTCAACGGGTCTGCAACATTCAGATCCGTATGTATTTTTCAAATCTCTATGTCTCCCTCCTTGACTTGATCGCGGATGGAGTTGAAGCATCTCTTGGTGTGTTTGGTTCTCTTGTGAAAACCTGGATTCCTTCGCTAAGGCAATTGCTCCAGTATTGTCACAAAAGATTTTCATTGGACCCGATGCACTAGGTATTACACCTAGATCGGATATGAACTCCTTCATACAGACTCATTCATTTGCTGCTTCCGAAGCAGCTATGTACTCCGCTTCACATGTAGATCCTGCCTGGACGCTTTGCTTGGAACTGCACCAACTGTCAGCTCCACCATTCAATATAAATACGTATCCAGTTTGTGACTTAGAGTCATCCAGATCAGTGTCAAAGCTAGCATTGACGTAACCATTTATGACAAGCTCTTTGTCACCTCCATAAACGAGAAACATATCCTTAGTCCTTTTTAGGTATTTCAGGATGTTCTTGACCGCTGTCCAGTGTTCCACTCCTGGATTAGTTTCGTACCTCCCTGCTAAACTTATAGCAAGGCACACATCAGGTCTAGTACACACCATTGCATACATGATAGAACCTATGGCCGAGGCATTGGGAATGGCTTTCATTTTCTCTCTATCTTCTGAAGTGGTCGGGCATTGAGTCTGACTCAACTTCACACCTTGTAACACAGGCAAGAACCCTTTCTTTGACTGATCCATTTTGAACTTCTTCAAAACTTTATCAAGGTATGTGCTTTGTGAAATTCCAATTAAGCGTCTTGATCTATCTCTATAGATCTTGATGCCCAATATATAAGCAGCTTCATCGAGGTCTTTCATTGAAAAATTCTTATTCAAGTATCCTTTTATGCTATCCAGAAATTCTGTATCATTTTCAATCAACAATATGCCATCCACATATAATATTAGAAATGCTAGAGAGCTCCCACTCACTTTCTTGTAAATACATGCTTCTCCAAAAGTCTGTATAAAACCATATGCTTTGATCACACTATCAAAGCATATATTCCAACTCCGAGAGGCTTGCACCAGTCCATAAATGCATCGCTGGAGCTTGCATGCTTTGTTAGCACCTTTAGGATCGACAAAACCTTCTGGTTGCATCATATACAACTGTTCTTTAAGAAATCCATTAAGGAATGCAGTTCTGACATCCATTTGCCAAATTTCATAATCATAAAATGCGGCAGTTCCTAACATGATTCGGACAGACTTAAGCATCGCTACGAGTGAGAAAGTCTCATCGTAGTCAAATCCTTGAACTTGTCAAAAACCTTTCACAACAAGTTGAGCTTTGTAGACAGTAACATTTCCGTCAGCGTCAGTCTTCTTCTTGAAGATCCATTTATTTTCTATGGCTTGCCGATCATCGGACAAGTCAACCAAAGTCCATACTTTGTTCTCATACATGGATCCCATCTCAGATTTCATGGCCTCAAGCCATTTCGTGGAATCTGGGCTCATCATCGCTTCCTCATAGTTCGTAGGTTCGTCATGGTCTAGTAATATGACTTCCAGAACATGATTACCATACCACTCTGGTGCGGAACGTACTCTGGTTGACCTACGAGATTCGGTAGTAACTTGATCTAAAGTTTCATGATCATCATCATTAGCTTCCTCACTAATTGGTGTAGGCATCACTGGAACTGATTTCTGTGATGAACTACTTTCCAATTCGAGAGAAGGCACAACTACCTTATCAAGTTCTACTTTCCTCCCACTCACTTCTTTCGAGAGAAAGTCCTTCTCTAGAAAGGATCCATTCTTAGCAACAAAGATCTTGCCTTCGGATCTGTGATAGAAGGTGTACCCAACAGTTTCTTTTGGGTATCCTATGAAGACTCACTTCTCCGATTTGGGTTCGAGCTTATCAGGTTGAAGCCTTTTCACATAAGCATCGCAGCCCCAAACTTTAAGAAACGACAACTTAGGTTTCTTGCCAAACCACAGTTCATATGGTGTTGTCTCAACGGATTTAGATGGTGCCCTATTTAACGTGAATGCAGCCATCTCTAAAGCATAACCCCAAAATGATAGCGGTAAATCGGTAAGATACATCATAGATCGCACCATATCTAATAAAGTGTGATTACGATGTTTGGTTCCAGGTGGCGTGAGTTGCAAAACTATTCCACATTGTTTCAAATGAAGACTAAACTCGTAACTCAAATATTCGCCTCTGCGATCAGGTCGTAGAAACTTTATTTTCTTGTTACGATGATTTTCTACATCACTCTGAAATTCGTTGAACTTTTCAAATGTTTCAGACTTATGTTTCATCAAGTAGATATACCCATATCTGCTCAAATCATCTGTGAAGGTCAGAAAATAGCGATACCCGCCGTGAGCCTCAATACTCATTGGACCACATACATCAGTATGTATTCCAATAAGTCAGTAGCTCGCTCCATTGTTCCAGAGAACGGAGTCTTAGTCATCTTGCCCATGAGGCATGATTCGCAAGCATCAAGTGATTCATAATCAAGTGATTCCAAAAGCCCATCTGCATGGAGTTTCTTCATGCGCTTTACACCAATATGACCTAAACGGCGGTGCCACAAATAAGTTGCACTATCATTATTAACTTTGCATCTTTTGGCTTCAATATTATGAATATGTGTATCACTACGATCGAGATTCAACAAAAATAGACCACTCATCAAGGGTGCATGACCATAAAAGATATTATTCATATAAATAGAACAACCATTATTCTCTGATTTAAATGAATAACCGTCTCGCATCAAACAAGATCCAAATATAATGTTCATGCTCAACGCTGGCACTAAATAACAATTATTCAGGTCTAAAACTATTCCCATGGTAGATGTAGAGGTAGCGTGCCGACGACGATCACATCGACCTTGGAACCATTTCCGACGCGCATCGTCACCTCGTCCTTAGCCAATCTTCGTTTAATCCGTAGCCCCTGTTTCGAGTTGCAAATATGAGCAACAGAACCAGTATCAAATACCCAGGCGCTACTAGGAGCATTAGTAAGGTACACATCAATAACATGTATATCAAATATACCTTTCACTTTGCCATCCTTCTTATCCGCCAAATACTTGGGGCAGTTTCGCTTCCAGTGACCAGTCCCTTTGCAGTAGAAGCACTCACTTTCAGGCTTAGGTCCAGACTTGGGCTTCTTCCCGGGTGCAGCAACTTTCTTGCTATTCTTATTGAAGTTCCCCTTCTTCCCTTTGCCCCTTTTCTTGAAACTAGTGGTCTTGTTAACCATCAACACTTGATGCTCCTTCTCGATTTCTACTTCCGCAGCCTTAAGCATTGCGAAGAGCTCGGGAATTGTCTTTTCCATCCCTTGCATATTATAGTTCATCATGAAGCCTTTATAGCTTGGTGGCAGTTATTGAAGAACTCTGTCAATGACACTATCATCCGGAAGATTAACTCCCAGCTGAGTCAAGTGGTTATGATACCCAGACATTTTGAGTATATGTTCACTGACAGAACTGTTCTCCTCCATCTTGCAGCTATAGAACTTGTTGGAGACTTCATATCTCTCAACTCGGGCATTTGCTTGAAATATTAACTTCAACTCATGGAACATCTCATATGCTCCATGACGTTCAAAATGTCTTTGAAGTCCCGATTCTAAGCCGTAAAGCATGGCACACTGAACTATCCAGTAGTCATCAGATTTAGCTTGCCAGCCGTTCATAACGTCCGGAGTTGCTCCTACAGCAGGCCTTGCACCTAGCGGTGTTTCCAGGATGTAATTCTTCTCTGCAGCAATGAGGAGAATCCTCAAGTTACGGACCCAGTCCGTGTAGTTGCTACCATCATCTTTCAACTTAGCTTTCTCTAAGAACGCATTAAAATTCAAGGGAACGGTAGCACATGCCATTGATCTACAACAACATAGATATGCAAAAAAAATATTAGGACTAAGTTCATGACAAATTTAAGTTCAATTAATCGTATTACTTAAGAACTCCCACTTAGATAGACATCCCTCTAGTCATCTAAATGATCACGTGATCCATATCAACTAAACCATGTCCGATCATCACGTGAGATGGAGTAGTTTTCAATGGTGAACATCTCTATGTTGATCACATCTACTATATGATTCACATTCGACCTTTCAGTCTCAGTGTTCCGAGGCCTTATCTGTATATGCCAGGCTCCTCAAGTTTAACCTGAGTATTCTGCACGCGGAAAACTGTCTTACACCCGTTGTATGTGAACGTAGAGCTTTTCACACCCGATCATCACATGGTGTCTCGGCATGACGAACTGTAGCAACAGTGCATACTCAGGAAGAACACTTATATCTTGAAATTTAGTGAGGGATCATCTTATAATGCTACCATCGTACTAAGCAAAATAAGATGCATAAAAGATAAACATCACATGCAATCATAATATGTGACATGATATGGCCATCATCATCTTGTGCCTTTGATCTCCATCTCCAAAGCACCGTCATGATCTCCATCGTCACCGGCTTGACACCTTGATCTCCATCGTACCGTCGTTGTCGTCTTGCCAACCATTTCTTCTACAACTATCGCTACCGCATAGTGATAAAGTAAAGCAATTACATGGCGATTGCATTTCATACAATAAAGCAACAACCATAAGGCTCCTGCCAGTTGCCGATAACTTTTACAAAACATGATCATCTCATACAATAACTTATATCACATCATGTCTTGACCATATCACATCACAACATGCCTTGCAAAAACAAGTTAGATGTCCTCTACTTTGTTGTTGCAAGTTTTACGTGTCTGCTACGGGCTTCTAGCAAGAACCATTCTTACCGACGCATCAAAACCACAACGATTTTTTGTCAAGTGTGATGTTTTAACCTTCAACAAGGACCGGCCATAGTCAAATTCGATTCAACTAAAGTTGGAGAAACAGACGCCCGCCAACCACCTTTATGGAAATCAAATTGCATGTCTGTCGGCGGAACCGGTCTCATGAACGTGGTCATGTAAGGTTGGTCCAGGCCGCTTCATCCAACAATACCGCTGAATCAAAATAAGACGTTGGTGGAAAGCAGTATGACTATTATCTCCCACAACTCTTTGTGTTCTACTCGTGCATATCATCTATGCATAGACCTGGCTCGGATGCCACTATTGGGGAACGTAGCATGCAATTTCAAAAAATTTCCTAAGATCACGCAAGATCTATCTAGGAGATGCATAGCAATGAGAGGGGGAGAGTGTGTCCACGTACCCTCGTAGACCAAAAGCAGAAGCGATAGTTTAACGCGGTTGATGTAGTCGAACGTCTTCGCGATCCAACCGATCAAGTACCGAATGTACGGCACCTCCGAGTTCAGCACACGTTCAGCTCGATGACGTCCCTCAAACTCTTGATCCAGCAGAGGGTCGAGGGAGAGTTTCGTCAGCACAACGGTGATGGTGATGTGATCCGCGCAGGACTTCGCCTAAGCACTACGACGCTATTACCGGAGAAGTAAACTGTGGAGGGGGGCACCGCACACGGCTAAGAGAACAATTGATGTGTCTCCAAGGGGTGCCCTACCCACGTATATAAAGGAGGGAGAGGAGGAGGCCGGCCACCAGGGGCGCGCCAAGGAGAGGGGAGTCCTACTAGGACTCCAGTCCTAGTAGGATTTGCCCCCCCTTTTTTCCTTCTCATGGAGGGGGAAAGAGGGAAGGGAGAGGGAAGAGGAGAAGGAAAGGGGGGCGCACCCCCTCCCCTAGTCCAATTCGGACTCCCTGTGGGAGGGGGGCGCGGCCACCCCTTGTGGGCTGCCTCCCCTCTCCCCTATGGCCCATGTAGGCCCATTACTTTCCCCGGGGGGTTCCGGTAACCTCTCGGTACTCCGAAAAATACCGGAAACATTCCGGTGTCCGAATATCATCGTCCAATATATCAATCTTTACCTCTCGACCATTTCGCGACTCCTCGTCATGTCAGTGATCTCATCCGGGACTCCGAACGATCTTCGGTCACCAAAATACATAACTCATAATACAAATCGTCATCGAACGTTAAGCGTGCGGACCCTACGGGTTCGAGAACTATGTAGACATGACCGAGACACATCTCCGGTCAATAACCAACAGCGGAACCTGGATGCTCATATTGGTTCCTACATATTATACGAAGATCTTTACCGGTCAAACCGCAATCACAACATACCTTATTCCCTTTGTCATCGGTATGTTACTTGCCCGAGATTCGATCGTCGGTATCCTCATACCTAGTTCAATCTCGTTACCGACAAGTCTCTTTACTCGTTCTGTAATGCATTATCCCGCAACTAACTCATTAGTCACATTGCTTGCAAGGCTTATAGTGATGTGCATTACCGAGACTGCCCAGAGATACCTCTCGGATACTTGGAGTGACAAATCCTAATATCGATCTCTGCCAACCCACCAAACACCTTCGGAGACACCTGTAGAGCATCTTTATAATCACCTAGTTACGTTGTGACGTTTGATAGCATACAAGGTGTTCCTTCGATATTCGGGAGTTGCATAATCTCATAGTCAAAGGAATATGTATAAGTCATGAAGAAAGCAATAGCAATAAAACTTAACGATCATTATGCTAAGCTAACGGATGGGTCTTGTCCATCACATCATTCTCCAAATGATGTGATCCCGTTCATCAAATGACAACACATGTCTATGGTCAGGAAACTTAACCATCTTTGATTAACGAGCTAGTCAAGTAGAGGCATACTAGGGACACTTTGCTTTGTCTATGTACTGACACATGTATCAAGTTTCCGGTTAATACAATTCTAGCATGAATAATATACATTTATCATGATATAAGGAAATATAAATAACAACTTTATTATTGCCTCTAGGGCATATTTCCTTCAAAATACCCCAATATTCCAGAAACCCTAGGGGAGTGGACGAAAATCAATTCCAGCCGCCGCAAGTTCCAGAACCACCAGATCCAATCTAGACACCATCACGGAGGGGTTCATCATCCTCATTGGTGCCTCTCCGATGATGCGTGAGTAGTTCATGGTAGACCTACGGGTTCGTAGTTAGTAGCTAGATGGCTTCCTCTCTCTCATTTTAATTCTCAATAGAGTGGCCTCTTGGAGATCTATTTGATGTAACTCATTTTTGCGGTGTGTTTGTTGGGATCCGATGAACTTTGTGTTTATGATCAGATCTATGTTTTTATCCATGAGAGTTATTTGAATCTTTTGAGCTCTTATATGAATGATTACTTATAGCCTCGTATTTCTTCTTCGAATCTTTGGCTTAGTTAGGCCAACTAGATCAATTTTTCTTGCCATGGGAAGAGGTGCTTTGTGATGGGTTCGACCTTACGGTGCTTGATCCCAGTGATAGAAGCGGAACGGACACGTATGTATCATTGCTATTAAGGATAACAAGATGGGGTCTATTTCTACATAAATAGATCTTGTCTACATCAAGTCATCGTTCTTATTGCAATACTCTGTTTCTCCATGAACTTAATACAGTAGATGCATGCTGGATAGCGCTCAATGTGTGGAGTAATAGTATTAGATGCAGGCAGGAGTCGGTCTACTAATCTTGGACGTGATGCCTATATAATGATCATTACCTGGATATCATCATGATTATTTGAAGTTCTACCAATTGCCCAACAATAATTTGTTTACCCACTGTATGCTATTTTTCTCGAGAGAAGCCACTAGTGAAATCTGAAGGAAATATGCCCTAGAGGCAATAATAAAGTTGTTATTTATATTTCCTTATATCATGATAAATGTTTATTATTCATGCTAGAATTGTATTAACCAGAAACTTAGTACATGTGTGAATAAATAGACAAACACAATGTCCCTAGTATGCCTCTACTTGACTAGCTCATTAATCAAAGATGGTTAAGTTTCCTGACCATAGACATGTGTTGTCATTTGATCAACGGGATCACATCATTAGAGAATGATGTGATGGACAAGATCCATACTTTAGCTTAGCATAATGATTGTTTAGTTTTATTGCTATTGCTTTCTTCATGACTTATACATATTCCTCTGACTATGTGATTATGCAACTCCCGAATACCGGAGGAACACTTTGTGTGCTATCAAACGTCACAACGTAACTGGGTGATTATAAAGATGCTCTACAGGTGTCTCCGAAGGTGTTTGTTGAGTTGGCATAGATCGAGATTAGGATTTGTCACTCCGTGTATCGGAGAGGTATCTCTGGGCCCTCTCGGTAATGCACATCACTATAAGCCTTGCAAGCAATGTGACTAATGAGTTAGTTATGGGATGATGCATTACGGAACGAGTAAAGAGACTTGCCGATAACGAGATTGAACTAGGTATGATGATACCGACGATCGAATCTCGGGCATGTAATATACGGATGACAAAGGGAATAACATATGTTCTTATGCGGTTTGACCGATAAAGATCTTCGTAGAATATGTAGGAGCCAATATGAGCATCCAAGTTCCGCTATTGGTTATTGACTGGAGATGTGTCTCGGTCATGTCTACGTAGTTCTCGAACCCGTAGGGTCCGCACGCTTAACGTTCGATGATGATTTGTATTATGAGTTACGTGTTTTGGTGACCGAAGTTTGTTCGGAGTCCCGGATGAGATCACGGACATGACGAGGAGTCTTGAAATGGTCGAGAGGTAAACATTCATATATTGGAAGGTAGTTTGGATATCGGAATGGTTCCGAGTGATTCGGGTATTTTTCCGGAGTACTGAGGGGTTACCGGAACCCCCCGGGGAAGTGTTGGGCCAACATGGGCCGAAAGGAGAGAGAGGGAAGCCCGCGGGGGGGGGGGGGGGGGGCTCCTTGGGAGTCCGAATAGGACAAGGAGGAGGGGTGGCGCCCCCCTTCCCTTTCCCTCTCTCTCTCCTTCCTATTCCCCTCGGTGGAAGAAAGGAAAAGGAGGGGGGCGAATCCTACTTGGACTAGGAGTCCAAGTAGGACTCCCCCCATGGCGTGCCCCTCCTGGCCGCCGGCCTCTCTCCCCCTCCTTTATATGTGTGGCCAGGGGGCACCCTAAAGGCACAACAGTTGTTTCTTAGCCGTGTGCAGTGCCCCCCCTCCACAGTTTACTCCTCCGGTCATAGTGTCGTAGTGCTTAGGTGAAGCCCTACGCGGAACACATCACCAACACCATCGCCACGCTGTCGTGCTGACGGAACTCTCCCTAGACCCTCTACTGGATCAAGAGCTCGAGGGACGTCATCGAGCTGAATGTGTGCTGAACATGGAGGTGCCGTACATTCGGTACTTGGATCAGTTGGATCGTGAAGACGTTCGACTACATCAACCACGTTAACTGAACGCTTCCGCTTTCGGTCTATGAGGGTACGTGGACACACTCTCCCCTCTCATTGATATGCATCTCCTGGATAGATCTTGTGTGATCGTAGGATTTTTTTGAATTACTACGTTCCCCAATAGTGGCATCCGAGCCAGGTCTATGCGTAGATGACATGCACGAGTAGAACACAATGAGTTGTGGGCGATAATAGTCATACTTCTTACCACCAACGTCTTACTTTGATTTGGCGGTATTGTTGGATGAAGCGGCCCGGACCGACATTACATGACCGCGTTCATGAGACTGGTTCTACCGACGTGCTTCGCACACAAGTGGCTGGCGGGTGTCTGTTTCTCCAACTTTAGTTTAATCGAGTTTGACTACGGCCGGTCCTTGTTGAAGGTTAAAACAGCACACTTGACAAAAAATCGTTGTGGTTTTGATGCGTAGGTAAGAACGGTTCTTGCTAGAAGCCCGTAGCAGCTACGTAAAACTTGCAACAACAAAGTAGAGGACGTCTAACTTGTTTTGCAGGGCATAATGTGATGTGATATGGTCAAGACATGATGAGATACAAATTGTTGTATGAGATGATCATGTTTTTATAAGTTATCGGCAACTGGCAGGAGCCTTATGGTTGTCGCTTTATTGTATGAAATGCAATCCCCATGTAATTGCTTTACTTTATCACTAAGCAGTAGCGATAGTCGTAGAAGCAATAGTTGGTGAGACGACAACGATGCTACGATGGAGATCAAGGTGTCAAGCCGGTGACAATGGAGATCATGACAATGCTTTGGAGATGGAGATCAAAGTCACAAGATGATGATGGCCATATCATGTCACATATTTTGATTGCATGTGATGTTTATCTTTTATGCATCTTATTTTGCTTAGTACGGCGGTAGCATTATAAGATGATCTCTCACTAAGTTTCAAGAAAAAGGTCGAAGGGGAACTTCAAGAAGAACGACAACCAAGTTGCTGCTCAAGGGAAGAACCCCAAGTCTGGACCTAAGCCTGAAACTGAGTGCTTCTACTGCAAAGGGACTGGTCACTGGAAGCGGAACTGCCCCAAGTATTTGGCGGATAAGAAGGATGGAAAAGTGAAAGGTATATTTGATATACATGTTATTGATGTTTGTTCGCACACGAACACGTTACCGTGTACCTCCAACACCGAGGGTGATGCACCGCAGCTCACGTCGACGGAGACCCGTCCGGAAGGGCGGTACGCAATCAATCCGGCGGGCGTTTTAAAGACTCGAAACCCCACACGCCCGGGAGGGACCCCGTCAGGGCACGCGGTGGCTATGGGCCGCCCAAGGTCGACCTGATCGCCCCTAGGGCCTCGAGGTTCGCCGCCCTGCAACAAGAAGAACAGACGAAGAACGAGGAAGAAGAAGAACAAAGGGAGAGGATAAAAGTAAAGGTAAAAGTGGTAGATAGATTTGTTCGATTGTGTGTTGTTCAATCGGCCATGACCCCTTAGGTATATAAGAGGCGGCTGGAATTCCCGTGCAAGAAAAAGGCTTGGATTCACGTCCAAAACCCTAGTTAAATTCGGATTGGTTTTATCCGAACTTTCCAAAACTGTTCGGTTTAAACTAGCTGCACCTTTCAGGTCTTTTTTGTGATGGTAAACGACCTCGGATGGAAATGAGTCCAAAAGCAATCTTGACCATTTCGACGAGATGAACAACTTTCATGTTGAAAGTTTTTGATCAGAAGTCATCTTGAGGGTCAAACCGCTCGTGCAAAATAGGCTATTATTCGCGCTACCTCGCGCAAAATAGACTATGCGCTACCCATCAGACATGGCGTCTTGTGGGGCGCGCCATTTTCTGCCTCTTGACAGAGCTGCATTCCGATGGCTCTAACTTTTGCATACGAACTTGGATTGGAACGACTTTTCTATCAAAATCAATCGTTTCGACGAGACGAAGACAATCCGTGTAGATCGTTTTTCCATGTGAGGCGGTCTTGGGGGTGTAATGAGCCGAATAGTGTTCTGAATACAAAATCTCAGTATTTCGAACACAACTTCGGCCTTCGAGATGAGATCGGATGGCGATGGCCCAAACTTCAAAGATGTTCATATCAAGAATATGAAACTTTTTTATGTAGATCACTTCTCCATTTGAGGCCATATTAATCAAGTTCTTGACCGTGCCAAAATCTGGTGTCAACAATGTGTACCTTACTAATGCTCGTAGTAGCGCCTGGGTATTTGATACTGGTTCTGTTGCTCATATTTGCAACTCAAAATAGGGGCTACATATTAAACGAAGATTGGCTAAGGACGAGGTGACGATGCGCGTGGGAAATGGTTCCAAGGTTGATGTGATCGCCGTCGGCACGCTACCTCTACATCTACCGTCGAGATTAGTTTTAGACCTGAATAATTGTTATTTGGTGCCAGCGTTGAGCATTAACATTATATCTGGATCTTGTTTGATGCGAGACGGTTATTCATTTAAATCAGAGAATAATGGTTGTTCTATTTATATAAGTAATATCTTTTATGGTCATGCACCCTTGGTGAGTGGTCTATTTTTCTTGAATCTCGATTGTAGTGATACACATATTCATAATATTGAAGCCAAAAGATGCAAAGTAAATAATGATAGTGCAACTTATTTGTGGCACGGCCGTTTAGGTCATATTGGTGTAAAGCGCATGAAGAAACTCCATGCTGATGGGCTTTTCAAATCACTTGATTATGAATCACTCGATGCTTGCGAACCATGCCTTATGGGCAAGATGACTAAGACTCTGTTCTCTGGAACAATGGAGCGACAACTGACTTGTTGGAAATAATACATACTGATGTATGCGGTCCGATGAGTGTTGAGGCTCGCGGCGAGTATCGTTATTTTCTGACCTTCACAGATGATTTGAGCAGATATGGGTATATCTACTTAATGAAACATAAGTCTGAAACATTGGAAAAGCTCAAAGAATTTCAGAGTGAAGTGGAAAATCATCGTAACAAGAAAATAAATTTTCTACGATCTGATCATGGAGGAGAATATTTGAGTTATGAGTTTTGTCTTTATTTGAAACAATATGGAATAGTTTTGCAACTCATGCCACCTAGAACACCACAGCGTAATGGTGTGTCCGAACGTCGTAACCGTACTTTATTAGATAAGGTGCGATCTATGATGTCTCTTACCGATTTACCACTATCGTTTTGGGGTTATGCTTTAGAGACGGCTGCATTCACGTTAAATAGGGCACCATCTAAATCCGTTGAGACGACACCATATGAACTGTGGTTTGGCAAGAAACCTAAGCTATCGTTTCTTATAGTTTGGGGCTGCGATGGTTATGTGAAAAAGCTTAAACCTGATAAGCTCGAACCCAAATCAGAGAAATGTGTCTTCATAGGATACCCAAAGGAGACTATTGGGTACACCTTCTATCACAGATCTGAAGGCAAGATATTCGTTGCTAAGAATGAATCCTTTCTAGAGAAGGAGTTTCTCTCGAAAGAAGTGAGTGGGAGGAAAGTAAATGTCGGAGTAAATGGCCACGGGTAGCCTAACCGACTGCCCCTGGTTCTTCTAAAAAAATTATCAGGCCTTTGGGCCTTCGAGCACTCTAAGCATTGGACCACCTCCCCTAGCCGGCTACCTCTGAAGCCGACTCACGGAAGGCGGCCCAGCCTCAGCCACCTCCCTCCCGGGATAACCGCGGGGTGGCCGACTCCAGGAAGCCGGCCTCGAAGAGCGCCGACTCCAAGAAGCCGGCCAAGACCGCAACCACCAAAGCTACGCCACATAATGGTGACAAGATGAGGTGTGGCCACAGTGCGGCCTACTACCCCCAAAACCCGAGGCAGGCATGGCCACAGGACGCCGTACGGGATGGCCATCTCCCGTCCGGCTCGGCACTGTAGCCATGCTAGCCTCGACGTCACCCACGGCAGACGCCGGTACGGCCCACGGGCGGCGGACCCCTCCAGCCAGAGAGAGACGCGGAGGCGGCCCAGCCTTCCCCAGTCGGCCAAGGGCGTAGCCGGCTCCCAGAAGTCGGCTACCCCCTCCCTCGAAGCATGCGCCACATTAAGGAGACAAGACGAGGTAAGGCTACAGTGAGAGCCCTCAAGGCGGCTCACTGTAGCCACGCTTACCTCAACGAAGCCCTCGTCATCAGGGGCGAGGCTACAGTAAGCAGCCGCCGACAAGATCTTAGGCGGTGGGGCCGGCCTGTCGACCAAGAGGCCGGCAGCCGGCGGGACCCACTAGTCGGCGGGCCCCAACAGCCGGCGGAGAAGCCGGCGAGCGTAGACACTGACGGCTGGGACCAGTGCCCAGCCGGATTACAATTGTACCCTCGGGGGGTAGGCCTATATAAACCCCCCGGGGCACCCATGCAAAGGGTGGGCTTCTGAGCATAGCACACACACCATAGAGAGAGAGAAGCAAGAGCTAGCCTTGTTCTTCTTCTCCCTTGAACCCAACAGCTCTAGGAGCGATTGTAGCTACTTTTCCTGATCTAGTGATCATGCGGAGACCCCGCAGAGCAGGACTAGGGGTGTTATCTCCTCGGAGAGCCCCGAACCTGGGTAAGATCCGCCGGCGTGCATGTCTTCGCCTCATCCCGTTTCCAGGCACCGGCGACGTCTTATTGGCACCCACAATGATAAGCCACCCGTTGGCATATGCCGCACCTACCACCCGACATTTGGCGCCCACCGTGTGGCCAGGTGCACCGTCGTCCGGAGACCTGTTCTGGACGGGAACCCTCTTCCTCCCCCGCGAGCGCAACCAGCCTGCTGCGCCCGATGGCGTTTGCCTCGACGCGCTGCAAGGCGTCGACGACGCCTGCGCAGCGATCTGCCTCGCCGATCTGCTCGGCGAGACTCGCATCTCCGACGAGCCTGCGTCCGACGCAGGCACGGACTACCCCGAGAGCCGGCTCGTCAGCCTCCTCGATCAGCTTCACGTCTCCAGCGAGCCTGCCGCAGACTTGGAGTTGGTCGGCTCCACCGACCCGATGCTCGTCGACTCCGACACGGCATCGCTCGATGCCTACCCCTCCGACGTGGTGGTCTTCGATGATCCTCTCCCTCGAGCTGCCAGCGGCAGCAGCGCTGTCACCGAAGTGTTGGTCATCAGCCACGTCGCCAACTCGGGCGAGAACGCCCACGACGCCCTGCAAGCAGCGATGCACGACCTCTCCGTCCCCATCCCGGCCGATGCCGACGCCGAGACCCTGGAGGCACGCCGCCTTGCCCTCATCGCGGAAGGCCAGAAGATAGCCTCCATGAGACGCCTCACCGAGGCCCACCAGCGCGAAGTCGACCGCGCCGCCTTCGGTACGCCGCCGCCTAGCGGTCCGAGCCGAGCCGGCTTCGTCCAGAAGCGTGGCGCGGCCGTCGCCAGCATGCTGGGGGCAGATCGCCCCGTCTACGCCACCCCGCTCGAGAATTTGCGAGCCGCTCAGGCGGCCGCAGAAGAGCTCAATGGGCTGGGAGCCGATGAGCTCCCCTACATGACAAGACGGATCCAGGAGCTGATCGACGCGGCTGCAGAATGGCACGAAGCCGGCGCCCGTGCTGATAGTCATCCCCCGCGCCGGGAGCACGCCGCGACGTCCCGCTCGCCGACTGCGAGCGGCGCCCGCCAGAAGAAAGACAAGGAGCCGGCTGCTAGCCGCAGCCGGACTCGCGTCACCATCGAGCGCGACGCGGAAGGCCGCCCGCGAGCGGTGGAGCACCAAGGAAATCTGCCTCCTCCCCCACCTCGAAGAGAAAGACGTCTCACTCCACCGCCTATCACGCACCCGACTCTTGGCGACCGACTCGGCCGCCGAGAAGGAGTCGGCGAGAATGACGCCCGCCACCGGATCGACCGCCTTGCTCGGTCCTTGGCGTTAGAAGAAGAGGACGATGTCGGCCCGCCATGCTTTGGCCCCCGCATCCGCGACGAGCCCTTCCCCAAAGGGTTCTCGCTCCCCAGAGACACGCCCAAGTACAACGGCTTAGTGAAGCCGGAAGATTGGCTCATCGACTACTCCACGGCCGTCAGCGTAGCCAACGGCAACCGGCGCGTCGCCGTGAAGTACGTCCCCCTCATGCTGCAAGGCACGGCGCGCACATGGCTCAACAGCCTCAAGCCCTACAGCATCAACAGTTGGCTAGACTTCACGGAAGTCTTCGTCCGCAACTTCACCAGCACCTACAAGCGGCCTCCCAAGCCTCGCCAGCTCTCCCTCTGCGTCCAAGGGCCCAACGAGTAGACCCGCGACTACCTCACGCGGTGGGCCAAGCTCCGCAACTCCTGCGAGGGGGTGCACGAGGTTCAGGCCATCGAGTATTTCACCACCGGGTGCCGAGAGGGCACCCTCCTCAAGCACCGACTCCTCTGCGACGAGCCGGCTACCCTCGACGAGTTGCTGATCATCGCGGACAAGTACGCCATGGCCGACTCCTCGATGAAGACCGAGCTTCGAGTAGACGCCTCGGGGAAGGTGATTGCTCCGGCTCCCAAGACGCCGGCTGGCGACCCTAATCGGTGCCCCTACCAGAACGATCACAAGCGCAAGGCCCCCATGCCGACTTCCACCAGTCGGCAGGTGGCCACAGTTGAAGATGAGCAGCCCGAAGAACGGCCTGCTCCCAAGAAGAAGGGCGGCAGGCCGGCTTGGCAGCCGGCCTTCTCTTACGAGCAGGCTCTTGACGCCCCCTGCAAGTTCCACAGCGGCGCGAAGCCGTCTAACCACACGACCCGAAAATGCCACTGGCTCACGCGAATCACCAAGGGCGAGGGGATGTTGCCGCCTCCGCCTCCCGGTCCGCCGCCTCCAGCCCCCCAGCAGCCAGCGGCTCGGCCGGCAGTCGGCGCCATCCAAGACGAATTCCCTGAAGAGCACGCCGCCTACGTCGTCTTCACCAGTCAAGCCGACGACAAGCGCAGTCGGCGCCGACAACATCAAGAAGTTAATGCGGTCGCCTCTAGCGCCCCCGAGTTCATGCACTTGTCAGAGAAGCCAATCAGCTGGAGCCAGGCCGACCACCCAGAGGTGATGCCTTCTCCTGGCTCCTATGCAATGGTCTTGGATGTCACCCTCGCGACAGAGAGGCGAGCTGCCCGATTCTCCCGCGTCCTGATAGATGGCGGAAGCAGTATCAACATACTGTACCGCGATACCATGGAGAAGCTGAACATCAAAGCGAAGCAGCTTATGCCGAGCCGCACCGTCTTCCATGGTATCGTCCCCAGCTTGTCTTGCTCCCCAATCGGCAAGATTAAAATGGATGTTCTCTTCGGAGACAAAGATCATTTTCGCCGAGAAGCAATCTGGTTCGAGGTAGTGGATTTGGAGAGCCCCTATCATGCTCTGCTTGGCCGACCTGCTCTGGCCAAGTTCATGGTTGTGCCCCACTACGCCTACCTGAAGATGAAGATGCCGAGCTCGAAGGGGATCATCACGGTAGCCGGGGACTACAAGAAGTCCATCGAGTGTGCCATGGCCAGCAGCCGGCTGGCCGAGTCCCTCGGGGTGGCAGAAGAGAAGAAGATGCTGGAGCGGGTTGTGGCCATGGCCGGCAAGCAGCCGGCCCTGTCCCCCAACCCCAAAGATTATGATGCGCAGGGCTCCTTCCAGCCTGCCAAAGAGACGAAGAAGATACCTCTGGACCCGGAGAACCCGGAGAGGTTCGCTGTCATTGGGGCGAACTTGGACAGTAAATAGGAAGGCGAGCTCGTCGACTTCCTCCGTGAGAATCGAGACATTTTTGCATGGTCCCCAAAGGACATGCCGGGTGTCCCGAAGGATTTCGCCGAGCACAAACTACATGTTCGCACCGACGCGAAGCCAGTCAAGCAACCCCTCCGCCGACTGTCAGAAGAGAAGCGTAGAATCATGGGAGAAGAGATAGCCTGGCTCCTTGCCGCTGGCTTTATCATGGAAGTGTTCTTTCCAGAGTGGTTTGCCAACCCAGTTCTGGTTCTGAAGAAGAATAACAAGTGGCGTATGTGTATAGACTACACCAGCCTGAACAAGGCTTGCCCAAAGGATCCGTTTGCTCTGCCACGGATTGACCAAGTGATAGACTCCACAGCCAGATGCGAGCTGTTGAGTTTTTTGGACGCCTACTCAGGGTACCATCAGATCAAGTTGGACCCAGCTGACCGCCTGAAGACTGCCTTCATCACACCCTTTGGAGCTTTCTGCTACCTGACTATGACATTCGGCTTGAGGAATGCCGGTGCCACTTTTCAGCGTTGCATGCAGAAATGCCTCTTGAAACAACTCGGCAGAAATGCCCACGTCTATGTAGACGACATTGTGGTGAAGACAGAGAAGCGCGGCACCTTGCTGGAAGACCTGAAAGAAACATTCGCCAACTTGCGCCGATTCCAAATCAAGCTCAACCCCGAGAAGTGCGTGTTCGGAGTGCCAGCCGGCCAGCTGCTAGGCTTCCTGGTCTCCGAATGCGGCATCGAGTGCAACCCCGTCAAGATCAAGGCCATCGAGAGGATGGAGATTCCCACCAAATTGCGAGATGTGCAGAAGTTCACCGGCTGCTTGGCCTCCCTGAATCGTTTTATCAGCCGACTAGGAGAGAAGGCTCTCCCCCTGTACCGACTCATGAAGAAGTCCACTCACTTCGAGTGGAACGACCAAGCCGACCAACCTTCCATGAGTTGAAGAAAATGCTGACCACTCCGCCTGTCCTGGCAGCGCCGACTGAAAAGGAGCCCATGCTCCTCTACATCGCCGCGACTAGCCAAGTCGTCAGTACTGTTGTTGTGGTCCAGCGCCCGGAAGAAGGCCGAGCCCAGCTAGTCCAGAGGCCGGTGTACTACCTAAGCGAAGTGCTATCCAGCTCAAAGCAGAACTACCCGCACTACCAGAAGATGTGCTATGGGGTATATTTCGCCACCAAGAAACTGAAGCCCTACTTCCAAGAGCACCCCATCACGGTCGTGTGCACCGCCCCGCTCGCCGAGATCATATGCAGCCGGGATGCATCCGGCCGGGTGGCTAAATGGGCCATTGCACTGGCGCCCTACACGATCTTCTACCAACCCCGCACCGCCATCAAGTCCCAAGCACTGGCCGACTTCCTCGTCGACTGGGCCGAGACCCAGTACCTACCGCCGGCTCCCGACTCCACCCATTGGCGGATGCACTTTGACGGGTCCAAGATGCGCACCGGCTTGGGAGCCGGCATCGTCCTCACCTCTCCCAAAGGCGACAAGCTCAAGTACACACTGCAGATCCACTTCGCCGCCTCCAACAACGTGGCCGAGTACGAGGCGCTCGTACATGGGCTCCGGCTAGCCAAAGAGCTCGGCATACGCCGGATCCTGTGTTACGGCGACTCAGACTTGGTGGTCCAGCAGTCGTCTGGCGACTGGGACACCAAGGACGCGAACATGGCGAGCTATCGATTCCTCGTCCAGCAGATCAGCGGGTACTTCGAAGGGTGTGAGTTCCTTCACGTGCCAAGGGCCGACAACGACCAAGCAGATGCCCTAGCACGAATCGGCTCCACCCGACAAGCCATACCGACTGGCGTCTCCCTCCAGTGCCTCCTCAAGCCGTCCATCAAACCATCTCCAGAGTCGGACTCCATCTTCGTACCGCCTGCGCCAGATACAACCGGATCCGACTGGAGGAACCCCGCAGGCGGCACGGGACTTCGACAACTGGCCTGGGGACTGCCATAGTCACACCCAGCCTGGGGACTTGAGAACCCGGCCCAGGGACTGCAGCAGTCGGCCCGGGGACTGCAACGACACAAGAAGCGGTGGCCGGCTCCAATTCCACGCCACCCAACCCACCCACCCGAGTCATGGTGGCTACACTAACAGAAGAAGAAGTCACAGCTCCATCATGGGCCCAGCCATCCTCAAGTTCCTAGTCAGCAGAGAGCTGCCGGCTGATGAGATCTCAGCAAGACTAGTGCAACGATGAGCCGCAGCATATACAATAATCAACATAGAGCTTGCGAAGCGCAGCGTCACTGGGGTCTTCCAGCGTTGTGTCGAGCCAGAAAAAGGAGTGGCAATCCTCAAGGATATCCACCAAGGCGAATGCGGCCACCACGCAGCCTCAAGATCACTTGTGGCCAAGGCTTTCTGCCATGGTTTCTTCTGGCCGACTGCCTTGGAGGATGCTAAAGAAATAGTCAAGAGCTGCAGAGGATGCCAAGTTTTTAGTTCCAAGCAACACCTGCCGGCTTCTGCACTCAAGACCATTCCCCTCACCTGGCCTTTTGCCGTCTGGGGACTGGACATGGTGGGCCCTTTCAAGACAGCCCGCGGCGGCTTGACGCATCTACTTGTCGCTGTGGACAAGTTCACAAAGTGGATCGAAGCAAAGCCGATTAAGAAGCTGAACGGGCCGACTGCCGTGACATTCATCACTGACATCACTACTCGGTACGGCGTGCCGCACAGCATCATCACCGACAACGGCACGAACTTCGCCAAAGGAGCACTGGCACGTTTCTGCGCGATGCAGGGCATCCCACTGGACTTAGCGTCCGTTGCCCACCCGCAGTCAAATGGCCAGGTCAAGCGAGCAAATGGACTCATCCTCTCCGGCATCAAGCCCCGACTGGTTGTACCACTAGAGCGATCGGCCGGCTGCTGGCTCGATGAGCTGCCGGCTGTCCTCTGGAGTCTGCGCACTACACCCAACAAGTCAACCGGCTTCACTCCATTCTTCCTCGTGTATGGTGCCGAGGCTGTCATCCCAACGGACATCGAGTTCGACTCGCCTCGGATCACCATGTACACGGAGGAGGAGGCCAAGGAAGCAAGAGAAGACGGCGTCGACCTACTGGAAGAAGGCCGGCTGTTAGCACTCAGCCGATCCGCCATCTACCAGCAAGGGCTGCGCCGCTACCACAACCGCAAGGTCAAGCCAAGATCCTTCCAAGAGGGCGACCTTGTGCTCCGACTGATCCAGCGAACAGCCGGCCAGCACAAGCTCTCGGCCCCTTGGGAAGGCCCCTTCTTCATCAGCAAGGCACTAGGCAATGACTCCTACTACCTGATCGACGCGCAAAAACCAAGAGCACGCAAGAGAGACGACTCCGGCAAGGAGTCGGAGCGACCATGGAACGCAAACCTCCTGAGAAGATTTTACAGTTGAAAGCAGTATGTATCATGCTACCCTTTTGTATTAAGTACAAACCAACAGGCCCCCCATACAGTACTCGGGGACTGCCTTTGTTTATCCATGAATGACAAGTGTCATATCCATGAATGTATTATTACATTTTATTTCTTGTTGGGCACCGGGTTCGACTAGTCGGCCCGGGGACTGGCCGCCTTGAGCTATATTAAAAAGTTCTACCTGAGGTCAGACAAGTAGTGTGCCGGCTCCCGAGTCCTCTCTTGCTGAAAGTCGCAGCTCGAAGAACCGACTGTCGGACTAGCAAGAGGCAAGGCAGAAAGGATGCCCACACGAAAAACGGCTAAGGACCAACGACCTTATATAGCAAAAAGACGGCCTCCAACCACGCTTGCCGGCTGTCAGAACAGCCGGCTGGCTGGCTTCCTAAACACTTAGCTTTAGTCCAACAAAGCTAGAGTACTCCCCCCCAATTGGCCAAGCACTCCTCCAGCTACAGATTGCAGAGCAACTGTCTGACTGGGGAGGCGGCAACCAAGGGAGGGCGGCAAAGGAAACAACAGAAGGACAAAAAGTAAAGTACGAGGAAAGGCCAAATGCATGCATAAGTTATATATACATATAAAGCCCCCAACAGGCCGGCAATCGACATGGTCCGAATACACCCCCAGTGGGTGGAATTGTGCAGACTTAACAGAATATTGTTCCAAAAGTAACAAGACAGGAAAACAAAAGATGGCAGACTAGACTAGGGCGCGGTGCGGGAGCCGAGCTGGTCGGTGAAGACGGCCTTGCCGGCTAAAGGAGTGGCCGCCTAGCGGGTCTCGGCTTGGTCACCACCAGTGGCAGGTGACGCGCTCGCGCGTGACGTGGTGCTGGAGGCGCGGTCAGGCTGAGGCTGGTCGGCTGCTCCACCAGCCGGCTCGGCGTCTTCACCTTCCTCCTCCTCCTCTTCGCCCTCGTCGCTGGAGTCGATCTCCTCCGCCGAGCCTTCACCATCCGCCGGGTTCAACCCGAACCACTCCTCCGGCTGGGCGACACCGTTGTCATCTACCTCGGGGGCGAAGACGCTGGTGTCGGTGTAGTCGGCGATCGCCGAAGCCCGCCGGATGATAGCCGGCCGCGCCGGCTCCAGCTCCGTGTCGGCTTGCTGCCGCCAAGTAGCCAGCTGATCCAGGCTCAGGCCGGAATACCAGGCCTTGACGAACTCCAGCGCCCGCCTGGCGCCGGACCGAGCCGCCGAGGCTTTCCAGGCTTCGAAGCGGCCGACTGCCACCTCCAGCCAGTCGGCAGTTTGACTGGGGGTGCGAGGAACCACTTGGCCGGGCCAGAGGGCGGCCAATACTTGTGCCCTGGCACGCTGAAGCCGGCGGAGCAGTCGGTGAGCCAGCTGGATGCGGGCCTGGATCGCCAAGAGTTGCTCCTCCAGCGAACGGCCGGCGGTTGGCGAAATCTCGAAGCCAGCCTGCCTCCGCGCCTGGCGGCGGGACTCAATGACCTGGTTGGCGGCGGTAGAATAGCCAGGGAAATACTCTGTGCAAGAAAGAAGAAGAAAAGAAGAGAAGAACACCAAGTCAGAAAACGAGCCAAAAGCGGCAGACGGCAAGAAAGGACGAAGAAGTAGGCGGCTTACCGTCAACCAGATCTTCGATCTGACCGTAGCCAGAGATCAGAGTTTTCCTCGCTTCAGCCCAGCCAGCCGCCTCCGTCTCGTACTCGGCCTGGAGGGCGGCTTCGCGGTCCTGCACCGCCTTCAGAGCCGCCTTGTGGACTTCCTCCTGGTCGGCCAACTTCTTGGCCAGGCGATCGCGTTCCTGCACCAAGGCGGCGAGCTCGGCATCCTTGGCATGAAGGGCAGTCTGAGACTCCCCCAGCTGTGCCCTCAGACAGGCGTTGGCCGCTGCAGAGACGGCAGAAAAAGAAAGAACAGTAAGAGGAAGACGTCAAGGAAGATCCGACCCGACTGCTCAGCTGTCGGCCCGAATCTCGGGGACTACACCCAGTGGGTGCGCTGACGTGCCCCCACATGAGATAAAGAACAAAGCACGTACCCCGGCTCTCAGTAAGGTCGGCGGTCTTCTGGGTCAGCTCCCAAGCCTGGGAGTTGAAGGCGGCCGCATGAAGATTGTGGTAGTCCTGCAAAATAGACAGAAGATCGAAGTAAGAACAAGAGTAGCAAAGCCAAATCCACTAAGAAGTTCCAAGCCGCCTGCTCAGCAGCCGACTCGGAACTCGGGGACTACACCCAGTGGGTGCGCTGACGCGCCCCCACGGAAGAAATCAAGATCAAGAAGAAGCAAGATAAGAAGACTAACCCGGATGGCCGCCCGCGTCGCAAGGAAATCGTCGGTAAACTGCCTCAGCGCCGCAGCCTGGGCCTGGAGCCGGTTCCGGACGTCCTGCGCGGCCACGTTCATCACGGCCGTCCCCCCGCCCGGCGTCCACCCCGAGGTAGCGCTGGCCACCTCCACATCCTGGGTCGACGAGCGGGAGCCCACGGCCGGCTGCGGCTCCGACGCGGCCTTCTGCGGCTCCGACGCGGCCTTCTGCGGCTCTGACACAGCCTTCCCCACGCGCCGGCTCGGCGGCATCCGGACCGCCATCTCAGTCCTCGCGGCCGGCTCGCCCCCCGCCGACTGCGCAGGCGGCAGATCAGGCCGGCCGCCTTGAGCCGCCCCAGTTGGCAGGGTCGGCACCGGCGCCCTCTCCAGGACGACGACGTCGTCGTCCCTCTCCAGCCCTGGTTGGTCGCTGCCGGCTCCTTCTGGCGAGGGCTCCAGGGCCCCAGGCGCTGCGACGCGCAACGGGGTGACCATCAAGGCCTCCTCCACCGCTGCCGCAGCTACGGCGTCGGCGCGCGCCTTCGCCGCCTCCTCCTCCTGCGCCGCCTGGGCGGCAGCTGCCTTCCGTGCCTCCGCCTCCCGCGCCTCCCGCTCCTCCCGCGCCTCCCGCGCGTTCCGTTCTGTCGCTTCCTGAAGGTCGGCAAGGGGGTCCACGCGGTGAGTGGTGCTCCCAGACCCCCTCGGTGACTCGACGACGGAGGCGGCAGCCGCCCGCTCAAGCGACAATGGAGCTCTGGTTGTTTGGAGAAGAAAACAAGGATTCAGGAACCACCAGAGAAAACAAAGAAGAAAGAGTACATGAAGGGGTTTGAACTTACGCCGACACCATCTGCGGTTGCTTCACCGTCTTGCGGAAGCGAGCCGCCTTCGCGGCCGCCTCCTCCCGCCTAGTCGCCGCCGCCCCGCCCCTGGGCTTCTCCGTCCGACTGCCGAACAAACCCTGTGCGGCACGACGCTTTTGACCGCCGCCCCGAGCAGGCGGTGCGGCGGAGGAACCAGCACCGCGGCCAGATGCCGGTTGACGGCGCGGGATGACTTCGGCCTCGTCGTCGTCCGGCCATTCGTCGAAGGTGACTCCATGCCCGGAGCCGCCTGCTTCGCCGCCGGCTTGGCCACCACCCGGCTCGGTGTTGTCGTCCATGGCGGCCGCCCCCAAGTCGGGGTCCTCCAGATCGTGCTCCGTCCGGTCGGGAACAAATCGGCGCTCCGCGTCCGACCCGCCGGCAGGCCGAAGAAGAGGGCTCTGTCGAAACAAGCCGACTAAGTTAGAGTCGGCCAAAAGGAACTCGGCAACAGAACTGAGAAAAGAAAAAGAGACAAGAAGAACATACCGTAGGCGGCGGATTGGCTCGACTATATGGCTCCTTGCCGAACTGCCACTCTTCGATGAGTTTGCAGTTCGCTAGGTAGTTCACCATATAGGCAACCTCCGCGTGCGGCATGTCCTTGGTGCACATCCTGCTCGGATCGAGCTGGCCGCTCATCTGACTGATCAGATGAGGGCGGCTCTGGAGCGGGAGTACTCGGCGCGTGACGAAGGCGGCCAGCAGGTCGGGCCCCGACAAGCCCTCGACTGGATCATCACCCGCACTCGGGCGATGGCTGCGTTTCCAGCCGGCGTCAGCGTCACGGCCCGGTATGACCACTGAGGCCGCCTTCCCGCAGGTGGGCCGGCTACGTGAGCCGGCAGGTTGATGTAGTCGCCCCGTGGGGCGATGTTCCGCACGTAGAAGTACGACTTTTGCCACCTCTTCACCGATTGGATCAGCGGGATGACGGGGAAGGGGTTGTCGGCGACCGCCCTCCGCACCGCGATGAAGGCGCTAGTCTGAGCCGGCACGCCCTGCATGCGCATGCCCAGCTTGGACTGGAAGAACTCCCCCCAGAGCTCGAGGGTAGGGAGGACGCCGAGGTAGCTTCGCACAGGGTGACGAAGGCAGACAGCAGCACCACCGCGTTTGGGGTGAGGTGGTGCGGCTGGAGCTGGTAGAACTCGAGCCAGGGGCGGAAGAAGGCGCTCACGGGCAGGCCGATGCCGCGCAAGAAATGCGAGCGGAAGACCACCCAATCGCCCTCCCGCGGCTCCGGCGTAATTTCCTTCGCCGGCGCGAGACGGACCTCCACCTTGTCCACGCCGGGCAGCCGCCGCGTCTTGCGGAGGAACTCGACGTGATCCTCGTGGACGTTGGAGCCGTCCCAATCCCCGCCATATTGCTCCGTGGCGGGAGGCATGGCGAAAACGAGCGCGGCGGCGAAGGAACGAGTGGTGGAAGAGCGCGATGGCGAGGCGCTGCTGCAAGAAACGGCGAGAGAAAGAAGATGGTGGAAGGAGGACGAGCGTGCGAGAGCCTGCCGCACTCCCTCTCCCCCTACTTATAGCCTCGCGAGGTGAAGCCGGGGAGGCCGGACGTGGGGTGGGACGTGGGATTAACTGCACCCACTCCCCCCACGCCTCGCGATTATTACGCCCTAAAGGCGAGCCGAAACTGCCGCAAGGAGACGTGCGGGCGGTTTCGGGTTGCAGAGAATCTGCGCCTGGGCCCTGGCGTGGACGTGGCGGGCCCCCGCCCTGCGGCGACGTCCCGTCGCGCGCGTGGGCTGGCAGGCTTTCTGGCCGAGAGAGGCCATGTGGTTCGCAGACGACAAGTGGCCGGCCCGCGGCCCGGTGCACGCATTGGTGAGATCCCGCCCTCCGACTCCGAAGTTTTCGACCAAGGCAGCGCGCCTAACCAAAGCCGGCTCCCAGCTGCCGACTTGTCAAGATAGGAAGCTGATCGAGCTTCTCAAACTCCTACCCAACATCGAAGCCCAATCAGCTTCGGGGACTACTGTCGGAGTAAATGGCCACGGGTAGCCTAACCGATTGCCCCTGGTTCTTCTAAAAAAATTATCAGGCCTTTGGGCCTTCGAGCACTCTAAGCATTGGACCACCTCCCCTGGCCGGCTACCTCTGAAGCCGACTCACGGAAGGCGGCCCAGCCTCAGCGACCTCCCTCCCGGGATAACCGCGGGGTGGCCGACTCCAGGAAGCCGGCCTCGAAGAGCGCCGACTCCAAGAAGCCGGCCAAGACCGCAACCACCAAAGCTACGCCACATAACGGTGACAAGACGAGGTGTGGCCACAGTGCGACCTACTACCCCCGAAACCCGAGGCAGGCATGGCCACAGGACGCCGTACGGGACGGCCATCTCCCGTCCGGCTCGGCACTGTAGCCATGCTAGCCTCGACGTCACCGACGGCAGACGCCGGTACGGCCCACGGGCGGCGAACCCCTCCAGCCAGAGAGAGACGCGGAGGCGGCCCAGCCTTCCCCAGTCGGCCAAGGGCGTAGCCGGCTCCCAGAAGTCGGCTACCCCCTCCCTCGAAGCATGCGCCACATTAAGGAGACAAGACGAGGTAAGGCTACAGTGAGAGCCCTCGAGGCGGCTCACTGTAGCCACGCTTACCTCAACGAAGCCCTCGTCATCAGGGGCGAGGCTACAGTAAGCAGCCCCGACAAGATCTTAGGCGGTGGGGCTGGCCTGTCGACCAAGAGGCCGGCAGCCGGCGGGACCCACTAGTCGGCGGGCCCCAACAGCCGGTGGAGAAGCCGGCGAGCGTAGACACTGACGGCTAGGACCAGTGCCCAGCCGGATTACAATTGTACCCCCGGGGGGTAGGCCTATATAAACCCCCCGGGGCACCCATGCAAAGGGTTGGCTTCTGAGCATAGCACACACACCATAGAGAGAGAGAGAAGCAAGAGCTAGCCTTGTTCTTCTTCTCCCTTGAACCCAACAGCTCTAGGAGCGATTATAGCTACTTTTCCTGATCTAGTGATCATGCGGAGACCCCGCAGAGCAGGACTAGGGGTGTTATCTCCTCGGAGAGCCCGGAACCTGGGTAAGATCCGCCGGCATGCATGTCTTCGCCTCATCCCGTTTCCAGGCACCGGCGACGTCTTATTGGCACCCACAATGATAAGCCACCCGTTGGCATATGTCGCACCTACCACCCGACAATAAAACTTGATGAGGTAATTGTATCTTCTCCCGAATTGGAAAGTAGTTCATCACAGAAATCAGTTCCAGTGATTCCTACAACAATCAATGAGGAAGCTAATGATGATGATCATGAAACTTCAGATCAAGTTACTACCGAACCTCGTAGGTCAACCAGAGTACGGTCCACACCAGAGTGGTACGGTAATCCTCTTTTGGAAGTCATGTTACTAGACCATGACGAACCTACGAACTATGAGGAAGCAATGATGAGCCCAGATTCCAGAAAATGGCTTGAGGCCACGAAATCTGAGATGGGGTCCATGTATGAGAACAAAGTGTGGACTTTGGTTGACTTGCCCGATGATCGGCAAGCCATAGAGAATAAATGGATCGTCAAGAAGAAGACTAATGCTGACGGTAATGTTACTGACTACAAAGCTCGACTTGTTGCGAAAGGTTTTCGACAAGTTCAAGGAGTTGACTACGATGAGACCTTCTCACCCGTAGCGATGCTTAAGTCTGTCCGAATCATGTGAGCAATTGCCGCATTTTATGATTATGAAATTTGGCAAATGGATGTCAAAACTGCATTCCTTAATGGATGTCTTAAAGAAGAGTTGTATATGATGCAACCAGCAGGTTTTGTCGATCCTAAAGGTGCTAACAAAGTGTGCAAGCTCTAGCGATCCATTTATGGACTGGTGCAAGCCTCTCGGAGTTGGAATATACGCTTTGATAGTGTGATCAAAACATATGGTTTTATACAGACTTTTGGAGAAGCTTGTATTTACAAGAAAGTGAGTGGGAGCTCTGTAGCATTTCTAATATTATATGTGGATGACTGATACGTCTCCAACATATCTATAATTTTTTATTGTTCCGTGCTATTATATTATCTGTTTTGGATGTTTAATGGGCTTTAATATGCTCTTTTATATTATTTTTGGGACTAACCTATTAACCGAAGGCCCAGTGCCAGTTTCTGTTTTTTGCCTATTTCAGTGTTGTGCAGAAAAGGAATACCAAACGGAATCCAAACAGAATGAAACCTTTGCGAGGATCTTTCTTGGAACAAATGCAATCCAGAAGACTTGGAGTTGAAGTTTGGAACTCCTCGAGGCGGCCATGAGGCAGGAGGGCGCGCCCCCCACCCTCATGGGCCCCACGGAGCTCCACTAACGTACTTCTTTCACCTATATATACTCTTATACCCTATAAACATCAGGGGAGCCACGAAACCACTTTTCCACTGCCGCAACCTTCTGTACCCGTGAGATCCCATCTTGGGACCTTTTCCAGCGATCTGCCGGAGGGGGAATCGATCACGGAAGGCTTCTACATCAACACCATAGCCTCTCCAATGATACGTGAGTAGTTTACCACAGTCCTTCGGGTCCATAGTTATTAGCTAGATGGCTTATTCTATCTCTTTGATTCTCAATACAAAGTTCTCCTCGATGTTCTTGGAGATCTATTCGATGTAATACTTTTTGCGGTGTGTCTGCCGAGATCCGATGAATTGTGGATTTATGATCAAGATTATGTATGAATAATATTTGGTTCTTCTCTGAATTCTTATATGCATGATTTGATATCTTTGCAAGTCTCTTCGAATTATCGGTTTAGTTTGGCCTACTAGATTGATCTTTCTTGCAATGGGAGAAGTGCTTAGCTTTGGGTTCAATCTTGCGGTGTCCTTTCCCAGTGACAGTAGGGGCAGCAAGGCACATATTGTATTGTTGCCATCGAGGATAAAAAGATGGGGTTTATATCATATTGCTTGAGTTTATCCCTCTACATCATGTCATCTTGCTTAATGCGTTACTCTGTTCTTATGAACTTAATACTCTAGATGCATGCTGGATAGCGGTCGATGTGTGGAGTAATAGTAGTAGATGTAGAATCGTTTTGGTCTACTTGACACGGACGTGATGCCTATATTCATGATCATTTCCTAGATATTCTCATAACTATGCGCTTTTCTATCAATTGCTCGGCAGTAATTTGTTCACCCACCGTAATACATGCTATCATGAGAGAAGCCACTAGTGAAACCTATGGCCCCCGGGTCTATTTTACATCATATAAGTTTCCGATCTATAATTATAGTTTCCTATTTATTTTATTTTGCAATCTTTACTTTCCAATCTTTACAACAAAAATACCAAAAATATTTACTTTACTATCTTTATTAGATCTCACTTTTGCGAGTGACCGTGAAGGGATTGACAACCCCTTTATCGCGTTGGTTGCAAGGTTCTTGATTGTTTGTGCAGGTACTAGGTGACTTGCGTGTAATCTCCTACTGGATTGATACCTTGGTTCTCAAAAAGTGAGGGAAATACTTATGCTACTTTGTTGCATCACCCTTTCCTCTTCAAGGGAAAACCAACGCATGCTCAAGAGGTAGCAAGAAGGATTTTGGCACCGTTGCCGGGGAGATCTACGCTCAAGTCAAGACATACCAAGTACCCATCATAAACTCTTCTCTCTCACATTACATTATTTGCCATTCGCCTCTCGTTTTCCTCTCCCCCACTTGTAAAACGATTTTCAAAAACCTTTGTCTTTCTATCGCCATGGCCGAACCAAAAGGGGCTAAGGGTTTTCTCCCGGGTTTTAATACTTTGAATAGTCCCTCTGTCATGTCTAAGCTCATATATAATGATGCTATGGAAAGACCTACCGGGGTTATCGATGAGAGTTTGAATAATTTCCATGAAGATGACCCTGGAATTTTTCGTTATTTGCTTGATGAAACTTTGAAAGATGCTTGGGATAGGCTATTAAGGATCCGAGCCAGCTATGTGCCCCAATATCAAATCGAGATATACTTAGTTTTTATGTTGGCTTACCTTCTTCTTTTAAGAATTTTGGATTCTATTTTTGAAGAAGGTTTTCTTGTGGGGGATGCCATCGATACCAATGAAAAGATGAAAACTATATTTGGGCACCCTATGAGTGAAAAAGTTGAATCTACTTCTCTTTTGTGTTTTTATCAGAATGAAATTATCAAAGAGATGAAGGCTAGTTTAGATGCAAATGTAACATCCCAAATTTTCAATTTCGAATGTTATACATTAGATCATCATTGCATAACATATTTTATTGCATTTTGGCAAATCCTCGATAAATCCTAAGCAACTCAAGGACCCTCGGAGAGAGTTGGGGATTTTCTCAGTTTTTCATATTTGATTTTTATCAAATAATAAAACGAGGATTTTTTGTTTTAATTATTTTCCTCTCCCAAAAATATTTTATATTAAAATAAATGAGAGGAGAAAATATGACTTCTCCAAAATAATTGAAATATTCGAGGAAAAATATTAAAATCAAATATTGGATTTTATTTGCAATTTTAATTGCATTAAAAAATTGCACGTTTTCAAAACTGCATTTTTGGGCCAAGAAAATGTTCACCTTGTTCTAATTATTTTAATTAGACGGGGAAATTTGTTTTAACATTTGTGGATTTTTATTTATTTTTCTGTGATTTTTTTAGATTCGGCGCATTTAAAAAAAAATTCCCGCGCCCGACTGGGCCGAGGCCCAGCCGAGCCAGGCCGGCCCGTCCCGTCGTTGTCTCCCTCCCGAGCACGCCACCGCGCCGCCGCCCGAGTCCGGCTCAAGCACGCCGCCCCGCCGCCGCCTTGCCCCCTCCTCCACGCCACCCCCTCCCCCTCCTTAAATACCCCCTGCCCCGCCACCTCTCCTCACCCCGCTGCCCCCAACCCGCACCCGCTGCCGCCGCCAGGAGCGCTCGCGCCGCCGCCCCGGAGCCCGTGCGCCGCCGCCCGCCGCCTCCCGTCGTCGCCTCGCCGCCGCCAGAGCCCCGCCGCTCCTCGCCCACCCCGCCGGAGCCCTGCCTGAGCTGCCCGCCGAGGTAGCCGAAGCCGCCGCCGCCGAGTCCGGTTTAAAAAAAAACCGATTCGGTTTATTTTTTTCGAAACCCTAATTTTTTTAGATCGGTTTTTCTGGTTTTATTACTTAGTGAACGTTCACTGACCCGTTCGTTTTAACGAACGTGTTCGTCGGATTGTCGCTGTTAACGAACGTTCGTTTGTTTAACTGTTCGTCAGTTTTTCTTTTTCATCGGATTTTCCGCGATTATTCCAGATCGTGATTTCCGATCAGATCTTCGTTTTCGTTTAAGTTTTCGCTCGTTTATCGGAATCAGGCGATTCAAGCGCCTAGAGTTTCATCCCGAAATTCTCTTTCCGTTTAACCCACTCAAACAAGTTTTTGCTACTGTAAAATTTGACCTAGATCCAGAATAGTAAACGAAGCTTGTTTCTCTCGCCGTTTGACTTTCGTTGGTTCGTTCGATTTGATTCTTTTTTCAAACCGGAGTTCTTAAGTTGAACTTTCTGGTTAGATCTTTATTTGAGTTTTACTTGTGCATTAGATGAGTACTTATTGTTTGCTTGTTTGTTTGCGATAGAGTACCCGGAGTGCGCCGCTTGCTACTTCGAATCTCTAGGTTTCACGGATCATCAGCAAGGCAAGTAACACTTTGATCATACTTTTCACTACCCAGTTTTATTGCATTAGATCAATCCTCAAACATTGCATGGTTAGGATCCAATTAAATTGTTGGTATTGGGAAGTTGTTGAGGTAGTACCTATTGTCCTTTATTATCAAACCCTTGGGAGTTACTTCTACGTTGCTTATATCGCTATGCTATGCTTGTAGACGTGGATTGGGTTTGAGAGATATTCATGACAGATGTGAGATTGTTAATTAATGGTTTACTTAAGGTGGCAACTAAAACTCACATCTGGGTGGATTGAGGCACCTGGAGAACCCAGTGCTGCCTGTATTTTCGGATATCCTGGAGTACCCGTGTGATCATCCTATGGACCGCCACCCAGGCTCAAAGGGATCATGAGATTATTCATTCTAGAAACTTCCGTGTGCAGCCACAAGCTATTATGGGCTCTAGCATAGTTGATTAAGTTGTGTGAGCTCTTGAAGAGGTAGACTAGCAGATGTAGGGGATGTAGGTGGTACGGTCTACCCGGAGTAGAGAGTTTACGCTTCTGAAAGACTGTGTCTCGGTCATCCGTTTCTCAAACATCATGCAGCGCGAGAATCAAGCGGAGGCGATCGAGTCTTGTGGGGAAAAGTGCACAAACCTCTGCAGAGTGTACAAACTAATCATGATTAGCCGTGTCCCCGGTTATGGACGTCTTGAGTATCTAGTACCTGGATTATCATATGAATCTCATCATCATGTTACTTTAATTAATTTTGTTGGGTTAATGATGATACTTAATTGGGATTGAGTTGGAGGTACCTTCTCAATGTTTCACAACCACCATGATAGTTAAATAAAATTTATTCCTTTAAAGTAGGGAAAAATTGGCTTTTCGCAAAACTGTAACCATAGAGCTTGCTACCAGCCATATATGCATGTAGTATATCATTATTCTGTTCATTACTCTCTATGTGTTACATTGCCAGCATATTCCATGTGCTGACCCGTTTTCGGGCTGCAACGTTTCATGTTGCAGACTTTTCAGACGACGAGTAAGGTGCCTTAAGTCGTGGTCTTATACTCAGTGATGCCGTTGGAGTTGATGGACTCACCTATCTTCCAAGCCTTCCGCTGTTATCGTATTAGATGGCCTTAAGCCATATTTATCATACTTATTCTCTTTTGAGATATTCGTTGTAATAAGTGTGTGATTGCTACTCTGTTATAAATCCTCCATTTGTACTGTGCGTGTCAGCATTACTGATCCAGGGATGACACTGGTACACAGCAGCACAGACTGTTTGAGGTCTGGTCGCTACAAAGGTGGTATCAGAGCACACGCTGACTGTAGGACACGACCACTAAGCTTAAAACCCTAGAACACTTCTCTCTTCTCATTTATGACCCCTCTCCACTTTCTACTCTTTTAGGAATGGCGGATGCAAGGAGCAAGTTCATGCAACTAGATGAAGATACGCCTTTTGGACGACACTTGAAGGAAGTTACTAAGTACTTGAACATTGGAATACCAAGCATCACCGGAACCTACAACGCCACATTACCTGAAGAGGAGAGCTGGAAGATTCAAGTTCAAGTTCCAGGAAGGACGTTTGCGCCAGTCACTGAGCCTATAAAGTTGGCTTTTGAAGCACCCACCTGGAGTTTAGGGAAGAGCATGGCAGCCCACATCTCTATGGGACGCATTGGAGAAGTCTACCACAGGGAGCTTAAAGACACTATTTATCAGATTTGTGGACGCCGAGACGAGCAATGGGTGATGATTAGCACCAAGAAGGATGGATCAATTGCAGCTTTCATCCAGGAGCAAAACCAACACATTCGTCGCCAGGAGAACCAGATGTGCTCAGACAAGATAGATCTGAAGAAGGCATTGACGAAGATCAAGGATCTGGAGGAAGAACTCAAGGCTACACGCGAGGATTATTTGGAGGAAATCCTCGCACTAGTAGGGAAGAATGACGACCTGGAGAAGAAGATTGGAGTATTCATGGGAAATCCAGTATCAAAAGCAGAAGATGATGAATGCGCTAGCCCGGATAACTACATCATCATCGACGACACCGACTCGGACCCTAGTGAAGATGACTTTGTTGATGAAGCTGGAGCAGATATCATGGAGTCTTCGACTGATCAAAATTTCTAGTAGACCACCATATCAGTAGTAGTTTTCTCCCATATAATAGTATAGTTCAAGGACTTTTGTAATGCCAGTTAGATCGATTGTATGCCTTGTTTGAATTGATTGAGTGATATTGATTGTGTTTGTCTCATGAGCATATGGGTAGTGTTTCTTTCTAGACCTCATTCTATTCTAAACTCTCATCTTTTCTAACCTATCAGATGCCTCCGAGACGCGACACCGGATTTGTTTTCCCACCGGAGATCACCCAGTTGATTCAGCAACAGAATGCCCTGATGCAAGTGTTAGTACAGAACCAAGGCAACAACAACAACAACAACCCACCACCACCACCTGTTGATCACCTAGCCCGTTTCTTGAGGCTAAACCCGCCGGTGTTTTCCAGCAACATCGAGCCGATTGTTGCAGATGTAGCTCCGCAAAGTTGGAAGGGAGTTGACCACTGCAGGATGCACAGATGCGGAAAGAGTACGTTTTGCCGCACATCAGCTTGATGGACCCGCAGCATCATGGTGGGAGAATTACACAACCACACACCCTATTGACACTGTCACATGGGACCAGTTTCAGCAAGCTTTCCGTACAGCCCATGTTTCAGCAGGAGCTATGGCTATGAACAAGCGTGAGTTTCGCAACCTACGCCAAGGAGGACGCACCGTAGGCCAGTATGTGGAGGATTTCAGCAAGTTAGCACGTTATGCACCAGATGACGTTGCCACAGATGCAGCCAAGCAGGAGAAGTTTCTGGAAGGACTGAATGATGAGCTGAGCATGCAGCTCATGGTAGCAACCTTCAACAACTACCAGGAGTTGGTAGATAGATCACTCATGATTGAAGGGAAGCAGCAGCAGATTGAAAACCATAAGAGGAAGTATGGACAAGGGAAGTACAATTCTGGAGCCCAGCAGAAGCCACATTTTGCCCCGAAACCGGGAGGACAGTTTCAGCATACCCATGGAGGAGGTAGTTCGCACAACCATAGTGGACCCAAGAATGGTAATGGGAATGGAGGAATCAACGGGCAGAACCGTAATAACCCATCTACCCCAGCCAAGAGGGATCTAAGTCACATTACTTGTTTCAAGTGCCAGAAGACTGGACATTATGCAACCGACTGTCCTGAAGCCCAGAATGGAAATGACAATGGAAGCTCTGGGAAGAAGCCGAACCCTTTCAACAAAGGACATGTGAACCACGTTAGCGTGGAAGAGGTTGAAGCATAGCCTGATGCAGTAATAGGTAAGTTTATGGTTAAGTCATTTACTGCACTCGTCCTTTTTGATACTGGTGCATCGCATTCATACATATCAAGGGGATTTGTGGATAAGTATAAACTGCCAACCCAAGCCCTTAGGTCACCCATGTTAGTAACCTCGCCAGTTGCAAAGTATATGGCTAGTTTATGGTGTGAACGGTTACCATTAAGGATTGGTAACTGCCTGTTTCCCTCAGACTTAATAATATTGGAATCGCAAGGATTGGATGTGATATTAGGCATGGATTGGTTATCAAAGTATGGAGGGAACATCGATTGTGCCAGTAAGTCGATTTTTCTTACCACCCCAGAAGGAAGAAGGATTAAGTATGTATCCCGGCATGTGCCGATGAGGACTCAAGTGAATTCCTTATCAGGAGTTGTACAGGAGGAAGTACCAGTGGTGAAGGATTACCCGGATGTATTTCCAGAAGAGTTGCCAGGCATGCCACCGGATAGAGACATTGAGTTCTTGATTGAACTTTTGCCAGGCACAGGGCCAATATCTAAGAGACCGTACAGGATGCCCGCAAAAGATTTGGAGGAGATTAAGAAGCAGATTAAGGAGTTGTTGGATAAAGGCTATATTCGCCCAAGTTCGTCACCTTGGGGATCGCCCGTACTTCTAGTGGAGAAGAAGGATGGATCGTTAAGGATGGTCGTTGATTACCGTGGATTGAATGAAGTGACCATCAAAAACAAGTACCCACTGCCGATGATCAATGATTTGTTTGACCGCTTACAAGGAGCTTAGGTATTTTCCAAGATCGATCTACGATCAGGATACCATCAGTTAAAGATTCGAGAGCAGGATATACCTAAGACGACTTTTACCACCAGATATGGGCTATATGAGTATACCGTTATGTCATTTGGTCTGACTAACACACCTGCCTATTTCATGAACCTGATGAACAAAGTGTTTATGGAGTTTTTGGATAAGTTCGTCGTGGTGTTCATTGACGATATTTTAGTCTACTCCAAGAATGAAGAAGAGCATAAGGAGCATTTGCGATTGGTACTTGAGAAGCTCAGAGAACACCAGTTATACGCCAAGTTCGGCAAATGTGAATTTTGGCTGAAGGAAGTTGGATTCCTCGGACATGTTATATCCGGAGAAGGAATAGCAGTAGACCCCGCCAAAGTTGACACAGTAACAAGCTGGGAATCACCCACGTCAGTTGGAGAGATCCGGAGTTTTCTTGGACTTGCAGGATACTACCGGAGGTTCATCGAGAATTTCTCATAGATTGCCAAGCCCATGACAGAGCTGTTAAAGAAGGACACCAAGTTCAATTGGACTGAGGAATGTGAAGCTAGTTTCCAAGAGTTGAAGGAACGATTGGTTACATCACCAGTGCTGATTCTGCCAGATCAACGCAAGGATTATGAAGTTTATTGCGACGCTTCTCGTCGAGGACTTGGAGCAGTGCTTATGCAGGAAGGAAGAGTTGTTTCATATGCTTCACGGCAACTTAAACCCCATGAGAAGAATTATGCCATGCATGATTTGGAATTAGCAGCCGTAGTGCATTCGTTGAAGACATGGAGACATTTTCTCATCGGAAACCATTGTGAGGTGTACACGGATCACAAGAGTTTGAAGTACATTTTCACGCAGAAGGAGTTGAATCTCAGGCAGAGGAGATGGTTGGAGCTTATTAAGGACTATGATATGAGATTGCATGATCACCCAGGGAAGGCTAACGTAGTAGCACATGCGTTGAGCCGCAAGAGCCATGTCAACACACTCATGACAGGAGAGTTACCCCAGGAGTTAGCCGAGGATCTTCGCGAGCTATGTTTGGAGATAGTACCGAGGGGCTATTTAGCAACGTTGGAGATTCAGTCTACCTTGATGGAAAAGATCAGAGAAGCTCAGAAGACAGACAAGGTGATTGATGAGATAAAGGAAAAGTTGAGCAAAGGTAAAGCCAAGGGATTTCGTGAGGATGAGCACGATACCTTATGGTTTGAGGACCGCGTTTATGTGCCCAATGATCCGGAGATCAGGAAGTTGATCTTGTAAGAGGCCCATGATTCACCATATTCGATTCACCCAGGAAATACCAAGATGTATTTGGATTTGAAGGATACTTTCTGGTGGACCGGAATGAAGAAGGATATTGCGGAGTATGTAGCAGTTTGTGATGTATGTCAGAGAGTGAAGGCAGAACATCAGAAGCCAGGGGGATTGCTACAACCATTGCCGATACCCGAATGTAAGTGGGATAAACTAGGCATGGATTTTATCACGGGATTGCCCAGGACTCGTTTAGGCTATGACTCAATATGGGTTGTAGTCGACCGTTTGACGAAAGTAGCTCATTTCATCCCAGTGAAGACCACTTACACCAGTGCTAAGTTGGCAAAGATATACATGACCAGAATCATATGTTTGCATGGAGTTCCGAGGACCATTGTATCAGATAGAGGAACCCAGTTTACCTCTAAGTTTTGGAATCAGTTACATGAAACCTTGGGAACCAGGCTAGAATTCAGTACAGCCTTTCACCCACAGACAGATGGACAGACCGAGAGAGTCAATCAGATTTTGGAAGACATGTTAAGAGCTTGTGCGCTAGATTATGGATCTAGTTGGGACGACAATTTGCCGTATGCAGAGTTTTCTTACAACAACAGTTATCAAACCAGTTTGAAGATGGCCCCTTTCGAAGCTTTGTACAGAAGGAGGTGTAGAACACCATTGTTATGGGACGAAGTTGGGGACCGTCAGTTGTTTGGACCAGATTTGATTAAAGAGTCTGAACAGAAAGTGAGGTTGATTCGCGATAGGCTCAAGGTAGCCCAGTCCAGACAGAAGAGTTATGCGGATTCAAAACGTAAGGAGACAGTTCACGAAGTCGGAGACAGAGATTACCTTCGAGTATCACCACTTCGAGGAGTGAAGCGCTTTGGAGTTAAGGGAAAGTTAGCGCCTCGTTTTGTAGGACCATACAGAGTTTTGGAACGTATGGGAGAAGTTGCCTACAAGCTGGAATTGCCTGAAGGATTGTCAGGAGTTCATGATGTATTTCACGTTTCCCAGTTGAAGAAGTGCCACGCAGAGATGGCTGAGATACCAGTGAGAGATACAGTGCCACTGGAAGCGATTCAGCTGGAAAGTGATTTGACCTATGAGGAGAAGCCAGTTAAGATTCTTGAGTATGCCAGCCGAGTCACCCGCAGTAAGGTTATCAAGTTTTGCAAAGTCTAGTGGAGTCACCATACGGAAGATGAAGCCACCTGGGAGCGAGAGGAAGATCTACGGAAGAACCACTCTCACCTATTTTCTAGCCAACCCGAATCTCGAGGGCGAGATTCATCTTAAGGGGGTAGGTTTGTAACATCCCAAATTTTCAATTTGGAATGTTATACATTAGATCATCATTGCATAGCATATTTTATTGCATTTTGGCAAATCCTCGATAAATCCTAAGCAACTCAAGGACCCTCGGAGAGAGTTGGGGATTTTCCCGGTTTTTCATATTTGATTTTTATCAAATAATAAAACGAGGATTTTTGGTTTTAATTATTTTTCTCTCCGAAAAATATTTTATATTAAAATAAATGAGAGGAGAAAATAGGACTTCTCCAAAATAATTGAAATATCGGAGGAAAAATATTAAAATCAAATATTGGATTTTATTCGGATTTTATTTGCAATTTTAATTGCATTAAAAAAATTGCACGTTTTCAAAACTGCATTTTTGGGCCAAGAAAATGTTCACCTTGTTCTAATTATTTTAATTAGACGGGGAAAATTTGTTTTAACATTTTTGGATTTTTATTTATTTTTCTGTGATATTTTTTTAGATTCGACGCATTTAAAAAAATCCCGCGCGCGACTGGGCCGAGGCCCAGCCGAGCCAGGCCGGCTCGTCTCGTCGTCGTCTCCCTCCCGAGCACGCCACCGCGCCGCCGCCCGAGTCCGGCTCGAGCACGCCGCCCCGCCGCCGCCTTGCCCCCTCCTCCACGCCACCCCCTCCCCCTCCTTAAATACCCCCTGCCCCGCCACCTCTCCTCACCCCGCCGCCCCCAACCGCACCCGCCGCCGCCGCCAGGAGCGCTCGCGCCGCCGCCGCTCGCGCTGCCGCCCGCTGCCTCCCGTTGTCGCCCCGCCGCCGCCCGAGCCCCGCCGCCCCTCGCCCGCCCCGCCGGAGCTGCCCGCCGAGGTAGCCGAAGCCGCCGCCGCCGAGTCCGTTTTTTTTTTAAAAACCGATTCGTTTTTTTTGAAACCCTAATTTTTTTAGATCGGTTTTTTGGTTTTATTACTTAGTGAACGTTCACCGACCCGTTCGTTTTAACGAACGTGTTCGTCGGATTGTCGCTGTTAACGAACGTTCGTTCGTTTAACTGTTCGTCAGTTTTTCTTTTTCGTCGGATTTTCCGCGATTATTCCAGATCGTGATTTCCGGTCAGATCTTCGTTTTCGTTTAACTTTTCGCTCGTTTATCGGAATCAGGCCATTCAAGCGCCTAGAGTTTCATCCCGAAATTCTCTTTCCGTTTAACCCACTCAAACAAGTTTTTGCTACTGTAAAATTTGACCTAGATCCAGAATAGTAAACGAAGCTTGTTTCTCTCGCCGTTTGACTTTCGTTGCTTCGTTCGATTTGATTCTTTTTTCAAACCGGAGTTCTTAAGTTGAACTTTCTGGTTAGATCTTTATTTGAGTTTTACTTGTGCATTAGATGAGTACTTATTGTTTGCTTGTTTGTTTGCGATAGAGTACCCGGAGTGCGCCGCTTGCTACTTCGAATCTCTAGGTTTCACGGATCATCAGCAAGGCAAGTAACACTTTGATCATACTTTTCACTACCCAGTTTTATTGCATTAGATCAATCCTCAAACATTGCATGGTTAGGATCCAATTAAATTGTGGGTATTGGGAAGTAGTTGAGGTAGTACCTATTGACCTTTATTATCAAACCCTTGGGAGTTACTTCTACGTTGCTTATATCGCTATGCTATGCTTGTAGACGTGGATTGGGTTTGAGAGATATTCATGACAGATGTGAGATTGTTAATTAATGGTTCACTTAAGGTGGCAACTAAAACTCACATCTGGGTGGATTGAGGCACCTGGAGAACCCAGCGCTGCCTGTATTTTTGGATATCCCGGAGTACCCGTGTGATCATCCTATGGACCGCCACCCAGGCTCAAAGGGATCATGAGATTATTCATGCTAGAAACTTCCGTGTGCAGCCACAAGCTATTATGGGCTCTAGCATAGTTGATTAAGTTGTGTGAGCTCTTGAAGAGGTAGACTAGCAGATGTAGGGGATGTAGGTGGTACGGTCTACCCGGAGTAGAGAGTTTACGCTTCTGAAAGACTGTGTCTCGGTCATCCGTTTCTCAAACATCATGCAGCGTGAGAATCAAGAGGAGGTGATCGAGTCTTGTGGGGAAAAGTGCACAAACCTATGCAGACTGTACAAACTAATCATGATTAGCCGTGTCCCCGGTTATGGACGTCTTGAGTATCTAGTACCTGGATTATCATATGAATCTCATCATCATGTTACTTTAATTAATTTTGTTGGGTTAATGATGATACTTAATTGGGATTGAGTTGGAGGTACCTTCTCAATGTTTCACAACCACCATGATAGTTAAATAAAATTTATTCCTTTGAAGTAGGGAAAAATTGGCTTTTCGCAAAACTGTAACCATAGAGCTTTCTACCAGCCATATATGCATGTAGTATATCATTATTCTGTTCATTACTCTCTATGTGTTACATTGACAGCATATTCCATGTGCTGACCCATTTTCGGGCTGCAACGTTTCATGTTGCAGACTTTTCAGACGACGAGTAAGGTGCCTTAGGTCGTGGTCTTATACTCAGTGATGCCGTTGGAGTTGATGGACTCACCTATCTTCCAAGCCTTCCGCTGTTATCGTATTAGATGGCCTTAAGCCATATTTATCATACTTATTCTCTTTTGAGATATTCGTTGTAATAAGTGTGTGATTGCTACTCTGTTATAAATCCTCCATTTGTACTGTGCGTGTCAGCATTACTGATCCAGGGATGACACTGGTGCACAGCAACACAGACTGTTTGAGGTCTGGTCGCTACAGCAAATTTTTGTAGTGTGCTTAATATTTCTTCTACCATTAATGGCCACGTGCTTTCACAAAATAGAAAGATAAGTGCTTTAGATAAGAAATTTTCTCTTTATCACCAAAAGGGAGAAGATGGCAATACTTAGATCTATTCTTGTCTTTATGCCTAGCTAGGGGCGTTAAACGATAGCGCTTGTTGGGAGGCAACCCAATTTTATTTTTGTTCTTTGATTTTTGTTCCTGTTTAGTAATAAATAATTAATATATCCTCTGTTTAGATGTGGTTTTATGTTTTAATTAGTGTTTGTTCCAAGTAGAACCTTTGGGAAGACATGGGTGAAGTCTTTGCGATCTTGCTGTAAAAAACAGAAACTTTTGCTCTCACGAGATTAGATGCCATTTTTTACTGGAGAGTGATTTTAGGTTGATTATTTTTGCAGATGATTAATAGACAAATTACTCACGTCCACCAATTTATTTCAGAATTTTTGGAGTTTCAGAAGTATTCGTTTGATACAGATTGCTACAGACTGTTCAGTTTTGACAGATTCTGTTTTTCGTGTGTTGTTTGCTTATTTTGATGAATCTATGAGTAGTATCGGGAGGTATGAACCATAGAGAAGTTGGAATACAGTAGGTTTAACACCAATATAAATAAATAATGAGTTCATTACAGTACCTTAAAGTGGTGGTTTATTTTCTTATACTAACGGAGCTCATGAGATTTTCTGTTTAAGTTTTGTGTTGTGAAGTTTTCATGTTTTGAGTAAAGATTTGATGGATATTGGAATAAGGAGTGGCAAGAGCCTAATCTTGGGGATGCCCAAGGAAATCCAAGGTAAAATTCAAGGACAACCAAAAGCCTAAGCTTGGGGATGCCCCGGAAGGCATCCCCTCTTTCGCCTTTGTCTATCGATAACTTTACTTGAGGCTATATTTTTATTCACCACATGATATGTATTTTGCTTGGAGCGTCTTGTATGATTTGAGTCTTTGATTTTTAGTTTACCACAATCATCCTTGATGTACACACCTTTTGGAGAGACATGCATGAATCGGAATTTATTAGAATAGTCTACGTGCTTCACTTATATCTTTTGAGCTAGATAATTTTGCTCTAGTGCTTCACTTATATCTTTTTAGAGCATGGTGGTGGTATTATTTTATAGAAATTATTGATCTCTCATGCTTCACTTATATTATTTTGAGAGTCTTTTAGAACAGCATGGTAATTTTCTTTGGCTATAAAATTAGTCCTAATATGATGAGCATCCAAGATGGGTATAATAAAAACTATCATATAAAGTGCATTGAATACTATGAGAAGTTTGATTCATTATGATTGTTTTGAGATATGAAGATGGTGATATTAGAGTCATGCTAGTTGAGTAGTTGTGAATTTGAGAGATACTTGTGTTAAAGTTTGTGATACCCGTAGCATGCACGTATGGTGAACCGTTATGTGATGAAGTCGGAGCATGATTTATTTATTGATTGTCTTCCTTATGAGTGGCGGTCGGGAACGAGCGATGGTATTTTCCTACCAATCTATCCCCCTAGGAGTATGCGCGTAGTACTTCGTTTCGATAACTAATAGATGTTTGCAATAAGTATGTGAGTTCTTTATTACTAATGTTGAGTCCATGGATTATACGCACTCTCACCCTTCCATGATTGCTAGCCACTCTAATACCGCGCAACTTTCGCCGGTATCATACACCCACCATATACCTTCCTCAAAACAGCCACCATACCTACCTATTATGGCATTTCCATAGCCATTCCGAGATATATTGCCATGCAACTTTCCACCGTTCCGTTTATCATGACACGCTCCATCATTGTCATACTGCTTTGCATGATCATGTAGTTGACATCGTATTTGTGGCAAAGCCACCGTCCATAATTTTTCATACATGTCACTCTTGAATCATTGCACATCCCGGTACACCGCCGGAGGCATTCACATAGAGTCATATTTTGTTCTAAGTATTGAGTTGTAATTCTTGAGTTGTAAGTAAATAAAAGTGTGATGATCTTTATTAGAGCATTGTCCCAGTGAGGAAAGGATGATGGAGACTATGATTCCCCCACAAGTCAGGATGAGACCCCGGACGAAAAAAAGGAGGCCATAAAAAACAGAGAAAGGCCCAAACAGAATAAAAAAAGGGAAAAAGAGAGAAGGGGCAATGCTACTATCCTTTTACCACACTTGTGCTTCAAAGTAGCACTATGATCTTCATGATAGAGAGTCTCCTATGTTGTCACTTTCATATACTAGTGGGAAATTTTACATTATAGAACTTGGCTTGTATATTCCAATGATGGGCATCCTCAAATTGCCCTAGGTCTTCGTGAGCAAGCAAGTTGGATGCACACCCACTTAGTTTCTTTTTTTGAGCTTTCATACACTTAAAGCTCTAGTGCATCTGTTGCATGGCAATCCCTACTCACTCACATTGATATCTATTGATGGGCATCTCCATAGCCCGTTGATATGCCTAGTTGATGTGAGACTATCTTCTCCTTTTGTCTTCTCCACAACCACCATTCTATTCCACCTATAGTGCTATGTCCATGGCTCACGCTCATGTATTGCGTGAAGATTAAAAAAGTTTGAGAACATCAAAAGTATGAAACAATTGCTTGGCTTGTCATCGGGGTTGTGCATGATTAAATACTTTGTGTGATGAAGATAGAGCATAGACAGACTATGATTTTGTAGGGATAACTTTCTTTGGCCATGTTATTTTGAGAAGACATGATTGCTTTATTAGTATGCTTGAAGTATTACTGTTTTTATGTCAATATTAAACTTTTATTTTAAATCTTACGGATCTGAACATTCATGCCACAATAAGAGAATTACATTGAAAATTATGTTAGGTAGCATTCCACATCAAAAATTCTGTTTTTATCATTTACCTACTCGAGGATGAGCAGGAATTAAGCTTGGGGATGCTTGATACGTCTCCAACGTATCTATAATTTTTGATTGTTCCATGCTATTATATTATCTGTTTTAGATGTTTAATGGGCTTTAATATGCTCTTTTATATTATTTTTGGGACTAACCTATTAACCGAAGGCCCAGTGCCAGTTTCTGTTTTTTTGCCTATTTCAGTGTTTAGCAGAAAAGGAATACCAAACTGAATCCAAACAGAATGAAACCTTCGCGATGATCTTTCTTGGAACAAACGCAATCCAGAAGACTTGGAGTTGAAGTCTGGAACTCCGCGAGGCGGCCACGAGGCAGGAGGGCGCGCCCAGGGGGGTAGGCGTGCCTCCACCCTCATGGGCCCCACGGAGCTCCATCGATGTACTTCTTTCGCCTATATATAATCTTATACACTAAAAACATCAGGGGAGCCATGAGACCACTTTTCGACCGCCGCAACCTTCTGTACCCGTGAGATCCCATCTTGGGTCCTTTTCCGGCGATCTGCCGGAGGGGGAATCGATCACGGAGGGTTCTACATCAACACGTTGGCCTCTCCAATGAAGCGTGAGTAGTTTACCACAGACCTTCGGGTCCATAGTTATTAGCTAGATGGCTTCTTCTCTCTCTTTGATTCTCAATACAAAGTTCTCCTCGATGTTCTTGGAGATCTATTCGATGTAATACTTTTTGCGGTGTGTTTGACGAGATCCGATGAATTGTGGATTTATGATTAAGATTATCTATGAATAATATTTGGTTCTTCTCTGAATTCTTATATGCATGATTTGATATCTTTGCAAGTCTCTTCGAATTATCGGTTTAGTTTGGCCTACTAGATTGATCTTTCTTGCAATGGGAAAGGCACGTATTGTATTGTTGCCATCGAGGATAAAAAGATGGGGTTTATATCATATTGCTTGATTTTATCCCTCTACGTCATGTCATCTTGCTTAATGCGTTACTCTGTTCTTATGAACTTAATACTCTAGATGCATGCTGGATAGCGGTCGATGTGTGGAGTAATAGTAGTAGATGCAGAATCGTTTCGGTCTACTTGACACGGACGTGATGCCTATATTCATGATCATTGCCTCGATATTCTCATAACTATGCGCTTTTCTATCAATTGCTCGGCAGTAATTTGTTCACCCACCGTAATACATGCTATCATGAGAGAATCCACTAGTGAAAGCTATGGTCCCTGGGTCTATTTTACATCATATAATTTTCCGATCTATAATTCTAGTTTTCTATTTATTTTATTTTGCAATCTTTACATTCCAATCTATACAACAAAAATACCAAAAATATTTACTTTACTATCTTTATTAGATCTCACTTTTGCGAGTGACCGTGAAGGGATTGACAACCCCTTTATCGCGTTGGTTGCAAGGTTCTTGATTGTTTGTGTAGGTACTAGGTGACTTGCGCGTAATCTCATACTGGATTGATACCTTGGTTCTCAAAAACTGAGGGAAATACTTACACTACTTTGCTGCATCACCCTTTCCTCTTCAAGGGAAAACCAACACATGCTCAAGAGGTAGCAATGACATATTGTTGATTGGAAATGATACAGAATTTGTAGATAGCATAAAAGGATACTTGAATAAGTATTTTTGAATGAAAGACCTCGGTGAAGCTGCTTATATATTGGGCTTCAAGATCTATAGAGATAGATCAAGATGCTTAATTGGAATTTCAGAAAGCACATACCTTGATAAAGTTTTGAAGAAGTTCAAAATGGATCTGTCAAAGAAAGGGTTCTTGCCTGTGTTACAAGGTGTGAAGTTGAGTCAGACTCAATGCCCGACCACTGCAGAAGATAGAGTTACAAGGTGCAAGAATGAGTTCCTTAAACTTGTTCCTAGGAGTATTTTCATTGAAAATTTGTATGCTAAATCCTTGAAGAATTCCAAGTGTTTGATTGAAGAGTTGGAAAATAAAGATGACAATACTCAGATCTATGCGTTATGCCTAGTTGGGGCATAAAACGATAGCCCTTGTTGGGAGGCAACCCAATGAATAAAATTTATTTTTGTCTTTTTCTTTCTGTTCCTGAGTGTTTGCACAATTATGCTACTGTTATGATTGTATTTTTAATGTTTTAATTAGTGTATGTGCCAAGAAAAGCCTTTGGGATCATGTTGGGTGATAGTTGCTTTGATCTTGTTGCAAAACAGAAACTTTTGCACTCAGAGAAATAATTTTAATAAATCACAGAAACGTGCTTTTGCTCTGAATGTTTTACACAATATTGATATACAAATTTCACATGTTGTCCTAATTTTTCAGAATTTTTGGAGCTACAGAAGTATCAAAAGTTTTCAGATTGCTACAGACTGTTCTATTTTTGACAAATTCCATTTTCTTTGCGTTGTGTGCTTATTTTGATGAATCTATGGACTCTTTTGAGGGGTTTGAGCCATAGCAAAGTTTGAATACAGTAGATATAATGCAAAAATAAAATATGAATGGGTTTGCAATAGTACTTATATAAGTGATTTGCTTTCTTATACTAACGGATCTCACGAAGGTTTTGTTGAGTTTTGTGTGATTGAAGTTTTCAAGTTTTGGGTGAGATCACGATGGATGAAGGAATAAGGAGTAAGAAGAGCCTAAGCTTGGGGATGCCCATGGCATCCCAAGCTATTATCTAAAGAGAAGCAAGCAACTAAGCTTGGGGTTACCCGAGTGGCATGCCCTCTTTCTTCTAACGACCATCGGTATTTTACTTGGAGCTATATTTTTATTCATCCCATATCATGAGTTTTGCTTGGAGCATATTGTATGATATGAGTCTTTGCTTGTTTTGCCCTTTATTTTTAGTCTTGAATCCTTGCTGGACACACCTATTTGAGAGAGCCAAAATTATGCTATGACTTTTTAGAATTGCTCTCTATGCTTCACTTAAATCTTTATGAGCAATGGAATTGCTCTAGTGCTTCACTTATATCTTTTTGAGCACGGCGTGCTTTAGTATTTTTGAAGAAATGCTCTCACGCTTCACTTAGATTTATTTGAGAGTTAGTAAATTTTTTTAAGAAATTCTCTCTTGCTTCACATAAATTATTTTGAGAGAAGAAAATTTTTGTGCTCATGTTCTTCACTTAGATTTGTTTGAGCTATCAAAAGCAACATATGAAATTATTCCCAAAGTGATATATATTCAAGAGGGATATAATAAAAACTTTCATCAAGATCATTGGACAAAATAAACTTGATTCCTTGTAATAGTTTTGCGATATGATGATATAATATGCGAGTCATGTTGATGAGTAATTATGCTTTAGTAAGAATATTGGTGTTAAGGTTTGCGATTCCCTATGCAAGAACGAAAGTCAATAGTTATGCAATGATATTACATCCTACTTGTGGTGTATTATTCGGTGTTAGTTATGCTTAATGCTCGCTTATGAGATTTTTCGTTTCTTGGTTGGATGCTTCTCAATCTTTTGCTAGCCTTCATTTTGCACTAAGTATGATCACTACTTGTGCATCCAAAATCCTTTAAACTAGTTTTGCCATGTGAGTCCACTATACCTACCTATACGCGGTATTCTTTTGCCGTTCTAAGCAAATTTGTATGTGCCATCTCTAATTTTCAAAATAAATTTCTCTTTTGTGTGCTCGTACCGCTCATGAAAGGGTAGGGGGTGGCTGATATATTTCCATGCTAGATGTGTTATTCTCAAGGTGAGTGTTTATTCACTTGTCATTGCACGAGAGTACGGCAAAGGTATTAGGGATGCCCAGTCCCGAAATGAAAAAATGAATTTACTTTATGTTGTCAAATACTAAATTCCTTGGAAAGTGTTGGTATGGAAGGCACCCGTGGATACGGCTAGCCATGGAATGTGAAAGTATGGTGGAAAAAGGAATAAACTTTATTTTCTGTTTGGGAACCGCCTATGATATATCTAGCACGGAAAGTATTGGGAACTATTCGATCGTTTTCATTGACAGGAAAAGCATGCCACCCAAAATGTTTTATCTCTATCTTTTTCGCTTTGAGCTCTGGCACCTCTACAAATCCCTACTTCCCTCCGCGAAGGGCCTTTCTATTTACTTTATGCAATTTTTATTTTGAGTCTCCATCTTCTCTTATAAAGCACCAACTTAGGGGCACTATCATTGTACTTGAGCATTGGGTGTAGCTAATATGCGAGTGTGTTTCATGAATGGACCGATGATTGAGCATAATGGGCTAGGGATAATTTGCTTTAGTGTTGATATTTTGAAAGACATGGTTGCTTATTGATATGCTTGAGTATTGAAATCTTCATGTCAAAACTAGACTATTGCTTTGAATCATATAAATGTGGAAATGTCCATGCTACAAAGAAAAGAATATGTGATGAACATGTTAGGCAACATTCCACATCAAAAATTCTATTTTTATCATTCACCTACTCGAGGACGAGTAGGAATTAAGCTTGGGGATGCTGATACGTCTCCAAGTGTCTATAATTTTTTATTTTTCCATGCTGTTATATTATCATTCTTGGATGTTTTACAACCATTTTATAGCAACTTTATATCATTTTTAGGACTAACCTATTGACATAGTGCACATTGCCAGTTGCTGTTTTTTTGCTTGTTTTTTACTTTGCAGAAAATCAATGCCAAACGGAGTCCAAACGCAGAGTAACTTTTTGGAGATTTTTTCTGGACCAGAAGAACCTGTTGGGCCAAAGAAGTACCAGAGTGGGGCTCCGAGGGGAGCACAACCCACCAGGCCCAGGCGCGCCCAGGTGTGTTGTGCCCACCTCGGTGGCCTTCCACACCACCTCATTGCTCTATAAATACCCCAATATTCCAGAAACCCTAGGGGAGTGGACGAAAATCAATTCGAGCCGCCGCAAGTTCCAGAACCACCAGATTCAATCTAGACACCATCACGGAGGGGTTCATCATCCTCATTGGTGCCTCTTCGATGATTCGTGAGTCATGGTAGACCTACGGGTCCGTAGTTAGTAGCTAGATGGCTTCCTGAAAGTGCAACTAATCCCTTGGTGGTTTTGGTAATTCTTAACAACATATAGCTCATTGAACTAATATCCATTCAAGATGATCATTTCAGAAAATTCAATGATAGGCATGGCATGGACTAGAGATGTGGAGCCCTCAAAATGCAAAGGACACATATTGGCAAAAGCCCAAGACTCTACATTTTCATTTTAGTGATCCAAGATCATATTTAGTCCATAGGAAAAGCCAATACTATTAAAAGGGGATGAGGTGTTGCTTAATGGCTTGCTTGCTCAAAATGCTTAGTGATATGCTCCAAAAACCCTCAACCACTTTCTCATTTCCACATATGTCCTAAACCTAAAGTCAAACTCGGCCCCACCAATTTGATCTATCCGGCGCCAACGAGTTCACTTGACATAGCCACTGCCAGAAACCCTAATCAATTCGGTCTCACCGATAGGGATCTCGATCTCACCGAGATGGGATTGCAAACTCTCTGTTTCCCTTCATAATGTTTTGGTCTAACCGAGATGAGCGATCCGTCCCACCGAGTTCACAATGCAAACTCTCTGTTTCCTTTTTGTAACATTTCGATCTCACCGAAATGAGCGATCGGTCCCACCGAGTTTGTCTGACCAACTCTCTGTTTGCCTTTTACTGAAATCGGTCTCACCGAGTTCATGTGATCGGTCTCACCGAGATCAAGTTATGCCCTAACCCTAATGCATCGGTCCCACCGAGTTGATCATGTTGGTCCCACCAAAAAGCCTAACATTCACATTTTGAGCCATATCGGTCTGACCGAGTTTCACTATTCGGTCCTACCGAGTTTGGTAAGTTGTGTATAACGGTTAGATTTTGTGTGGAGGCTATATATACCCCTCCACCCATCCTCCATTCGTGGAGAGAGCCATCAGAACGTGCCTACACTTCCAGCATTCATTTTCTGAGAGAGAACCACCTACTCATGTGTTGAGACCAAGACATTCCAATCCAACCACAAGAATCTTGATCTCTAGCCTTCCCCAAGTTGCTTTCCACTCAAATCATCTTTACACCATAGCCAAATCTGTGAGAGAGAGAGTTGAGGGTTGGGGAGACTATCATTTGAAGCACAAGAGCAAGGAGTTCACCATCAACACACCATCTATTACCTTTTGGAGAGTGGTGTCTCCTAGATTGGTTAGGTGTCACTTCGGAGCCTCCGTCAAGATTGAGTTGAACCAAGGAGTTTGTACGGGCAAGGAGATCGCCTACTTCATGAAGATCAACCCTAGTGAGGCAAGTCCTTCGTGGTCGATGGCCGTGGTGGGATAGACAAGGTTGCTTCTTCATGGACCCTTCATGAGTGGAGCCCTCTGCCGATGTCAAAACCGGCGGATCTCGGGTAGGGGGTCCCGAACTGTGCGTCTAAGATCGATGGTAACAGGAGACGGGGGACACAATGTTTACCCAGGTTCGGGCCCTCTCTATGGAGGTAATACCCTACTTCCCGCTTGATTAATCTTGATGAATATGAGTATTACAAGAGTTGATCTACCACGAGATCGTAATGGCTAAAACCCTAGAAGTCTAGCCCGTATGACTATGATTATGAGTAGTCGCCTCCACAGACCTAGCCCTCTGGTTTATATTGAGACCGGAGGGAACTAGGCTTACATAAAGTCGGTTACAGAGAAAGGAATCTTCATATTTGGTCGCCAAGCTTGCCTTCCACGCCAAGGAGAGTCCCATCCGGACACGGGTAGAGCCTTCGGTCTTTGTATCTTCACAGTCGATCAGTCCGACCCATGGCTAACAGGACGGACGCTCGAGGACCCCTTAGTCCAGGACTCCCTCAATAGCCCCCGAACCAGACTTCAATGACGAAGTGTCCGGCGCGTAGATTGTCTTCGGCATTGCAAGGCAGGTTCCTCCTCCGATGACTTCAGAGTGATGTATTCGGCTTTCCATTTAATGTCGTACCCCTTGGCTTCTGCGTATCAACAATTTCAACTTCCGCGTGTCAAGCGAATGCGAGAGGTCAGGGTGTTTTTACACATAACACCCCGGCCCCATAAGGAGGAGTGTCTATTTAAAGAGATTGGATCTCAGACCCATTCAGCACCACGCGGAAAAAATCCTCAGAGCTTGCTAGGAAAGACCACTCCAACATCGCTAGCGCTCCCAGCTCTTCCTCCCGTCCCTGCGTCCCAGAAAAAGGCGATTGGGAGAAATATTCCGTATCCCACGGTCAGCTAGTGAAGCTACAAACACAGGGATTTCTCCCCCCCCCCCCCCGCGGATCTGGTCCCTGTTCGGGCTGGATTGACCTCCTTCAATGGCGAGGCCCAGGCGGAGAATTTCCCCAACCCATCTGGAGGGGAGCGAGTGTGCTTCGTCCCTTATCTGCTAAGAGGTGTCAGATTTCCAATTCGTCCATTCCTCCGAGGGCTTCTGGAGTATTATGGCCTCCAACTGCACAACTTCACTCCCGCCTCTATCCTGCACATCGCGGGTTACGTTGCTGTTTGTGAGCTGTTCCTGGGTTGTGAGGCCCATTTTGAATTGTGGAGAAAGTTGTTCTGTCTTGTCCCGCGTAACCACGAGGGATCCATATTTAAAGTGGGCGGAGCCGAGGTATGGCGCATCGCCGAGACCGGATACCTGTCCGGCACACCAAAGGAAGCATCTGAAGAATGGCCTTCCGAATGGTTCTATATTGAGGACGTCGCACTTCCTGACCCAGTTCGGAGGGGTCTTCCCGAGTTCACAAGCGTTCCTTCGAAGAAACACCACAGCTGGCGCCCTCGAAGCCTCGAGGAGGAAGATAGTGCGGAAGTTCGTGAACTCATGAGCAAGATAAAGACGCTCGCCCAGTCCAGATTATCAATAGTCGAGGTAATGGCGACTTCCATGGTACGGGGGGTTCAGCCACTCCAATACAGAGGGCTTCCCATGTGGCACTACAATGGGGAGGATGGCGCCTCCCACTGCGGCCGAAAGGGTCCGGACACCCCCGCCGCTTTGGCCAAAATATTGGCCGAACTGTTCAAAGGGGAGGAAGAGGAATTTCTTCGTATCAAGCGCAGAGATGGATTTTCCATGTACAATCCTCCTAGCTGGGTAAGTCCCAACCCCTCTGCTGTACTCACTCCACTCCCTAAGCCACTTTCAATGAATATTAATCCATCCATTTATAACAGCAATGGCGAAAGATCTCCGAGTGGCTTCACAGCCCCACCCCACAGCCAGAGGGCCACAACCGGGACCTTGACCCCGGATTCGAAGAGGATCCGGATATATTCGTGGTGCTCGAGGATGGGGTGTTTTACCAGGCGAGCTATGATGGCACGAAAGTGGCCATCACCACCGAGTATCCCGGTCTTCTCCCTGCTTCGCACGTAAGTAATCAGGAGACATTTCCTGCGAAAGAGTTCCCTCGTTCTGCCTCACCCACCGCACTGTCTTGTGCTCAAAAGGGGAGGCGTTCGGCGCGCCATGCTACTCCAGAGGCTACTCCAAAGAGAGCGCCCCCCACGCCGGGCAAGCCTTTGAAGAGGAAGGCACGAAGGCACGACCGAGCCTTCATCGAAGAGGTATGGATTTGCAAATATGCCCCTTGGCAGTCACATCCAACTGTGACATTATCCGTTGTGTCTTATTAGAAAAAGCGTTTGCCGGACTATGTCTGGGAATCTTACCGGCCGCGCCTCCACAAGTCAGGTTCCCGATCCTGCTTTAAAGGCAAGGGCTGATACGGGAGTGACGCCGGATTGTCCTTCGGCGGAGGAGTCGGATGATGTATCCGTCATAAACTCCGAAGTGGAGAGCGCCATGAATCATCGGGGCTGGAGAGCCGTTCTACACGACCCGGCTTTACGAACGAGGCGTTCAATGCCTTCAGCTCGGCTGATGCATATATCCAAGCTGCTTGAGACGGGCTTGCCAGAGCCACAGACCAACATGTAAAAGATATGCGGGTAAATTATTTTATACAAAACTGATAATGATATACCAGTAGCCCTCGAGACTTGAAGCCGTTGATACAACTGATTTAAGGGTCATTGTATAATCAGGTGCTGACGGAGAAGAACAACCTGTTGTCTCAGGAACTAGAAAAGTGTCAGACCCAGCTAACTGCTGCTACCGCCGAACTGGAGAAATCCAAGAAGGCATCACCTGGTAATGTTCCCATTCATCGAGAAAACATAATTATGTACCGGTAATGCTAACACTGTTGCTCATCTTATAGCAGGATCCTTAGATCAATTGAAGGAGCAACTGAAATCCACCCAAGCGGGAGAGAAAGAAGCCAAAAGACTACTGGCCGCGGGTGAACGTGTGCTGACACGAGTCAGAGATGAGAAAAACAAGTTGCAGGATGCCCACACCCAGCTGGGCGAAGAACTGAAAGATGTACGGGCCTAGCTGGCTGATTTCGTGAAGAAAAATAAGAGGCTGCACGGTGACATATTTGGTATGTGGTCACACTTACCTCCATGTAGTTCGGAGATGAAAGGGACTGACAGGATTATATCTGTAGGTATGCTAACCGGCCGTCCCGAAGAGGAGATGTCCGGAATCTTGGGCGATCTACTACAAGAGCTGTCGCAAATGCACGAGCAAGCTCGGCAGGCGATGCGAAGTGTTGCCAAGGCTTTATGGCCATCCGCCTCCCCTCCAGGAAGGATGGAGGAGCTTATGCAGCTATTCAAGGGAGTGCGGCGGCGCTTCCGATTATGGAAGATATCGGCCTGCCGGGAAGGTGCATGAGAAGCCTGGGCCATGGTGAAAACACGGTATACCAAGCTTGATCCAAATCATATGGCCCGGGTCGGACCTCTATGGTTGGATGGGAAAGAAATTCCCGTTAATTTGGTATATGACCAAGTAGAAGTAGCCGCCAAGTATTCCCAGCAGGATTGTAAGTTAGACAGCCTGCTGGACGGTATAGAGGAGGAAATTTTTGAGTCCAAGTGACTATGTACTTTCCTTGACATATGTAACTCTAGCTGAATTGTAAAACGATTGTCATGGCAGACCTTTTCACTTCGACCTCTGGACCCGAAGGTGCGAAGTGTTTCCGGATATCTGAGCGGTAAAATAGACCGGGGTATGCGTGGAAACCAGGCGTAGGGGTCATAGTTGCTTGAACAGACAAGTTGTATCCAGCTAGTTATGTTATATTACATTATGATTGTAAGAAACATCTTCCAGAGAGAATAGTTCCGTTAAGGGTTCCTTTCCCTGGGTGTGCATGCATTAAAATGTATGTCCGAACTGTGATTGGAAAAGTCACAGTATACGTAACATCTGGGGGTTCACAATGGGGTGAATGCAAAAACATCTTTAATCCACCGACCGAATATTCCCTTAAGAACGCTAGCTTTTGGCTTCACCCAGTCTGAGGTACACATCCGGATGATCCGGCAGTAACAATCGTAGAGGTACTCCCTTTATGCCCTAGCCGAACTAACGGGAACGTAGCGCATAAGCACAGGAGCCAGGCAACCCAGCTTGGCCAAAACTTAAGTCATATCGATGCATATAATGGCGAAGAAAAGGTACATATGGAAAAAATGCATATGTGATGAGCTTGATGCTTGGAAAATAATAATAAGCTTCTGTCCGGGAAGCCCCCCAGGTATAATTGACGTACATATTTGAAGATGTGTATGTCACAAGTGCACGGTTTAACCGCACGAAAAGCATTAAGGCTAAAAAGGAAAAGCAAAAATAGAGGAAAAAGTAATGGAAACAATAGGGAGAAGGAGACGAACAAAGAGTTCGGCGCTAGGCATAGAATCTTTGGAGTCTGGCCGCGTTCCAGTGGTTCGACTCTAGGCGATTGTCTGACGCATCACGCAGGCGGTACGCTCCTCCTGTGTGAACTTCGTCAATGATGAAGGGACCCACCCACTTGGGCTTGAGTTTGTCCTTTTTCTTCTCCAGCAGGCGTAGAACAAGTTCGCCAACATTATAAGTCTTGGCCCGCACTTCTCTGCTTTGATACTTGTGAGCCTGCTGTTGATAAAATGCGGAACGGGCTTTTGCAACGTCGCACTCCTCCTCCAGGGCATCTAAGCTGTCCTGCCAATCAAGGTCGGCCTCTCTCTCTTCGTACATGCGCACTCGAGGTGAGTCATGAATAATGTCGCAGGGTAACATAGCCTCTGCGCCGTACACCATGAAGAAAGGTGTATATCCTGTAGTGCGATTGGGCGTGGTCCGCAGCCCCCAGAGTACAAAGTCGAGCTCCTCAACCCAGTGCATGTCTGTTTCTTTCAAAGACCGCACCAGTCTAGGCTTGATGCCGCTCATAATAAGACCATTGGCTCGTTCGACTTGACCCTTTGTTTGCGGGTGATAGACGGAGGCGTAATCGAGTTTAATGCCCAGATTGGAGCACCAGTTTTTCACCTCATCGGCTGTGAAATTGGAGCCGTTATCGGTGATGATGCTGTGTGGGACACCATAACGGTGTACAACGCCGGATATAAAGTCTATCACTGGTCCGGCTTCGGCCGTTTTAACTGGTTTGGCCTCTATCCACTTAGTGAATTTATCCACCATGACCAGCAGATATTTTTTCTTATGGCTTCCTCCTTTAAGGGTCCAACCATATCAAGTCCCCAGACCGCAAAAGGCCAAGTGATGGGGATTGTTTGTAGAGCGGTGGGTGGCATATGGCTCTGGTTGGTGAAAAGCTGGCATCCGACACAACGTTGGACAAGGTCCTGTGCGTCTGCTCGGGCCGTCGGCCAATAGAAACCTGTATGGAAAGCCTTGCTTATAAGGGCTCGAGCCGCGGTGTGGTGACCACCGAGACCGGCATGAATTTCAGCCAAGAGCTGCCGCCCCTCTTCCTCAGAGATACATCTTTGAAGTACTCCGGTAGCACTTTTTTATAGAGTTCTCCGTCGTGAACCTTGTAGGCTTTTGAACGCCGGACAATGCGGCGAGCCTCATTCTGATCCTCAGGGAGTTCTCGCCTATTAAGGTAGGCCAAGAAGGGTTCGGTCCATGGGGCAATGACTACCATGATGAGATGGGCCGACGGTGTTATTTCAGTGGCTGAGCCCCCGATGGTGTCAGTGTGTTCGGAATGTGGGGATGTGGTCGGATCCGGACTGGTGTTGCCGCTCTCCCCTTGCCACACCATGGAAGGCTTAAAAAGCCTTTCCAGAAAGATATTAGGTGGGACGGGGTCGTGCTTGGCGCCGATGCGAGCAAGGACATCCGCCGCTTGATTGCTTTCTCAAGCCACATGGTGGAACTCGAGCCCCTCGAATCGAGCTGACATTTTGAGAACGACATTACGGTAAGCTGCCATCTTTGGATCTTTGGCGTCGAAATCTCCATTTATTTGAGATATTGCGAGGTTTGAGTCCCCGCGCACTTCCAGGCGTTGTATGCCCATGGAGGCAGCCATCCGAAGACCATGCAATAAGGCCTCATATTCGGCTGCGTTATTGGAGTCTGTGTATAATATTTGGAGTACATACTGGACTACGTCTCCAGTGGGGGACGTTAAAACGACGCCCGCTCCTAACCCTGCCAGCATTTTGGAACCATCGAAATACATAACCCAGTTCGAATATGTGTCGTACTCTTCAGGGAGTTCGGCCTCTGTCCATTCGGCGACGAAGTCCGCCAGTACTTGGGATTTAATGGCTCGACGCGGTTTGTATGTTATGTCGAATGGAAGGAGCTCAATGGCCCATTTGGTAATCTGGCCCGTAGCATCGCGGTTGTTTATTATATCGTTGAGTGGTACTTCGGAAGCCACCGTGATCGAACACTCCTGGAAGTAGTGTCGTAGCTTCCGTGATGCCATGAAGACTATATATGCTATCTTTTGATAATGAGGGTACTGGGTTTGCATGGTGTGAGGACAGTGGATACGTAGTACTCCCTCCTTTCCGGTTTATAAGGCTCAATTCAAAAATCTCACCAACCAAGGTAGATGGTGAGTGGTGGAATACTTTTTGTAGTTTGCAAAAGCACCCAATTAATGCTCTTGTTTTCCTCAAAAAAGTATGTTTACCAATGCATTAATTGCAATGCATGCATGCATAAATTACATGCATTGGTCAATTTTCTCTTAATACTTGCATGCAATGATTTAATGCATCTTGGAATCTGAACATGTGATGGGGAACAACCAAATTGAGCCTTATAAAATGGAAAACCTAAAATTTTGAGATAAGCCCTATAAACCAGAAAGGAGGGAGTATACCGGCTTCTGAAGTGGGAATTTGTGTCCGACCTGCTCTCGCTCAACGACGAGCACGACGCTCACCACCTTGTGTGTTGCCGATCAGTATAATAACATGGGTTCGGCGACGTTCGGCGCGGCCAGGATTGGGTTGCTCGCTAGAAGGGCTTTTATTTCTTCCAGTCCGGCCGTTGCCGCATCCGTCCACTCGAAGTGATCGGTGCGGTGGAGAAGGCGATAGAGTGGCAATGCCTTTTCTCCCAATCTGGAGATAAAGCGGCTTAAAGCTGCCACACATCCGACGAGTTTTTGGACCTGTTTAAGGTCCGTTGGCGTAGCCAATTGTGACAAAGCTCGTATTTTGGCTGGATTTGCTTCAATTCCTCTATTGGAAATGATGAAGCCCAGCAGTTTTCCAGCGGGGACGCCGAAAACACACTTTTCCGGATTGAGCTTGATGTCGTATGCACGGAGGTTGTCGAATGTAAGACGTAAATCATCTATCAATTACTCGACGTGCCTAGTTTTGATGACGACGTCATCCATATATGCTTCAACTGTCTTGCCGATCTGTTTCTCCAGGCATGTTTGAATCATGCGTTGGTAGGTGGCGCCAGCGTCTTTGTGCCCGAAAGGCATAGTGTTGAAGCAGAAAGGCCCATATGGGGTAATGAATGCCGTTGCGGCTTGATCGGACTCCTTCATCTTGATTTGATGGTATCCGGAGTACGCGTCGAGGAAACACAGTGAGTCGTGTCCTGCGGTTGCGTCAATAATCTGATCGGTGCGAGGGAGGGGGAAGGGATCCTTAGGGCAAGCCTTGTTGAGGTCTTTGAAATCGACGCATAGGCACCAGGATTTATCCTTCTTTGGTACCATCACCAGGTTTGCTAGCCAGTCTGGGAGTTTTATTTCTCTGATGAATCCGGCTTCGAGTAACTTGGCTAGCTCCTCTCCCATAGCTTGTCGTTTGGGTTTGGAAAAATGCCGCAGTGTTTGTTTGACCGGTTTATATCCCTTTAAGATATTGAGGCTGTGTTCGGCCAACCTGCATGGGATTCCTGGCATATCAGAAGGGTGCCAGGCGAATATGTCCCAGTTCTCACGCACGAACTCTCGTAGCGCGGCATCGACCGTTGGGTTGAGTTGTGCCCCGATGGATGTTGTCTTCTTGGGGTCCGTCGGGTGGACTTGAAATTTGACTATTTCATCTGTTGGTTTAAAGGAGGTGGATTTGGGTCGCTTGTCCAGGATTACATCATCCCTATCCACAGTGGAGCGCAGCGCGGTTAGTTCTTCGCCCGCGAGGGCTTCAGACAATGCCTCGAGGGCCAGGGATGCGGTTTTATTTTCGGCGCGCAGTGCTATGTCCGGATCACTGGCAAGAGTGATGGTGCCGTTGGGCCCGGGCATCTTGAGCTTCATGTACCCGTAATGAGGTATAGCTTGGAAGCGTGTGAATGCATCTTGCCCCAGTAGGGCGTGATATCCACCGTTGAAAGGGGCCACTTGGAAGGTTATCTCTTCGGACCGATAATTCTCCAGCGTGCCGAATACCACGTCGAGCGTGATTTTTCTCGCGCATCGCGCCTCCCGACTGGGAATGATTCCCCGGAAGGTCGTGCTACTTTGCTCAATGCGACTCCTATCTATTTCCATTTTTATGAGCGTGTCCTCGTAGATGAGGTTTAGTTCGCTGCCGCCATCCATGAGCACTTTGGTGAGACGGAAGCCGTCCACGATTGGACTGAGGACCAGGGCGGCTGGTGCCCGGACTGTCCTGAATTTTGGTTCGTCATCGGCATTAAAAGTTATGGCCGTGCCGTTCCAGGGGTTTATTGTTGCGACTTGGTAGACTTCGGCGAGGTCGCGGAGTGCCCTATTGCGCTGATTTTTTGAAGCAAAGGTCTCGAAGGCCGTCAATATTCTGAGGTCGTCATCTTCCGAGGGGTGTTGTTCTAGGGTATTTTTGGTGAGGAGATCTTCGCCGCTCTTGGCCACTTGCCGGAGTATCCAACATACTCTAAGGCTGTGGGTTGGTGTGGTATCCGGTGTTGTATGTATTTTGCATGGCCTATCGAGCCATCCCTCCAGAAAAGTTCCGCGCCCCATAATGGGCTTTGATTTCTTTACTATTGGGTCAGGCGCCCCACAAGGGTGCGTCCTTTTTGCCCGGATGAGGGGCTGAGTTGAAACCAGTGGTTCCCAACGAGCTGCCTGGGTTTTACAGGCGCTTTCCATTGCGCAGTACTTCTGTACTATGGTTGCCAAGTCAGTGAAGTGTAATACGCGATGGTGGTTGATGGCGTTGAGGATTCCTTCGTCTGCCTAATTGTTGCAGAATACTAAGATCGCGTCTTCATCGCCGCAATCTTTAATCTTGTCTTTGACAAGGAGGAATCTGGCCCAAAAGTGATGGACCGTTTCCTGAGACTGCTTTCGTATATACATAAGATCGCGTATAGCTGGGTGGGTGGGTGGTTTTAAATCTGAACCCTGGCCCAATTTGGGATCCGGAGTTTGTAAATCTTCCAAGCTTAATGGTTCGGACTCCGGGATATCAACTGATGTTTTAGGCCCGTCGTCCGATTCTAGGTTCGGAGGGCAGGGCACGTCGTTCCGCGGAAAGGTATCCGGCTCCTTGAGCTCGGAAATCCGAACATAGTTCGTCCTCAATATAGAGGAAGAGTTATTGTCTTGCTCCTCTACTACCGCTATCTGATGGGTGATCGGCGGAGATTTGATTTCTCTCTGGTCAGGTTTAAGCCCAATCCGATCGTAGTCTGTAGCGACCCCCAAGGCGGTGATGCGATCTAGGAGTTCATTTAAAGATGACAACTCTGTCCGATCCATCCGTTTGGAGTATTCGGAGTCAACGTGGAGACGATTTTCGATGACTCGAGAGGTCATCGTCGGCTTAACGGCCGAACAGGCGGTCATGGTAAAGCCGCCAAGTTGGAGGGTTTGGCCCGGAGCCAGGGCTCCTCCGGAGGTGATATTATCCTTGACAAGAAGGCGAGCCATCAACCCTGTCTTCAACGTCACAGCGGAACTCTCAATAAAAGCACCAATGTCCGTGTCAAAACCGGCGGATCTCGGGTAGGGGGACCCGAACTGTGCGTCTAAGATCGATGGTAACAGGAGACGGGGGACACAATGTTTACCCAGGTTTGGGCCCTCTCTATGGAGGTAATACCCTACTTCTTGCTTGATTGATCTTGATGAATATGAATATTACAAGAGTTGATCTACCACGAGATTGTAATGGCTAAAACCCAATAAGTCTATCCCGTATGAGTATGATTATGAGTATTCGCCTCTATAGACCTAGCCCTCCGGTTTATATAGACACTGGAGGGAACTAGGGTTACATAAAGTCGGTTATAGAGAAAGGAATCTTCATATTTGGTCGCCAAGCTTGCCTTCCACGCCAAGGAGAGTCCCATCCGGACACGGGTAGAGCCTTCGGTCTTTGTATCTTCACAGCCCATCAGTCCGGCCCATGGCTAACAGGCCGGACGCCCGAGGACCCCTTAGTCCAGGACTCCCTCACCCTCCGTGAACTCGCACAACCGTTACCCTTCGTGGGTTGAAGTCTCCACCAACGTGGATGTACGATAGCACCACCTATCGGAACCACGCCAAAAATCTTCGTGTCTACATTGTGTTTGGCCCCTCCAAACTCCTCCCCTTTACCTTCATATGCAATGATTTACATTCCGCTGCTATACTCTTAGAATAGCATGTGTAGGTTGATTGCTTGACTTGTGCTAAGTTGCTAAAATCTGCCAAGACTTAAAATTGGGAAAAGGCTAGATTTTTATTTGGTCAAGTAGTCTAATCACCCCCCTCTAGACATACTTTCAATCCTACACTTCCCCTCTCTCTCTTTTGATTCTCAATACAATGGTCTCTTGGAGATCTATTTGATGTAACTCTTTTTTGCAGTGTGTTTGTTGGGATCCGATGAACTTTGAGTTTATGATCAGATCTATGTTTTTATCCATGAAAGTTATTTGAATCTTTTGATCTCTTATATGCATGATTACTTATAGCCTCGTATTTATTCTTTGAATCTTTAATTAAGTTAGGCCAACTAGATCGATTTTTCTTGCCATGGGAAGAGGTGCGTTGTGATGGGTTCGATCTTACGGTGCTTGATCCCAGTGACAGAAGGGGAACCGACACTATGTATCATTGCTATTAAGGATAACAAGATGGGGTCTATTTCTACATAAATAGATCTTGTCTACATCATGTCATCGTTCTTATTGCATTACTCCGTTTCTCCATGAACTTAATACACTAGATGCATGCTGGATAACGCTCGATGTGTGGAGTAATAGTATTAGATGCAGGCAGGAGTCGGTCTACTAATCTTGGACGTGAAGCCTATATAATGATCATTGCCTGGATATCGTCATGATTATTTGAAGTTCTACCAATTTCCCAACAGTAATTTGTTTACCCACTGTATGCTATTTTTCTCGACAGAAGCCACTAGTGAAATCTACGGCCCCCCGGTCTCTTCTTTATTATATTTGCCTTCGTGATCTATTTTTATTTGCTTTTTATTTTCAGATATATTAATCCAACCTTGCTGCAATTTATTATTATTTATTTTATCTCGCGTTCCCGCGAGATCTATTTATCCAATCTACTACAATTTTACCTATCTTTTTACCCATGAGGGATTGACAACCCCTCACTTACGTCGGGTTGCAAGTATTTGTTCTTTGTGTGCAGGAGCCGTTTACGTGGTGTTTCGTGGTTCTCCTACTGGTTCGATAACCTTGGTCTCATCACTGAGGGAAATACATACCGTAGCTGTGCTGCATCATCCCTTCCTCTTTGGGGAAATACTGACGTAGTTCAAGTTGCAATCAGTGCGTTCTATGATGTCTCTTACCGATTTACCACTATCGTTTTGGGGTTATGCATTAGAGACAACCACATTCATGTTAAATAGGGCACCGTCTAAATCCATTGAGACAACACCATATGAACTGTGGTTTGGCAAGAAACCTAAGCTGTCATTTCTTATAGTTTGGGGTTGTGACACTTATGTCAAAAGGCTTCAGCCTGATAAGCTCGAACCCAAATCGGAGAAGTGTGTCTTCATAGGATACCCTAAGGAAATAATTGGGTACACCTTCTACCACAGATCCGAAGAAAAGATCTTTTTTGCCAAGAATGGAACCTTTCTATAGAAGGAGTTTCTCTCGAAAGAAGTGAGTGGGAGGAAAGTAGAACTTGATCAGGTAATTGTATCTTATCTCAATTTGGAAAGTAGCACATCAGTTTAATACGTTCCCGTGATGCCTACACCAACTAGAGAGGAAGCTAATAATGATGATCATGAAAATTCAGATCAAATTACTACTAGACCTCGTAGGTCGAACAGAGCACATTCCGCACCAGAGTGGTATGGTAATCTTGTCCTGGAAGTCATGTTATTAGACCATGGCGAACCTACGAACTATGACGAAGCTATGATGAGCCCAGATTATGATAAATGGCTTGAGGCCATGAAATCTAAGATAGGATCGATGTATGGGAACAAAGTGTGGACTTTGGTGGACTTGCCCAATGATTGGCATGCCATTGAGAATAAATGGATCTTCAAGAAGAAGACAGATGCTGATGGTAATGTCACCATCTACAAAGCTCGACTTGTCGCGAAAGGCTTTCGACAAGTTCAAGGGGTTGACTACGATGAGACCTTCTCACCCATAGCGATGCTGAAGTCAGTCCGAATCATGTTTGCAATTGCCGCATTTTATAATTATGAAATCTGGCAAATGGACGTCAAAACTGCATTCCTTAATAGATTTCTTAAAGAAGAGCTGTATATGATGCAACCAGAAGGTTTTGTCGATCCTAAAGGTGCTAACAATTGCAAGGTTCAGCGATCCATCCAGGGACTTGTGCAAGCATCTCGGAGTTGGAATATACGTTTTGATGAGGTGATCAAAGCATATGGTTTTATACAGACTTATGGTGAAGCCTGTATTTACAAGAAAGTGAGTGGGAGCTCTGTAGCATTTCTGATATTATATGTGGATGACATATTGTTGATCAGAAATGATATAGAATTTCTGGATAGCATAAAAGGATACTTGAATAAGAATTTTTCAATAAAAGACCTCGGTGAAGCTGCTTCTATATTGGGCATCAAAATCTATAGGGATAGATCTAGACGCTTAATAGGACTTTCACAAAGCACATACCTTGATAAAGTTTTGAAGAAGTTCAAAATGGACCAGTCAAAGAAAGGGTTCTTGCATGTGTTACAAGGTGTGAAATTGAGTTAGACTCAAAGCCCGATCGCTGCAGAAGATAGAGTGAAAATGAAAGTCATTCCCTATGCCTCAACCATAGGTTCTATGATGTATGCTATGCTGTGTACCAGACCTGATGTGTGCTTTGCCATAAGTTTGGCAGGGAGGTACCAAAGTAATCCAAGAGTGGATCACTGGAAAATGGTCAAGAACATCCTGAAGTACCTGAAGAGGACTAAGGATATGTCTCTTGTTTATGGAAGTGACGAAGAGCTCGTCGTAAATGGTTATGTTGATGCTAGCTTCGACACTGATCCAGATGACTCTAACTCACAAACTGGATACAATTTTTTATTGAATGGTGGAGATGTCAGTTGGTGCAGTTCCAAGCCGAGCGTCGTGGAGGGATCTACGTCTGAAGCAGAGTGCATAGCTGCTTCGGAAGCAGCACATGAAGGAGTCTGGAAGAAGGAGTTCATATCCAATCTGGGTGTAATACCCAGTGCATCGGGTCTAATGAAAATCTTGTTGTGACAAGACTGGAGCAATTGTCTTCGCGAAGGAATCTAGGTTTCACAAAAGAACCAAACACATCAAGAGACGTTCAACTCCATTTGTGAAAAGGTCAAGGATGGAGACATAGAGATTTGCAAAATACATATGGATCTGAATGTGGCAGACCCGTTGACTAAGCCTCTTCCGCGAGCAAAACGTGATCAGCACCAAGACTCCATGGGTGTTAGATTCATTACAATGTAATCTAGATTATTGACTCTGGTGCAAGTGGGAGACTGAAGGAAATATGCCCTAGAGGCAATAATAAAGTTTTTATTTTATATTTTCTTATTCGTGATAAAGGTTTATTATTCATGCTAGAATTGTATTGATCAGAAACATAAATATATGTGTGAATGCATAAACAAATACCGTGTCCCTAGTAAGCCTCTACTAGACTAGCTCATTTATTGAAGATGGTTAAGGTTTCCTAACCATAGACATGTGTTGTCATTTGATAACAGGATCACATCATTAGGAGAATGATGTGATGGACAAGACCCATCCATTAGCTTAGCATATTGATCGTTCATTTTATTGCTATTGCTTTCTTAATGTCAAGTACGTATTCCTTGGACTATGAGATTGTGCAACTCCCGAATACCGGAGGAATACCTTGTGTGCTATCAAACGTTACAACGTAACTGGGTGATCATAAAGATGCTCTACAGGTATCTCCGAAGCTGTTTGTTGAGTTGGCATAGATAGAGATTAGGATTTGTCACTCCGAGTATCAGAGAGATATCTTTGGGCCCTCTCGGTAATAGACATCATAAGAAGCCCTGCAAGCAAAGTGACTAAGGTGTTAGTTGCAGTATGATGTATTACAGAACGAGTAAAGAGACTTGCCGGTAACGAGATTGAACTAGGTATGAAGATACCGACGATTGAATCTCGGGCAAGTAACATACCGATGGATAAAAGGGAATTACGTATGTTGTCATAAGGTTCGACCGATAAAGATCTTCATAGAATATGCAGGAGACACTATGGGCATCCAGGTTACGCTATTGGTTATTGACCGGAGAGGTATCTCGATCATGTCTACATAGGTCTCAAACCCATAGGGTCCGCACGCTTAACGCTCATTGATGATATAGTGTTATAGGAGTTATATGGATTTGGTGACCGAATATTGTTCAGAGTCCCGGATGAGATCACAGACATGACGAGGAGCTCTGGAATTGTCCGGATGTAAAGATTGATATATAGGACGATGATATTCAGACACCAGAAGAGTTTCAGAGTGCGCCGGGTAGTCATCGGGTCAGCGGAAGAGGTTGCAGACACCCCCGGTAGATGTATGGGCCTAATGGGCCAAAGGGGGGGGGGCAGACCTGCCCACAAGGTGAAGGAAAGGGGAGGGGAGGCCCCTCCTGCCTTTCCCTCCTCATGTGAGAATGGAAAGGGGGGCGCCACCCTCCCCTGCCTTCCTCCCGCACCCAAATAAGGAAGGCGGTGGCTTGGGGAGGACCCCAAGTAGGATTCTGCCTACTTGGGGGCGCCTCCTGGCTGCTCCCCTCTCCCCCACCTATATATATGTGGTAGGAGGCGCCACACAGAACCACAACAATCTCTTAGCCGTGTGCGCCCCCCCACAGTTTTGTCTCTCAGTCATATTTTCGTAGTGCTTAGGCGAAGCCCTGCAGAGATAGCATCACCACCACCGTCACCACGCCGTCGTGCTGCCGAAACTCATCCACTACTTCGACGTCTTGCTGGATCAAGAAGGCGAGGACGTCAATGAGCCGAACGTGTGCTGAACGCGGAGGTGCCATATGTTCGGTACTCGATCGGTTGGATCACGAAGAAGTTCGACTACATCAACCGCGTTAACAAACGCTTCCGCTTACGATCTACGAGGGTATGTAGACACACTCTCCCCTCTCGATGCTATGCATCTCCATAGATAGATCTTGCGTATGCATAGATTTTTTTATTTTCCATGCAACATTCCCCAACACGTACATCCTCTTTCCTAAAAAAAACACGTACATCCTCTACTTCCACACATCCTATTGCAGCACCGCCGACTTCAGCCGCCAATTCTAACCGAGATACAAGAAAACAGGCACTACCACCACCATTTGCCAGGACCACACCTTCTGGTCCCACACAGAGCCCTTCTTCATCAATGGCATCAACAGGGCAAACACATGAGGTTATATGCCGTCGTTGCAACGGTGGAGGTTACTATACGAGCAAATGTCCATCTCCGCGTGTGATGATTGTTGCTGAGGATGGTGGATATGAGTCTGCTAGTGACTATGATGAGGAGACTTTGGCTCTTATTGCTAGTGAAGTGTAGAGTGGACATGATGCTGAACAAGAGACACAATACATGACTGCTGAAGACACTGACATGTATGAAACTTTAGTTGCTCAATGTGTTTTGAGTGTGCCGGTAACACAAGCTGATCAAAATCAGAGGCACAATTTGTTCCATACAAAGGGAGTTGTGACGGAACACTCTTTCTGCGTCATCATTGATGGAGGGAGATGCAACAACTTGGCTAGCATGGAGATGGTGGATAAGCTCTCTCTCACCACAAGATCACATCCACTTCCTTAATACATCCAATGGTTTAACAACAGCGGTAAGGTAAAGGTAAGACATACTGTTCGTGTCCATTTTAGTATCGCTACATATGCTGATTATGTTGATTGTGATGTGGTACGCATGCAAGCATGTTCCTTATTACTTGGTAGTCCATGGCAATTTGATATAAAAAATTGTACACCATGGTAGAAACAATCAGTATACTATTGTTCATAAGGATAAACATATTACTTTGCTTCCTATGTCTCCTGATTCAATTTTGAAAGATGATATTAGTAGAGCTAGTAAAGCAAAATAGGAGCAAAATAAGAGTGAAAATCAGATTGTGGCTAAAGAATTGGAGCAACAAATGAAGCCTAATAACAAACCATCATCTCATGTTGCCTCTGAACTTAAATTGGAAAGTGGATGTCTACTTGCCACCAAATCTGATATTGATGATTTATATTTCAACAAATCTGTTTGCTATGCTTTTGTGTGCAAAGAGGCATTATTTTCATTCGAGGACGTACCTTCCTCTTTGCCTCCTGTTGTCACTAACATTTTGCAGGAGTTTGATGATGTCTTTCCACATGACGTGCCACTGAGATTACCACCTATTCGAGGGATTGAGCATCAAATTGATCTAATTCCTGGTGCATCACTACCCAACTGTGCACCATATCGTACTAATCCGAAGGAGACGAAGGAGATTATGCGTCAAGTACAGGAGCTGCTATACAAAGGTTATATACGCGAATCTCTTAGTCCTTGTGTTGTTCCTATTATACTAGTTCAAAAAAGGATGGTACATCGCGTATGTGTGTTGATTGTAGAGGCATTAGTAATATTACTATTTGTTATCATTATCTATTCCTATGCTAGATGATATGCTTGATGAATTGCATGGCTCTATAATATTCTCCAAAGTTGATTTGCGTAGTGGATACCATCAAATTCATATGAAACTGGTATATGAATTGAAAACCACATTTAAAACTAAGTTTTTGGATTATATGAGTGGTTAGTCAAGCCTTTTGGGTTAACTAATGCACCTAGTACTTTCATGAGATTAATGAACGAAGTTTTACGTGCTTTCATTGGACGATTTGTGGTAGTCTATTTTGATGATATACTGATTTATAGAAGATCTTTGGAGGAACATTTGGAACATTTACGTGCCGATTTTATTGAGCTACGTGATGCACGTTTGTTTGGTAACCTTGGGAAGTGCACCTTTTGCACCGACCGAGTATCTTTTCTCGGCTATGTTGTTACTCCACACGGAATTGAAGTTGATAAAGCCAAGATTGAAGTTATTGAGAGTTGTCCATAGCCCAAAATGGTCACACAAGAGAGGAGTTTTCTTGGCCTTGCTGGTTTCTATATGCGTTTGTGAGAGATTTTAGCACCATTGCTGCACCTCTCAATGAGCTTACAAAGAAGGATATGTGCCTTTTGTTTGGGGTGCCGCACAGGAACAAGCCTTCACGATATTGAAAGATAAGTTGACACATGCTCCTTTACTCCAACTTCTTAATTTTAACAAGACCTTTGAGCTTGAATGTGATGCTAGTGGAATTGGATTAGGAGGTGTGTTATTACAAGATGGTAAACTTGTTGCATACTTTTCTGAAAAATTGAGTGGGCCTAGCCTGAACTGTTCTACTTATGACAAAGAATTATATGCCCCAGTTCGGACTTTGGAAACATGGCAACATTATTTATGGCCGAAAGAATCTGTTATACATTCTAATCATGAATCTTTGAAACATATTAAAAGTCAAGCAAAACTGAATCATAGACATGCAAAATGGGTTGAATTCATTGAGACTTTACCTTATGTCATAAAACACAAGAATGGTAAAGAAAATGTTATTGCTAATGCTTTGTCTCGTCGCTATACTATACTTTCACAACTTGACTTTAAAAATTTGGTTTGGAGACCAACAAAGATCAATATGTTCATGATGCTGCATTTAAAGATGTATTGCAAAATTGTAAAGGAGGGAGAACATGGAACAAAATCATCGTTAATGATGGATTGAGTGTTTCGTGCTAACAAGCTATGCATTCCAGCTAGCTCCATTCGTCTTTTGTTGTTGCAGGAGGCACAAGGAGGAGGATTAATGGGACACTTTGGTGTAAAGAAGACAGAGGACGTACTTGCTACACATTTCTTTTGGCCAAAGATGAGATGAGATGTTGAGCGTTTTGTTGCTCGCTGCACTACATGTCAAAAAGCTAAGTAACGACTCAATCCTCATGGTTTATATATGCATTTGCCTGTACCTAGTGTTCCATGGGAGGATATGTCTATGGACTTTGTTTTAGGTTTACCTCGAACAAAGAAGGGGAGGGATAGAATATTTGTTGTCGTGGATAGATTTTCGAAAATGGCACACTTTATACGATGTCACAAAAGCAATGATGCTGCTAATGTTGCTGATTTGTTCTTTCATGAAATTATTCGCTAGCATGGTGTGCCAAATACTATTGTTTCATATCGTGATACTAAATTTCTTAGCCACTTTTGGAGATTTTCATGGGCTAAGTTGGGGACTAAACTGCTTTCTAGTACTACTTGTCACCCCCAAATTGATGGACAAACTGAAGTAGGCAATAGAACATTGTCTACTATGCTTAGGGCTGTTTTCAAGAATAACCTTAAAATGTGGGAAGAATGCTTGCCTCATATTGAATTGCTTATAATCATTCGCTGCATTCTACTACTAAGATGTGCCCTTTTGAGTTTGTGTATGGTTTCCTACCTCATGCACCCATTGATTTTTTGCCTCTTCCATCTTCAGAGAAGGTTAATTTTGATGCTAAACAACGTGCTAAATTGATATTAAAAATGCATGAGTTAACTAGAGAAAATATTGAGCGCATGAATGCTGAATATAAACTTGCTGGAGATAAGGGTAGAAAACGTGTTGTCTTTGCACCTGGAGATCTTGTTTGGTTACATTTGCGTAAGGATAGGTTTCCTAATTTGCGCAAGTCAAAGCTAATGCCACGTGCTGATGTCCTTTTAAGGTGTTAGAGAAAATAAATGATAATGCATATAAACTTGAGTTGCCTGCAGATTTTCGGATTAGTTCCACTTTTAACATTGCGGATTTGAAGCCGTATTTGGGTGAGGAATATGAGCTTTCATCACGGATGACTTCAATTCAAGAAGGGGAGCATGATGAGGACATCAATACTATAGTTACACCCACGATCCCAGCAGCTACATACAGTGGACCAATTACTAGAGCTCGCGCACACCAATTAAATTATTAGGTACTGTCGTTTCTTGGTAACGATTCTAATGTTCCTGAGAATATGATGCTGCCCATATTGGATACATGATTTTTGCTTACAAATGAAGGGCCTAGCTTGGACAAGAAGGATGAACATTGGAGCAAGATCAAGCATGGAGATGATGGCATGCACAAGGGGAACAAGAATAGAGTTTCAAGTGATGATTTCAGGGCTTTGAAGCCACCGTAATGAGTGCATGAAGGCTTGGACAAAATATATGAAAGTGCAACTATCCCTGGGTGGTTTTGGTAATTGCTAACAACATATAGCTCATTGAGCTAATGCTATTTCAAGATAAATATTTCAGGAAAGCTCAATGATTGGCATGACATGGATTAGAAAGTGGACCGCTCAAAATGCTAAGGACAAAAGATTGGCTCAAGCTCAAAGCACAAGACTCTACATTCTCATTTTAGTGATCAAAGATCACATTGAGTCCATAGGAAAAGCCAATACTATCAAGAGGGGGTGAGGTGTTGCTTAATAAGTTTCTTTCTCAAAGTGCTTAGTGATATGCTCCAAAAACCCTCAACTTCTTTCTCACATCCACATATGTCCCAAACCAAAAGTCAAACTCGGCCCCACCGAAACTGTCTATCCGGCGCCACCGAGTTCAATTGACATAGCCACTGCCAGAAACCCTAGTCTTTTTGGTCTCACCGATAGGGATCTCGGTCTCACCAAGATGGGATTGTAATCTCTCTGTTTCCCTTCGTAATGTTTCGGTCAAACCGAGATGAGCGATCGGTCCCATCGAGATTGCAATGCAAACTCTCTGTTTCCCTTTCGTAACGTTTCGGTCTAACCGAGATGAGCGAATCGGTCCCACCGAGTTTGCCCGACCAACTCTCTGTTTGTCTATTACCAAAATCGGTCTCACCGAGATTACGTTATGCCCTAACCATAATGAAATCGGTCTCACCGAGTTGACTTGTCGGTCCCACCGAAAATCCTAACGGTCACATTATGAACCAAATCGGTCTGACCGAGTTTAACGATTCGGTCCCACCGAGTTTGGTGATTTGTGTTTAACGGTTAGATTTTGTGTGGAGGCTATATATACCCCTCCACCCACTCTTCATTCGTGGAGAGAGCCATCAGAATATGCCTACACTTCCAACATACATTTTCTGAGAGAGAACCATCTACACTTGTGTTGAGGTCAAGATATTCCATTCCAACCACATAAATCTTGATCTCTAGCCTTCCCCAAGTTGCTTTCCACTCAAATCATATTTCCACCAAATCCAATCCGATGAGAGAGAGTTGAGTGTTGGGGAGACTATCATTTGAAGCACAAGAGCAAGGAGTTCATCATCAACACACCATTTGTTACTTCTTGGAGAGTGGTGTCTCCTAGATTGGCTAGGTGTCACTTGGGAGCCTCCGTCAAGATTGTGGAGTTGAACCAAGGAGTTTGTAAGGGCAAGGAGATCGCCTACTTCGTGAAGATCTACCCGAGTGAGGCAAGGCCTTCATGGGCGACGGCCATGGTGGGATAGACAAGGTTGCTTCTTCGTGGACCCTTCGTGGGTGGAGCCCTCCGTGGACTCGCGCAACCGTTACCCTTCGTGGGTTGAAGTCTCCATCAACGTGGATGTACGATAGCAGCACCTCGGAACCACGGATAAAAAATCTCCGTGTCAACATTGCGTTTGCTCCCTCAATCTCCCCCCTTTACCTTCCTATGCAATTGTTTTACTTTCTGCTGCTACACTCCTTGAATTTCATGTGTATGTTGATTTCTTGACTTGTGCTAAGTTGCTAAAATCTGCCAATAACTAAAATTGGGAAAAGGGTAGATTTTTAATTGGTCAAGTAGTCTAATCACCCCCCCTCTAGATATACTTCCGATCCTACAAGTGGTATCCGAGCTTTGGTCTCCATTTGCTTTGATTTCCATAGCTCTTGGTGGTCATAGCCTTGGTTTCACAACCTAGGAGAGTATGGCGTCTAGCGAGGGAAATTACCATCGTAGAGGTCCTTACTTTGATGGTACAAATTTTGCTAGTTGGAAGCATAAGATGAAAATGCATATTCTTGGACATAACCTGGCCGTTTGGGCTATTGTGTGTATTGGCTTGCAAGGTGAATTCTTTGATGGGAGAGAACCAAACCGTGAAGCTACCGCGGAGGAGTTGAAGATGCTGCAATACAATGCTCAAGCTTGTGATATTCTCTTCAACGGATTGTGCCCCGAAGAATTCAACAAAATCAGCCATCTTGAGAATGTAAAGGAAATTTGGGATACTTTGATTGACATGCACGAAGGTACCGACTCCGTCAAGGAATCCAAATTGGATGTGCTTCAAAGTCAACTTGACAAGTTCAAAATGAAGGATGGTGAAGGCGTCGCTGAAATGTACTCTAGGCTTGCTCTCATAACAAATGAGATTGCCGGCTTAGGAAGTGAAGAGATGACCGACAGATTCATCATCAAGAAGATCCTAAGAGCCTTGGATGGAAAATATGATACCGTGTGCACATTGATCCAAATGATGCCCAATTACAAAGATCTCAAGCCAACGGAAGTCATCGGAAGAATTGTTGCTCATGAGATGTCACTCGAGGATAAGGAAGAGCTCCATAACAAGTCAAGCGGTGCTTACAAAGCCTCATGTGAAGCTCCCACATCATCAAGTGAGAAACAAACCTTCAATGAAGAATTGAGCCTAATGGTGAAGAACTTCAACAAGTTCTACAAAAGTAGAAGCAAGGAAAGAAGTTCCAAGTCAAGGTCCTACAATGACAAAAGATCTTCTAGTCGTGAGCGTAATTGCTACAATTGTGGAAGACCCGGACACTACTCCAATGAGTGTACGGCTCCCTACAAAAGAAGAGAAGATTCTCCCAAAAGAAGGAGTAGAAGAGAAGAATCACCATCAAGAGAAAGAAGGAGTAGAGATGATCGTTATGAACTAAGACCCTCTCGGAGAAGCAAGGATTCGGAAAGGAAGGACAAGTCATCAAGGAGCTACACAAAAAGAAGACATCAATCTCATGTTGGTGAATGGGTATCCGGTTCCGACTCTGACCATCACTCCGAAAGAAGTTATCACTCCGACTCTGAATATACTCAAGATGAAGGTGTTGCCGGACTAGCACTTGTGAAAACCAACTCCTACGACATATTTGACTCACCAAATGAAGGAATTGGGAGATGCTTCATGGCCAAAGGTCCAAAGGTAACACACCTCGAGTATGTTGATTTCAATAGTGATGAAGATGATTTGCTAGGAGATGATGATTTACTTGTTGACAACTCTAGTTATGAAAACTATGATGAGCTTGCTATTAATCATGATAATCAAGACAAAACGAATGATGATGATAAGAAGGAGATTGAGCGTCTAACTAAAGAACTAAACACTCTTAAGTTAGCTCATGAAACTACCTTGGAAAATCATCGAGAACTTTTAAAGACTCATGATAAGCTACGCTTTGAAAAGCTCAACCTTGAGCAAGAACATGAGTTTTTAAAGGCGATCAATGATGATCTTCGCAAGAAAAGTTCTTCTTACATTGCCAAGCGTTTACTCTTGTCTACTTACATGCCACAAGTTAAATCTAGCAACAAGAACAAGAAAGATTCTTCATCTAGTAGTAACAACAATCATGCTAAATCCAATGATGTTGCTTCTAGTAGTTCTCTTGCTTCCACTAATGATTCTCTTAGCCAAGTTACACTTGAGCAAGAAAATAGCTTATTGAAGGGAATTATAGAGAAAGGTGTTTACAAGAGCCTTGTCGGAAGTAAGCAATTTGAGGAAATTGTACGCAAGCAAGGAAGACACCGGAAGAATCAAGGTGTTGGTTTTGAACGAAAGTTCAATGCCAATGGAGTTGAGTGGGAAGAAGATCAATACCCCAAGACGAAGTTTGTTCGTCAACAAGAGAAGTATGATCCTACTTCTTTCAAAGGAACACAAGCTCAAGATGATCTTCCACCACAAGACCACAAGCAAAAAGGCAAGGACAAGCTTCAAGAGGAAATTGATGCATTTGAAGAAGCACCTAAGGCCTTAGTCAAGTGGGTTCCCAAAACTACATCAAGTTCTACTTCATCAAGTTCTACTTCATCAAGTACGACTACAACTCCAAGGATTCCCATCAAGATGGTGTGGATCCCGAAGAAGAAGAACTAGAGAGTTCTTGAGGGTGACTCCGCCAACATACTTCACTCTTATCATTTTGGCAATGACAAGTGCAAACAACTTCCACATCTTGCACTAGTCTAAGGAGTCACAAACCCTCTTGTTGGTAAGACAAGGGACAAGGTAACCTAATGCTTTCATGGACAACATCTTGTGTATACATCACTCTATGTCTATGGATATCCTTGCTTGTTCCTTGTGGGACTAACCCGTGTAGGTATTGAAAGTGCAACTCATTCCAATGGATCACTCCGAATGATCTACATCAACTTTGAGCATCCACATCTTCAACACCTACATGAAGTCATCATCGACAAAACCCAAGGTTAGTTCATCCCTCTTAGGGGGGATATCACATCTAGGGAGAGCTTTACTCTAAAATTGAGCTAAAGCAACTCTAATGGTGTGAGCGCAACAATGCTTTATGTAAAAGTGGTAACCCCACTTGTGCTTAAACAATGAGTATGACCTATGATCAAATGTTCTCATTTGACTCCTAAGTCAATATACTCATATGTAGATGACCTAGTCATCGCCAATTGCTTGATAGATGCTAGAGTGTTTGTGCATGCTTTGTCACATATTTGATTTGCCATTTTAATTGTGTGAGCATGTTGAATGCATATTTTTCTCATTCGAGGACATCCATTTGTTGCTTTGATTCTTTAGCTTTTTCTCTTTTGCCAAATGGATGGACAAGAATGCCTAAGAACTCCCTCTAGCTATCTATGCTTTTCTCGTCTCAAACTCTATTCATGCTACATCACAAAGTTTCATCAAGTCAGATTCGAACCACTCTGTGTGAGGAGCACTCGGAGTCCCCGATTCATCATAGACTTAAACTTCCAAAACCTTTTTGTGCATTTCGGTCTGACCGATTCATCCTTTTCGGTCCTACCATGATCACTAAGTTGATCTAGGTTTTCAATCTCGGTGCAACCGATTAGAACCTTTCGGTCACACCGAGTTGCAGTAATTGCCTGCAGTTTTGCATCTCGGTGCCACCGAGTTGTTCCACTCGGTCACACCGACAGGGTCAGGTTATATATACTGACAGGTCAAATTTTGGAAATTTTTCCGAAACCCTTCACCCGCGCGTAACCTACTCTGCCTCTTTGGGTCTCCGGATTGTCTTCTCGCCGCCAGCGACCTCCCGCTGCTGGTCTCCGCCGCCGTCAATGGCAATCTGCTCCGCCGTTGCCACCATAGCGAACATTCGCCACTCTAGGGTAAGTGTTCGACCCCTTGTGCTGTCTTTTTCACTCCGATTCCTAGCACAAGGACAATGCCATGTTTCTTGCCACAATTGAGATTGATCCTTCCAGCAAAAACTTCCTTAGGTCTAGGTTGATTCGAAAATTTTAGGGTTAGCTCTCCGCAGAACTCATCTCGGACCGACCGAATTGTGGAAATCGGTCTCACCGATTCGGCCTTGGCCATTGCACATGCGCTTTTCGGTCTGACCGAAACGTGCAAATAGGTGTGACCGAGTTCAGGATTCTGTGAAACCCTAGCAATCTCGGTGCCACCGAACAGTGACTCGGCCCTACCGAGTTCACTAGTTTATGTTCCAAGTGTTGCTTCGGTATCACCGAGTTTGTCAATTCGGTAGCTCCGAGGTCACTTCTGTAGAGAACTAAAACTAAACTTTTTGACTCAATTGTTTTGCAAAACTCCTGTACTTTGTGATGCTCATCTACTCTACCTCATCTACAACCTATTCTCAGGGTCTGCTGTCGGTGAGCTTGAAGAGATGTCTGATCAAAGTGCGTCAGAACAAGTCTGAAGAGTAGGTTCAGTTGAGTGAGGGCACTAGTCCCTTAGGGAGATATGATGAGGGTAGCAGGAGCACACCTGGTAACTTGCCCAAGGCAACTACCAGGACAAGGAAGAAGAAAACCTCAAATTCTGAAGATGAAGATTATGTGGCTGTTGAGGATGAGGCCACTTCAAGAAAGAAGGTGCTGAAGAAGGAATATAGCACTGCTGCTGCAACAAAGCCTGGAATGAAAACAAAGGCTCCAGCAAGAAGAGTTCCAATGTCAAAAGCCAGAGCCTCTACTGCTGAAGCTTCCAAGCCAAAGAAAGTTGCCACAGGTGAAACTATGAAGTTCGCCATTGAATCAGAAGATGGTGAAGCAGCAGGTGATGGTAAGAAGAAGAAGAGGGCAAGAACCACTACTGCCAGAGTTCTTGGCAAGCCCTCAGTGAAGAGAGACTCTGAAAGAGAAGAGGAAGAACAAGAGGATGCTGCACCAGCACCCAAAGCTCAGAAGCTCAAGGGAGATGCAATCAGATCAGGGGCTGCTCCATCTAAGCCCAAAGCTGCTCCCAAGGCTGCTGCTCCAGCTCAGAAGCCTAAACCCAAGAGGAACACCAGCAGTATTCCCGCTGAGGAGAAGAACAAGGCCCCAGTGCCTGAAGCTGCTGAAGAAGAAGATGATTCACTTGTTTTGAGAAAGCTGAAGCCCAAGATCCCTGACCACAATGATGCACATCCTGTTGCAGAGAACATGAAAATCAAGAAGGATTCATGACTGAGATTATGGAGACAGTCTGATCCATATGCTGTCAGGAGGAGAACTGCTGTTGACTACAGATTTCACACTAAAGAACATCAAGACTACTATGAGACAACTTTGCTTGACAAGAAGCCCATAGTGTGTGACATGAGATGGGTTGACTGGGAGTACATCAAGGAGAATGAAGATCACTATCCAGGTGTATATGACAACTTCAAAGCATGTGGAGTTGATACATTTGTTGCCCAGAAGCTCACCAAGTGGAATGATGAGCTGATCATGCAGTTTTACTCCACTGCCCACTTCTACCCAGATGGGAAGATCATTTGGATGTCTGAAGGTACAAGGTACCAATCTTCTATTGAAGAATGGGCTCAGTTGATCAATGCCCCAGAAGAAAGTGAGGATGACTTGGATGTTTATGCTAAAAAGAAGAAAGACCATAACACGATGGCCAACATGTACAAAGAGATCCCAGATGATGCTTTGGAGACTCATAAGTTTGGATCTGTCCACTTCTTGTTGTCTGGTCTGCCTACCATCAATTGGATCCTAAGGCACACATTGCTACCCAAGTCAGGTGATCACAAGATGATAAGAGGACATGCTATCAACTTGCTACATTTGTTTGATGTGCCTCAAAAGTTCAAAGTCATGAGTCTGATTGTGCCAGTCACAGATACTCGAGCTACAGCATCAGCTCCAGCAGCTACAGCTCCAGTGTGACCTCCAGCAGCCACTCCACCAGCTCTAGCTACATCAACAGAAGCTTTCGTCCTTGGAGTCATCTCTACACCACCTACCGAAGATCAAGCCTGAGAGTCGTTTAGCACTATGCATTTTTGAACTTTTTGGTAACTTGTTGCCAAAGGGGGAGAAAAATGTATAGATCATAGGCTTTGAGAGAGAGTGTTTTTTATCTCTCTTGCTATTTTGGTTCAAACTTCTTATTGTGTGCTTGTGTGAGATACTTTATGTCCTTGTGAGATACTTGTTTGATCATGTGTTTGATCATATGCTACCCTTAATGTTTGTTGGATGATATTATCTCTTATATCCTTATATGATCATTCACTTGCTTGGTGATGAGTGCATGCTTTTAACTTCTATCATTTTGAGCGCTCCACCAAGATGTATGTTGCACGGAAGAGTAACCCATGATCCGAATCGATTGTGAATTTGCATTCAAAAGCAAATTTTAAATAATGCACAAATTTAGGGGGAGCTCTTGCTTATCACATACTTCTCAAAGCGACGATTTTTTTCAATCTTATTATCATTTGTCGAAGCTTTCATCTATATGTTGTCATCAATTACCAAAAAGGGGGAGATTGAAAGTGCAACTATCCCTGGGTGGTTTTGGTAATTCCTAACAACATATAGCTCATTGAGCTAATGCTATTTCAAGATAAATATTTCAGGAAAGCTCAATGATTGGCATGGCATGGATTAGAAAGTGGACCCCTCAAAATGCTAAGGACAAAAGATTGGCTCAAGCTCAAAGCACAAGACTCTACATTTTCATTTTAGTGATCCAAGATCACATTGAGTCCATAGGAAAAGCCAATACTATCAAGAGGGGGTGAGGTGTTGCTTAATAAGTTTCTTGCTCAAAGTGCTTAGTGATATGCTCCAAAAACCCTCAACTGCTTTCTCACATCCACATATGTCCCAAACCAAAAGTCAAACTCGGCCCCACCGAAACTGTCTATCCGGCGCCATCGAGTTCAATTGACATAGCCACTGCCAGAAACCCTAGTCTTTTCGGTCTCATCGATAGGGATCTCGGTCTCACCGAGATGGGATTGTAATCTCTCTGTTTCCTTTCGTAACGTTTTGGTCAAACCGAGATGAGCGATCGGTCCCACCGAGATTGCAATGCAAACTCTCTGTTTCCCTTTCGTAACGTTTCGGTCTAACCGAGATGAGTGAATCGGTCCCACCGAGTTTGCCTGACCAACTCTTTGTTTGTCTATTACCAAAATCGGTCTCACCGAGATTACGTTATGCCCTAACCCTAACGAAATCGATCTCACCGAGTTGACTTGTCGGTCCCACTGAAAATCCTAACGGTCACATTATGAACTAAATCGGTCTGACCGAGTTTAATGATTCGGTCCCACCGAGTTTGGTGATTTGTGTGTAACGGTTAGATTTAGAGCCATCATAATATGCCTACACATCCAACATACATTTTCTGAGAGAGAACCACCTACACTTGTGTTGAGGTCAAGATATTCCAGCCCAACCACATAAATCTTGATCTCTAGCCTTCCCCAAGTTGCTTTCCACTCAAATCATCTTTCCACCAAATGGAATCCTATGAGAGAGAGTTGAGTGTTGGGGAGACTATCATTTGAAGCACAAGAGCAAGGAGTTCATCATCAACACACCATTTGTTACTTCTTGGAGAGTGGTGTCTCCTAGATTGGCTAGGTGTCACTTGGGAGCCTCCGTCAAGATTGTGGAGTTGAACCAAGGAGTTTGTAAGGGCAAGGAGATCGCCTACTTCGTGAAGATCTACCCGAGTGAGGCAAGTCCTTCGTGGGCGACGGCCATGGTGGGATAGACAAGGTTGCTTCTTCGTGGACCCTTCGTGGGTGGAGCCCTCCGTGGACTCGCGCAACCGTTACCCTTCGCGGGTTGAAGTCTCCATCAACGTGGATGTACGATAGCACCACCTATCGGAACCACGGATAAAAAATCTCCGTGTCAACATTGTGTTTGCTCCCTCAATCTCCTCCCTTTACCTTCCTATGCAATTGTTTTACTTTCCGCTGCTACACTCCTAGAATTGCATGTGTAGGTTGATTGCTTGACTTGTGCTAAGTTGCTAAAATCTGCCAAGAACTAAAATTGGGAAAAGGATATATTTTTAATTGGTCAAGTAGTCTAATCAACCCCCTCTAGACATACTTTCGATCCTACAATATACAAGAGTCTACTTCATAAATTTTGTCCAGAGGCTATTATAGGTACTGCGTCACCTTATTATTGGGCCAGACCCATGTAATTCCGAAATACTTTAGTATAAGCTTTTTTTAGAGTTCGTATGTGTGGGGAAACAATGTTAGGGTTGCTTTCAGACCCGTCCTCCAAGGGTTCACAAAATTCCCCCTATTACTTCATATATACAACCCTTAGGGCGTCGTTTAGACTTTGGGTTTTGTTTAGATTAAAGTTCGCCATAGCTGCAACTGCACATAGTTCGTTTGTGTTCAACGACCAAACCAAGATGTCACATAACCCCACCTTGATCAATAAAGCTTTCCTCTTAGATTCGCAATATCCAGATTGCAATCTCAGTTTCTGGCTTGTTCTTTGTTTGCTTGCAGGAAATAGAGCCTCGTGGTTAGGTTGATCGTGCTCCGGCGTGGTCAATTACCTCTCGGAGTTGGTTTAGCGATTGCTAAGGCGCGACGTCCTCCCACCTTCGTAGTCGGATCGTCAAAGTCTACTCCTCTGAAAACGATAATCACCATCTCATCGAAAGACATGACACCTTTGCCTCTATCAAGTGGTATCAGATTTCCAGGTTGCTCGGTGAGATTTTACCAGTTTTTCGTAGTCTAGATTGCATATGTTCTTCCTACCTACAATCCACAAAAAACCAAAAAAATTAGGGTTAGTTCATCATATCCGAACCAGTCTGAGTCATTGCATAATATTTTTAGTATTTTGCTTTGTTGAATTTGTGGTTGCATCATTGTGTCAGGTTGCTGGTCTTAGCATCTAGTCATTTAGAGTTTTGAGTTCTGTTCACAAGTTGTCACACCGCCGCCGCACCATATTCATAGCCGTCGCCGCACCATCATCATCACCGCTGCCATATACCAGCATCGCATATCCGAGGCCCATACGAGTTCACCTCCCATACTTATCCACCACCATCACGCCAATCCGAGTCCACCTCCATTGCACATTCGCCATCAGTCCGTGTTCCACCACCCTCACATATATCCGCCACTAGTCCGAGTTCCACCAGATTCGTAGTCTAGAGGCAAAAAAGTGAAAAAAAGAAGAAAAAAATTAAGAGTGTTCTCCTCCTTTGTTTACGTGCACCGTCGTGATTTTGTTAGTATTCTAGGCTCGCATCTCTAGCAGGGTCTGGCCTAGGACCAGCACAGTACTGTCGTTGAGCGTTTATTCAACTTTGCATCTCTGAATTGATTATTGTGAACCCTTTTTGCTACCATATTATAAGCTTTCCCAGCTCCACATACATCTACGTCATGCGTTTGGCACCACCTAGCAATCGCTCTATCCAAGCTTTGAGGATTTTTGACTACCACGGGTGCCGATCACCACCTGTTGTTTGGTAAGATCAGGTAAGAATTTGAGATTGGCTTGACGGATTTGTGATTCTCCACCACAACACCACCACTTCGTAGTAGTATGTAGGAGCATATTCTTGTGTGTTTCTACTGTTGCTAACCATGACAGGATCACAAGCCGACAAGACTGACTAGGAGAACATGACGAACAAGGCGTTACATGATAAATTTCAACAAATGATGACTGAACAGGTGCAAGATGTGCTGAACAGATTTGAAGAGCCCATGGAGAAGTGTAAGTGCATCTAGTGCCACCCCTAGTTGGTTTTGGAGTATTGACGACAAACATGGTTGAGGGACTAATGTGTTTGTGAGAATTGCAGGATAACACAGGTTGTAGTCCCTCACTGATTCGGTTTACCTACCAGAGATGACCCCTAAAAATGTATGAAGACATTGAAGACAATGGTGGTTCGTGAAGTCATTCACGTTGAAGATAATGACCTGTGAAGGCATTCACTTGAAGAATATGGAGTGCGAAGACATATTTTCTTTCGTACTTTTTCCTTTTCTTCTTTATTGAGTCATATGAACCACCAAACTATTAAGTGGGGTCCATGCGAACAAAGTCAGATGACTGAAGTGATGCTCAACCAAAATCCTATGTCTTCGAGCGAAGACAATGAGAGCAAATCTTATCCAGAGTTGGACGAGTCAACTTTGCTTGTAGCCCGAGCCAAGCTGCCGTGTGTGTTTGAAATCCGACTGTTGGACACGTGTTAGTTCCTTAGTGACCTAGGGTCATTTCAGACATATCATGTCAGGTTGCCTCCTGGCTATAAATAGCCCACCCCTACACCATAAATTGGTGGCTGCTTAGAGTTAGTGCACGACTTTTGTCGTTTGAGAGCAACCCACCTCCGAAGCCTTTGAGAGAGAGATCCTTGCGAGGACAAAGCCCAAAACACCCAGAGCCAAAGAGTGTTAGGCATTACTGAAGTCTTGCTGTCCACGTGACCTGAAGACTTGTTACACTTGAGGACTGTGCATCCTCCAGCCGGTTAGGCGTCACATTATGAGGATCCAAGAGTCATTGTGGATCGCTAGTGAACGGAGTCTGTGAAGGTTTGGAAGTCTACCTTGAAGACTTACCAGAGTGATTGGGCGAGGACTGGGTGTCCTTAGCTCAAGGGGAATAAGGTGAAGACACAGTCTTCTGAGTTCAATCTCAGCCTCCCTAACTAGACATACAGTTGTCACAACAAGTGGAACTGGTCTACCAAATCATTATCTTCACCAAGCTACTGGTTCTATCCCCTACCTTCTTTACATTTCAGTTTGTCTTCGTGAAGTCATTGCTTGCTTCTCTGATCTGTTTGGCTTCACTATGCGAAGAATATTACCTGTTTGGCTTCATACTATCTTCCATTCCGATCCGTACTACCTAGCTGCTATTAGTCTTCGTGCTTTCACTATATTGCTTACTTGACTATGGCATGTCTAGTGTAGTTCATCTTCCGCTGCATATCATATAGGTTCAATTGCTTGTTTGTCTTCAAAGACCTCATACTTTGAAGACTTACATAAAAATCGCCTATTCACCCCCTCTAGTCGATAACTAGCACTTTCAATTGGTATCAGAGTAAGGTGCTCCCTTGTTCTGTGTGATTCGGTTTAACCACTTGGAGTTTTAGCTATGTCAACTGCAGGGACAATCAAGGTCTCCACTGCGTGCCCAGTCTTCGATGGCACTGATTACCCCTACTGGAAGAATAAGATGCGTATGCATACTGAAGCCACTGACATCGACCTCTAGTATGTTGTTAGGACAGGCATTCCCAAGGTTGGCGAAGGTGTCATCGCTGCTGATGTCAAGAGGTTTGCACAACTGGACTCGACTACCAAGAACATCATCTATGATCATCTGACCAAAGGACAGTATGGCCATGTGAGTGCTCTGGAAACTACGAAACTAGTCTGGGACTGGCTGTCCAAGGTCAACGAAGGCGTCTCAACTCAGAGAGACCCAAGGATTGATGTTCTTCACAATCTCTTCTACCGCTTCAAGAGAAACTACAATGAGAATGTCTAGCTCACGTTTGATCGCCTCATAGATATCACCAATGAGCTTCGAGCACTTGGCACCACTGAGATCACCAAGCATGAAATTGTGAAGAAGCTACTGAGATCACTTGACAACTCATATGACACTTTGGCCCTGATGATTCAAGAATGCCCTGACTTCAAAGATCTCGATCCGTTTGACATACTTGAGAGGCTCAACACACATGAGTTCCAGCTATCTGAGAAGAGAGATATCTACGGCCCCAACTATGGCCGATCCCGTGCCTTGAAGGCAAAAGCTGTTTCCTCATCTGAAGAAGAATCTGACAGCAGTTCTGGTGATCCTGAAGACATTGGCAAAGAGCTAGCAATGCTTGTGAGAAAGTTCCAAAAGTTCTCCAAGAAGAATCGCTTCGGAAAGCCTTCAAGATCCAGCTCAAGAAATAATGAGGCTTCCTCTTGTGACTACAAAAAGAGAACATGCCACAAATGCAAGAAGCCAGGCCACTACATATCTGAGTGTCCTCAATGGGACAAAGAATCTGAGAAAAAGAAGAAGAGCAAGCAATATGATTCTGATGACAAGAAGAAGAAGAAATCTTTAAAGTCTTCATCAAAGTCTTCGTCTCACAAGAAGAGCTCATCAGGCAAGGATCATGCATTCATTAGCAAGGAGATGGATTCAGAGGAGGAGTCTGCTTCTGAGAAGGCGGAGGTGGAGTCTGAGGAGGAGTCTGATTCAGGCGTGACAAGTTTGGCTCTAGCTTCGGCATTCGTCGCCAAGTCCATCTTCAATGCTGAAGTCAATGGTCAAGCCGCCGACGCTGAGGCCGATGATAAGGATGACTCTGCTCCGACCTACTGCTTCATGGCACGAGGTGCCAAGGTAAACTCACGCAATGCTTACTTTCAAACATCCAGTGAAGATGACTCTGAGTGTGAATCCAAACCCAGCTATAAAACACTTGCTAAAATTGCAACTGAAGAACGAACTGCTATGGAACACATTCAAAAGTTGCTAGACAAAAGCGATGACCTGTTGGACGAGGAAATGAATCGAACTCAGTCCTTAATTGAAGACATAAAAAATCTTTGTGTTAAGTACGTGGAACTTGAAAGTCGTCATGAAACCCTCTCAGCCACTCATGAGAAGCTTTCCTATGATTATCTTCAAAGGAAGCAAGATCTCGAGAAACTGAGAGAGTCTCATGAAGATCTTCAAAAGGACAACGATTCACTACTCGCTCAATAGATACGTTCCGCTTAGGAAGACTTTGTGCCACCATGTTTAAAATGTCTTGAGCGTCATAATGATGTCTCTATTGCTAAATGTTCTACTTCCTCTGATATTGCAATATCTTCACCTGCTGATGTGGTACCCCTCTACTGAGGATACCACTACTATTGCTGATGAGAATGCTAGGTTGAAGACATTGCTTGAAACAGGCATGTACAAAAGCCTCAAAGGGCATCAGACACTATGTGATCTCCTAAAGAAACAGATTCTGAACCGAAACCCTAGGAAAAAGGGTATTGGTTTCGAGAGGAAAATGAATGTTGATGGTTCTTATTGGAAGCCTAAGCAGTACCCCAAAACCACATGGGTTGCTGCAAAGGGCCCTTCAGTGGACCCATCCACCTTATCTGGCTTCACTTGTGCTAACCCCGTTATCATTGATGAATCCTTTGACGCCAATTATAAGATGTTTAAGAATCAGAATGGTGAAGTGTTTGCTAGGTTTATTGGTACTAACTGCAAGAATGGGCCACCTTTGAAGTAGATTTGGGTGCCCAAAAGTTGTCTTGAGAAGCTTCCCGTGAATGTCATCATGACACCACCTGGGAAGAAGACAAACCCCAGACCAAAGGCTTCATATGTCCCAAAGGCTTCATACAAACTGAGGACCCCACAAGGTCACCCAAACGCCAATGTTTTGTAGGGAAACTATCATCAGACTCATGAATATGAGCGTGTTTCTTCTAACCGCTATGTTCACAAATCAAGGAACTTTTTTGCATATTCTTATGAGTATTATTCAACTCCTGCAAAACTATTTGCTAGGGCTCCAAAGCCAAAGTTCTCAGATGCTGCACTTATACTTATTGCTTTTAAGCCACCCCTGAAGATGTGGGTGGTTAAGAAGAATTAACTTCTCTTGCAGGGAAAGGTCTCCAGCCGGAAATCAAAGACTTCTGACGCCAATGCTGGGGACCTAAAACATCTTGTGGGATGCAAGATAAAGTGCCAGAATGGTCTTACCATTTATTTCATCCCAGGATTTCTTGACGAGCATCCTATCTTACCAAACAAGAATCTTAACTTTGATAGCATGCTTATTCGCTACATGTTTGTGCTTCACAATACTCTTGGTGAAGCCTATCCCGCTAACTACACTGTAGGGTACGACTCCGAAAGCTACTGAGTGGATAATGGACAGTGGATGCACTAACCACATGACTGATGATCAAAGTCTTCTCATGGATTCAACCCTACGTCCATCTACTAAAAGCCACATCACGTTCACTGACACTGGTAAAAGCAAGGTATTGGGCCTAGGTAGAGTTGCTATCTCAAAGGATCAACACATGGATAAAGTGATGCTTGTTGAATCCTTTGGTTACAACTTAATGTCTGTCTCAATGCTTTGTGATCCGAACATGATTGTGATATTTGGAAATATTGTTGCCTTGTGCTTATGGAAACTGACAAATCTCTAGTCTTCGAAGGTTATCGAAGAGGTGATCTGTATATGGTAGATTTCTCCGCAGGACCACAACTTGCCATATGTCTTCTAGCAAAAGCTTCATAGTCTTGGCTCTGGCATCGAAGGCTAGGACATGCGGGCATGAGGAACTTGCACACTCTCATGAAGAATAAGCATATCATTGGCATCGAGGGTGTCAAGTTCAATAAAGATCATCTATGCGGTGCTTGTGAAGCCGGGAAGATGACTAGAGGCAAGCATCCCTCTAAGACAATCATGACTACATCACGCCCCTTCGAGCTGCTTCACATGGACTTATTTGGCCACACTCACTACTCTACCCTTACTACCACTACACATCTCTATGGCTTCGTTATTACTGATGATTATTCAAGATACACCTGGGTTCACATAATTCCCTATAAGACTGAAGTGCAAATGTCTTTAGACGCTTTGCCAATCATGCCATGACCAATTATGGCATCAAGATCAAGCACATCAGGAGTGACAATGGCACACAATTCAAGAACACTAGCCTCGACACTTATCTTTATACATTGGGCATCACACATGAGTTCTCTGCTCCATACACACCTCAGTAGAATGGCATCATGGAGCGCAAGAACAGAACCCTCATTGAGATGGCACGCACAATGCTTGATGAGTATAAGACTCCAAGAAAGTTCTGGCCTGAAGCCATATTGATACTTCTTGCCACATCATCAATAGAGTTCATCTTCCTAAGTTCTTCAAGAAGACATCCTACGAACTCCTAACTGGTAAGAAGCCAAACGTTAGCTATTTCAAGGTTTTTCGTGCCAGGTGCTGGATCAAGGATCCACATCACACTTCAAAATTTGCACCGAAAGCACATGAAGGTTTTATGCTTGGTTACGGAAAGGATTCGCACACCTACAGAGTCTTCAACCTCTTTCACTATAAAGGGGTTGAAATAGTAGATGTGCGGTTCGATGAGACTAATGGCTCGCAAAGAGAGCACCTGCCAAATGTGCTAGATGAAGCTTCTCCTAGTGAATCTATCAAGCATATGGGTACTGGAGAAATCATACCAACCGAGGAACGGGCTGAAGAAGAAATCATCATTCCAGCACCTAATCAACATGATAATGCTCAGTCTGAAGACAATGATGAAGCTGAAGATGACAATCAACAAGAGCAAAGTCTTCGCCCAGCCCATCCTCGCGTGGCCAATGAAGTACAGATTGAGAAGATCATCAATAGTATCAATGCACCTGGTCCTCTCACTCGTTCAAGAGCAACACAACTAGCAAACTTCTATGGGCACTTTGCATTTGTCTCTATATCTGAACCCAAGAAACTTGATGAAGCCTTCATGGAACCTGAATGGATTCAAGCTATGCAAGAAGAGCTTCAACAGTTTGAGCTAAATAATGTCTGGGAGCTAGTCAACCGTCCTGATCCTTGCAAGCACAACATTATTGGTACCAAATGGGTCTATCGCAACAAGCAAGATGAGCATGGTCAAGTTATCAGAAACAAGGCTCGTCTCATTGCTCAAGGTTACACACAAGTGGAAGGAATTGACTTCGATGAAACCTTTTTTACTGTAGCTAGGCTTGAAGCCATTCGTATAATGCTAGCCTATGCTAACCACAACAACATTCTTCTGTACCAAATGGATGTGAAGAGTGCCTTCCTCAACAGCGAAATTTGGCTCACACCCCAACGCTAGGATTATGGTATCCAAAGGGCTCAGAGTTTGATCTAGTTGGATTTTCAGATGCTGATTATGCTGGTGACAAGGTTGATCGCAAGTCCACATCAGGGACATGTTACATTCTTGGACGATCTCTGGTCTGTTGGTCTACAAAGAAGCAGAACTGTGTATCACTCTATCGCGGGAAACCACGGCCACCTATGGGACCAATGGTCCCTTGCTGGTTCGGCGGTGGGACGACACGTTAGACAAAGAGCAGAAGAGTGTGGGGCAGCACAGCAGAGATCACACGGGCAGTTTTACCCAGGTTCGGGCTGCCGTGAGGCGTAAAACCCTACTCTTGCTTTGGTGGATTGATGGTGGAAAAATGGTGGTGGTTGCAGCACGTTTGCCCGGCAGGGTTGCCTCAGGGCGAAACGGCTACGTGCGTATGAAATGTGAGGGTGGATTCGCTGACACAGGGTCCAACCCTTTCTAAGGTTGCCTCAAGCCTCCTTTTATAGACTAAGGGGTCACCACAGTGGCAAATTAGTCATTATGCACTAATAAGATAGCAAACAGTGCTATCATACCTAACTCTACAGGCTGACAGAGCGCATTAAATGCACCGCTCCACGTCACATCGTCGCTTGCCCGGCAAGCCTTGCTGGGCTGTTTTGCCAGCTTCACGCCTGCTCGCTCGACACGACGCAGGACGGGTGTCGTCTGTAGGTATTTCATGTAGAAAGAGGCTGCCATGTGGCAAATGGCTGCCACTTAGTCACTTTGCGGCTTGACACCACATTGATCAATGACGTGCATCGTGGTGAAGTGGTTTGGTGAGGTGGCTCCACCTCCGCGAGTCCCGGCAGGCCCTGCCGGGGCATCTTGGAGGTTTCCATCCGGGGGCGACCCCGTCCTTGCCAGGCTTGCCAGCCCCGCAAGGGAGGCTTTTCTCCTGGTGGTTTATTACTTCTCTGGCTCGGTCTTGGTCCTCTTGATTTGCACGTTGGTCCTTTGAAGATCTTGATCTCCTGCACTTTGGCATGATCTTGGCGCTGTAATCTTGCTCTCGTGCATGTGCACAGTCTGGGCAACGGACCCAGGGTTGTTGCACCGACAGAAGCCCCCGGGCCTGCCCCAAACACGTTGCCGAGCGTTGTCGGGGTAGGTCCTAATAAGTGCACACATGCAGAGGTGCGGAAGAGGCTGGCCCCTTGGGTCTTCTTTGCTTCTTCATTACTCTTGAGCCTGGGCCAGTTTCTGGTTTTCCCGTGCATCGTGCGCAACATTACGAGAAATACTTAGATCGTGGCCTGTGGATTGCCCATGCCCCACGATCACGAGGCGGAAACCACCATCCCACTTGCTCCCCGCTTTATGCGCACCCGCCATGTGTACCTCACGCATTGGGATGGGTAGGTGGTGGATGCGGAGAGCATGGGGACGAGTGCCATGGCAGAAATCCAGGCATCGACGGTGGGAGCAGAGGGTCGGCCTTGATTCCTAGAGCTATCAAAGGCTCAGGGAGGCCGTATTGGGGGAGCGGGGCAGCCCCTTCCCTCGCCCCTTATAAAAGGGGGCGGGAACGGTGCATTTGTTCCCACACACCTTTTCCTTCCTCTCCTAAATCTTCCCTTTGCTTGCTATGGTGAGGGGACGAGGGCGCGATGGTACGCCAGCGGTGGCGCCGAGAGTTTCTGCTCGACAGTGCATCTCTCCCCCTCCGGACAACACGGTGGCGGAACCCGCTGTGAGAGGAGGAGGGAGAGGGCGAGGTCATGGTCACCGTGGCGCTCAAGGAAGAGAGGAGGACGGGGCCGTGCTTTGGCCGCGCCTCCACTGGCGGCTCCTCCTCCGATGGAAGGCCACGTCGGAGATTAGCCTCGAGAGTTCATCATCAGGTTGTACAAACCTCCGTGTGGCCACCTTCATCTTCCTACTCCATTCGCACGGGAAATGGAGCTTGAACAACCACGCGCTCTGAGGTTGTACATGAGGGGCTCCGGGAATGGCGGCATGTGGGTTGATGTCGACTTCCCTGCTCCTCATGTTATGTATCTCCGTCGTGGCTAGAAGACCTTTGCTCGAGCCCATAGCTTGTCGGAGGGGCATGTTCTCCAGTTCAAATTAATGGAGAGCGGCCTGCTCTCCGTCATGATTTTTGGGCGCTCAGGAGCTCGCTTAGGGTGCTGCGCGGAGAGCTCTACCGACAATGAAAGCTCCTCCTCGAGCGAGAGTGATGAGGAGGATAGTGACAATGATGACGGCAGCAGCGGGCGGGAGGGCGACGACTCTGACTCTGGCTGAGTGTCGCCTGCACCATCTTCATCAGGTGGTAGCACCATCATCTGCACCTGCATCTTCTTCCCGGCAAGGCGATTTGCCAGGGAGTTGGGTGCAGAGGTGGGGATGGTGCCTCCTGGCTTCCTCCAGCAGCCTTCCAGTTGGACCCCGGCAGGCTTCCTCTCGGGCTGCAGCTCTGTTAGCCCTACCGTCTCCTGCTAGCCCTGGTGGTGGCGGTTGACGGGTTGCCTCCGCCATGCTCTCCATCGACGCGTTCGCCGATGTCCTCCTGTCCCCGCCAGGCTGCCTCTCCTGGAGCCCGACGGGGTCAGGCTGGGCTTCTGCTCAGGTGCTCCTTTTTCCCCATTCGCCTTCTACCGCCGTGCCTAGGAGGAGAGGGACAAGAAAGGGCATTATGGGGCACTTATCTTTTTTCAATCTTAAATCTGTCGGCACTTGCCAAATTTTAGTTCAAATAATGTAATCTCTTGAGTCCATGTCTGTGTTCTGTAGGTTTGTACTTGTATGATCAGCATATTAATGAAAAAGATGAACCTTGCTGGGGACTCGTGCATGTATGTGTCCATGCAGAGGTGGAATGCCTCTTTACTTTAAATAAACAAGTTTTCCCCGGCAGGCTATCCTGCCGGTACCCTTTTATTTTATTGCCGAAGAACTGAGCCTACCAAGCAAAAATAAAGGGACCAGCCCCCCGCCAATCTCTTTTCACCAAAGGCCACTACGGCCATCCCAGCTGAAGCAACGTTCGAGCCCAGGGATGGGAGCACCTGAGTTTCAAAGAGCAGCGAGGTTTTCTCATGCATAAGTTTTAGCTTACAGAACACTTATGGACAAGAGCTCGAACTTATCTGTTTGGCTTGCCGGAGATCGCAGTGTTGGTCCATCTTTCCATCTCCTTGTAGAGGCTAAGCTCATGGCAGGAACCTGCAGTCTTATGCAGATGGAAATGATGCAAGATGCGACCTTATCTATATGCATATGCAATGCTCATGAAATGCTTATGCAATGCTCTTGAAATGCTTATGCATGCATGCAAATCTGTCGGGGCCCACCAGCGCTTCGTTTATTTCTCTGCTGCTCAGGGTCTATGCCTGGCTTTGTACAAGGGGTTACATGCAACTGAGGCAAGGCCTTTACAAAAGGGTGGCTGCCGGGCAGGGGCCGACAGCCGCGCCTTACGGGTAGAACTTACAGAGATGCTCAATATTCCATGAGTTTTGCAATTAAATGCCATCTCCGGTCTCCAGATGGACTGCGCCAGGTCTGGTGACTCGAACTACCCGGTAAGGGCCTTCCCACTTTGGCGTCAACTTGTTTGTACCCTTAGCGGACTGAACGCGCCTAAGGACAAGGTCGCCTTTCTCAAAACACCGAGCATGAACCCTGCGCCTGTGATAGCGACGCAGGGCTTGCTGATAGTGTGCAACATGTGTAGCAACCCGGAGACGGTTCTCCTCGAGTAGCACAACGTCGTCACGCCAGTGCTGATCTTGCACTACTTCATCGTAGGCAAGCACTCGAGGTGACCCGTAAATGAGTTCCGTGCGTATAACTGCTTCTGCCCCATAGACTAGGGAGAAGGGAGTCTACCCGGTAGCTCGATTTGGTGTCGTTTTGAGGGACCAGAGAACTACCGGCAGCTCGTTGATCCACCGCCTGCCGTGCTTCTGCAGCGTATCAAAGGTTCTTGTCTTGAGTCCTCACAGCACTTCAGCGTTCGCCCTCTCAGCTTGCCCATTGCTTCTAGGATGTGCAATAGAGGCAAATGAGATCTTGCATCCAAGGGCATGAACATATTGCATGAAGGTGCGGCTCATGAACTGGGTGCCGTTGTCGGTAATGATAGATCCTTACCGGGACTCCAAAACGGCAGACCAATTCTTTCAAGAACTTGATAGCTGACTGAGCAGTCACCTTTCTAACGGCAGCTACTTCCGGCCACTTTGTAAACTTGTCGATAGCAATGAACAAGAATTCAAAGCCCCCGTTAGCTCGGGGGAAAGGGCCGAGGATATCGAGCCCCAGACCGAAAATGACCATGACAAAGGGATTGTCTAAAGAGCTTGTGTAGGCACATGGATGTTTTTGGAATGGAACTGGTAGGCTTCAGATTTGGTGACTAGCTCAACCACATCTTGGAGGGCTGTGGGCCAATAGAATCCTTGTCGGAATGCTTTCCCAACTAATGCCCTTGATCCAATGTGGGAGCCGCATATGCCTTTGTGTATCTCAGCCAGCAGTTCCTTTCCTTCTTCTCGGTAGATGCACTTCAATTTCACACCGTTGGGCCTCTTTCTGTATAGAGTGTCATCGACAAACTGATACATACTGGCCCTCCGGGCTACTCTTTCAGCTTCATCTTGGTCATGGGGAAGTTCTCCGGTTTGGAGGAAATGGACTATGTGCCTTGCCCAAGTTGGAGCCTGGGCTCGGCAACAAGGACTAGCGGCACCTCCTCAACTGCGGGGGAATGTTCCTCGTTTGCGAGGACCATAGGACCAGCTGGAGGGTGTGGTCCGGCAAGTGATGAGGAGTTGTTTCCGGCAAGGTCCCTACCAGGAGCCCCAGGAGGCTCTACCGGGAGAGGCTTACCGGAGTCCATCTTTGTCCTTTTCTGGGCCATTGTTGTTGGGGATACGAAGGGGCTGAGTAAGATGGAGAACAAAAGTTCCTGGTTCCACAGGAAGCTTCTGCGCAGCACACTTTGAAGATGATCAGCTATGCTGTTTTCCAGTACGTGCTCTGTTTGGAATCCGTCAAAGCTCTCCTCCAATCTTCTCACTACCTCAACGTATGCCTCCATCAATGGACTTTGGTAATCCTTGTTGACTTGTCTCGCCACAAGCTATGAATCTCCTTGAATGATCAGCTTCTTGATTCACAATTCCGTGGCAATCCTGAGCCCGGCAAGGAGCCCTTCATACTCTGTTGTATTGTTGGTCGCCTCTTCCCGAGCAAAGTGCATCTGGACGACGTACTTCAAGTGCTCCCCGGAGGGGGCAGCGAGAAGCACGACAGCCCCTACACCTTGTAGGGAAAAGGCACCATCGAAAGACATGATCCATTCTTGGGGCGCTTTCTTGCTGGGGATAACTGTTTCCAGCACTTCCTCATATGGGGTTGGTGTCCATCCTGCAATAAACTCTGCCAATGCCCTGCTCTGAATTGTTGATGTCCTCTCAAACTTCAGGCCGAAGCTAGATAACTCCAAAGCCCACTCCACTATTCTGCCGGTAGCCTTAGGGTTTCGGAGTATCCTTTGCAATGGGAAGCGAGTGACAACCATGACCTCATGGGCTTGGAAGTAGTGGCGCGGTTCCCTTGAGGCCATGATGAGACCAAAGATAATTTTTTGCACACCACAGAGTACCTCGATCTAGCTCCTTGTAGCAGGGAACTAATGAAGTACACTGGGCACTACACCACTTTCTTCTTTGCCGTGTCCTTGGGGTCGCCCTTGCTGTCGTGCTCATTTCTGTCCTGATCCTTAATTATCCGGCTCTTCCGGGCCTCGCTCACTTTCTGCTTCTTCCACTTCCCGCTGTGCCACTAACACTACAGGAATCAAGCACTTTGCCGTCTGCCATGGCTGATGGCAAAGGCATGCCTGGCGGATGGCAAAGGCCTTTGCCGTTCGCCAGCAGACAACAACAGGTCCGGCTGAATAGGCTATGACGAAGGGCTCTTTGCCGTCTACTGGCAGATGGCAAAGATGAAACAGTCTTTGTCGTCCGCCAGCAGACGGCAAAGAGCCCGGACGGCACACGTGGCAGGTTAGGTCCGTTAGGGGGTTAACGATGTGCTTTGCCGTCCACTGGCAAACGGTAAAGACCATTGCACCTTTGCCGTCTGCCAGCGGACGACAAAGTAACCAAATAGGCCAGCCCCCAGGTGCTGCCACATGGCATGCTATGCCGTCCGCTAGTAGACGGCAAAGGTGCAACGGTCTTGCCGTCTACCAGCAGACGGCAAAGTAACCAAAGAGGCCAGCCAGTGCCCCAGGTTGCACAGGTAGCTGCCACGTGGCAGCTTTGCCGTCTGCTGGCTGATGGCAAAGCTCTTTGCCGTCTGCCAGCAGATGGAAAAGAGCCTGTATAGCCCCTATTTTTTTCTTAAATTCATTCAATTTCACAGAATTTCATATATATAAACATTTGAAGATATATAAAGACAAGCATATCCAACAAGTTTCCAACACATCCGACAACATATCCAACAAGTTTGCAACAACACATATCCAACAACATATCCAACAAGTTTCCAACACTACATATCCAATAAGAAGTTTCCTCCAACAAAGTTCATCGTACAAAATCAGAACAAAAAGAGTAGACTCCATGAAAGCAAGCTCCTCATCTAAAGCAAATCTAGAAATTGGGAAAGAAGAAAGTTAGAAGAAGAAGAAGGCTAGCTAGAAAAAGAAGTAGAATTTATCTACTCTTTCTTAGTCTCCTCTCTTCTTCTTTATCTTCTTCTTCTTCTTTTTCTAATCTAGGTAAAAATACTAAGTGTGTAGGTCATTTTAGAGCTAAGCTAGGTAAATAGGTCATTTCGGAGCTAACCTAGGTAAAATGGATCATATTGGAGCTAACCTAGGTAAACTTGGTCATTTTGGAGCTAACCTAGCTAATTATGCCATATTTGAGTTAACTAAGCATATTATGCCATTTTTGACATAAGTAAGCTAATTATAGGTCTTTATTGAGCTAACCCAGGTAACTAAGCATATTAGAGCTCATTTAGCATTTTAGAGCTAACTTAGGTCATTTTTGAGCTAACTTAGGTAAATTGATCATTTTGGAGCTAATTAGGCTTATTATGCCATTTTCGAGGAAAATAAGCTAACTATATGACATACAGGAGGTTACCAAGATTGTTATGCCATTTCAAACCTAAGTAAGCTAATTATGCCATGTTTTACATAAGTAAGCTAAGTGTATGTCATTATTGAGCAAACCTAGGTAACTAAGAATATTAGAGATAACTTAGCATATTAGAGATAACTTAGGTCATTTCGGAGGAAACAAAGCTATGTATAAATCATTTTGGAGCTAAGTAAGCTAATTATGTCATTTTGGAGGGACATTAGCTAAGTCTAGATCATTATGATAAGCATTTTGGAGGAAATAAAGCTAAGCCTAGGTCTTTATGCATTTGGTAGGCAAAACACTAGAGAAAACTTACCGTCATCACGGAGGTGAAGGACCGGTCGGGTTTGGGTTAGTGCCAGACGGAGAAGGACCGATCGGGTCGGGGTTGCGCCAATGCAAGACGAAGAAGGATCGGTCGATGCTTGTCGGGAGGCATGCTGCACCAAAGATCATTTGCAATGTCTCGTTAGCATGATGCAACTGAAATGTGAATACTAGTAACTAATGAGCATTCAAATGAAACTCACCGTGTCAGCTATACCAATCTGGGGCATCGGTGGAGGGGTCTGACCATTTTTCTCATACATGGACTGCACATTTTGTTTTCACGAGTCAGTCATATTAGTTAGTAATGAAACGAACATTACATGCATGATTTGGCTAATAAGCAGGAGAAACTTACCACGAGGAGCTCGTATAGGGCCCGGTGAGACGCGTCGTTCCGCTTCCTCTCCGCCTCCAATAGACTAGCCGTCCTCCCCTCCAATTCGATCTCCCTCTGCTTGGCCTGCCTGTTTGCCTCCGCCAGAAGCTCCTGGGCCCTAGCCTCGATGGCGAGCTCCACTGGCCATGGTCGAGGCGTTATCTCAGGAAGAGACCTCACGTGGCGCTTCTTGATCTCCGGGAGACTTCTAGGACAACGTATCAGTCCATCCCCAATGGCTACCGAGCCATGTTTCCTCCCTTCACCAGATAGCATCACGAGCTCTGTATCAGAAGGACTTTGGCTCGGGTTGAAGTCATCCCCTTTCATCGCCTTCCCAAAGTCTTTGTACCTCACGAGCTTGTTGTGGGAGGAGATGTTGGTGAAGCTCTCTGGATGATCGAGGTCATCCTCAGAGAATGCCTTGGCCTTCTTGTACGGCGCCATATGGGCCATGGCATAGAGGTCGTACAGCGGTGGCACGTCCTTCTTGTTGTGTTTCGCCTAAAAGAGAGGAACACCATATTAGTTAAGGGCTGAAGCTAGCATGAAGAATGAAATTGCATGAATCGTTAAGGGCTGAAACCACATACCCAGTGATCCCCGTACTCAAACAGGTTAGAGCTCCCTTGATGGTGTGGCACACCCCGCATTTGGGCATGCTTATCCCTGGCCTTGTTGTGTTCGGCTATCCATTGAGGAGAGCACCACTCATCCACCAACGCCTCCCAACAGTCCATCATATCCACACACCATCTCGGGGCACCTAAGTGGCAAAGAGAAATTTCAGCGCTATGCCTACGAATGAAATCAAGGAAACTAAGTACAAGGCCTTAACAATAGGTAATTACCTTCATGTACTTCTCCTTACTCAGATACTTGCAGTGGCACTTCTTCGTGGCCCTCCTAATGTTTGTCGAGGCGTAGTAGTCTCGAACAGCCTGCATCCTAGCCTCGTGCCATAAGTTCGGAAGTAGGCGCTTGCACTCGGCTTCGAGAACCCTAGTCGCCTCCGCCTCGTGTTCCTCAGAACACCTGTAGAAGGTCTGCAATCGAACAAGACAACACTGATTAGTAAAATCACTAGGTAATGTTGATTTTTAATTCTGTAAATGAGAAATTACCCAAAACTGTCGCCTCACAATGTCGGCCATCGTCTCACACAAGACACCGTCGACCCTCTCCTCTAGCGGGGTCGAGGCAGCCACGTACAGCTCCCAGCTCAGTGCTAGCTGTGGAACCTGACCCTCACCGGGCAATGTGACCCACCACGAGAAGTGCTGCCGGCAAATCACACCAAGGACCTGGTTGGGCCTGCGGACACCATCGGCGTGTATCCAACCCCTGCAATATGATAAGGCAAACACATTAGATATTAATTTGAAGAAACATGAAGGACAAAGGTTAAAAAAGAGTAAATGCACTTACTTCTCCCTGTTAGGCTGAATCAACCACCTCTGATCATGGGTCGCCGGCATGGCCGGGAGCTTCGTACCACCATGCTGGTAGATCTTCTTGCCCTGCTCAACCAGCTCGCCCTCGCTAAAACTATCGTCAGACCAGGTCTCCTCGTCATCAGCATGGCCACTAGTCTCCGGAGTCACGTGGGACAAAGACTCTGGGACCGGAGTCTCGTGGGACGAAGACTCTGGGGCCCAAGTCTCGTGGGATGAAGGCTCGGTGACTTGAGGCTCGTCAGCCCAAGGCTCATGGACCGGAGTCCGAGACGGGTCCAAGTCTGACGGCTCCACCTGAGATGGAGCACTCCGGTGGTCTGGAGAATCAGCTGGGGGTGGCGGCGAGGAAGGTACAACAGCCTTCCTACCTCTCCCGCCGCCACGTCCACCTCTAGCCGCACCCCTCTTCGTCTTCCCCCGACCTCTCTCGGCCGAAGAAGAAGCACCCACCAGTGTCGTCATGCTGTGTACGAGCGCTCTCTGAAGCTGCTGTGGTGGAATATAGCCACCCCTCCCAGGACGCACCGAGGAAGAAGGAGGCTCGGAGCGCTCTCGACCCGCACCCACCATCTGTGAACACCTGCAATGTCGGTGTACAAAAGTAGGGGCTCTCCTTTTTACCCCTCTACTTGTGCACGGGCAGTCGGAGCTGCACCTGCGGCCACACTTAGCAGGGCGAGGGGACGGAGCAGAAACACAAGACGGGCAAAACAACGCCAAGACCAGAGACACAAAGAGCAGGAGGGCGAGGCGGACTCCCCCGGCAAAACCCTTGCCGGGGCAACTTGCCCAACGCTAGTAGAGCGGGCCACCCTTGAGACCAAGGGTTCCCGACGCCAACAACCACATTGGAACCAAGGCTCGGGAGGCACCTCTGTGGTGGCATGCAGATCTTCGTCAAGATCATAAAACACACAAGATTAGATGAGGACCAGAAGACGATGGTCCTCGGCGAGATCCTTGCCGAGGAGATCCACGAGACCCCCCGGCAAGATCCTTGCCGGGGACGGCCGTGATGCTACGGAAAGACCCTTGCCGGGGCCCCGGCAAGGCCCTTGCCGAAGACACCTACAGGGCCGCAGCCAAGCCCGCGTCTGCCAAAACTCCACCGCCATTCCCATACAGCTGCCAGCCCAACCAGCTGGGCAGGCACCTGCATGGCAACGTGCGGCTTCTAGGCCAACTCAGCAAGCACCTGCATGGTGGCATGCAGATCTTCATGAAGACCCTACCACCATGCCATCTCAGTAGCCAGCCAGCCTACGTGGCGCTACATGCATCGTTGGCCTGGACGCGTGTCAGAGTGAGGCGGAGCAGCGACGGATGGGACGGGCGTCGTTGCCGTCCCCAATAAAGCAACGAGACACCTAAAGAGCGCATTTAATGCGTCTTGTCCCGTAATGACAGGCGATAAGCTTGTACACTGTACACCTTTCCACCTCTTGTGTGCCACTGTGGCGACCCCTTTTTGGCTATAAAAGGAGGCCCGAGGCGTCCAGGAGAGGGATTCGGATCTTTTGGACTATGCACGCACCGTAGGTAGTTCGAGAGCTCAAGAACACTCAAATATACACCAAAGCAGGACTTGGGTTTTATGCATCCTCGTGGCCCAAACCTAGGTAAACGATCTTTGTGCTGGCTCCTAGACCTGCTCTTTGCATAACCCCGCGCCCGCCAACCGTAGAAGGGATCCCTGGGATCCCATAGGTGTCGTCCCCACCGACATCTTTGGCACGCCAGGTAGGGGGCGCAGTGGTGTAAATCTGGTCTAGCGGTCAGTTTAGCAGTTCTTCATTGCCATGGCTCCCAAGAAGAAGACGATCACGGCGATCGGCTCGTCGGGAGCCGAACGACCCGCACCAGTGCAGGCAAGTGGCGGGGCGGTCGCAGACGGAAGCCGAGGCGCGGTCCGCGAACACCCACATCGCTCTGGCAGTCAAAGCCTGGCAAGTGGCTTCGTTCGCGCGCGAGACGACGGGCCGCACGCCGCCAAATCGAAAGACAGAGCCAGGCCCCCCACAGGCGGCACGAGGCCCTCCAGGGGTGGCGTCGTGCCACCTACGGGCGGCGTGGCGACTTCCAAGATGCCTATGCCGGCGCCCACGACGCGCTCCTCCCAGGTTGTGCGCGACGAGCAGCGTCGCCTCGCTGGTGACCCTGGGCGCCGCTGTGGGAAGAGTCCTGCTCTTCATTTGCGGGATGTAGAAGGCCAGCACGCACGCCGGGACGCTGGCGAGAATGCCGCACATCCGCCCGGCCGTGATAGAGCTCCTTCTAACGTGGTTAGAAGTCGGAGCGCGTCACGGTCCACGCAGCTTTCGCCGCCACCCACGCCACCAGAAGCTTTGGCGCGCGCGTAGTTGCTCCTCGACTTTCCTCCTGGTGCAGAAAAACTCGACGAATGGAGAGCCACCATCCGGAGCCTCGTCGGCGTCGCCAACAAAGATGAGCCACGACCAGCGGGGCCCTCAGGCCAGCGCTCCGTCGAGCCACCGCATGCCAGTGGTGGAAGGACCGGGGGTGCTGCGGCCAGGGTGCACTCTCCTCCTCCACGCGAGCCACCGCGGGTGTCGACCCATCATGATGACGCTTGTGATAACATTTCCATAGCGTCGTCCGACCCACGGACCCACCGCGATCAGCGCCAAGTTCTTCGGGAGCGAGCCCATGAAGATGCTCGAACCACCACCAAGCGCCGGTGCGATGCACGCCACCAGTCAGATAGGCGGGCGGGGCCCTCTATGGACCACCCAGCACCAGGAGGCCCTGGCCGGCCTACCTTATGAGGTGGGTTGCCCAGCCTTTACCCGTGAGCTGCGGCTGTTCCAGTGGCCCTCCCACCGCACGTTCAAGCCCGACGCCGGCGATAAGTACAACGGTAAGACCCATCCGTCAGAGTTCCTCAGCATCTACACCATCGCCATGCAAGCTGCTGGGGCTCGCGATGACAAGGTGCTTGGGAATTACTTCCTGTTGGCACTTAAACCCGATGTCATGTCATGGTTGATGCACTTGCCAGTGGATTCTATTTCTTCCTGGTCGGATTTGTGCCATGAGTTTGTTGGCGCCTTTACAGGGGGCCACCAAGCTCATGGCCAGGCAAGGAATTTGCATATCATCCCCTAGAAAGAAGGTGAAACCCTGCGCAAGTACATACAAAGATCTGCCATGTATCAGTTCGTCGACGAGTTCTATACAGAAAAAGACCAAACAATGTGAAATTGAAGTGCATTCCCCGGGAGGAAGGACTGGAGCTGTTGGCAGGGATACACGAAGGCATATGTGGCTCCCACATAGGGTCGAGGGCCCTTGCCGACAAGGTATTCCGGCAAGGTTTCTTCTGTCCCACAGCCCTCCAGGATGCAACGACACTAGTAACCAAGTGTGAAGCGTGCCAGTTTCATTCAAAGAAGCTTCATCAACCAGCTCAAGCTCTCTAAACAATCCCTCTTTCCTGGCCATTCTCGGTCTGGGGGCTCGACATACTGGGCCCCTTCCCCCATGTTGTCTGGGGCTTTGAGTACTTGTACGTTGCGATCGACAAGTTCACAAAGTGGCTGGAGGTGGAGGCAGTGAGAAAGGTGATAGCACAATCAGCCGTCAAATTCTTCAAAGGGCTAGTCTGCCATTTTGGTGTGCCCAACAGAGTCATCACCAAAAACGGCACATAGTTCACAAGTCACGCCTTCATGCAGTACATCCAGGACCTAGGCAAGAGCAGTTGCCAGGCACACCAAATCAAGCCACTGGCCAGACACCTTTCTCCCTCGTTTACGGGGCAGAAGCAGTTCTCCCCACGAAACTCACATACGGGTCACCTCGAGTGCTCGCTTATGATGAGCTTGAGCAAGAGCAGTTGCGGCAAGATGATGCAATGCTCCTTGAGGAAGAACGTCTTCGGGCGGCTGTGCGAGCAGCGCGCTACCAGCAAGCCTTGCGCCGCTACCATAGCCGCAAGGTTCATGCCCGAAGCTTTGAGGAAGGCGACCTTGTTCTTTGGCACGTTCAGTCGGCCAAGAATTCCAACAAGTTGACGCTGAAGTGGGAAGTCCCTTATCGGGTAATACGAGTCACCAGGCCTGGCGCAGTCCGCCTGGAGACCGAAGATGGTATTCCAGTGAGCAAATCCTGGAACATCGAACATCTTCGCAAGTTTTACCCATAAGGCGCAGTTGCCGGGCACCCCGGCAAACCACCCTTTGTACAAGCCTTGCGGGCAAGGCATGTAACCCTTGGTACAAAGCCAGACGCAGACCCTGAGAATAAATAAATGAAGTGCTGGCGCCCTAAGTTTTAGCATGCATGCTAGGTTGAGTCTCTCTCTGTGTCAGGGTTGATAGTACTTGGCGGCGACTAACCCTTAACATAGAGGTCGAGTATGCATCTCTCTGTTCTTTCCCGTCCTTTTTGGTTCGCAGGGTGCGTCGACATTTCTGCTGAGCTACTTTGGAAGAAAGAGAACAGGCTGACGCCCCGACCCCGGCAGGCCAAGGTTTCCGGGGGTACGGCATCAAATAAGTCCTTTTTTCCCACTCTGTGCCTCCGTATGAAACTTGGACGTACGAGACTTCACTCGCCTCTCATACCATCCTCCTCCCTTTGTCCCGTGTCCGAAATCTTACTTTGGGCCAGAACTTGGTTGTAGTGCGATGGGAAGGGGACGAAATAGGTTAAAATTATTTTAATGTTTCAAAAATATTTGAGAAAATTTAGGGAAGCTCATTGGACATATATTGTCCATATATAAGAGTTTCAACACACGGTCATGTTCAAAATATTGGTCAAATCCATCAAAAACCCTTTATGCAAAATTCTACCTTTCCTAGTTGCTACGTGTCCATGCCCATGGTCAAATGATTCTAGAAACCATTAGCCAACTAATTGACAAATGATGAGTAAACCTGCCTTTTCTTTTTCTTTTCTGATTTTCAGGAAACATAAGAAAAGGGATGCATATGCATCCTAATCCTAATCATATACATGGTTGTTTTCTAGGAGTAGTAATTAGTAAACTAAAACTAGAACTGGTTAACAGAACTAACCTAACTAACCTACAAACTAACCTAACTAACCTAGAAACTAATTAACCAAACTAACCTAGAAACTAACCTAACTAACCTAGACTAACGGTCAAAGCAAAAGTGTCCAGATAACAACAAAGATCTGCTTGTACCCTCTTCATAGAGAAAGATTTTAAACCAAAAATTAACAACAAAGATCAAAGCAAATAAACAATTTATGAACATTTGTGTCCAGATAACAGAAATATCACCCAAAAAACACAAACATAAAAAAAGTTGGATATGTTGTTGGACAAATCACTCAGAGTGATAATATAGATCTCATCAATGTATGAATCAGGCCACTACTTTTTAACATCACAAGTCATCACCGGGATCCATAGACATCAATCTCCAATTTTGAAAGAAAAATCAAACAGAAACGTTACACAGATTCCTGAGTTCAAATAAGAATATTTAAAGAGTTTCCTAACAAATGGTTGAGCCGTCAGACAATGCTTTCTAGGCAAATAGGATTATGCTTATGATGAAACAAGTAGCAGTAAGCAACTCAAGATCCACCAAAAGGATAGCCCATTTGAAAAATTCTAGCCCGATTAACATTTTTCCATAAAATTCAGTCTCCAAAATTATGGCGTAGCCAATGTGGACATCAGAATTGTAGATTTTCACAGCATAAGTTCAGAAGTACTCCGAAAAATTATGCTAAGATGTTCAATTTGTCCTCGGAATTGCAGAATGACAACATGGGCGCACATCCACCAATCAGTCGCTAAAGATGGTATTATTAACATGTTTTTCATCACCGGACAAACAGAAACACAAACTCAAACAAACTAGTCAACAAAATAGAACTTAAATTACTATAGAAAACAAAATCTGACAAAAGAAAAAACATGAGAGGAATGACAGTAAACCTAGTCTAAAGATAACTAACCTAGAAAATCAAACTAAACTAACTAACAGTACTAACTAACCTAATTAGTAGCAGTAGAAAAACAAAGAAACTAACAGTAAACCTAATTACTAGTAGTAGAAAAAAAGAAAAAAAATAGGGGGGAGCTCACCGGAGTGGTCGGCGGTGCACCGGGGCGGTGGGGTGTCGGGGCGGCTAGGGCGTCGGGGCGGCAGGGCGCCTGGTTGTCGAGGCGGCGGGGCGCCGGGCAGGCGGGGGCGGCGGGGCGTGGAGGGCGTCGGGGTGGCGCGGGCGGCGAGGGCATTGGGGTGGCGAGGGCGGCGGGGCGTCGGGGCGGCGGGGTGGCGCGGACGGCGAGGGCGCCGGGGCGGCGAGGGGTCGGGGGTGTCGGGGGCGCGGGCCGGTGGGGGTCGGGGGCGTCGGGGTGGCGCCAGTGAGGTGAGGGAGAGAGAGAGGGGGAGAGAGAGGGATGGGGCGCGGGGCCGACCGTTTTTTAGTTAGGTTTAATTTCTTTGCCGTCTGCTAGCAGACAGCAAAGAGCGTAGCTAGTGGGGTGTGGCCGGGGGGAAACTGCCGTTAGGTTGCCACTTTCTTTGCCGTCAGCTAGCAGACGTCAAAGAAAGTGGCCGTTAGGTGGTTCTCACTAGTGGGCCACCCTCCCTCCTTGCCGTCCGCTAGCAGACGTCAAAGCTTCTATGTCGTCTGCTAGTTGATGGCAAAGAGCTAGCTGACGGCAAACAAGCTCTTTGCCGTTCACTCTTTCTTTGCCGTCAGCTTTCTGTATGCTCATGGGAAATACCTTCTTTGCCATCAGCGAGCTGACGGCAAAGTGCTGGCTGACGGCAAAGATCCTGATTCCAGTAGTGTAAGGCTGCACCAACCACTTGATTGGTTGCCGCCAAGTATAGCAACAACAACTCTTATGGTTTGGGGGCAAGCAAGGTGGGCACAGAGGACAAGTAGGCCTTCAACTCTTGCAAAGCCGCATCTGCTTCTGGGGTCCACTTCATGGGCCCTACATTCTTCAGAATTTTGAAGAACGCTAGGGCGCGCTCGGCAGACTTGGAAATGAATCTGCTTAGCACGGCAACGCACCTTGTCAGGCGCCTCACATCCTTGACTGTCCTTGGCGCCTGGATCTGCTTGATAGCTTTGATCTTGTCAGGGTTGGCTTCAATCCCCCGGTGGGATACAAAGAACCCAAGTAGCTTGCCGGAGGGAACGCCAAACGCACACTTCTCTGGGTTGAGCTTCAAGTTGATCTTGCGCAGATTAGCAAGTGTCTCCTCCAAGTCCTGGATGAGGGTTGCTCTGTCCTTGGTCTTGACCACAATATCATCCATATAAGCCTCAATGTTTTTGTGTAGCTGTGGCTCAAAACCAATCTGGACTGCCCTTGCAAAAGTAGACCCGACACTCTTTAATCCGAATGGCATACGAACAAAAAAGTACGTACCACATGGGGTGATGAATGATGTCTTCTCTTCGTCTTCTTTGGACATGAAGATTTGATGATACCCAGAATATGCATCCAAAATGGAGAGCAAATCGCAGCCTGAAGTGGAATCCACAATCTGATCAATGCGCGACAAGGGAAATGGGTCCTTCGGGCAAGCCTTGTTGAGATCCGTGAAATCTATGCAAAGCCTCCATTTCCCGTTAGCCATGCGAACAATCACTGGATTTGCTAACCATGTTGGATGTAGAACTCCTCTGACCAAACCAGCTACTTCAAGCTTCTTAATCTCTTCTGCAATAAAGTGCTGCCTCTCCAAGGCCTGCTTCCAAACTTTCTGCTTGACAGGTCGTGCATGTGGGCAGACAACAAGGTGGTGCTCGATTACCTCCCTGGGAAACATCGGGGATATCAGATAGTTGCCATGCAAACACATCGATATTTGCCTGCAGGAAGGCAACGGGCGCACATTCCTATTTGTCATTAAGGGTGGAGCTGATAGTGAAGGTACCTTCAACACCAGCCAGCCCTGCTGGGACCTTCTTCACTTGTGGTGCAGCAACCTTGGATCTCTTACTATTGTAACTCTCCGGCAAGTCATCAACAGGCGTAGCGCACTCCGAAGAGGTACGCTTCCCGGATTCCTTGCTAGCGTCCTTGCTATCCTTCTTCTTTCCTCTGTTCTCCTTGGCGGGAACTACTGTTGCCGCTACCTTTGCCGCGACTGCGTCCCAGTACATCTTATCCACGCAAATGATTGCATCCTTCTCATCTGATGGGATGGAAATGACTCCAACTGGCCCATGCATCTTCGGTTTTGTAAGCATAGTGGGATGACACCATGAATTTAGCCAGGGCTGGGCGTCCAAGGATCCCATTGTACGGTAGGGGGAGGTCGACCACATCAAACACAATCTTCTGAGTCCGATAGTTCAGTTCTCCCCCAAATGTCCCTGGCAATGTGATCTTTCCCTTAGGATGACTCCTGCCGGGGTTAACCCCTTGAAATGTGCGCATTACCTTTCTTCCTCTACTATCTGAAGTTTGCTAATTACCTTTGGGGAAATCACATTCAACCCGGCCCCGCCGTCAACCAACATCTTTGTGACCTCGAGGTTGCGAATTGTTGGAGAGACCAACAATGGCAAACATCCTACCGTAGTGAAACGGTCAGGATGGTCCTCTTCGTCAAAGATGATGGGTGTGCGTGACCATTTGAGCGGCTTCCGAGCCTCCGCCGCTGGCTCCATGACATTGACCTCACGTGCCCACAGTTTGAGTTGGCGGTGAGAGGAGTGCAAGGACGCACCCCCGTCAATGCACAGGGCGTCAGTGGCTTTCTGGAAGTCCTGCTCGCTAGTTTCCTCTTCATCCCCTCCATCACTCTCATCATTGCAAGCTTCCTTCTCTCGGCCCCTGGCGTGTTTTCCTTGGTTCCGGAAGGGTTTGCTGGGGCGATTTGCTTCACCACCTTGGCCCTTCCCGCCAGCAGCATTCTGACCTTTTTCCCTATCATGCTTCTCATATTCTGCTCTCTGCCACTTGACAAGCTGCTCAACCTGATGACACTCTTGAAGATCGTGGCCCTTGGTCCGATGAATCTTGCAGTACGTCCCATCACCTTTCCCGGCCTTCTCGGCAGCCGTAGCTTCCCGACAGTCAGCGCACATGGAAGCTTCCTTGCCGGGGGCTTCGACTCTAGCCTTCTTGCCGGTACTAGGTGTTCCCGATCCTTCAACAATCATCACTGCCTTATCCTTGCGCCTCTTGCTGCGCTTCTTGCTCTTCTTTTGACTGGTGGATTCGTCGTCATCCTCTGAGTCGACGTTGATACAATCCTCCTCTCTGGGGAGTTTCCTTCCCTCATCCATCCGAGCACACTTGTCCACCAAGGTGTAAAGCTCCTTCACAGACTTGGGCAACCGCACGTTCATCTCGAAACGAATCCTGTGGTTGCGCACATTGGATTGGAAGGCAGCTATCACAGCTGCTGGATGGATATTCGGGATGTTCCTGTGGACTCTGCTGAATCTCTGCAAGTACTTCCGGAGAGTCTCTCCTTCTTTTTGCTGGAGAAGCTGCAAGTCGCTGGGCCACCATGGTTCTTCATGGCCGCCAGTGAAGGCACCAATGAACTCATGGCACAGGTCAGCCCATGAAGAAATGGAATTCTCCTGCAAGTGCATCAGCCAAGACCTCACATTGGAATTGAGTGCCAAAGGGAAGTTGTTGGCAAATACCTTCTCATCTCTTCCCCCGGCAGCTTGAACAACGATGGTGTAGATGCTCAGAAACTCTGCGGGGTTTAGCCTCCCATCATACTTCTCTGGTATCTATGGCTTGAACGTGCGCATGGACGGCCAACAGACTTGCCGCATCTCATGAGTATAGGCAGGGCACCCAACCTCGAAAGGTAGGCACCCGCCAACTTTGAGCGCAGGCTCGTCAACGTCGAGGCCATCGCACCCATTGGTCCGACAGTGGTCGTCAGGCGTTGTTTAATGACGACACGCATGTCTCCCCTCCACCTGTCCTCCGGGGCTCGCTGTTGGCCTGGACGTGCTCGAGGGTCAGAAGAGGCCATTGAGACGTCACCAGGGTCTTGATTCTGCCGCGCTCGCGCTGGTTGCCGTAGTGGGGACTGTACCGTGGGAGTGCCCCCTTCCGTTTGACCAGAGCGTGAGCCATTGTCATCGCTTGGGGAGGTCGTCGCGGGCCAGCTCGCTGTGAGCCCCCAGCCTCGGCGAAACCGAGCAGACTTTGGATGGTGGCGCGCCACTCATCGCCGGTGGAAACCCAATAGCAGCTGAGCCCGCGCCATGGCCTCCATAGCAGTGCTTGGCATGGGTGATGATGATATGGACCGCACCGTCGCTCATCTTCTGACGGTGCCAGCGGCGACAGCACCACATCCTTGCTATTGCGAGGCGGCCACTTGGATGGCATGGTGACGTGGTGAAGGCGCTTGAGGGCTAGTGGCTCCATTGGGCGCAGCGACCTGGTCGACTCGCCCCGGGGGAGGCGCACGTGCTACGGTTGCTCCCATGGTAGGGGCGGCCGGAGGGCAGCGATTCGCCCCGGACCGAGCGCCAGCGCCGTGGCTGTGCCCGTCGGCGACAGGAAGGGGCGCAGATGGAATAATCCCTTCACCCATACCTCGTGGAGCATGGCCATCGGGATGTTGCTGATGCTACTCTCCTTCGGTGTCTCCTGCTCCTGCTTCGGCCGTGGGGGGGGGGGTGGTGATGGCGCCGCCTGTTCCGACCACATACCCAGCAGCGTCCACATCCTCGTGCGCCTCCGCATCCCCTGTAGCATTGGTGGCTGCGGGCGGTGGAGCCTTCGAGGTGGACGGGTGAGCTGAAGCACTGGATTTCTTCTTGGGCTCCATGGTCGATGGCGCCTTCGAAGATGAATGTGGCGATGAAGATGACGCGCTACTCACGCTTTCAAGTTCGCGCAAGTGATCCCCCTACCTGGCGTGCCAAAGATGGCGCGGGAAACCACGACCACCTATGGGACCAAAGGTCCCTTGCTGGTTCGGCGGGGGGACGACACGTTTCACAAAGAGGAGAGAAGTGTGGGGCAGCACGACAGAGATCACACGGGCGGTTTTACCCAAGTTCAGGATGCCGTGAGGCATAAAACCCTACTCCTGCTTTGGTGGATTGATGGTGGAAAAATGGTGGTGGTCGCAGCACATTTGCCCGGTAGGGTTGCCTCAGGGCGAAATGGCTATGTGCGTATGAAATGTGAGGGGGTGGATTCACTAACACATGGTCCAACCCTTTCTAAGGTTGCCTTGGGCCTCCTTTTATAGACTAAGGGGTCACCACAGTGGCAAATTAGTCATTATGTACTGATAAGGTAGCAAACAATGCTATCATACCTAACTCTGCAGGCTGACAGAGCGCATTAAATGCGCCACTCAACGTCACAACGTCGCTTGCCCGACAAGCCTTGCTGGGCTGTTTTGGCAGCTTCGCGCCTGCTCGCTCGACACATCGCAGGAGCGTGTCGTCTGTAGGTATTTCATGTAGAAAGAGGCTGCCATGTGGCAAATTGCTGCCACTTAGTCACTTTGCAGCTTGGCATCGCATTGATCGATGACGTGCGTCGTGGTGAAGTGGTTTGGTGAGGTGGCTCCGCCTCCGCGAGTCCCGACAGGCCCTGCCGGGGCATCTTGGAGGTTTCCTTCCGGGGCGACCTCGTCCTTGCCAGGCTCGCCTGCCCGGCAAGGGAGGATTTTCTCCTGGTGGTTTCTTACTTCTCCGGCTCAGTCTTGGTCCTCTCGATCTACATGTTGGTGCTTTGAAGATCTTGATCTCTTGCACTTTGGCATGATCTTGGCGCTGTAATCTTGCTCCCATGCCTGTGCACAGTCTGGGCAACGGACCCAGGGTTTGCTGCACTGACACATTCTCCACTGCTGAATCTGAATACATTGCTGCTGGATCTTGCCGCGCTCAGCTTCTGTGGATGAAGCAAAATGTCAAGGATTACGACATCAACATGAAGCATGTGCCCCTCTACTGCGACAATGAGAGCTCCATCAAGATTGCTAACAATCCAGTTCGGCACTCGAAGACAAAGCACATTCAGATCCGTCATCACTTTCTCAGAGATCATGTTATGAAAGAAGACATTGATATCATTCCCGTCAACATTGAAGAGCAATTGGCAGATATCTTCACGAAGCCCTTGGATGAGAAAAGATTTTGCAAGCTGTGGTGTGAGCTAAATATCTTAGAATCCTTGAATGTCCTGTGAATGGACACACATCCTAACACTTATTCGTATTGATGACTTAGGTGTGCAACACACGAAGTAACGTATATGTTTAATTCATGAAGACTTACCCTCTAAGTGTGAATACATTAATGTGGTATTTGACTCCGGAGTGCCACGATAATTGTGTGCCGTGTCTACGTCTAATATTTCCTATACGGTGGGTAACGCCACCACCAACCCTTCTTGAAGATTTCCATTTGGCGTCATCGTGATTGCATTATCTTCATAATTCGTTTGTCTTCAACATTGGTTTGGTTTCAAAGTTTATCTTCGCATTGTTGATTTGGTCTCGTCAAGGGTGACTGACACGTGGCATCCACCGTAACGGCTCGCCGTTAAGCTATCGGGTCCGGTTTTGGATCCGATAACCCGTTAATAGCCCGGACCAATGGTGATTTTCCACGTGTAAAATTCCCATTGGCCGGAGGAAACACGTGTCTGCTCCTCGGTGGGCCAGATGCCGCCCGTCCATTGGAGGAGACATGCCTATGATATGTCGACATGTGGCAGGGCCCAACAGAGGCCCATATAGGTCAAAAAGGCCGGTCCAGTCAAAGGCTCGTAGTACTTACTCAGGTACTAGTGGGCCAGCCCAATAACGGCATGTTTAATAAAGGCCCATTTATGGCCCGAATCAAGATCTGGCCCGTTAATTGTTCGCCGAATATTTGGGCCCAATTACAGCCCAGTGAATTTCAGCCTGTTAGAGGCCCGATGTAGACATGGGCCCATTTCAGGCCGGTGTGTCTTTCGGCCTGGGAATGGCCCGTGCTGCCCATGGGCCATATATGGTCCGACGCGACATCCGTCCCACTAATGGCCCGTGATAAAGGTGGCAACAGTTCAGCCCAACGTGACTTTGGGCCTGTTAAAGGCCTGTCATATAATTCGGTCCGTTGATGCATGTACTAAGCTTTTGGCCTCTTAAAGGCCCATGATATCAATGGGCCAACTAAGGCCCAAGATATGTTTCGGCCTGGTAACGGCCCGTCATATAACTGGGCCAAAAAAGGCCCAGTCTACATTTCAGCCTGCTGAAGGCCCATCGACGACTAGTGAAAATTGAGGCCCAACATGCATTTCGGCCTGCTAAAGGCCCATGGTTTCTTCTGGGCTGTAACAGGCCAGTAGAATATTCAGCCTGTTAATGGCCCAACGCTACTTGGGCCAATCTAAGTGCTGGGTCCACAAAAGGCCCAACTAAAATTTGGGGCGAATATAGGCCGGAGTAAGTTTTGGGCCTGGTGCAAAGTGTGAAGGCCCCAATGGCCATTCGGGCCCAAGAAAGATGCAGGCTGGCCCAATTGTGGCCCGCTAAAAACCAGGCCCGTTAGAGGCGAATGTTTTGGCCCGGTCGACTACATCAGATTTTTTTTCAGATAGCGAATGATGGCAGTAACTAGTAGGAATTAAGAACAAACCTACTCTATACAATAAATAAATTACGGCATAGTACTTCGAATAAACCTACACTATACAATAAAGGATTTATGGTATATTACATCCACTGGGCATCGAAGTTCGCCACCAGTGATCATAAAGCGCAACGAAGAAGCAGATTACAAAAACTGGGCACCATTGCAGCGTAACAAAATAATACTGAATCGAGACCACTTCCAAGACAGTTTAATAAAGCTTAGCCTTGCGCGGGAACTGCTGCGCAAGCTGCTGAGCAAGGCTGTGAGACCGGCCTAGCATGTCGATCATAGCTTCCAGGTGTAGCTGATTAGCAATGAGGTTATCATTGGTGTTCTCCGCAATATTTCTTAGAGATAGGACTTCAAGTCAAAGTTGAGTTGCATAATGCCTTTCTGCTAGAACTTGGGACTGAAGAAGTCGAACTGATTCAGACAGCAAATTCTGTGAGCTTGTCTGACTACTAGTCTCAAGTAACATGAACACTGCATCAAGACAATACTTTGGGGTTGTCTCGCTATCTTCAAGATGTTTTGCCTTCTTTGTTGCAATATATGTTGGGTTTGTCTCACAACCTTCAGCAGACTTGTGCATGCCATCAGGCATATCACCCTGAAACAAGCAGAGAAATGACAGGTTTTTGATGTGTATAAACAAAGATGATAACTATGCTATCAATTCCATCCAATTTCAAATTGGAAAATAAAGAGTAAGTTCAAAATATCAATAGCATAATTTGGCGTTGTTCATAATGCAGGGAGCTTCACCACACTACTGGATTACCATGTCAACATAACAAGCATAGATGAAGGGCAAAGACAATCATTGTATCTATTTTGGTTAATGTGCATGGCATGTTGTTCATATCATCAGCCACATCAGTAAGATAAAACAGGAGATGACAAGGTGCAAATGTGGGCTGCTTCACCACACACTGGATTATAGATCCACAAAAACAAGCATACATATAGGGAGTATTGAGTAATGTGCATGGTATGAATAAGGAATTTGGTTTTACAAGTAAAGCTTGGAACTTACGGTTCTTGCGAACATGCATTTTGATAGAAACAGCAAACTAAACAGCAGTAAACGATAGGGAGTATGAGCAAATTAAAGAGCAGTTGAGGATAAAGGCTTTAGAAGGACTGACATACATTAACAGTTAACACCGGCTTTATAATGCCCTTCTCCATGTCAAGGGAAGGATAACTCAAGAATTTCAGCACAGAATCTTCTTCATAAGCATTGCCTGTACTCTACATTTTGTAGAGAGTAATTATAGATATGATAATACTGGAAGGGATAGAGGATAATGAAGATAAGATGCAGATTCATGCTACATAATCAACTACCAATCCCTGGAAGTACAAGCGTTATAGGACAAAATGTACTGACAAGACCAATGGGCTACACTTCTGCACTGGCATTGTCTGTGTATTCAACTTTTTGGTAAGATTAAATATAGATTCTATATCTCTTAGTAATGGTGGGTGAGGGAGATAAGATGCAGAATGCTACACAATGAACCAATCCCTCTTCCCATAATACAAGAGTGTTTCGAACACTGGTGTACTGTACAAAACGTTCTTATATTATGGGATGGAGGGAGTAGCTGTTAATGTAAGTACAGTGATAGACGACGTTCAGTCCTTACAAGAGGACTGCAGAGCTAAACCTCTTCAAAAGCATTGGGTTGATTCTAAATTTATGTAAGAGTCCATACAGATCTTATAATGTCCACCAAATGGACGATAACAAGGCTAACATGTGCAGTGATGCTACATAATCAAACAGTTATGAAAGTAAGTATGGTCATACAGGGCAAGAGGTACTCACAAGAGCAATGCAGTGTGCAGTATAGTTGTGAGATTCTGTGGTCCCTTGAGAATGAATGTTCTTCTGCTAACAGTTATCATACAAGTGAGACGTTAAGGCAAATGCAGAAATGTAGTTCAAATTGTGATGTGATATCATAGACAGTATCTTACGCTGCAGACGAGACCAATGTGTAACAAGATTATTCCAGTCACTGTCGGATAAATGTAGCACCGGAGACTTTACAAAAATTTCGTTTAGAGGCTTGCCATCGAAGTGCGCTTGCCTCAGGTAGGAACGATACTTCATCTACGAGTGCTTGAAAAGCGCAACCAACCCTTGCTCATCTTGACAATCCAGTTTGGTCCTCGCCTATTTAAAAGAATGAAATCTTGTGTCTTCTATCAGCAGAAACATATGCAGTAATTACCATGAATAACATTAGTACATTGCTTACGCGTAAGTTGCAGAGGAAGAGTGGAAACTGTTCTGTGTCTGTGGTATAATCTTTCCATGAAGGAAAGATGCGCACAAAGTTCCTGACAACACTATATGCTTCGTCTTCTAAACTGGGAAGAAATGGAACATGGGTCCTATTTGCTGCAATTGGGGCTCTCTCTGGTTCGAAAAGGGATTTGGCAACTGGATTTGGTGTACTCCTTGCTGGAATGGGGCTTTTGCATCATAGAGCTGGTGCTATGTCAACTGGCATCATCATATTGTTTGTTGCAGTTGAGGACTGCAGAGTTGGGGCATCAGAAATGACCAGTGTAGTAGGGCTAGAGTCTGTTAGAGTTGGGGTGTTTTGCGGGTCAGGTGATATTGCAACTACACCTAATGGGCTATTTGATTTATCAGGTGTCACTACCATTTCCAAATTCTTTGCTTGTGCTCCTCCGCGATCAACAATCGCCCTCTTCCTTTTGAACGTCTGATACACAAGAACAACATTTGAATGGATAAATATGGTATGATGACAGATGGAATATGTACTGAAAATGGATAGGCAGGGCGTATTCACATACACGATGTGTAAACTAAGCTAATGGCAGTGCAACAAAGTAGAAGCAATGCAAAGCATCAGTTGCAAGATATGTGCGACCAATATAACCGTGGAAAGTTAGAGCAAGCACCTTCATGGGTGAATAAGATAGGGCATCTGCCTCTGACTCCTCCACTAGGGAGCTACATTGACTTAGGTCTCCCTCTAGCTCAGAATCACTGTTAGGATCATATTCTGAGCATGAATCTGTAGGTGGAGAGCGTTTGCATTGCATCCAGACTTGATTTCAGTCCCTTAATGCCAAGTTTGACAGCCATGGCATTGTTCTGCTTTATTCTTTTCATGCGCGCAAGCTCATAATCATTATGATGCTGTTCAGAATCTGAGATTCATGAAAACATAAAAAGTAGTCAGATTATCTATGGAATGCATTGCAGATTCAACTCGAAGAGTGTCTCCCTATAAACCCTTGCATATGCAAAGTTCACCCCCCAACCGTGCTGACCAGACCACACACAGAAATACAAACCCCTTATGTCTCTATAACAGGCAGAGACACAGTTGAAAACTGAAGTAGGAACATTAGAATCATATCAAATTCGTATTTGAACAAATAAACCAAGGAATTATGAGTGGCATAATGTTTAGCTTCAAGGGTGGAGTGTTGGTAGTGCGACACAAAGCAAGTAGGCAGATTGTATTCCATGTAAAAGATCGTAGCCTATGTAAAAGCTGGAAATGACACTTTATTTCTATACAATGCAGTGTTCGTTGCCCACACATGATGGAAGATATCACACAGAGAAATACTATTCACTCATGTCTACGGTTCCAGTATTTTGAAACAGGGTGGTCCACCCTAAAAGAATATTGACAACAAATATGAGAAGGCAAGCATAGATGTAGTGAATGAATCATTTACTTGTGAGCTCACTAGGACAAGTATGCAGAATTGTAACTGCAGTAAGAGACCGTCCAAAATCTGGATCAAGAAGTTTGTCTAGCACTTACTGCTTGCAACTAATCGACGTGAATAATTGGATATCATATCGAATGAGTAAGAAAGACAAGTAAAATTGTCAACAAACCTGGCCTGCAGTAGTAATCCGGGTCAATGTCACTATGACCAACAATCCAAAATGACTAGTGTCTGTTCCTAGGGATGGAATTTTGAAACCCTGTGAACTTTACAGGTAGTAAAGATTACTGAAATACATCTGAACCATTAAGTGTAGGTAGCACTTAGCACACAACAAACCCTAATGACAGTCCTGCCTAATGAGTAATGAATCAATTAGAAAATGGGTGATGAGGAGTGGCTGCTGAAGTGCTGAGTGTTGAGGACGTATCTCAGGATAAATCGGGTTGGCTTAGTGGGTGCTGCACGCCTGAGCCCTGAACGGACTAGGAAGGTAGGCACGGCGGCGCGCCCGGGCAGCAGTGATGTTGTAGGGCGAGCGGCTCCTGACCTCCTGCTAGTCCGGTGTTTCCTCCTAGAGTCATGCCGTCTAGGGACGGCAAGTCGCCGGCAAGGCAGGCGGCTGGGGGCGACTAGAGATTGGAAGCGCGCAGCAGAACAGAGGGGAATCGGGGCCTGGGACGACCCAAAATCCCAGGGTGGGCCGGCCCACAGTGGGCACCCTGTAGAGATACACACCCGAGCGGCGAACATGCATTTTCGAAACTAAATTAGGAACATTTTGCTGACCAATTAAACGACTCTGTTTTAATAATATCAGATTCATATTTGAACAACTAAGCTTGTTTAGCCTGATGGGTGGAGCAGTGCTATTATGACACGAAGCACGTATTCTGATCGTATAGTGATCATAAAAGGGGGAAACCCTAAGCATTTTTTTGAGCAAAAGAGGGTTTCCCCTTCGATTTCTATTAAAGAAACCACCACGGAACCAACATGATCAATTAAACCCTAAGCATGATCAATTAAACCTTATTATGACTGTGCCATGGCAGATTTAAAGCTGCAAACCAGAGAAATGATATTTAGCATCCATTGTTTGCTTCGAACTAAGAACTAAATTCTAAGAGCTGAAAAGAAAGTAGAGTAACCATGTTACGATCTATTTTCTGGTTGAGATCAAAAAGTTGAGGAGATATGAAGTACCACCTCTCTTGCGGCGCCGTGTAGGCATCAGGGGTGCGATGGTTGTCGGTGGCGTTGAAGCAGATCTGCGAAGGTAGACGGGTGCATAGGGGGATAAGTCCCGTTGCGGTGGAAGAGAAGGTCGTGTGAGCGGCCCCGGCAAAGAGGACAATAGCGCCGATGAAGCGAGAGGACACGATGCAAGGTTCTTGGTCCGTCGCCGTGGATGAGAAACGTCCATCTCTAGCAGTGGACGACACGGTCTTGGTAGGCGCTCCAGCATGGTGGAGGACGGTGGCGATGGATGGGGTGGAGGACGGCGGCGATGGATGGGGTGGCGGACGGAGGAGGCTGGTGTGGGGATGGTGTTCTAGCGCGGATGGTGTATGAATAGGAAAATGGAGGGAGAGGTACGGGGAACCATTCTTTTGGGACGCGCCTGTCTGAAATATGGGAAAGTTACGAACTTAGCCCCCGTTTAAAATTTGGACGTCGCGTCGGTTGGGGATAGGACGGTAATCTCGCATCTCACCAATATTTTCCCAGAGCGATTTCGAGCGAGGAGAGGTTGTTTTGGCACCCATGGTTGGCTCCCACGGTGTATGAACGGGGCTGACAGGTAGGGCGGTTGTATCACGTCTGAGTGAAGTTACAAACCTGCCCCTATTGAAAATATTTGCCTACATCGATTTCGGCCGAGTCGAGTGTGTTTTGCCGCCCACCGTGCATGAATGGGGAAATGGAGGGAGAAACAGAGGTCTTTCAGACGAGCTTGAATCAAATGTGTTTTGCCGCCCATGTTTGGCGCCCACCGTTTCGGAATGGGCTCAGAGGCGGTCGTGTCACGCCTAATTGAAGTTACTAACCTACCCCTATTGAAAGCAGTGGAAATCGGGCCGATGGATTGTCCGTGTAATTGGTAGACAGTAATTTCCATCTCCCAAACACTTGGCTACGGGCAGCCAACGTGCGAGTGGACATTTTGCCGCTTCTTTCGAATTTTCGGACAATAAGCATCCACGTTTACCCTGGCAACTAAATTCGAATCCATTTTGTATTCCTATACGAATCTTTATAAATCATTCTATGTGTTTTTATATATCTTAAAAACCACGACAAAGATGTATTCCACTGTCATATATGAATATGATTTACAAATGCCGATACTCAAATTCAGAAGCTAGAATCCAGTTTAAGGTGAATTCGAATATTTGGAACACTTTATGTCCAACTCAAATGTCACACGCAGCATAATGTGTACTCCCATTTAGATATGTACACAAGCGATGTATCAAGATTCAAATACCGAGTCAATCAACCAAGAATGTACATAACTAATAGACATATAAACACTTATAGAGTATATGGATCAATTATATCAACTAACATACATAAGCTAGGCCGTTGTATTTTTTTTGCTAGAACAACATCCCTTTTTTAGCAAAGCTACTACATCATCTTGGCCCTTTCCGATGCGTGCCAGTTATGGTCCATCTATACTACTATTATTGCTGAATGCACATTCAGCCCGATTGGCATATTTGTAGGTCTGGCAAAGCAATCAAAATGAAATGTCTTCAAGTCATATCAATTAATACATACTTATGCTCAAATAAAATTACAAACCAAAAAACAAAAAAAATTATTACATGATCTCTAAAACAAATGGTTTGATTGATTACATGAACAAACAACACAAAGGTTATTCAATGATGGAAAGAACATTTCACCTATGATTTACCAAGTGGGAATTTAATTTCCTTTTTTCCTTCAGGACCTTAACTATGCGGTCAGTCTCAGCTTGCTTCGTTTTAAAATCCACCAAATATTTAATGGTTGTCTTGAGTACTGCTTGTGATTGTGCTGTTTGCTTCATCAACATGTCAACTGCATCTCTAAGTGCAGAAGCAGAATCTCTTTCTACCAATAGTTTAGCCTTTAGAGCATCACCAGTTGGCAATTCATGATGCACGATTGGGCCGGTGCCACTGTTGTGGGATGATACAACATCCATGGGGACCTCGCTCTTTGATCTTGGTATAACCTGTTTTGCCATTAAAGTTCCGATTGGATAACGAAAAGTTGAAGTTAGCAAAACATCTCAACTGGGAGTTATAACAGCAAACCAGTTAAACAAACAAGGAATTAAAGAGTTTCAATTGGATGCTGAAAAGTAGTTATTAACATCATTGTAACCGGTTGTTGCAGCAGCAAAGCAGTTAAACAAACAAGTTTTGCAAAAGGTACCTGTTGTGGCATTGGAGTTTCTCTTGGATCCTGAAAAGTTGAGTAGCCAGTAACGTGATTAGAGCAACCGGTTGCAGCAGCAAAGCAGTTAAACAAACAAGTTTTGCAAAAGGAACCTGTTGTGGCATTGGAGTTTCTCTTGGATCCTGAAAAGTTGAGTAGTGAGTAACTTGATTAGAGCAACAAGTTACAACAGCAAACCTGTTACACAAATATATTTTTGAAAATGTACCTGTTGTGCAATTGGACTTCCAATTTGATCCTAAAAACTTGAAGTTGGTAAGATGATTACAGCAACAAGTTACAGCAGCAAACCAGGTAAACAAGGAACTTTCTGAAAACATACCTGTTATGCCAACGGAGTTTCAGTTGGATCCTGCAAACTTGAATGTTAGCAATCAATAAATAAAGTTTTGCACGAGCCATAAGAAACTAACATCAAACTACTAAAACTAACCGGTTTTGGCAACGTATTTAATTACACATGAACTAGTAAAACTAACAAGTTCTTGGCAACGTATTAAAGTAACAAGTCGGTACCATTTACCAGCAACACATACATCTGTAAATTTCTTTGATGTAAGCAAAATGATTCCAACACATATATAAGTTAAAAAGATGGTGTCCCTCATATAAACTGACAGTTGTCTATCTATGAACATGCAAACATTACTAGTGCTACAAGTGATAACAACAAACCATTTAAAAAAACAGGGTATCAGAACGTAAATTACACGTGAATTCTGCTGCACCCTAGAAGTACATATGACCAGCTATCTACGTGCTTAAGTAGCTATTTAAGTTCAGGCAAAGAGGTAATTCTTAACAGTAAGTATCAAACACATAGATAGGCGCAGTCTATAATAGGATTAACAGGCTATGGCATTATGTAATCAGTAGCAAACTAAATTAAGCCAAGCAACATAATTGAACAATTTTGCAATCAGTGGCTAACTAAAATTCCGAGAAGCAGATAACTGAACTTCCGCTAGCTCTTTGTACAGGCACACTGCAACTCCTTTTTCACTTACAAGGTTCTACGAAGGAGTCCATGGCATCAATTGCTTGGATACGCAGTCCCAATACTTTTTTCTTCCCACACTGCATTGGTAAGTCAAATGGTTAATCTGGTAAGATGGTGCGTCCTTGATATGTTATATGAGGACGTGTAGCCAGATTAGTTGTAGCCACACACATTGTTGAGGATATAGACCTTAGAGTCACCCGCCAGGAGGGGCCGGGTTACTCATATGGTCATTGCCAGAAGGCTGGCGCCAAGCTTAAAGACGATGGGCCAAAGATGGGCTTAAGACCCAGATATGGCTTAAGGCCCGTAGTTGCAATCATTGTTATGGTAGAACTTGTAGTGTAAGGCAAGAATAGTTGAGAGTCCGAGCCGGACACTCTTATGAGCCGGTCGGGACTCTGAGAGCTGCAGGGCGTCGGCCTCCCTATATAAAGGGACGACCCGGCAGCGGTTTAAGGCGGAGAACAATCTCATCGAGAGCCGGGATAACACTTTAGCTCCCTGGTGATCGTAACCCTAATCAATACCACCTCAAACTGGACGTAGGTTTTTACCTTCACCGCAAGGGGCCGAACCAGTATAAACCCTCGTGTTCCTTGTCCCACATTAACCCCTTCAAGCTTCCTAGCTGCGATGGCTCCACGACTAAGTCCTAACTCAAGGACATCTGCCGTGACGATTCCACGACAGTTGGCGCCCACCGTGGGGCCAACGCACGGTGGATTTGAGTTCTTGAAGGGCAGCTTCGAAGGGCTCAAGGGATACGCTGTGGGCCGGATGACCAAGAGTCGTCGCGGCAAGCTCTATATCAACGATGCAAACTGGGGCCCCGACGCCGGCTCAATTGAGTACGGGTACCGGGTCCCCTTCGGCAGAATTCATGTTTTCATTGGCAAGATTGGTGAGCCGGGCCCTGAGACGGATCTCTGCGCCGATCTCACCGAGACGGCTCAGCGTGCACGACCCGCCCGGGCCCGGCCTGCCTTACGGCGCGCTTTTGTGGGATGTATCCATGGAGGGCCCTCTGATCAATCTGGATCTGGTGATGAGGCGGCCGCCGGCTCTGATGGCGAGTCGTCCACCGATGAGTCAAACTCGTTGTATCAACTCCAAGATGGCAGGCTCATGGGTTGTTCCGATGGTGACAGTATTCCGGACCTGTTTGAGCCGCCAAGTCAGGTTGGAGTCTTTATGGCCGGTGCGCAGCCTGTTCAGAACCCCGCTGCTGGAGCGGGAAAACCGGTGCCTTCTCCGGCTCAGGTACTAATGGATCTTACGGACAAGATGACAGCGCTGTTAACCGCTACGGTTGACCCGGCAGATCAAGCTCAGCATGATGCGGAGGTGGCGCAGTTAAAATTGGATCTAGTGAAAGCCAAGGAGGATCTGGCAGCAGAGGGGATCAGGATGGCTGCGGAAAGGGCGGCTCTCGACGCCCAAACCCAGTTGATTCAAGCGCAGTCATTCCGGTTAACGATGGATCAAAACGCGTCCAATGAGGTCCTGAGAAGGAGGCATCAAAAGGCCCAATCTCGACTCCCTCCGGTTTACGATCCGCGAAACTTCTTCAACACGCCAGGTGCAGGGTCTAGTAACCCGCCAGGGGTCATAGTGCCCGGGTCTGGGACCCCTATTCAGCCACAAGTGATGGGGCCTCCCCAGGTGTCCCCTGCCCCGCCTCAGTACGTACCAACACCCCCGGGTCATTATAATAACCCGCTGGAGAACATGGTTGCCGCGGCGCCACGGCTGGCGGCTCTCCCAGTTGACGGCGACTCTCCGACGGCTATTGAAACCCGTCGGGTCAGGGAACTCCTTCAGACAGCACTGGCGCAGCAAGAGGCGTATTCCTACAGCCGAGACAGGATCCACTCGACCCCTCATCCAGGCCGGAGCCCGAGTTACAGCAGACACATGGTCTCAGCGACCGGTTCAAGTAACGTCCGACGCCATGACCCGCCCCCTGGCCATGGCCCGGTTCATAATGGAGCCTTTCACGCAGCAGACCAGGACAGAGCGAGGCAAGAGGCGGAGCAGGTGCCTCAATTAACGGCTTACCAGACCCCCCCCGGCTTATCCGACGACTTCCGTCGACGTGGGTATCCCTACCAGGACTGGGGGTGTCCCTTGTTTAGTACCAGCTATCCGTAATGAGCGTCTACCCAAGGACTTCAAAGGCCCTAGGAAGGTGCCTAATTACACAGCAGACTTACAGCCTGCAGCCTGGATCGAGAGTTATGAGATGGCTATGGAGCTGCTGGAGGTCAGTGAGGCGGCCATGGCTAAGTATTTCACCATGATGTTAGATGGGACTGCCCGCACTTGGTTGAAAGGGCTACCACCGAATTCCATTGGGTCTTGGGCTGAGCTGAAAGCCCGGTTCATCCAAATCTTCAAGGATACCTGTAGGCAATCTATGTCAATTGTGGATTTAACTAACTGCAAGCAGCAGGAGGGTGAGTCTACGACACATTGGGTTCGCCGGGTTAAGGAGATAATACATTCCTCGGATAAGATGGACGCCGGCTCTGCAGTCTTAATGTTGGAGTAGAATTGTCGTTTTGTGCCCCTAAAGATGAAACTCGGGTGGCTTAAGGGCGACTGCAATGATATGGGTACACTGATGGCGGCTCTTGTCAAGTACGCCGATTCTGATGGTACCAAGGACCCCGCTTCAGATGATGAAAGAACAGGGAAGGGAAAGAAGAACGGCAATGGCAAGGGTCCTCAGTATAACCCGGGGAACCAAGGAGGAGGCAAGCGCAAGGCCGACGGCAGCCTAGAGTTTGTGGCCAACGCCAGCTCACAAGGGAATAACCAGCGACTTAAGGGGAGGCCCCCTCCCCGAGGCGGCGGGTCAGGCCCGACGCTGGAGCAGCTGTTGAATGAGCCTTGTCCAAGGCATGGCTCTAGAGAGAAGCCAGCGACTCATCTATGGAAGGACTGTGCAATCATGAAGGCCTTTAAGAATTACAATGGCCCGGGCGACGGCTCAGGCGCAGGCGGTTTTCATGGCCCGGGCGGCGGCTCAAATTCCAATCCTCCGAACGGTCAAGGGGGCTTTAATCAGCAGTCTGGCCAGGGTCACCAACAGCAGCAGGGGGTTATCAGACCAATCCCAAGCAGCTTAGCGGTGGACAGTACCATGTATTCACCACCAGTCTGTGTAAGCGAGACCAGAAGCTTCATAAGAGGGCCGTGAATGCTGTCGAGCCGGCGGTTCCACGCTATTTGCGGTGGTCTGAGCAGCCTATAGTGTGGAGTAGAGAGGATCACCCACCCCGGGTAGACAATCCGGGTCACTTGGCCTTAGTGGTGGCTCCTCAAGTGGGAGGATATAAGTTCACTAAGGTGCTCATGGATGGAGGCAGCAGCATCAACATCCTCTATTATGAGACTTTTCGCCGTATGGGATTGGTTGATAAGAACCTCAGCCAGTCAAACACTATCTTCCATGGTGTGGTACCTGGTAAGTCGGCTTATCCAGTCGGCAAGATCGAGTTGGAAGTGGCCTTCGGAGATGAAAACAACTACAGGGTGGAAAAATTGACCTTTGAGGTGGTCAAGATAAGAAGTCCGTACCATGCTATATTTGGGCGGCCGGCTTACGCCAAATTCATGGCACGGCCGTGTTATGTTTACTTACAGCTCAAGATGCCGGGTCATAATGGGACCATTACGGTTCACGGCAGCCGGAAGGTGGCCTTGGAATGTGAGGAAGGCGATGCAGCTTATGCAGAATCTGTTTGCGCAACAGAGGAGTTAAAGTTTTACAAGGACAATGTTGACCCCACTGATATGACCTCTTTGAAAAAGCTGACTACGGAGCATGAGCCGGCAATGGAATTTAAGTCGGCTGATGAGACTAAACTCGTTGATTTCACTCCAGGAGATTCATCTTAGCTGTTTAGCATCAGTGCCAACCTGGATCCAAAATAGGAAAGCACGCTCATCGAGTTCATCCGTGAGAATAGGGACATCTTCGCATGGAAACCTTCGGACATGCCAGGTGTACCTAGAGAACTCGCTGAGCACACTCTCAATGTTGATCCAAAATTTAAGCCGGTCAGGCAGTTCCTTCGGCGGTTCAATGAGGAGCGGCGGAAAGCTATTGGTGAAGAGGTGGCCCGGCTCTTGGAGGCCGGGTTTATTGTTGAAGTCTTTCACCCGGAGTGGTTGGCTAACCCGGTGCTCGTGCTCAAGAAAAACGGCACTTGGCGGATGTGTGTGGATTATACGGACTTAAACAAGGCATGTCCGGCTGATCCTTTTGCCCTCCCCCGTATTGATCAAATTATTGATGCTACGGCAGGTTGTGCGCGCTTAAGTTTCTTGGATGCTTATTCCGGATATCATCAGATTAAAATGGCAGTTAAGGACCAGGAGAAGACGGCGTTCATCACTCCCTTTGGAGCCTTCTGCTATGTGTCTATGCCCTTTGGACTCAAGTGTGCACAGGCGACTTACCAGCGTTGTGTACAGAACTGCCTTCATAAACAGATTGGGCGCAATGTTCACGCTTATGTGGACGATATTGTGGTCAAGTCCATAAAAGAGGAAACCCTGATAGATGATTTGGGAAACCTTTGATAATCTCCGGGTCTACAAGATGATGCTTAACCCGGCCAAGTGTGTTTTTGGTGTTCCTGCAGGCAAACTTTTGGGTTTCTTGGTTTCTGACAGAGGCATTGAAGCTAACCCGGAGAAGATCAAAGCCATCACCTCCCTAGCTAAGCCGGCGTGTATAAATGATGTTCAGCGCTTGGCGGGTCGCATCGCTGCTTTAAGCTGGTTTATAAGCCGTTTGGGTGAGAAGGCCATGCAATTGTATCAGTTGATGAAGAAAACTGATAACTTTGTCTGGAATGATGCAGCGAATACCGCTTTTGAGGATTTGAAGAAGCAGCTGGCAGAGCCCCCAGTCCTTGCTGCTCCGGTTGATAAAGAGCCCTTATTACTGTACGTGGCGGCAAACACACGAGCCGTCAGTGTGGCTGTGGTGGTGGAACGCAAGGAAGAGGGTAAGGAGCATCCGGTTCAGCGGCCGGTTTATTATGTCAGCGAAGTGCTTATCGAGTCCAAACAGCGGTATCCACATTGGCAGAAGCTTGTTTATGGTGTGTTCATGGCAAGCCGGAAGCTTAAGCATTATTTCCAGGGCCATCCCATAACCGTGGTCAGTTCTGCCCCTCTTGGTGATATCATTCAAAATAGAGAGGCCACAGGGACAGTGGCTAAGTGGGCTATCGAGCTCGGACCTCATGGTCTCAAATATGTGCCACGCACTGCTGTTAAATCTCAGGCTTTGGTGGATTTCATCAATGATTGGACGGAGTCACAAGTGCCCGAGCAAAAGCCGGATAACACATATTGGACCATTCACTTCGATGGGTCCAGGCCGTTGGAGGGCTCGGGGACTGGAGTTGTATTGGCTTCCCCTCAAGGTGACAAGTTCCATTATGTGCTACAATTGATGTTTCCTTGCACTAACAATGCGGCTGAGTACGAGGCCTTGCTCCACGGTCTTCGGATGGCTAAGGAGATGAGCTTCAGCCGGGTCAGGTGTTTCGGTGACTCAGACTTGGTGGCTCAACAAGTATCAGGCAAGTGGGACTCTAAGGACCCTCTCATGGCGGCTTATCGCCGCGAAGTTGATGCCATTGCTGGGCACTTTCAGGGCTACCAAGTAGAGCACATTGATCGCAGGAAGAACGAGGCGGCTGATGCTTTAAGCCAGCTAGGCTCTCAGCGAAAGCCGGTGCCGCCTAATACTTTCTTGGATGTCCTGTATAATCCTTCTGTTAAGCTGCCTACAGAGGAAAACTTGGTTGTCCCCGACCTGGAGGCACGACTGGTGGCGGCTCTCCATATCATACCAGACTGGACAATGCCCTATCTGGCTTACATGACCCGGGGCGAGTTACCTGAGGATGAAACTTTGGCCAGGCAAATAACCCGGCGGGCTAAGTCAATGATCGTTATTAATGGTGAGTTGCACCACCGCAGTGTTACGGGAGCGTTTCAGCGTTGTGTTTCCCCTGAGGAAGGTCAAGAGATCTTGCGTGAGATCCATGAAGGGGATTGCGGCCATCACGCCGGCTCAAAGTCTCTTGTGGCCAAGGCTTTTCGTCATGGTTTTTATTGGTTGACGGCTCATGCTGATGCAGAGGACTTGGTCAGTAAGTGTGACGGTTGCCAAAGGTTCTCGCGACGAGCTCATGTACCGGCTCAAGAACTGAGGATGATCCCAATTACTTGGCCCTTTGCGGTCTGGGGGCTTGATATGGTTGGGCCTTTCAAAAGGTCCAAGGATAAGAAGACCCACCTTTTGGTGGCAGTTGACAAGTTTACCAAGTGGGTTGAAGCGGAGCCAGTTAACAAGTGCGATGCAGCCACGGCGGTTCAGTTTATGAAAAAGGTGATCTTTCGCTTTGGTTTTCCGCACAGCATTATCACTGACAATGGCACCAATCTCTCCAAAGGCGCCATGGAAGAGTTTTGTCAACGAGAGCATATCCGACTTGATGTTTCCTCAGTGGCTCATCCACAATCCAATGGTCAAGGTGAGAGAGCTAATCAGGAGATTCTGAAGGGCATCAAGCCCCGTCTTTTGGTCCCTTTGCAACAGACGCCGGGTTGTTGGGTGGAGGAGTTGCCCTCCGTATTATGGAGCATCAACACTACTCCTAACAGGTCTACAGGTTTTACGCCATTCTCCATGGTTTATGGGGCAGAAGCAGTCCTCCCCAGTGACATCCGTCATGACTCACCTCGCGTGGTGGCTTACGTTGAGGCGGATAATGAACAGACGCGCCAAGATGCTCTTGACTTGTTGGATGAACAGCGTGATGTGGCAGCAGCCCGTTCGGCGATTTACCAACAAGACCTGCGCCGTTATCATAGCCGCCGGGTTAAATCCCGGGTCTTCCAGGAAGGCGATCTTGTGCTCCGGCTCATCCAGGATCAGACAGATGCACACAAGTTATCCCCGCCTTGGGAAGGGACCTTTGTGGTCAGCAAGAACTTGCACAACGGGTTATATTACCTCATTGACATTCGGGAGCACAAAGATTCACGTAAGTCGGAGGAAGAGACCCGTCGGCCGTGGAACATAGCTCAGCTTCGGCCTTACTACGCTTGAGCCACTGGCTCTCGTAATGTACATATTTCTCTCAGTCATGTATATATTATGATAAGCAATAAAGCAGGACTTCTGTCCTTTTTCCTCCTCCAAGGATGTACGTGTTGTTTTTCATTACAAGATTACATGATAACTTAAAGGAGGATCCAGCTTATGATCGTGTTCGAATCTAGCTATAAGCAATAAGGTCACTTGGGGGCTTCCTGTTCAAACATGGGTCGTATTCGAACCAAAGAGAACATAGCTGTCGATACCCATTTGATTGGCAAAGTGCCGAGCTCATTGGGAGGTTTTCCTTTGGTCATATTTGAATCATAGTTTAACCCCTCTGAGAACCGACGTGGATCGTATTCGAATCAGCGTCGTTAAACAATTCTTAAAATCACTTGGGGGCTTCCTGTTCAAACATGGGTCATATTCGAACCAAAGAGAACATAGCTGTCGGTACCCTCTTGATTGGCATCGCCACACCCACTGGGGGCTATGTGATCGCATTCGAATCCTAGCATAACCCCTTTGGGCCGGGTCTCTAGTCGTATTCGAACCGGAAGCCCCTAAGTTCCTCTGCTTTATAGCAAGTTCCGTCTGTTTATTTCCAAGTGTGTACGGCCAGGTCTCATTTTGCCGGTTTAACTTTGGTTTACAGTATTAGCTAAACACAGTGGGTGTTTTAAAGACAGGTAAACCGGAATTGCGGTGTCAACCTTCCTACCCGGGTTATCTAAGCCGGAAGTATACTGGCAGGCCGCTGAGTATGTTATTACGACTGTATTTAGGATATTATTGAAGACCAGTCCTTTTTTGATTCATATTCCGGGTCATCTAAAAAACCTATGCTTCTCAGGGTGGTAAGCCACCTCGAGACTTGTGATTTGTCTTTCTCTGCAGGATAGTTACAGGCAACTATTTTGAGAGTAAGGAAAACAAATGATTAATTGTGACCCGGAGAAACATAAAGGAGACAATTTCAGCAGACTTCAGCATTCAAGGCGTGCACGATGGCATGACCAAGATAAAGTACTGGTTCTACTCTATTACAAGACTCATTGAGTCCAAAAGGATGAGGCATTGGTTGCTAAGCCGCCAGCCGAGTTACGACGCTTGTTGAGTTGAAGTCTCCGGCTCGTTCCTATCTTCTCCTCCGGCTGATCCCAAGACCTGGAAGGTTGATGAATTCCAGTCGATGCCGCTGAGAGCTTCGAATTGGGCTTCCTCGTCAATTAGCCCCGCCGGGTCAATCTCCGGGGCGAAGGTGTGCTGACGAGCCGGCGGGATCAAGTTGAGGGCTTCATAGCGCGGAGTAGGGATCCTCTGATTTTCTGTATCGTAGCCCGGCTGGTACTTAGTCAGATCTGTATCATTGCCAATCAGAGTGGCCACCGGGCGTACGGCCTTCACGCAAGCTGCGAAGTCCTTCTGATCGAAAGCGGAGCCGTCTTCCTTCAGGCTTGGATAGCCGAGGGCGATGTCCGCCGGGTCTAACTCCGGCAGGAACGCCTTGGCCCGGCTCAGCGCGGCGATTGCTCCGGCTCTTGCAGAGGCCCGTCGCAGCTCTTGGATCCGTTGAGGTAGTACAGCGAGCCGGCGAAGGACTTCTGGCAGGTGAGTCGGCACCTCGTTGGATAGGGCCACCACAGCTAAGGCACGCTGTGACCCAGTGTAGAGCTCCTCCACCAGGGTATACACGGCCTTCAGCTTGGTTACCACGCTCTGGTTGAGGTTGGCACTTCTGGGACCTGTTTAACAGAATCAGATACGCCGCCGACAAGGATGAATTATGAGATATAAACATTCTAAACTTGATGAAAGCCGGTGAGGCGACTTACCGAAGATTGCAGCCACCATCTGGGACACCTGGCGCTTTAGGCCGGAGAGTTCGGCGGTCTTCTCGGAGAGAGTCTTCTCCGCCTGTTCAGCCCGGTTCATCAATGCGGCCTTCTCTTCGGCCCACGCCTTCCGCTCAGCGTCAAACTCCGTCTTCAGCTTCTCTTGAGCGGCGATGCTAGACACAAATTTGGCATTTGCCTTCCGGGTCTCCATCTCTTGCATCTTCAGCCGATTCTTGAGATCAGCCATGTCAGCCTCTAGCTTCCTGCCGGCAGCCTGCATACATTTCCAGGTTATGACATGAACAGTTACTATATAAATTTCAAGTCCCAAGCGTTTTCCAAGCAAAGACACTTGGAACTTGGGGGCTAATGCATATTGAACGTTTCTCTCTACAAATGGCCGGTTCAATTGGGTAAGCCGGAACCTAAGTCTACAACATATTCAGTCCTAAGTCGTCGACTTGGGGGCTAGCATGGTAAAGGTAACTATGCAGTAAGTACGAGGACAGTAGAATGATACCTCAGATTTCTGCTGGATCTGGTTCACCATGGCAACCTCTGCGTCCCGGCTCTTGTGCACTTGGCTGATGTAGCCAGAGACGAGCTCTCCAATGCTTAGGTTGGTGTGGTCGGAGAGGTCCAGGTTCACCCGGTGGGGCTGCAGCAACTCCCCCTTAGCGGAGCACTTAGCCAGTGCGGTAGGTCTCCTCGGCTCAACAAATTCTGTCCGGGTGATTACCACGTCCGGATCATTTGCTGGTTGAGCCGAGCCGGAGGCCTCCGGGTTAGCAGACGCTTCGGCAGCTGCCTTGTTAGTTGGAGCGGCGGCTTCGGGAGCGGAGGCAGCTGGCGGTTCTTGATCTGCTGCCTCCGGCTCAGGCAACTCCGGCTCTTCAATTGGCTTGGCTTTCTTCGCCCTCTTGGTGAGTTTGGCTTGGGCACTGAAAGGACAGAAGCGTTAAGCACAAAAAGGGTAAGTAAAGACAAGTATAACATGAGATGGTTGTCATTACCCGGGCGCGGTCTTGAAAGCCGGAAGACTCGACTGCATAGAGTCGCCCGAAGAGGGGGAGGTCTTCTGATAATTTGAGTCAGCCGAATTGAGTGGCTGACGGATAACACCCGCCAACGGATGAAAAGGGTACAAGTGGGAAATAACCTCAGTTCGGCGCTTCATCGATGCGTCAGGTATCCCGGAGGAGAGGTCGGTGTCTTTGTTGGTTCGGGTGTGACGCTGGCTCTCATGAACCTGGTGCTTCAAAATAAATTGAGGATCTTGATAAGCTAAAGGATGTGAAAAGCTTACTTTCCGGGTTACCCTTCGGACTTTCAGCCTTGGCAAGGGCTCCGAGTCAGAGGAAAGTTACATTACCTCTTCAACCACCGGATTACTGGCTCCGGTGTCATCCTGTTGATGAACAAGTGTTGGTAAGGCGGACAAGAAATAAACAATAAACACAACAAAGAGCTTACAGGTTCAGGGGTTACCTCTGACTCGGAGTTGTCGCTTAATTGCATCAGCTCCGAAGCAGTTGGCCTACTCCCCTTCTTGCGGGGAGCGGCTTTCTTGGCGGCTTTCTTTGCCTTTCTGGCCTTCTTGGCCGCGTCGTGGTCATATTTGACCCGCCAGAACTTGTCATCAGCCTGAAAGAATACAATGAGGTTTTCTTAAAAATGATTCAGATGAAAGTTATGTACAGATAAGATGCTCAGATCAGCGGCTTACCGCTGGGGCTGGGTTGGTCTTGCAGAAGGGGGCTAACCCGGTCCTTCCGTAGTCTGCCAGGCTCTCGTTCAAGAGAGCCTTGGTCATCTCCTCTGCAACGTCTTCAGGAAGATCACTGCGGCTGTGTCTCTGAGGGTCGTCCTTTCGGCCCGTGTACTCACACATTAAGCCGGGGCGGCGGCTCAATGGGATCACCCGCCACGAGATCCAGACCCGGACCAGATCGATTCCATTCAGACCATTGCCCAGGAGAGCCTTGATCTTGTTGATAGTGTGGAGCAGAGGTTGGCGCTCCGCTTGAGTCAGCTTGTCTGACAGTGGGTGAGTCGGCTCCAGGCGTGAGGGGCGAAAGCCGGGCAACGGACTTTCATCAGCCGGCGACGTGTCTTGGCAGTAAAACCACGTCAGATTCCAGTCCTTGGGGTGGCTGGGTGGCTCTGCGTAAGGGAAAAGGCAGTCCCTTCGCCGCTGAATGGAGATGCCACCTAGATCTAGACTTGGCCCATTGGCGCACTCATTCTGACGGTTCAAGTAAAAAAGCTCTCTGAAGAGCAGCAGACTAGGTTCTTCTCCAAGGTAAACCTTGCAGAACACTTGGAAGTTGCAGATATTGGACACTGAGTTGGGTCCTATGTCCTGCGGTCGCAGATCGAAGAAATTCAGAACGTCTCTGAAAAACTTTGAACCGGGCGGTGCGAAGCCCCGGCTCATATGATCCGCAAAAATCACTACTTCCCCGTCCTTTGGCTGTGGTCTCTCTTCTGATGGGTCAGGGGCACGGTAGGACATGATGTCCTTCTTGGGCAGATATCCAGACTTAACAAAATCCGCTAGGGTCTCATTGGTGACATTGGACCTCATCCAGTTGCAAGTAATGGAGGCTTTGGGAGCTTTGGGAGGCATGGTGAAAGTCGGCAGTCTATGATAAAAGGAAAAACGTCCGGGTTAATTATGAGCCGGAAGAAATCTACAGTTCAATGTCAAGGTGGCGGCTTATGAAGGGGAGTAATGGTATACATTTAAGTGCATCGGGCTATTTAAGCCACCGAGGGATTGAGAGTAATTTGATTGTCTACAGGCCTTATCACAGCTAAGCCGGAAATTTTATGGCGCATGGTTTTCTTTAAGCCGGAAGGTTCTATGGCGCGTGGTTTCTTTAAACCGGAACTGTAAACCGCCGAGATTCAGTGATTGCAGTTTTTTTACTAAGATTGGTAAAACAGGTTTCACACATCACAGTAAAAAATTTGGATCAAAATGGTCGGGTAAAAGAAAAGTTTCTAGACCTAGAAACAGACGCGAGGAGGTTCTTGAGCTTGAACAAGGCTCTTATGCAGTAAAAAGAGGGATATTTGCATGTGAAATGGGTCTTCAACGTTTACCGCAGTAAGTTTATACAGAGCTAAGATCAAAAAGGGGCAGTAAAATTCAAATCTACTGAGAGCCGCGATGAACTACGAAGAACAGAGGAAGAACTATGAAGCCCTAGTGCGGATCTGCCCTATGGAGTGGCGAGGACTCACCGGAGCTGAAGAGGAGCGGAGGTTGCCGCCGTTTGTCTGGACCGAGTCAGGGTGATGCAGCGGCCAAGGTTGACGAAGTCCGGGGGCGCGACGACGGTGGCAGTAGCAGAGCTCGGGCAGGGGAGCAGTAGTGCGAGGAAGAAGATGAAGGAGAGAGAAGTGGCTGAAAGCCCGTTGGGCCGGCCTATTTATAAGGCGAGTTCATAAGTGGGCGCGAGAATCAAGGAGACCACGGCGTGGTTATCTCCCCACGAAACGCCTCGATTTTCGGGATGACAGTAAAGAAAAAGATCCGTTGCGGATCTGGCGGAGTAAAAACGGGCTTAATGGAAGATGACGTCATGGCGGATTACCCGGAGTCCTGAGGATGATGTCATGCCGGGTTATGGCCTTCACACAATTGTAAGCTGGAGGTTTTCTGTCGAAGGAGTGGAAGATTGACATGAGCCGGCTCAAATCAATCTGGGGCCTAATGTTGAGGATATAGACCTTAGAGTCACCCGCCAGGAGGGGCCGGGTTACTCATATGGTCATTGCCAGAAGCCTGGCGCCAAGCTTAAAGACGATGGGCCAAAGATGGGCTTAAGACCCGGATATGGCTTAAGGCTCGTAGTTGCAATCATTTTTATGGTAGAACTTGTAGTGTAAGGCAAGAATAGTTGAGAGTCCGAGCCGGACACTCTTATGAGCCGGCCGGGACTCTGAGAGTTGCAGGGCGTCGGCCTCCCTATATAAAGGGACGACCCGGCAGCGGTTTAAGGCGGAGAACAATCTTATCGAGAGCCGGGATAACAGTTTAGCTCCCTGGTGATCGTAACCCTAATCAATACCACCTCAAACTGGACGTAGGTTTTTACCTTCACCGTAAGGGGCCGAACCAGTATAAACCCTCGTGTTCCTTGTCCCGCATTAACCCCTTCAAGCTTCCTAGCTGCGATGGCTCCACGACTAAGTCCTAACTCAAGGACATCTGCCGTGACAATTCCACGACACACATCACACTGGCTTTTACTATATATTTCATGCGATTACATTTGGCATATCGAGATCTAAGCAATCTACAATAGGATGAAAAGACTGGCATCCTTCACATTATTGGCGAACTCAGTTCATAGAAACAAGCAATTCAACCATTCTGTGGGTAAATCAAAAGCGCCACTGGAATATTTTTCACTACCCCAATCATACACACAAAAAGGGGCGGCACCACCATAGGGGCTGGTATGGGCGGCCGCCTCGGGTGGCTGGAAAGTGTGCACCTAGTTTGAGTCATCCAGGTTGGCCCAGGCTAGGTTTGTTCGGCCCAACGCACAAGCAGGCAATGTAAAAAATGAAGAAAAATGTTTCAATTTGGATGGGCCAATAACGTAAGTGCAAGGCAGGCCCTATAGGAGGCTCTCGCCCCAAACGAGCGCCTCCCATATCGATTGACAGCAGGAAAAATCCCAATTCGTTCGCTCTAGCCTCCAGTCTGGTTCGCTCCTAACCTAGCTGCCGCTGGACAGACCGACACAACACTTCCTCGTGCCCTCATTGGAGGGCGGTCGCCGGGCTTCAATAGAATGGAAGGAAAAGAAGATGAAGATCCAACCCTGGGTGTAGCCTGCGTGGGAGGCAGCGGCGGCAGCACGGGCATGGCATCGAGCTTGCGCAAACGGACAGTCGCAACTTGCAAGAGTAGCATGCGCAACAAGCAGGTACATCACATCCCTGATTATATCTAATTCAACTGTTCAATTTCTGGCCAATAGTTAAAGCTGATGGTGTTGTAAAACTACTTGTATGTAGGGAATCTATGAGAAAATGAAACCAATTTCTGCTTATTTTATAACTCCCCCAATCAATACTGAACTGACTGAATCTGATGTATCTAATCAAGTTTTCGGTGTAAACATACAAGCTCATGTTGTTCTTGAGCCTGAAGTGTCTAATGAACAGACTGCTAATGAAGGATTTGATGCAAACATTTTACATGCTCCTGGTGATGAACATATAGTGTCTAATGAGGGATCTAATGCAAGCATTTTGCAAGCTCCCATTGAAGGATTTAGTGTCTAATGATGATCTGCTATGTTGAGAGAGACATAGAGATTTGCAGACATTGATGACAAGAAAATTATAGTACATTTTCAAGGCTTGAGGAAACATCGAGGCCATCTACCAGAAAGTCCCCGTATCATGACAACGTAGCATAAATACTTTTTCTAATGTGTTGTTTGAAACTATTGGCATACTTGTGCAAGGTAGATATATTGATATGCAGTTTGCGCACTAGTTATAGGTGAAATTACACTTCAATATTTTCAGCCAGAGAACGAATAATTCAAGCAGGTATAGACCATGTTAGTAGTCCTTGTACACCATGTTGCGTTTTTTGTTTTTGGTGCTTGCATCATTTAGTGTTTTATAATCTGAACTACTTTGGATCATTAGCTGGTTTTCAAAGTGCATGTAGCTTCACATTTCTCAAGTTATGTTGATTTCCGGAGTGCAAGTGCCTTCGTATTTTTTAAGTTAAATGTTCACCCCTGGTAACTTGAATTCGTGGATCCGCCACTTCACACAAATCATACACGCATGCCAGTACGAATTAAATGAAATGCAGGGACTTACGCTAGCTCGTTGTACAGGCTCACTGCAACTCTGCTTGCGCTTGGGATGTTCCATGTACAAGTCCATGTTACCACTTGCTTGGATGTGCAGGCCTTGTGCTCCTTGCATCCCCCTCTGCATTTTTGACACGGCGAATGGTTGATCAAATAAGAGGAATCGACCTTGTGTTGTACCGGAGAACAGATACTTACAAGGTTATACGGGTGTGCAGGATGTGTACCAGATCCCGTAGCGCCGTCATGCTTCGCTAAAAAATGGTTTTGCTTGTATCTGATGATATCTCTAGAAGAAATAAGAGTTAAAGTCAGAGTTGCATAGGCGTGTAAGCTAAGAGAGCAGTGAAAGGATATCCAAACATTGTCGGAACAGTGCACAAGGGAGTGATGTGTGGATACCTAGTTCGGGCCGGTGTTTGGGCATGCTCGCCTAGCTAGAGTGCGGGTCACTTCAGAGCCGTTGAGGGTGATGCGTTGGCGTTGGCTGGCCGCGCACGGATGCAGATCTTGTGTGGCAGCGGAGCGCTACGATGCGGTGGACGAGACCGTTGGTGAAGCCCCAACGGCCTCGGGGGTCGGATGTGCGATGATGTGCTCGGTGAAGTAGCCCCGGTGAGGTGGGAGATGGCGTCGGTGAAGCGCACCTGATGCGGTGGAAGTCGGAGTCTGTGAAGCACGTCAGATGCGGCGGCCGACGCTGTCGGTGGACCACCCGGTGCGGTGGACGAGGGCGTAGATGAGGTAGCTCCGGTGCGGTGGTGAAGCGCGACCGTCGTCATCGTCCGGCACAGAGGTGGGGAAAGACACGAGACGAGGGGCGATTCGAACTTTGCTTGGGTTGGCGGCGAATTGGGGATTTGAGCAATCTGGGCGCGGAAGGGGACGGTGGAGAAGGGAGATTTTGCAGGGCTGGAATTAGGGCCGCCTGATATTTCTATCCGAAATGTGGAAGCGCGAACTTATTTTGTCGTCTGCCTTTTTTTGGGGGGGAGGGGGGAGGGAGGGAGGGGGTGGGTGGCTGGGTGCTAAGCATCCGTACGACACACGCGACCACCACGACACGACCCTGGTCTACCTGGTGCGCCTACATTTGAGAGGAGATTTGAGAATGCAAACGGATCTTCTTTCATTTGCAAACGAATCTGTATGTATTACCATGCCCGTGTTTTCCTTGCAAATAATTAGTCATTCGAAACGAGATACTATAAATTAATTAATGAGGAGTTATTTGAAAAAAACGAAACGGTATCCACGGTATCCATGCTAACGTGGATTAGAGTGTGTGTCACATAATTAGTTATTCGAATTAGAGTGTGTGTCACATAGCGATCTCCAATTCTAACGTGGATTTCGCATTTCACTTTATCCATGCTACTTTTTTAATACAAATTCATATCTATATGATGAACTCCATGGTAGTGAGAAAACTTTTGGATGGATTCAAACATATGACCTACAAAAATAGCACAACAATCGAGTCAATGTCAACTTTTCCAAACCTAGTGTGGCACGAATTCGAAATAATTACCCATATGCATGGTCCTCAGTTCAAATCTTACAATGTACACCGAATTGAAACATCGATATTAAGTCTAGTACTATCTACATTCAAATATTGTTTTTAGCCCCCCCCCCCTCGGCACACACGCTGCATACTTCCTGTATCGGTCAATCTTCCTCTCCTAACCACCTTAGGAAGCTATCGGTTTCCGACACATGTTCATTCTTTCTCTCCATGTTTCGATCTCTAACTCTCTCAACTATACAACCCCCTTTTTCCACTCTGTTACCAAATGTATTTACCTCACACACCCGCCATTGCACCTCATGCCGAGCTCTCTCTCTCTCTCCCTCCCACCCTCTCTTGCTAGATACATGCATTGCCTATCTAGCCCCCAACCTCTCATGCGCACGCACGCACGTTGTCTATCTAGGTCACTCCCTCGAGACTTTCTCACTCTTTTTTCCTCATGGCGGGCCACACTCGCTCAATCTCGCTCTCTTTATCTGATTCTCGATTAACCTCGTTTTCTTTCACACACAAATGATATATCTCCCTGTTCGGGCCTTGATCGACACACTTTATACTCTCTCACGCAGATTGTCCATCTAGGTCAGTCCATTCAAGCCGCCCCCACTCTTTCGACCTCATGGCGGGCCACGCTCGCTCAATCTCTCTCTCCCTCCCTCCCTCCCTCCCTCTCTCTCTCTGTCTCTCTTTGTATGTCTCGATTGACCTCGCTCTTTCTCGGACACAAACGATATATCTCCATGTTTGAGCCCAATTTGACATATTCATATTGTATACTCTCTCACGCACATTGTCTATCTAGGTCACTCTCTCCAACCCGTATCACTCTTTCGATCGCACGACGACCCACACTTGCTTAATCTCTCTCCCTTTATATATGTAATCGATTGACCTTGCTTCCTTCCATGCACAAAATATATCTACATGTCTGTGACTGGACCATCTCTCAAGCTCTATCTTACAGCCCTCACCCTTCCCAAAAGCTCAATCGGACAATATCTCTCCAGAGCATATATATCTTTTCAATGAATGTCGGACCACACTCACTTTGTCTCTCTATCTATATGTCTCTCGATTGACCTCGCTTTCTCACGCCGTATCTTCCACACATTGAAGCTACCTCTCCATCCCTTGCAAAGCCGGAGCTCTTTACAATGCGAGGGGGACTCCAACCTTGGATTAATTTGTGTAGGCATTTATTCCGGTGGTAGATTATATTTTCGTAGCATTCGGCCCACAACTACTCCAAACACCGTTGCAACCCCCGCACCTCCCCCCAATTGATTTCCCTCTGGCTCGGTCACCGCTCTCTTGCACGTCCTTTCTCGCCTTCAACATCGCACCATGGTATTATTGCAAAAAACTCTGATTATTACAAATAAGCTACAAAACTACATACCGATAGTCCACTTAGAATGGAACAAATTTCGACCCACAAATTAAAGTGCCACAAACTACAACCGAGGGGCCCACCTGTCATGAAACAAATTTGGACCCATATACAAATTAAAAAACAACTTCAAGCCGCACATCAATAGGCAACATATGTAGAATAGCAATGTTTGTTGTACCCCTGTTTGTTCATATAATGTTTTTATATTACCACAGCCTATTTAATGGATAACATGTAATATTATTTTTAGTACATTAGTGGGACCGGCTCGTTAGCACGTACTATTCGCCTTCACTTACTGGTGGGTTCCATGTGTGGTCTCTCTCTCCTCCCCTTCTGCGCTTAGACGCACGGGCAAACACGAAGAACTCGCGGGCGATGTTGCCGTTGACCATATCTGGACGCGTTCACAAGTTACGGCACCAGTTTCACGTACTAGTAATACTAGTCAATGTGTACGTGCAATGCACGTTAATTTGGAAGTATATTAAGTGCATGCGGATATTAAGTAGGATATTATTTGCGTGTTATTATGTGATTAGCACTATTTTTGGCATGAAATTAACTGCATGCTAAACGTATTGAGCGCTCGACATTGAAGCAGTCTAGGTCGTTGGATGAGAAGGAATACATGTGGCTTGATGACGTTTTATATTTAATTTGATACAGCTCTAGCAGAACATTCAATCGATCAAACCATAGATTTCATTCAGTCTGACTCCGACTTTACATTCATACGACGATCGATCTAAAATAAACAGAAATGATAAACGTTCGGATTTTAAGCATGGCAATCCGAACGTTTTTCATGGCAAATTTAGATTACGCAGCAGCGGGGGCGTCTTGCGATGGGCAGTGGCTCCTCTGCTGTGCTCTGTGTGTCATCGGGCCACTGACCGACAGCGACGGTGGCGGCGTCTTGCACCGTTGTTGGCGTACTCCTGGACGTTGGCCCTGGCTTCAAGGAAGGCCACAATGTTCTGGACTTCGGTCTCCTGGAGCGAGTCAACTTCCGGGAGGAGGCGACTGGCGTTGGAGCAAGGAAGCGGTCGACGGCAGCCATCCATGCCGCTGAGGGAGGCACTGGCACCCACGCGGGGACAGGCGCTGGCAACGGCGCGGCGGAGACACTCGTGGGCACGGGCACCGGCACGGGCGCGCATGTCAGTGCATGCGCAGGCGCATGCACTGGCAGGTGCACAGGCACCGGCACGGGCATGCACGTCAGTGCACGCGCAGGCGCATGCGCTAGCAGGTGCACGGGCGCATGAAAGTCGCGGGGACCTCGTCGAATCCCGTGGCATCAAGCTCAGCGACAATGTGCGGCTCCCAGCCCATCAATGCCACAGGGATGGGCGCTGGCGCAGTCGGGGTGACGGGAGCCGGAATGGGAGCGGGGACAGGCGCGGCGTCTTCCCGCAAGGCCGGTTCAAGCTCGTCCCAAAGCGCCTTATGTTCTTGAGACTCCGGCTGGGTGTCTTCCTCAGGAAACTTGAAGACTAAGGGCAGACCATCGTGATGCGGCATGTCGTACGTTTAGGTTAGGCTGGTTGGAGGTAGACGACAGGAGAATCGGAGAGGAAGAGAGAAGATTGTAGCGATACCAGGTAGTGCGGGGTTGATTTTAAATTGTGGCGCCGGCGACATTAAAAGTGGGAGCAGTTGGGACGAAGGTGGGCGGCGGAGCCTGGTCAAAGGGCTCACCCAGCCGTCTGCTCGCACGCCTCCCTGTCAGCCGGCGCAGCCGTCTGCTCGCACGCCTCCTATCGACTCACACGCTTGCTCGGACGGCACCTGCCGATGAGAAGCGGGACTCGTGGCGGCACGTAAACGTCCACGGTTTCAATAGTGAAAGCGTTCACCTTAACGTGACAGGTCTTTGTTCCAAAATACCTTGGCTCTTCATTTGTGCAACTTGTCATAAGCAGCTTGTCTCAAATTGAAGAAAAAATTACGAAGGAATATTTGTGCCATATCACGTGACCATGCTCAGTGTCATGAATTTCTGGTCACTTTTGGATTTTCTGAAATTTAAAATCCAGGATTCGAAACAATATCATAACCTGCATCATGCAATAAATTTTCAAGCGATACATCTGTCCTGTTGTATTTCTTAAGAAAGGATTTGGTCAAACATTTTGCTTAGTTAGATTTCAGACAAGTTATATATGCAGAGTAAAAGGATAATCCATCTGTACCAGTGCATTGCCTGATATATTAACTCTTTTTTAGGGGTCCTGATATATTAACTCAAGTACTAGGCACGAACAAACGGGCTCAATTCTGTGCTCATCCTGGTGTAGTAGTAGTAGTACTAGGCAATGCAGTTGACGGGTGACCTTGGGGAGCGGCGACCGAGGGAATTGAACCGTGCTCGGCACGGTAGGTAATGTTGTCTAGTTACTAAATCATCCCTCCATTGTTCATCGGTAGTCATTATGGACAGGGGACATGAGGGGAATTTCCTAGGGATGGAATTCTGGCCGCCAGATATTTTGACTCGAAACACGGAGGCTCGACTGGTTGGGGTTGGCTAATGTGCGTACCACACACGCCACCAGAAGGACACGAGCCCGGTTTTTTTGAGGATCAACACGAGCCAAGGTCTGGCTGGTACGCCGTTGGGTACCATTTGAGAATCAACACGAGCCAAGGTCTGGCCAAGGAATCTTTTAAATTGCCGAACGAATCTATGTGTATTACAATGCCCGTATTTTCCTTGCAAATAGTAATCTCGACATGGTAATTGATTTATGATGAGTTCTTGAATTAGAGTGAGTTTGTGATATAGTGATCTCAACGTGGATTTCACATTTCATGGTATCCCTAGTAAGTTTTTCATTGCAAATTCAAATTTAAAAGATGAACAATATGGTGGTGAGAAAACTTTGTATGTATCAAGCATATGACCACACACACACACACACGAACACAACGACAATCCAATAAGTATAGTGCATCTATTTTTCCAAACCATGCATGTATGACACGAATTCAAAAATACTCCTTCTGTTCCTAAATATTAGTCTTTTAGAGATTTCAACAAGTGACAACATACAGAGCAAAATGAGTGAATCTACACTCTAAAATATGTCTATATACATCTGTATGTGCCAGTCCATTTGAAATCTCTAAAAAGACTAATATTTAGGAAAGAAGGGAGTAAATTGTAAGACATGCATGGTCCTCAATTCAATATTTAAAATGAACAGGAAACTGAAACATGAATATTAAGTCTAGTACTACAATACATGCAAATGTTGTGTTTAGGCGGAGCTATGTAGATTGTCGGGGGTTAACCCCTCGACCTTAGATAAACTTGTGAAGCTCTGTTTAGGATTGTTTCGATTATATTTGTCCCCACCCTAGCTCCCAAACACCGATTGGTTGTGCACCCCTCCTCCCCAAGATAATATCATGTGCCCCCACACCTTAGATGCTATATGCCGATACGAGTTGCTTGGAGCTTGTAGATCTGAGATATAGCAGCTCACGTGATGTCTTAATATTTTTACAGGAAACCTTAATGAGTTTGAGAATTGCACACAATTTGTACAAAAACTACTCAGATGCCCTTGGATCGCATATCCAACCACCTTGAAGCTCATATCACCGTAGCATCTAAGATGATGGAGGACATCATATTCTCCTGTATGTAAGAATATCACGTGCTACCACGCCTTAGATGCTTTGGTGATACAAGCTCTTCGGAGCCGTTGGATTTGTGACCCAACAAATCCTCGGTGGCTCGAATGGTTTTTTGCAGAAAAGCCCCCAAAGAGTTCGGCCACTGCTTACAAGCACAAAGACTGCTTAGATGCCATTGGATCTCAGATCAAACGACCTTGAAGCTCGTATCACCGTAGCATCCGAGCTGCGAGAGCACCTGATGTTTTCTCGCACGGGAGAATATGAGGTGCTCCCGCACTGTAGATTCTATGGTGATACGAGTTCACGGAGATCTAACGACCCATAGTAGGAGGTTTGAATGTTTTTGTAATATATGACTGAGAGAGTTTGGGAATTGTAGAAAGTACAAGTACTACGCATGTGCCATCTGATCACAGATCATACGACCTAGATGCTCGTATCACCGTAGCGGCTAATTAAGCTACGGGGAGCACCTAGTATGAGCAACGGGGAGCCATTGGATCCAAGATACAGCGGCACACACGAGGCCTGAATGTTTATTTGCAAAAAAACCTTTGGAGAGTTTGGAAATTGCGCATAATTACCAAGACTACTCCCAAGCCATTGGATCTCACTTCCAACGATGTAAAAACTCGTATCACCATAGCATCTAAGTTGCGGGGTGGATGTGATATTCTATGCCGTTGTCATTTTTGTTCGTAAACTTGCAAAATACTTGTAACTCGTGCCGTTACTTGTCTAACCGCGCAAAGTGTTTGTTCAAAAAAACATCCTACACTAAAATATCAGAACAACACACGGGGGTCCCACTTGTCATTGATCAAATTTGGACCTAAAACTAACAAATCTGAAAGACAAGATTCGAACTGGCAACCTGACTACAAAGCGTAAGTCGATAGCCTGAAACAACAACGGTTGTTGGCTTTGTCCCATAACCTAATTTTATACAGTATTACGTTGAGTAGAGTAGAGGGAGTGCTTCGTCAACACGTGCATTACCGTTGAGTCACTTACTGGTGGGTCCCAGGTCTGCGATCTCTCTCTCCTCTCCATCGTCTAACCTTTAGACGCACGGGCACACATGAAGAGCGGCGCTAGCTTTCCATGGTGTTATTATAACTAAAAAAAGCTTGGAAAATAGAAGAATCGCCTAGAATAAGAGACGTTGTGGCTAGTCGAGACGGAGCTAACCACACCTATCCCCCGGGCCATGTTAGCGTGATGAAGCTATTTGGCTAGTGGGGTGTTTTCGACCGACTGGCTGGGTCCCGAGGTCGAACCATAGGTACTACATCTGATACAGTATATTTTTACACGCAAATTTTTCCTCCGTGCCGAGGCGTGGCACACCCTGCCGCACGGTTTCGGGGTCCTCCCGGGTGGTGCACGCATATATTCTTCCTTGCCGAGACGTGGGACGCCCTACCGCGCGTTTTCTGGGTCCTCCTCGGTCGTAGCGCCAAAGCAAGTAAATAAGTCGTCAAATCACGAAAGACCACCCTTTCCGCCGAGTACATAAGTGAAGCACGGTGGCTAGCTAGTTGGGCTAGTGCGACCGATTAGCTAGGCCACCGCCACATTTGTTTTTTCACCCCTTTTTATCTCCTTGCCGACAGGTAAATTTAAATATCCACCGCGGCGTTGCTCTGGTGTTCGGGTGCGGCAGGAGTTTTAATTTTTTTGATTGACGGGAGCAGGCGCGGCAGGATCTTTAATTTTTTGATTGACGGGAGCAGGCGCGACAGCAATTAGTCACGATGACTCCGCCCGTAAAAACCACTGCTCCCTGATGTGAGAAGTCGTCGACTGGTGTTTTCGCATGGTGAAAACCAAAAGATTCCCCGCTCCTAGGCTGGCTCCCTCCACCTTCCCGTAGATTGCATTGCCTTTCAGCCATTTCGCCCCCTTTGCTTCCTCTCCCCATTGCTTCTACCTGGTGCCATGGCGGCGCAGCAGATCACGGAGTCTGAGGTGAGGCGCCTGACACAGGAGCTCCAGGCCAAGGATGCAGAGCTCAGGGTCAAGGACATGGAGCTCCGTGAGCTCAAGGAGGAGAGGAGTGCCATGCTCCTCCGTTATGTGCGGGAGTTCACAGAGCTTCAAAAGCGGCAGGCGTCCACCACAAAGATGCTCGAGGCATTGGCGGCATTGCTGCAGAAAGAGGGAGATACGATTGGCCATCAGGGGAGCCGGCTGGAGCGCGAGCGGGCCGATCGTGACGAGGTCTAGGATCGCCTCAACCACTTGGTGGACCAAGTTGCCACACACGTGTTGTGGCTGCGCTATGCCTACCGTCGTGCCAGCGCGACGATGCTGGCCGTCAGGCTAACCCCGTTCGACCACCCCGTCGACTTCAATGAGCCGTGACTTCCTGACCTGGTCTCCTTCTTCACCTATATCTCCGAGGAGCTGAGCCGTCTCCGCGCGATGGTGGGGGCGGAGCTGGACAAGGAGGGGTTGCGGGCTGGCGTCGCCGTTGCCAGGCGAATCCTCTCAGGGCTCCGTCACCGGAATCCATTCGTGCCATTGGACGCCGTCTTTGACGAGCTGGCTCCCGTCGACCGGGAGCAAGCTCTACAGGCGGTTGCACCCTACATCACCAACGTCGTGCGCCTCGAGAAGAAGAGGGACTTCGGTGGTGTTTAGGCGCCCTCTGCATGGGCATGTCCATGTCTCGGCGCAACATGACCGTTGGATCAAACTCAGATGGTGCAGATCAGTCATTGTAGCACAAAGCGTGTGGGTGTGTTTGGTTGCATTCTCATCTCATTATAGTTGTTCCCTCTTCGTGTATTTGTGTTAACCTACTAGTGTGGACTCATGCACCCTTCATGCACTATGCCAAACACCCAAAAGTGGGTCGAGAGGAACTTTTTCTCCCATCCCGTGCACCCTTCATACACCCTGCCTAACACTGATTTGTGATTCATATGGTTCATGTTTCGTGGAGTACTGTAGCACCGTACCCTCCGTGCGCTCTAGACCTAGTTCTGTTAACATTGATCTCACCGTTCATTCTCGACTGGACAGTCGAAAAAGCGGTACTATGTTACTACATTACTGTTCATATAGTTGACATGCGCACAACATCATTTGTTATCGTCATATCTTACTACACTAGCAACAAGATTATGTAGTACTGACGTATGAACCAGTGCACATGCCTAGTAGTAGGAGCACTGTGTATGTTCAAGTGGCTGCCGTTTTTCGCACTCCTCCATCGTAAGAGTGGAAACGCTTGCTGTAATCATTTTTTTCTTCAGAAAAATAGTGGACACGCTCTACCGTGCGGATCCTCCTCCACGGTCGTTGGGAACCTTGCTATTCACTCTCGCCGACGTGTGGGACAACCAGCATCGGGGTCCACCAGCCATGCACTAAATTATTCCGTAGTAGAGTGCCCAACTGCACGGTAGACTACCCCGATCGAAGCGCCGCAGTAATGCCCAATGAGGCGTCAAATCACAAAACCCCCTCCTTTCCAGCAGTAAGTTGGATGGACGAAGCAACCATCGTTTCACTCTTCTCTCTCAGCTTCCTCTCTTAAAGAAAACCCCCACTCACTTCTCCCTCATCTTGTTGCTCATTTCTTCAAGAAAACCCCGACCTGCTTCTGCCATTGTTCTTCTCTCCCAAAGAAGGAAAGGTGAGCGCATCAATGGTGTTGATTTGGCCAAGGCCCGGTCTTGCAACCCCGAGACTGATCCAATAACTCCCTCTCTATTCTTCTTTTGGGTTTGTGATTATGGTTTCTTTTCTTTTATTTCTATTTGACAGTTTCTTGATGGACGCTGGAGCACCGACTGAAGTGATGTCTATGGCTCTGGCCAAAACCGTCGAGGCTCATGGTATGAAGAAGCGCAAGCACCCCACCAAGACTACCGCAGACAAGCTGAAAGCCATCGCCCTGTCCAAGGTCCCCTCTCCGGGATCCCTCATTAAGCAAGTCCAGGTAATATCTCTTCTTGACGATCTTTTTCTCGATCTTGATCGTGTTTTTCAATCTAACACGCAGTACTAGTACTAGTAGTACAACTTTCTGGGTGATCCTGCATGTGATTTTTGTGTGTGAAGTGACGGTTCTAAATTCCTCTTTTGACCAAAACATGCGAGAGGTTGACACTAATTTCTTATAGATTACTTTCAACTACTTTATGAACATCAATGCTACCTTTGAAGAGGGTATATTTGCCTCAGTAACTTGGGTTATGGATATTGCAAGTAATCCATCTGCTCTCATGCCTTTGAAGACATGTTCTAGTGTCTTTGTTCACTCATTTCTGTGCGTAAATGTAGTCATATCTGGAGTATAATATCGAAAATCATCTTATATTTCTGAACGGAGGTAGTAATAAAATATTTAGTTTCTGTTTGAATTAGAACCAGGTCCGCGGTGGAGATGAAGTTCTCAAAGTCATGTCGTGTGAACTGGAAGACCTTAGGATGAGTTCTACTGCTAAACTATCCAGCAACTGTGTCCTTGTCGCCATGTGTCCTGAACTAGTGTTTTCCTATAGCATTGTTGTCAGGCGTGTTCTCGAGGCTGTACTTGACCACAACAATTTCCTGGCTATGCCTTTGATTACGAAGGGTGTGGTTCTTGTAAAGCTTCCCGACAAATCGGATGTAGCCTGTCTTCATCGTCATGTTTATGAGTGGAAAGACCACTCTGTTAGGTTCTCCAAGGTTGACGAGATGGTGATGGTGTCAGTAGACATCTCTCACGAAGTCCATGGCCTAGTCAGTTATGCGGAGTTCATCCCGTAGGTCGGTGGCAAGAAATAGTCTGCAGAGTTTAATTAGTGCAACTTTGCTTGTCTGTAGTAAGTACTATTGTTTAGTATTTATTTGTGTTTGTGAACCCTGTATTGTTTAGTACTACCGCTTTTGGTGTGTGGTGAGTCCTGAGAACAGTCTATGTTAATGTCTGTCCACTCAATTTAGTCTGTCTATTTGAAGTATCCAGATCATCTTTTTTGTGAGGACAGTTTATCAATTATGATTACACTCCAATATTTGTATGCATTGCAGGGTTTATCACACCCACCAGGATTTCCAGTCCCTTGGATGTTCGGTCCATACGATTTATCAGGACCTTTGGACTATCCTACTTGTGGGAGTAGGCGGGGGCCCTGCATGCCACGCGTAGTTCGACGATCAATCTTCTCTTTAGTACTTCAACATAGTGATTTCCTGGTAAGGATTCACTCGTGTCACATCAAGTAAATCTTATTGATTTACTGTCTAAATCTTATTGATATAATGTCATGATTTCTTTCTTTTGCTGCAATTTTACGATGCAGGTTTTGCCATGTGACACTCATCACAGAATAAACCGTTTGGTTTGCTCTACGATGGCTATTTTTGCAGGATTCCCTTCTTCTGTCGTGTCAGTAACGAAGGCACTGTCCATCACTTATATTACTGGAAAATTTTTGATCAGTCTGTTGTCTGAGTACAAGCTGAATCCCTATGATGAACTGAAGTTTGGTTTAACAAACATGCCACAATTAGTCCTTCTCGCGTTTAAAAGAAATGAAGAAAAAAACTGGATCACGGTGACGGAGCCTAGTCAAGTTAGAAAGCTGATCATAGCAGACCAGACACGATCCCCGTTGTCTAGCACATCAGTACCACCTTCAGAAACGGATCGAGCACCGGCAGTTGCTCTAGCACCGACAGCGGCAGCAGCTCAGTCTGATCCAGCCGAGGATTGGGCACCGACCGCGTCAGCGGATCGGGCTAATCTACCGGAGGATCGAGCATCGACACTGGCACCTGCTCCGACACCGGCACCAGCTCTACAAGGAGCACCATCTCCGGCAGCAGCAGCGGCACTACCAGTCGCACCGGCACGGGCACCAGCAACGGCTTCGGCACCTGCACCAACACTTGCACTTGCATCTGGTCCGGCCCGTGCAGTAGCAACCGAACGAACAGTTGCACCGGCAACAGACTGGGCTACAGTTCACACTTCATATACTAAAGTCCTTACAAAAACCGACATGTCCACCTTCTTGGTAAGCATTGGCCGCCCAAGTGCTTCATTCTTTTTTTTTGCGGGTGGTTCTTTTTTCTTTCCATGTTGTTTCACATGATTCACTATGTTGATCTAACTGTTTGTGTATGTCTTCTTATTTGCAAATAGAGAATTCCTAGAGCAATGAGGGAGTCGTTCAACAATCCGGGTGACCGTGGCCAAGTTTCTCTTACCATGCGCAGCCTTGGTGTGAATGAACCTGCTCAATATACCGTAATTACAAAGGATGGTCGCATGAGGATTGATGCTAAAGGATGGTCAAGGTTCAAATCTAAATCATATCTTTGCGGTAGGGGATGATGTAAAAATCAAACTTTCTCGGCAAGGAGAGCTGGTCCAAATCAACTTTGAAATTCTTCAGTAGCAGCACACAACTGCTGAACTGATCTATCCTTCGAGAGATTTTGATGTAATAATCTGTCATGGTGAAACAAGTGTCCTTTGTGTATAAGTAGTACGACAATATTATTTATCACATGGTATATCGTTGATAGAATTGCAACTTTGATTGTTGGTTAGGAACTTTCGTTCGATTTCATTCTAACAGCTGCCATGCTTTATTCAATTTTGTGTATTCGCCTTGCGACAGCATCTAAAACCAGCGCCGTACTGATCGCTTGCAATATGAAAAGCGCCGAAGTAGAACACATGGGCCCCCAAACATGCAGGCCCACCGGACTGTGGCCCAAAGTCCAGAACCGTGAGCCTATCTGAGTATTATATTCTCAGCTGAACCCCCATAATGCCCGTGCTTTGCACGTAACATCAAGATGCATTTGTATGAGTATTTTATCTTGTGAGAGAAAAGGATGAACGAGGGAAGGCCTTATTTGCAAATCTAGAGAGGTGTGTGGGTACCTTTTTGCAAAATTGCCATAGTTTCCTTCCTATCTGTCAGATATAAATCGGACGACCTATATTGCAAGATGGCAGGCACACCATCATCACCAACTTGTCTATGCTGTGTTAAGAAACTTCGTTTTTTGTAATTATATATGTTATATGTATTCCCCTTGATTTTTCTTATGTATAAAGTTGTGATATAAAAGATTTTTATATTTCTTTACAGAGGGAGTATCTCTCTGTCAAAAATATATTTATGTGTAACTAGTTACTCCTGTCTTTCTACTTCCTTTTGCTGATATGTGGAGCATCTGGCAACGGGGTCCACGTGCCATATGCACCAAATTAGAGTGCAAAACTGCACGGTAGACACACCCCGGTCGTAGCGCCGCGGTAATGCCCAATGTGCCGTCAAATCACAAAACCCCCCACCTTTCCAGCTTTAGCAGTAAGCTGGATGGACGAAGCGGCAAACTTTCACTAGGCCTGAATCCCCTTCTCCCTCGTCTGCTTGTTCAGAGAAAACCCTCTCTCGGCGATTGCATAGGGTTCTCTCATGGAGAACCAGGTACAAATTCTTCATCCATCCCCGATAAATCCAAGTCCCTTGGTCGCGGGTAATCCTAGGATGGCAGCCGGTGCCTTGATGCATTTTTCTTCCTACTGCATCTAGTGTGTTTCATTTGCAGTGCCCAAAGTGTGAGGACCCTACATGTTTCTGCACCCTCGGCGAGACGCCACACTTGTTCCTTCTCATCCCAACACAGGATTTTAAAACGCGCACAGTATGTTCCTAGATTCCTCTTTTCTATCCTGGAGGGTGGGGTTTTTTGAACATGCTGTCGACTAATTTGGAAATTTGGATTGCTATATTTGGATAAAAGGTACTAGTACGATGGTCAACACTGACGTGAAGGAGGAAATTATTTCTAGATTTGGATAGGGAATACATTGTGTTCTCATATTATTTTTTCCTGCAGTGCATTACTTGCTCTGCCAGAACACATGTACTTAAGATGCTCGGCTTTGTCATAACTGAATACACCAGTTTAATGGTCACAGTGAATACAAGCCATGGATATAAGTTCCGAGTTGGGTTCATGAACCAAGAAGATCGTTGCTTTTTTTATGGCCGAACTTGGATAAACTTTCTCAAGTGTTACAAACTGAAAGTTGGCGCACGAATGTTGATGGAAATAGCAGAACCTGGTCTCATCTTCACCGCGATCTTCCACCCCGACGTCATTCCAGTTGTTCATCCATGTTAGTTTTGTATCTGGTTCTTGCTTGTTGCCTCGATTACTTCTTAATCCACCTATTCTGTCTAACTAATCACAATTTAACTTTAGAAGTAGCAACGAATCTCTCACGAAGATGCTACTGATAACTAATATTTTCTTATAATTGGTGGCACGTGTAGGTTTTTTCAGAGTTAAGAAGGCTGCTCATTTGTTATTCTATAAGAACTCGGCTGTTACTGATGGCACTGAAGTTGACTGGGATGACATCCACAAGTTCCTACACTTTATTGATTGTCTTGAGGTCCTTGTGGGGCGTTTCAATGGTGGAAGGCCACGTGGGATATGTGTGCCACTGATGCACTCGTTGAACAGGTACAACTGTGTCGAGAAACTTATGGTACGAGCTATTTTCCGTTATATATGTTGTTCATAAACTATTGCTTATACACAGTTTTACAGCTGTGATCTTCTTGAAACATAAATTGCCCAGTTCTATTGTTCCTATACAGATGCCTGACCATGGTCGGGTCAGGCTTGCGCTTGGTCACAACATGATGTTTATGTCGACCTACTCCATTCCCCTTGGAGGTGAAAAGATACTTATTCATGGGTGGTCTCAAATAATGAAGGCCCGTTCATCTTGGAGAATAGGACAAAAGATTATGTTCCTGCTTTTCCATGGCTCTAAAGCGAATATCCTGTTTATTGACCACATTGCGAGATGAAGCCGCTTTCAGAAGGTTGTGGATGCGCGGGGTGGCACCTGGGCCTTGTCCTGGGGCTTGGCGGCCTCACCCTTGGTTAACTGTAGGCAAAGTAGCATTGTTCGAGGCGTGCTTTGTACGGTTGAACCTGTATAAGTACTCATATTGCTTTTAGCTATGGTTGTTAAGTGCCCCTGCTGGTTTCAGTTAAGGTTGTTAAGTACTCCTGCTGCTTTTACAGTCTGTCGTGTTTCTTCAGTCCTATCTTCCTCCAGCCGCCAAAACCAAACCAGCGCCGGCGGGGCTGCCTGCTCCGACTCCCACGGCTGGCTGCGCCTCAGCGCACGCATCGCCGGCCCACCGTCTCCTAAATCGTTAATGCCGACGTCCGAGGCCTCGTCGTCGTCCTCCGTGCGCTTTGGTGCGCTCGCCGCGGCGCCGCCCTCTCGCGTTGTCAACATGGTCAACAAACAACAGGACAAGAGAACAACACAAGATTGGCTGACACCTGGGACGTAGCTGCTCGAGCAGTATTTTTTCTTTTTGTTATTGTTGAGACGGAGCAGGGTTTCAACTGGGCTGTGGCCCATCTAGCCTAGGCTTATATTTTATGTTCACCATATGACCAGGCCAGCTATTTTTTCTTTGTGAAAATAAGCCGAGTTTATTTTTTTCTAAAGAATACCCAATCTAGGCCTACTTATTTTTCAACGCCCTGATGGGCTGCAACTCTTTCAAGACGCCTGCAAATCTTGAAAGTAATATGAAATGGGTTGTAAATATAAAAACAGATGACAAATTGGCAATTACTTTATAATTTCTGAATTTTCTCACATTTTCAGATTCCTATTTCACTGGGCTTTAACCTAATTTAAATATATCTTCAAAGTACTTTAGATTTGGCTGGACATTTCGGTATTAAAAATAGTTTGGAACCCACAGAAATATGCGAAATTTTGTTTAAATTTTTAACCCTGGCCCTGGCCAACAAAAAACCGGACTGCAATAAATTGCATAAGAAGTTGCAATGAGCTATATATAAATTATTAAAAAAGTAGGGAATGGTCTGACTTGTGGGCCTATTAAGTTGCCGTGCATGCAAGATTTTTTAACTTATTATATACGTCAACAAACGATTCTAGCTCAAGTGACCGTACGATGTCCATTCAACAGCCGTAGTGCTTCTTCAACCTGTGGTCTTCTTGCTCCAGCCGCCCAAAGCAGCGCCGGTCGTGCCGCGTGCTCCTGCCTCCCGTGGCCGGCTGTGATGCCGCGGAGGCCTCACCGCCCCCTACTACTCCCACCGCTGGCCAGGCCATCCGCCTCTACTCACCCACACCCCCTGTTATTCTGCCGCGACGGTAGCCTCACACCGCAGCCGAACCAGTGAACCCTCGTACTCCTCTCCGCGTGGGCTTCCACTACCGCATCTTCCCCAGCTTCGCGTCGTCCCCTTCCTAGGCCTCGCCGTGGTGCTCTCGGCGCGGCGTGGTCAACGTGGTCAAGGAACGACTTCCATCAGAAGTGTATTGTACGTGGAGAGGCTGACAGCTGGGTCCACGGCCGCAGCAAGGAAGTGCCTCCTTGTTACATGGAAAATAATGATTCCTCCACCTGACAGCAGGGACCTACTGGAAGGGCCACCGTATTTCGTGAAAAAAAACATTTCCCCCTGACTGCTGGGACCCACCAGCTACATCTTCGCATGCAAGGAAGTGCGTCCATATTATGGGCAAAAAAACGATTCGCCCCCTGACTGCTGGGACCCACCAGCTACATCTTCGCATGCAAGGAAGTGCCTGACAGTTGGGACCCACCTGGTTGAAGCGTACATAGCGTTGTCATTCTGGTCGCGAACGTGTATGTACATACTGGTCGATCGGTCTGTCTGCAGGCTGCAGCGATGAACCGTGGCCGTGCAAGGAAGGGCACGTGTCGTAGTAGAGGCGCGCACGTGTCTTAGTAGAGGCGCGCACGTAGCATGTACACGTACGTACAGCGGCCAGGGTGCAAGAAAGAAAATATGGCCACGTACGTACATACGGGCGTGGTCTCAAACGCCTACTCGTGCATACGTACGGCCAGGGCTCGTGTACATGGCTGGGTCGGAACGGAGAAACTGCATCGTCATCGTGTTCATGGGGAGCCAACAGAATGCGTCATGTTCATCGGGAGGCAACGGAACGCGTGCTGTTCATCGGGAGCCAGCTGGCTAGGACGGAATAGCCGATGGAAACGAGGCCTGGCGTACCGCAGAACGGAGGAAACGGCCTTGTGTGCGACCGGCCACGGTCGAAACGGGATCCTGTTCATCGGGGGGGGGTCTGGCGTACCGCAAAACGGAGGAAACGGACTTCTGTTGGACCTCCTATAGTCGAAACGAGGTCCTGTTGACCAGGAGGGGTTTGGCGTACCGCAAAACAGAGTAAGCAGACTTGTGTTGGAGCGCTATGATCGAAAAATACACTTCCGTGATGATACGTGTTTGTCACAGTAGGTCGCGTTTTTTGTCATGCATGTACATCCATGACAAATTTATGACAGAATCAAGATAGTCATACCTGTGCTGTCGTAGAAGTGTTCCATGACATTACCAAAATTATCATCACGGAAGTGTCCACTTCCATGATGATAAATCGCGCGTGACAGAAGTGCTTTCGTCAAGGGTGACCGACACGTGGCATCCACCATAACGGAACGCCGTTAAGCTATCGGGTCGGGTTTTGGATCGGATAACCCGTTAACAGCCCCGACCAATGGGGATTTTCCATGTGTAAAATCATCATTGGCTGGAGGAGACACGTGTCAGGTCCGCGTTGGCACAGGTGTCACTCATCCAATGGGCAAGACGCGCCTATGATATGTTGACACGTGGACCGGCCCATCAAGTTTAAATGGGCGGCCCAACTGAAGGCCCACAAGATTTTGCGGACCATAATGGGCGGCCCAGCTAAAGGCCCATGAGATTTTGCGGACCATAATGGGCTGGCCCACCTAAGGCCCACAAGATTTTGTGGGTCATAATGGGCCGGCCCAGGTAAAGGCCCACAAGATTTTTGTGTGCCATAATGGGCTGGCCCAGGTAAAGGCCCACAAGATTCTTGCGGATCATAATGGGCCGGCCCAGCTAAAGGCCCACGAGATTTCGCCAACATTAATGGGCCGGCCCAGCTGTAGGCCCACAAGATTTTGAGGACCCTAGTAGGCCGGCCCATTAACTGGCTGCCATGTTTTGGGCCAAATGCCGGCCCATATTTGATCCGGTCCATTAATGGCCTGCCACGCTCCGGGCCTAATAGTGGCCCATATGAGATCCGGCCCGTTAAAAGCCTACCACGTTCTGGGCCAAATTATGGCCCAGATCAGGTCCGGCCCTTTAAGAGGCTTTGGGCTCAATTATGGCCCATATCAGATTCGGCCCGTCAACTGGACACTATGCTTTTGGGCCCACTTGCTAAAGGCCCACTTAGTAATTCGGCCTGATATTAGTTTTGGCCTGTTAAGGGCCCGTTTAACATTTCGGCCCTATATTAATTTCGGCCTGTTAAAAGCCCGTCATATAATTGGGCCTAACTACGGCCTGGTTTGCATCCGGCCTGCTCGCAGCCGATATCTGATTGGGCCTAACTACGGCCTGGTTTGCATCCGGCCTGCTCGCAGCCGATATCTGATTGGGCCAAACAAGGACCGAGACAATTTTGGCCTATTAAAAGCCCGTGATTTGATTCACACAATCATGGGCCGGGGTTCATTTCGGGCTGCTGCCGGCCCGTGAGCTGTTCAGCACGTTTCAGGCCCAACCTACATCGTGATTGCTTGACGGCCCGATTATGTACTGTAATTTTACGGTTTGGCCGGTTTACTGCGAAGACAGGATATATATACAGTAAAATAACTGCAGCATCATGAATAAGAAAAAACCTAGACTATACAATAAAGAAATTACGGCATATTACATCCACTGGGCATCAAAGTTCGCCACTATGATAATAAAGCACAAGCAGACAACAGATTACATACACTGGGCATGAAAGATCGCCACCAGTGCAAATAAACACGCCGACAAAATAATATACAAAACCGACAGCACTTCAATAGAGTTCAAGAAAGGTTAGCCCTGCTGGGGAGCTGCAGCGCAAGCAGCTGAGCAAGATGATGAGACTGCGCTTGTTCAACACTTACATCTTCCTCACTCTGAAAGATAAACAAGCAGACAGATGACAGGTTTTGGACATAAAAGTATCAGTGCTGACAATTCATCACATTTCTTACTGACGAATAAAGTGACACAGTTTAAAATTGCATTAACACAATATGGTATTGTTCAGGTCAAGACATGGCAGGAAATGACATTGTGAAGGAGTTGGCAGCTTCACGACACCACTGGATTACAGATCAAGAACTCATAAGTATCAATGGTTAGTGTGCTGTCAATTTATACCATTTCAGATTGGCAAATAAAGAGACGGTTTAAATAATAGTAGAATGATATGTCATTGTTCATAGTTAAGACATTGCAGAATATGACATTGTGCTGTAGTGGGTAGGTTCACCACACCACTGGATTACGGATGAAGAACAGAAGCATACATGCAGTGCAAAAGAAGATCACTTGCTCTGTATAGTTTAATTTACATGGTATGAAGAAGGAACTTGGTTGTACAACTGAAAACTTAAATTGAGAAAGGACAAACTTTTGTTTATGAACTACATAATAAACTTTAAACAAGCAATTTGATGCAAACACCAGAAATAAACAGCTGTTGCAGTCATGCCTAACCAAATATATACAACAAACTTTGATGGCTAGAGATGGACAAACTTACATTATTGGTGAAGATAGGCTCTATAAAGGCCTTGTCCATGCTGATGGGGGGGGCAATTCAAGAAGTTTACCACAGAATCTTCTTCAAAAGCATTGCCTTTATTGTACATTTTGTTAAGAGTAAATATAGATGTGATAATATACGAAAAAATGGAGAATATTTAAGATAAGATGAAGAGTGATGCTACATAACCAAGTAGCTATAAATGTAAGTGCAGCGATACAGGCAAAAGGTACAGCCAAGAGCAATGCACAGCTAAACTTCTTCAGTACCAACCTTATGGTAAGAGTAAATATAGATCTGATGTGTAGAAAATGGAGGGCAAAGGAAAATAAGCTGCAGAGTGATGGTACATGAACAACTACCTGTCATTATAAGTACACTGATAAAGGACAGCATGTACTTACAAGAACAATGCAGAGCTAAAAAACATTGGCATTGGATATATTCTACACTAATGTAACCATTCATACAGATCAGATAATTTGGAGCGAACAATTGATAAGCAAGCTATCATGCATACTGCTGTCACATAATGAACCAGGTATGTATGCAAGTACAGTGATACAGGAAAACAGGTACTAACAAGAGCAAAGTAGCGGGCAGCATATTTGCGATATCCTATCGTTCTTGTCAAACCGGAGTTCTTCTTCGAGCAGATTTCCTGCAAAAAAGATCCGTAAGGCACATGCGGAAAAGTAGAAGTTCAAATTGTCATGTGATTTCATAGACAGTACCTCACCCTGGGAACGAGACCAGTGCATAACAAGGTTTTTCCATTCAATGTCTTCTAAATTTAGCACAGGAGACTTCACCGGAAATTCGTTTATAGACTTGCCATCAAAGTGTGATTTCCTCAGGTAACACCGATACTGCTGCAATGCTTCCTTGAAAAGCACAAACAAGCTTTGCTCGTCATGACTATCCAGATTGACCCTCGCCTAGTTACAACAATGTCATGTAAATCATTGATGTGTTCAATCAGTAGAAAACAGGAAAATAATAACCATGAATAATAGCACTTACACGTAAGTTGGACAGGAAGATGTGAAAATGGTGTTTGTCTTCACAATAATCTTCCCATGATGGGTATATATGCACGTAGTCCCTAACAACATTGAAAACATTGTCTTTTAAGCTGGAAATAAATGGAATGGGGTTCCAATCAGCAGGAATTGGCCGTCTCTACAGTTGGGATAGGTCATCGGCCGGTGGACTTGCTGTACTTTTTGCTGGAGTGGGATTTTTTTGTGGTACAGCTGGTGCTATGGCAAATGAAATCAGTATACCTTTTGCTGGAGTGCAGGTCCTGTGTGGTGGGGCTAGTGGTGTGGCCAGTGAAGTATGGGTACAGTCTACTGGAGTCGGTCCTACGTTTTGTGTCACTGGTTGTACAACCAATATAAGTGGGGTGCTGTCTGATTTCTCCGGCACCACCACGTTTTTCAAGGACTTTGCTGGTGCTCCTTCAGGTTCGGCAATCACCCTCTTCCTTTTTGATGTCTGATGCACAAGAACAACATTTGAGTGGAAAAACATGGTATGATGACAGATGGAATATTTATTGATAATGGATGGGCATGGCATCTCGACATATATGATGAGTAAACTAAGCAGATGGCGGTGCAACAAAGTAGAAGAAATGCAAGACAACATATGCAAGATACCCGCAATCAATATAACATTGCGAAATTAGAACAGGCACCTTGATGGGTGAACAGGATAGGCCATCTGCCTTTGACTCCTCGAGGTTAGAATAGTCATTAGGATCATATTCTAAACAAGAATCAACAGGTGGGGAGCGTATGAGTTTCATTGCATCCAGAATGGCAGTCAATGCCTTGGTGCCAATTTTGTAAGTCATTGCAGTGTTTAGCTTCAAGAGTGGACTGCTGCTAGTGCGACACAAAGCAGCTACACAGATCATAGTGTAGATATAACGGGAAAACCTTAAGCATCAGAGTAAAATCAGCAAAGTGGAATTTGCTGGAATATATGTGCTAGTATTGCCGGTACGGCTAGAAAGGCTTCGGATACCAGCTCTCTTCAAGTGAAGGTGCAGTACTGTTAATATTAGTTTAACTCTCAAAGGCGACACAGCTCCCCGCATTTCCTTGCTATTCTTATAGGATTCAAGTGGGCAGGCCACTACAAATCCTATTCCTATGTTTACAAGATCCTACGAATCAAAGAGGCTCAAAGTGTCCATCACAACCGACCGTATAGACCTCTACACTGCAAATGTCCCTGCTCATCTTCAGTACAAGGAACATACTTTACTACTATCATACTCGCTCCGTTCCAAAATATAAGTCTTGGTAGAGATTTCCACTATGGATCACATACAGATGTATCTAGATACATTTTAGAGTGTAGATTCACTCATTTTGCTCCATATGTAGTCCATGGTGGAATCTATACAAAGACTTGTATTTAGGAACGGAGAGAGTACTTATTAAAGAAGAACGGAAGAGGAACATGGTAAAGAAGAGCAAGCAGATTTTGGATAATAAAATGTTGGTTGCGCAGTGCCCACACATGATGAACCAGAGTGCATTAAGAATGCAACTCTAGCTGTCTCTCGACCATTTCAGGCGGTTGGATGGAGATCCTACGTCTCCTAACCCTTCTTCTTCCTCGTCTCTGATTCTTCCCATAAATAACACCGCACGGGCCGCCGGCCGGACCACCGGCCCCCACCGCCTGTGTTCCTCCGCCACGCCCACCCCCACCCCCGCCCCAACCCCCACCCGCGTCGAGTTTTCTTTGTTCGGCGAGGCCCCACAACCACCCGAGCCCCTTCGATCGCACCGGCGAACTCCGGCGAGCTCTGAAAAATCGACTGACGCAATTTTGAAATTTAGTCTACTGTGATTTAACTAGTGTGGAATATAAAAGGGGAAAACCATAAGCATTGGGAGTATAGTGTTGAGCGTGCCATGGCGGATCTGAAGGTGCAAATCGGACAAAGGCAACTTCGCAACCAAGACAAGAAATCAGAGTAAAGCAGTGGCGATCTATTTTCTTGCTGCGATAAATAAGTTGAGCAGATACGAAAGAGTACCGCCTCTGGTGCGGCGCCGTGTACGCATCTGCTGAGAATTTGACGGCGCTGCGGTAGAGATGGCTGTCAGTGGTGTGGAAGCAGATCTAGGAGGGTAGACGGTGGCGGCGGGGCGTGGTGGACAAGACGGTCGTAGGAGCGGCGCCGGCTAGGTGGACGACGACGGGGATGAAGCGAGAGGACGGGATGCAAGGATCCCGGTCCGAAGCCGTGGATGAGAGAGGTCGATCTCTTGTAATGGACGGCGGCGGCGGGGTATCAACTCCGGCATGGTGGAGGAGGACGGCGGTGGATGGGGTGGCGAACGGCGGCGGACGGAGGAGGGTGGGGTGGAGAGGGTGTTTTGGCGCCCACGGAGTACGAATGGGGAAAAGGGAGGTAGAGAGGAAGGGGGGAACCATGTATTCAGGGCGCGCTTGTCTCAAATGCGAGGAAATTTACAAACTTAGCCCCCGTTTCAAATTTCTACTACATCGGAGCAACATTAGTCGGTTGGGGATAGGATGGTAATCTCGCATACACCGAATATTTGCCGACGAGAGTTTGTTTTTGGCGCCCACCGTGTATGAATATGAATCGGGGAGGGAGTCGATTTCGGCCGAGGACACACTGTGTTTTGGCGCCCACCGTGTATGAATCCGGGTGAGAGGCGGTTACGTCATGTTTGGGTGAAATTACAAACCTACCCCTATCGAAACCTATAGAAATCCAGCAAATAGGCTTTGCATGGCAGGGATAGGCAGTAGTGATTTCCATCTCGCAGATTTTGGTTTCAGGCGGTTACTGCGACTTTCCCCGCTTTGTTCAAATTTTGCAGAGTGCACGTTTACCGTGCCAACTCAATTCGAATCCCGTTTGTATTCTATTTTTTTGGGCGGGATCCATTTTCAATTGGAATTACATTCTATATACATCATTTTTTATATATACTTTCAAAAGCACAACAAAGAATTATGCTCCTTTATATGTATAATATGATTTACAAATACAACGATCTCGAAATCTCAAGGTTGAATTCGAATTTTTTTAACCAAATTATGTTATACTAAAATGTATGGATCAATAATATCTACATATTAAATAACATAGATGTGCGTGAATTCATATGAGTATGCATGTTTAATAGATCAATTTTGGTTCGAGTATGGATTACATGTATCATCATCTCGAATTCAAATATTTGAATCCCTTTTTTGTTCACTCCTTTCACGCCCATCTCTCTCGCATGCATGCTCCTTCAGGTAGCTATCACTCTCATTTCTCCAGCTCACCCACACGCCCACTTCATGTTTCTCCTATCCTCGCAAACATGGTCTCTCGACGTCTCCCTTGAGAAGTGTCACACTCTCCCTATCATTATACATTACACGGTTTTCATTATCTCTCACGTCTCTACTGTTCTCTGGTATCACTCGGTACCTAAGCTTTCTTTTTCACCGCCACACACACAGTCTCCACTCGCCTTTCACTTTGTCTTTCGCTCTATGGGATTCTCTCACACACCCTATATGTCTCTACATATGACTCTACCACTAAAATTACTCTCTCTCTCCTGTAGACACAACATTTCTTGCGGTCTCCTTTTCGTCTCCATCCCAGACTGACATTATTCATTTGTTTGCCGATCAGACAACCCCGACTACCGTCTCCTCTCTCTCTCTCTCACAGACACACACACACAACCCCTGCTTCCACTCCCCTTCCCGACTACCGTCTCTCTCTCTCACACACAAAACTCTCGCTTTCGCACCCTGACTCATATTTTTCTCACAAACATTTGTTGACTAGCTAGCCTCTAGATAGGTTTATACACCCGCACACTCGTGCTTCCACCATCGCATACATGTCTCTCTCCCGCTCCTTGTATCTATGTAGATTTTTGTTCCCTTCTTGAGACACGCCCTCTCGATCGTGCACACACACTATCGCCTCATTTTAAGCTGATACTTATCGCACACACACTCCTTGTGTCTTTGTCACACATGCACTCCATCCTCCTCCACTCTTCCTCTCTCTCACACACACATGGGCTTTTTGCAACAACTAGCAAGATGCCCATGCATTGCACGGAACATCAAGATGCATTTGTATGAGTAGTTTATCTTTTGGGGGAAAAGGATGAACGAGGGAAGGCCTTATTTGCAAATGTGGAGAGGGGTGTGGGTATCTTTTTGCAAAATTGCCATAGTTTCCTTCTTATCCGTCAGATATCGATCGGACGGCCTATATTGCAGGATGGCAGGCACACGATCATCACCGACAATGCTTTTTATAAGAGTAGGGATAAAAAATAGAGCTAGTGATGATGGTGGGCCTGCCATCCTCCAATGTAGGTCGTCCGATTTATATCTGACGGATAGGAAGGAAAATATGGCAATTTACCCGCACTCTTCACCACATTTGCAGATAAGGCCTTCCCTCGTTCATCCTTTTCTCCCACAAGATCTTGATGTTCCGTGCAATGCACGGGCATCTTGCTAGTAAGAGTAGAAATTAGACATATACCACTTCTCGAATCTTGAAACCAACAAAATTCCTCCCTTATCTCATCAAAATCGCCAAAGGAATATATTTTGAGTGAAACATAACATATTTTTAGTGATATACGTATTTCAAAACTAGACTTTTTTTCTATCAAATCGGTGAATATATATTAATCTACTTTGATCGTGTGGCAACACATTGGCACATTGCTAGTAGTTATTATAATTTTTTGGACACCAGACAAACGGTGGAGTACATATACGAAGAGAAGAGGCGCACGCACGCAGTCGGCCTATCGCTGTCTCGCACACATGAGTGTTACATAAAGGCGACGTTAACAAATAAACCCTAAAACCCTAGGTGCACGATTGCTGCATTCGCGGGTACCGGGTACGTGGTGGAGCACCTTTGTAGGAATAGTCAGCTCGCATGATAATTTGATCCATAGGAGTTGATGGTCGGGACCACAGGTGAACGACTTGGAGCGCGGTGGCTTGCCAGTTGCCACAGATCGAGTAGCCACGTTTAAAATATCGTTTTTAGTGGGGTTAAGAGTTCCGATTTTCAATGGCGCATTATAAGTAGTAAGTAGTTTTTAGAACGATTGGTATGGAGCGAAAATGGAATTCATAATACTACGTACCTCCTTGGCGTATGGTTGTATGGTTTTTTTTGCGATGGAGGTTGTATGGGTTTATGTTGCGAGATGTTGAACCTGGTAGTTCTAGGGCAAATACTATGGTTTAGATTTAGATGCTGGTTTTCAGTAATGAAAATCGGAAGGGGAAACCCTTCTTTGATTAAAAAAACTACTACCTCCATTCTGGTTTACTAGTCCCTATCGTACTTTGGGTCAAAGTTTGTCCACGAATTTTACTTGTAAAATGTGAATGGAAAACGAGATTTTGTTATACCCAAACAAAAAAGGACTGGAGGGAGTGATTGCTCTGACACGGACGCGACCTCTCATAGCGCAGGCATTGAACCGGCGCGCCGGCCAAGAGGGCCGCACTCGCTGCAGGCCCGGCTGAGCACGCCTCCTCGCCGCATGCAACCAGCTTAAGACTGCCCCGCCTGCCTTCATTGAATCCGCACGTGCGCCGGCAACACGTCCTTCCGCGAGCCGGCAGGCATTTGAGAACACAAAAAATGACTAAAATATAATTAATTTACGCATGGTCTTGACTTGTTGTGCTCGCACTGGTAGCAGGAACTAGTAGAGGATTTTCTTTATTTATAACTCTCCTCACATTTTTTTGGCTTTGAAGTGAATCATGGTTGTGGACATTATGTATGAATGTGCAGATATCTGTGAACATGAGTTTGATGTGGAAGTTGAACTTGGAATGTCGGGCTTGCACGTGAACTATACCATGTCCAATGCTTCGTCTGTTATTGTTTGGAAAGTAATTGCTTTTATTACATGACCCAAAAAAACATTTTGTGCCACATCAGTAGATGCACGGACATCACAACAGGCATGCTGACTGGATAAACATTTGAACCTAGCTATATATGAAGGAAATTTTGTATTGATAATAGTTTTAGATAGCAGGAGATGCCTAGCCTGCTCTGCCTCTGCTAGCTTATTTCTGGCTTCTTCCACCTCTTCTTTCGCTTGGGTGAAGAGAGCATCTGATTGCTCTTTTCGCTTCTTCAGGAACTCAGCTACATTCTCAAGGGCTGCTGCACGCTTTCTTTCAGCCTTTACTAATGCCACGAGGACACGAACAGCTGACGACTCCACCTGGCTTGTGTGTAATCCAGCATCATCTGGGAATTTGCACCTTGTGTCGAATCCAGCATCATTAGGGAACTGGCACCTTGTGTGTAATCCAGCCTCATTTTGCAAACATGATCTCGAGGTTGACCATACTTCCCTCCTCGCAGGAACTGCATCCTGACATGAAGTTACTTCTTTTTTAGATCAATACTCAGAGCAGCCTAGATCCATTCAGTAGAAGCCAGATAAACAGAACTCAGAGAAGTGAATTCAAAAGGGAAAAAAATAAAAACAGACTACAAGGTGAAAAAACCCACTTCCTACATCAAGCTAAAAACGAAAGCATTAGGACGATTAAGATTCTTCTTATTACACATCGAAGAACACCACGCTTAAGAGAAACACAAACTACAACATATACACATCGAAGAACACGAGGCTACAGGAAAGTAATTGAAAGGTTGTTACTTACCAAAGCTCGTTTTACAGGTTCGGTGCAGCTCCTCTTTAACTTGCCACGCTCCTTGAAGATGTCCTGAATATCCCGTGTTTGGTCTTCATTGCTCTCTGCATGTTCGCACTCGTGGTTTTAAAATCTCAACATGGCAAGAAAAATATACTACTAGTAATACTCGCGCATCTTGTGGGCAACATTAAAGCACTCGTCTGCCATGTTAGAGCATCTCCAACAGAATCGCAACGCGCGGCGCTTTAAAAAAGCGTTTACAGTGCTGAGATCGAGAAGTAGATACTAGAGAATAGAGGATAGTTCTCAGCATAGATAGATAAAAAAAGATAATTCAACTACGCCTCGTCGTCCGACTCCTCCTCGGTGATGTCCTCCTCCGACGTCTAACTGTAGGCGTGAAGATACCGATCGTCGTCGGATTCCCAGGGTGATGCTGCTCCTAGCCTCATGTTGAATTGAGCGTCCGCTTTTCGCCTACGCTTGTCTTCGCGATAGGGGGCTCGCTCCGCCCTCCTCTTATCCCTCTCTTCCCTCCTTTGCGCGTAGAACTCGCGCTCTTTGATGATGTCCTGCGGAAAGTGTTGGCGCCACATCGCCATGGCTTCCTCGTCCATCTCCCGCCTCCGGTTGTTGCGACGATCCTCGTCGGTGCTAAGCCGCGGCAGAGGCGCGAGCTCTTGCGCCCGCTCCCGTGTCGGCACGTTGGGGAAGTTCAATGTTCCATGAGGCCACCGGAGGCGCCACACAGCCGCGTCATACGCGCGGGCGGCCTCGCTGGCGGTGTCGAAATTGCCGAGGCCGAGGCGCATACCGCGGAACCGGATCTCGGCGGAGAAGCCGCCGGAGGGGCGCGCGCGGACGCCGTGGTATCCCCAAGTTTCCCGGCGACGCGGCGGCATGGTGGCGCGGCGGCGGCGAGGCGAAAAAGAGCGGGGAGAGAGCGGTGGCGAGGCACAGAGCGGGGAGAGAGCGGTGGCAAGGCACAGAGCGGTGGGAGGGCGTTGGATTTTATAAAGCGTGCCGGACGCCGCGCGCCAAAACTAGCGCACGCCCGGCCGCTTTTTCCCCCGCGCGCGCGATCCTTTCCCGACGTCTCTGCTATCTCTACTTTCTTCTCTACTGTTATATTTATTTAATATTTAATATTTATCTCTACTTCCTTTACTGTCTACTTTTTTTCTCTATACTTTTTTTCTTGCAATATAGGCCGTCCGATTTATATCTCACAGATAGGAAGGAAACAAATGGGAATTTTGCAAAAAGATACCCATACCCCTCTCCAGATTTGCAAATAAGGCCTTCCCTCGTTCATCCTTTTCTCCCACAAGATAAACTACTCATACAAATGCATCTTGATGCGTGCAACGCATGGGCATCTTGCTAGTTCTAAAAACCTTTCCATCATTTGCCACACTACTGGTTGCAGATGAAAAACCTACCCAAGCACAGCGCGATACAGGAGCGACGCACAATTACAAGCTGATATTCTGTTGGACAATGGAGGCTATAACCAATTACTTTTACGGGAACAATAGCACCCAGGAAATTTGAAGGGTAGGTATGAACAAAATTGGAACTGCACATGTACTGCTAAGTGATTCAATACACACATTACCAATCGAGGAGGAGAACGATGGTCGCGGCGGCCTCTGTGAGTCATGGTCGGCAACGGGAGTCAGTTCATTGTCCACGACAGTGGTACTTCTACGCTTGGCGTCGGCTTCCGGGAAGCAGATCCGAGACCGTGGAAGACGATGCCGGGGAAGAGGCTCCGTGTACGACGACGACGGTGGACCGGCTCCAGTGCGGCGTACGAGGTCGTCGATGAGGCAGATGCGCTACGATGGACGAGTGCGCCGATGTAAAGGGGAGGAGCACGAAGGCTGCGGTGCCGTGGAGAAGTCTATTTTGCGGTGGGGATAGAAAATGGGGAGTATTCAGGTGTACTACTCTGGGTGCCGGGGTGGGGTTGGCTGGGTAGGGTGAACCTGAAGTTACGAAAACAGCCCCCTACCAAGCATCATCCGTAGGCATGTTCCGAAGGCTATGATGGTAACTTCCCACTGCTCAAATCAGGGGCGCGGGCGATTTTCCCGAAGACCTCAAAATTTTGTGACACTCGACTCCCCGTGTGGCGTGTTGAGTGATTCGGCTAAGCAACTAGCGAGTAGTAGTAGTAAACTCTGCATATTAGGTTTGACCGAAGTCAAACTTCCTAAAGTTTGACCAAGTTTATAGAAAAATATAAACATTTACCATAACAAATATGTATGACGTGAAAGTACATTCAATAATGAATCTAATGGTATTTATTTGTTATTGTATATGTTAATATTTTTTGTTATAAGCTTTCTGAGAGTTTACAAAACTTGACTTTGACCAATGCTAATACGCGGACTTAAATAAAAACGGAGGGAGTACACATTTGTTTTCTTAGTTTGTAGTGAACTAATCATTTGTTGAAATTGTGAAATAAATATATTTGGCTATTGACTTCGAATGTAATGGTCTATACAATTCAATAGTTACAATCACTGTCGAATCCCAAGATGTATACAAGGTCTATAGTACTTCACAACATGCTCAAACTTACATACACACACACACAAAGTAAACTAGAAGACCGTTCTCTCATGTATACACAACGTATCGGCATCTGTCTATGTCTCACTCATGCATGATCATTTGCACATTCACACCTCTCTATGTCTGTATCACACGCACCCCGTCTCCACATTGCCCTTCCGCCACAACACACATATGGACACATACACACGTTCTCTCTCAGTCACACACACAAAATCAGTATTAAAAAAACTAGGGCGCACCTAAAACGTCCAAATCCAAATAAACACGAACTGGAGCTAAATTCAAATATATGGAAATATTGCAGCGTCAAGAACTTTCACAGGAAAAAAAAGTTGAGTAATATTCGAGGATTGTTTTCACACACACAAAAAGGTTCGGTGGATGTCCTTCAAGCGCGACACGGTGACGCACCGTTCGATCGACCGCGCGGCCGCGGTTCACGCGCTTGCACAGGATTCCGTATCATGGCTGTGGTACTAACTAATAAAAGCGCTGCCTAAGTCAAATGTTTACGTGTACTAGTACGGTTTTCTTTTAAGTTTGACCAACCTTATATATAAAACTAAAGTAAGCTCCCACTTGCGCACTCATCAATATGCCGCCGCCGTTGCGCATGCCGGCGCCCGCCTGCTCCGAACAACAATTTCTCGCCCATCACCGCCGTGTCGCCGCCATCCTTGTGCCATGAAGCCGAAGGCTCGCCCGCTCACGTCGTGTGTAGTCCCTCCTCGCGATGCCGCCACGCTGCCAAGCACGCGAGCAGCTGGTGGAGCCGCGTCTATGCACGCAGCGTATGAAGAGGAGGACGAGCGCGTGCTCCAGCACGCCGGCGAGGAGGAACTAGCGTGTCATTGTCGTCTCTACCCGCGCGGAGGAGGCACGCATGGTGGCTGTCGCGGTGGAAGCCGGTCGCGCGCGCGTCGAGCCCGCAAACCGAGTGTGGACGCGGAATCTACCTTCGAGACCTTGAATGCCACGTGGATCCTGCAATCTGAAGGAGCAATTTGGTTCAGTCGACTCATGTGAGCCGTTTGATGCAACATGGATGGCTAGAAGGGCTTCTTCCACCTCTTCTGTCGTCTTCTTCCTTCGCTCCGTCGAACTTCTTTCACAAATCGACTGACCCAAATTATACTACTAGTACGAACGTATTAAGTACAGTAGGAACACGAAGATACGAGCAGTAGTACCAACTGCAAGAAGAACAGTAGTAAGACATAGTACTAGTACTACTGTACGTACTAAAGAGTTCAAATAACGAGAAAGAACATAAACATAGTTCTGCTGGGGCCTCAGCACAACACACCCTTGAAAATAAACTAAGCAACTAGTCCGCTTGACACTGCAGTAGAACCAGCATGAGCGACGGCACTGCCACCTACTCGAAGTCCGAGTCCACGTCCTCGACTTCGTCCTCGTCCCTCTTCCTCTTCCTCTTCGCCGACGCTTCTTTGCTTGAACCGGACACTGGGCTCTGCTTCTTCATCCAACCCCTGTAGATATTTAAACAAAGGTAGGCATCCATTGCTGCGTACAGGATGTGATCTTCATCTAATGTCTTCGACTCCCATGCATGATGAAACTCGTGATGAGGTTTCTTCAGTTTAGCGTACGAAGGATCAATCATGGCTGCTTCCAGGGTCAGCATTGAAGGTTGAGAGGAGGACAACAGGCTTGCCTTCTGGAGATCGAAGGGCTGGCCTACAACAAGACCTATCCGATGCAGGACATCCCTTTCATTCTTAAAGCCTACAGTAACGAATTTCACTCTTTTGTCCTTGAGGAAGTTCTTAAAATCCTGGCACTCAACGTCAGCATGGCATATGTGGTAGACCAAGCAAACGTTATGTATGCAAACCTGGATCACTGCGGGCTTCTTCCTCTCTTCATCCTTTAGATCCTTCTCTCGTCCCAGGACTGTGGTGTACTCAACATCTAGCCCAGCGACCCACTCATCCGTTGAACTGTTGAACATGCGTAGGAAGCGAGCAAGCCATGCTTTCACCGTCTCGGATCCACGTGTGTAGATGACGATGAACTGATCGCCGATGATGGCTCTAACCTGGTACTCAGCGGCGACCATGGAGATTTGGGAGGTCATGGATTTTGGAGGAGGGTTAGGAGAAGTTGAACTATTGTACCCCGCAAAAAAAAATGGGAGCGAACTAATGTGAAAGGACGAGACGACTGGGAGCGAATTGTTGTAAGGTAGAAGACGGGGACGAGTAGGGCGTGTGAACGGCGTGGGGTTGCTGGCTTGCCCGGTGGATAAACGGCTGCAAGCCCCCAAAGAGTTCTCGAGAACTATGCGGGACCCACTAGATGTCATGTCTACTAGACCCATATCGTAGGCCTGACGGTATAGCTTCTACCTGTTTGCACGCCATGCCGGCGCGTGGATGTAACTTCATTTAATTCCGTCAAACGTTGCGCCTCCCACGACCTTCGCCTCCCTTGCGCGGTCACGCCCTTTGAGACTTCGACCGGCTATAAATGAGCAATTTTTTTGCCTTTTTTTTAGACAAGCAATTTTTTTTGCCTACTCCGCATGCATGATACTTCCTCTGGTCCTTTTTACTCCTGTCAACCGTTTGCAAAGTGTTTGACCAAATTTATACTTTTTTTAACACCACCTTATATTAATTAACCAGCCACACCAGTACACTCATTCGATACAATATTCACCACACAGGGCGGTACGTTATTTACAAGAATACCATCTAATCTATTGTCAAAGCTATACTTAGTGATTAAGTGTGCCACCTTATTGGCCGAACGGCTAATCTTTGACAATTGAAGATTGCTGATCAACTTCGAGATGCTCAACGCTTTCATCTTCAGGTCACGCATAGCAGACCTGTCATAGTCCCCCGATGCAAGAGACGCTACCACAAAAGCACAATCAGTCTCTAAAATTACAGAATTATGAAGAGAAATACCTATGTAGAGACCGGCAATGCAAGCCCTAAGCTCTGCTTCCTCCACGCTTTGACAGGCATCAATGAAATCCCACGACCAAATTTATACTAAAAATATCAATATCTACAATGCTGATTATAATGAGTATAAGAGAGAGATGATTATAGTAACATAGGTAGATACCGTAACATAATAAATGTGATGCTACTATGTGTCATGCATGGCAATAAATGAGACCACCTATGATACTAATCTATGATACTATGCACTATAGAGGTAGTAACATAGACTAGTAACATATGCATGTTACTAGTCTAAGTTACTCCCCACTATGACCAGCCTTAGAGTACCACTACCTCCCTTCTAGTTTAAAGGGCTCGATTCAAAAATTTCACCTACTCTTAGCAAGATAGTAGAGGCGGTGGAATAGTTTTTGAAGTTTGCAAAAGTACTCAACTAGTGTTGTCGTTCTTCACAAAAAAATGTGTTTACCAATGCATGCATGAACACTAGTTACTCTAACCCCCTCTCTTCTTTAATTCTTTGCCACAGCAGCATGTTTGCTATTCCCGTGTGCATGATACCAGCTAAGATACCACCATTATGGCCAGCCTTAATCATCGCATGCAATAATTTAGTGCACCTTGAAATATGAACATGTGTGGGGCGTGTATGTTTTTAATGACTTGAGACTATACCTAGCCCGGCATGCAAGATGACTTATTATGCACCGTTCCCCATACCTGTAGGAAGCCCGTTCGTCTCCAAATCTTTTCCTCTCCATGTGTGGAAATAATATGCCTACCAAACTCTCCTTCTCCCTCCGGCAGTCCCACCACTCCACCCCGTGTGAAAAAATCTGCATGCATGACTCTCCTCCCCCCACGCTCATCCAATCCGTTGTGACCAGCAATATTTCCACCCCTTCGCTCCCCCGTAATTTACTCCAACAAATATGCCCACGTAGTTGTTACTTAACTGCAGGTGCATTGGGTCACTGACATATGGGCCCAACAGGGGTCTGGCCCACATGTCAGTGATGCATCTGGACCTGCAGTTAAGTCAGTGCAACTCAGTCCATATCTTACGTAGGTGTGCCATTGCTCGCTATAAATACTGCGCCTCCCACGACATCGCTATCTCCTCCCAATCACGTTCACGTTCATCGCTATCTCCTCCCCCTCCCTCTCACATGGACCACCATGGCATCGCCCCTCCCAAGCCCTAGGAGCCCCTCGCTGCACCGCGCGGACGGTCACGCGTCGTTGTTCCGTTCCTCGCCGCCACTAGTCGAGGAGGACGCGTCGGTGTTCCGCTCCTCGTCACTACGCGACGCGTCGCCGTTCCGTTCCTCACTGCCACTAGTCGAGGAGGACGCGTCGGTGTTCCGCTCCTCGCCGCGACGCGACGCGTTGCCGTTTCGTTCCTCGCTGCCACTAGTCGGGGAGGACGCGTCGGCCTTCCGCTCCTCGCCGCGACGCGTCGAGGTGGACACGTCGGCGTTCCCAATCTCGCCAGCACGCGCGCCGGAGGACACGTAGGCTCCCCGCTACGAGGAGAACGCCGCGCTGCCCGCCGAGCCCCCCCAGCCTTGAGGAGCTTTGGAAAGAAATGGATGTCGCCTTGTGGGAGGCTTTGCCTCCAGCAGAGCGCGCCAAAATAGAGGCGGAGAAGAAGGCCGAGGAAGAGAAGCGCACCGCGGAACAAGCTGCCTGGGAGGCCTATGTCGCGTCCGAGAGAGTCAGGCAATTGGCTCTTTGGCAGAAGGCTTGTGCGAGGGCCGTGAGGGTGGCGGAGGACGCCCGTGCCGACGCCCTGAGTACAGTCGAGCCCAAGCGCCTCATCTACGCTTGGCAGTACGTGGACCGGGTGCACGCTTCCAGCGAGGAGGAGTACCTGTTGGCGCCGGATCACCACACCGGTGAGATCGCGCTCGCCCGCCGGCAAGCCGCCAATCAGCACCTCGCGAGTTGCGAGGCTGAGGAAGAGGCGTTGTGTCGGCGCGCTGGGAAACGGCCGCGCACCAGGGCACTTGTGGCGCACCGCAAGCGCTCCTGCGAGCGCCGTGCTTTTAGGAGGAGTATAATTTTTGTTTCGTAAGGCGATCTCATTAGTTTTGGGACGCAAATGATAAATCCCGAACGTTCAGGAATTTTTAGCGTCCTTAATTAAGTATGTAAAAGGGAAAGTTTGGAAACCTTGTGTATTCGTACGCATTTTTCAAGTACATGCATATAGCACAAACTTAACTATATACTATCGCACTACACGTCTCTCTCGATATATGCTTGCAGACTGTGCTACTCCCTCTGTCCAGGTCAATAAGTCATCTTTGGTTGTGCACCGTGACCAAGAAGGAGGGAAGACTTATACACCTAGATGGAGGGAGTACTACTATTACTTATGTACGTGCAAATGCACGTTTTAACATTACGATACGGTTTTTGTAAAAGTAGAAAAACAGCACTAGTCAAGCTTGTGAAACGATTCAATGCAAAACAAATGCAAAAATGCTCGTTTGATTGTTTACTTTTAGATTCCTTCTCTGTGGTTACTTCTCTGTCGTACTTTGTACGGAGTATCTCACTGGTTGGAAAGGCATGCAAATTCCCAAACCGCTTCCTACACCCTGTATCGAATTTTTTGCCTAACAAGTTGTGCTGTGCAATTGGAATTCCAACTTGAGTACTACTACAAGTAGGAGTACCAGGGGCCAGTTCTTTTAGGCTTCTAGATTAGTAATCCCATAAGAGCAAGTACAATAGAGCTGAGTCAGCGGGCTATAAGAAATAAACTAGTATATTTCTGCTTAGTTGGAGGAAAGAGAAGAGGAGAGAGAAGGTAAGCGGGCTCTTCGTGAAGAGCTAGCTCTAGCACGTGCTCCTAGGCACTTTGTGAGAATGAGAACTGGGCCACATAATAAAAAAGTAGTACACTCTTTTAATCTATTATTGTACATGTTGGCCATAAGATGGGTTGTAGATGACATGGCACTAGCTTATAGCTAGCAGCTCGCTATACTATTAACCATGCTCTAACTACTACTTCCGTCCTGGTTTATTGGTCCCCATTGTAATCTGTGTCAAATTTTGATCATAAATTTAACTAATGAAATGTTAGTGCATGTCACATGCACTACTCCATCCGTCTGGGTGAGTAAGTCATCTTAGGCTGTGCACCGTGACCAAGGAGGAGGAGAAAACGAGAAACATTAATGTTTATTTGCTAATTAATAGTATTGCATGCAATGAACTAACCACTGCATGTCATGTTTGATATCTCAAGTCATTAAAAGCATGCACACTCTTTATCTCTTATTGGTTGATATGTCAAGAAACAAGAAACGAGGTAGAAGTTAATGCACCGCGCCTAAGTGTTTTGGGATTATTTGGTTTTCGTAAGATGACTTACACACCTAGACGGAGGGATTACAATGGTGAGGAATAAACCAGTTAAATCTTTGGTCAAAATTTAGCACAAATTACAATGGTGAGGAATAAACCAGGACGGAGTAGTAGTTTAGAACCCAAATAAATGAGTGAGGCGCCTTATTGTTACTCTCCACTGTGACTAGTCTTGTGGGAAAAGCTGGGGAAGCCGCCAAAAGAACTGGCCCTAGGAGTAGTAGCTAGGGATCGAGTGTGCGAGATGAACCGGAGAAAGTAAATGCAGAGAGATGAAATGCAAAAAAGACGGAGGGATGTGATGGTTGCTTGTCCGTTTATTTTACCAGGCCACTTATTACTGGGAGTGGTTGGGTTTTGTGATATGACGGCTCTACTGCCGCGCCACGAGCGGGGTGAGAGGTGAGACTCCCGTGCAGCGCCGCCCTCTACACTTGTACTACATCGGTCGTGGTTTATTAGTCCCCCATTGAATTTGACTGAAGATTTAACTGACAAAATGTTAGTGCATGTCAACAAAAACTATATCGTTGGATTCGTATTTGAACATAGTTTTGAATGATATAATTTTAGGTGACATGCATCAGCATTTATCGTACTATATATAATGTTAGTTCAATTTTTGGTCGTACTAATCTATAGTAGTAAGGTGCCCGTGCGTTGCACCGAAGAGTGAAATGCATTGATCGGGGAGTTGTTTATTTTGACAAAGGATGTGGGGGTCATCTCATGTGTAACGGGTATCGATAGGTTTCTTCGGATATTATTTCATCTCTAGAGCTCACAAACATCTAGGTGAAATAGATAAAAAGGTATCTTTTGCAAACAAAAGCGTTCAACTGTTCAACCTGCATCCAAAACTTGTGAAGAAATAACACTTATTGTGCTTTGCAAGAAATGATCTTTAAGAATTAGTTTTTTAGTATCGATTGTTATACATGTTGGCTACAGATGACATGGCACTTTCTTATAGTCAACAGTTGGCTATACTATTAAGTAATATTAACCATGCCCTTATACACCTAGACGGAGGGATTAAATCAGGATGACTTGCAAGCGGGCAGAGGAGATGTAAGAAATGGTTCATCGTAAGTCTTTCACCAGTACTGTAGTAAAAATTCATACATGGAAGATTCTAGACTAAAACATAAACGGATACACTTTTATTCATGCGCGATACTCCAATAGAGCAAGATCCTGCATGGAAGTCTCCACATGCTTAGACAGCGGATTACATTGAGCGAAGACTAATGATCAACATTTAACTTGATAATGCGTACTTCCAGGTGAACCTCCTTGGAGTCCCCGTGCATCGCGTCGGCGGGTAAAGGAGGCCATGGGTTTCCAAGTCCACATTGGCGGGATAGTCCCAGCTCCCAGAGTCCAAGTCCGTTCGATGAGGGCGGTGTCGCCGCCCACGCGACCCGGAGGGGTAGTAACACTAACCACACACCCGTACATCGGCCTCGTGTCAGCGTCAGCGGCGTCGCCCTTGATGCACATTACAGAGACGGGGCGACGGCCTGCGTGGGCCTCGCCGGTGCCCACGATCAAGAGGAAGACGATGCCGTCCTCCTCCGAGACTAGCAGGCGGCGGTGATCCTCCAGCGACTCTGGCATGGTGAACGGGTAGCACGTCTCGTACTTGATGTTCTCCGCCAAGGGCCAACAGTGACCGTTGCACGCATCCGTGAGGTGATGCACCATGTCCGCCAGCGAGCCACAAAACGGCATCAGGCACTCATAGCAATGGACGAAGGGCTCCTTGGAGGCATCGACCAGGCCGTCCATGAAACGGGAGTGGTTGTAGGGGACGTTGCGCCAGTTGAATATATGAGCAAGTTACTACGAGATTTAATCCGAATAAGCACAAAATAAATCCTGACGGCTATAACAGAGATGAAACTAATCATGTGGACTAGCATAGTAGTAGGATACAGAGTAGAAACATGAATTCTACCACGATTTCAAACAGGAAGGACAGGAACATATACGGTGCAACGGGAGCAGCACCGTTGGCGTTGAGGTTGTCGCCCATGTCCAAACACCACGTAGACACGGTCTTTGAGCACGGTTCGTAGTCGTTCCACGCTCGGGCATTGAAGTTTGTAACTATTTTAGATTAGAATATACTACTCCTGCGGTGCTAGTAGTAGAGCAGAGTCCTACTCTACTACTCTACTCAAGCAAGTTAGGGCATAGCACTGTAGGGAGTACCAGTACTGATATCACTCAAGCAAGTTGTCTGGCATCGACATGACGCTACGCTGCTGGTATGTGTCTCGTAAGTCAAGCGGCGTGCTGTAGTCATCATCACCTGTCCACTTCCCGCAGCACATATTCGCTTCTCCATCTTTGTCCGCACATAATCTCGTCCAATCTTCCATCCCCGCTAACAATGGCAGAACCGAGCAGCGTCCGCTGAAAGAGTGGCTGGAATTCGCTCCCCACAGAGCTAATCAAGCTCATTGTTTCGCGTGTGGACAATCTCAGTACCATGCCGCTCGCCGCGTGCTTGTCGGGGCTATACCGTTTACTCAAAGCCCTCAGGCCGGAGCTTTTTAAGCCAGCTCCTTGCTTGCTGATGCCGCCTGATCATCAGAAACGGCGTGTCACGCAGCATAACGATCGTAGGGTGGCAAGCATCAACCCCCTTGACTGCGATCCGATCCCCGTCAGCCTCAACTACATTAACGGTATGTACTGGGTCGGCATGAACACGTCTTGGATGGTGCTCATCAACGGTTGCGGCAGCTGGATGCTCGTGGAGGTCTACACCCGGCGATTGATCCCCCTTCCTTCGATTAACACTGCACTGCTTTGGCACCGCGGCCCAGAATACTCAGAATCTTACAGTAGCCAACATGATACCAAGTTTGATTTGCTCAAGGTTGTAATCTGCCAAGTGCCCACAAGATCTGCGAATTATAAAGACTTCAGGCTAATTGCGTTCTTCAACCGCGGTCTCGCCTATCTGACAGGTCACTGCGGTAAGTGGATAAATCTGCACGTCCATCGCAGGATCATACATCCTCCATGGTTCTCTGATGCCATTGAACACAAGGGCTTCATTTATGCTGTCGACTCCTTCTATGGCTGGACGTATTGCTGGCCTACTCCAGTCATCGCTACAAACGGCCGTTACAGCAGTATGTTACTTTCCTATGATATCATGATGGCTTGCTTATATTACTGTCAACATTTGCTGAAAAAATATTCATGCTCATAACATGCTATTCTTAAGATTGACTAAATCAAGAGCCCTTTTTTATTTGACTCCAACTTGATATGATGTTGTAGGCCGCCTGGTGTCCCTACCCTTCCTAATCCCAGAACCTTTCAAAGAAAAGCGACATGGCAGTTGCAGGTGGTTCTTGGCTCGATCAGACGACGGCGAAAGATTGATGATCGTTCGCACGTACCGGACGTGTTGTTTCGCGGAATACAATCACAGTCACTGCATGGTCTTTGAGTAGGATCCCAGCTTCTCTGGGCCTTCAGGAATTTTTGACTGGAGGCTGGTAAGTAGCCTTGGTACACGCTCTCTGTTTGTCGGACTGAATTATCCGATTAACCAGGAGATAACCGACGGCAAGGATCATGATGGCAGCGCGGTTTCGTTCATCAGGCAAAACTATGTGTACACAGCGTACCATGCGTCTCTGCATGCACCATACCCTGATATGTGCCGCCATGCTCTGCAGCCCAAAGTAGGAGAGAGGGTCGCAAGTATCAGACTTCGACCTGCTGGCTGGAGTTTCCCCCGTCAGGCACTCATCTGGTTCAAGCCGTCAGCCAATCTCCACAGCTTAATAAATAGTAACGTCTAACTGAGCCAGTTAGTTAGATGCGTACACTTGGTGTAGTAGGATATTTATTTAGTTTGATGCATACACTTGTTCTTTTTTGGTAGCCCTTTTGTAATGATGGCTGATGTTTGGTTTGGAAGAGAGAGCTGCGTCTTCACTCTTCTGGCCTGCTTACTGCTTCTGTTGCACCCCAGCCCTGGTTGCTGCTGCAGCTGCTGTTTTCAATGTAGAATCAATAGTATATTTCGTCTGTTGGTTGAATAAATGTGTTGTTAGAACGACAAACACAATGTTTTGGAAGTCGTTGCACGGTTCGATCCTTTAGTGCCCCGTACCATACGTAGCGCATACTATTTTTCGTACGGAACACATCTTCCACTTGTTGATAACATGCAGCCCACTGATGAAGGCCCAATAGAGAAGACCATAATTAACTGGAAGGGAGGCTCTCACATGAATCCGGCCCAGGTACATGCTCATGGTCCCCTAAACATAAATAAGTAAATAAATAAATAAATAAATAAAGCTAAATGCTCATGCACCAGTTCTTTGGGAAAATAGGTAGCCCAGTATTTCTTTTTGAAGAATACCCAAGCTAGGCCTATTTGCTTTCTCCGAATTACTGGGCTGCAAATCTTTCAAGACGAGGAGGGATGCATTCCGGCCTGGCTTAAGAGTATGGTCAATGTCTGTTAAAAGTATTATCAAAAGGGGTTGAAAATTCCAAAAAATTTATAGCAAATGGGATATAAGTTTCTTTTTTTGTTTTTGTTCTTCACTGATATCTTATACGTATTTCATTGGATTTAACATGACATAGTACTAATTTCTTTTTAAATTTGTTTTATTGTGGATATTAATTTTTGGATTAAGAATATTTCGTTCCCCAGCAAAAATTTGCGAATTTTCAAAATTTCCCACATATTTAGTTAATTTTTTGACCCTGGTACTGACCAGAAAATGACCAGAAATTCTAACAATGGAAAACGGGCTGCAATAAATTCCATATGAATTAGAAAATGAGTAAAAAATATAAAAATAATAGCAAATGGGCTGTACACGCCACAGATTTCGAGGATGACTTGTTTACGCAAGGCTTTGTCAGTGAACACACGATTCTAGCAGCAGTGACTGTTGGATGTCCATCCAACGGCCGACGTGCTTCTTCAATCTCTGATCTTCCAGCTCCAGCCGCCTAAACTAGCGCCGGCGGGACTGCCTGCTCCCTCCTCTTGTGGCCCGCTGTGATGCCGCGCAGGCTTCCCCGGCCCACCCTACTCCCTCCGCTGGCCTGGCCGCACGCAATCAACTGCCTCCTTATTATGCGAAAAAAATGATTCTTCCCACTGACATCTGGGGCGCACGGGTTGGGAGGCTGACCTATGGGCCTACTAAGTTGACGTGTACGCAGGGCTTGTCAACTTAGTCAACAAACGATTCTAGCAGCAGTAACCGTTGGATTTGAATCGAACGGTCCTGCTGCTTCTTCAATCGCTGCTCTTCTTGCACCAGCCGCCCAAACCAGCGCCGGGGAGACCGCCCGCTCCTGCCTCCAGTGGCCGGCTGTGCTGCCGTTGAGGCCTCATCGCCCCCTACTACTCCCACCGCTAGCCAGGCCCTGCGGCGACGGCAGCCTCACACCGCAGTCGAACCAGTGAACCCTCGTACTCCTCTCCACGTGGGCATCCACTGCCGCGTCTTCCCCGGCTCCGCATCATCCCCTTCCTAGGCCTCGCCGTTGTCCACCGCCTTGGTGCTCTCGACGCGGCGTGGTCAACGTGGTCAATGACATTCCATCGGAAGAGTACTGTACGTGGAGAGGCTGAAAGCTGGGTCCACGGCCACAGCCCAGTTTTTTTGTGATTTGCCAAGTAAGTCGCTTTGTCAGGCCTGTTGGGCTGCAAATCTTTCAAGACGAGGAAAGCTTTCATTCGGCTGGCCGAGAAAATGGCCCATCAGTAATGAGAAATGCGCTGTACATTTTTAAAACACATCAAACTGGCAATTAGTTTCAAATATCTTTTTTTTTCATTTCAAGATTTTAAATTACATTAATTTTTATGCATGGAGAATTTGTTGGATTTTATATTGATATACATTTATTTTTAAAATCAGTTTGAATGTGAGTCGAAATTTCGGGATTAAAAACAGTTCGGACCGCACCAAAATATGCAAAATTTCTTATAATTTTTTAACCGTGGCCACAATATGGCCTCTAATGCTAACAAAAAGAATATGGGCTCGAAAAAAAACCTTAATAATTAGCAAATGGGCTATAAATTATTAGAAATAATGGCAGATGGGTTGTATGCTGTTTTCCACAGATTTGAGGCTTTCCTAAAAAAAGATTGACGCACAAGCACTGACTGTTGGATGTCCATCCAACGGCCGTCGTGCTTCTTCAATCTCTGCTCTTCCCGCTCCAGCTGCTCAAACAAGCGCCGGCGGGACTGCCTGCTCCCTCCTCCCCGCGGCCAGCTCTGCTGCCGCGCAGGCCTCATCGCCCCACCGTACTCCCATCGCTGTCCTAGCCATCCCTCTAGGGTGTTTTTGGTTTCTGTGACCGAGTGGAACGGCATGGGTCGGTTCCGTCCTGAAGTACCATTCTCGTGTATGGTTGACCCGAGGAACCGGAACCCATTCGTTCCTGGAACGGCATATTCGGCCGATATGCCGAACTAGGTCGTTCCTTCGAATTGGCCGGACGACGCGGAACGCCTCAGTCTCACGCCTTCCCCTGAGTCTCGCTCACCCCCAATCTTAGCGCCGCCACCCCCTCGTCTCTCCCCACTCGATCTGCGACGCCGGCGGCCACCCCGTTGTCTCTCCCGCTCGATCTGTGACGCCGCCGGGCGCTCCCACCTTTCTCCCTCTCCGGCTTCGACTCTCCCTCTGTAATGGCGTGCGCCAGCAGCGGGCGAGCGGAGGCGGCTCACGTGGAAGGGATGCATGGCGGCGGCCCATTTGTCCGAGAGCGAGCCGGCAAGGAAGCCGTTGCAGACCTCTGCGCCATGGTGGTGTTCGCCGTGGTGTGCTGACTGTTCTGGTGCTGTACGCCGTGCCGTTCGAGAGCTTCATCTTCTTTTGCTAGTAAAAAAGGAGGGAAAAATTTGCTACTGATTGTAAACTGCAATTAGCAAATGCGTGTGTTGTAATGTCGAGTATGAACTCTGAATTGTTGGTGCATGAGCGAGTCTGAACTCTGAATTGTTCGTACATGCGAGAGTCTGGACCACGAAGGGTGGATGGTAATAGCAATTATTTCTTATGTATAGTGACTAAATTTATAAATTTTCCAAACTATAATACAATTAAATTTTCACTGACAATTTAAATAATTTATTGATAAAAAATATTGTTATATTTAAATGAGGCAATTCCAAGAGATAATCTCACCATTTCTAACCAAATTCATTCCATTCCGTTACCCTAACCAAACACTGGAATGTAGCCATTCCGTTCCGCATAATTATTCCAACCGAACATAGGAACGGAACCAACCCGCTCCGGTGGAATGGAACCATTCCATTCCATTCCACTTCGTTCCTGAACCAAACACACCCCTACTCACCCACACCTACTGTTATTCTCCGGCGACGGCAGACGAACCAGTAAACCCTCGTACAGTCGTACTCCCCTCCGCGTGGGAAACAACTGCCGAGTTTCCCCTGCCTCCGTGTCGTTCCCTTCCTAGGCCTCGCCGTCGTCCACCGCCCAGGTGCTCTCGGCGCGGCCTGGTCAACTTGGTCAACGACCGACATGCATCTGAAGTGGACTGTACGTGGAGAGGCCGACATCTGGGTCCACGGCCGCACGCAAGGAAATGCCTCCTTATTACGCGCAAAATAATGATTCCTCCACCTGACATCAGGGACCCACCGAAAGGGCCTCTGTATTTCGCGAAAAAAACGTTACCGCCGCTGACCGCTTGGACCCACCAGCTATATCTTCGCACGCAAGGAAGTGCCTCCTTATTACGCACAAAAAAATGAATACTCCCCCTGTTAGCTGGGACCCAGTATAGTGGCAGGCTGACTTGTGGGCCTACTAAGTTGATGTGGACGGAGGGCTTGGTCAACTTAGTCAATATGCACGATTCTAGCTCCAGTGACCGTACGATGTCCATCCAACGGCCGTAGTGCTTCTTCAACCTCTGGTCATCTTGCTCAAGCCGCCCAAAGTAGCGCCGGTCGTGCCGCATGCTCCTGCCTCCCGTGGCCGGCTGTGCTGCCGCGGAGGCCTCGCTGTCCCCTACTATTCCCACCGCTGGCCAGGCCCTGCGGCGACGGCAGCCTCACACCGCAGCCGAACCAGTGAACCCTCGTACTCCTCTCCGCGCGGGCTTCCACTGCCGCGTCTTCCCCGGCTCCCCGTCGTCCCCTTCCTAGGCCTCGCCATCGTCCACCGCCCTGGTGCTCTCGGCACGGCGTGGTCAACGTGGTCAAGGAACGACTTCCATCAGACGTGGACCGTACGTGGAGAGGCTAACAGCTGGGTCCACGGCCGCAGCAAGGAAGTGCCTCCTTATTACACGGAAAATAATTATTCCTCCACCTAAGAGCTGGGACCCACCGGACGGGCCACTGTATTTCGCGAAAAAAATGTTTCCCCCTGACTGCTGGGACCCACCAGCTACATCTTCGCACGCAAGGAAGTGCGTCCGGGCAAAAAACGATTCGCCCCCCTGACTGCTGGGACCCACCAGCTACATCTTCGCACGCAAGGAAGTGCCTGATAGTCGGGACCCACCTGGTCGAAGCGTACGTAGCGTTGTCATTCTGGTCGCGAACGTGTACGTACATATATACTGGTGGATGTAGAGGCGTGCATGTGTCGTAGTAGAAGCGCGTACGTGTCGTAGTAGAGGCGCGCACGTAGCATGTACACATACGTACAGCGGCCAGGGTGCAAGAAAGAAAATATGGCCACGTATGTGTACATACGGGCGGGGTCTCGAACGCCTACTCGCGCATACGTACGGCCAGGGCTCGTGTACATGGCTGGGTCGGAATGGATAAATAGCGTCGTCGGCGTGTTCATGGGGAGCCAACCGGCTGGGTCGGAACGGAATGCGTCGTCGTGTTCATCGGGAGGGCTTGGACGGAACAGCCGATGGAAACGAGGCCTGGCGTACTGCAGAACGGAGGAAACGGCCTTGTGTTCGACCGACCACGTTTGAAACGGGATCCTGTTCATCGGGAGGAGTCTGGCGTACCGCAAAACGGTGGAAACGGACCTCCTACGGTCAAAACGGGGGTCCTGTTGATCGGGAGGGGTGTGGCGTACCGCAAAACGGAGGAAACGGACTTGTGTTGGAGCGCTACGGTCGAAACGGGGATCCTGTTCATCGGGAGGGGTGTGGTGTACCGCAAAACGGGACTCCACGGGATACTGTTCATCTCCACCGTCGACGCCCTCCAGCCTCCACGGGCTACTGTTCATCCACCGTCGACCTCCTCCAGCCTCCACCTGCGACTGTTCATCCACGGGCTCCTGTTCATCTAGCCTCCACCACGCGCTACTCCACCGGTTACTGTTCAACCAGCCCTCTCCACGGGCTCCTGTTCAACCACCCCTCCACGGGCTACTGTTCATCCAGCCCTCCACCGTCTACTGTTCATTCTGCCCTCCACGGGGTGGTCCTGTTCATCCTGCCCTCCACGGGGTCCTGTTCATCCAGCCCCAACCGGCTCGATCGATCGGGGTCCTGTTCATCCAGAGGCAATACCACGGGGTCATGTTCATCCACCACCACCGGGAACAGTTCATCCAAACCCCCCAGCAACGCTCACTGTTCATCCAGAGGCAGCATCGATCGGCTTCAGTTAGCAGCAGTAGCGAAGGAATCGCTCGATCGGGTTCAGTTAACAGCCATCGATCGATCGCTCGGGTTCAGTAACGCGTAGCCTGTAGTGCAATCGCTCGGGTTCAGTTAGAGCCCAACGCCTCGCTCGGGTTCAGTTAGAGCCAACGCCTCGCACACACGCGCATACGTGTACGAGAGAAACGCGCATCGCTCGGCCCCCGACCTCCCACCGTAACCGAGAACTCCCCGAAACTTTCCTCGCCCTCGCTTTTACCACGGTTTTTTCCGTCATGGACGGCCCAAAGAATGTCATGCAGCTGCGTCCCCGGCCCGCCTAGGACGAAAAGCCCATTTTCTGTCATAGAAGTAGGAGCCCACCACATCTATGATGATACCGGGTTTTGTCACAATTATCGTCATAGAAGTGTCATATGTATGACAGAAAAAAATTTCGTTCGGCCCAAAATGTCACGGATGTGTCTTTTTTTGTAGTGGGAGGGATGTGGCGTACCGCAAAACGGGACTCCATGGGATACTGTTCATCTCCACCGTCGACCTCCTCCAGCCTCCACGGGCTACTGTTCATCTACCGTCGACCTCCTCCAGCCTCCACCTGCGACTGTTCATCCAGCTGCCACCGCGCGCTCCTCCACCGGCTACTGTTCAACCAGCCCTCTTCACGGGGGTCTTGTTCAACCACCCCTCCACGGGCTACTGTTCATCCAGCCCTCCACCGACTACTGTTCAACCAGCCCTCCACTGGCTACTGTTCAACCAGCCGTCCACGGGATCCTATTCATCCAGCCCTCCACGGGGTCCTGTTCATCCACGCCCAACCGGCTCGATCGATCGGGGTCTTGTTCATCCAGCGGCAACACGGGGTCCAATTCATCCAACCCCCCACCGGGAATTGTTCATCCAAAACCCCCCACAACGCTCACTGTTCATGAAGGGAAGGAGGCAGCAGTGTTCGATCGGCTTCAGTTAGCAGCTGTAGCAAACAAAGGAATCGCTCGATCGGGTTCATTTAACAGCCATCGATCGATTGCTCGCATTACTAACGCGTAGCCTGCAGGGCAATTGCTCGGGTTCAGGAGGCGAACGCCTCGCTCGGGTTCAGTTAGAGCCCAACGCCTCGCACACACGCGCGTACGTGTATGAGAGAAACGTGCATCGCTCGGCCCCCGACCACCCACCGTACCGGGAACTCCCCGATATTTTCCGCGCCGTCGCTTCTACCACGGTTTTTTCCATCATGGACGGCCCAAAGAATGTCATGCAGCTGCGTCTCCGGCCCGCCCAGGACAAAAAGCCCATTTTCTGTCATGATTTTTTGTCATAGAACTAGGAGCCCACCACATCTATGATGATACCGGGTTTTGTCACAATTATCGTCATAGAAGTGTCATAAGTATGACAGAAATTTTTTCGTTCGGCCCAAAATGTCACGGATGTGTCTTTTTTTTGTAGTGTTATCTTCAAAATCTTCTGAGAATGCACATGGCCTCTTCCCCTTCCCTCGCATCTCTAATGTTGTCACATGTACATGTCCGTGGGAGAATCCCTTGGTTCTCATAGTTTGCATTCATTTGCAGAGTTCTTATAGCATCACATTGAATCACCTGAAGCCAGCTCTTGTCAGACAAGCAGATTGAAACCAAACATTGTTGTGAAGCCTTTCAGTTTGAATCCAATGGCAACAAGCAAATCTGCAAAGAAGGGTGGCAGACAGCTCCGTGACAACACTGCTCGGGATCCGCCCCCTTGATCTCTATGAGCAATACAAGTCTGATCCAGATGAATCTTACACTCAGCGAAAATCCAGGGTTCAATGGATTCACAGACACTGGGCAGAGGAATGGTTCAAATACCACTTTGTTACTCTAGAGTATGCTAAGAAGAATGTTGTGAGGCCTCCTTGGGCCGATATTGTATACATGAAGCTTATCCCCAAGACGAGGGCTGAAGCCATTGCACATGGCTTCTATCCTTGCATGGTTAGAGGACCTCAACCTGAAGATGCCGACCCGTCCAGTCTCTTGCGGTGTCGCAAAGATGAATTGTTTGAAAAAATCTTCATTTTGCACGGGCTTCTACATTGCAGAACAAGAAGGACCCGGGGATTGATTTCAACCTTGGTCCAGCTACTCCAAGGGTAGATGGCAGTCGTGAAGCCAATCCGAATATCATTGGCCCCTTGAACAACTTCGATGGGCTTCTCTCTCACACTGCTACACAAAGGGCCAATGTCGAAGAGGCTGCTGGCGGAGAGGAGCATGAGGATGATCCTGAGCCTCTGAAGCCAAAGAAGAAGTCTAAGGCTTCAAAATCTTCTGTAGCTCCAAAAGCTTCAAGAGTGAAGCCATTGCAATCTGCACCTCCTGAATCCAGTGTGCAGTTTGAGGATCAATCCCGCACCTCCAGGAAGTCCAAGAAGCCTGAGGAGATTCCTGGACATGACCTCACTCCAGCTAGCATCTTGAGAAATGAAGAGGATACCATAGATCTCTCCGGTGATGAAGATCTTAATGATGATGCTCTGGAAATGCTTAACAAGAGCAAGCAAGAGGTTGAAATCTTCAAGGATTTGCCTCTCTTTGATACAGATATCCTCAACAATTTCATCGATGAATGGTTTGAAGACCCAACTCTGACCATTGACGATCTGCAACTGCTCATTGACATCAGTGTCACATTTCAGGGCTGCATAGCCAAGGAACTTGCTATAGCTCAGAAGATTGTTGAGCTAAAAAATAAAATTGACTATGAGAAGGCCCAGTTCAAGAAGCATATGGCAGAGCTCAGTGTCGTTGATGTTCAGAACTTCAAGCAAATGATGATTGACCTCAAGGCTCAGTTCAAAAAGAAACGCGAGGAAGCCAAAGGCTCACGTGAGTGCATGAAGTACTATGCTGAGAAATGCGTCCAGGCTCACAATGAGGCTGTGAAGAGAAAGGCTCTTGGGCGTCCAGGCATTTACCCCAAGCTAGCTACCGAGAAGAAGAAGAAACCTGCTGCAGCTGAACCTGAAGCCACAAGGTAGGAAAGACCAAGCATTATCTTCCCTACCAGTATGACTGGCTCGAAGCCAAAGGTCCCTTCAGTAGCTTCTGAGCAGAAGAAGACTAAGCTGGCTGAGGCCGAAGCCAAAAAGGGGAAGCACCATGATACTTCTGATGCTGCTCCCTCCAAGAAGAAGTTGAAGACAAATTCTTCAAAGTCTTCATGCAAAGAACGTGCTGCTCCCCAAGAACCATTGCTCGTTGAGCCTATTTTAGTTGCACTCCCAGCTTCCACCAATCGCGAGCGTCGTCTCGTTGTGCATGAGCCTTCTTCCATAGAGGCTCATGAGTCTGAAGATATTCCAGCTGCTAACTCCATCACAGCTGAAGACATTGATCATGAAGACAATGTAGAAGATGATGTAGTTGTTCCTCAGATCATGCCCAACCGGTATCATCGCCTGCTCCTACGAGCAGTGAGCAGATAAGCATTGGTGGTCCCATGATGCCAATTACACAAGATGCATTCTGGGAAGAGCAACACCCCAACTCCCGTTGCATGAAGTCATTCCTCACACTCCACCCGCTCATATCACCACTCCGGTGCTTGAGACCCCGCAAGCTACACCAGAAGACATGGAGAAGACCACTCCTTCACCATAGGCGTCGCCCTCTTTCCGAAGGCTTCACAGAGGCCCTAGGCCCACAGTCTCCATGTCCAGCATTCCTGAAGAGGATGTGCAAAACACAAGCTCATTAGCACGTCAAGTGTTTCCTGAAGCCATCCCTTCCATGACTGCTCAAGAATCTGAAGCTAAAGCGGCTGAAGATATTCCGGCTGTATCAGCCGATGAAGAAAAAGAAGAAGATCGTGAAGTCATACCCCTACCGTTGAATCAGGTGTACTAGAAGAAGTGATTGTGCCCGACCCACCTGTTGTTCCATCCACTGAAGCTCCTGCATCCAATGATGCTTGTGTCGCTGCTCCTGAAGCCAATGACGTTGTCATGGCGGAAGATAATGTGCAGCCCAAAGTCAATGATGCCATAGAAGACACTGCACAGCCATCCACCTCGGATGTGGCTGTTCCTCCCCCTATGCCTCACACCATGGAATGTGCATTCTATCGTGGTGAGCTTGTTACTGTTAAGTGGCCAATCTTGACACCTCCAACTGCTCCTGGTCCCTAATATGACTATCATGTGGAGCAAAGGCCTCAAACGCACAAGCCAAAGCCCAGGCTGCCAAGGCTTCCAAGTGCGGTCACTACACAAGGCTCCTGCAGTGTGCTAAGCTTCAGAGAGCACAACACTTTCTTTGACAAGGCCAAGAACCCCTTCAGGAAGCCAAAGATTTCATCTAACAGGTTCTAGAAGCACCAGCAAAGGAGCTACTATTCATGCATTCTCTACAACCAAGGTAGGATTTTCCCCACAAGAGTCTTGACTGTGAAGCCATTGCTGGGCTGCCATGCCTTGAAGAAGCCCTAGACTGCTTCCATGAAGTTGGGCTGCTCCCATTTGTCACTGACAAGGAGCACTGGAATGAAGAGCTTCTTCTGCAGCTCTATGCCACTCTACACATATCAGGCTACAACAGGGATCCGAAGACATGGGTCCTTGAGTGGATGACAGGAGATATCCATCATGAAGCGAAAGCTCAGGATATTATCGAGCTAACTTCCCTGCCCACTCATGGTGATCTGTATGAGCCAGGTTGTCATCATTATGAGAAAGAACTGCAGTGTATATTTCACAAGCCTGAGCCCAATATGAGTCAAATGCTCAACATGATGAAGCCTTTGCCCTTTGATGCTGAATATCCCAAGGAGTTCTATGTCAAGGACCTTGAGTACCTGCCCCGCACCATTTCTCACATTCTGAGGCGTACTCGGTGGCCTATCAAGGGACATTCTCCTGATGCTAAGCTTGAAGGCACCATGAAGACATTGGTCTTCTACATCATCAACGGCATCAGGTTCGACACTCAAGACTTCTTCATTCAACAGTTGGCAGCTTCTGGCACTGATCTTTTTGGCCTCAAGTTTTATGCTCCATGGGTCATGCGGCTGATAAAGCTTCACTCAACCATCAACTATCAAGCTTCAGCGCGCAACCATGTTGTATTCTAGCCTGAAATGGACATGTCTCATGAAGTTATTTATCCCGTGCCTACCAAGGAGCCAATACGTGAAGACAATGCCGCCTTTCAAAGCTTCACTCAACCTATTAAAGGTGTTCATGTGCCGAATCCTCCTGCTCCTGCGGGTCCTCTTGCCGGTCAGCTTCGTCTGCAGCATCATGCAAACACTGGTGCAACAGCCAGCACGGTAGCTCAAAGGCCTCAGAAGCATTCTTGTCTCCTGAATGACAAAGAGCTTCTTGTATCACTTCACCAGAAGCAAGATAGGAATCATGACTGGCTAAAGTGCCAGGTGCAGAGTCTGCTCATTGACGTCAATCGTATTCGCAACCTTGCAACCAAGAATTCTTTTGTTACACATGAAGCCTGTCGGCGGTCCTGGAAAGCCTCACAATGCTCTGTTCTGAAGACGATATTCGAGCAGATGGCTTCACTGAACATCAAGTTTGACTCCAGGCCTCCCTAATCAGGAAGCTGGCATCCAACTCCTTCCCTTGAAGATTCTGACTATTCATCTTCGGCTCCCACTGTTGTTGCGTGAGTCATAGATGAAGAGGACGATGCCACTTCACTAGCGATGGCTTCACTGCATCACGATTCTGCATCAGGCCCCTCTGCACCGCCCAACTCCAACATCGACCCTTCTGCCCCAACATCTTCACCGACTGGGAACAAGGAGATACTCTGTGTCTTCAAACCTTTTTGGTCATTACTAGCAAAAGTGGGAGAAGCATATGAGTTGATAGTCTTCAAGCGGGTCCATATGGGTCGGGTGCTTATTTTTTTGCTAGGTTCTTACAACTCTCGTTCTGGAAACTGTTGGCTTTTGAGTTGTAACACCGAAACTTGATGGTCGTCTGCCACTTTTGCTGCTACCTTATGATGCGATGATAAATCCCGCATGAAGTCATTCTGCAGACGCCCATTTCTCATTATGCATTTCATTATCTTCATTACATTTGTGTATGCATGATGAATTGTCTTCATGTGTTGAAGAGGATCTCCACAACACAAAACCTTCCATGTGCATTTGCATTCAAAAGCAAAACATTTATATGCGCATCTTCAGGGGGAGCCTCTTCCAACCTATGAAGACAATGCCCATGTACTTTAACTTTCACATACTTTTATCCCTGTTGAAAACTTCAACAAGTTTTTCATCAAACACCAAAAAGGGGGAGATTGTAAGTGCATCGAGTGCCACCCCTAGTTGGTTTTGGAGTATAGACGACAAACATGGTTGAGGCACTAATGTGTTTTTGAGAATTACAGGATAACACAGGTAGTAGTCCCTCACTGATTCGGTTTACCTACCAAAGATGACCCCTGAAATGTATGAAGACATTGAAGACAATGGTGGTTCGTGAAGACATTCACGTTGAAGATAATGACCTATGAAGACATTCACTTGAAGACTATGGAGTGCGAAGACATAGTTTCTTTTGTAGTTTCCTTTTCTTCTTTATTTAGTCATAGGAACAACCGAACTGTTAAGTGGGGTCCAAGTGAACAAACTTAGATGCCTGAAGTGATTCTCAACCAAAATCCTATGTCTTCGAGCTAAGACAATGAGAGAAAATCTTATCCAGAGTTGGATGAGTCAGCTTTGCTTGTAGCCCAAGCCAAGCTGCCGCGTGTGTTTGAAATCCGACCATTGGACACGTGTTGGTTCCTTACTGACCCAGGATCATTTCGGACATATCATGTCGGGTTGCCTCCTGGCTATAAGTAGTCCACCCCCTACACCATAAATTGGTTGCTGCTCAGAGTTAGTGCACGGCTTTTGTCGTTTGAGAGCAACCCACCTCCGAAGCCTTTGAGAGAGAGATCCTTGCAAGGACAGATCCCAAAACACCCAGAGCCAAAGAGTATGACCCAGGGTCATTTCAGACATATCATGTCGGGTTGCTTCCTGGCTATAAATAGCCCACCCCCTACACCATGAATTGGTGGCTGCTTAGAGTTAGTGCACGGCTTTTGTTGTTTGAGGGCAACCCACCTCCGAAGCCTTTGAGAGAGAGAGATCCTTGCAAGGACAAAGCCCAAAACACCCAGAGCCAAAGAGTGTTAGGCATCAGTGAAGTCTTTCTGTCCGCGTGACCTGAAGACTTGTTACACTTGAGGACTGTGCATCCTCCGGTCGGTTAGGCGTCATGTTCTGAGGATCCACAAGTCATTGCAGATCGCAGTGAACGGAGTCTGTGAAGGTTTGGAAGTCTACCTTGGAGACTTACCAGAGTGATTGGGTGAGGAGTGGGTGTCCGTAGCTCAAGGGGAATCAGGTGAAGACACAGTCTTCTGAGTTCAATGAGTTCAATCTCAGCCTCCCTAACCAGACGTACAGTTGTCACAGCAACTGGAACTGGTCTACCAAATCATGGTCTTCACCAAGCTACTGGTTCTATCCCCTACCTTCTTTACATTTCAGTTTGTCTTCGTGAAGTCATTGCTTGCTTGTCTGATCTGTTTGACTTCACTTTGCGAAGACTATTACCTGTTTGGCTTCATGCTATGTTCCATTCCGATCCGTACTACCTAGCTGCTATTAGTCTTTATGCTTTCACTATATTTCTCATTTGACTATGGCTTGTCTAGTGTAGTTCATCTTCCGCTGCATATCATATAGGTTCAATTGCTTGTTTGTCTTCAAAGACCTCGTACTTTGAAGACTTTCATAAAAATCGCCTATTCAACCCCCCTCTAGTCGATAAGTAGCACTTTCAAGAAGAACAATGGCATTGAGAATACGTTCGAACAAAGCTAGATGGCAAGTTTAATGAAATGCTCACGCGTCTTCCACAAGCACCGCTGTCTGCACTTGTCGCACCTCTGCAGCAACGACAACAACAACAGCAGCAGCAACAACAACAACCACCTCCACGTCGCTCCGATAAAGTAGGACGAGCAAAGTGTGTTCCCCTTGAGCCCGACAAACATTCTGGTGTCGCTGCAACTACTGTCGATGCTTCTGCCGCTCCTGCTGCTACTACCAATGAGTACGAGGAATATGAGGGTGATTACAAGGATGAGCTTGTGCCAAATTAGAACAACATGCAACCACTAGCACCACCACCAGGTCGTCCTCATGCATATAATCGCAACGGTAGGGCTGCACCACCACCTTAGGTACGAGATTGTGACTATATTTCTAAACTGAAATTGAATATTCCATCATTTGAGCGTAGATACATTCCTGATGTCCATCTTACTTGGGAGTTAGAAACTGAACAACGTTTCACATGCTTACAATATCCTGAGGATAGATGTGTTGTTGCTGCTGTTTATGAATTCACTAGTTTTGCTTCTGTTTGGTGTTCTGAACATTGTAGATTATATCATGATAATATCCCTACTACTTGGGCTACTTTGAAAATTGTTATGCATACTCGTTGGGTTCCACCATGTTATCAACGTGAATTACTCCAAAAGTTGCAGCGTTTAAAACAAGGGAAAAATTCTATAGAGAAATATTATCAGGAATTACAAACTGTCATGATTAGATGTGGTATTGTTGAGGATAATGAAGCTATGCTTGCATGTTTTATGGGTGTATTAAATAGAGAGATTTAGACCATTCTAGAGTACAAGGAGTATAATAATATCACTCATTTATTCCATCTTGCTTGCAAAGCTGAACGTGAAGTGCCGGATCGACATGCATTGGCGCGAACTAATTTTTCTGCACTTCGGTCTTCATCATGGACACCACGTACATCCTCTACTTGCACACGTCCTACTACATCACTGCCACTTCAGCCGCCAATTTCAATCGTGATACAAGAAAACACGCACCACTACCACCATCTGCCAGGCCCTTGTAATTTTGAAATAATACTTCATAGGCTGGTTTTAGAGTCCTATTGTAGGGGGAACGACTCAGGAGATGTTTTAGTCCCACCTTGCCAACGATGGATGAAATCCCCTTCCTTTTCTCCTATAAATACAACCCTTAAGGCACAATTTAGACTTTGGATTTGTTTAGGTTAGAAGTTCGCCATAGCTGCAACTTTGCGTCCTTCGTTTGTGTTCTACAACCAGACCAAGACATCACAGAACCCCACTTTCATTAATAAAGCTTTCCTCTTATACTCGCAATATTCAGATTTTAATTTCAGTTTCTTGCTCGTTCTTTGATTGCATGCAGGAAATAGACCTTCATGGTCAGGTTGATTGTGCTCCGGCATGGTCAATAACCTCTCGGAGTTGGTTTAGCGATTGCTAAGGCACGACATCCTCACTCGTTCGTAGTCGAATTGTCAAAGTCTACTCTACCAAAAATGATGGCCACCATCTCATCAAAAAACAGGACACCTTTGCCTCTATCAAGTGGTATCGGATTTCCAGGTTGCTCAGTGAGACTTTCCAGTTTTTTATTGTATAGATCGCACTTGTTCTTCATACCTATAGTCCATGAAGAATCCACACAAAAAATATGTTAGATCATCATATCCGAACCAGTCTGAGCCTTGGCATAATCTTTGCAGTGTTTTGCTTTGTTGAATTTGCGGTTGCATCATTCATGTCGAGTGGTCTTAGTGTCTAGTTACCTTAGAATTTTGAGCTTAGTTCACAAGTTGTCACGCTGCCACCACACCATCGTCATCGTTGTTGCCATATACCACCATCGCATTATCTTCATCGCCGCTGCCATATAAAACTACCGTACCATCTTCATGGCCACTGCCATCTACTAGCACCGGAGATAGGCCACCAATCTGAGTCCATATATGCCACCGCATATCCATCACGCCAATCCGAGTCCACCTCCATCACAAATTCGCCAGCAGTCTATGTTCCACCGCCCAACATCTATCCGCCACCAGTCTGAGTTCCACCAGATTGATCTCCGCCACCAGTCCTAGTCCGAGTACAATTTTCTTATATGTTATAGATTTTCAGGTAATGTCATACTCCATGTCATGACCAAGTCAGACTCCCCAACTTCAGTGCCACCCATAGAAGAATAATAGTTCCATTAAAAAAACAAAGTCTGGAAAATTCTGGCCAGGTAGTTTTTAGACCATTTGTAGACTTTTTTGAAAAAAATTGTTGAAGAGCAAAATAAAGAGAGACAAAATGATTTAAAAAAGTGTAAAAAGAGAGAAAACGAAAAAGGAGATTCAGATTGTGCTTCGACCTTGTTACGTGCCGCGCTGTGATTTTCATAGTGTTCTTGGCTCGCGTCTCTAGTACGGTATAGCCTACGACCAACACAGTACCGTCGCTGAGCGTTTATTCAACTTTGCATCTCTGAATTGATTATTACTGATATTTTTGCTACCATATTATAAGGCTTCCCAGCTCCACATACATATACATCATGCATTTGAGACCACCTGGCAATCGCTCTATCCAAGCTTTGAGAGTTTGACTACATCGGTTACTGTTGACCGCCTGTTGCTTGGTCAGAATGAGTAAGAATTTTGTTGGGAAACGTAGTATGTAATTTTGAAAATTTCCTACGCTCACGCAAGATCTATGTAGAAGATGAATAGCAACGATAGGGGAGAGTGTGTCCACGTACCGTCGTAGACCGAAAGCGGAAGCATTTGGCAACGCGGTTGATGTAGTCGAACTTCTTCTTGTTCCGACCGATTAAGCACCGAACGTACGGGACCTCCAAGTTCTGCACACATTTAGCTCGATGACATCCCTCGAACTCTTGATCCAGCAAAGTGTCGAGGGGGAGTTCTATAAGCACGATGGCGTGGTGACGGTGAGGGTGAAGTGATCCGCGCAGGGCCTCGCCTAAGCATTACGTGAATATGACCGGAGGCGTAAACTGTGGAGGGAGGCGCTGCACACGGCTATGAATCAATGTTGTGTGTTCTAGCGGTGGCCCCCTCATATATATAGGTTGGAGGGGAGGAGAGGCAGCCAAGGGGGTGCCCAAGTAGGAGAAATCCTACTTGGGCGCCTCCCAATTCGGCCTCCCCCCTTTCGTATTCATCCGGAGGGGGAAGGAAGGAGGAGAGAGGAGAGAAGGAAGGGGGAGCCCGAATCCCTCCCCTTCCTTTCTCTCTTCTCCCCTTTCCTTCCCCCTTATTTTGGCCTACATGGGGCGCACCAACCCCCTAGGGGCTGGTCTGTCCCTTTCTTGGCCCATGTACTTGCTCGGGGGATGCCCGGAACCCCTTCCGATGATCCGATATGTACCCGGTACCCCCAGAACACTTCCAGTGTCCGAATATCATCCTCCTATATATGAATCTTTACCTCTCGACCATTTCGAGACTCCTCTACATGTCCATGATCTCATCCGGGACTTCGAACAATATTTGGTCATCAAATCACATAACTCATATAATACAAAATCGTCATCGAACGTTAAGCGTGCGGACCCTACAGGTTCGAGAACTATGTAGACATGACCGAGACACCTCTCCGGTCAATAACCAACAGCGACACCTGGATGCTCATATTGGTTCCTACATATTCTATGAAGATTTTATCGATCGTACTGCAATCACAACATACGTAATTCCCTTTGTCATCGGTATGTTACTTGCCCGAGATTCGATCATCGGTATCTTCATACCTAGTTCAATCTCGTTACCGACAAGTCTCTTTACTTGTTTCATAATACATCATCCCACAACTAACTCATTAGTCACATTTCTTGCAAGGCTTATTATTATGTGCATTACTGAGAGGGCCCAGAGATACCTCTCCGATACTCGGAGTGACAAATCCTAATCTTGATCTATGCCAACCCAACAAACACCTTCGGAGATACCTGTAGAGCATCTTTATAATCACCCAGTTATGTTGTGACATTTGATAGCACACAAGGTATTCCTCCAGTATCCAGGAGTTGCATAATCTCATAGTCAAAGGAATATGTATATGACATGAAGAAAGCCATAGCAACAAAACTTAACGATCATTATGCTAAGCTAATTGATGGGTCTTGTCCATCACATCATTCTCCTAATGATGTGATCCCGTTCATCAAATGACAACACATGTCTATGGTTAGGAAACTTAACCATCTTTGATTAACGAGCTAGTCTAGTAGAGGCTTACTAGGGACACAATATTTTATCTATGTATCCACACATGTATCAAGTTTTCGGTTAATACAATTATAGCAAGAATAATAAACATTTATCATGACATAAGGAAATATAAAATAACAACTTTATTATTGCCTCTAGGGCATATTTCCTTCAGTCTCCCACTTGCACTAGAGTCAATAATCTAGTTCACAACTTCATGTGATTTAACACCAATAGTTCACATCTTTATGTGATTAAGACCCATAGTTCACATCGCCATGTGACCAACACCCAAAGGGTTTACTAGAGTCAATAATCTAGTTCACATCGCTATGTGATTAACACCCAAAGAATACTAAGGTGCGATCATGTTTTGCTTGTGAGAGAAGTTTAGTCAACGGGTCTGCCACATTCAGAGCCGTGTGTATTTTGCAGAAAAATTATGTCTATAATGCTCTGCATAGAGCTACTCTAGCTAATTGCTCCCACTTTCAATATGTATCCAGATTAAGACTCAGAGTCACCTGGATCGGTGTAAAAGCTTGCATCGACGTAACTCTTTACGACGAACTCTTTATCACCTCCATAACCGAGAAATATTTCCTTAGTCCTCTTAGGTAACTAAGGATAACTTTGACCGCTATCCAGTGATCCACTCCTGGATCACTATCGTACCCCTTTGCCAAACTCATGGCAAGGTACACAACAGGTTTGTTACATAGCATGGCATACTTTATAGAACCTATGGCTGAGGCACAGGGAATGACTTTCATTCTCTCTCTATCTTCTGCCATGGTCGGGGTTTGAGTCTTACTCAACTTCATACCTTACAACTCAGGCAAGAACTCCTTCTTTGACTGATCCATTTTGAACTATTTCAAAATCTTATCAATGTATGTACTCATCGAAAGTCTTATCAAGCGTCTTGATCTATCTCTGTAGATCTTGATGCCTAATATGTAAGCAGCTTCACCAAGGTCTTTCTTTGAAAAGTTCCTTTCAAACACTCCTTTATGCTTTCCAGAAAATTCTACATCATTTCTGATCAACAATATGTCATTCACATATACTTATCAGAAAGGCTGTAGTGCTCCCACTCACTTTCTTGTAAATACAGGCTTCACCGCAAGTCTGTATAAAACTATATGCTTTGATCAACTCATCAAAGTGTATATTCCATCTCCGAGATGCTTGCACCAGTCCATAGATGGATTGCTGGAGCTTGCACATTTTGTTAGCACATTTAGGATTGACAAAACCTTCTGGTTGCATCATATACAACTCTTCTTTAATAAATCCATCAAGGAATGCAGTTTTGATATCCATTTGCCAGATTTCATAAAATATGGCAATTGCTAACATGATTCGGACAGACTTAAGTATCGATACGAGTGAGAAAATCTCATTGTAGTGAACACCTTGAACTTGTCGAAAACCTTTTGCGACAATTCGGGCTTTGTAGATAGTAACACTACCATCAGCGCCCGTCTTCTTCTTGAAGATCCATTTATTCTCAATGGCTTGCCGATCATCAGGAAAGTCCACCAAAGTCCACACTTTGTTCTCATACATGGATCCTATCTCAGATTCAAGCCATTTATGGGAATCTGGGCTCATCATCGCTTCTTCATAGTTCGTAGGTTCGTCATGGTCTAGTAACGTGACTTCCAGAATAGGATTACCGTACCACTCTGGTGCGGAACATGGTCTAGTTGACCTACGAGGTTTGGTAGTAACTTGATCTGAAGTTTCATGATTATTATCATTAGCTTCCTCTCTAGTTGGTGTAGGCATCACGGGAACGGTTTTCAGTGATGAGCTAATTTCCAATTCGAGAGAAGGTACAATTAAGTCATCAAGTTCTACTTTCCTCCCACTCACTTCTTTCAAGAGAATCTCCTTATCTAGAAAGGATCCATTCTTAGCAACAATGATCTTGCCTTAGGATCTGTGGTAGAAGGTGTACCCAACAATTTATTTTGGGTATCCTATGAAGGCGCACTTCTCCAATTTGGGTTCGAGCTTATCAGGCTGAAGCTTTTTCACATAAGCATCGCAACCCCAAATTTTAAGAAACGACAGCTTAGATTTCTTGCCAAACCATAGTTCATACGGCGTCGTATCAATGGATTTAGACGGTGCCCTATTTAATGTGAATGCAACTATCTCTAATGCATAACCCCAAAATAATAGTGGTAAATCGGTAAGAGACATCATAGATCGCACCATATCTAATAAAATACGGTTACGACGTTCGGACACACCATTACGCTGTGGCGTTCCAGGTGGAGTGAATTGTGAAACTATTCCACATTGTTTTAAATGAAGGCCAAACTTGTCACTCAAATATTCGCCTCCGCAATCAGATCGTAGAAACTTTATTTTCTTGTTACGATGATTCTCTACTTCACTCAGAAATTCTTTGAACTTTTCAAATGTTTCAGACATGTGTTTCATCAAGTAGATATACCCATACCTGCTCAAATCATCCGTGAAGGTTATAAAATAACGATACTCGCCGCGAGCCTCAACACTCATCGGACCGCATACATCGGTATGTATTATTTCCAATAAGTCAGTGGATCGCTCCATTGTTCTGGAGAACGGAGTTTTAGTCATCATGCCCATGAGGCATGGTTCGCAAGCATCAAATGATTCATAATCAAGTGATTCCAAAAGTCCATTGGCATGGAGTTTCTTCATGCGCTTTACACCAATATGACCTAAACGGTAGTGCCACAAGTATGTTGCACTATCATTATTAAATTTGCATCTTTTGGCATCAATATTATGAATATGTGTATCACTACAATCGAGATTCAAAAAACCATTCATATTGGGTGTATGACCATGGAAGGTTTTATTCATGTAAACAGAACAACTATTATTCTCTGACTTAAATGAATAAACGTATTGCAATAAACATGATCCAATCATATTCATGCTCAACGCAAACACCAAATAACATTTATTTAGGTTGAACACTAATCCCGAAGGTAGAGGGAGTATGCGATGGTGATCTTATCAACCTTGGAATCACTTCCAACACAGATCGTCACCTCGCCCTCAACTAGTCTGTGTTCATTTTGTAACTCCTGTTTCGAGTTACTAATCTTAGTAACTGAACCGGTATCTAATACCCAGGGGCTACTATGAACACTAGTTAAGTACACATCAATAACATGTATATCAAATATACCTTTTTTCACTTTGCCATCCTTCTTATCCGCCAAGTATTTGGGGCAGTTCCGCTTCCAGTGACCATTCCCTTTGCAGTAGAAGCACCCAGTTTCAGGCTTAGGTCCAGCTTTGGGTTTCTTCACGGGAGTGGAAACTTGCTTGCCATTGTTCTTGAAGTTCCCTTTCTTTCCCTTGCCTTTTTTTGAAACTAGTGGTCTTGTTAATCATCAACACTTGATGCTCTTTCTTGATTTCTACCTTCGCCAATTTCAGCATCATAAAGAGCTCGGGAATCATTTTCGTCATCCCTTGCAAATTATAGTTCATCACAAAGTTCTAGTAGCTTCGTGATAGTGACTAGAGAATTCCGTCAATCACTATCTTATCTGGAAGATTAACTCCCACTTGATTCAAGCGATTGTAGTACCCAGACATTCTAAGTACATGCTCACTGGCTGAGCTATTCTCCTCCATCCTGTAGGCTAAGTACTTGTCAGAGGTCTCATACCTCTCGACACGGGCATGAGTCTAAAATACCAATTTCAACTCTTGGAACATCTCATATGCTCCGTGGCATTTCAAAACATTTTTGAAGTCCCGGTTCTAAGCCGTCAAGCATGGTGCACTAAACTATCAAGTAGTCATCATACCGAGCTTGCAAAACGTTCATAATGTCTGCATCTGTTCCTACACCAGGTTCGTCACCCAGTGGTGCATCAAGGACAGAATTATTCTATGCAGCAATGAGGATAATACTCAGATCATGGGCCCAGTCCGCATCATTGCTACTATCATCTTTCAACTTAGTTTTCTCTAGGAACATATCAAAAATAAAAGAGGGGAGCTATACGCGAGCTATTGATCTACAACATAGATATGCAAATACTATCGGGACTAAGTTCATGATAAATTAAGTTCAATTAATCATATTACCTAAGAACTCCCACTTAGATAGACATCCCTCGAGTCATCTAAATGATCACGTGATCCAAATCAACTAAATCATGTCCGATCATCATGTGAGATGGAGTAGTCTTCAATGGTGAACATCTCTATGTTGATCATATCTACTATATGATTCACGTTCGACCTTTCGGTCTCCAGTGTTTCGAGGCCATGTCTGTACATGCTAGGCTCGTCAAGTTTAACCCGAGTATTCCACATGTGCAGAACTGTCTTGCACCCGTTCTATGTCAAACTAGAGCTTATCACACCCGATCATCACGTGGTGTCTCAGCACGGCGAACTGTCACAACGGTGCATACTCAGGGAGAACACTTATACCTTGAAATTTTAGTAAGGGGTCATCTTATAATGCTACCGCCGTACTAAGCAAAATAAGATGCATAAAAGATAAACATCACATGCAATCAAAATATGTGACATGATGTGGCCATCATCATCTTGTTCCTTTGATCTCCATCTCCAAAGCACCATCATGATCTCCATCGCCACCGGCTTGACACCTTGATCTCCATCGTAGCGTCGTGGTCTTCTCGCCAACTATTGCTTCTACAACTATCTCTAATGCATAGTGACAAAGTAAAGCAATTACATGGCGTTTGCATTTCATACAATAAAGCGACAACCATAAGGATCCTGCCAGTTGCCGATAACTTCTACAAAACATGATCATCTCATACATCAACGTATATCACATCATGTCTTAACCATATCACATCACGACATGCCCTGCAATAACAAGTTAGACGTCCTCTACTTTTTTTTGCAAGTTTTACGTGGCTGCTAAGGGCTTCTACCAAGAACCGTTCTTACCTACGCAGCAAAACCACAACTGTCATTTATCAAGTTTGCTGTTTTAACCTTCAACAAGGAGCGGCCACAGTCAAATTTGATTCAACTAAAGTTGGAGAAACAAACACCCGCCAGCCACCTTTATGCAAAACTAGTTGCATGTCTGTCGGTGGAACCGGTCTCATAAATGTGGTCATATAAGGTTGGTCTGGGCCGCTTCATCCAACAATACTGCCGAATCAAAATAAGACATTTGTGGTAAGCAGTATGACGATCACCGCCTCACAACTCTTTGTGTTCTACTCGTGCACATCATCTATGCATAGACCTGGCTCGGATGCCACTGTTGGGAAACGTAGCATGTAATTTCAAAAATTTCCTACGCTCAAGCAAGATCTATCTTGGAGATGCATAGCAGCGAGAGGGGGAGAGTGTATCCATGTACCCTCGTAGACCGAAAGCGGAAGCGTTTGGCAATGCGGTTGATGTAGTCGAACTTCTTCTCGTTCCGACCGATTAAGCACCGAATGTACGACACCTCCGAGTTCTGCACACGTTCAGCTCGATGACGTCCCTCGAACTCTTGATCCATCAAAGTGTCGAGGGAGAGTTCCGTTAGTATGACGGCATGGCGACGGTGATGGTGAAGTGATCCACGCAAGGCTTTGCCTAAGCACTACGTGAATATGACCGGAGGCATAAACTATGGACGGGGGTGCCGCACACGACTAGGAATCAATGTTGTGTGTTCTAGCGGTGCCCCCCTCATATATATAGGTTGGAGGGGAGGAGAGGCAGCCAAGGGGGCGCCCCAAGTAAGAGGAATCCTACTTGGGCGCCTCCCAATTCGGCCTCCCCCCTTGGCCGAATCCCTCCCCTTCCTTTCTCTCTTCTCCTCTTTCCTTCCCCCTTATTTTGGCCTACATGGGTCGCACGAGTCCCCTAGGGGCTGGTTTGTCCCCTTCTTGGCCCATTAGGCCCATGCAGTTGCCGGGGGGATGCCCGGAACCCCTTCAGGTGACCCGATATGTACCCGGTACCCCCAGAACACTTCTGGTGTCGGAGTATCATCGTCCTATATATGAATCTTTACCTCTCGACCATTTCGAGACCCCTCGTCATTTCCGTGATCTCATCCGGGACTCCGAACAACATTCAGTCACCAAATAACATAACTCATATAATACAAAATCGTCATCGAACGTTAAGCGTGCGGACCCTACGGGTTCGAGAACTATGTAGACATGACCGAGACACCTCTCTGGTCAGTAACCAACATCGGAACCTGGATGCTCATATTGGTTCCTACATATTCTACAAAGATCTTTATCGGTCCTACCGCAATGACAACATATGTAATTCCCTTTGTCATCGGTGTGTTACTTGCCCGAGATTCGATCGTCGGTATCTTCATACCTAGTTCAATCTCATTACCAGCAAGTCTCTTTACTCGTCCCATAATACATCATCCCGCAAATAACTCATTAGTCAGATTGCTTGCAAGGCTTTTTATGATGTGCATTACCGAGAGGGCATGGAGATACCTCTCCGATACTCAGAGTGACAAATCCTAATCTCGATCTATGCCAACCCAACAAACACCTTCGGAGATACCTGTAGAGCATCTTTATAATCACCCAGTTACGTTGTGATGTTTGATAGCATACAAGGTATTCCTCCAGTATCCGGGAGTTGCATAATATCATAGTCAAAGGAATATGTATATGACATGAAGAAAGCAATAGCAATAAAACTTAACGATCATTATGCTAAGCTAACGGATGGGTCTTGTCCATCACATCATTTTCCTAATAATGTGATCCTGTTCATCATATGACAACACATGTCTATGGTTAGGAACTGTAACCATCTTTGATTAACGAGCTAGTCTAGTAGAGGCTTACTAGGGACACAGTGTTTTGTCTATGTATCCACACATGTATCAAGTTTCCGGTTAATACAATTCTAGCTTGAATAATAAACATTTATCATGATATAAGGAAATATAAAATAACAACTTTATTATTGCCTCTAGGGCATATTTCCTTCAAATCTATGATTCGCTTGATGGATTTGTGACTTTCCACCACACCACATCCTATTAAGTAGTCTGTACGACATACTATCGTGTGTTTGCATTGCTACTAACCATGGCAGGATCACTAGCGCAAGAGTTGGACTGGGAGAACATGACAAAGAAGGAACTACATGATAAATTTTAACAAATGTTGGGTGAAGTGCAAGACGTGATGAGCAGCTTTGGAAAGGCATTGGAGAGGATAGATGACATTGAGAAGACAATTGACACCAAGTTGGACGCAAGTTTGATGAAGTGCTCGCGCGTCTCCCATCACCACCTGCTGCCCCTGTTGCACCATTGCAATACCAACAATAACGTCCTCCACATCGTGATCCAGTAGGACGAGTGAAGCATGTTCCTCTTGAGGAACACCAACATTCTAGTGCCGCTGCTACTACTGTTGATTATTATGTGCCTCCTGCTGCTACTACCGAGGAGGAGGACGATTATGAGGGTGATTACGAGGATGAGGTTGTGCAAAATCATAACTACGTGCAACCACCAGCACCACCACTAGGTCGTCCACATGCATATAATCACAACGATAGTGCTGCACCACCGCCTTAGGTACGAGATCATGACCATGTTCCTAAACTAAAATTGAATATTCTACCATTTGAGGGTAGATACATTCCTGATGTCTATCTTACTTGGGAGTTAGAAACCAAACAACGTTTTACATTTTTACATTATCCCAAGGATAGATGTGTTGCTGTTGTTGTTGTTTGTGCATTCACTAGTTTTGCTTGTGCTTGGTGGTCTAAACATTGTAGATTATATCATGATAATATCCCAACTACTTGGGCTGCTTTGGAAACTGATATGCGTTCTCGTTGGGTTCAACTATATTATCAACGTGAATTACTCCAAAAATTGCAACGTTTAAGACAAGGCAAAAATTCTATAGAAGAATATGAGGAATTACAAACTGGCATGATTAGATGTGGTATTGTTGAGGATAATGAAGCTATGCTTGCATGTTCTATGGGTGGATTAAACAAAGAAATTCAAACCATCTTAGAGTATAAGGACCATAAGAATATCACTCATTTATTCCATCTTGCTTGCAAAGCTGAACGTGAAGTGCAGGATCGACAGGCATTGGCGCGAATTAGTTTTTTTGCAGGTCGATCTTCACCATGGACAACACGTACATCATCTACTTCCACACGTCCTGCTGCAGCATCGACTACTTCAGCCAACTCCAACTCCATCCGAGATACAAGAAAACAAGCACCACCACCATCCCCCAAGAGCACACCTTCTGGTCCCACAAACAACTCTTCTTCATCCATGGCATCAACAGGGCAAACACATGATATTATATGTCATTGTTGCAAGAGTCGATGTCACATTGCGAGCCAATGCCCCTCCCAATGTGTGATGTTCATTAATGAAGATTGTGGGTATGAGTCCGCTAGTTATTATGATGAGGAGAGTTTGGCTCTTATTGTGAGTGAAGAACAAGGTGGAAATGATTCTGAACAAGAGATGCAATACATGGCTGCTGATGGTGCTGACATGTATGAAAGTTTAGTTGCCCAACGTGTTTTGAGTGTGCAGGTAACACATGCTGAGCGAAATCAGAGCCACAATTTTTTCCATACAAAGGGAGTTGTGAAGGAACATTCTGTCCAAGTCATCATTGATGGAGGGAGTTGCAACAACTTGGCTAGCATGGACATGGTGGAGAAGCTGTCCCTCGCCACCAGACCACATCCTTATCCTTACTACATACAATGGTTCAACAACAGCGACAAGGTTAAGGTCATTCCTTTTGGGTTAACTAATCACTATTGCAGGATGGTCCAAAGCGACACGACAATCAGAGACCCTTCAACGAAACTGTGTGCGATGCGTTAATCGTAAATGGTGGTGTAAGAAAACCGTAAAAATGATACAAACTATTTGTGATGGAGCAGACATCAAACACAATTTAGATCAGAGTTGCGTGGGCGATATGTGGCATACGGTTGGTCCATACGAACTGTTTGCGATAAGCATAACAATAGAAACAGTTAGCCAAATGAAGGTGTGTGCGATATACGGCATACAGTTCACTAGGATGAACTGTTTGTGATTAGGCAGCACAATAGAAACGGTTAGCCAGATCAAGGTGTGTGTGATAAAGGGCATACAGTTCACTCTGGTGAACTGTTTGCGATGAGCCAAGACAATACGAATGGTTCAAAAGAAAAAGATGTATGTGATACTGGCAAATAGGCCCATAATCAGAAATGTGTGCAAAGACCGATAATAACACAAACGATTGCTACTAATAAGCTGTGTGTGCTGTGGGCAAACGCTTGCTAGTATACAATTGTCAGCGACTGATGAATTCATCACCGACGGGTTCCCTAGTTTACTCCGTCTGTGATGTGACTTGCTTTGTCTACAGAAGAACAACATATACAACCAAAATAAACATCCAATTACATAAGTGACTATACAAATCATTCGCACACACCTCAATAAACAATTACATGCATTCTAAACTAGGAGAAATGATCAACTAATCATCTACTTCTTGTGACGCTGCCGCCACTGCTCTGTGGCTCGATCCCTCAACTAGGGCAAGACGAAGGAACTTCCTCATGTCAATGATCCGCCTGTACATCTCGTAGCTTGTGTACGCGTCCATGGCCGCATACTTGACGTGTTATTCATACAGTCTCTGCTCCCATGCATTGTGCCAGGCAATCCTGTCCTTCTTGCACTCATCCTTCATCTTCATGTAGTAGGGGTCGATGATGGCCGAGGTGAGGTCAACCAGGGAGTTCTGATTGTTCTTGGTGCTGCCCTTGACCTTGTAGTGGTCACGGATGTTGACAAGATCATGGTAGGGCAAACCTGAAACCTCGAGCACTTTTAGATCGTTGGGGGTGTCCACTGTAGCGAAACTGTAGTCAAGGCTGTTGATAAACCTGGCGAAACGCTCGCAAGGCCTTGTGGCCAGGTGGTGGTGGTAGATGAGGACGTCAAGGCACACGCACAACTAGGCGGCGACAACCTTCTGATCATGCCCGGCAGGACCGGCGGTGAACTCGTGGTCGAAGCCGACCACTTGGTACTTGTCCTCAGCAAATAACCACTCCATAGTTTGGATGGAGCTCTCCACCGAGACCGGCTCATTCGTGTACACCACCGACAGGTCCTTCCCCCTCATGTGGGTGTCCACTATGTGATGCGTGGTGAACTGCCCCATTGTCGTCATTGGCCGCTGGGAGCGCCATTGGAGCCATAGGGATCACCATTGGAACAGCTAAATATCCTCTTTGTATGTGTCGTCGTGGGTGTGCTTATTGTGTCGTGTGGCACGAGAGATGAAGGTAAATGGCCGCGGGGATAAATGGGTGCCAGACGGCCTGGATTCTCAGCACGTCCGCATTCAGTTTTTGCAGCGGGTAACTGCATCATGGCGCCGCACCCAGCGCAACTACATGCATAATGGCAGCACGAACGTATGTGATCGTGCGCCCGCCCGAAAATCTGGTAGCGCGTGTGAAGGGACGCGAGCAGAGTGCACAGAGGGACGCGAGAGTAGAACGCGCGCGGCGGAATGCGAGCAGATCACGCCGTGGCCGCCTCAAACGCGAGCAACCACACGCAAAGAGCAGTTGACCACGCGGGAAATGGTCGTCTACAAGCTGACTGACAGTTGCGAGCCGGCGGCCTGATGTGAAACTACGTCGCGTTCGACACCACATGGTGGTCGAACAATCATTCGCAATGGCGCGTAGAGTGCGGTCGTGTGCTACTACCTCTGTGTTGGTTTATTAGTCCCCTTTATATTCTGTGCCATATTTTGACCTTAAATTTAACTAACAAAACGTTAATGCATGTTATAAAATAATATAATTAGAAACTATGTTCAAATACGAATCCAACGATATAATCTTTGGTGACATGCATTCGTATTTTATTAGTTACATCTCTAGTCAAAATTTGGCACAAAAATACAAAGAAGACTTATAAGAACGGAGGTAGTAGGGAATTAAGTCGGAGACGTTTTTTATTAATCGTCTATGTATGTGTCGTTTCGTCCTCCTCTCGCACGTCTTGTCACCCCACTGCCGTAGACGGCTTCGAGCGCAAGCTTGAGCAACGCACAGCCGCCTTTTGTCCAAACTGTGGCTCGAAGTTGTTGGCGTTCTGGGAACGGGGGTACCCAGACTTGCCTGCCTGCGGCCCATGATGTGGCTACATCGACGGCGTAGTACGGCCCAGCTTCATCATCAACAACTCAGGACCCTTGTGAGGGGCCAAGCCTCGCGAGGTGGACGGCACCAAGACCTCCACGAGGGGCGGCCTCCCCAGGCTGGCTCCCGAGGAGCGGAGATTTCTATGCAAGCCTCACCTCGTGAGATCCAGATGACGTGAGCCATGACGACCAAGGCCAGGCGGGCGCCAGCTGGCGCAGTGTACCAGTTTCCTCTTTGGTGCTAAGGAGGCAAGCGTAGATGCGGAGCCCCGAGGAATTAGCCAAAGGTTTCCATTCCCATGCAACAAGACAAAGACCGCCGGGACGGCAGGACGGAGGTCATCGCCGAGCCCACCACGGCGTCACGACCAGAGGCTTTTGCAGGCGAAGACTACTTTTGTCAGGATAGCATGTACTAGCTGTCCCCTTCGAATTTGGCCGTTGTGGGATCCCTTCCCGCCTACATTTGGGAACAGGACCAAGGCTACTATAAATAGGACCTAGCCACCACCGTAGAAGGGGACAGATCATTTAGATCATCCTCACACCCACCAGCTCATCGAGCACAAGAACACCTCTCATCCCGAGGTTGTTCTCCCACTGTACTAGTTCGTCCTCAGCCCCTCGAGGCCAATCCACCACAAAGCAGGAGTAGGGTTTTACACCGCAAGGTGGCCTGAACCTGGGAAAACTGTTGTGTCTCTTTTCCATTCAATTCTTTGAGCTAGGCCATGAGATTAGCGAGCAGGCAGACTAGGGAGGACTTCACACGCACCCCAGAGTTCGAACCTCTCAAGGGTCTGCGAGCTCAAAATCTGACATTTGGCGTGCAAGGTAGGGGTGCGTTGAAGCTTCGCCGCTCCATCCGCATCGCCTCTCCGTTCAGCTCTCATGGCGGGCACCGCACCTTCGGCCGGATCGACGGGCATGCGCGGAGGCGCCGTGGGTCTCCGGGCCTTCATCCCCGCCTTAGGACAAGTGCAGTGGCCGCCCAAGCTCAGGCCGGAGATGCCGCCTCGATACGACGGCGCGGCGGACCTGGCAGGTTTTCTAGGCATACGAGGAGGCCATTTGGGCGGCCGGTGGCGACGACAAGGTCATGGCCAACTGGCTTCCCATGGCCCTCGAAGGGGTACCGCGCGCCTGGCTGCTCAGCCTGCCAGGATCTTCTGTGGCCTCCTGGGAGGAGTTGCGGCCTCTTTGTCGCGCGCTTCACGACACCTGCACCCCACACTGTCGCAGCCCTCCTCGGCGGCTTGCAGGCGCTGCCCTCAGCCACCACGTCAAGCAGTTCTTTCGCCATGTGGGTGCCGCCCGCGGGTAGCAGGGAGCTCCTCCCGGATGGGCGGCACCCAAGGCCGACCTCACCTTCGACTCAAGGGACTACCCAACAACCACCGAGGGTGCAGGCGCGCTCCCGATGCTCTGCATCCCCACCATCTGCAACGTGGCGGTAACCAAGACCCTCATCGATGGAGGATCCGGCCTCAATGTGCTCTCCGTGGAAGCTTTTGGCTTGCTTCACGTGCCCCAAGGCCGGCTCTGCCTCACCAAGCCTTTCTCCGGGGTCTTCGACGGTTCCACCTGCCCCCTGGGGCAGATCCGCCTCCCCGTCACCTTCGGCACCCACGACAACTACCGCACCGAGCTTATCGACTTCGACATCGCCCTCATCGGCCTCCCGTACAATGCCATCCTCGGGTACCCGGCCCTGGCCAAGTTCATGGTAGCGACTCACCCTGCCTACAACCTCATGAAGATGCCGAGAAGCAGTGGCATCCTCACCGTGGCAGGAGACACCAAGGACGCGCTGCTGACCCTCAAGCTCGCCTTCAGGGCCGCAATAGCAGCGCGCCTGGCTGAGGAAAGGATCCTAGAGGTCCCGGGGGTACGCCAGGAAAGAAGAAGTAGTTGTTTTCTCAAGAACGGGCCGAGACGAAGCAGGTGTCGGTCGATGAAGATGGGGCGTCACGTGCGACCTTTACCATAGGTGCCAACCTCTCTCCAGAACAAGAAAAGGCGTTGGTCGACTTCTTGCGCGCAAACAAGGAAGTGTTCTTTTGGGAGCCCAAGGATCTGGTTGGGATCCCGAGGGGAATAATCGAGCATCACCTGAGGGTGTGCCCCAATGCACGACCAGTGAAGCAGAAGGCGTGGCGGCAGTCCACAGAAAAGATGTTGTTCATCGTCCAAGAGACCCGCAAGCTGCAAGATGCTGGTGTTATTCGGGAGGTGCGGTACCCAAAATGGCTGGCGAACCCGGTCATCGTCCCCAAGAAGGGCGGAAAGGAGCGCATGTACGTCGACTTCCACGTATCGATCAGATTGTCGACTCCCCCGCTGAGTGCAACCTGCGATGCTTCCTGGACGCCTTCTCAGGCTATCACCAAATCTAGATGGTGGTGCAAGATGTTGAGAAGACGGCTTTCCTGACCCCATGCGGGGTGTATTGCTACACCTGCATGCCGTTTGGACTGCGTAACGCTGGAGCAACCTTCCAGCGGCTGACGCACATCGCTCTGGGCCAGCAGCTCAGGAGGAACGCTGAGGCATACGTCGATGATATAGTTGTGAAGTCTTGGGAGGCGAGGATCCTTGTTGAAGACCTAGAAGAAACATTTGCCAGCCTCCGCAACGTAGATCTACGACTCAACCCGAAGAAATGTGTGTTCGGCGTCATGTCCGGCAAGCTGCTAGGCTTCTTGGTGTCGCACAGAGGGGTTGAGGCTAATCCAGAGAAAGTAAAGGCCATAGAAAGGATGAGCCCGTCGCAGACTCACAGGGAGATGCAGAAGCTGGCGGGTTGCGTGACCTTGCTGGGGCGTTTCATCTCCAAGTTGGGAGAACGCGCCCTCCTGTTCTTCAAGCTGATGAAAAAGAAGGGGTCGTTCGAGTGGACTCCGGAGGCTGACGCGACATTCCAAGACCTCAAGAGATACCTCACCAGCCCACCGGTGATGGTGGCACCGCGTCCTCTTGAGCCCCTAGTGCTTTACCTCGCCGCCACGCCTCACTCTGCCAGCGTAGCGCTGGTGGCTGTCCGGGAGGAGCGCCAAGCCAAGGGCCTGCCACCCAATGCTGCGCACCCGGTCAAGATGGCGCAGCTTCAGGACGGCACTCCCGAGGCCTTGGCGACACCAACAGATGAACAGGCTCCTCAGGATAGCGCTCCTGAGGCCCTGGCTGCCCCAACAAATGGCCAAGCTCCTGAGGTCCTCCAGCCTCAGGAGGTACAAGACCCGACCGGCACTTCTGCCCTCGTCGAGCACCTAGTGTACTTCGTCAGCACGGTACTGCGTGACACGCGGGCACGCTACCCCATGCCGCAAAAGCTCTTACTCGCGCTTCATGTCGCCTCCCGCAAGCTGCGCCACTACTTCCAAGGCCACCCCATCAAGGTCGTCTCGGCTTACCCACTGGAGAGAGTGCTCTGGAGCCCCAATACTGCGGGGAGAGTCGCTGAACGGAACATTGAATTGCAGGCATTCCAGTTGGAGTTCAGCACCACCAGGGTCATCAATGGTGCTGCACTCGTCGACTTCGTGGCAGAATGGACCGATGTTCCCAGCCCCGAAGCAGGCAAGGACCGACCCCTCTCACCAGGAAGCGAGGCACCAGACAGCTGGGTCATGTACTTCGACGGCACCTTCGCACGTCAGGGCGCGGGGGCTGGAGCCGTGCTCATCTCACCACCCAGGACAAGCTCTACTACGCTGTGAAGCTCTGCTTTCAGCAGGGCGAGAAGGTCTCCAACAACATCGCGGAGTACGAAGGCTTGATCGCTGGTCTCAAGGCTGCGTCAGCCTTTGGAGTGAAGCGCCTCACCATCAAGGGCGACTCCCAGCTCCTCGTCAACTTCTCCAACAAAATATACGAGCCGAAGAACGAACACATGGAGGCATACCTTGCGGAGGTACGCAAAATTGAGAAACAATTCTTGGGCCTAGAACTGCAGCATGCGCCGCACGACATGAAAAAGGAAGCAGATGACATCGCCAAGAGGGCGTCCCGGCGCCAGCCTCAGGAGCCCGGCTTATTTGAGGAGCGGCTCTTCAAGCCTTTAGCAGCCCCTCCTGCTGCGGAACCAGCATCGCTTTAGGAGGAGCTCCCCCCGGCACCCCCCTTGGGAGCCCCCGCTTGCGGCCCAACCTCGGGAGCGCATCTACTCCTCGCGCTCGAGCCTCAGGAGGGCTGGTGGACCGAAGAGTTCTAGGCGTACCTGCTTCAGGGGACATTGCCAGAGAAGGAAGAAGACGCGGAGCGCGTGGCTCGACATGGCACTGCCTACTGCATTCAGGACGGTAAGCTTTATCAAAAATGGCCAAACGATGTTTCTCTGCGATGCATCTCCAGGGAGCAGGGGTGCGAGCTGTTGGCCGACATAGACGACGGGGATTGCGAGCATCACCCATCATCGCGCACCCTCGTGGGCAAGGCGTTCCGCAGCGGATTCTACTGGCCCATGGTGCTCAACGATGCCACCGAGCTGGTGAGATCCTGCGAAGCCTGCCAGTACCGTGCCAAGCAAATCCACCAGCCTGCTCAGGGTCTCCAGACCATCCTGCTCTCGTGGCCGTTCGTGGTCTGGGGTCTGGACATCTTGGGCCCATTCCCTAGAGCGCCCGGGGGCTACCGCTACCTCTATGTCGCCATCGAAAAGTTCACCAAGTGGGCGGAGGTGGAGGCTGTCCGCACCATCCTAGCCGGCTCGGCAGTCAAGTTCATCAAGGGCCTCGTGAGCCGGTTCCGGGTCCCTAATCGTATCATCACTGACAATGGCTCGCAGTTCACTAGCAACCTCTTCAAAACATATTGTGCTAACCTTGGAACGCAGATATGCTACGCCTCAGTGGCACACCCCAGGAGCAACGGCCAAGCCGAGCGCACCAACGTGGAGGTCCTAAGAGGCCTCAAGACAAGAACCTTCAAGAAGAAGCTCGAGGCCTGAGGCAGGGGCTGGCTCGATGACCTCCAGTCCGTGCTGTGGTCCATCCGCACCACCGCGACCAAGCCGACGGGCGAGAGTCCATTCTTCCTCGTCTACGGAGCCGAAGTGGTTCTCCCTCACGAGGTCAGGCATCGCTCCACGCGGGTCTTGGCATTTGAGGAGGCACGCTAGGATGCCACGCGGGGGATGGACCTCGGGTTGGGGGAGGAATGCCGCCGTCAGGCCTCGCTCCGAGCGGCAAGGTACCAGCAGGCGCTGCGGTGGTACCACTGCTGCAACATCCGCTCCAGGACGCTCGAGGTGGGTGATCTCATCCTGAAGTGGGTGCTCTCCAGGGAGGGGCTGCATAAGCTCTCACTCATGTGGGAGGGCCCGTTCAGGGTCGCCCGTGTCTCCAGGCCTGGCGTCGCGCGCTTGGAGACACAGGACGGGGTCCCCATCCAGAATGCCTGGAACATCCAGCACCTCCGGAAGTTCTACCCATGAAGCAAGGCCCCGTGCCTGTGAAGGTCTCCGCTCGTGACACTCTCACGTAATAATGAGTGGGACTGTACAATTCCCGGAGTCTCCTGAGTGTCACCTGCGGGCCTCACGGAGGCTCCCTCCCAGGTCCTAGTGGCAGCACTTAGCTCCGCGCTGGTGAGAAGACTAGACTAGGTGCCAGACACGGCTCTTCATTTGCTTGCTTTCTGTAGCTGGTTTGCAACTTCTTAATGGAATTTGGAGTTCTAGTGTTTCTCGATTGCCAAGTTGGATTTTCTCTTTTTGCTTCGCTCGCCTCTTTTGTCCTAGCTCAGGAAGAGTGGCAGTTGCCCGTCGCTCCTCCTCACGCGCCTCGCGCGGGGGCTGGGCAGGTGTGTCCGTGTGCTGGATTCGCCCGCGCTGCGAACACACCTCGCCAAAGCCCTGTCGCCCCAGAGCTTCGGCTTCCTTGATCTTCACGAGGCACCCTCGAATGAGCTCATGGATATGCGCACCCTCTTAAGTCCGTGCCCCCCAGGTAGCATGACACGGTGCACTAAGCCACGACTAGCCCATGCCCGAGGGCTCGCTCTAGGAAGAACAAGGCACCCGTCAAACTTTCTAACAACTCTGCAGCTTTATGATGTCTCCTGAGGCCAACGGCTCCTGATTCGGTAGCAAGGGGGCTTCACCAAATGCCGAAGGGCGCGCCCTCACAAGGTGGGAAACTACCGCGAGCGTATCAAGCTAAGTTATCCTACCGCACCTACTCAGAACATGGATATCATGACATAACATCAGAACAATAAGCATAGAATAGTGGCATAAGTACCATGGTTCATTACACGCCCCAGCAGGGCCCTCTACTTTTTTCACATAGTGGCATAAGTACCATAGTTCATTACACGCCCCAGCAGGGCCCTCTACTTTTTTCAAAATGCAGGAGAAAGGAAAGGTTAAATAAAAGCGGCCCGCACGACCGCAGCAACCCCGAGGCCTCGCTCCGGTGGCCCTTGGGCTCAGTCCGAGCCTTCCTCCCGCTTCACTGAAGCGCGGCGACGGGACGACCCGCCACCTTCCCCGATGCGAGGCCGGCGGCGTGGCGGCTGGTCGTAGCCCGGAGGAGGAGCCGCCGCTGCTGGAGGAAGCGCAGCCGTCGCCAAGGGCAAGCTCACCCTCGGCGTCGTCGCGGCTATCGTCAAGGCCAAGCTCATCGTCGCCACGGCCGTATTCAGGGCAGCATCCTGCACGACGGGCGTCTTCCCCAAACACCTTTAAATATAGAGTCGCGAGGCCATCATACTTGAAGTGGAGGGTGCACCTTTTGCTCAGGCCATGCGCGCGGGAAAACGCCAGCTAGCCGCGGGCCAAGGACACGTTCCCGGCGGCGGTAACCTCGACCCCAACCCACGAAGCCTTGCTGCAGCAGCCATCGGCCTGAAGCCAGAGTCCGTCAAACCCCGCGGCCGGCAGCTCGCCCATAAAGAAGCGCGAGAGCGGAAGCCAGGTGCCGGTCGTCCTCTCCGACCACACGGCGAACTCCCGGAGCGCATCCGTCGAGTGGAAGCGCGGCCAGGGAGGCTGGGCAACCATGGCACGCCTCCCCTTGTTGCAGGAGCTGCCTCGCCCTTGGCGGCTCCCGCCTTGAGAAGAAGCGTCGCCGCGGCCGACTAAAGCGACACCAGCCCCCGAAGAAGTGCGCCCACGCCCTAGAGGAGCCGCCGCAGGGGTCGCAGCGTACTTGCGGGGGTGGCCTTGCCCTCTCTTGGGCGGCGGCGAGCAGGGCCCCTCCTTGGGAGCCTTCCCCTTCTCGGCGACGGAGAAGTTCATCGTCGGCACCATGAGAGCTACAGCAATACGACAAGGCGAGGAGGAAGAAGAAGGAGTGGGCAGCGAGAAGATGGAGATGGGAAAAGGGGGCTCCGCCCCTCTCCTCATTTATAGCTGGAGGGAGGCCAACCGCCGGCCTCTGATGTCTACTGCACAACCTTCTTCTTGTAGACGTTGTTGGGCCTCCAAGTGCAGAGGTTTGTAGGACAATAGCAAATTTCCCTCAAGTGGATGACCTAAGGTTTATCAATCCGTGGGAGGCGTAGGATGAGGATGGTCTCTCTCAAGCAACCCTACAACCAAATAACAAAGAGTCTCTTGTGTCCCCAACACACCCAATACAATGGTAAATTGTATAGGTGCACTAGTTCGGCGAAGAGATAGTGATACAAATGCAATATGGATGATAGATATAGGTTTTTGTAATCTGAAAATATAAAAACAGCAAGGTAACTAATGATAAAAGTGAGCGTAAACGTTATTGCAATGCGTTGAAACAAGGCCTAGGGTTCGTACTTTCACTAGTGCAAGTTCTCTCAACAATAATAACATAATTGGATCATATAACTATCCCTCAACATGCAACAAAGAGTCACTCCAAAGTCACTAATAACGGAGAACAAACGAAGAGACTATGGTAGGGTACGAAACCACCTCAAAGTTATCCTTTCTGATCGATCTATTCAAGAGTCTGTAGTAAAATAACACGAATCTATTCTTTCCGTTCAATCTATCATAGAGTTCGTACTAGAATAACACCTTAAGACACAAATCAACCAAAACCCTAATGTCACCTAGATACTCCAATGTCACCTCAAGTATCCGTGGGTATGATTATACGATATGCATCACACAATCTCAGATTCATCTATTCAAACCAACACAAAGTACTTCAAAGAGTGCCCCAAAGTTTCTACCGGAGAGTCAAGACGAAAACGTGTGCCAACCCCTATGCATAGGTTCATGGGCGGAACCCGCAAGTTGATCACCAAAACATACATCAAGTGGATCACGTGATATCCCATTGTCACCACAGATAAGCACGGCAAGACATACATGAAGTGTTCTTAAATCCTTAAAGACTCAATCCGATAAGATAACTTCAAAGGGAAAACTCAATCCATTACAAGAGAGTAGAGGGGGAGAAACATCATAAGATCCAACTATAATAGCAAAGCTCGCGATACATCAAGATCGTATCACCTCAAGAACACGAGAGAGAGATAGATCAAACACATAGCTACTGGTACATACCCTCAGCCCCGAGGGTGAACTACTCCCTCCTCGTCATGGAGAGCGCCAGGATGATGAAGATGGCCACCGGCGAGGGATCCCCCCCTCCGGTAGGGTGCCGGAATAGTGTCCCGATTGGTTTTTGGTGGCTACAAAGGCTTGCGGCGGCGGAACTCCCGATCTATTCTGTTCCCCGATGGTTTTAGGGTATATGGATATATATAGGCGAAAGAAGTCGGTCAGGGGAGCCAGGAGGGGCCCACGAGGGTGGAGGGCGCGCCCAGGGGGTGGGCACGCCACCTGCCTCGTGCCTTCCTCGTTTCTTCCCTTACGTATACTCCAAGTCTCCTGGATTGCTTCCGTTCCAAAAATAACTCTCCCGAAGGTTTCATTCCGTTTGGACTCTGTTTGATATTCCTTTTCTGCGAAACACTGAAACAAGGAGAAAAATAGAAACTGGCACTGGGCTCTGGGTTAATAGGTTAGTCCCAAAAATAATATAAAAGTGTTTAGTAAAGCCCATAAACATCAAAAACAGATAATATAATAGCATGAATACTTCATAAATTATAGATACGTTGGAGACGTATCTGCATCCCCAAGCTTAATTCCTGCTCGTCCTCGAGTAGGTAAATCATAAAAGAAATAATTTATGAAGTGTGAATGCCAGAAGGTGTTGGGGAACGTAGTAATTTCAAAAAAATTCCTACGCACACGCAAGATCATGGTGATGCATAGCAACGAGAGGGGAGAGTGTTGTCCACGTACCCTCGTAGACCGACAGCGGAAGCGTTATCACAACGCGGTTGATGTAGTCGTACGTCTTCACGATCCGACCGATCAAGTACCGAACGTACGGCACCTCCGAGTTCTACACACGTTCAGCTCGATGGCGTCCCTCGAACTCCGATCCAGCCGAGTGTTGAGGGAGAGTTTCGTCAGCACGACGGCGTGGTGACAATGATGATGTTCCACCGACGCAGGGCTTCGCCTAAGCTCCGCAACGGTATTATCGAGGTGTAATATGGTGGAGGGGGGCACCGCACACGGCTAAGAGATCTCAAGGATCAATTGTTGTGTCTCTGGGGTGCCCCTGTCCCCGTATATAAAGGAGCAAGGGAGGAGGAGGCCGGCCCTAGGAGGGGGCGCACCAAGTGTGGAGTCCTACTAGGACTCCCTAGTCCTAGTAGGATTCCACCTCCCATATGGAATAGGAAAAGAGGAAGGAAAAAAGAGAAGGAAGGAAGGGGGCGCCCCCCTTCCCTAGTCAAATTCGGACCAGACCAAGGGGAGGGGTGCGGCCACCCTTGAGGCCCTTTTTCTTCTTTCCCGTATGGCCCAATAAGGCCCAATACGTATTCCCGTAACTCTTTGGTACTCCGAAAAATACCCGAATCACTCGGAACCTTTCCGAAGTCCGAATATAGTCGTCCAATATATCGATCTTTACGTCTCGACCATTTCGAGACTCCTCGTCATGTCCCGGATCTCATCCGGGACTCCGAACTCCTTCGGTACATCAACATACATAAACTCATAATAAAACTGTCATCGTAACTTTAAGCGTGCGGACCCTACGGGTTCGAGAACTATGTAGACATGACCGAGACACGTCTTCGGTCAATAACCAATAGCGGGACCTGGATGCCCATATTGGCTCCCACATATTCTACGAAGGTCTTTATCGGTCAGACCGCATAACAACATACGTTTTTCCTTTGTCATCAGTATGTTACTTGCCCGAGATTCGATCGTCGGTATCTCGATACCTAGTTCAATCTCGTTACCGGCAAGTCTCTTTACTCGTTCCATAACACATCATCCCGCAACAAACTTATTAGTCACAATGCTTGCAAGGCTTATAGTGATGTGCATTACCGAGTGGGCCCAGAGATACCTCTCCGACAATCGGAGTGACAAATCCTAATCTCGAAATACGCCAACCCAACAAGTACCTTTGGAGACACCTGTAGAGCACCTTTATAATCACCCATTTACGTTGTGACGTTTGGTAGCACACAAAGTGTTCCTCCGGTAAACGGGAGTTGCATAATCTCATTGTCAGAGGAACATGTATAAGTCATGAAGAAAGCAATAGCAACATACTAAACGATCGGGTGCTAAGCTAACGGAACGGGTCAAGTCAATCACGTCATTCTCCTAATGAGGTGATCTCGTTAATCAAATGACAACTTATGTCTATGGCTAGGAAACATAACCATCTTTGATTAACGAGCTAGTCAAGTAGAGGCATACTAGTGACACTCTGTTTGTCTATGTATTCACACATGTATTATGTTTCCGGTTAATACAATTCTAGCATGAATAATAAACATTTATCATGATATAAGGAAATAAATAATAACTTTATTATTGCCTCTAGGGCATATTTCCTTCAGTCTCCCACTTGCACTAGAGTCAATAATCTAGTTCACATCGCCATGTGATTTAACATGAATAGTTCACATCACCATGTGATTAACACCCATGGTTCACATCGTCATGTGACCATCACCCAAAGGGTTTACTAGAGTCAGTAATGTAGTTCACATCGCTATGTGATTAACACCCAAAGAGTACTAAGGTGTGATCATGTTTTGCTTGTGAGATAATTTTAGTCAACGGGTCTGTCACATTCAGATCCGTAAGCATTTTGCAAATTTCTATGTCTACAATGCTCTGCATGGAGCTACTCTAGCTAATTGCTCCCACTTTCAATATGTATCTAGACCGAGACTTAGAGTCATCTAGATTAGTGTCAAAACTTGCATCGACGTAACCTTTTACGACGAGCCTTTTGTCACTTCCATAATCGAGAAACATATCCTTATTCCAGTAAGGATAATTTTGACCGCTGTCCAGTGATCTACTCCTAGATCACTATTGTACTCCCTTGCCAAAATCAGTGTAGGGTATACAATAGATCTGGTACACAGCATGGCATACTTTATAGAACCTATGGCCAAGGCATAGGGTATGACTTTCATTCTCTTTCTATCTTTTGCCGTGGTCGGGCTTTAAGTCTTTACTCAATTTCACACCTTGTAACACAGGAAAGAACTCTTTCTTTGACTGTTCTATTTTGAACTACTTCAAAATCTTGTTAAGGTATGTACTCATTGAAAAACTTATCAAGCGTCTTCATCTATCTCTATAGATCTTGATGCTCAATATGTAAGCAGCTTCACCGAGGTCTATCTTTGAAAAACTCCTTTCAAACACTCCTTTATGCTTTGCAGAATAATTCTACATTATTTCCGATCAACAATATGTCATTCACATATACTTATCAGAAATGCTGTAGTGCTCCCACTCACTTTCTTCTAAATACAGGCTTCACCGCAAGTCTGTATACAACTATATGCTTTGAAAGCGTATATTCCAACTCCGAGATGCTTGCACCAATCCATTGATGGATTGCTGGAGCTTGCATATTTTGTTAGCACCTTTAGGATTGACAAAACCTTCTGGTTGTATCATATACAACTCTTCTTTAATAAATCCATCAAGGAATGCAGTTTTGTTTATCCCTTTGCCAGATTTCATAAAATGCGGCAATTGCTAACATGATTCGGACAGACTTAAGCATAGATACGAGTGAGAAACTCTCATCGTAGTCAACATCTTGAACTTGTCGAAAACCTTTTTGCGACAATTCTAGCTTTGTAGATAGTGATACTACTATCAGCGTCCGTCTTCCTCTTGACAATCCATTTATTCTCAATTGCTTGCCGATCATCGGGCAAGTCAACCAAAGTCCACACTTTGTTCTCATACATGAATCTCATCTCAGATTTCATGGCTCAAGCCATTTTGCGGAATCTGGGCTCACCATCGCTTCTTCATAGTTCGTAGGTTCGTCATGGTCTAGTAACATAACCTCCAGAACAGGATTACCGTACCACTCTGGTGCGGATCTTACTCTGGTTGACCTACAAGGTTTAGTAACTACTTTATCTGAAGTTTCATGATCATCATCATTAACTTCCTCACTCATTGGTATAGACGTCACAGGAACCGTTTCTTGTGATGAACTACTTTCCAATAAGGGAGCAGGTACAGTTACCTCATCAAGTTCTACTTTCCTCCCACTCACTTCTTTCGAGAGAAACTCCTTCTCTAGAAAGGATCCATACTAAGCAACGAATGTCTTGCCTTCGGATCTGTGATAGAAGGTGTACCCAACTGTCTCCTTTGGGTATCCTATGAAGACACATTTCTCTGATTTGGGTTTGAGCTTATCAGGATGAAACTTTTTCACATAAGCATTGCAACCCCAAACTTTAAGAAACGACAACTTTGGTTTCTTGCCAAACCACAGTTCATAAGGCGTCGTCTCAATGGATTTTGATGGTGCCCTATTTAACGTGAATGTAGCTGTCTCTAATGCATAACCCCAAAACGATAGTGTTAAATTGGTAAGAGACATCATAGATTGCACTATATCCAATAAAGTACGATTATGACGTTCGGACACACCATTACACTGTGGTGTTCCAGGTGGCGTGAGTAGTGAAACTATTTCACATTGTTTTAACTGAAGGCCAAACTCGTAACTCAAATATTTTACCTCTGCGATCATATCGTAGAAACTTTTATTTTCTTGTTACGATGATTCTCCACTTCACTCTGAAATTCTTTGAACTTTTCAAATGTTTCAGACTTTGTGTTTCATCAAGTAGATATACCCATATCTGCTCAAATCATCTGTGAAGATCAGAAAATAATGATACCTGCTACGAGCCTCAATATTCATCGGACCACATACATCTGTATGTATGATTTCCAACAAATCTGTTGCTCTCTCCATAGTTCCGGAGAACGGCGTTTTAGTCATCTTGCCCATGAGGCACGGTTCGCAAGCATCAAGTGATTCATAATCAAGTGATTCCAAAATCCCATCAGTATGGAGTTTCTTCATGCGCTTTACACCAATATGACCTAAACGGCAGTACCACAAATAAGTTGCACTATCATTATTAACTTTGCATCTTTTGGCTTCAATATTATGAATATGTGTATCACTACGATCGAGATCCAACAAACCATTTTTCGTTGGTGTGTATGACCATAGAAGGTTTTTATTCATGTAAACAGAACAACAATTGTTCTCTAACTTAAATGAATAACCGTATTGCAATAAACATGATCAAATCATATTCATGCTCAACGCAAACACCAGATAACACTTATTTAGTTTCAACACTAATCCCGAAAGTACAGGGAGTGTGCTATGATGATCATATCAATCTTGGAACTACTTCCAACACACATCGTCACCTCGCCTTTTTACTAGTCTCTGTTTATTCTGCAACTCCCGTTTCGAGTTACTACTCTTTAGCAACTGAACCAGTATCAATTACCGAGGGGTTGCTATAAACACTAGTAAAGTACACATCAATAATCTGTATATCAAATATACCTTTGTTCACTTTGCCATCCACCAAATAGTTGGGGTAGTTTCGCTTCCAGTGACCAGTCCCTTTTGCAGTAGAAGCACTTAGTCTCAGGTTTAGGACCAGACTTAGGCTTCTTCACTTGAGCAGCAACTTGCTTGCCGTTCTTTTTGAAGTTCCCCTTCTTCCCTTTGCCCTTTTCTTGAAACTAGTGGTCTCGTCAACCATCAATACTTGATGTTTTTCTTGATTTCTACCTTCGTCGATTTCAGCATCACGAAGAGCTCAGGAATTACTTTCGTCATCCCTTGCATACTATAGTTCATCACGAAGTTAACTTGGTGATGGTGACTAGAGAATTCTATCAATCACTATTTTATCTGGAAGATTAACTCCCACTTGATTCAAGCGATTGTAGTACCCAGACAATCTGAGCACATGCTCACTAGTTGAGCGATTCTCCTCCATCTTTTAGCTATAGAACTTGTTGGAGACTTCATATCTCTCAACTCGGGTATTTGCTTGAAATATTAACTTCAACTCCTGGAACATCTCATATGGTCCATGACGTTCAAAACGTCTTTGAAGTCCCGATTCTAAGCCGTTAAGCATGGTGCACTAAACTATCAAGTAGTCATCATATTGAGCTAGCCAAACGTTCATAACGTCTGCATCTGCTCCTGCAATAGGTCTGTCACCTAGCGGTGCATCAAGGACATAATTTTTCTGTGCAGCAATGAGGATAATCCTCAGATCATGGATCCAATCCGCATCTTTGCTACTAACATCTTTCAATATAATTTTCTCTAGGAACAAAAAATAAACACAGGGAAGCAACAACGCGAGCTATTGATCTACAACATAATTTGCAAAATACTATCAGGACTAAGTTCATGATAAATTTAAGTTCAATTAATCATATTACTTAAGAACTCCCACTTAGATAGACATCTCTCTAATCATCTAAGTGATTACGTGATCCAAAGCAACTAAACCATGTCCGATTAACACGTGAGATGGAGTAGTTTCAATGGTGAACATCACTATGTTGATCATATCTACTATATGATTCACGCTCGACCTTTCGGTCTCTGTGTTCCGAGGCCATATCTGTATATGCTAGGCTCGTCAAGTTTAACCTGAGTATTCCGCGTGTGCAACTGTTTTGCACCCGTTGTATTTGAACGTAGAGCCTATCACACCCGATTAACACGTGGTGTCTCAGCACGAAGAACTTTTGCAACGGTGCATACTCAGGGAGAACACTTTTATCTTGAAATTTTAGTGAGAGATCATCTTATAATGCTACCGTCAATCAAAGCAAGATAAGATGCATAAAGGATTAACATCACATGCAATCAATATAAGTGATATGATATGGCCATCATCATCTTGTGCTTGTGATCTCCATCTCCGAAGCACCGTGCTTGTGATCTCCATCTCCGAAGCACCGTCATGATCACCATCGTCACCGGCGCGACACCTTGATCTCCATCGTAGCATCGTTGTCGTCTCGCCAACTTATTGCTTTTACGACTATCGCTACCGCTTAGTGATAAAGTAAAACTATTACATGGCGATTGCATCTCATACAATAAAGCGACAACCATATGGGTCCTACCAGTTGCCGATAACTCGGTTACAAAACATGATCATCTCATACAACACATTATATCACATCATGTCTTGACCATATCACATCACAACATGCCCTGCAAAAACAAGTTAGACGTCCTCTACTTTGTTGTTGCAAGTTTTACGTGGCTGCTACGGGCTTAGCAAGAACCGTTCTTACCTACGCATCAAAACCACAACGATAGTTTGTCAAGTTGGTGCTGTTTTAACCTTCGCAAGGACCGGGCGTAGCCACACTCGGTTCAACTAAAGTGAGAGAGACAGACACCCGCCAGTCACCTTTAAGCAACGAGTGCTCCGAACGGTGAAACCAGTCTCGCGCAAGCGTACGCGCAATGTCGGTCCGGGCCGCTTCATCTCACAATACCGCTGAACCAAAGTATGACATGCTGGTAAGCAGTATGAGTTATATCGCCCACAACTCACTTGTGTTCTACTCGTGCATAGCATCAACGCATAAAACCTGGCTCGGATGCCACTGTAGGGGAACGTAGTAATTTCAAAAAATTTCCTACGCACACGCAAGATCATGGTGATGCATAGCAACGAGAGGGGAGAGTGTTGTCCACGTACCCTCGTAGACCGACAGCGGAAGCGTTATCACAACGCGGTTGATGTAGTCGTACGTCTTCACGATCCGACCGATCAAGTACCGAACGTACGGCACCTCCGAGTTCTACACACGTTCAGCTCGATGACGTCCCTCGAACTCCGATCCAGCCGAGTGTTGAGGGAGAGTTTCGTCAGCACGACAGCGTGGTGACGATGATGATGTTCCACCGACGCAGGGCTTCGCCTAAGCTCCGCAACGGTATTATCGAGGTGTAATATGGTGGAGGGGGGCACCGCACACGGCTAAGAGATCTCAAGGATCAATTGTTGTGTCTCTGGGGTGCCCCTGCCCCCGTATATAAAGGAGCAAGGGAGGAGGAGGCCGGCCCTAGGAGGGGGCGCACCAAGTGTGGAGTCCTACTAGGACTCCCTAGTCCTAGTAGGATTCCACCTCCCATATGGAATAGGAAAAGAGGAAGGAAAAAAGAGAAGGAAGGAAGGGGGCGCCCCCCTTCCCTAGTCCAATTCGGACCAGACCAAGGGGAGGGGTGCGGCCACCCTTGAGGCCCTTTTTCTTCTTTCCTGTAAGGCCCAATAAGGCCCAATACGTATTCCCGTAACTCTTTGGTACTCCGAAAAATACCCGAATCACTCGGAACCTTTCCGAAGTCCAAATATAGTCGTACAATATATCGATCTTTATGTCTCGACCATTTCGAGACTCCTCGTCATGTCCCGGATCTCATCCGGGACTCCGAACTCCTTCGGTACATCAACATACATAAACTCATAATAAAACTGTCATCGTAACTTTAAGCGTGCGGACCCTACGGGTTCGAGAACTATGTAGACATGACCGAGACACGTCTCCGGTCAATAACCAATAGCGGGACCTGGATGCCCATATTGGCTCCCACATATTCTACGAAGATCTTTATCGGTTAGACCGCATAACAACATACGTTGTTCCCTTTGTCATCAGTATGTTACTTGCCCGAGATTCGATCGTCGGTATCTCGATACCTAGTTCAATCTCGTTACCGGCAAGTCTCTTTACTCGTTCCATAACACATCATCCCGCAACAAACTTATTAGTCACAATGCTTGCAAGGCTTATAGTGATGTGCATTACCGAGTGGGCCCAGAGATACCTCTCCGACAATCGGAGTGACAAATCCTAATCTCGAAATACGCCAACCCAACAAGTACCTTTGGAGACACCTGTAGAGCACCTTTATAATCACCCATTTACGTTGTGACGTTTGGTAGCACACAAAGTGTTCCTCCGGTAAATGGGAGTTGCATAATCTCATAGTCAGAGGAACATGTATAAGTCATGAAGAAAGCAATAGCAACATACTAAACGATCGGGTGCTAAGCTAACGGAATGGGTCAAGTCAATCACGTCATTCTCCTAATGAGGTGATCTCGTTAATCAAATGACAACTTATGTCTATGGCTAGGAAACATAACCATCTTTGATTAACGAGCTAGTCAAGTAGAGGCATACTAGTGACACTCTGTTTGTCTATGTATTCACACATGTATTATGTTTCCGGTTAATACAATTCTAGCATGAATAATAAACATTTATCATGATATAAGGAAATAAATAATAACTTTATTATTGCCTCTAGGGCATATTTCCTTCAGAAGGTGCACAAGTTTGGTCAATGATAATTTCAATCACCTTTTCTAGCATCATTATATATCATAACAGTAGCTCAACTCATAGGACTTCTCATGATCAAGAAACAACCTATTCACATGTTAAAGTATAGATCATAAACTTTCTTGAAAACTAACAAACCGTGTTATTAGTCATCAAACAATTACAATTCATCTTATTTTCAGGAAGATCTATGTCAGAGCTTTGATTTAGCAAACTCCACATACTCAACTATCATTTAGTCTTTCACAATTGCTAACACTCACGCGATATTCATGGGTTCAAAGTTTTAATCAGACACAGAGAAAGATAGGGGCTTATAGATGCGCCTCCCAACCTTTTACCTCAAGGGTAATGTCAACAATAATAGCTCATGATGCCTTACATCCAATTGGATATATATATATCAGAATCTTTCCAACACAATGTGCTTGCCAAAGGATAAAATGTAAAAAGGAAAGGTGAAGATCACCATGACTCTTGCATAAGGTAAAAGACAAGAATAAAAGATAGGCCCTTCGCAGAGGGAAGCAGAGGTTGCCATGCGCTTTTATAGTTGGATGCACAAAATCTTAATGCGAGGGAATGTCACGTTATATTGCCACTTGTGATAGGGACCTTTATTATGCAGTCCGTCGCTTTTATTGCTTCCATATCACAAGATCGTATAAAGCTTATTTTCTCCACACTAAAAGATCATACATATTTAGAGAGCAATTTTTATTGCATGCACCGATGACAACTTACTTGAAGGATCTTACTCAATCCATAGGTAGGGTATGGTGGACTCTCATGGCAATACTGGTTTAAGGGATGTTTGGAAGCACAAGTAGTATCTCTACTTGGTGCAAAGAATTTGGCTAGCATGAGGGGGAAAGGCAAGCTCAACGTGTTGGGAGATCCATGACAATATACTTTATTTCGGATATAAGAAAACATAACCCATTACGTTGTCTTCCTTGTCCAACATCAACCTTTTAGAATGTCATATTTTAATGAGTGCCCACAATTACAAAAGATGTCCAAGATAGTATATTTATATGTGAAATCTCTCTTCCTTCAATATTCTTTCATGAATTGTTCAAGTCACCAATACAATGTTTGCTAACCTTCAATAAATTTACCACCTCTACTTCTTATATGTAAAGTCATTACTCCCTATGGGATAAGCATATGAAACATATATAATTTCAGATTTATGATATTCTCTCATTCACCTATTTACTCATAGGATATAAGTGAAGCACACGAGTAAATGACAAACTACTCCAAAAAGATATAAGTGAAGATCAATGAGTAGTTAAATAATTATGTAGCTATGTGAAGACTCTCTCTCATTTAAGAATTTTAGATCTTGGTATTTTATTCAAACAGCAAGCAAAACAAAATAAAATGACATTTCAAGGATAGCACTCATCATGTGAAGAAGCAAAAACTTAGGCTCAACCGATACTAACCAATAATTGTTGAAGAAGAAAGGTGGGATGCCTACCGGGGCATCCCCAAGCTTAGATGCTTGAGACTTCTTGAAATATTATCTTGGGGTGCCTTGGGCATCCCCAAGCTTGAGCTTTTGTGTCTCCTTAATTCCTCTCATATCACGGTTTCCTAAATCTCGAAAGCTTCATCCACACCAAACTCAACAAGAACTCGTGAGATAAGTTAGTATAAACCAATGCAAAAGCCTTATCATTTTCTACTGTAAAAAATCACTAAAATTATTATTCAACATTGCATACTAAATGACTCTGCATATTTAATACTCCTATCCTCAAATAGAATCATTAAATAAACAAACATATGCAAACATAACATCAATCTGCCAAAACAGTACAGTCTGTAAAGAATGCAATATTCATGATACTTCCCTAGCTCCAAACATTATGAAATTCTACCACACTGTAGAAAATTTATCAGAGTTTATTATGCAAAAAGTTTCAATATTTTATCATATTCTGGCTTTTCTAGGGAATTTTTGCAACAACGATAAACATTCTGTTTTGAAACAGCAACATGTATACTTGCAAAATAAGCATGGTAAAGGCTATCCTTAACATTTTTATTGAAAATAAAGATGCAAACATTATTCTAAATAACATCAGGCAAGTACTAACAAAAGAAAATGACGCTCCAAGCAAAACACATATCATGTGGTGAATACAAATATAGCTCCAAGTAAAGTTACCGATGAACGAAGACGAAAGAGGGGATGCCATCCGGGGCATCCCCAAGCTTAGGCTCTTTGTTGTCCTTGAATATTACCTTGGAGTGCCTTGGGCATCCCCAAGCTTAGGCTCTTGCCATTCCTTATTCGATAGTCCATCGAATCCTTACCCAAAACTTGAAAACTTCACAACACAAAACTTAACAAAAAACTCGTAAGCTCCGTTAGTATAAGAAAATAAATCACCACTTAGGTACTGTTGTGAACTCATTCTAAATTCATATTTGTGTAATATCTACTGTATTCCGACTTATCTATGGTTCATACCCTCCGATACTACTCATAGATTCATCAAAATAAGCAGAATCTGTCAAAAACAGAACAGTCTATAGTAATCTGTATCAAACGTATACTTCTGGAACTCAAAAAAATCTGCCAAAATAGGAAGGCCTAGATAATTTTATTATTGATCTACTGAAATTGGAATCAGTATTTTATCACTTTCTGGTGATTTTTAACAATTGTTTTCGTGAGAAGAAAGTTTCTGTCTTTTTCAGCAAGATCAAATAATTATCATCCAAGAAGATCCTATTGGTCTTACTTGGCACAAACACTAATTAAAACATAAAACCACATCTAACCAGAGGCTAGATGATTTATTAATTACTAAACAAGAACAAAAGCAAGGAACAAAAATAAAATTGGGTTGCCTCCCAACAAGCGCTAACGTTTAACGCCCCTAGCTAGGCATGATGATTTCAATGATGCTCACATAAAAGATAAGAATTGAAACATAAAGAGAGCATCATGAAGAATATGACTAGCACATTTAAGTCTAACCCACTTCCTATGCATAGGGATTTTCTGAGCAAACAACTTATGGGAACAAGAATCAACTAGCATAGGAAAGCAAAACAAGCATAGCCTCAAGATTTTCAACACATAGAGGGGAAACTTGATATTATTGCAATTCCTACAAGCATATGTTCCTCCCTCATAATAATTTTCAGTAGCATCATGAATGAATTCAACAATATAACCAGCACCTAAAGCATTCTTTTCATGATCTACTTGCATAGAAAATTTACTACTCTCCACATAAGCAAAATTCATCTCATTCGGAATAGTGGGAGTATCATAAGAGACTTGAATACCATAAATTGTTTCCATATTAAAAGAGTAATGTTCAGAAAAAGGGTAATCATAATCATGACAAGTTTTATAAATATAATCATCACTACTTTTTATAGCATAAGTTTCATCACAATAATCATCATAAGTAGCCACTTTGTTCTCATCATAATCAATTGAAACCTCTTCCAAGATACTGGAATCATTACTAAATAAAGTCATGACCTCTCCAAATCCACTTTCATAGTTATCATAATAAGATTCAACATCCTCCAAAATAGTGGGATCATTACTTCATAAAGTTGACACTCTTCCAAACCCACTTTCATCAATATAATCATCATAAGTAGGAGGCATGTTATCATCATTATAAATTCTCACATCAAAACTTGGGGGACTAAAAATATCATCTTCATCAAACATAGCATCCCCAAGCTTGTGGATTTGCATATCATTAGCATCATGGATATTCATAGAATTCATACTAACAACATTGCAATCATGCTCATCATTCAAATATTTAGTGCCAAACATTCTAATGCATTCTTCCTCTAGCAATTGAGCACAATTATCGGAATCCTTATTTTCACGGAAGAAATTAAAAAGATGAAGCATATGAGGCACCCTCAATTCCATTTTTTTGTAGTTTTCTTTAATAAACTAAACTAGTGATAAAATAAGAAACAAAAAGATTCGATTGCTAGATCTAAAGATATACCTTCAAGCACTCACCTCCCCGGCAACGGTGCCAAAAAAGAGCTTGATGTCTACTACACAAGCTTCTTCTTATAGATGTTGTTGGGCCTCCAAGTGCAGAGGTTTGTAGGACAGTAGCAAATTTCCCTCAAGTGGATGACCTAACGTTTATCAATCCGTGGGAGGCGTAGGATGAGGATGGTCTCTCTCAAGCAACCCTGCAACCAAATAACAAAGAGTCTCTTGTGTCCCCAACACACCCAATACAATGGTAAGTTGTATAGGTGCACTAGTTCGGCGAAGAGATAGTGATACAAGTGCAATATTGATGATAGATATAGGTTTTTGTAATCTGAAAATATAAAAACAGCAAGGTAACTAATGATAAAAGTGAGTGTAAACGTTATTGCAATGCGTTGAAACAAGGCCTAGCGTTCATACTTTCACTAGTGCAAGTTCTCTCAACAATAATAACATAATTCGATCATATAACTATCCCTCAACATGCAACAAAGAGTCACTCCAAAGTCACTAATAGCAGAGAACAAACGAAGAGATTATGGTAGGGTACGAAACCACCTCAAAGTTATCCTTTCTGGTCGATCTATTCAATAGTCCGTAGTAAAATAACACAAAGCTATTCTTTCCATTAAATCTATCATAGAGTTCGTACTAGAATAACACCTTAAGACACAAATCAACCAAAACCCTAATGTCACCTAGATCCTCCAATGTCACCTCAAGTATCCGTGGGTATGATTATACGATATGCATCACACAATCTCAGATTCATCTATTCAAACCAACACAAAGTACTTCAAAGAATGCCCCAAAGTTTCTACCGGAGAGTCAAGACGAAAACGTGTGCCAAACCCTATGCATAGGTTCATTGGAGGAACCCGCAAGTTGATCACCAAAACATACATCAAGTGGATCACGTGATATCCCATTGTCACCATAGATAAGCATGGCAAGACATACATCAAGTGTTCTCAAATCCTTAAAGACTCAATCCAATAAGATAACTTCAAAGGGAAAAATCAATCCATTACAAGAGAGTAGAGGGGGAGAAACATCATAAGATCCAACTATAATAGCAAAGCTCGCGATACATCAAGATCGTATCACCTCAAGAACACGAGAGAGAGAGAGAGAGAGAGAGAGAGAGAGAGAGAGAGATCAAACACATAGCTACTGGTACATACCCTCAGCCCCGAGGGTGAATTACTCCCTCCTCGTCACGGAGAGCGCCGGGATGATGAAGATGGCCACCGGTGAGGGATCCCCCCTCTGGCAGGGTGCCGGAACAGGGCCCCGATTGGTTTTTGGTGGCTACAGAGGCTTGCGGCGGCGGAACTCCTGCTCTATTCTGTTCCCCGATGGTTTTAGGGTATATGGATATATATAGGCGAAAGAAGTCGGTCAGGGGAGCCACGAGGGGCCCACGAGGGTGGAGGGTGCGCCAAGGGGGGTGGGCGCGCCCTCCCTGCCTCATGCCTTCCTCGTTGCTTCCCTTACGTATACTCCAAGTCTTCTGGATTGCTTCCGTTCCAAAAATAACTCTCCCGAAGGTTTCATTCCGTTTGGACTCCGTTTGATATTCCTTTTCTACGAAACACTGAAACAAGGAGAAAAACAGAAACTGGCACTGGGCTCTGGGTTAATAGGTTAGTCCCAAAAATAATATAAAAGTGTTTAGTAAAGCCCATAAACATCAAAAACAGATAATATAATAGCATGAATACTTCATAAATTATAGATACGTTGGAGACGTATCAGCCTCCACGATCCCATGCAATGATGTTTTTTTCTCTGCATGCAGCAGAGTCCCGACAGGTCGAACGGTTGCCAAGGCAGCGTGGGGAAGCAGAGACGCCCACGTCCCATCAACTCCCACACGTCGACCAAGGCCGTAGGTGGTTAGGGCCCGCGGCGCTCCACACTTGCCCTTTGGCTTCGCCTCGAAGCCAAGTCCGAGCGCGCCTTGGCCCCGAGGGCTACTGTCGGTGTTCTGGGAACGGGGGTACCCAGACTTGCCAGCCTCCGGCCCATGACGTGGCTACATCGACGGCCTGGTACGACCCAGCTTCAGCATCAACAACTCAAGACCCTCGCGAGGGGCCAAGCCTCGCGAGGCGGATGACAACAAGACTTCCACGAGGGGCGGCCTCCCCAGGCTGGCTCCTGAGGAGCGGAGATTTGTATGCAAGCCTCACCTCACGAGATCCAGATGACATGAGCCATGACGACCAAGGCAAGGCGGGCACTAGTGGGCACAGTGTACCAATTTCCTCTTTGGTGCTAAGGAGGCAAGCGCAGGCGTGGAGCCCCGAGGAATCAGCCAAAGGTTTTCATTCCCGTGCAACAAGACCAAGACCGCCAGGGCGGCAGGACGGAGGTCATCGCCAAGCCCACCATCGGCTGCCGTGGCCGCCAGCCCACCATCAACCGCTGGGGTGATCACCCGCTCCGCCACCGCCGCCCAAAGGCGGGAGGTGGAGGTGGAGCCCCGCATGTGCGCCAGCGACCTTGCGCTACATTGATTTCCCGCGGGAGGAGAAGGAGCGCCTGGTTGAGCATGCAAAGAGTCTTACCACCGCCGTGGCTGCAGCACATGCCGCCACAGAGGCACAGAAGGAGGAGATCTACGAGGAGTCCCCCCGCCTCTAGAGGGATCATCTGGAGCAGCAGAGGATGTTCGAGGTGAGTGTCTCCAAAGGTGCAACAGCGGAAGATACCGGATTCCAGTTGTCCAGATCATCGCTGGGCTCCTCCTCCTCTGCCTCTTACTGAGCGCGCTCAGCAGAGGAGAGGCTACTAGAAGTAGTACAAAGCCCCTCCATAGTAGTAGTATTTAGGGGCTATTTTGTTCAGTTCATATGACTATAGATGTGGTTGAACTATACAACGTACTTAAAATTAGCTAGTATATATAGTTGAACTAGCTATTTCAGTATGCGGTTGACAATAATTGGTGAGAAATTTGGTCGGTTCTGCTATCGAGATAAACTGTTTGTATAAAGAATGACTACTTAATCTATGAATGAAATCTATGCTTACTGAATTTTAGTTGCAAAAATTAGATAGTGATTTTTAGCTGCAAATTTTGACAAATGGCAGTCTTATGATGACCCACAAGTATAGGGGATCTATCGTAGTCCTTTCGATAAGTAAGAGTGTCGAACCCAACGAGGAGCATAAGGAAATGATAAGCGGTTTTCAGCAAGGTATTCTCTGCAAGCACTGAAATAGTAGGTAACAGATAGTTTTGTGATAGGATAATTTGTAACGAGAAACAAGTAATAAAAGTAAATAAAGTGCAGCAAGGTGGCCCAATCCTTTTTGTAGCAAAGGACAAGCCTAGACAAACTCTTATATGGAGAAAAGCGCTCCCGAGGACACATGGGAATTATCGTCAAGCTAGTTTTCATCACGTTCATATGATTCGCGTTCGGTACTTTGATAATTTGATATGTGGGTTGACCGGTGCTTGGGTGCTGTTCTTACTTGAACAAGCATCCCACTTATGATTAACCTCTATTGCAAGCATCCACAACTACAACAAAAGTATTAAGGTAAACCTAACCATAACATGAAACATATGGATCCAAATCAGCCCCTTACGAAGCAACACATAAACTAGGGTTTAAGCTTCTGTCACTCTACCAACCAATCATCTACTTATTACTTCCCAATGCCTTCCTCTAGGCCCAAATAATGGTGAAGTGTCATGTAGTCGACGTTCACATAAGACCACTAGAGGATAGACAACATACATCTCATCAAAATATCAAACGAATACCAAATTCACATGACTACTAATAGCAAGACTTCTCCCATGTCCTCAGGAACAAACGTAACTACTCACAAAGCATATTCATGTTCATAATCAGAGGAGTATTAATATGCATATATGATCTGAACATATGATCTTCCACCAAATAAACCAACTAGCATCAACTACAAGGAGTAATCAACACTACTAGCAACCCACAGGTACCAATCCCGGACTTGGAGACAAGAATTGGATACAAGAGATGAACTAGGGTTTGAGAGGAGATGGTGTTGGTGAAGATGTTGATGGAGATTGCCCTCTCCCGATAAGAGGAGCGTTGGTGATGACGATGGCGATGATTTCCCCCTCCCGTAGGGAAGTGTCCCCGACAGAACAGCTCTGCCCAAGCCCTAGATTGGTTCCGCCAAGGTTCCGCCTCGTGGCGGCGGAGTCTCGTCCCGAAAGCTTGCTTCTAATTTTTCTTCGGACGAAAGACTTCATATATCAGAAGATGGCCACCGGAGGACCAACAGCGGGCCCACGAGGCAGGGGGCGCGCCCAGGGGGTAGGGCGCGCCTCCCACCCTCGTGGACAGGTGGTGGCCCCCCTGACGTATTTCTTCCGCTCAGTATTTTTTATTATTTCCAAAAATAACTTTCATGGAGTTTCAGGACTTTTGGAGTTGTGCAGAATAGGTCTCTAATATTTGCTCCTTTTCCAGCCTAGAATTCCAGCTGCCGGCATTCTCCCTCCTTATGTAAACCTTGTAAAATAAGAGAGAATAGGCATAAGTATTGTGACATAACGTGTAATAACAGCCCATAATGCAATAAATATCGATATAAAAGCATGATGCAAAATGGACGTATCAACTCCCCCAAGCTTAGACCTCGCTTGTCCTCAAGCGGAAGCCGATAATGATAAATATGTCCACATGTTTAGAGGTAGAGGTGTCGATAAAATAAAATACGGACATGAGGGCATCATGATTATTCTCATAGCAGCAACTTATATGGATATTCTCATATGATTTCTTATGCTCAAGTAATAATCTATTCACAATGCAAAGTATGAATCAGAAACTTTATTGAGAACTAACAAACTATAATCTCAGTCATTGAAGCAATTGCAATTTATCATAACATCAGAAAGAGTCTATGTGAGAGCTTTCTAGCAAGTCCACATACTCAACTATCATTTAGTCTTTCATATTTGCTAACACTCACGCAATACTTGTGGTTACAGAGTTTTAATCGGACACAGAGAAAGATAGGGGCTTATAGTTTCGCCTCCCAACCTTTTACCTCAAGGGTAATGTCAACAATAATAGTTCATGTTAACTTACATCCAATTAGATATATATATCAGGATCCTTCCAATATCCTGTGCTTGCCAAAGGATAAAATGTAAAAAGGAAAGGTGAAGATCACCATTACTCTTGCATAAGGTAGAAGATAATAATAAAAGATAGGCCCTTCGCAAAGGGAAGCAGAGGTTGCCATGCGCTTTGAAGGTTGGATGCACAAAATCTTAATGCGAAAGAACGTCACTTTATATTACCACTTGTGATATGAACCTTTATTATGCAGTCCGTCGCTTTTATTTCTTCCACATCACAAGATCGTATAAATCTTATTTTCTCCACACCAATCAATCATACATATTCAGAGAGCAATTTTTATTGCTTGCACCGATGACAACTTACTTGAAGGATCTTACTCAATCCATAGGTAGATATGGTGGACTCTCATGGCAAAATTGGTTTAAGGGTTTTTGGAAGCACAAGTAGTATCTCTACTTGGTGCAAAGAATTCGGCTAGCATGAGGGGGAAAGGCAAGCTCAACATGTTGGATGATCCATGACAATATACTTTATCTCAGATATAAGAAAACATAACCCATTATGTTGTCTTCCTTGTCCAACATCAACTCTTTAGCATGTCATATTTTAATGAGTGCTCCCAATGATAAAAGATGTCCAAGATAGTATATTCATATGTGAAACCTCTCTTTCTTTATTACTTCCTATTAATTGCAACGATGACCAACGCTATGTTTGTCAATTCTCAACAATTTTTAATCATCATACTCTTTCTATGTGAAGTCATTACTCTCAATAAGATCAATATGATCTCTTTGTATTTCCCTTTTTTATTCTTTTCTCTTTTCTTTTATTCACTCAAGATCATGGCAAAATAATCAAGCCCTTGACTCAACACTAATCTTTATTATATAGCTCACGGACTCGATTACAAAGAGGGATCATAAAGCAAAACTCAAAACTAGATCATGCCAAAACTTTATTCTACTAGATCAAGGTACTACTAATAGGATCGAACTAAGAAAAACGGTAAATATAGGAGTGTGATGGTGATACGATACCGGGGCACCTCCCCCAAGCTTGGCAGTTGCCAAGGGGAGTGCCCATACCCATGTGATTATGTCTCCTTCTTCGGCAAAGAAGATGGTGCTGATGGTTTAGTTGATGGCGTAGGCTTCTTCCTTAATTTGCGCTTGAGGACAGAATTTTGATCCCTCAAGTCATCAATCTCCTCCTCCAAGCTTAATATCCTTTTGCATAGTTCCTGCTTGTTTTCCTGCAAGAGACGAAAAGGGATAAACTCGATCTTAAGTTTCTTTGCCCTATCAGGGAGGCTTGACTTTTTGAACTCCACATGCATGTCCCCAGGTTGAGGTAATGGGACTTCATCTTCATCTGAGCTCGTCTCCTCCTTTCTCTTGGGTTCATAGTCCTCTTCTTCCTCCGTAGTCCAACAACAATGCTCCACATCTCCATAGACCTTAGGATCTGCAAGGTAATCAGCCACATAGCTTTCTCCTTCCAAATCCTGGGACGACATGTTGCTCTAATCTGCAGCAGGACAGCTCGAAACAAGAACAGAGGATATTTGCGTGATACAAACCTTCGGGAGATTATATAATGATTTTTTACCGACCAAAATACGTATCGTGTAAGAAAACGGAGTCCGGAGAGCACATGAGGTGCCCACGAGGTAGGGGGGCGCGCCCAGGGGGGTAGGGCACGCCCTCCACCCTCGTGGAGGCCTCGTGCCCTTCCTGGACTGCTTCTTATTTTTCTATTTTTCTAAATATTCCAAAACGGAGAAAAATTGCCTTTAGAACTGTTTTGGAGTCGATTTACTTACCGTACCACATACCTATTCCTTTTCGGAGTCTGAAACGTTCCGGAAAGTGTCCCTTATGTATTCCTCCGGGGTTACGGTTTCAATAACAGGTTTCAACATTTATAGGATTACCTGAGATATAATGTTTGATTCTTTGACCGTTCACCACCTTCGGATTTGTGCCTTCGAAGTTGTTGATTTTTATGGCACCGAAATGATAGACCTCCTCGATAACGTAAGGGCCTTCCCATTTAGAGAGAAGTTTTCCTACAAAAAATCTTAAACGAGAGTTGTATAGCAATACATACTCACCTACATTAAACTCACGCTTTTGTATTCTTTTGTCATGCCATCTTTTAACATTTTCTTTAAACAATTTGGCATTTTCGTAAGCTTGGGTTCTCCATTCATCAAGTGAGCTAATGTCAAATAACCTCTTCTCACCGGCAAGTTTGAAATCATAATTGAGCTCTTTAATAGCCCAATATGCCTTATGTTCTAGTTCGAGAGGTAAGTGACATGCTTTTCCATAAACCATTTTATACGGAGACATACCCATAGGATTTTTATATGCAGTTCTATAGGCCCATAGTGCATAATCAAGTTTCTTGGACCAATTCTTTCTAGATCTATTAACAGTCTTTTGCAAAAGTAATTTGAGCTCTCTATTACTCAATTCTACTTGACCACTAGACTGCGGGTGATAAGGAGATGCAATTCTATGATTAACATCATATTTAGCAAGCATTTTACGGAAAGCACCATGAATAAACTGTGAACCACCATCAGTCATTAAATATCTAGGGACTCCAAACCTCGGAAAAATAACTTCCTTAAGCATTTTAATAGAGGTGTTATGATCAGCACTACTAGTTGGAATAGCTTCTACCCACTTAGTAACGTAATCAACAGCAACTAAAATATGTGTGTATCCATTAGAGGCAGGAAAAGGTCCCATATAATCAAAGCCCCAAACATCAAACGGTTCAATAACAAGTGAATAATTCATAGGCATTTCTTGACGTCTACTAATCTTACCAATTCTTTGACATTCATCACAAGATAAGACAAACTTACGGGCATCCTTGAAGAGAGTAGGCCAAAAAAACAGGATTGCAATACCTACCTTATGTGCAGTTCTATCTCCAGCATGGTGTCCTCCATAAGCTTCGGAGTGACACTTGCGTAGGATCTGTTCCTGTTCATGCTCAGGTACACAACGTCTAATAACACCATCTACTCCTTCTTTATAAAGATGTGGGTCATCCCAAAAGTAATGTCTCAAATCGTAGAAAAACTTTTTCTTTTGCTGGTATGTGAAACTAGGTGGTATAAATTTAGCAACAATATAATTAGCATAATCAGCGTACCATGGAGTAGTACGAGAGGCATTTATGACATTTAATTGCTCATCCGGAAAGCTATCATCAATAGGTAGTGGGTCATCGAGAACATTCTCTAACCTAGACAAGTTGTCTGCAGCGGGGTTCTTAGCTCCTTTTCTATCAACAATATGCAAATCAAATTCGTGTAGCAAGAGAACCCATCTAATAAGTCTAGGTTTAGCATCTTTCTTTTCCATAAGATATTTAATAGCAGCATGATCCGTGTGAATAGTTACTTTAGAATCAACTATATGAGGTCTGAACTTATCACAGGAAATACGACTGCTAAGAATTCCTTTTCAGTAGTAGCATAATTTCTCTGAGCATTATCTAGAGTCTTACTAGCATATTGGATAACATTTAACTTCTTATCAACTCTTTGCCCTAGAACAGCACCTACAGCATAATCACTAGCATCACACATAATTTCAAAGGGTAAATTCCAATCAGGTGGCTGAACAATAGGTACAGAGATCAATGCTTTCTTAAGTATTTCAAATGCTTCTACACAATCATCATCAAAGACAAATGGTATATCTTTTTGTAATAAATTAGTCAGAGGCCAAGAGATTTTTGAGAAGTCCTTAATGAACCTCCTATAAAACCCGGCATGACCGAGAAAACTTCTTATACCTTTGATGTCCTTGGGACATGGCATCTTTTCAATAGCATCAACCTTGGCTTTATCAACCTCAATACCTCTTTCAGAAACTTTATGCCCCAAGACAATACCTTCATTAACCATAAAGTGCCACTTTTCCCAATTCAAGACAAGATTAGTTTCTTCACATCTCTGCAAAACTCGATCAAGGTTGCTTAAGCAATCATCAAAAGAGGATCCGTAGACGGAGAAGTCGTCCATGAAAACCTCACAAATCTTTTCACAAAAGTCAGAGAATATAGCCATCATGCATCTTTGAAAGGTAGCAGGTGCATTACATAAACCAAAAGGCATACGTCTATAAGCAAAAGTACCAAAAGGGCAAGTAAAAGTAGTCTTTGATTGATCATTGGCTGACACAGGTATTTGAGAGAAACCAGAATAACCATCTAGAAAGCAAAAATGTGTATGTTTAGATAATCTTTCTAGCATTTGATCGATAAAAGGTAAGGGGTAATGATCTTTTTTAGTAGCCTTATTTAATTTGTGGAAATCAATTACCATCCTATAACCTGTAATAATTCTTTGCGGGATCAACTAATCTTTATCATTAGGAACGACAGTAATACCTCCCTTCTTAGGGACATAATGGACAGGACTTACCCACTGACTATTAGCAACGGGATAAATTATACCTGCCTCAAGGAGCTTTAGTATTTCTTTTCTTACCACTTCCTTCATCTTAGGATTCAGCCGTCGTGGATGATCACGAACTGGTTTGGCATCTTCCTCCAAATTTATTTTATGTTGACATAGAGTGGGACTAATGCCCTTAAGATCATCAAGAGTATATCCAATAGCAGCGCGGTGCTTCTTCAGAGTTTTCAATAATCTCTCTTCTTCATGCTCTAAAAGGTTAGCACTAATAATAACAGGATATATCTTTTTCTCATCAATATAAGCATATTTAAGAGTATCAGGTAATGGTTTGAGCTCAAACACGGGATCACCCTTAGGTGGAGGAGGATCCCCTAGGATTTCAACAGGCAAATTGTGTTTCAGGATGGGTTCCTGTTTAAAGAATACCTCATCTATTTCCCTTCTTTCATTCATAAACATATCATTTTCATGGTCTAGCAAATATTGTTCTAAAGGATCACTAGGAGGCACGACAATAGAAGAAAGACCAATAATTTCATCCTTACTAGGTAATTCCTCTTCACGGTGTTGTCTACGAAATTTAGAAAAATTAAACTCATGAGACATATCACCTAGACCAATAGTAACAACATCCTTTTCGCAGTCTATCCTAGCATTAACGGTGTTCAAGAAGGGTCTACCAAATATAATGGGACAAAGCTATCTTGTGGGGAACCAAGAACAAGAAAATCAGCAGGGTATTTAGTTTTCCCACACAAGACTTCAACATCTCTAACAATTCCCATTGGTGAAATAGTACCTCTGTTGGCAAGTTTAATTGTGACATCAATATCTTCTAACTCAGCAGGTGCAATATCATGCTTAATTTCTTTGTATAAGTCAATAGGTATGGCACTAGCACTAGCACCCATATCACATAAGCCATGATAACAATGATCTCCTATTTTAACAGAAATAACAGGCATGCCTACCACAGGTCTATGTTTATCTTTAGCACAAGGTTTGGCAATTCTAGCAGTTTCCTCACAGAAATAAATAACATGCCCATCAATATTATCAGACAAGAGATCTTTAACAATAGCAACATTAGGTTCAACTTTAATTTGCTCAGGAGGTGTATAAGTTCTAATATTGCTTTTATGAACCACAATTGAAGCTTTAGCATGATCCTTTATCCTAACAGGGAAAGGTGGTTTCTCAACATAAGAAGTAGGAACAATAGGATCATTATAAGTGATAGTCTTTTCTTCAACTTTAGTAGGTGCAGCTACTTTTACTTCTATGGGAGGATGATATTTAAACCACTTCTCCTTGGGGAGATCAACATAAGTAGCAAAAGATTCACAGAATGAAGCTACTATCTCAGAGTCAAGTCCATATTTAGTGCTAAACTTACGGAAAACATCGGTATCCATAAAAGATTTAACACAATCAAACTTAGGTGTCATACCTGACTCCTTACCTTCGTCGAGATCCCAATCTTCATAGTTGCGTTTAATTCTTTCCAATAAATCCCATTTGAATTCAACAGTCTTCATCATAAAAGAGCCAGCGCAAGAAGTATCGAGCATAGTGCGATTGTTATCAGAAAGCCGAGCATAAAAACTTTGAATAATTATTTATCTTGGGAGCTCATGATTGGGGCATGTATATAACATTGATTTAAGCCTCCCCCAAGCTTGAGCGATGCTTTCTCCTTCGCGAGGCCAAAAATTATATATATAATTGCGATGACGATGAACAAGATGCATAGGATAAAACTTCTGATGAAATTCCAATTTCAATCGTTTGTAGTTCCATGATCACGTATCATCACATAGCCTATACCATGTCAATGCATCTCCCTTCAAAGATAAAGGGAAGACCTTCTTCTTAACAAAATCACCGGGCACACCTGCAATCTTAAATAATCCACAAACTTCATCCACATATATTAGGTGCTCATCAAGATGCTTTGTTCCATCTCCTGCAAAAGTATTAGCTAGCAGTTTTTCTAACATACCCGAAGGAATTTCAAAGTGAACATTTTCATTTTCAGTAGGTTCAATAGGTTGAGGAGCAACTCTTTGCACTACTGGTCGGGGTGAAGATACCCCGAACAAGCCCCTCAGAGGATTACTTTCCATAGTAACAAGTGATAGTAAATTTCAGCACACTATATAAATTTTTCCTTACCAAATTCCACCTACCAAAGGCGCTTCACTCCCCGGCAACGGCGCCAGAAAAGAGTCTTGATGACCCACAAGTATAGGGGATCTATCGTAGTCCTTTTGATAAGTAAGGGTGTCGAACCCAACGAGGAGCAGAAGGAAATGATAAGCGGTTTTCAGCAAGGTATTCTCTGCAAGCACTGAAATAGTAGGTAACAGATAGTTTTGTGATAGCATAATTTGTAACGAGCAACAAGTAATAAAAGTAAATAAAGAGCAGCAAGGTGGCCCAATCCTTTTTGTAGCAAAGGACAAACCTGGACAAACTCTTATATGGAGAAAAGCGCTCCCGAGGACACATGGGAATTATCGTCAAGCTAGTTTTCATCACGTTCATATGATTCGCGTTCGGTACTTTGATAATTTGATATGTGGGTGGACCGGTGCTTGGGTGTTTTTCTTACTTGAAAAAGCATCCCACTTATGATTAACCTCTATTGCAGGCATCTGCAACTACAACAAAAGTATTAAGGTAAACCTAACCATAACATGAAACATATGGATCCAAATCAGCCCCTTACGAAGCAACACATAAACTAGGGTTTAAGCTTCTGCCACTCTAGCAACCCATCATCTACTTATTACTTCCCAATGCCTTCCTCTAGGCCCAAATAATGGTGAAGTATCATGTAGTCGACGTTCACATAACACCACTAGAGGATAGACAACATACATCCCATCAAAATATCGAACGAATACCAATTTCACATGACTACTAATAGCAAGACTTCTCCCATGTCCTCAGGAACAAACGTAACTACTCACAAAGCATATTCATGTTCATAATCAGAGGAGTATTAATATGCATATAGGATCTGAACATATGATCTTCCACCAAATAAACCAACTAGCATCAACTACAAGGAGTAATCAACACTACTAGCAACCCACAGGTACCAATCCCGGACATGGAGACAAGAATTGGATACAAGAGATGAACTAGGGTTTGAGAGGAGATGGTGCTGGTGAAGATGTTGATGGAGATTGCCCTCTCCCGATGAGAGGAGCGTTGGTGATGACGATGGCGATGATTTCCCCCTCTCGGAGGGAAGTGTCCCCGACAGAACAGCTCTGCCGGAGCCCTAGATTGGTTCCGCCAAGGTTCCGCCTCGTGACGGCGGAGTCTCGTCCCGAAAGCTTGCTTCTGATTTTTCTTCGGACGAAAGACTTCATATAGTAGAAGATGGCCACCGGAGGACCAACGGGGGGCCCACGAGGCAGGGGGCGCGCCCAGGGGGTAGGGCGCGCCTCCCACCCTCGTGGACAGGTGGTGGCCCCCCTAACGTATTTCTTCCGCTCAGTATTTTTTATTATTTCCAAAAATAAATTTCGTGGAGTTTCAGGACTTTTGGAGTTGTGCAGAATAGGTCTCTAATATTTGCTCCTTTTCCAGCCCAGAATTCCAGCTGCCGGCATTCTCCCTCCCTATGTAAACCTTTTAAAATAAGAGAGAATAGGCATAAGTATTGTGACATAACGTTTAATAACAGCCCATAATGCAATAAATATCGATATAAAAGCATGATGCAAAATGGACGTATCATCTTACAAGGTTGACAAAGGGCAATGTCACTAGATCTACAAATGTCAGTCTTTCTAGTTTGACAAATGGTAATATACCCAATATGACAGATGCAAATCTTACCAAATTGTCTGTATGTCATTGCACACGGGTCATCCAAGAAAATCGTTTGTGTTGAATGGATGTACAACTCTTGTGAGCTAGATTTTCTTTTGGCTTAGTGGCGAAGGAAGCATAGCTCTCGCTTTGCATACCGTCTTCAATCTAAACTATTTGCAATGAAGAGATGCACAAATCCTGCATGGCAAAATTTCCCTTGGCTTACTGGGGAAGGACCATAGCTCTCGCTTTGCGTACGAGTGTTCTACCTAAAACGTTTGCGATGAAGAGCTGCACAAATCCTGCACGGCACATTTTCCCTTGGCTTACTAGGGAAGCTGTCGGTTTGCATATGGGTGTTCTATCTAAAACGTTTGCGATGAGTGTTTTAAATTTTAAAACCATTGATGTTTAAAAAAAATTGTTTGATAAGTATGTACATTCAGAGAGAAAAATGCAAGTTTGTTCAAACCATAGGTTTCATTCAGTCACAGTGAGACTTTATTTTGATACGATCAATGTCGTGGTTTTGTCACGGTAGATGTCCTAATGTAAGGACTTACTCGTGGAGCCATCGCAACGTAGTTAACTTAAAGGGGTTAAAGCAGGACAAAGGACGCCAGGAGTTTATACTGGTTCGGCCCCTTCCGGTGAAGGTAAAGGCCTAATCCAGTTGATGTGGAATTGCTAGGGTTTCGATGACCAGGGAGCGAATCCGCTATGCCTGGCTCTCGAGTTGTTGTTTCTTGTCCCTAAACCGCCGCCGGGTCGTCCCTTTATATACACAGGTTGACACCAGGCGGTTTACAAAATCCCAAGGCCGGCTCATAAACGTGTCCAGCTCGGTTTCTACCCTTTCCTATCTGACAACACAAGTTACATATCATATGGCGGTTTATGTCTACGGGCCCTAATCCGCTTTTGGGCCCTGGGCCTTCGTGTTAGATCTCCTCCGTAAAGCGCCATACTCCTTGTCTTCATGGGCTTCAATATGAATAACTCATTATGGGTATAACCCGGCCCCTCCTGGCCGGTTTATGCTCAGTAGTAATATCCCCAACATTAGGCCCCAGATTGATTTGAACCTGTTCATGTCAATCTTTAATACTTAGGAAAATTCGTCCTTTAGCACCTTCGCATAAACCTTGTAATCCACCATGATGTCATCTTCCAAGATTATATTAAACCGCCATGACGTCATCTGTTATTAAAAATGGCATATATCTCACCTTCATTAATGAGCCTCCGGCAATCGAGGCGACAACTCTGTCACATATCCAATTTTTGGGCTCCTCGATTCTCGCGCCTGTCGCTTATCCCTTCGCCTTATAAATAAGGTCGAGGGTCATTTTCATCTTTCCCCCTCGTGCCTCTTCACATCGTCCCCTTCCTTGCGTCGACCTAGCCCTCGAGCTCTGCCGCCGCCGTCGACCTTCACTTCTGCCCCAACAACGGCCGCTGCATCACCCTGATCGAACCAGAGAACCGCGATGCCTCTCCGCTGCTCCTGTGACACTGGTAAGTCCTCTTTCCTTCCACCCTAGATCTGTCATTAGGGTTTCAGTGTTCATCGGAGTTCGTCAGTGTTCATCACTGTGCCATGGCTCTTAGATTCAAACCTTAACTTTTTTCCTCCGTTTAGTGATATCTGTAGTCGTTTTCCATTAGTGCATCTCTCTATAGCAGAAAATCCCATCTGGATCCCTTGACTGTTCAAGTATCAGAATATTTAACCCTGAATAATTTTCCATTTTCTGACACACGGTAGATCCAAATTTGTGATGCCAATTTATGAAATCTGTTTTTCCATCATTTAGTTATTTCAGATCTGTACCTTCCGTACCTGTATAGGCAGTTTAAATTTATAAAATGATAATCCGGCAGGTACCATTAGACCTCTTTTAAACCGCCGATTCCTTTAACCTTCCAATGTCAGACTCCGGTTTAACAATGTGTATACGCCTCAATGTTTTCTCCTTCTGATCTTGCGTCGCTTTATACTTGTCAGTCATGAATCTTAAAACGGCATTGATCTTTTTCCAGCTTTTCATTGAAATGGCCAAACAATTTTATGCCTGTAACTGGGTCCCCTCCCGGATTACTGAAGAGCAACTAAACAGATGTGTCACAACCGACGCTTTAGCAAATAAAGAAGTCATCCACTAGAGGGCTCCTGGTCCAGAAAATCCTCCTGAGCCCAAGGATGGAGAAGTAATCGTGTTCGTTGACCATCTGGGTCGAGGGTTTAGCCCTCCCGGATCAAAAAATTTCTGTGATGTGCTTGCTAGCTTCCAACTCCATCCTCAAGATATTGGACCAAACTCTGTGTCCAATGTTTGCAACTTTCAAGTATTTTGTGAGGCTTATCTGCAAGAGGAGCCCACGGTTGAACTGTTTAGGGATTTCTTCTATTTAAACCGTCATACAGAATTTACAGACGGACCCAATACTGAACTTGGCGGGATGGCAATCCAAAGAGGAAAGATGTCAGCTTCCCTCACGCCAAGCATCATAGTCACCCCAAGGACTGGAATCATACTTGGTTTTATTGCTGAGACACGTCTCCAACTGATGAGAATCCTCTGCCGGGTTATCGTCCTCACCGGCTTACCAACACACATCCATTTCCCCAACGACTTAGCGCCAAAGAACGATCCAAGTATGCACCACAGCTTTCAAAGCTTCGGGCCTTCATTGCGAACGGGTTAACAGGTGTTGACTTTGTCCGTTGCTGGATCTCCTGGAGCATTCTGCCTTAAGCCGATGCCCCGGTTTAATGTGCGAGTACACAGGGGACTTGAAAGACCCTCAACGGCATATTGACATTCAACTAACAGAAGCTAAAATTACTGAGGCTGTCAAGAAAATATTGAATGAACCGGAGGCTATTTGCAGCAAGACAGGGCTAAGTCCTTTCTGCGCTTCCAATAAACCGCCAGCTGTAAGAATCATATAACTTTTGTTTTAGCCTAATCCTTTTAAATATTCCCTCAAAATTTTGTCCATCTTTGACAGGGCGATGATCCGTTATGGAAGAAGAAACCACCAGATAAACCGGCAAACACAACTCGCCCCAAGACTAAGGCTATTAAAAAAACCTGCCAAGAAGAGAACCACTGAATCCTCTGAACCAAATGTTGATGATGATCTGGATAATCCAGAATCAGAGGTAGAACTTTATTCTCTTGGTTCTTTTTTCATACACCTCATTGACAATGACTATTATCAGGATGACACTGAAGGCAGCCAAGCTGACGATGTAGAGGTAATTATTCTTTCCTCCGGTTCGGATCCACTGCCAACACAGAAAATCCGTCAAGCAAACCGGAAAGCAAGATTTTCTCACCCCCTAGCTCACTTGGACCCAAACTTTCTTTTGAAGAAGCAGCAACACGAAGCTCACCGCACAACCCGGCACAACGACCAAGTAGTTACTTCAGCCAGTTTACCGAACACTCCAGTACGGAAACGTCGATCCGAGGTCTCATATACTTCTGATATTTCTTATCCTAAGGCGGATTATTTCCGACAATCTCTTAATCCGTCCGATTCAAATTATTAGGGAACACCTCACTCATCATCTCGCGAGTCAACGGCCACACAACTTCCAACCCTCAAAAGGGTTCCTGGGTGAGTTATGCTTTAAATTTACCTTTAACACCTTATATTTGCCCGATGTATTGATCTTTATACTTGTTCTTCTCAGTGCCAAGCCTATACCCAGCAAATAAACCGGTTGATGACAATGTGGTCACTGAACCAGAGAGAACTCTAGAACCAGGAGAAACAAATGCTGACGCCATGCTTGATGATCCGCCACTACAAGATCATGACTTTGTTGTTGAACAAGTGGAAGTTGATCCAACGGGCCATGCTGATAAACCGACAAGCCCGGTCCGAACTGCTGATAAACCGTCAAGTCTAGTTAAGGCTGCTGAAAAACCATCAAGTCCAGTGAAGGCTGCTGATGACAAGGAGGATGATGTTATGATTACTGGCTTCGGCCACACCACCCCTGGCAATCCTGTCGCTTTATCAAAGTATAGTGCCAAGGAAGAAGTTTCTGCTATGAACAAAGGCAAGTGGAATACAGATTTGTCCAGCTACGCCCACCTCAACGCCCAAGACATTCATTCTGGCTTTTTGAACCGTCTGTACACAAGCCGCGACTATGAAGCCAGTTTAGTGAACCTGATGAAAGAGCGATATGAGGTAAATGTTGTTTAACTCTGCATAACTGGTTCTCTCTTGAGTTCAATTTCTAATACCAACTCCAGTAGCCCCCAAGGGCCGGTTTATGATATCATTGTACCCCAGGACTTTGTAATATCTCAACTTTGCTTGCGTAGCCCCCAAGGGCCGGTTTATCTTTTCAAGATGAACCGGGACTTTAGAATATTAATCTTGCAACTTTCGCCTATGTAGCCCCCAAGGGCCGGCTTATTTTCTCAAAATGAACCAGAACTTATATCCTGCCAAATTTCTTTGCTGAATTTTGTTGTATACCAATCGTCCACTGACTAATGGGAGAATACCCATAATGTTATGTTGAGCAAATATACATTAGCCCCCAAGTGCCAGGAATAATACTTGTATTGAGCTTGGGACTTGTAAAAATTTCTGATAACAAGCAAATAGGCATTAGCCCACAAGTACCAAGTGTATAACTTGTTATGTGCTTGGTACTTCAAATATGTGCTGCCAACTCATGATATGTATGTCTCTTATAGGCTGAGCTGAGCAAAAAGGAATCCCAAACCACTGATCTCCAAGAAAACATCAAGTTTCAACAAGCAGAAACCTCCAAAGCCAAAGATGAGCTGACCAGTGCCTTAACAGCCATGGAGAAGCTGAAGGAGAGTTTCAAGAAGGCGCGGGAGGATTGGGACATAGAGAAAACCACATTGCAAAAGAGAGTTGAAGATGCAGAAGCAGCCCATAACCCGGTGGTAGAAGAGCTGACTGGTTTGAAGCGGCAAATAGATGCCATGACTTTTGTTGTTTTCGGTAACAAACCTCTTCATAACCCTTTAGCATGGAATGTCTATAAATCTGCCGGTTTACTGATTATTGTGTATAATGCAAGACCCCGCATCGCTCACCTTGGCTCAGACGTGCGGAAAAAGTTGAAAGCTGCCTATACTCTCATAGAGCAACTTTATACCGGTGCACAACAGATTATCTGCACGGCTTCCCACAATAAACCGCCACCGACCTTGATCAAGGAGACGCTTCATAGATTGTCAATTATGCCTGCCCGGTTTGAAGAGCTAAAGAGATCCGCTGCAAGGGCAGGTGCTCTGACAGCCCTAACTCGGGCCAAAGCGTGGGTACCTGATCTTGATCCGACTGACGTGTGGAATGGCTATCCAAGCTTAAGGGAGGACGGATCAGATTTTGATAATGATGATCTCCGAGCTTTGACGAGGGAAATGCACCCCTTGGCTAGCAAGCTGGCCGAAGAAACTGATCTTTCTCATTATCAATCGATCTATGATGCTGATAATAAGAGAGTCAATACGCCAACCTATGACACTCCAACGCTTATTCCTCCAATCCGTAAGCATACTTACGCCCCTGATGTTGAACCTTCCACCCTTATAACTGATGACGCTGTATTCAAGGCCTTAACTGGAATCAACTGGGCAACCACTGACTTCCAACCACTGGGTGGAGAGGAGGAGGATGAACCGGCGCAGGATGATCCACAACCTTCAAGTCAACCTGGCGATAACGCATGAATCGGAAGCCGGTTTATCTTTCTGCACACTGCAACCCTTGATTGAAAAACAATTATCCTTTTGGGCATCAAAGCGCCTTGTAATAGGCTAGCTTAAACACTTGGTCTACTATGCCGTCGTGCAAATTTATTTTGCATGACATTGTTAATCCGCCATGCTTAGGATATATTATGTCTGCTCATAATCCGTAGCAGTTTGTTCAAGTTGTTCCTGCATACAATAAATTGAAAGTGTCCTGGCGGTTTACCGCCGGACGGGTCATGATGCCCAAACGTATAGCCAGGGTTATAACCAAGGTTGTATTTAAAAATAATCAAATATGAAATAGATGATACCTATGACATTGAATCACATCGTTGGTTTACCAACGTTTTGTAGTAAGGGTGATAACCCAAATCTTGAGTATGGATAAGTCCTCCCATGTTTTGCCGGTTTATAATAAAACCGTACTGGGTTGTAATAAACACCGGAGTAACCATATATAATACTGGCGACTTATAGTCGAAACCAGGCCGGGTCAATAAACGCGGGTTTATCATAAGATATTATAAAGCTCATCAAAGGAGAAAAAACATGGCAAATAAAAAAAAAGAACATGCGAGGCTTTTCATGGGCTGCCAGGCCCAAAATCGAGGCTTTTCAAGGGCTGCTAGGCCACTGAGTTAAACCATTTTACAAAGCCTTTTAAGATGGACCTCACATTAACCAATCGTCATTTTAACTTTGACAAGTTCAGGGTCTGTATAAGATTGACTTGCCAAACGTTCGACGGGTCATACCAGGATTGCCTGGACGGAGTGGCTTACTTAAAAAAGGCTGGATAACCTGGGGTTTTAGGTGAATACACCTGGCTTCCAAGCCTGGCTTGGTAGCCTATTACAAGGGTGTAGACTCTTTGTTCTTTGAGAAGCAAAGAGCCCCCGAGCAGTATTTTGAGCTGTGCTAATGGTACCTGCCGGATTATCATTTTATAAACCCGAAGATTATCAAAAGTCTCCTTCAAATCATATATCAACGTCTCCTCTTTCCTGGACTTCACCACAATATCATCCACATAAGCATGAACATTGCGCCCGATCTGATTATGAAGACAATTCTGCACACAGCGCTGATAAGTCGCCTGGGCACTCTTGAGCCCAAAAGGCATAGATACATAGCAGAAGGCTCCAAAGGGAGTTATAAAAGTTGTCTTCTCCTGGTCCTTAACTGCCATTTTAATCTGATGATAACCCGAATAAGCGTCCAGAAAACTCAAACGCTCACAACCCGCTGTAGCATCAATGATTTGATCAATATGAGGCAGAGCAAAAGGATCCGCTGGACAAGCCTTGTTCAAATCTGTGTAGTCCACACACATACGCCAAGTGCCATTCTTCTTAAGTACTAGCACCGGATTAGCCAACCATTCAGGATGAAATACTTCAATGATAAACCCAGCTGCCAAGAGCCTGGCTACCTCCTCACCAATGGCCTTGCGTCGTTCTTCATTGAAGCGGCGGAGAAACTGCTTGACCGGTTTAAACTTGGGATCGATATTAAGAGTGTGCTCAGCGAGTTCCCTCGGTACACCTGGCATGTCAGAAGGTTCTCACGGATGTCCCGGTTCTCACGGATGAACTCGATGAGCGCGCTTTCCTATTTCGGATCCAAGTTAGCGCTGATGCTAAACTGCTTGGATGAATCACCAGGAACGAAATCAACCAGCTTAGTCTCATCAGCCGATTTAAACTTCAAGGCCGGATCATGCTCTGTAGTTGGCTTTTTCAAAGAGGTCATATCCGCTGGATCAACATTGTCTTTGTAGAACTTCAACTCCTCTGTTGCACAAACCGACTCAGCATAAGCCACATCACCTTCTTCACATTCCAAAGCGATCTTATGGCTCCCATGTACCGTGATGTTCCCCTTATGACCCGGCATCTTGAGCTGCAGATAAACATAATAGGGCCTTGCCATGAACTTAGCATAAGCCGGCCGTCCAAACAAGGCATGATACGGGCTCTTGATTTTTACCACTTCAAAGGTCAATGTCTCTGATCTCGAATCATATCATCCCCAAAAGCAACCTCCAGAGTTATCTTACCAACTGGATACGCCGATTTACCAGGCACCACACCATGAAAAAGGTGTTTGACGGTTTAAAATTTTTATCTGTCAACCCCATGCGATGGAAGGTTTCATAATAAAGAATATTGATACTACTCCCTCCATCCATGAGCACCTTTGGTGAACTTATACCCTCTAACCTGAGGCGCCACCACCAATGCCAGATGACCCGAATTATCAACCCGGGGCGGATGATCCTCTCGACTCCACACAATGGGATGTTCAGACCAGCGCAAGTAACGGGGCACCGCCGGTTCAACGGAGTTCACTGCCCTTTTATGAAGCTTCTGATCGCGCTTGCACAGGCTAGTGGTGAAGACATGATACTGCCCACTATTCAACTACTTCGGGTTGCTCTGGTAACCCGACTGCAGCTGCTGCTGACTCCCCTGATGATGATAACCACCCTGGCTGCCCTGCCTGCCTTGATTGCCAAGTCCGCTTTGATTACCTTGAAATCCTGAGCCAGAACTGCCTCCACCATAGCCCGGCCCATGAGAACCGGGTCCTGAACCGCCGGACGGTCCATGATCATATCGGAAAAGACCCGAATTTTTGAACTCCCGCATAATAAAGCAATCCTTCCAGAGGTGCGTGGCTGGCCTTTCTCGCGACCCGTGCTTTGGGCAAGGTTGGTTTAACATGCGCTCAAGATTGGGACCTGATCCTCCACTCCGCGGGGCCGGTTTACCCTTACGACGCTGACCATTATCCTGCGTGTTGGTGTTAGCCACAAAATCTAAACTGTTATCCGCTTTACGCTTACCGCTGTTTCCATGACCCACCAGGTTATGCTGCTGCCCTTTGGTGTTGCCACTCTTCTTTCCCTTTCCCGGCTTTTCGTCGTCAGACTCAGGGTCCTTGGTACTATCAGAGTCGGCATACTTAACCAAAGCTGCCATAAGCGTCCGCATGTCATTGCATTGATGCTTGAGCCGTCCCAACTTCAGCTTCAGAGGCGCGAACCGACAATTGCCTTCCAACGTTAAAACTGTTGTATCAGCGTTGATGCGGTCCGATGAATGCAAGATTTCTGAAACCCGGCGCACCCAATGGGTTGTCGATTCTCCTTCCTCTTGGACACAGGCAGCTAAGTCCATAATTGACATGGGCTGCTTGCACGTTTCCTTGAATTTCTGGATAAACCGGGCCCTTAACTCGGCCCATGACCCAATGGAGTTAGCTGGCAAGTTTTTCAACCAAGTGCGAGCTATTCCCTCCAACATGATGGTGAAATATTTAGCACATGCCGCATCATCCACATCCAGCATCTTCATCGCCATCTCATAGCTTTCGAACCATGACTCAGGGGATAAGTCGGTAGTGTAATTGGGCGCTTTACGTGGACCCTTGAAATCCTTGGGCAGTTGTACATTATGTAAAGCCGGGGTGAGACACGACACCCCCAAAGAACTGGAGGTAACTCCTGGCTCTACCGAAGTTGTCGGACGAACCGAAGTAAGCTGACGACGGGTCGTGTACTGCGCCGCTAACTCGGCTTCTCGACGTGCTCTTCCTTGGTCCACCACGTTCTGAGCATCAACACCGCCACCCGCCAGATTGTGGCCACGAGGCGGATTACGATTCCGCGCACTGCTCGACACGGCCGGTTCATCCATATGCCTGCTATAACCCTGGCTTGGGCGAGGGGTGGAATGAATCCTCTCGCGGCTGTATGAATAGGCCTGCTACTAAGTCAAAGCTGTTTGAAGGAGCTCTCTAGCTCGTCGTGTTTCAGCTGCTACTGGACACTCGCCTTCGATCGGGAGAGCTGCCAATCGTGAAGCGGCAGCAACGATGTTGTCCAACGGCTCAGAGTAATGACCCGGAGGCGTTGAAACGTGCTGCGACAGGACATTGTTCTGATGAGGCGGATCCATCGTGCGTGGCTGAACCGGCGCCCCCGTTCCAGGTGCCTCCACCCGGTCTACCACTGGCTGGTTACTGGTTCCTGCTCCTGGCATGTTAAAGAGATTCCTTGCCTCATAAACCGGAGGCAGGTGAGACCGGTACCTTCTCGTCATGACATCATTTGACGCGCTCTGATCCAACATAAGCCGGTAAGCCTGTGCCTGCAACTCAGCCCGCTCCGCAGCCATCCTGGTCTCCTCAGTTGCCAGGTCTGCCTTGGCTAGAGTTATCTGATCCTTCACCTTTGCAATTTCCGTGTTATGCTCATCCTAATTCGCCAGGTTAACTTCTGCCGCCAGTAGCGTTACCAAAGCATCGAATAACTCCGACAAAACCTGAGCCGGCGGCCTCGCAGGGCCTCCTGCCCCCCTGCTGTCACTGGTGCTGACCCGGAGATCATCGCTGCTGCAGTCGAAGAGTGCTGTGCAGGCTGTGTACCGGCCATGAAGATTGCAACCCGGCTCGGTAGATCAAAGGGGTCCGAAATATTGTCGCCATCGGAACAGCCCCCAAACCGGTCATCCTGCAGTTGGTACAATGACTCGGTCTCTCCAGTAGACGACTCGTCATCACAGTAAACAACGGTTTCTCCACCAGACGCCGATCTAACCTCAGATTCCGCTCCGTGGATGACTCCCATGAAGGCACGCTTCATGGCAGGCTGAACCCGGGCGGGTCTCGCACGCTGAGCCGTTTCGACGATGTCGGTGCAGCTGTCCGGCTCAGGGCCCGGTTCGCAGATCTTGCCAATGAAAACGTGAATGCCGCCGAAGGGGACCCGCTACCCGTACTCAATTGAGCCGACCTCGGGGCCCCAGCCCACGTCGTCGATTAGAGCTTGCCGCGACGACTCTTGGTCAACTGGCCCATAGCGTATCCCTTGAGCCCTTCGAAGCTGCCCTCTAAGAACTCGAAACCATCGTGCGATAGCCCCACGGTGGGCGCCAACTGTCGTGGTTTTGTCACGGCAGATGTCCTAATGTAAGGACTTAGTCGTGGAGCCATCGCAACGTAGTTAACTTAAAGGGGTTAAAGCGGGAGAAAGGACGCAAGGAGTTTATACTGGTTCGGCCCCTTGCGGTGAAGGTAAAGGCCTAATCCAGTTGATGTGGAATTGCTAGGGTTTTGATGACCAGGGAGCGAATCCACTATGCCCGGCTCTCGAGTTGTTGTTTCTTGTCCCTAAACCGCCGCCGGGTCGTCCCTTTATATACACAGGTTGACACCCGGCGGTTTACAGAATCCCGAGGCCGGCTCATAAACATGTTCGGCTCGGTTTCTACCGTTTCCTATCTTACAACACAAGTTACATATCATATGGCGGTTTATGTCTACGGGCCCTAATCCGCTTTTGGGCCCTGGGCCTTCATGTTAGATCTCCTCCGTAAAGCGCCATACTCCTTGTCTTCATGGGCTTCAATATGAATAACTCATTATGGGTATAACCCGGCCCCTCCTGGCCGGTTTATACTCAGTAGTAATATCCCCAACAATCAAGATACAACATCAAACCCAAAAAACCTAATTCCAACGGTGGCGGAGGCGGTGTGCTGCATCGGCGTTGTCGTTGTCGTTCTCCAGGACGCCGTTCTTGAAGTCCTCAAGGCAGCACAAAATGTTCTTCACTTGGAAATCAAACATCCTATCCTCGCATGATTGACGGGCAGGCCATGGGAGGACGGCAACTTGCGGAGCTGCGAGGTAGCGGTCGACGGCGGCATCCCATGACGCTGAGGGGCGCCCGCACGGGCACTGGCGCGGCGGGTGCAGGCAAACGAATGGGGGCCGGCACCAAGATGGGTGAAGGGGCGCGCACGGGCTTGGGCGCTAGCGCTGGCATTTGCACGAGGTCGCGCAGGTCCACGGGGACCTCGCTGATGCCTGCAGCTTCAAGCGCTGTGATGGTGCTTGGCGACCATCCCGTCAATGCTACGGGGATGGTCGCTGGCGCGGGCGCAGGGATGGGACCTGGGACGGGCGCAGGGGTAGCAACCGTCGCGGCCAGCTCATTCATGGTTGTCGGCATTCTGGGAACCGGGGTACCCAGACTTGCCTGCGTGCGGCCCGTCGCGTGGCTCCATCGACAGCCTGGTACGGCCCATTGATAACCCACAAGTATAGGGGATCGTTTGTAGACTTCTTCGATAAATAAGAGTGTCGAACCCAACGAGGAGCTAAAGGCAGAACAAATATTCCCTCAAGTTCTATCGACCACCGATATAACTCTACGCACACTTGACGTTTGCTTTAACGAAAACAAGTATGAAACTATTTTCTAGGTGTGATGCTAGAACTACTTTGCAAGAATAAAACTATAAGTACTTTGCAAGATAATAAAAGTTAGGTGTTTAGAAAAAGGGTTTGTGTCAACAAGAAAGTTATTTGTCCCTAGGCAATCGATAACAAGTACCCGTAATCATTCTTGTAATTTTATATGAGGGAGAGGCATGAGCTAACATACTTTCTCTACTTGGATCATATGCACTTATGATTGGACCCCTAGCAAGCATCCGCGAGTACTAAAGATCATTAAGGTCATCAAACCCAACCATAGCATTAATTATCAAGTCCTCTTTACTCCCATACGTCATACCGCACTTACTCGGGTTTAAGCTTCTGTAACTCTCTCGCAACCCACCAAAAGCGAACCATGAACATATTGCAACACCATACAGTGGGGGCCCCTCACGTTTGTGCGAGAACGGAGGGCACCGTAGGACAGCACAATAAATAAAATATACAATCTTACCAACCAAGATCACGATTAACCCACAGGACAAAACGGATCTACTCAAACATCATAGGATAGCCAAATATCATTGGGAAATAATATATGGAGTTGAGCACCATGTTTAAGTAGAGATTACAGCGGGAGAAGGGGTGTTACACTGCTGCATAGAGGGGGAGAGAGTTGGTGTTGACGGTAGCAAGATTCTTGATGTAGATCGCCGTCCCAATCGTTGCCCCGGCGGCACTCCGGCGCCACCGGAAGAGAGGGGGAGAGAGCCCCCCTCCTTCTTCTTCTTCCTTGGCCTCCCCATAGATGGGAGGAGAGTTCCCCATCTGTTCCTTGGTCTCCATGGCAGCGGAGGGGCGGGAGCCCCTCCGAGATTGGATCTCCCTCTCTGTTCTCTTTTGTTTCGTGTTCCCCTGATCTGGCCAAAAACCGTTTCTTATATTCTGGGATGTGCTGAGGTTTTAACACGATTTTTTTCTGGATATAAGCTTCCTTGCACCCGAAGTAGAGCTCCAATCGACGCTCGAGGAGGGCACAACCCACCACCACATGCCAGGGGCCTCTAGCGCGCCCTGGTGTCTTGTGGGCTATGTGGGCCTTAGTTTGCGGTGATTCCAACTCCCAAAAATCACATATGTTCCAAAATAATTCTCGTAAAATTCTATTGCACTTGGACTTCGTTTGATATGGATACTCTGCGATACAAAAAACATGCAGAAAATAGGAACTGACACTGGGCACTGGATCAATAGGTTAGTCCAATAAATCATATAAAAAGTTGCCAAAAGTATGTAAAAGTTGTATAATATTGGCATGAAACAATCAAAAATTATAGATACGACGAGACGTATCAGCATCCCCAAGCTTAATTCCTACTCGTCCTCGAGTAGGTAAATGATAAAAAAGATAATTTTTGATGTGGAATGCTGCCTAGCATAAACTTGATCATATATCTAATCATCGCATGAATATTAAGACATAAGTGATTCAAAGCAATAGTTTATAATTTGACATAAAGACATCAATACTCAGGCATCCCAACAAACAATCATGTCTTTCAAAATATCAACGCTAAAGAAAGTTATCCCTACAAAATCATATAGTCTTGTCATGCTTTGTCTTCTTTACATAAAGTATTTATCATGCACAACCCCGATGACAAGCCGAGCAATTGGTTCATACTTTTTAACGCGCTTCAGCTTTTTCAACCGTCACGCAATACATGAGCGCAAGCCATGGATATAGCACTACGGGTGGAATAGAGTATGATGATAGGGGTAAATATAAAGAAGACAAAAAGCAAGAAAGTCTCACATCGACGCGGCTAACCAACGGGCTATGGAGATGCCCATCAATTGGTATCAACGTGAGGAGCAGGGATTGCCATGCGACAAATGCACTAAGAGCTAGAAGTGTATGAAAGCTCAATATGAAAACTAAGTGGGTGTGCATCTAATCCTATAATGAAAAATTCCCACTAGTATATGAAAGTGACAACATAGGAGACTCTCCATACGAAAAACATGGTGCTACTTTGAAGCACAAGTGTGGTAAAGGATACTAACAATGCCCCTTCTCTCTTTGTTTATTTCTTTTTTTCTTTCCTTTTCTTTCTTTTTTCTTTTTTTCCTTTTCTCTCATTGTCCGGAGTCTCATTCCGACTTGTGGGGTAATCATAGTCTCCATCATCCTTTCCTCACTGGGGCACTGCTCTAAAAATGAATAATGATGATCATCACACTTCTATTTACTTATAAGTCGAAAGAAATAAAAATTACAACTTGATACCTATGACAAAATATGACTATATGAATGCCTCTGGCAATGTACCAGGATGTGCAATGATCTAGCGTAACATGTATGAAAAATGATGAACGGTGGCTGAGCCACAACTACTATGTCAGCTATATCACTACTGCAGGATGGTCCAAACGCGACACTACGATCAGAGACCCTTCGACGAAACTGTGTGCGATGCCATAATCGCAAACGGTGGTGTAAAAAACCCGTCAAAAAAGGTGCAAAACATTTGCGACGACAGATGCATCAAACACGGTTTAGAATTTAGTTGCGTGTGCGATGCAGGGCATACGATTCAGCTCAATTAACTGTTTGGGATGAGGAGGAACAAAAGAAACAGGTAGCCAGATGAAGGCATGTGCGATATACAGCATACGGTTCACTGGGATGAACTGTGTGTGATTAGGAAACACAATGGAAACGGTTCAACTGAACAAGATGTGTGTGATACGCGGCAAACAGGTCCGTAATCAGAAATGTGTGCGTAGACCAATAATAACACAGACGATTGCTGCTAATAAGCCATGTGAATTGCTCTATCTATAGTAGAATAACATGTATATATATAACTGAAATAAACATCCAATTACATAAGTGACTATACAGATCATTCGCACACACCTCAACAAACAATTGCATGCATTCTAAAGTAGGAGAAACGACCGTCTAGACATCTACTTCTTGTGACGCTCCCTCCACTGCTATGTGGCTCGATCCCTTGTCTGGGTCAGGAAGAAGACAGTCCCTCATGTCAACGATCCTCCTGTACATATCGTAGCTTGTGTACGTGTCCATGGCCGCGTACTTGACATGTTGTTCATCCAGTCCCTCATGCCACACACTGTGCCACGCGTTCTTGTCCATATTGCTCTCTTCCTTCATCTTCGCGTAGTAGGGATCAATGATGGCCGAGCCAAGGTCAACCAGGGAGTTTAGTTTGTTTTTGTCGCTGCCCTAGACCTTGTAGTGGTGCTGGATGTTGACAAGATTCGGGCATTTGAAGTCCGAAACCTTGAGCGCTTTTAGATCGTTGGTGGTGTCCACAGTAGCGAAACTGTAGTCGGAGCTGTTGATAAACCTGGAGAAACGCTCGCAAGGCATTATGGCAAGGTGGTAGTGGTAGACGAGGACGTCATGTCGCACGCACAACTGGGCGACGGCAACCTTCTGATCATGCCCGGCACAACCGATGGTTTACTCGAGGTTGAAGCCGACCACTCGGTACATGTCCTCGGCAAGGAACTGCTCCATAGTTTGGATGGAGCTCTCCACCGAGATCGAATCGTTCGTGTACACCACCGAGATGGCCTTCCCCCTCACATGGGTGTCCACTATGTGATGCGTGGTGAAGTACCCGCCGTTGTCGTCGTCGGCCGCTGGGAGCGCCATTGGAACCGCCGGATGTCCTCTCTGTATGTGTCCTCGTGGGTGTGCTTATTGTGTCATGTGAGACGAGAGATGAAGGTAAATGGCTGTAGGAATAAAAGGGGGCCGGTCAGCATGGATTCTCGGCACGTCCGCATGGCTGTTTTTGCAGCGGGTAACTGCATCATCGCGCCGCGCCCGGTGCAACCACTTGCACACGAACGTGCGTGATCGTGCGTCGGCCCCAAACACTGGCAGCGCGCATGGAGGGACGAGGGCAGAGCACCCGGAGGGACGCGAGAGCAGAGCGCGCCGTGGCCGCCTGAACAGCAAGCAACCACACACATAGAGCAGTTGAACACGCAAGAAATGGTCGCCTACAAGCCGGCCGACAGTTGCGTCGCTGCATAGAGAACGGCCGTGTGCTACCACCTTTGTCTAGTCTATAGTCTCCTTTATATTCTGTGCCATACTTTGCCCTCAAATTCAACCAACAAATGTTAATGCATGTTTTAAAAGTTATATAATTGGAAACTATGTTCAAATACAAATCCAGCTATATAATCTTTGGCGACATGCATTCGTATTTTATTAGTTAAATCATACTTATAAACCAGGACGCGCGGTGGTACCGTAGGTAATTAAATCGCAAACGTTTTTTTATTAACCGTATGTGTACGTGGCCTTTCATCCTACTCTCGCATGTCTTGTCACCCCGCTGCCGCAGACGGCATACAGCGCAAGCTTGCGCAGCGCGTGGGGGCGTTCTTTCGGCCAAACGGTGGCGCCAATGAATCGTCGGTGAGCCCGTTCCCGCTTAACCTCGCAGGTTGCCACGCAAGCTTCCCGCCCGACTCGGTGAAATCACCCAAAATCCCAATGCTTACCGGCCTGCTATAAAAACCCTCACGGCCGGCGAGTCATGCGTCGCATTTTCCCCTCCCTCCCTATAGCTTATCTTGTCTGCTTCTCCCACATTCGCCAATGGCACCGGTCCGTCGTCGTCGCTCAGCCACTCCGCTGTCATCAGAGGACAACTCCAGCTGGGAGGCTACACCATGGCGCCGGTGCAGTCCCCGCGCGTAGTGTAGTGCGCATGGCATCCCTGTTGGGTGTCCGCGGAACACCCACCACACGCTCCGCCGCCGCTGCCCGTCGGCAGCTGTAGCTGGCCGCCGCTGCCGCCACACCACCGTCGAAAGCCAGGGCCATCGCCCGCTCCGCCGCCGCGGCCCAAAGGCGGGAGGTAGCCGTCGTGGCCGCCACCCCACTGCTGGCCACTATGGCCATCACCCGGTCTGCCACCGCGGCCCGAAGGCGGGAGGTGGTGGTCATGGCCGCCACCCCGTCGTCGGCCGCCGTGGCCGCCAGCCCACCATCGACTGTCGGGGTCATCACCCGCTCCGCCACCGCCGCCCGAAGGCGGGAGGCGGAGGTGGATGCCCGCATGTGCGTCAGCGACCTTGCGCGCTACACCGAGTTCCTGCGGGGGGAGGAGGAGCGCCTCATCGAGCACGCAAAGAACCTTACTGCCACCGTGGCCGTGACACACGCCGCCTCAGAGGCGAGGAATCAGGAGATCTACGAGGAGAACCACCGCTTCGAGAGGGGTCGTCTAGAGCGGCAGAGGGCGTTCGAGGTGAGCATCGCTAAAGCTGCAACAGTGGCAGGCACCGTATTGCGGTTGCCCAGCTCATCGGTAGGCTCCTCCTCCTCTGCCTCTTACTGAGCGCGCTCAGCAGAGGAGAGGCAGTAGTAATAGTAGTAGTAGTAGTAGTAATAGTAATAGTAATAGTAGTAGTAGTAGTAGTAGTAGTAGTAGTAGTAGTAGTAGTAGTAGTAGTAGTATTTAGGGGCTATTTTGTTCAGTTCATCTGACTATAGATGTGGTGGAACTGTACAACGTACTTAAAATTAGCTACTATATATAGTTGAACTAGCTATTTCAATACGTGGTTGGCAACAATTGGGGAAAAGTTTGGTCGGTTCAGCTGTCGTGTTGAACTGTTTGTGTAAATTAAGAACGACTCCTTAATCTATGGATGAAATCTATGCTTAATTACTGAATTTTAGTTGCAAAAATTAGATACTGCCAGTGTTTTTTAGCTTCATATTTTGACAAATCGCAGTGTTACAAGGATTGACAAATCTTACCAAATTATTTCTACGTGGTTGCACACGGGTCATCCAAAACAACCGTTTGCGTTGAACGGATGCACAAATTCTGCGCTGCTCTAACTTTGCATACGGGTATTCTATCTAAAACGTTTGCGACCAAGAGCTGCAAAAATCCCGCTCGGCACATTTTCTCTTGGGTTCATGGGGAAGCTGTCGGTTTGCATACGGGTGTTCTAACTAAAACCTTTGCGATGAGTTTTTTATATTTAAAAACCGAATTAAACTGCGGCTTGGGCGCCAGAGGATGCGAGCAAGGCGGGCGGCCATGGAAGTCAAAGGGCTCGCTTCCCAGTGAGCCCGCGCAGCATACAGCTCGCACGCTTCACGGTGAGCCTACGCATTTGAGGATAGCTTGCACGCCTCTCGGTCAGCTTGCGCACCGGACGGCGCTCGCACGCCTCCCGTTCAGTCAAGGTCAAGCAGTTGTCCGCACGGCACCTCCTACAGCCATTAAAACCAAGACACGTGGCATCACGTGAATGGTTAAGAGAACGCACACGGTTTGAGATATTAAAGTGGTAGCTGTTTTTTCAAAATGCCTTTGTTGGCTATCATTATTTGAGTGCACCTTCTCTCAAAATGGACACGAAAAATACCACAGCATGTCGAGTGTCATTCCATGATAGAATGCCAAGTTTCATGAATTTCAGATGACTTTTGGATTTACTAGAATTTAAAAATGAAGCACTCAACGTTTTGCCGGCAATCAACGGTGCCCTGGTGTTTGAAATTCATTCCCATTTCTTGCAAGTGACCTAAGCATGCACCCAAGGACACGGATTTGATTTCAACCAATTTATATTCACCGGAGCATGTGCATGTAGTTCAAATTTGAATTATGCACATAAATGCATTGAAAACTCAGTTAATGCATAAAATGTCCAAACGAACCCCGAAAAATCACAAAAATTGACACAACACTCCTGTTGTTCTATGTTCACACAAGAAAAAATTTGAAAGCAATAAGAGGCAATGGATATCGTTTCGTCCCAAAAGGTGGGACGTTCCCTACCGAAACCATCATGCTTGTTGTGAGAAGCTCTGGTTTGTGAGAAGCATATACCCAATCTTGCCCTAAATGGGACAAAAATTTTACGACGGCATGTTGATGCCGCATGATAGCATGCCAAGTTTCATGAATTTCAGACAAGTATTGGATTTACTAGAATTTAAAAACCAGGCATCTCAATGTTTTGCCGCAATCAACGGTGCCCTGGTGTTTGAAATTCATTCTCATTTCTTGAATGGGACCAAAGCATGCAACCAAGGACACATATTTGATTTTTCAACCAATTTAAATGCACTAGACCATGTGCCTGTCGTTCAAATTTGAATTATGCACATAATGCATTGAAAACTCAGTTAATGCATAAAAATGTCCAAAAGAACCCTGAAAAATCACAAAAAATGACACAACACTCCTGTTGTGCTATGTTGACACGAGAAATTTTTTGGAAGCAATAAGAGGCAATGGATATCATTTCGTCCCCAAAGGTGGGACGTTCCCTACCGAAACCATCATAATTGTTGTGAGAAGCTCTGGTTTGTGAGAAGCATATACCAAAACCTGTGCCAAATGGGACCAAAATTTTACCACGGCATGCTGATGCCGCTCCATGATAGAATGCCAAGTTTCATGAATTTCAGATGAGTTTTGGATTTACTAGAATTTAAAATAAAGTATCTCAATGTTTTGGCGGCAATCAACGGTGACATGGAGTTTGAAATTCATTCCCATTTCTTGCATGGGACATAAGCATGCACACAAGGACACATATTTGATTTTTCAACCAATTTATATGCACTGGAGCATGTGCATGTAGTTCAAATTTGAATCATGCACATAAATGCATTGAAAACTCAGTTAATGCATAAAAATGTCCAAACGAACCCCGAAAAATCCCAAATATTGACACAACACTCCTGTTGTTCTATGTTGACACGAGAAAAAATTTGAAAGCACTAACAGGCAATGGATATCGTTTCGTCCCCAAAGGTGGGACGTTCCCTACCGAAACCATCATGCTTGTTGTGAGAAGCTTTGGTTTGTGAGAAGCATATCCCCAAACCTGCCCCAAATGGGAAAAAAATTACCACGGCATGTTGATGCCGCTCCATGATAGCATGCCAAGTTTCATGAATTTCAGACAAGTTTTGGATTTACTAGAATTAAAAAACCAGGCATCTCAATGTTTTGCCGACAATCAACAGTGCCCTGGTGTTTGAAATTCATTCCCATTTCTTGCATGGGACCTAAGCATGCACCCAAGGACACAGTTTTGATTTTTCAACCAATTTATATGCATTGGAGGATGTGTGTGTAGTTCAAATTTGAATTACGCACATAAATGCATGGAAAACTTAGGTAATGCATAAAAATGTCCAAACGAATCCCGAAAAATCACAAAAATTGACACAACACTCACGTTGTTCTATGTTGAAACGAGAAATTTTTTGGAAGCAATAAGAGGCAATGGATATCGTTTCGTCCCCAAAGGTGGGACGTTCCCTACCAAAACCACCATGCTTGTTGTGAGAAGCTCTGGTTTGTGAGAAGCATATACCCAAACCTGCCCCAAATGGGACAAAATTTTTACAACGGCATGTTGATGCCACTCCATGATAGCATGCCAAGTTTCAAGAATTTCAGACGAGTTTTGGATTTACTAGAATTTAAAAACTAGGTATCTCAATCTTTGCGGCCGAGTGACGGTGGTAGGGTGTTTGATATTCATTCCCATTTCTTGCATGGGACCTAAGGACGCAGCCAAGGACACGGATTTGAATTTTCAACTAATTTATATGCATTAGAGCATGTGCCTGTAGTTCAAATTTGAATTATGCAGATGAATGCATAGAAAACTCAGTTAATCTATAAAAATGTCCAACCGAACCCCGAAAAATCCCAAAAATTGACACAACACTCCTGTTGTTCTATGTTGACACTAGGAAAAAATTTGAAATCGAGAAGAGGCAACGGATATCGTTTCGTCCAGAAAGGTGAAACGTTCCCTACCGAAACCATCACACTTGTTGTGAGAAGCTCTGGTTTATGAGAAGCTTATACCCAAACCTGCCCCAAATGGGACATAATTTTTACCACGGCATGTTGATGCCGCTCCATGATAGCATGCCAAGTTTCATGAATTTTGGACGAATTTTGGATTTACTAGAATTACAAAAGCAAGTACGTCGACGTTTGCCGGAGAGCCACTGTGCCGTGGTGTTCGATTTTCATCCCCATTTCATGGATGGGAGATAAGCATAAACCCATGGACACATATATGATTTTTCAACACATGTTGGTGCACTGGAGCATGTGCATGTAGTTTAATTTTGAATTGTGCACCTGAAATGGCTAGAAAACCAATTTAATCTATAAAATGTTCAAACAAACCCTGAATAATTCCTATTCTTTTACGACACACATATAGTTGCATCTTCACTCCAGATAAAAGGTCTAGCAATTCAAACACCATCCATTGCCGCTGTGACCCCATTATGTAATTCAAATCAAGATGAAAAATCAGGTAGATCACACACAGTTTATTATCACCAACCGTGTGAGATACAACACAAAATATCCTGAAGCACCGTCGGTGTATAGTACGCCTATGGCTTACGCGAGAAGGTGCGTCAGCTACAGTCCACAGCCGACGTCTCAAGCACACCAGCTCGCTCCCCAAATATCATTTCACTGTTCAATCGTCACCAGTGAAAGATGGGCACATGGACCCGCGTCGTGAGGGCAACTTTGGTGGCCCACTCCGGCGAGAGCGCGGCTGTAGCAGCCATGCGCGTGCTAACAAGGTGCATGAGCGTGGCCGCAGTCTGCAACCGGGCGGCAAAGGCAGCCCAAACGGCCGCTGTTGCTTCTCAGGTGGCGGAACCAACATCTGCCTCCGGGATAGCAACTGGCGAGAGCGGCACAGCAGCTGTCCGTTCCGCAGCGGTGGCCTTAGCCCTGATGGAGGTCGCCCATGACCATGTCGAGGCCGCCCACACCCAGCTCCTGGCGGTCATCGGACAAATCAAACGAAGCTTCTTCGACAATGGTCGGCAACCCACGGCCGAAGAGCTGGCAATCGTCGAGAGCGTTCGAGCAGTCGTCCGTTCCTCTGCCGCATACCTTGCGACGACGGAGCCCGTCCAAGCCCAGATCGCAAGCTACACATGGAGGCGGCGGCAGAGATTGACGAGCACCAGCCGTAGTAGTACTCTTTGTTTTGTTTAATTAAGAGCGTCGGTCTTTAATTTGTTAGAGTAATGTTTAGGTCAGCTAGCTCTGTTTAATTGCTGAACTTGCTCGATTAAGAAGTGTGGATGTGCTGTAGTCTCCTTTATGTACCCAAATTATGCAATGATGTGGATGACCACTGTAACCATGGAAATTCGAACCAAAACTTTTGACGTTCAAACTCATCACACATGAGTGAAGCTATCTGAATCGTTTGTGATGTTCACATATCGTACACAGTTCTGAATAAGGGACCGTGTCTGATGACACTTTGCGTGCCAGTTTTCTGGCTGAAGCAATTCCTAATTTTCGGCTTCCACGGAAATATCTACCTCCCCGCCCCCTCCCCTTACCAAAAGCCAAATTGTCCCTCTTTCCACCTTCCTCTCCAAGTTGAAACCTTCAGTCCTTGCTTGCAGCGCCGCCTCCTCGTCGGCGACCCTCCTTCATGCTGCTCGGCCTCGTCTATCCAGGCAGGTAATCCACACCCGACCCCATCCTCCTCCTCCTTCCACATCCACATGCCCCGACCGCCGGCGCGAGCGCGACACCTTCCGCCCAAATCACCGACCACTCCACCAAATAAGCGCCGCCCTAAGCCATGGTGCACGCAGTATAGCCAGGATCTTAAGGAGCATTTGGCAGCGGAGAAGAGCTGAGTTGTCAATTCAACTACACCTGAAGATTAATTATCTGCAGCAAGTGATCATTAGCAAAGTAGTATGATAGTTTTGATAGTAGTGACAGCAGCAAGAGTAACAGTATCAGTGATAGTAGTAATTTTGTGGCAAGTGCAACAGTAACAGCAGCAGTAGTAACTTAGCAAGAACAATATAGGATAAATTCGTAGGCATTGGATCGGTGACTTGTTGGATGATATTCATCATGTGACAGTTATAACCTAGGGCGATACGGCACTGGCTCCAGTTCATCGATATAATGTAGGCATGTATTCCGTAAATAGTCATACGTGCTTTATTAAAATAACTTGCATTACATCTTTTGTCCTACCCTCCCGTGGCAGCGGGGTTCATATTGGAAACTAAGGGATATTAAGGCTTCCTTTTAATAGAGAACCGGAACAAAGCATTAATGCATAGTGAATACATGAACCCCTCAAACTACAGTCATCACCGGGAGTGGCCCCGGTTGTTGTCACTCCGGGGTTGCCGGATCATAACACGTAGTAGGTGACTATAACTTGCATTAAGCATTAACAAAACTAACTCAATTACATGATGAATCTCATCCAACTCCTCACCGACCAGCGAGCCTATGAAGGAATTACTCACTCCCAGTGGGGAGCATCATGGAATTGGCGATGGAGATGGGTTGGTGATGTCGAAGAACGAAGCTCCCCCTCTCCGGAGCCCCAAACGGACTCCAGATCTGCCCTCCCGAGGAAGAACAGGGCTTGGCGGTGGCTCCGTCTCATGGAACTTGATAATTCTTTCTCCTTGATTTTTTTCTGGAATAATGTGATTTTATAGTATCAGGGGGGCGTCAGCGGGGCCACCAGGTGGGTACAACCCACCTGGGTGCGCCAAGAGAGGGGGCGCACCCTGGTGGGTTGTGCCCACCCAGGTGCCCCTCTCCAGCAGGTCTTGGCTCCAGAAACTCTTATTATTGATATAAAAAATCCTCGCAAAGTTTCGTTCCATTCCGAGAACTTTTATTTCTGCACAAAAACAACACCATGGTAGTTCTCCTGAAAACAGCGTCAGTCCGGTGTTAGTTTCATTCAAATCATGCAAATTAGAGTCCAAAACAAGAGGAAAAGCATGCGAAAAAGTAGATACGTTGGAGACGTATCAATTATCTATTTACTTTTATTGTTGTGTCATCACCTTCTAAAATAAGCGCCAGAACCTGAGAGCCCTGCTGTGATGCTGATGCATTGTGTGTAGATAATGTTGGGTGCATCATGAGTGGATCTTTTCTACCATGAATTACAATGTTTAGTCGCTGCTTGAACTTTGGAGGTGCCTTGCATTTATGTTTTGCGGTCTCAGAAAGGGCTAGCGAGATACTACTATTGTGATATTATATCATGGTTGTTTTGATAACGTGTTGCTGTTTGAGATATCTTATTATTGATTGCTAGCTGATTATGTCATTGATATGAGTTAATATAATTTTTAAGAGTTATTGTCGACATGGTTAGTTATAATATTGGCTAAAAACCTGGGTGTTGTTTAAGCTTATTTAGAAGTTTTTCTTTTTCACTTTCAGTTTATCAACTGAATTGCTTGAGGACAAGCAAAGGTTTAAGCTTGGGGGAGTTGATATGTCTCCAACGTATCTACTTTTCCTAACGCTTTTCCTCTTGTTTTGGACTCTAATTTGCATGATTTGAATGAAACTAACCAGAACTGACGTTGTTTTCAGTAGAACTACCATGATGTTGTTTTTTTTGCAGATTTTTTTCTCACAATGGAACAAAACTTTGCGAGAATTTTTTATATAATAAAAGAGAATTTCCGGAGCCAAGAACCACCGGAGGAGGGCACCTGGGTGGGCACAACCCACCAGGGCGCGCCCCCCCTCCAGGCACGCCCAGGTGGGTTGTCCCCACCTGGTAGCCCCGCAGACCCTGAAACCGACGCTATAAAATCCTAGTTTCCTGAAAAAATCAGGGAGAACAAATTATCGCGTTCCACGAGACGGAGCCGACTCCATCTCCTGTTCTTCATTGGGAGGCCAGATCTGGAGTCCGTTTGGGCTCCAGAGACGGGGATCTTCGATCTTCGTCATCACCAACCCTTCTCCATCGCCAATTCCATGACACTCCCCACCGGGAGTGAAATTCCTTCGTAGGCTCGCTGGTCAGTGAGGAGTTGGATGAGATTCATCATGTAATCTAGTTAGTTTTTTAGGGCTTGATCCCTAGTATCCACTATGTTCTGAGATTAATGTTGTTGTGACTTTGCCATGCTTAATGCTTGTCACTTTGGGCCTGGGTGCCATGATTTCAGATCTGAACCGTTTATGTTATCACCATTATATCTATGTTCTAGACCCGATCTTGCAAGTTATAGTCACCTACTACGTGTTATGATCCGGCAACCCCGGAGTGATAATAGTCGGGACCACTCCCGGTGATGACCGTAGTTTGAGGAGTTCATGTATTCACCGTGTGTTAATGCTTTATTCCGGTTCTCTATTAAAAGGAGGCCTTAATATCCCTTAGTTTCCAATAGGACCCCGCTGCCACGGGAGGGTAGGACAAAAGATGTCATGCAAGTTCTTTCCATAAGCACGTATGACTATTTACGGAATACATGCCTACATTATATTTATGAACTGGAGCTAGTGTTGTATCGCCCAATGTTATGACTGTCACATGATGAATATCATCCAAGAAATCACCGATCCAATGCCTACGAATTTCCTTATATTGATCTTGCTAAGTTACTACTGCTATCGTTACTGTTGCACTTGCTACAAAATCACTGCTATCACTGTTACCGTTACTATTGCTGCTGCCACTATTAATCAAACTATCATACTACTTTGCTACTGATCACTTTGCTGCAGATAATTAATCTCCGGGTGTGGTTGATTTGACAACTCAGCTGCTAATACTTACAAATATTCTTTGGCTCCCTTTGTGTCGAATCTATAAATTTGGGTTGAATACTCTACCCTCGAAACTGTTGTGATCCCCTATACTTGTGGGTTATCAACTCCCCTAGCGTTTCTGGAATATTTGTGAATTTATATGGCGAAGAGGCGGTGCAGGAGGTCTCCGTGGGGGGCACAACCCCCCTGGGCGCGCCCTGGTGGGTTGTGCTCCTCACGGGCCTCCCCTCTGGTGCTTTCTTGGCCCACTAGGTATCTTCTGGTCCAAAAGAATGTCCAAAAAGTTTGCTGTGTTTGGACTCCGTTTGGTACTGATATTCCGCGAAGTAAAATACAAGGAAAAACAGCAACTCGGCCTGGGCTCTATGTCAATAGGTTAGTCCCAAAAATGATATAAAGTTGCTATAAAATGATGGTAAAACATCCAAGAATGATAATATATCCGCATGGAACAATAAAAAATTATAGATACATTGGAGATGTATCAAGCCCACTCTTGACTGCCTCATGATTAAGGGTTGGCACGGCGTCTGTGCTCGGGTCCATGCCTGCAACGTTGATAAATCCAAGCGACCGTGCTCTATCTTGCAGGCCAGCTCCCGTGCACGTCACCTCCCGGGGTCATTGGTGCCTTGTCCCCGCATGAGCTCATCGAGGGGAGGTGACTAAGGGCGCACGACTTAGTTCGTACAACCGCAATTTTGGTGCTTCGCCACCGCGGGAGCCGCGCGCCGAGTATTCTTCCTTAGGTTATTGCATGAGAAGACTTGGCATGATGTTTGTGCTCGGGTCTGTCCCTGCAGCATTGATAATCCCAAGCGACTGAGCTCTATATGGCGGGCCCGCCCCGTACACATCACCTCCTATGGGTCCTTGGTGTCTTGCCTTCTCATGCGATAACCTCTGGGCGCTCCCAACTCAGGTCTCACAAGCTCTCTACGCGCCAAAAATCTAGGCGCAACCCGCCTTGAGGCAGGACCTCCTAAGCCCCACGCTGGCTCACGAGCGTCTAGATACACCTCCTCAAAGTTCTACCGTGCCAGCGACGCATACGAATGAACAGGGCTATACACGCCCGGAGCCTCTAGCGCAGAGCTCCCTACCCACGCCCAGTGGAAGCCCCATGCTCTGCGCTGGTGGATCCGGTCGCAATACGACCATGCCCACGCCCAGTGGAAGCCCCATTCTCAGAGTTGGCGGATCCGATCACAATACGACCATGCCCACGCCTAGTGGAAGCCCCATGCTCTGCGCTGGTGGATAAACAACTGAGGGCGCCCTATGGGTTGCATGAACCTCAGGATGTCCTCTCGGCTCTCCAGCAACAGCCCTCATAGCCTTCCCCTTGGTCTCACGCGAGCGGGGGCTGGACATGGCACGTGTGCTTGGGCCAATCCCAGCTGCGCCGGGGAACCCAAGGAGACGGGTTCTAGCTCGCGGGCCTGCCCCCACGCATGTCACATCACCAAGGTCCTTGATCTCTAGTCTTCTCGCATTCCCCCCAGGCGCAAGCTGATGAGAAAAAGGTATGAAGGGCCCCGGGTTAACCTCGTCGTCGCCCATGTTCCCTCCATGCAAGCCACTTGCACATCAAGGGGGACCCCTGAGCATCGCGACTCAGGAGCCTCACTAGTCCCGTAGCCCTTCGCCTCTTGGCTTTGTCTTGGCATCGTGACCTGACATTCCAATGGTGGCCGAGGTGTTGGGGTGATACGTCTCCGTCGTATCTATAATTTTTGATTGTTCCATGCCAATATTATTCAACTTTCATATACTTTTTGGCAACTTTTTATACTATTTTTGGGACTAACATATTGATCCAGTGCCCAGTGCCAGTTCCTGTTTGTTTCATGTTTTATGTTTCACAGAATATCCATATCAAACAGAATCCAAATGGGATAAAAAAGGACGGAGCTTATTTTTGGAATATTTGGAAAATTCCGGAAGAAGAATCAACGCGAGACGGTGCCCGAGGTGGCCACGAGGCAGGGGGCGCGCCTGCCCCCCTGGGCGCGCCCCTGACCCTCGTGGGCCACCCGTAAGGCGGTTGATGCCCTTCTTCGGTCACAAGAAAGCTATTTTTTTGGTAAAAAATCACGGCGAAGGTTTCAGTCCAATCGGAGTTACGGATCTCCATATATATACGAAACGGTGAAAGGGCAGCAGAACAGAACGCATAAACAGAGAGAGACAGAGAGACAGATCCAATCTCGGAGGGGCTTTCGCCCCTCCCAAGCCATGGAGGCCAAGGACCAGAGGGGAAACCCTTCTCCCATATAGGGAGGAGGTCAAGGAAGAAGAAGACGAAGGGGCCCCCTCTCCCCTTCTCTTCCGGTGGCGCCGGCACACAGCCTTGGCCATCATCATCACCAACTCTTCCCCCCTCTATGCAGCGGTGTAACCTCTCTCTTACCCGCTGGAATCTCTACTTAAACATGGTGCTCAATGCTATATATTATTTCCCAATGATGTATGGCTATCCTATGATGTTTGAGTATATCCGTTTTGTCCTATGGGCTATTTGATGATCAAGATTGGTTTGAGTTGCATGTTTTATTATTGGTGCTGTCCTATGGTGCTCTCCGTGTCGCGCAAGCGTGAGGGATTCCCGTTGTAGGGTTTGCAATATGTTCCTGATTTGCTTATGGTGGGTGGCGTGAGTGACAGAAGCACAAACCCGAGTAAGTAGGTTGTTTGCGTATGGGATAAAGGGGACTTGATGCTTTAATGCTATGGTTGGGTATTACCTTAATGATCTTTAGTAGTTGTGGATCCTTGCTAGAGTTCCAATCATAAGTGCATATGATCCAAGTAGAGAAAGTATGTTAGCTTATGCCTCTCCCTCAAATAAAATTGCAATAATGGTTACCGGTCTAGTTATCGATTGCCTAGGGACAAATAACTTTCTCGTAACAAAAAGCTCTCTACTAAAACTAATTTAGTTGTGTCTTTATCTAAACAGCCACTAGCTTTTATTTGTGCGCTCTTTATTTTCTTGCAAACTTATCCAAAAACACCTACAAAGTACTTCTAGTTTCATACTTGTTTCTGGTAAAGCGAACGTCAAGTGTGCGTAGAGTTGTATCGGTGGTCGATAGAACTTAAGGGAATATTTGTTCTACCTTTAGCTCCTCGTTGGGTTCGACACTCTTACTTATCGAAAGAGGCTACAATTGATCCCTTATACTTGTGGGTTATCAAGACCTTTTTCTGGCGCCGTTGCCGGGGAGCAATAGCGTGGGGTGAATATTCTCGTGTGTGCTTGTTTGCTTTATCACTAAGTAATTTTTATTTGCTGTTCTTAGTTGTTTTCTATCTTTAGTTATGGGTAGGAAACGCAAAATACCAAAAACATTAGTTGTACCTACTGAACCAATGGTTGAAGAACCACTCAAAACCAATCACACTCCTGAAGCTTATTACTTGGATCATCTTCGATCCCTATGTGCTCGTGCTGAAACCCCAACTAGCTTAGTTGAGGGCAAATCTTTAGATGAGCATGCCTATTATGTGCGACACCGTATATCTGAAAAACGGAAACTTTTGCTGGGTCAAATTCATCGTTTGCAATGCTATGCTTGGAATTTATGTTATATATATGATTTTACTTGTTGTTCTGAAAACCCTAAGAAACACCTTCCCTACCAATGTGAGTTTAGTGATAATGGAATCGTATCTTCGTATGCTAAGGGTGTTTACAATTACTATGATGTTCAACAAATTGAAGAATTTGTTGCTTTTAAGGGTGCTTATGAAATTGCTTCTTTGATTGAAAAGTATGGTGCTACTCTTTACAAATCTGAAAATCTTGCCATACTTAAATATTGCTATGATAATTATGCTTCTAATGCCTATGTTGAACCATATATTGAGGACTACTCCGCTGTCCAAGAAGAGACTAATATTTTGCAGGAGTCTATGGAAGAAGAAATTATTGAAACTGTGAGCTCATTGGATGAAAAAGATGATGAGGAGAGCGAAGAACAAAAGGAGGAAGAGCGGATTAGTTACCCGTGCCCACCTTCTAATGAGAGTAACTCTTCAACTCATACATTGTTTAATTTCCCTTCGTGCTTACCGAAGGATGATTGCTATGATGATTACTATGATCCCGTTGATTCTCTTGAAATATCCCTTTTTGATGATGCTTGTTATGCTTGTGGCCTAGATGCCAATATGAATTATGCTTATGGAGATGAACTTGCTATAGTTACTTATGTTAAACATGAAATTTTTGCTATTGCACCCACACAGGATAGTCCTATTATCTTTTTGAATTCTCCAAACTACACTATATCGGAGAAGTTTGCACTTATTAAGGATTACATTGATGGGTTGCCTTTTACCGTTACACATGATGATTTTAATAGATATAATATGCATGTGCTTGCTGCTCCTACTTGCAATTATTATGAGAGAGGAACTATATCTCTACCTCTCTATGTTTCCCATACGCTAAAATTGCAAGAAACTGCATATACTAGGCATTGCCCTTTACTAGGTGCGCATGAATTGTTCTTTTATGACATGCCGATGCATAGGAAGAGAGTTAGACTTCGTCATTACATGATATATGCTACTTTGTGCTCACTACTAAATTACAAATCATTGCTAATTAAAATTGGCTTTGATATACCTTGGGATCCGGGTGGATTCACTACTTGAGCACCATATGCCTAGCTTAATGGCTTTAAAGAAAGCGCTGCTAGGGAGACAACCCGGAAGTTTTAGAGGGTCATTTATTTCTGTTGAGTGCTTTCATATAGTTTAAAACAACAAAAATAAAGAGGGGAACCCAAAACTTTTTCAAAAAGAAAAGTGAAAGTGAGAAAGACAAGCATTGTTGAAGTGGGGGAGCTCCTTGAACTTTGTTCATGCTCACGGAAACTTTGTGAACCTTGATTACAGAAACTTTTCAACAAAAATAATTATCCCCTTGTACAATTCCATTGTATTATAAAAATAATGTGCCAAGGTTTGCCTTTTAGGATGTTTACAATACTTGTTGGTTTGTACGGTGCAGGACAGAAACTTTGGCTGTAGTGCGCGATTTTTTATTTTTTACTGGAACGTCAAATGGTTCTGATTCTTTCTGCAATGTCTTTCTATACAAATGTTTTATTTTTCCTAATTTTTGAAGAATTTTTCAAGTATCAGAAGTATGGTGAATGTTCAGATTCTTACAGACTGTTCTGTTTTAGACAGATTCTGTTTTTGATGCATAGTTTGCTTGTTTTGATGAAACTATCAATTTATATCAGTGGAGTAAGCCATGAAAAAGTTACATTACAGTAGACAAAATGCAAAAACAAAATATGAATTTGTTTGCAACAGTACTTAGAGTAGTGATTTGCTTTATTATACTAACGGATCTTACCGAGTTTTCTGTTGAAGTTTTGTGTGGATGAAGTGTTCAATGATCGAGAAGGTCTCGATATGAGAAGAAGGAAGAGAGGCAAGAGCTCAAGCTTGGGTATGCCCAAGGCACCCCTAGTAAATATTCAAGGAGACTCAATCGTCTAAGCTTGGGGATGCCCCGAAAGGCATCCCCTCTTTCCTCAACAAGTATCGGTATGTTTTCGGATTCGTTTCATTCATGTGATATGTGCAAATCTTGGAGCATCTTTTGCATTTAGTTTTCACTTTTCTTTTATGCACCATGCTAGTATGAGATGGTCCTTGGTTGATTTATAGAATGCTCTTTGCACTTCACTTATATCTTTTGAGTATGGCTTTATAGAATGCTTCATGTGCTTCACTTATATAATTTGAAGTTTGGATTGCCTGTTTCTCTTCACATAGACAACCGCCATTTGTAGAATGCTCTTTTGATTCACTTATATTTGTTAGAGCACGGACATATCTTTTGTAGAAAGAATTAAACTCTCTTGCTTCACTTATATCTATTTAGAGAGATGACAGGAACTGGTCATTCACATGGTTAGTCATAAAATCCTACATAAAACTTGTAGCTCATTGAATATGATATGTTTGATTCCTTGCAATAGTTTTGCGATATAAAGATGGTGATATTAGAGTCATGCTAGTGGGTAGTTGTGGATTAGTAGAAATACTTGTGTTGAGGTTTGTGATTCCCGTAGCATGCACGTATGGTGAACCGTTATGTGATGAAATCGGAGCATGATTTGTTTATTGATTGTCTTCCTTGTGAGTGGCGGTCGGGGACGAGCGATGGTCTTTTCCTACCAATCTATCCCCCTAGGAGCATGCGCATAGTACTCTGTTTCGATGAATAATAGATTTTTGCAATAAGTATGTGAGTTCTTTATGACTCATGTTGAGTCCATGGATTATACGCACTCTCACCCTTCCATCATTGCTAGCCTCTTCGGTACCGTGCATTGCCCTTTCTCACCTCGAGAGTTGGTGCAAACACTAAAAAAAATACACTTCCGTGATGATACATGTTTGTCACAGTAGGTCGTGTTTTCTGTCATGCATGCACATCCATGACAAATTTATGACAGAATCAAGATAGTCATACCTGTTCTGTCGTACAAGTGTTCCATGACATTGCCAAAATTATCATCACGGAAGTGTCCACTTCCATGACGATAAATCATGCATCACAGAAGTGCTTTCGTCAAGGGTGACCGACACGTGGCATCCACCGTAACGGAATGCCGTTAAGCTATCGAGTCGGATTTTGGATCCGATAACCCGTTAACCGCCACGACCAATGCCGATTTTCCACATGTAAAATTCTCATTGGCTGACGGATCCACGCGTCAGCTCCGCGGTTGCATAGGTGTCACTCATCCAACGGTCGAGATGGGCCTATGATATGTTGACACGTGGACCGGCCCAAAAGTGGCCCACAAAGTTGAAATGGGCCGGCCCAACCGAAGGACCATAAGATTTAGCGGACCATAATGGGCTGGCCCAGCTAAAGGCCCACAAAATTTAGCGGACCATAATGGGCCGGCCCAGCTAAAGGCCCACACGATTTTGCAGACCATAATGGGCCGGCCCAGCTAAAGGCCCACAAGATTTTGCGGAACACAATGGGCCGGCCCAGCTAAAGGCCCACAAGATTCTGCAGACCATAATGGGCCGGCCCAGCTAAAGGCCCAACATTCTCTGTCAAATCGGCCCGTCAACGGCCTGTCCTAAACTTGTCATCAACGCGGCCCATGTTCACTTCTGGCCAGTTAACAGTCCGCTAAGTAATTGGGCCGAATTACGGCCCGGTGTATTTCCGGCCTGTTAAAGGTCCGGCTTCATTTGGGCCCATTTACAGGCCATCAAAACTTTCGGCCCATAAACGACCGTGAAGGATTTGGGTCATATTCGGCCATGTCTGACATTCGGCCTGGTAGAGGCCCACTATAGCTTTGGGCCACTTTCGGCCTGTTGTCATTTTCGGCCTGTTAATGCCGGACGTAAACCATGGGCCATATGTGGCCCAACGTCATATCGGGCCCATTAACGGCCCATATAAAAATGACGATAATCTAGCCCGACCGAAGTTCCGGACTATTAAAGGCCCGTGTATTAGGTCGGCGCATTTACGGCCCGTCCGAATTTCGGCCTGTCAAAGATCCGCATCGTAAATGGGCCACCATTTCAGCCTGCTAAGTCCAGTGGGTTATTTGGCACAATCAGGGCCCAATCTCACTTTCGGTCTATTAAAGGCCCATGTTTTTTATGGGCTCGAGATATTTACACCTGTAAACGGCCTATTTTTACTGAGGACCTTAATTATGTTTAGGCCTGTTAAAGGCCCACTATGGGCACAGGCCTACCAGAAAAATATGAAAGCTTATGCTGATTTAGGCCCAGATATTTTTAGTGGGCTACATGCCAATTTCGGCCCGTAATCGTTTTTAGCCCAATTGGAATGGGCCCGACGAATGTTGGTATGTTGGGCTCCTACGAAGCTTTCGGCCGAATACATTACTAAGATAAACCTACACTATACAAAAATAGCGTCGTAATTACTGCAGCCTGAGGCAGCATCATAAATGTTGTATCACAACAAAATAAATTCCAACCATACAACAAAAGGCCTGTTGGCATAAAGTTTATAGTCCTTCCAGATAAAAGCACCATCAGATGTATAGAAGCACAGATCATTTGACCTGAGTGCTAATGTTTCAGGCTGTAGAATCTGATGGAGCAGCATGATCTCCACCTTTTTTCCGCCATTGCTCTTGAACAACGAAGCGAATGTCTGATAGTCTGGTTTCAAAACCATTCATATCTTGACGACATTTCTCAACCACTATTCTTGTTTCCGAAACAACGTCCATTAGGGATTGGACTTGTGTCTGGAGCATAGATATATCACTCTGTCTAGCAGGAAGATTTTGTTCAGTAGGCGATTTGGACGAGGTTACCTTGACAACCAACCCAGAATTACGCAGGAAGGTGCTTTTTGCACTGTTAGTGGAGAGATGCTGACGCGCTGCAGCAAGAGGTGACATTGTGCCTGTAGTAGCCTCATCACCTTCAGGTGGTTGTGGTTGTTCAATCATTTCTTCCATAGCTTCCTGAAAGTTTGAACTTGTAGAGTAGTGTACCAAATAATTTACTAATGAGACAAAAACAAACAAAGTAGGTTAAACGTTTATACATAACTTATTTTGGTGAACTAATGTAATACATTAGCATGTATTGTAGTGCCAACTACATAATAAAATCACTTTCGGAACATATGTCCATGTAGCATGCCTACTGTATTGTCTATTTCCTCACATTCGTTGACATCTAAGGATAAAGAGACATGGTTTAAAGTAGGATGAACATAGTATGACATCATTCATATCATGGGTAAACAGATATAAAACAAACAGGCTATTTTATCATTGTGTGCGCACGTGAACATAACAACTAGATTACAGATCAAGACCAAAAGAATATCCTTCATCTCTTTTAAACCATGTAAGGTGAAATGATACATTAAGACAACTGTGAATAAAAGTGAACAGAGTAACTGACATTGGCTGCAAACCAAGTAGTTAAATGAACACATCACAATACCAATCAGTTCAAGGCAGGAGGAGTAAGGACTTACAACAGCGGCTTGAACTGGTGTGCTCATGCCCTTCATCTTGCTGGTGTGGCAATCCTTGAAGATTTGCACTGCATTCGGTTCAGGTTCTTTTTGGTCCGCACGGGCTTTCCTCTGTATTTGGAACAAGTCAATATAGATACGATAATATGGCACAAAAAAAGAAGGAAGTAGCAGCTATTTACAAGAGCCTCGCAGTGTGCAATATAGCTACGAGATCCTGTTGTCTGTTGGAATTTCACTTTAGAACGGTTGGTTTTGTTCTTCAAACAGTTAGCCTAGAAGAAGATACACTTGTAAGGCACATACATAAATACAAGTTCAATATGTGGTCTGATCAAATACATATAGCCTACCTGATACTTTGGATCAGACCAGTGTTTAACGAGGGCTGTCCAGTCTTCATCTGTAATATATTCCACTAGAGATGTTTGGGCGATTTCATTGTTAGCCTTGCCTTCAAAGTGAGATTTTCTAAGGTGGTACCGATACTGTCGCAGAGCAGACTGAAAAACATGAGTGCATGCTTGTTTAGTTGCATCATCTTTCGGATCCAACTTGAACCTCATCTGTTGAAAAAAGAATGTGAGTCTTATTAGGAGGAAGCTAGAATGTATGGGACAGAGCAAGACAATATTACTAATTGCGATGAATAACATTACTTACGGATAAATGGTCAAGGAAGGTGTTAAACTGGGTATTGTCTTTCTCATTCCTGTACTGGATCCACGTTGGGAGGATACGTGCATGACACCTAACGGCAACGGCTGCCTCTGATACTAACTTGGCTGACTCTGTAGCATCACGTGGCCTTTTTAAGCCTGCCTCAAAATGGATCTCCATTCTTCCTCCTTTAGATTTTGTTAATCTGTCAAACATTATCCCTGATGTCTGTTTCCGCTTGCGCCGTGGTGCTAGTTCAACAACGAATATGGAAAGTGTTAGTGTACATCAAACTGTGAGAGTACATATAAAGGAGCATGCAACTGCAACTTGACTCGGTCCGGTACCGTCTTGGTGTTGATGCTCATGAGGTTCATCTGATCTTGCCAAGTCCTGTTATGTCAGCAGTGCTTCGGAAGTAGTGTTAGGTGTGAAGGCAGCTTGGGAACTGGCCAGTTCCGGAGCAAACGAACGAGTAACTGGTTGAGATGCTGGTACAGTTGAAGCAGATACTGCAGCTGGTGGAGCAGGTGATACTGTGTTTGTAGATTTAGCCGGTGGACTTGGACCTTCTACTGCACTATAAGTACCAGCAGAATCTCAACGGCAGAACCTTTTCCGTTTCACCCGACGAGTAACAACACTCCCTTCTATATTATTTTCCTTGCTCTTTTTTGACTTTGCCATGTCAAGCTGTACCCACAACACAAAAGAATAAAATCACTCTTTGGAACTCATTGATGCATGATACAGACAAGCAATACTTTGATGTAAGACAACCGTATGAGGATGGAATATGTAAGAAAAACAGGATGGCATGACATATTCACAGCTACGATGTGCAAACTAAGCAGAAGGATTTTCAAGAAAATAGAAGTAATGCAAGCTAGACACCATATGAAAGATGCAACCAATATTACTCTGCCAAGTTAAAAGTGTCTTGTCATAAGTGGCAATTCGAAAAATTAGAAGCAGTACAACGTAGAAATCAATGCAAGATGCAACCACTATCAAACTGCCATGTTAAAAGCGTCCAATCATGAGTGACTGATGCGGGATACACAACAACAGTACTTTGATGTAAGAACATGGTATGATAGATAGATGCAGTGTATTCTAGACACAGAAAGCCATGTCATATGCACATGTATAACGTATAAACTCAGCAGGTGCAATTTAATCAAAATAGAAGAAATACAGGCTAGACAACATATGCAACATGAAACCAATTATCACACTGTCAACTTAGAGCAAGCACCTGCGATGGTGGAGTACGGGAGATGAACTCATCATGTAGACTTGGGACTTCAACTTCATTAGCAGTAGCAGTGGCAAATCTAGAGAGTCTCTGTTTGCGTCGGTGCGGAGGACCACCAACATCCCCTAACTTACTCTTTTCCTTCCTATTTTCTGATATTGCCTTATGAAGAAAAAACCACAAGAAGATGAATAAAATTAGCTCTGCATAACTAGTTGATGCATGATACAGATGAACACTACTTTGATGTAAGGCAAGCGCAGGATAGGAGGATGGAATATATAAAAAAAGACAGCGTTTTATATTCACACGTACGATAGGAGGATGGAATATGTATGAAAAAACAGTAAGCGGAAGGCATTTCAACAAAATTAGAAGAAATGAAAGCTAGGCACCATATGAACATGCAACCAATATCACTCTATCAGGTGAAAAGTGTCTCGTCGTAAGTGCCATTTCAAGAAATTAGAAGTAGTACAAGCTAGAAGACAATGCAAGATGCAACCTACATCACAGTCCCAAGTTAAATGTGTCTTATGGGTAAGTGATCGTTGCAGGTATAAGTTGTAAGCTACGCAGATGCAATTCAACATAATCAGAAGCGATACAAACTAGACATCATACGGAAAACGCAACCACGTATAACAGTTCCAAATAAGAGCAAGCACCTGTGATGGTGGAGTAGGGGAGATATGCTCATCATGTACACGTATGTTCTAGAAACAGGAACATGTGTCATATTCACAGGCATTATGTGTAAAGTAAGCAGATGCAATTCAAGTTAGAAGCAATACAAGCTAGACATCCTACGCAACATGCAACCACATATAATAGTGTCAAGTTAGAGCAAGCACCTGTGATGGTGGAGTAGGGGAGATGTGCTCATCATCTACACAGCTACGTTGACTGTCCAGCCTTGTGTTGTCTTCCGAATCTTGTTGGGAGGATGGCGGAGTAGAATCTGTAGAGACCCCCTGTTTGAGTTGCTCCGAAGGACCACCATCATCCACTGCCGGACTAATTTCCTTCAGCTGTAATGATTTTGCATTGTGAAGTCAAACCGATAAGAAAAAGTAATAAAATTCGCTCTTCAGAACTCATTCATGCATGATACTGACAAACACTACTCAGATGAAAGGCAAACACATGATGCGAGGATGGAATATGTATGAAAAACAGGATGGTGTGACATATTCACACCTATGATGTGGTAACTAAGCAGAAGGCATTTCAACAAATTAGAAGCACTGCAAGCTAGACACCATATGAAAGATGCAACCAATATCACTCTGCCAAGTTCAAACTGTATGGCGTTTCAACAAATTAGAAGCAGTACATGCTAGAAATCATATGCAAGACACAACCAATATCACAGTGGCGACTTAAAGGTGCCTTATCATAAGTGACTGATGCAGGATATGCAAGAATAGTAGTCTGATGTAGAAACAGGAACACATGTCATATTCACAGGCATTATGTGTAAAGTAAGCAGATGCAATTCAACAAAGTTAGAAGCAATACAAGCTAGACATCATACGCAACATGCAACCACATATAATAGTGCCAAGTTAGAGCACCTGTGATGGTGGAGTAGGGGAGATGTGCTCATCATCTACACATCTACGTTGACTGTCTAGCCTTGCGTTGTCTTGCGAATCTTGTTGGGAGGATGGCGGAGTAGAATCTATAGAGAACCTCCGTTTCAGTTGCTCGGAAGGACCACCATCATCCAATGCCTTGCCAATTTCCTTCAGCTTTATTGATTTTGCATTGTGAGGTCATACCGACAAGAAAAAGGAATATCATTCGCTCTTCAGAACTCATTCATGCATGATACTGACGAACACTACTCTGATGAAAGGCAAAGTCATGATACGAGGATGGAATATGTACGAAAAAATGGATGGCTTGACATATTCACACCTATGATGTGGTAACTAAGTAGAAGGCACTTCAACAAATTAGAAACACTGCAAGACACCATGTGGAAGGTGCAATCAATATCACTCTGCCAAGATAAAATTGTCTCGTCATAGGTGGCATTCATCAAACTAGAAGCAATACATGCTAGAAATCATATTCAAGACGCAAACCAATATCACACTACCAACTTAAAGGTGTCCCATCATAAGTGACTAATGCAGGATACACAAGAAGAGTAGTTTCATGTAAGAACATGGTGTGATCGACAGATATAGTATGTACCAAAAACAGGAAAGCATGTCATATTCACATGTATCATGTGTAAGCTAAGCAGATGCAGTTTACACTAATTAGGAGCAATACGAGCTAGACACCATACGCAACATGCAACCAGATATCACACTGCCAAGTTAGAGCAAGCACCTTGGATGGTGGAGTAGGGGAGCGGAGACTTGGACCTTGTAATGCACTATCAGTACAAGGAGAATCGGTACAGATGCTCCGTTTACGTTGCTGCAGAGGACCACCATCATCGCCTTCCTTACTCTTTCTTGATTTTGCCTTGTCAAGTCAAACCCACAAGAAAAAGGAATAAAATTTGCTCTTCAGAACTCATTGATGCATGATACTGACGAACACTACTTTCATGTAAGGCAGCCGCATGATAGGAGGATGGAATATGTATGAAAAACAGGACGGCGTGACATATTGACATGTATGATGTATAAAGTGTAAACTAAGCACAAGGTGCTTGAACTTGTTAGAATCGATGCAAGCTAGAAACCATATGAAAGATGAAACCAATATCACTCTGCCAAATTAAAAGGGTGCCCTAACAAATGTATTTGACCAAATTAGAAGCAATACATGGCAACAGGCTAGAAATAATATGCAATATGCAACGAATAAAGGTGACTCATCGTAAGTGATTGATGCAGGATACAGAAGAGAGGTAGTTTCATGTAAGAACAAGGTTAACACATAGATGTAGTGTGTACCAAAAATAGGAAGGCATGTCATTTCACAGGTATAGTGTGTAAACTAGCAGATGCAATTTACCCTAATTAGAAGCATTACAAGCTAGACACCGTATGCAACATGCAACCACATATCACACTGCGAAGTTAGAGCAAGCACCTATGATGGTGGTGTAGGGGAAGTGCGGTCTTCAGGTATAGAGCTACGTTCAATATCTTCATTCAGGCTTGCTGTTTCTTGAGAATCATGTGGAGAGGATGAAATTGCATTCTTTATAAGAGTATTGCATCTCATATTAACCCACGCGCGTGACTGTCTCATCATAAGCGATAGACGCAGGATACACAAGAACAGTAGTTTGATGTAAGAACATGGTGTGATAGGCAGATGTAGTATGTACCAAAAATAGGAAGGCGTGTCATATACACATGTATAATGTGTAAGCTAAGGAGATGCAATTTAACAAATTAGGAGCATTGATGAGGGATACACAAGAAAAGTAGTTTGATGTAAGAACATGGTTAATAGAAAGACGTAGTATGTACCAAAAACAGGAAGGCATGTCATATTCACAGGTATAATGTGTTAACTAAGCAGATGCAATTTACCCTAATTAGAAGCATTATAAGGTACACACCATATGCAACATGCAACCACATATCACACTGCCAAGTAAGAGCAAGCACCTGCGATGGTGGTGTGGGGGAATTGCGGTGATCAACTAGAGAGCTACGTTGACTATCTTCATTTAGCCTTGCTGTTTCTTGAGAATCATGTGGGGAGGATGACACTACACTCTTTAAATGAGTAGGGCGTCTCACAGTAACCCACTCGGGTGACTGTCTCATCATAAGTGATTGACGAGGGATACAAAAGAGCATTAGTTTGATGAACGAACATGGTTAATAGACATATGTAGTATGTATCAAAAACAGGAAGGCATGTCATTATCAAAGGTATAATCTGTAAAGTAAGCAGATGCAATTTAACCAAATTGGAAGCAATACAAGCTAGACATCATATGCAACATGCAACCACATTTGACAGCGCAAAGTTAAAGCAAGCACCTGGGATGGTTGTGTGTGGCAATTGAGATCATCAACTGCAGAGCTACGTTTACTGTCTCCAACTGCTGACACTGCACCCATTAGAGCGCTGAAATACCCATGCATAACAATACAATAGTGTGAGTATGGGTGAAGTGTGTGCACAATTAGTACAGTGTAAAGGTAGCAGATAGCAGGTCGGTGAGAAATAAATGACGGGAGACATATGATAGCTCTACAACATGGATGGCACACTAAATTACTACAGGATTCTCTGAAAATAACAGTCGACTGATAGCAAATAGGTCAGTCCATTTTTTCTGCACCGTCCAATGTACAAAGAACAGGCAGATCACCTTCATCTACCTCCAGCCAGTCAGTGTTGGCGATCTTCCTCGAAACGCCAGCGACCACCGGCCCAGTATTCCTCCCCTGCCTGCGCCCTCCCCTCGACCTCACCGCACCGCCGTGCTTGGCACCGCCCCCCCGGTCATCCATTCAAGCCCCGCCGACCTCCAGATCGGGCGCAAGCAGCTCCTGCGCCCCACATCCCTATGATAGACACCGATGCGCCGCTTCCCCGGGGAACAGGCGGACTAGGTGCTCCGTGCGCCTAAGCGGGTGCTGCTTCTTTTAATTGCGGTTTGACTGACCCTGAATTGAAATCCAGGCGGGCTACTGACCTCTAGCAAAGGTGAAATAGTAAAAGGGAGGAAACCTTGTGCATTTAGTATCATGAAGAAGATGCAGTAAGAAGCGCTCAACTAGTTTCTTTCGTGGGATGAATACGGTGTGAGCGGAGACGTAAGATTTGCACGAATAAGGGAAGAGGAGTACCTCTTTTTGCTGGTAGTGATGTGTCCTCCTTCTGTTTTTCTGATGATCTTCTTGTTGTTCGTCGGAAGCCAGAAGTTGTGGAGGACGGTGCAGCCTTGGACGAACCCATGCCCAAGTTGTTGAGTGTGGTGCGGTGGCCGTTTGTCAGCGGCGGGGAAGTAGATCCGAGGTGGCGAACGACGGCGTAGCGGGAACAGCTCCGGTGCGGTGGACGGTTGCGACAGTGGAGCCGCAGCAGTGAGGTGCAGGACGGCGTGGTCGGAGTGGTTCTGGTACAGTGCATGTCGACGTCAGCGTCGTGGAGGCAGCTCTGCCTCGGCTTCAACTACTAAGTCCTTGAGGGCGTTGCGGTTGCGGTTGCGTTGGACGACGACGTCGGGGTACCGGCTCCGGCGTGATGGAGGAGGGCGGCGGTGGATTGGCCGCTATGGGGTGTAGGACGGAGGAGGCTGGGGTTTCGCGGCTGGTGGAGAGGGCGTTTTCGTGCCCACGGAGTATGAATGGGGAAATGGATGGAGGCGGGGAACTAAGGGGGAACAATGTTTCGGTTTGAGACGCGCTTGTTTGAAATTTGGGGAAAGTTACAAATCAAAACATTAGTCTCGCTTGGTTTCGGGTGACCACAGGCCTATTTGGCGCTTAGTTCAATATTTGGGAGCAGAAGCATTAACGTTTTCGGTTCTCTTGAATTGAACTTTCAGGATTTGTCAAACTACACAAATCTTTACTCTTGAAAATCCTAAAGCTACGATTATTTTGGAATGGAGGGGGTACATTTGAATATACATTGTACACGAGTATATATTAAAAAAATATGCAACTTACTTCAGTTCATGCATGGTTCCAGATATAATCTCCTTGGTTGCAAAAAAGTTAGATATGCGTATGAATATATATAGCATGTTCAAACTCACAACAAAGATTGATGCCCCCTTTTACATCTGATTTACAAATGCCATTATCTCGGGTTCAAATAGATGAATGCACTTCTTATGAATTCGAATCTTCGAAACCCCCTTTATGTTGAATTCGACATGTATTCTATTTCGTAGCTAGCAATTTGGAATGTATCCATGCAAGTGACAAATGTATAAAGTGCTTCACACTAACAACATGGAGTGCACTAATTAATGTTTATATATGAATTGCAAAAGCATCCATTGCCTGTATTTCAAACCGCTCTCACTCTATGGATCGATAATATGAAATAAACACATGCACATGCTAGAATTCAATAGAGTATGGGTGTCTTATAGACCGATTTTCGTCCATACGCAATTTGCAAAATTCATGATCTCATCCAAAAATAATAATGCCATTTATATTTTAATTTAATGCGTAGAACCGCCTTTTACATGTAGATGCACTATGCCTCGCCCCGTTCTCACAAACGCGTTATATATCTCTCTATCTAACGCATAAGTGCACACACTTTATATGCATCGGCATTTCTCTTTCACACATGCTCACAATCTCTCTCAGGGTGTCGGGGTGTCTCACGCACATGCTCTCTCTATTTCTCTCTCTCTCTCTTTCTGACTACTATGTACCACTTTTTTTCACTAATCTCAGTTGGAAAACACTATTTCTCTCACATGCATATATACACATGCACAGTCTCTACTAGCCCTCTATACGCACATATATGTGCCTACGTGTCTCCCGCATGCACATTATCTTTAGGCCTCTCTCGCACACATTGCTCCCCCCCGACACACCCCTCTCTTAGTAGTTGGCAGATATGATTTCATCATATCATTCGGTAGGATATCCCTGGCTGTTAGGCTGGATGGTAATACGAGGAGAAGTTTTACCCTAGTTCGGATCGGACCCTTGCAGTTGAAGAAAGAGCCTACTCCTGGTACTGTATATTAGTGATAGGGGTGTGTACAAAGTACACGTGAATACCAGGCATTGTGCGTGTGTGTATACTATCGACGAACTAGCCCCCAAGCTTGTATAACATACTAAGGGCCTAGGGTTACAAATCATATATAGTCGGCTTATCACCAGTGGGGATAGAGTCCTCCGCGACTCTGGTAGCTTCGTGTTGTACGCTGAGTCCTCCACATGGGTCTTCGAATAACACGTCTCGGTCCAACCTATATGTGGCACAGGATGGAACCGACCCATGAGTCTTCATGTTGACCCACCACAACTAGAAATGATGTGCCCACCACACCACACACGCAATCGGCCACTAAGAAAATAAGCATAGACAATACTACAACGGTATCTAGCTCACGATACGTCTCCATATTTTGTTGATGACACTGACGGACTTTGCATTTGATGCGTGCTCCATATTTTGTTGACGACACTTACGGTCATTGTATTTGAAGCGAAAGCACGATATGGTCACTGGACTTCAGAATAAGCTCATCACGGTCACCACATACATTTTGTCGTGCTAACCAACATGTGGTTGGATGGTTAAAGGACAGTGGTTTCTCGACCCCACCAAGGTTAAAGTCCCGGTGCTCGCATTTATCTTGTGTTCATTTCAGTATTTTCCGGCGATGTATGTTTAGTGGGAGGAGACGTTCCACTCGACTACGAGGCACCTATGGTGACTTCGTAAAATCTCAAGATCATATATGCTGGCCCACTCTCTCAAAGGTGCTCATAGGGGTAGGGTTCGTGTGTGCGCGCTTATAGCGGTGAGTGCTTGCGCGTATATATGAGCCCTTGCGTCTGTACCGTGTTAAACAAATACATATCATGATTATACGGTCACTGGCTCACCCGTACAACTCCGTATTTTGTTGATGACACAATCAATTGACCAGTCAAACATTCCACGCGGCGCAACTAGTGTTGCACCATCGGGGCGCGTAACCGTGGGGCCCACTTATCAGCCCGTATATGAAAGAAAGAAATGGTAGTTTGACTCTGTACTGTGTTAATAAAATAGGAGTACATTTTAGGGTGATCATACGGTCACTGGCTCACCATATAGCTCCATAATTTGTTGATAACACGATCAATTGACCAGTCAAACGGTCCACATTCAGCAACGCACATTACTATAGGGCCCACCCGTCAGCGCGTATATGAAGGACAGAAATGGTAATAAATTAGTGGTCGGTGGGTATTCGAAGTCGTGAGACCTCTGGTTGGGAGTAACCAGCGGTTGGGGGGCGTTCATTGGGCGGTGGGGTGGGGATCCCAGGAGAAAAAGCTCGGCGGGGGGGGGGGGAGGGGGCTAGAGGGATGGCCGATGCGGCGGGGGACCGGCGGTGGGGAGGGCGGGCTGGCCGCGGGCGGAGGGGGCTGGCGGTTCGGCCGGTGGTGGCTGGCGGCTCAGGGGGGGTGGAGTTTGATGATAAACTGGAGGCCCTTGATTTTGTATCCAAGGGCTGGAAAATCTAATGACCAGAGATGAAAAAGTCAGTCGACTGACGTGTAGCCTCACCCCGCACGTACACGTGCACGCACGCAAGACACGCACGCATGTAGGCCTGCAACACTGACATGTACACACGCACGCATGCTGGCGTGCAACACTGACACGTACACATGCACTCATGAACACACGCACGTACGCACCCATGCGTGCAACACTGAAACGTACCCTTGCACGCACGCAACACTCGCACGCCTGCATGCACACAGCACACGACACAAGACACACGCTCAACCTATACGTGCATGCACCCTTTGTTAAGGACATGGATTGTTACGGGTATTAATCAATCTTATCTCTCATAAGTAGAACATTGATGTTTGCAGCGGTCTTTATGAATCACAACGTATCGAACGGGCTATCAACATAGTAGGCTTATCTACATGAAAAAGATGATGTCACACTCAATGAACAATCATCGGTTTATGAAATGCCCGCTTCTGACCGCCCTGGCCCACCAAAGGTTCCTCTGCTATGCGCTGCTTGCGTTGGGTCACTGACATGCAGGCCATGCACCCAAAGAGCCCACACGTCAGTGGAAGAACGGCGCGGTGTCCTTGGTCCGAGTCGAGGGCGCCACTCGCGGCACGCCCGGCTGAACACGCCTCCATGCCGCATTCAAACGCCTCCATGAAACCCGCCCGTGTGGAAGCCGAGAAACCCACTCTGGACACACGTCCGTTCATGACCGGGCCGGCGTTAAACGCAACACCGGCCGAGCTCCTCCCGTCCGCCATCTATTTAATCTCCTACGTAAATGAGGCCAAACGCCGGCCAAGAATCGCACACCTCCGCCGGTCCCCTATCTCCTCCACCATTTTGTCCACTCTTACAATGGCTTACGAAGAGTAGTTATTCCGCATCCAAGCTTGCTGGGTAGCCCACCGGATACGAGCTATGAAGCTCGCTGATCCACCTCCCTCCCCTCGCCCGACGGAGCCAGTTGCCGCCCCAAGCCGGCGTGCGGTTCAGCAACTCGCCACTCCAGGCCAGCTCGACGAGGAGCGGCGCACGGGCGTCGTTGCTGCCGTCCACGTCGCCGCCTCATACCGCGTCTCCCGTTTCTGTGGCCGAGACTCCCATGCCGGCGGCCGCGCCATGCAAGCAGCGACAGAAGCCAGGTGCGCGGAGAGCGACAAGTCGGTGGCCAGCGCCTCCGCGTCCGCCGCCATCATCGAGGAGAAGTAGAACACGGGAGGCCGCCGCCGCTTGGGTCCCATGAAGGCCACCGCGGAGGCGACGCCGGCGTACACAGCAGGTGTCTTGCTGGATCCTTTTGTTGCGAGGACCTTCGTCGACCCCGCATGGGCTCCACGGAAGAGGGGAATGTTAGGATGAACTCGAGCCGGCGCCGGCCATGGCGAAGTAGTGGCCGGTGATGAACTCGAACCGGTGCCGGCCACCATCATCTTCGGCACCAGCCAATGATATCAGTTGGGCAGTGGGGAAGCGAGCCGTCCTTTGTGCTAAAGCATATACCTCCGGGGATCCCGGCAGTCCGGTGATCGTGCTGCCGGACATGAGGAACACAAATCGATCGGCGGGCGACCATTTAGGCCAGGTATTATATACATGTGCTGTCCAGAACTAGCACCGCGTAGTTCATTTGAATGTAATGAAATCCGTCATGTTTGTATGAAAATCCGGTATTTTATATGATTTCCATCGTTGTTTATATGAAATATCAGTTTGTCTACGTGTTTGCGTGAATTTCGTCCGGTTGGTTGAGTTGCTGTCATAATGTGTGCGGCTACGGTTGGATGGCGTAATTTGCGGGTCGCTGGTCGGTCTGCGGGCGGCTTGGGCGGCGTTGTGGGACAAAAAAACACAGCTCGTCCGAGCTCGTCTCCAACGTGCGCGCTGGAGGATGCATGACAACATGAGCACCCGAGCCATTCCTCATTCATCGGTGGCAAAGGCACCGGTGGACAAAAGGGTCGCCAATATTTTGGCTACCTCGGGTAAGATCCAAACAGCCCCTCCCAACAGATTCAAATCCCTCGTTCGCAGTGGAATTTTGCCATGTGTTGTTTTCATGGACTAGCAAGATGCCCATGCATTGCACGGAACATCAAGATGCATTTTTTTACAAACTCCCACATGCATGCAAGGGATAATAAATGTCCTCCTTTGCTAGTACCACGAGGCAAACACCATTAATATTGCATCGATTAGTGTTAGTGGCCTTGTATATCTGCAAATTGTAATTTTGATAGTGGCCCCTTGTATATAAAAATGGAGGGAGAAAGATGAGAGATAAGGTGAGGAGGAGTGGGGCGTGGTGGTGACTGGTGGTCGGACTGGGCGGAGGCATGGGGATGGACGGCACATTATGTCTAGGTTTGTATCTCTCTCACACACACCCACGTAGGTGGGGGACGTGCACGAAGAGAAGACGTGCACGCACGGCGCACGTACTCCCATCACTTTCCCAACCACACCCGCGCGGGTACACGGTGGAGCTCATTTCTGTACGAAAAAGGCAGCCCACGTGGTAATTTGGCACGTGTACTGGCTATCCACTTGGTGGAGGGAGGATCGTCTACCACGGGTGAACAAACAAATTGTGACTTGATGCGTTATGTTAAATAAAAAAAGAGGCAAACCATGTGGGGCCTACCTTAGAGGCAAGGCTCTATACGCTGGAGTACTTTTGATGTGTCCCGTCAACTCGCAGAACAAGGAGAAGCTTGCTTAGTACGCCGTCTCCCCCGCCCACGGGCGCGGTGGCTCGCAGGATGAGGTGAAGCTTGCTTACGAGTAGTAGTAGTAGTAGTACTATTACTGTACGCCTTTACGCCCGCTCCCTCGCCCACGCGCGCAGTGGCTCGCAGCACGAGGAGAAAATTTTACTACTCCCTCCGTTTACTCCTCGTCCCTACTACGTACTTTGGTTAGTACTCCCTCCATTTACTTATACAAGGCCACTATAAAAACTACATTTTGCATCTATACAAGGCCACAAATAGTAATCGAGACAAAAGTTACTACTCCCTCCTTTCCAGTTTATGGCTCAACTTCAAAATCTCTCCAACCAAGGTAGACGGTGAGTGGTCGAATTAATTTCGTAGTTTGCACAAGTAATTGGTACGCTTGTTTTTCTAAAGAAGTTATGTTTACCGAGGCATTAATTAGAACGAATGCATGAATGACCACTAAATTTCCATGAACTTGTACATGCATTGGTTAGTTTCCTCTTGGCACTGCTTGCGTCGGGTGATCTAACGCACCTCGAAATCCAACATGTAATGGTACTACTACTAGTATAGTAGAATTGAGACTTATCAAACGGAAAAACGAATGTTTTTAGATGAGCCCTATAAACCCTAGTGGGTACGTACTCCGTAAAAACAGATTTTTCCAAAACTAAGTCGCTCCCTTTCATGAATTCTGTAGTATACTCCTCCGTCGACGCTCCCTTTCATGAATTCTGTACTTCCTGTCGCCGACATGTGGGACATATAGCAACCGGGTCGACGTGTCAAGCACCAAATAACAGTGTAGAACAGCAGGGGGGACGCACCCCACTCGTACCGGCCTAGTAGTAGTAATGACCAATGAGACGTCAAATCACAATGCCGCACCTTCCCAGATGGACGAAGCAACCATTATTTCACACTTCGGTTCGCCATCATCTCAAACCACGTAGTATTGCTTCTGCCTCAAGAGGGACACGCGCATCGCCTTGGTACATCATGACACGTGGGACCGCATGACAGGCCGTGCTCCCCCGCCGATCGCTCGGTAAAATCACCTCATTTTTACTATACTTCCTCCGTATCGGTTTACTACATGGCATGCACGTCATTCTAGGTTGAGAATTTAACTAGCTATATATGTGATGAACAGTACTCTAGCCTTTTAAAAAATGTTTACTTATGTACAGTAGTACTATCGATGGATTGCACCATGGAGCAAAAATTGAAATTAAAAAAAGGTGGTACATATAGAGAGCGCTCGTCGCCAAATTATGCATATAGTACTATTAAAAAAGCTAGTACGTGCTTAATTCGGGTGCTAAATTCTATTAAAGAAATACTAGTAGTATGTACATGCTGAAGATTTAAAGTAACAAGAAGAAACATAACATAGTTCTGTTGGGGGCTCAGCACAACACACCCCTCAAATTAAACTAGGCACACCTGAAATTGAACTATGCAACTAATCCGGTAGACACTGCATTAGAAGTTTAGAACCACCATGAGCAATGACACTGCCACCTTACTCGGAGTCCTCGTCCACGTCCTCGACTTCGTCCTTGTCCCTCTTCCTCTTGGCCGATACTTCTTTGCCTGAACCGCACACTTGGCTGTTGCTCTTCATCCAACCCTTGTAGATATTGAAACAAAGGTAGCCATCCATTGCAGCATAGTGGATGTGGTCTATATCTAGTACATTCCGCTGCCATGCATGACGATGAAACGTGTAATAAGGTTTCTCCAGTTTACGGTACGAAGGATGAACCATGGCTCCTGCCAGGGTCAGCATTGAAGGCTGACGAGAGGGCACTAGCCGATTCTTCTGGAGGTCGAAGGGGTTGCGTACAACGAGGCCTATCCGACCTAGGACTTCTTTGTCGTTCTTAAAGTCTACAGTAACGAATTTCACTGTTTTGTCCTTGAGGAAGTTCTTAAAATCCTGGCACTCAACGTTGGCTTGGCATATGTGGTAGACCAAGCAAACATTATGTACGCAAACCTGGACCACGGCGGGCTTCTTCCTCTCTTCGTCCTTTAGATCCTTCTCTCGTACTAGGACTGTGGTGTACTCAACATCTAGCCCAGCAACCCACTCATCATCTGAGTTTTCGAACATGCGTCTGAAGCGAGAAAGGCATCCTTTCACCGTCGCGGAAGAACGGGTGTAGATGACGTCGAACTCATCGCCGGTGATGGTTCTAACCTTGTACTCACCGCCGATCATGGAGATTTGGGACGCCATGGATTTGGGAGGAGGGTTAGGATTAGTGGAACTGCCGTAATGTGAATGGACGGGACGACTAGGAGCGAACCAACGTAGTATTGAAGGACGTGCGGGGACGAGTAGGAGAGAACTACCAGCGTGCGAATGGCAGGGTAGTGGCTTTCCATTCTCCCATGATACGGGCTTCCGAGAGCCCTTGGACCTGAGATCGAACGGTTGCATGGCGTGATTCTAGACCTATGGGTGAAGATCCTATCCTGGAGGGTTATTCTGCAAATTTTCAGCAACTTAGCATGCGACCGTTTGATCTCAGATCCAAGGGCTGCCAGCAGCCCGTATCATGGTCGCGCCTACCACGACCGTCGCGTCGCTCGCGCAGTCGCGCCCATGGAGATTTAACACGGTGCGTTAGGCTATCTGATGTTGGCATGTCATACATAGTCATCACTTAGTCACTCATACTACAACAAGGTTGGCTATAAGGTTGGCTATAAGTGTATTTTTTTACTCCTCTCTATCTCTTTCTTCGTACTCCCTCCGTCCCATAATATAAGAACGTTTTTGACACTAGTGTAGTGCCAAAAACGTTCTTATATTATGGGCACAGGGAGTACTAGTATTTATTGCATTTGCCAAGGAGTGACCTCTTCCAATGAAATGGTGTTGCTAAGTTTGCTTCATTTAATTAGCTATAGACTCAATAGTCTCTTTTCACCTAGGTACACGCGCTTAGCACCGTTTCTTCCTTGGGTTACCAAACTAGTCTCTCTCTTCTTGATTAACTTGCCACATCAGACTTTATGCCTATGTGGCAAGCTTAAGCACCTGTAGGAGCAAGTAAAAGTAAGTACAATAGTGCGCTTTACATGGCATTTTTGCATATGTGGAGGAAAGAGAGGCAAGGAAAAAGTGGAGAAGTGGGCTCTCATGCAAGAGCCAGCCTCAACTAAACGGTGGAGCATTGGGAGAGGCACCTGTATGAAGGTGGTCAGGAATCGGGAGACTCACGCCGGTCGTAGCGCCGCAGTTAAAGTGATAATGGCAAGTCAAATCACGGGGCCCCACCTGTCCAGCAGTGACTCGCTGTCAAATCACACAGCCCTACGTTTGCAGCAGCCTACTCCCTCATCTTCTCGCGTCTCTGTCGAACCGACTAGGCAGAACTGCCCCGCCTACCGCGCAGGAAAAGCCCCGCCCTCGACTTTTAAATACAACTACATCCGCTTAAGAATCCAGTGATATACTTTTTGTGACATAGTAACTCATATTTAGTTAGTCAAATGGATGACCTAGAACTACGTGCAGGCCCTATAAACCGAGACGCCTAAAAATAAAAAAACCGAGACGGAGAGGGTAGTTCAGCACATATCTTTTTAGATCAATATAGTCGGGATTCACCAAGGAGCAAAACCAAGTGGTAGGCTGCTCCTGTCGTGTTGGCGTAGCAACTCAAGCAGGGTCAGTCCGCACACGAAATGGCAACACACTTAACAGGACCCCTTTGGCCGACATGTGGCACATCCACCGTCTTGTTCCACGTGCGATGCACCAAATTACAGTTCGGAGCAGCGGTTGGAATTGGAGGCACCCCGGTCGTAGCGCCGCAGTAGTAGAAAATGAGCGATGAGGGGTAAAATCAGAAAGCCCCACCTTTCCCGCATTAAGCTGGATGAACGAAGCAACCATCATTTCACTCTAGGGCGCAAGAGCATAAAGAAAAGAGAAAACAATGATGCGTGCGGCAGCTACCTAGGGCACCCTAGGGTAGGGGTCTCCACTACAGATCCTTTTTTTTTGAAAGCGCCTCCACTACAAATCGGCTTCTCCCTCGTCCTCTTGAAGAAAACCGATGATGAGTGCGGCGGTAGGGTTTGTAGGAGTACTACGGCGTGCGGGGCCACGTCGTAGTAAACGGGTTCGAGTCGACGCCTTAAATATGTGTGGGCCGCTTGGTTTTACGGGAACGAGGCAGCATTTTGGGTTCGGGGACCAGTGGAGATATATTACGTACAAAAAATTGTGGACGTAGGTTCGACCGAAAGGCAATGATGCATGGGCCCTGCATTTTGATATACCCGGGGCCGCGTGAAATTTGCTACTCTACTCAAAACTAGTAAGGTACACATGTATTGAACGCATGAGATTTCGAAACCAAATTATGAATAAATACACACTATAGCATGTAAAGCTTTGAGTCATATATGCATCATGTAGATGTTCGTTTAGTTCTTATAGTTCATCTCATTCAAAATCAATTAGTTTTATAAAAATGTTAAGATTCATGGGGTTGTGCATTGTAAATCATAAAGTAAAAAACAAATAATGGCAATTCATTTAGAAAAAAATAATCAATTATGATACACACGATTCTAGAACAAAGGAGAAGTGCTTGTGTTTTGAGGTTTGTGCATTATGCTTAAGTTCAACCATGGAGTCTTCTAAATTGTACATGTGGCAGATCTGGTGGAATGTTGATGATATCCAATGGCTATTAGTGCTCGGATTTGCCTCTCTGCACTGTCGGGTTAGCTTCATCCAGCGACCAACTTTCAAAGTTATTGGCACACTATATAGTTCTTGTGCCATAGTTGCATGTTTTGGAAAAAAGCTACTAGTGGGTTGTACTATCTATTTAGGAATAGAAGATGTATACATGGAAGTTGTAGGGAAAGAGATGACATGGAGCATCTCAATTCCTATGAGTAGGGATTGGAAAAGAGATGTCATTTGGTTCACATCATAGGAACTTTTCTATTGAATCTAGAGATGACATGTATCTCAATTCCTATGAGGAGGGACTAGAAAAGACATGTAATTTGGTTCATATCATAGGAACTTTTCTATTGAATACACGCTAATGTTTATTTTCCTTTGAAATTAAGGGAGTATAGGAATCCATTCATATGAACCAAGTGGCTCTAAAGCTATAGAAATGATACCATGTTTATTTCCTTTGAAATGTGGAGTATATGAATCTATTCCTATGAACCAATTGGCTCTAAAGGAAAAAATCCTATAAAAATCATATCATATAGAGTTCCTATGATATTCCTCGACACTAAAGGATGCTTGAAATTGTTGCGGGTGATACGATGGTCTTTCTTTGTAGACTCCTCACCCATCTTTATAGTTACCTCTCGAAGATGAATGAAATGATATATACATGGTATTCTACATGTGCAATTTGGTACACGAAAACTCGGTAAAAGTTTGCGAGGTTTGAATTTTCAATAAAGCTATATGCACTGCATTTCGGAACAGAAGGAGCATACGGCAGTTGCTAACACTCACGTGGAAGATTTGTGTGTAGGAGGAGTGGCTGTTCTGTTAAATGACATGGCAAAACTGACACTGTCGGATGCCGATCTAACGGTTCTTACGGCGTTCGTCAGGAAAAGGCTTGTGGCGAACGTTTGTCGGATAATGATTTACGGACACATGCATTGCTTTGATATGTGCCCCCTCTCTCTCACGCACATGCACCCTCACGAGTCACGACTCTCCTGAGTCCTCTCACAGACTCGCACATCGCACCCACCGTCTATCTGCAGGTAGACGTCACGCACATATGTGCTCTTCACACCCTACCCTCAAAACTTCTAAAAAACAAAAGACGGCGCGCACATTTTATTTTAGCTCACACGTCACACACTTATACTATTACTCTTGCGGCGAACGTTCTTTGGGCATAGTATATTGTACTCTCACGAAGAGAAGCGGTGCACGCACGCACTAGTTCTCTCACACCCACTCGCGGGTACACGTAGGAGCGCATTTTTTTGAAGCTGGTACAACAAAATCACTCCACTATATATAAAAGCAGGAGCCTTAGCGCTTGCTTTACTAGGGTTCCTCTCGTTCACTCTCTCATGCTCTCTAGATCTAAGCAACACATAGGTGGCCACACCTCTCTCAGCTCATGGCTGGTCACAAATCCGGCCGGACAACCTCGACCGGGGAGGGGTGTAGGTGCATCGTTCACGCTGTCGTCGGCGGCGAGGAAGGAGACCAATGACTGCCCGCGCGTCCCGATCGGCGGCCGTGCCGTTCTCTCCGAGAGAGCGCCGGCTCGGGAGGGCCTCCGACCCCTTCTTCCTCCCTGCGGTATTGTGGCCAAGATGCGGCCTCCCGACGCCGTCTTTGCCACATGCCGACGACCCTCAGGTATATATTCCTTCGAAACCTGCCTTGCTCTACTACCCCAGCTCCCTTCGTGTGGATCCTTTTCTACTTCCGTCTGCTGTTCCAAAGCCACCTAGACTTCTACTATTATTAGAAGTAAAGCTAGTTCATACAATCGACTCAAAGCGTTGGTTCAAACAGGGAAGAAAGTGGGAAAGCTGTAGCATGAATCTAGGACTTGGTTCTAAGAGGAAACGGGGGAAAGTAGTAATATCTGTCACTGTTTAAATAACCGTACTTCGTATTTGCGCAAACAGGGATGTCTGTCTCCATATCGTTTCGGGATGTCTGTCTCCGTATCGTTTCTATCCGCGCAATCAAAAGCACACACCTCAGTTTTAGTACAACTGTGCAAAATGAGATGGCTATCCCTCGTTGCTGTCGTCTAACCTCCCGTCTTCAAGGTATCCCTACATTGGTAGTAACTAAGGTAGAATGACCAACGCAATCTAAAAGAAGCTGATTCGTACGTTTTACTTCCTGATTGCAGTGCAGGGACGAGCGAAAATAACTGCATCCTAGTCCGGAATGCACTTTCTACCAGTTCATCCATGGACCGAGGACTAGCTGGCACGGCTGCACGGCGGTTTTTTGGACAGGTGCGCGGACAAGAGGCATTGTGGTCTACTTATTTCTGCAAATAGCGCTGCTTAAATTAGTGGAATGCACAAGCATTTCAGCTGGTCAGTACACTACATGGTTCAGTTCAGTATTCCAGCTGAGACCACAATTATAATTGGTTTTTCTGGAATGAGAGAACCTAACCCTGGATGGTGGCAACAAGAAAAAACCTGAGTGAACTCCAGGAAATTTAAGCCTACCGGGAGGCCCTTTGCTCAGAGAAGCCTTGCTTGTTTTTTCCTGATTTGTAAACCTTCTCACAACTTTGTCTTTTGCTGTGAACTAGTATATGTTTGTTATGTTCTATGAATCATTGAGATGTATAAAATTGCTTAACTTATGCTTTTCAAGTTTTTTATGAAGACGGGTTTAATGTGAGTGTTCCACATGAGCGTTGGACTAGCGTGTGAACATTTGGAATTTATTACATTGTGGCATCAATTACCTGCATGAACCACTGTAAGAAGATACATAGTTGCTTATATGTCAGACAGCAGATTGTTGATTGTTAGCTGGTCGATAGCCTAGTGTTGAAGCGAGCTGAGCCAATGTGCCGTGCTTTGCACAACTGCTTACAAGTGGGGTAGCACCAACAGTGTTTACAAGTACTTATGTATACGTCGGCGCACGGTTCTCGAACGAGTGCTCTATTTCATCAAAACACACACTGCTCGTATGATAAATCGTGACAACTTATGTCTTACCATGCCATATTCATGAAAAAACTAGTGAGGACGCATCTGTTTCGGCAACAATTATGATGGTTCTCACATGATTCACGGGCACACAAAAGTAGCAGCAGTTCCCATAGACGGATTCAAATAGAGTTCTAGCCCCAGAGGGGTCAATAACAGGCAAGATTCGGATAATTAGACACAATCCAAACTACCATTAAACACTAGCTGGGGCAACTATTTCATGCCTCGATCTAATTTGGGCTGGACACAAGACATACCTTGCCATGAACATCATCGAGGACGTCCCGCAGCAGCTCAATCCTGTGAACCTTCATGAAGACAACCTGGTGGCCTTGCCACTGATAAACTTGTTTGTGGAGGCATGCCACGTCATCTTCCTGCGTAAGCTTGACAAGAACAGTATGCCTCACAAACGAAGGAGTAGCTTTGAACTTCTTGTGCTTCAGTACACCCTGGACAACACGCCTGACAACAGTGAGGCTGGAATACAACTCTTCATTGGTATAACCGCAAATGGCTTCCAGGATCCAACAGCCTAAGAACTCTGTTTTCCCAGTGCGTATATTCAGGTCGTCCGCCTCATAGCGAGTGACATGTACAACCACACAATCCTTGTCTGCATCAGGGCTCTAATTGAAACAGAAACAAATTCTGAATTACTTTTCAGTATAAGAAACACAAGTTATTTAAACCACTATGTATAGCATGGCATCAAAGCTAATAAAATTTTGCATTATTAATCACCACATACTTCCTTTTCTAAAAAAATCACCACATACTTAGATGAAAAACCACAATCGAGATCATCAAAGAAGGAAATCACCTTGGGCAGCTTAGCGGGGGGGGGGGGGACACATCCTCGAAGGGGGAAAACTGCTCCTGTAGTGCCACGGGGGCTATAACCTCAAACGGGGCGTTGACCATCTCAGTAGTGGCCGTGAGCGTATCTGGGGTCGGCTTGGTGGTTGCCTCCATCTTCTTGGAGCTCTCTGTCTCGTGGGGATCAGCCTCCCGCGTCTGCTCCAATATCGGCAGATCTTTGCCTGGTTCTCCTTGGTCCATCATGAAACTGACGAATACTAGGAGACCACTGAAAGGAAAACACAATCGCAATGACAATGAAACAAAAAAGAGAGTGAGGGTTGGTTACTGCTCTGCAAAAGTTCTTTTTTTGTTCTCTGAACGAAAATATACCAACATCACGGATCCGCTTACCTTCCCTTCGTTCGGAGAGAAGAACAGTGGCAGATGCGAGTGTTTCCTTTCTTGAAGACGGTGAGGGAGAAGGGGATTCAGCGAAGAGTGAAATGATGGTTGCTTCGTCCGTCAAACTTAGATTGCGGGGAGGTTGGGTTTTGTGATACGACGGCTCGTTACTGCCGCGCTACGACCGGGGTGACTCTCCGCCTGCATACTGCCTTCTAATTTGGTGGATGGCATTTGGGCCCACGCGCTGCATGGCCCGCATGTCGGTGAACAAAAGTATAACAACATTCAGTAGAGGGAGATGTTTCAATGACCTAGGAGGAGCCAGAAGCGGTAGAGTGTCTCCACTTTACTAGTAGTAATTGTTTTTCTGGGTAGCTGTAGAGTGTCTCCACTGTACTAGTAGTAATTGTTTCTCTGGGCCCAAGACAAAACAGCCCATCCACACTAGTAAATAGTAAAATCAATTCAAAAGCCCATATATTTACTGAATGAGAGGCGCTACCCACACCCAGCACCCCTCCCCAAAACCTGCGTGCTCTTCTTCCTCCTTGCTCCCACCCACCTCACGTCAGCTCGCTCCACTCGTACCCCCAAATTCCTCACCTCACTCATATAGAAAACCCCAGCTCCCCTTCTTCCTCACTCCTACAGAAAACTCCCAGCTCCGCTTCTTCTTCGCTCGCACTACAACTAGGCTCGTCATTCGTTACTCTGCTCAAATCCGTGAGCGCAACGCGACGCCCTTGAGGAAAATGGAGTCGGCTGACCCCAGCGCCAAGAAGATGAGGCTCCCGCCAGCGGCGACGCCTGTTGTAAATCCCGCACCCGGCAGCGTGGGGAGAAGCGGCGACCCCGCCCCCACCGGATCCCAGGAACCCGTAGAATCTCGGGTGGACTGCATCAGCGATCTCCCGGACGCCGTCCTTGGGGAGATCATCTCGCTTCTCCCCACCAAGGATTGCTGCCGCACCCAAGTCCTCTCAATTCGATGGCGCCCTCTATGGCGCGCCGTGCCCCTTAATCTCGACTGTCATCAGCTATCTCTCTTCAATGATTTTGAAATCCCCAGAGCCATCATCTCCTCCCACCAGGGCTCCGTTCAAAACCTCTGCATCCCGTCATGCTACCTGAGCAAGCATACCATGCCCGTCATGGTGGACGCCTCGCTGAAATCCCCTGAATTTACAGAACTACAGCTGCTTGAGTTCTACTATTCCCCTGGAAATCACATACCACATACCGAACACCATGAACTTGTGACCTCAGCACCGATGTCCATCTCGCGGTTTTCGTCCTCTCTCCACACCGCCACCTTTGCGCTGTGCTACCTACCAGACAATCTGGTACTAAACCTTCGACTCCCATTTCTCAAGAAACTTTCACTTGTGCGGGTTCGTATATCGGAGGCCTCATTGCACAGCATCATCCACTCCAGTTGCCCTACGCTGGAGTGCTTGGTGCTTGTTTTCACAGTTAGAATCGGTTGTCTCCAAATAAAGTCGCATAACCTTGTAAGAATTGGAATTTCTTTTGACGGAAGGCAGCTCATCATCCAAGGTGCCCCTTCACTTCAAAGGTTGATCCTTGATTCTAGTTATTCACCGTTGCAAATAACCGTCCTCTCTGCGCCTAAACTGGAGACCTTGGGTGTAATACATGATCTCTGTGCTCATTTCAATATGGTGTTTGGCTCCACAGTTCTTCAGGTACTTTATATTATCATCTACACTTGTAACCATAAGCTGCATTTTAAATTTCTGCGCATAATTTATATATCATCTTGGAGTACACATTTTGTACTAATATTATGTTCTATGTTCAATGAAGAGTTTCTCCATGGATTGCCTATCAATGGTGCTGGATTCTGTCAAGATCTTATATATCCAAATGAATTGTTTTGATCTGAACAAGATTATTGGCTTGCTGCAATGCTTTCCATGTCTGGAGAAGTTGTATATAAAGGTGATAATTTCACGCACATTGGAAGCCCACATATAGTGTACTAGAATTAACCGTTCAGCTGTTGCTCTTTCGACACTCTTCTTTTAGACCTTAACTATTTTCAATCTTCATGTCTATTTAGGCAACAGGACGGGGTAAGAAAGTTATAACCAATCGGTGGATTCGTAAGCATCGGGATTTTCTCACTTCTCATGAGATTCGATTGAAGACAATAACGCTAGAACAATATGTAGCCAACCGTGCAAACACAAGATTTGTCACATTCTTCCTGCTGAATGCGAGGTTACTATTGTCCATCAGGCTTAAGTTTATCAGCAGCATGGTTTTGACGGATGGGTATGTCAAAGAGCAAAAAAAGGAGTTTCAGGTGGGCAAAAGAGCTTCTGAACGTGCCGGGCTTCTATTTACAACATATTGTGGTCATAATCCAGTAAATTTTATGACCCAGGATGTTCATTCTATGGACCTGACTGATCCATTTGACTGTGACTGCCGAAAACAGTGCTGGAGTTAGATGTTGTTGCCCTTTTCAATCTGGTTTTTTGGCAAACCTGATGAACAATTAACCCTCGTGCTTTTGTACAGTTTGTAAGCTGGAGTTAGATGTTCCTGCCCTTTTCAACTCGGCTGTGACTGTCATATTTTCTTTGAAACAAGGCAAATGGCTTGCCATTCGTTTAATTTAGAGTGAAATATTATAACAAATCCCAACCAAGGGAAATGACATCACTCTCGTCGGCTGCTTGAGCTCACTGTGCATTACAGAAGCCAAGTGATTAGCCCCCACTAGCACCCACAAACTTATTTCGAACTAGCACATCAAATGGGCTGTAAATTTTCATAGGAAAGGCTGCATGACCGTGACAGATTTGGATTCTGACATTTGGGACCCGCGAGGAAATAGCCTATCCAAGGTGGTGTCGACTTACTAGCCAGTCAACAAACGATTCTGCCTACCAGCCGTTGGATTGACATCCAACATCTCTCGTGTATCTTCTATCTCTTGTCTTCTTCTTCCTCCAGCCGCCCAAACCAAACCACCCCGTCGGCTCCGCCTGCTCCCGCCTCCCATGGCTGGCTGCGCCTCCGCCGCCCTACCGTACGTACCCTCCAACGTTGGCCAGCCCCTCCCTCTATTCCCCCACATGTCCTGTTATTCTCCGGCGACGTCAGCCCCAACACGCACCCGCGCCCGAACCAGTCAACCCTCGTACTCCCCTCCGCCTGCGACTGGACCGGCGCATCTTCAACGGATCCTGTTCGTTCTGTCCGAGGCCTCGCCGTCATCCTCCGCCTTGCGTCCTTGGTTCGCTCGCCGTGCACGCTGCGCCGCCCTCTTGCGTTGTCAACGTCGTCAACAACCGAGAGGAACAAGGAGATGACTGTACGTGGAGAGGATGACAGTAGGGACCCACCAGCGTCATGGCAGTACGCAAGCAAGTGCCTCTATAGTACAAGCCCAAAAATATGGTTCCTCCTAATGGTTGGACATCTGGGGCTCACGCCATAGTCAACGTAGTCAATAAACGAGAGAATTACACCACAAGCGGCTAACACCAGGGACCCAGCAAGTCGTGCAGTTGTTATTTATACTAGTTTAGCGACGGATCAGGGTAACAACGGGGCTGTGCGGGGGCTGTGGCCCGTCTAGCCAGGGTTTTATTTAAGTTTACCACATCATGAGCCTAGTTGTGTTTTTTTCTTGCTGAAAATGGCTAGCCCAGTTCTATTTTTTAAAGAAATACCCAAACAAGGCCTATGTCACGCCCAATATGCGACCCTATCCGAGAGGAACTCGAAGATCCCACCAAGGATAGACCCGCATATTGAAACGCTTTTGCAAGGTGGATATCATTACATCAACATTACATAATAGATGGGGATATATACAAAAGGCAGAATACATCAATACATCAAACAAGATCAACATCCAACTACGGATGAAACACAAGCAGAAGCTCAAACGACATCCACCCTGCTAGCCCAGGCTGCCGACCTGGAACCTATCCCCTGATCAAAGAAGAAGCAGAAGAAGAACTCCAAAACAAGTAACATCGCTCTCGCGTCATGATCATCGCACAACCTGTACCTGCAACTGGTGTGGTAGTAATCTGTGAGCCACGAGGACTCAGCAATCCCATTACCATGGGTATCAAGACTAGCAAAGCTTAATGGGAAAGGAATGGATAAGGTGGTGAGGTTGCAGCAGCGACTAAGCAAGTATGGTGGCTAACATACGCAAATAAGAGCGAGAAGAGAAGCAACGGAATGGTCGTCCACTAGTAATGATCAAGAAGTTATCCTGAACTCCTACTTACGTCAAACATAACCCAGAAACCGTGTTCACTTCCCGGACTCCGCCGAGAAGAGACCATCACGGCTACACACGCGGTTGATGCGTTTTAAATAAGTCAAGCGTCAAGTTCTCTACAACCGGACATTAACAAATTCCCATCTGCCACATAACCGTGGGCACGGCTCTCGAAAGTTTATACCCTGCAGGGGTGTCCCAACTTAGCCCATTATAAGCTCTCACGGTCAACGAAGGATATTCCTTCTTCCGGGAAGACCCGATCAGTCTCGGAATCCCGGTTTACAAGACATTTCAATGATGGTAAAACAAGACTAGCAAAGCCGCCTGGTGCGCCGACATCCCAATAGGAGCTGCACATATCTCGTTCTCAGGGCAACACCGGATAGGTCAAGCTACGAGTAAAACCAACCCTCAAGTTGCCCCGAGGTGGCCCCGCAGGTTGCCCAGTTCGGACCAACACTTAGAAGCACTGGCCTGGGGGGTTAAAATAAAGATGACCCTCGGGATGTGCGACTCCCAAGGGAAAAAGGCTAGGTGAGGCAAATGTAAAACCAAGGTTGGGCCTTGCTGGAAGAGTTTTATTCAAAGCGAACTGTCAAGGGGGTCCCATAAATCACCCAACCGCGTAAGGGACGCAAAATCAAGGAACATAACACCGGTATGACGGAAACTAGGGCGGCAAGAGTGGAACAAAACACCAGGCATAAGGCCGAGCCTTCCACCCTTTACCAAGTACATAGATGCATTAATAATATAAGCGATATTGTGATATACCAACATAAACCTAATCCAACATGGAGCAATCTTCACCTGCAACTAGCAACGGTATAAGAGGGGCTGAGAAAAAGCGGTAACATAGCCAAACAATGGTTTTCTAGGAAGGGTGACAAAGGTTAGAGGTGGTTCATGGCAATTCAGGAGGCTTGAAGAGCAAGTGATAGGAAGCGCAGCATAGCGATAGAACGAAGCAACTAGCATAGCAATGATAGTAATGAGATCCAAGGTGACGGTCATCTTGCCTGAAATCCTGCTAGGAAGAAGATCGAGTCCATGAAGAAGATGAAGCCACGAAGACGAACGAATCCTGACGATCGCAACGTAACAGGAACTAACGAGAAGGAGCACAACCGGAAAGAAGCAAACAACACGGTAAACACTCAACACATAAACAAGACTTGATGCTCAACCAAGTATGATGCATGACAAGGCTACATGAAGCTACTCATGACAAGAGATGATGCATACAAGAACAACACATCAAAGCAAGTTTAAACGAGGCCGGAAACAACATATAACAAGTCCGGTAAGTCCTCATATGCAAGTTTCGAAATTGGTCCAGATCTGAATAAACCTTATGTTCAAGTTGTTAAACAGCAAGTTAAGATGCAGCAAGATGATCTACACGAAATTCTAGTCACGTTACATATAAAGTTCATTTAATTCGGAGCTACGGCTTAGAAGATATGAGCAAAACAAGTTAAGCATGACATTGATGCAAAATGCATTCAAACATCAAACAAACACACTCAAGGCATGGATGCAACATGATAATATGAAACTACCTGCAATTCTAAGCAAGTTTCGTATAGAACATGCTCGAAACGGAGCAACGGTGCAACACATACACTCCAAACAAGATATAACAACAATCTGTCCAAAACAGCAACTAGGCATTTTGCACGCATGAAAACAATATGCTACAACATCCTAACATAAGAATAAAAGGCATGGACGTGATCTGCAGGTAAAGTATAACAAAACATGAACATTGAGCTATCTCCAGAAATCACTAGAACATGCTCAAAAGGACATGGCAAGATTACAAATAATAACAGTTTCACAGACTTAGCAGAAATCACTGGACATGGCAGAAATAACATCAGGTTGCTCAGATTAGAGCTATCAAACAACATGCTACACGGACTTATCATGGAAAAAAAAGGCATGTGATGAATCTACTAATTGCATACAACAAACGTACCTTACTGATCACGAGCCAAAAAGGTACAGAAGATATGATGGCACCCATGTAAACATAGCAAGTAATATGACAGATTCAGACTTGGTGAAAATAACAGTGCATGGCTGAAAAACGATAAGTAAGCATGTTGGTGAGCTTGAACCACTCACCACAGAGAAATAAATGGCATGACAAGGTAACCAACAGTAATATGGCATAAATATGAAGCTAAGCATGGCAATAGCATAGTCATAGGGTACATGTATCACTAGCAAAACACATGGAAATAACGAACTTCATGTTAACAGGCTGACAGCAACATTAATTAGCAAGTTGAGATCACGATTACAACAAGCTACAACAGGCTATAAATTCAACCAAGGGCATGGATGGATACATCATAACATGTATAACAAAACACCCTTAGTGAATATCTCCAGATTATGGACAGAACTCATGGTGACAGCAGGTTTACATGGCATCACAATGTTACAGCTACAGACTTAGCAGAAATGACTTTAAGTCACAGAAATCAACAACATCACGGAGGCTACTTTGCATGCTTGTGATAGTCATCACATAGACCAAAAAAATACAATATAAGCAGCCCTGTAAAGATGGCATGATTAAGATCAAAACACATGTAGAGCTCATGGTCATAGGATGCTCACACAAAATGCAATGAAAAAGACAAATAACCAAGTTACAGCAGTTTCAGCAGGGTAACATCATATAGCACTCTTGCAATAATAATTAAGTCAACAATATGGACTCAAACAAACATGGAACAATGGAATGAATTGAATAGCATCTCATGATGAACATTTTGACATATTACAGGCACAAAACGGAGTAGCACACAAGAAGATATGGCATGACAAACATATGCTCATCATATTGAAAATCAGGGACTTGGAAGAAAACTGGACCTCCGGGAAATGGGACGGGATGGACCCGGGACGAGCGGATCCAGGGGCATGGGGGCGCGTTTGGATCGGGGGAGTGGTGGATCTCGTCCACTCCCCGGATCCGGCCGGAGCTCTCGCAGGAGGAGCACTGGCGACGAGCGGGCCATGGCGGCGCCAGGGGAGGCAAGCTCCGGGCGGCGGCCGGCGCGGTAGGCGGCGGCGCGCACCGGCGAGGAGGAGGCGGCGGCCGGCGTGGGGCGGGATGCCGGCGGGGCGCGGGGCGGAGCCCGACGGCGGCGGCGGAGGGAGCCCGGCGGCGCGGGAGGCTGGCGAGCGGGCGGCGAAGCTCCGACGGGAGCTTGGAGGCGAGCGGCGGCGCGCTTGGGGCGGCTCGGGCCCGATGGGCTCGGGCGGGCCGCACCTGGGCCGAGCGGGCCCACGGCAGCGCGCGGAGGGAACGGCGGCGGCGGGGACACGTGGCGGCGGCGGGACGCGTCCGTCGGTGGGGCGGACATGTCCGGCGCGGTGGAGGGGAGGTGGAGCTAGGGTTTGCCCAAAAATTCGAGGGAGGGGACTAATTTATAGGTAGAGGGAGTTAGGAGAGTCCAAATGAGGTGTGGTTTTCGCCCACACGATCGTGATCCAATGACGGAGAGCATGGAGGGGGGTTTGCTGGGTTAGTGGGCTGATTTTGAGGGTTGTTGGGCTGCAAAACAAAAGGGGGTTATGGGGTACGCGGTTAACCGTTGGGGCATCAAACGACCTCCAAATGGAACGAAATTTGACGGGCGGTCTACCGGTGAAATACCATGCAGATGAAATGCACAGACATGGAAAAATGCAACACGCAAGCAAATGACATGGCAACAACGACGAATAACTGGAAGACACCTGGCGCATCGGATCCGGGGCGTTACAACACTCCTCCACTAACAAGAGATCTCGTCCCGAGATCTTAGGACCGAGACGGAAGGAAAAAGGGATGAGGTGAAATAAGAACAAAACAGTGAGGACGAACAAAGTCAAGAACACTCGAGTAGGAAAGAGGAATGTTGAATGAGACAAGAAGCAAAAGCTCAAGGAATAAGGCTGAATTTGAAACCACTCCAGTTAGGACAAGATAGAAAAGGAATAATAACGAAGGAATTTATGCAGCACTCCGGCTGAACAAGGAAAGAATAGAACATGAACTTGAGAATTGGAACGATACTTGACTTGAGGAACAACACAAAACCTCCGGACGACTTGAAAGAGTGGAATGAGAAGAACGGGGAAGAAGATGACAACTTCTACCATGAATGAAATAGAGAGCATCCTTAGAAGGAAACATTGAACGGAGTTGTTGGAAATTCAACAACAAAAGAATCAACTTGTTGTGGACTTATGGATAACATCTCAAAATTATGAGGTGGTAACCTACCACAAGCGGAAAAGATTGAAAAGCTGAGAAGAACGAGGAAATGCAAAACTCCACTTCAGAAGAATATGGAGAATTAATTGCACTTTGAGAAGCAACAAGAAGATACTTGAGCTACGCCTACAAGAATCTTGATGAACACTTGAAGAATGAATTAAATCATGACGAGCCACTGTGATGAATTCCGGTAACAAAAGAATGACGAGATAAAATTGAAGGATGAAAGGGATAAGATTAAATCCTTGCGATGATTTGGATGGAGGTTCGCGACTAAATCGGCGAGAAGCTTGGAACTCCGGAAAAGAAAAGATGAACACACTTGGGATTAGAGTATATTCATCATGAACAACTCTGAAGGAAGGGATTAGATAACTTGATGGGGAAGAATAAGAATTATGTTATGCCTATCCTCCATCAATTAATTTGATGAGATACCATGGATTTGCATACCACTTATTCGCGTTGGAAAAGATTAAGGGGGGATATAGCGCAACACTTGCGAAAGTCCTCATGAACCACCCGTAGGGCTGGAAGGAACGAATGAATTGATATGATAACAACAGGAAGAATCTTGAACGAGCCACCGTAGGAATTAAAACGAATGATGAAAAGAGAATGAATCACCAGAAAGAATTAGAAAAGCACGAAGATACTTGAGGGAATCTAGAGACAAGAGAACGAAGGGATCGCAAACTGATTAAAGAGCAAAGCACTGGAAGAATATGGAGACGAATGAAAAGGCATGAATATAGAATAATCGGAGAATGGATTTAAAAACTTAGAACGAAGAAATATTCTGAAATGGAGGCCTCCGGATAATTGAGACGAAAAACAACTCCTGAGATACTCTGGATGGGTGAAAATAATTGCACGACTTGTAACAATTTGATAGGATAACCATCAAGCTAGCACCGCAAATTTCCGGGAGAACGGACAAGATTTGACAAAATTCTACTTCAGTCTTCAAATGTTGAGAATGACGACAAAAAAGAACACCAAAATTGTTGAGATACTCCGGGAGAATGAAAAGCGAAGAGGTTGAGACAACAATGAAAATAATTTGAAAATGATCTTGGAAAAGCGTCTGACTGATGAAATTCATACTTACATCAAACTTCGAAACGGATTTGAGAATAGCTCCGGGAAATTAGAAGAGTCAGGTAAGATCCTGGGAAAGACCTATGGGTTAGGGCCCACTAAAAAGAAACACCGTTGAAAAAGATTGTTGCAGAGATAGATGATGCACCGGAACAATTGAAATATTTGAATGAGGTGACAACCTCGAATTAATTCAAACACAGCCGAATCTCTTGAGATGTCTTGAGCACTCCGGAAGGATAAACTGGCGAGAGGCGAACGAGCAAGGAAAACACTTGATCCAAGGAAAAGAATATGATCAACCCGAAAAACTTGAATTGAGTCCACCGGAGAAGAAAACAGACGAATCAATGATGAACTTGACAAGAATTCACCGGTTGAAATGATTGAGAAAAGACTGAAGAGGTTCCGCACGAATGAAATTGATGCTCGAAAGAGACTCAAGCTCCGGGAATAAAAGGGTGGGAGGGCGGAAAAAAACACAGGCAACTTGAACGAGGAATCGACGAATATCTTGAAGAGAAAAGCACCGGTTGAAATAATTGAGGAGAGAATGCAAAGACTTCGCACGAGTAGGATGGATACTCGATTAGGGACTCCGGCTCCGAGAAGAAAAAAAAAGGTTGGGCGGGTGGGAAAAACAAGGACAACTTCGGATGGGAAACAACGTCGCTTGAGAAAGCACTGAGGACTGGTCTTGCAAAAGATGACGAGGATCGAAACCACTCGAAGAGAAATGCGCCGGATTGAAAAGAGGATGGACAACGAACAAAAACTAACCGCGTGATCCTAAAGAAAAATTTGAAGGGGAAAAGAAGTAAGTCGAAACACCTACGTCAAGATTCCTCACCAGAGCGACGAAGGGGCTGAGGAGTAAAAGAATTCCTACTCTCCGATATAACTAGACTCTGAAATAGTTTTCTTCTAGACTCAACAACGGCCAAACTACACGATCAATCAAGGGGGGCTCCTAGGGTCGGTCGAGGCTCTGATACCAACTTGTCACGCCCAATATGCGACCCTATCCGAGAGGAACACGAAGGTCCCACCAAGGATAGACCCGCATATTGAAACGCTTTTGCAAGGTGGATATCATTACATCAACATTACATAATAGATGGGGATACAAACAAAAGGCACAAATGCCGCAAGAATACATCAATACATCATACAAGATCAACATCTGACTACGGATAAAACACAAACAGAAGCTCAAACGACATCCACCCTGCTAGCCCAAGCTGCCGACCTGGAACCTATCCCCTGATCGAAGAAGAAGCAGAAGAAGAACTCCAAAACAAGTAACATCGCTCTCGCGTCATGATCATCGCATAACCTGTACCTGCAACTGGTGTTGTAGTAATCTGTGAGCCACGAGGACTCAGCAATCCCATTACCATGGGTATCAAGACTAGCAAAGCTTAATGGGAAAGGAATGGATAAGGTGGTGAGGTTGCAGTAGCGACTAAGCAAGTATGGTGGCTAACATACGCAAATAAGAGCGAGAAGAGAAGCAACGGAACGGTCGTCCACTAGTAATGATCAAGAAGTGATCCTGAACTCCTACTTACGTCAAACATAACCCAGAAACCGTGTTCACTTCCCGGACTCCGCCGAGAAGAGACCATCACGGCTACACACGCGGTTGATGCGTTTTAAATAAGTCAAGTGTCAAGTTCTCTACAACCGGACATTAACAAATTCCCATCTGCCACATAACCGGGGGCACGGCTCTCGAAAGTTTATACCCTGCAGGGGTGTCCCAACTTAGCCCATTATAAGCTCTCACGGTCAACAAAGGATATTCCTTCTCCCGGGAAGACCCGATCAGTCTCGGAATCCCGGTTTACAAGACATTTCGACAATGGTAAAACAAGACCAGCAAAGCCGCCCGGTGCGCCGACATCCCGATAGGAGCTGCACATATCTCATTCTCAGGGCAACACCGGATAGGTCAAGCTACGAGTAAAACCAGCCCTCAAGTTGCCCCGAGGTGGCCCCGCAGGTTGCCCGGTTCGGACCAACACTTAGAGAAGCACTGGCCCGGGGGGTTAAAATAAAGATGACCCTCGGGATGCGCGACTCCCAAGGGAAAAAGGCTAGGTGAGGCAAATGTAAAACCAAGGTTGGGCCTTGCTGGAAGAGTTTTATTCAAAGCGAACTGTCAAGGGGGTCCCATAAATCACCCAACCGCGTAAGGGACGCAAAATCAAGGAACATAACACCGGTATGACAGAAACTAGGGCGGCAAGAGTGGAACAAAACACCAGGCATAAGGCCGAGCCTTCCACCCTTTACCAAGTATATAGATGCATTAATAATATAAGAGATATTGTGATATCCCAACATAAACATAATCCAACATGGAGCAATCTTCACCTGCAACTAGCAACGCTATAAGAGGGGCTGAGCAAAAGCGGTAACATAGCCAAACAATGGTTTTCTAGGAAGGGTGACAAAGGTTAGAGCTGGTTCCATGGCAATTCGGGAGGCTTGAAGAGCAAGTGATAGGAAGCGCAGCATAGCGATAGAACGAAGCAACTAGCATAGCAATGATAGTAATGAGATCCAAGGTGACGGTCATCTTGCCTGAAATCCCTCTAGGAAGAAGATTGAGTCCATGAAGAAGATGAAGCCACGAAGACGAACGAATCCTCACGATCGCAATGAAACAGGAACTAACGAGAAGGAGCACAACCGGAAAGAAGCAAACAACACGGTAAACACTCAACACATAAACAAGACATGATGCTCAACCAAGTATGATGCATGACAAGGCTACATGAAGCTACTCATGACAAGAGATGATGCATACAAGAACAACACATCAAAGCAAGTTTAAATGAGGCCGGAAACAACATATAACAAGTCGGGTAAGTCCTCATATGCAAGTTACAAAATTGGTCCAGATCTGAATAAACCTTATGTTCAAGTTGTTAAACAGCAAGTTAAGATGCAGCAAGATGATCTACATGAAATTCTAGTCACGTTACATATAAAGTTCATTTAATTCGGAGCTACGGCCTAGAAGATATGAGCAAAACAACTTAAGCATGGCATTGATGCAAAATGCATTCAAACATCAAACAAACACACTCAAGGCATGCATGCAACATGATAATATGAAACTACATGCAATTCTAAGCAAGTTTCATATAGAGCATGCTCGAAACGGACCAACGGTGCAACACATACACTCCAAACAAGATATAACAACAATCTGTCCAAAACAGCAACTAGGCATTTTGCACGCATCAAAACAATATGCTACAGAATCCTAACATGAGAGCAAAAGGCATAGACGTGATGTATAGGTAAAGCATAACAAAACATGAACACTGAGCTATCTCCAGAAATCACTAGAACATACTCAAAAGGACATGGCAAGATTACGAATAATAACAGTTTCACAGACTTGGCAGAAATCACTGGACATGGCAGAAATAACATCAGGTTGCTAAGTTTAGAGCTATCAAACAACATGCTACAGGAACTTATCATGGAAAAAAAAGACATGGCATGAATCTACTAATTGCATACAACCAAAGTCCCTTACTGATCACGAGCCAAAAAGGCACAGAAGATATGATGGCACCCATGTAAACATAGCCAGTAATATGACAGATTCATACAAGGAAAATAACAGTGCATGGCAGAAACAACGATAAGTAGGCATGTTGGTGAGCTTGAACCACTCACTACAGAGCAACACATGGCATGACAAGGTAACCAACAGTAAGATGGCATAAATATGAAGCTAAGCATGGCAATAGCATAGACATAGGGTACATGGATCACTATCAAAACACATGAAATAACGAACTGCATGTTAACAGGCTGACAGCAACATTATTTAGCAAGTTGAGATCAAGATTACAACAACCTACAGCAGGCTATAAATGCAACCAAGGGCATGGATGGATACACCATAACATGTATAACAAAACACCCTTAGTGAACATCTCTAGATTATGCATAGAACTCATGGTGACAGCAGGTTTACATGGCATCACAATGTTACAGCTACAGACTTAGCAGAAATGACTCACAGAAATCAACAACATCACGGAGGCTACTTTGCATGCTTGTGCTAGTCACCACATAGACCACAAAAATACAATACAAGCACCCCTGTAAAGATGGCATGATGAAGATCAAAACACATGTAGAGCTCATGCTCATAGCATGCACACACAAAATGCAATGAAAAAGACAAATCACCAAGTTACAGCAGTTTCAGTAGGTTAACATCATATAGCACTCTTGCAACGATGATTAAGTCAACAATATGGACTCAAACAAACACGGCACAATTGAATAAAATGAAGAGTATCTCATGATGAACATTTTGACATATTACAGGCACAAAACGGAGTAGTACACAAGAATATATGGCATGACAAAGATATGCACATGATATTGAAAATCTGGGACTTGGAAGAAAACTGGACCTCTGGGAAATGGGACGGGATGGACCCGGGACGAGCGGATCCAGGGGCAGGAGGGCGCGTTTGGATCGGGGGAGTGGTGGATCTCGTCCATTCCCCGGATCCGGCCGGAGCTCTCACCGGAGGAGCACCGCGACGGGCGGGCCATGGCGGCGCGAGGGGAGGCAAGCTCCGGGCGGCGGCCGGCGCGGAAGGCGGCGGCGCGCACCGGCGAGGAGGAGGCGGCGGCCGGTGTGGGGCGGGACGCCGGCGGGGCGCGGGACGAAGCCCGGCGGCGGCGGAGGGAGCCCGGCGGCGCGGTGGCCGGCGAGCGGGCGGCGAAGCTCCGACGGGAGCTTGGAGGCGAGCGGCGGCGCGCTTGGGGCGGCTCAGGCCCCGATGGGCTCGGGCAGGCCGCACCTGGGCCGAGCGGGCCCACGGCAGCGCGCAGAGGGAACGGCGGCGGCGGGGACACGTGGTGGTGGCGGGACGCGTCCGTCGGCGGGGCGGACATGTCCGGCGCGGTGGAGGGGAGGTGGAGCTAGGGTTTGCCCGAAAATTTGAGGGAGGGGACTAATTTATAGGTAGATGGAGCTAGGAGACTCCAAATGATGTGTGGTTTTCGCCCACACGATCGTGATCCAACGACGGAGAGCATGGAGGGGGGTTTGCTGGGGTGGTGGGCTGATTTGGAGGGGTGTTGGGCTGCAAAACAAAAGGGGGTTATGGGGTACGCGGTTAACCGTTGGGGCATCAAACGACCTCCAAATGGAACGAAATTTGACGGGCGGTCTACCGGTGATATACCAAGGCCACTCGGCAAATCTCGGCCCATTCCGAGAACGTTTTTCTCCCGCTCACGAAACAAGGTCTGAGTGGGGCGACGACCGCGAGGGAGATTGTCGGATCGCGAAACGGACAACGGGGAAAAGGACCGGATGCATGTTTCGAAAAACATGCAGATGAAATGCAGATGATGACATGGCAAAATGCAGCACGCAAGCAAATGACATGGCAACAACGACGAATAACTGAAAAACACCTGGCACATCGGATCCGGGGCGTTACAGCCTACATGCTTTATCGGCCCTGCTGGGCTGCAAATCTTTCATGACGAGGAGAGTTTCATTCGGTTTGCCTAGAAATGGGCTGTACATTTTTAATACACATCAAACCGGGAAATAGTTTCAATTTTTTTTATTACAAGATCTTAAATTCCATTGATTTTTATGCGTGGAAAATTATTTGGATTTTATATTTATATAAATTATTTTTCAGAATAGTTTGAATGTGAATCGATATTTCTGGATTAAAAACAGTTGACCGCACCGAAATATGCAAAATTTCGTATACTTTTTAACCGTGGCCACAATATGGGGTGTAATGCTAACAAAAAGAAGATGGGCTCCAAAAAAATTCTTAAGAATTAGAAAATGGGTTGTACATTATTAAAAATAATGGCAGATGGGTTGTATGCTGTTTTCCACAGATTTGAGGCTGACTTGTGCGCCTACTACAGGTTGACGCGTATGCTTTCATAAAAAAAAGGTTGACGCACACGCAACGCCCTATCAACTTAGTCAACACACGAGAGCAGTGACTGTTGGATGTCCATCCAACGGCTGTCGTGCTTCTTCAATCTCTGCTCTTCATGCTCCAGCCGCTCAAACAAGCGCCGACAGGACTGCCTGCTCCCTCCTCCCGCGGCCGGCTATGCTGCCGCGCAGGCCTCACGGCCCCACCATACTCCCATCGCTGGCCTAGGCATCCCTCTACTCACCCACACATGCTGTTATTCTCCGGCGACGGCAGATGAACCAGTAAACCCTCGTACTCCTCCGCGTGGGAAACAACTGTCGAGTATTCCCTGGCTCCGTGTCGTTCCCTTTCTAGGCCTCGCCGTCGTCCACCGCCCTAGTGCTCTCGGCGCGGCCTGGTCAATGTGGTCAATGAACGACATCCATCGGAAGTGGACTGTACGTGGAGAGGCTGACAGCTGGGTCCACGGCCGCACGCAAGGAAATGCCTCCTTATTACGCGCAAAATAATGATTCCTCCACCTGACAGCTAGGACCCACAGGAAGGGCCTCTGTATTTCGCGAAAAAAACGTTCCCCCCCGCTGACAGGTCGGACCCACCAGCTATATCTTCGCACGCAAGGAAGTGCCTCCTTATTACGCCCAAAAAAATGAATACCCCCTGCTAGCTGGGACCCACCATATTGTTGGGCTGACTTGTGGGCCTACTAAGTTGACGGGGACGGAGGGCTTTGTCAACTTAGTCAATACTCCAGTGACCGTATGATGTCCATCCAACGGCCATAGTGCTTCTTCAACCTTTGGTCTTCTTGCTCCAGCCGCCCAAAGAGCACCGGTCGTGCCGCCTGCTCCTGCCTCCCGTGGCCGGCTGTGCTACCGCGGAGGCCTCACCGCCCCCATACTACTCCCACCACTGGCCAGGCCATTCCTCCACTCACCCACACCCCCTGTTATTCTGCGGCGACGGCAGCCTCACACCGCAGCCAAACCAGTGAACGCTCATAGTCCTCTCCGTATGGGCATCCACTGCCGCGTCTTGCCCGGCTCCGCGTCGTCCCCTTCCTAGGCCTCGCCGCCATCCACCGCCGTGGTGTTCTCGGCGCGGCGTGGTCAATGTGGTCAACGACCGACTTCCATCGGAAGAGTACTGTGCGTAGAGAGGCTGACAGCTGGGTCCACGGCAGCCGCAAGGAAGTGCCTCCTTATTACGCGGAAAATAATTATTCCTCCACCTGACAGTGGGGACCCACCGGATGGGCCACCAGTATTTTGCGGAAAAAATTGTTTCCCCCTGACAGTTGAGACCCACCAGACGGGCCACCGTATTTCGTGAAAAAAACGTTCCCCCCGCTGTCAGCTCGGACCCACTGGAAGTGCCTCCTTATTACACACAAAAAAAATGAATACTCCCCCGGCTAGCTGGGACCCACCTTGGTGGGAGGCTGACTTGTGGGCCTACTAAGTTGACGGGGACGAAGGGCTTTGTCAACTTAGTCAATGTGAACGATTCTAGCTCCAGTGACCGTACGATGTCCATCCAACGGCCGTAGTGCCACTTCAACCTCTGGTCTTCTTGCTCCAGCCGCCCAAAGCAGCGCCGGTCGTGCCGCATGCTCCTGCCTCCCATGGCCGGCTGTGCTGCCGCAGAGGCTTCACCGCCCCCTACTATTCCCACCGCTGGGCAGGCCCTGCGGCGACGGCAGCCTCACACCGTAGCCGAACCAGTGAACCCTCGTACTCCTCTCCGCGCGGGCTTCCACTGCAGCGTCTTCCCCGGCTCCGCGTCGTCCCCTTCCTAGGCCTCGCCGTCGTCCACCGCCGTGGTGCTCTCCACGCGGCGTGGTCAACGTGGTCAAGGAACGACTTCCATCGGAAGAGTACTGTACGTGGAGAGGCTGATAGCTGGGTCCACGGCCACAGCCCAGTTTTTTTGTGATTTGCCAAGTAAGTCGCTTTGTCAGGCCTGTTGGGATGCAAATCTTTCAAGACGAGGAGAGATTTCATTCGGCTGGCCGAGAAAATGGCCCATCAGTAATGAGAAATGGGATGTACATTTTTAAAACTCATCAAACCGGCAATTAGTTTCAAATATCTTTTTTTTCATTTCAAGATTTTAAATTACATTAATTTTTATGCGTGGAGAATTTGTTGGATTTTATATTGATATACATTTATTTTTAAAATTAGTTTGAATGTGAGTCAAAATTTCGGGATTAAAAATAGTTCGGACCGCACCGAAATATGCGAAATTTCGTATAATTTTTTAACCGTGGCCACAATATGGGCTGTAATGCTAACAAAAAGAATATGGGCTCCAAAAAACCTTAAGAATTAGCAAATGGGCTGTAAATTATTAGAAATAATGGCACATGGGCTGTATGCTGTTTTCCACAGATTTGAGGCTTTCCTAAAAAAAGGTTGACGCACAAGCACTAACTGTTGGATGTCCATCCAACGGCCGTCGTGCTTCTTCAATCTCTGCTCTTCCTGCTCCAGCCGCTCAAACAAGCGCCGGCGGGACTGCCTGCTCCCTCCTCCCCGCGGCCGGCTGTGCTGCCGCGCAGGCCTCACCGCCCCATCGTACTCCCATCGCTGGCCTAGCCATCCCTCTACTCACCCACACCTGCTGTTATTCTCCGGCGACGGCAGACGACCCAGTAAACCCTCGTACAGTCGTACTCCCCTCCGCGTGGGAAACAACTGCCGAGTCTTCCCTGCCTCCGTGTCGTCCCCTTCCTAGGCCTCGCCGTCGTCCACCGCTGTGGTGCTCTTGGCGCGGCGTGGTCAATGTGGTCAACGACCGACTTCCATCGGAAGACTACTGTGCGTGGAGACGCTGACAGCTGGGTCCACCATCGCAGCAAGGAAGTGCCTCCTTATTGCGCGCAAAATAATTATTCCTCCACCTGACAGCGGGGACCCACCGGACGGGCCACCGTAGTTCGTGAAAAAACGTTTCCCCCTGACTGCTGGGACCCACCAGCTACACCTTCGCACGCAAGGAAGTGCGTCCGGGCATAAAAACAAAACGATTCGCCCCCTGACTGCTGGGACTCACGAGCTACCTCTTCGCACGCAAGGAAGTGCCTGACAGTCAGGACCCACCTGGTCAAAGCGTACGTAGCGTTGTCATTCTGGTCGCGAACTTGTACGTACATATATACTGGTGGATGTAGAGGCGTGCACGTGCCGTAGTAGAGGCACGCACGTAGCATGTACACGTACGCACAGCGGCCAGGGTGCAAGAAAGAAAATACGGCCACGTATGTGTACATACGGGCGGGGTCTCGAACGCCTACTCGCACATACGTACGGCGAGGGCTCGTTGACATGGCTGGGTCAGAACGGAGAAACAACGTCGTCGTCGTGTTCATGGTGAGGCAACGGAATGCGTCGTGTTCATGGGGAGGCAACGGAATGCGTCGTGTTCATCGGGAGGCAACAGAACGCGTGGGAGCCAACCGGCTGGGTCGGAACGGAATGCGTGGTCGTGTTCATCGGGAGGGCTTGGACGGAACAGGCAATGGAAACGAGGCCTGGCGTACCGCAGAACAGAGGAAACAGCCTTGTGTTCGACCGGCCACGTTCGAATCGGGATCCTGTTCATCGGGAGGGGTCTGGCGTACCGCAAAACGGATGAAACGTACCTCCTACGGTCGAAACGGGGGTCCTGTTGATCGGGAGGGGTGTGGCGTACCGCAAAACGGACGAAACGGACCTCCTACGGTCGAAACGGGGGTCCTGTTGATCGGGAGGGGTGTGGCGTACCGCAAAACGGACGAAACGGACCTCCTACGGTCGAAACGGGGGTCCTGTTCATCGGGAGGGGTGTGGCGTACTGCAAAACGGGACTCCACGGGATACTGTTCATCTCCACCGTCGACCTCCTCCAGCCTCCACGGGCTCCTGTTCATCCAGCCTCCACCGCGCGCTACTCCACCGGCTACTGTTCAACCACCCCTCCACGGGCACCCCTCCACCATCTACTGTTCATCCAGCCCTCCACACCACGGGGTCCTGTTCAACCACCCCTCCACGGGCACCCCTCCACCGTCTACTGTTCATCCAGCCCTCCACACCACGGGGTCCTGTTCATCCAGAGGAAATGCCACTGCTCACTGTTCATCCAACCCCCCCGCCCCGCAACGCTCACTGTTCATCCCAGAGGCAGCATCGATTGGCTTCAGTTAGCAGCAGTAGCAAAGTAATCGCTCGATCGGGTTCAGTTAACAGCCATCGATCGATCGCTCGGGTTCAGTAACGCGTAGCCTGCAGTGCAATCGCTCGGGTTCAGTTAGAGCCCAACGCCTCGCTCGGGTTCAGTTAGAGCCAACGCCTCGCACAAACGCGCGTACGTGTACGAGAGAAACGTGCATCGCTCGGCCCCCGACCTCCCACCGTAACCGGGAACTCCCCGAAATTTTCCTCGCCCTCGCTTCTACCACGGTTTTTTCCGTCATGGACGGCTCAAAGAATGTCATGCAGCTGTGTCTCCGGCCCGCCCAGGACGAAAAGCCCATTTTCTGTCATGATTTTTTGTCATAGAAGTAGTAGCCCACCACATCTATGATGATACCGGGTTTTGTCACAATTATCGTCATAGAAGTGTCATATGTATGACAGAAAAAAATTCGTTCGGCCCAAAATGTCACGGATGTGTCTTTTTTTGTAGTGAAACTTCGCCGGTGCATCCAAACCCTGTGATACGATACGCTCTATCACACATAAACCTCCTTATATGTTCCTCAAAACAGCCACCATACCTACCTATTATGGCATTTCCATAGCCATTCCGAGATATATTGACATGCAACTTCCATTAGCATCATATACATGACTTGAGCATTTATTGTCATATTGCTTTGCATGATCGTAAGATAGCTAGCATGATGTTTTCATGGCTTGTCTGTTTTTTGATGTCATTGCTACGCTAGACCATTGCACATCCCGGTACACCACCGGAGGCATTCATATAGAGTCATATCTTTGTTCTAGATATCGAGTTGTAATATTGAGTTGTAAGTAAATAAAAGTGTGATGATCATCATTATTAGAACATTGTCCCATGTGAGGTTATCAAAATAAAAGAGGCCAAAGAAGCCCAAATAAAAAAAGGCCAAAGAAGCCCACCAAAAAAAGAGAAAAAAATAAAACAAAAAAATGAGAGAAAAAGAGAGAAGGGGCAATGTTACTATCCTTTTACCACACTTGTGCTTCAAAGTAGCACCATGTTCTTCATATAGAGAGTCTCTTGAGTTATCACTTTCATATACTAGTGGGAATTTTCATTATAGAACTTGGCTTGTATATTCCGATGATGGGCTTCCTCAAATGCCCGAGGTCTTCATGAGCAAGCAAGTTGGATGCACACCCACTTAGTTTCAGTTCGAGCTTTCATACACTTATAGCTCTGGTGCATCCGTTGCCTGGCAATCCCTACTCCTCACATTGACATCAATTGATGGGAATCTCCATAGCCCGTTGATTAGCCGCGTCGATGTGAGACTTTCTCCTTTTTGTCTTCTCCACATAACCCCCATCATATTCTATTCCACCTATAGTGCTATGTCCATGGCTCACGCTCATGTATTGCGTGAAAGTTGAAAAGGTTTGAGAACATCAAAAGTATGAAACAATTGCTTGGCTTGTCATCGGGGTTGTGCATGATGTGAATATTTTGTGTGGTGAAGATGGAGCATAGCCAGACTATATGATTTTGTAGGGATAACTTTCTTTGGCCATGTTATTTTGAAAAGACATGATTGCTTTATTAGTAGGCTTGAAGTATTATTGTTTTTATGTCAAATGATAGACTATTGCTTTAAATCACTCGTGTCTTAATATTCATGCCATGATTAGACATATGATCAAGATTATGCTAGGTAGCATTCCACATCAAAAATTATCTTTTTTATCATTTACCTACTCGAGGACGAGCGGGAATTAAGCTTGGGGATGCTGATACGTCTCCGTCGTATCTATAATTTTTGATTGTTCCATGCCAATATTATTCAACTTTCATATACTTTTTGGCAACTTTTTATACTATTTTTGGGACTAACATATTGATCCAGTGCCCAGTGCCAGTTCCTGTTTGCTGCATGTTTTATGTTTCGCAGAATATCCATATCAAATGGAATCTGAACGGGATAAAAACGGACGGAGCTTATTTTTGGAAAATTTGGAAAATTCCGGAAGAAGAATCAACGCGAGACGGTGCCCGAGGTGGCCACGAGGCAGGGGCGCGCCTGCCCCCCTGGGTGCACCCCTGACCCTGGTGGGCTACCCGTAAGGTGGTTGATGCCCTTCTTCGGCCGCAAGAAAGCTAATTTTTGGTAAAAAATCACGGCGAAGGTTTTAGTCCAATCGGAGTTACGGATCTCCATATATATACGAAACGGTGAAAGGGTAGCAGAACAGAACGCAGAAACAGAGAGAGACAGAGAGACAGATCCAACCTCGGAGGGGCTTTCGCCCCTCCCAAGCCATGGAGGCCAAGGACCAGAGGGGAAACCCTTCTCCCATCTAGGGAGGAAGTCAAGGAAGAAGAAGACGAAGGGGCCCCCTCTCCCCTTCTCTTCCGGTGGCGCCGGAACGCCGCCATGGCCATCATCATCACCAACTCTTCCCCCTCTATGCAGCGGTGTAACCTCTCTCTTACCCGCTGTAATCTCTACTTAAACATGTGCTCAACGCTATAAATTATTTCCCAATGATGTATGGTTATCCTATGATGTTTGAGTAGGTCCGTTTTGTCCTATGGGCTATTTGATGATCAAGATTGGTTTGAGTTGCATGTTTTATTATTGGTGCTGTCCTATGGTGCTCTCCGTGTTGCGCAAGCATGAGGGATTCCCGCTGTAGGGTTTGCAATATGTTCATGATTTGCTTATGGTGGGTGGTGTGAGTGGCAGAAGCACAAACCCGAGTAAGTAGGTTGTTTGCGTATGGGATAAAGGGGACTTGATGCTTTAATGCTATGGTTGGGTATTACCTTAATGATATTTAGTAGTTGCGGATGCTTGCTAGAGTTCCAATCATAAGTGCATATGATCCAAGTAGAGAAAGTATGTTAGCTTATGCCTCTCCCTCAAATAAAATTGCAATAATGATTACCGGTCTAGTTATCGATTGCCTAGGGACAAACAACTTTCTCGTAACAAAAAGCTCTCTACTAAAACTAATTTAGTTGTGTATTTATCTAAACAGCCCCTAGCTTTTATTTACGCGCTCTTTATTTTCTTGCAAACTTATCCAAAAACACCTATAAAGTACTTCTAGTTTCATACTTGTTTCCGGTAAAGCGAACGTCAAGTGTGCGTAGAGTTGTATCGGTGGTCGATAGAACTTTAGGGAATATTTGTTCTACCTTTAGCTGCTCGTTGGGTTCGACACTTTTACTTATCGAAAGAGGCTACAATTGATCCCCTATACGTGTGGCTTATCATGGGGAACACAGTAATTTCAAAAAAATTCCTACGATCACGCAAGATCTATCTAGGTGATGCATAGCAATGAGCGGGGAGGGTGTGTCCACGTAACCTCGTAGACCGAAAGCGGAAGCGTTATATCAACGTGGTTGATGTAGTCATACGTCTTGATGATCCGACTGATCCTAGCACCGAACGTACGGCACCTCCGTGTTCAGCACACGTACAGCTCGATGACGTCCCTCGTACTCTTGATGCAGTTGAGGCCGAGGGAGAGTTCCGTCAGCACAACGGCGTAGCGACGGTGATGATGAAGTTACCGGCGCACGGCTTCGCCTAAGCACTACGACGATATGACCGAGGTTTGTAACTATGGAGGGGGGCACCGCACAAGGCTAAAAGATCAACTTGTGTGTCTATGGGGTGCCCCCTTCCCCGTATATAAAGGAGGGGAGGAGGTGGAGGGCCGGACACAAGGGGCGCGCCCATGGGGGGGATTCCTACACCTAGTAGGAGTAGGTTACCCACTTTCCTAGTCCAAGTAGGACAAGAAGGAAGGAGAGGGAGGAGAGAAGGAAAGGGGGGCCGGCCCCCCTAGTCCAATTCGATTTCGGCTAGGGGGGGGGGCGTGCGCCACACCTTGGCCTGCCTCCTCTCTTCCACTACTAGGCCCATGAGGCCCAATAACCCTCGGGGGGTTCCGGTAACCCCCCGGTACTCCGGAAAATACCCGATACACCTTGGAACTATTCCGATGTCTGAATATAGTCTTCCAATATATCAATCTTTATGTCTTGACCATTTCGAGACTCCTCGTCATGTCCGTGATCTCATTCCGGACTCCGAACTACCTTCGGTACATCAAAACACATAAACTCATAATATTGATCGTCATCGAACGTTAAGCGTGCGGACCCTACGGGTTCGAGATCTATGTAGACATGACTGAGACTCATCTCCGGTCAATAACCAATAGCGGAACCTGGATGCTCATATTGGCTCCTAAATATTCTACAAAGATCTCTATCGGTCAAACGGCATAACAACATAGTTTGTTCCCTTTGTCATCGGTATGTTACTTGCCCGAGATTCGATCGTCGGTATCACCATAACTAGTTCAGTCTCGTTACCGGCAAGTGTCTTTACTCGTACCGTAATGCATCATCCCGCAACTAACTCATTAGTCACATTGCTTGCAAGGCTTATAGTGATGTGCATTACCGAGAGGGCCCAGAGATACCTCTTCGATTCACACAGTGTCAAATCCTAATCATGATCTATGCGAACCCAACAAACACCTTCGGAGACACCTGTAGAGCATAGTTATAATCACCCAGTTACGTTGTGACGTTTGATAGCACACAAGGTGTTCCTCCGGTATTCGGGAGTTGCATAATCTCATAGTCAGAGGAACATGTATAAGTCATGAAGAAAGCAATAGCAATAAAACTAAATGATCATTTATGCTAAGCTAACAGATGAGTCTTGTCCATCACATCAGTCTCCTAATGATATTCTCCTAATGATGTGACCCCGTTCATCAAATGACAACACATGTCTATGGTCAGGAAACTTAACTATCTTTGATTAACGAGCTAGTCTAGTAGAGGCATACTAGGGACACTATGTTTTGTCTATGTATTCACACATGTATCAAGTTTCCGGTTAATACAATTCTAGCATGAATAATAAACATTTATCATGATATAAGGAAATAAAATAATAACTTTATTATTGCCTCTAGGGCATATTTCCTTCAGTCTCCCACTTGCACTACAGTCAATAATCTAGTTCACATCGCCATGTCATTTAACACCAATAGTTCACATCACCATGTGATTAACATCCATAGTTTACATCGCCATGTGACCAACACTCAAAGGGTTTACTAGAGTCAATAATCTAGTTCACATCGCTATGTGATTAACACCCAAGAGCACTAAGGTGTGATCATGTTTTTCTTGTGAGATAAATTTAGTCAACGGATCTGCGACATTCAGAGCCGTATGTATTTTGCAAATTTCTATGTTTACAATGCTCTGCACAAAGCTACTCTAGCCAATTTCTCCCACTTTCAATATGTATCTAGATCGAGACTCAGAGTCATCCAGATCGGTGTCAAAGCTTGAATCGACGTAGCTCTTTACGACGAACTCTTTATCACCTCCATAACCGAGAAACATATCCTTATTCCAGTAAGGATAATTTTGACCGATGTCTAGTGATCCACTCCTGTATCACTATTGTACCCTCTTGCCAAACTTATGGCGAGGTACACAATAGGTCTGGTACACAGCATAGCATACTTTATAGAACCTATGACTGAGGGATAGGGAATGACTTTCATTCTCTTTCTATTTTCTGTCGTGGTTGGATTTTGAGTCTTACTCAACTTCACACCTTGCAACACAGGCAAGAACTTCTTCTTTGACTGTTCCATTTTGAACTACTTCAAAATCTTGTCAAGGTATGTATTCATTGAAAAATCTTATCAAGCGTCTTGATCTATCTCTATAGATCTTGATGCTCAATATGTAAGCAGCTTCACCGAGGTCTTTCTTTAAATAACTCCTTTCGAACACTCCTTTATGCTTTCCAGAAAATTCTACATCATTTTCGATCAACAATATGTCATTCACATATACTTCTCAAAAAGGTTGTAGTGCTCCCACTCACTTTCTTGTAAATACAGGCTTCACCACAAGGCTGTATAAAACCATATGCTTTGATCACACTATCAAAGCATACATTCCAACTCCGAGAGGCTTGCACCAGTCCATAAATGGATCGTTGGAGCTTGCACACTTTGTTAGCACCTTTAGGATCGACAAAACCTTCTGGTTGCATCATATACAACTCTTCTTTGAGATATCCATTAAGGAATGCAGTTTTGACATCCATTTGCCAAATTTCATAAAATGCGGCAATTGCTAACATGATTCGAACAGACTCTAAGCATTGATACGAGTGAGAAAATCTCATCGTAGTCAACACCTTGAACTTGTCGAAAACCTTTTGCAACAATTCGAGCTTTGTAGATAGTAGCACTACTATCAGCATCTGTCTTCCCGTTGAAGATCCATTTATTCTCAATGGCTCACCGATCATCGGGCAAGTCAATCAAAGTCCATACTTTGTTCTCATACATGGATCCCATCTCAGATTTCATGGCCTCAAACCATTTCGTGGAATCTGGGCACATCATCGCTTCCTCATAGTTCGTAGGTTCGTCATGGTCTAGTAACATGATTCCCATAATAGGATTACCGTACCACTCTGGTGCGGAACATATTTTGTTTGACCTACGAGATTCGGTAGTAACTTGATCTGAAGTTTCATGATCATCATCATTAACTTCCTCACTAATTGGTGTAGGCATCACTGGAACTTATTTCTATGATGAACTACTTTCCAATTTGGGAGAAGGTACAATTACCTCATCAAGTTTTACTTTCCTCCCACTCACTTCTTTCGAGAGAGACTCCTTCTCTAGAAAGGATCCATTCTTAGCAACGAATAGCTTGCCTTCGGATATGTGATAGAAGTTGTACCCAACAGTTTCGTTGGGTATCCTATGAAGATGCATTTCTCCGATTTGGGTTCGAGCTTATCAGGTTGAAGTTTTTTCACATAAGCATCGCAGCCCCAAACTTTAAGAAACGACAGCTTAGGTTTCTTGCTAAACCACAGTTCATATGGTGTCGTCTCAACGGATTTAGATGATGCCCTATTTAACGTGAATGCAGTTGTCTCTAATGCATAACCCCAAAACGATAATGGTAAATCGGTAAGAGACATCATAGATCGCACCATATCCAATAAAGTACGGTTACGATGTTCGGACACACCATTACGCTGTGGTGTTCCAGGTGGCGTGAGTTGTGAAACTATTCCACGTTGTTTCAAATGAAGACCAAACTCATAACTAAAATATTCATCTCCACAATTAGATCGTAGAAACTTTATTTTCTTGTTACGATGATTTTCAACTTCACTCTGAAATTCTTTGAACTTTTTCAAATGTTTCAGACTTATGTTTCATTAAGTAGATATACCCATATCTGCTCAAATCATCTGTGAAGGTCAGAAAATAACGATACCCGCCGCGAGCCTCGACACTCATTGGACCGCATACATCAGTATGTATTATTTCCAATAAGTCAGTTGCTCGCTCCATTGTTCCGGAGAACAGAGTTTTAGTCATCTTTCCCATAAGGCATGGTTCGTAAGTATCAAGTGATTCATAATCAAATAATTCCAAAAGTCCATTAGCATGGAGTTTCTTCATGCCCTTTACACCAATATGACCTAAATGGCAGTGCCACATCTAAGTTGCACTATCATTATTAACTTTGCATCTTCTGCTTCAATATTATGAATATATGTATCACTATGATCGAGATTCAATAAATCACTTATATTGAGTGTATGACCATAGAAGGTTTTATTCATGTAAATAGAACAACAATTATTCTTTGACTTTAAATGAATAATCGTATTGCAATAAACATGATCCAATCATATTCATGCTCCACGCAAACACCAAATAACATTTATTTTAGGTTCAACATTAATCCCGAAGGTAAAGGGAGTGTGCGATGGTGATCTTATCAACCTTGGAATCACTTCCAACTCAGATCATCACCTCGCCCTCTACTAGTCTCTGTTTATTTTGCAACTCTCGTTTCGAGTTACTACTCTTAGCAACTGAACCAGTATCAAATACCGAGGGGTTGCTATATACACTAGTAAAGTACACATCAATAACATGTATATCAAATATACCTTTGTTCACTTTGCCATCCTTCTTATCCGCCAAGTATCTAGGGCAGTTCCACTTCCAGTGATCATTTCCTTTGCAGTAAAAGCACTCAGTTTCAGGCTTGGGTCTAGCTTTGGGCTTCTTCATGGGAGTGGCAACTTGCTTGCCATTCTTCTTGAAGTTCCCTTTCTTTCCCTTGCCCTTTTACTTGAAACTAATGGTCTTGTCAACCATCAAAACTTGATGGTTTTCTTGATTTCTACCTTTGCTGATTTCAGCATCACGAAGAGCTCGGGAATCGTTTTCGTCATCCCTTGCATATTATAGTTCATCTCGAAGTTCTAGTAACTTCATGACAGTTACTAGAGAACTTTGTCAATCACTATATTATCTGGAAGATTAACTCCCACTTGATTCAAGCGATTGTAGTACTCAGACATTCTGAGCACATGCTCACTGGTTGAGCTATTCTCCTCCATCTTGTAGGCAAAGTACTTGTCAGAGGTCTCATACCTCTTGACTCGGGCATGACTCTGAAATACCATTTTCAGCTCTTGGAACATGTCATATGCTCCGTGGCGTTCAAAACATTTTTGAAGTCCCGGTTCTAAGCCGTAAAGCATGGTGCACTAAACTATCAAGTAGTCATCATACCGAGCTTTGTCAAACGTTCATAACGTCTGCATCTGCTCCTGCAATAGGTCCGTCACCTATCGGTGCATCAAGGACATAATTCTTCTGTGCAGCAATGAGGATAATCCTCAGATCACAGACCAAGTCCGCATCATTGCTACTATCATCTTTCAACTTATTTTTTCTCTAGGAACATATCAAAATAAAGCAGGGAAGCTATACACGAGCTATTGATCTACAACATAAATATGCAAATACTATCAGGACTAAGTTCATGATAAATTAAAGTTCAATTAATCATATTACTTAAGAACTCCCACTTAGATAGACCTCTAGTCATCTAAATGATCACGTGATCCATATCAACTAAACCATGTCCGATCATCACGTGAGATGGAGTAGCTTTCAATTGTGAACATCACTAAGTTGATCATATGTACTATATGATTCACGTTTGACCTTTTGGTCTCAGTGTTCTGAGGCCATATCTGCATATGCTAGGCTCGTCAAGTTTAACCCGAGTATTCTGCATGTGCAAAGCTGGCTTGCACCCGTTGTATGTGAACGTAGAGCTTATCACACCCGATCATCACGTGGTATCTCGGCAGGACGAACTGTCGCAACGGTGCACACTCAAGAAGAACACTTATACCTTGAAATTTAGTGAGAGATCATCTTATAATGCTACCACCGTACTAAGCAAAATAAGATGCATAAAAGATAAACATCACATGCAATAAGTGATATGATATGGCCATCATCATCTTGTGCCTTTGATCTCCATCTCCAAAGCACCGTCATGATCACCATCGTCACCGGCTTGACACCTTGATCTCCATCGAAGCATCGTTGTCGTCTCGCCAACTATTGCTTCTATGACTATCGCTATCGCTTAGTGATAAAGTAAAGCAATTACATGCCGATTGCATTTCATACAATAATGCGACAACCATATAGCTCCTGCCAGTTGCCGATAACTGTTACAAAACAAACAATTTATATATCATCACGTCCTAACCATATCACATCACAGCAAGCCCTGCAAAAACAAGTTATATGTCCTCTACTTTGTTGTTGCAAGTTTTACGTGGCTGCTACGGGCTTCTAGCAAGAACAGTTCTTACCTACGCATCAAAACCATAACGATTTTTCATCAAATGTGCTGTTTTAACCTTCAATAAGGACCGGGCGTAGTCAAACTCCATTCAACTAAAGTTGGAGAAACAGACACCCGCTAGCCACCTGTGTGCGAAGCACGTTGGTAGAACCAGTCTCATGAACACGGTCATGTAATGTCGGTCCGGGCCGCTTCATCCAACAATACCACCGAATCAAAGTAAGACGTTGCTGGTAAGCAGTATGACTATTATCGCCCACAACTCTTTGTGTTCTACTCGTGCATATAACATCTACACATAGACCTGGCTCGGATGCCACTGTTAGGGAACGCAGTAATTTCAAAAAAATTCCTACGATCACACAAAATCTATCTAGGTGATGCATAGCAACGAGCGGGGAGAGTGTGTCCACATACCCACGTAGACTGAAAGCGGAAGCGTTATATCAATGCGGTTGATGTAGTCGTACGTCTTCACGATCCGACCGATCCTAGCACGAAATGTACGGCACCTCTGTGTTCAGCACACGTTCAGCTCGATGATGTCCCTCATACTCTTGATCCAGTTGAGGCCAAGGGAGAGTTCCGTCAGCACGACGGTGTGGCGACGGTGATGATGAAGTTACCAGCGCAGGGCTTCGCCTAAGCACTACAACGATATGACCGAGGTGTGTAACTGTGGAGGGGGGCACCGCACACGTCTAAAAGATCAACTTGTGTGTCTATGGGGTGCCCCCTCCCCCGTATATAAAGGAGGGGAGGAGGAGGGCCGGCCACAAGGGGCTAGCCCAAGGGGGGGATTCCTACTCCTAGTAGGAGTAGGATTCCCCCTTTCCTAGTCCAAGTAGGAGAAGAAGGAAGGAGAGGGAGGACAGAAGGAAAGGGGGGCCGACCCCCCTAGTCCACTTCGGTTTGGGCTACGGGGGGCACACCCCACACCTTGGCATGCCTCCTCTCTTCCACTACTAGGCCCGTGAGGCCCAATAACCCCCGGGGGGTTCCGGTATCCCCCCCGGTACTTGAGAAAATACCTGATACACCTCCGAACTATTCCGGTATCCGAATATAGTCTTCCAATATATCAATCTTTATGTCTCGACCATTTCGAGACTCCTCGTCATGTCCGTGATCTCATCCGGGACACTGAACTACCTTCGCTACATCAAAACACATAAACTCATAATACTGATCGTCATCGAACGTTAAGCGTGCGGACCCTACGGGTTCGAGAACTATGTAGACATGACTGAGACTCATCTCCGGCCAATAACCAATAGCGGAACCTGGATGCTCATATTGGCTCCTACATATTCTACGGAGATCTTTATCGGTCAAACCGCATAACAACATATGTTATTCCTTTGTCATCGGTATGTTACTTGCTCGAGATTCGATCATTGGTATCACCATACCTAGTTCAATCTCATTACCGGCAAGTCTCTTTATTCGTTCCGTAATGCATCATCCTGCAACTAACTCATTAGTCACATTGCTTGCAAGGCTTATAGTGATGTGCATTACCGAGAGGGCCGAGAGATACCTCTCCGATTCACGGAGTGACAAATCCTAATATTGATCTATGCCAACCCAACAAACACCTTCGGAGACACCTTTAGAGCATCTTTATAATCACCCAGTTACGTTGTGACGTTTGATAGCACACAAGGTGTTCCTCCGGTATTCGGGAGTTGCATAATCTCATAGTCAGAGGAACATGTATAAGTCAGGAAGAAAGCAATAGCAATAAAACTAAACGATCATTTATGCTAAGCTAACGGGTGGGTCTTGTCCATCACATCATTCTCCTAATGATGTGACCCTGTTCGTCAAATGAAAACACATGTGTATGGTCAGGAAACTTAACCATCTTTGATTAACGAGCTAGTCTAGTAGAGGCATACTAGGGACACTCTGTTTCGTCTATGTATTCACACATGTATCAAGTTTCCGGTTAATACAATTCGAGGATGAATAATAAACATTTATCATGATATAAGGAAATAAAATAATAACTTCATTATTGCCTGTAGGGCATATTTCCTTCACGAGGTATGCGCGGGGCTGGGTCATGCCGATGCAGAGCACAAAGGCAAGCAGGAAGGAAATCGAGCACGAAAAGGAAATTACGGAGTTCAAATAGTTATTACAGTCACCAAATGTGTCACGAATTCAAACAAAGTCTTACGCCTCCTCGAGGCACAATCAGTTGTTTGCAGGATAAGCCTAGGAAGAGGAACCGTTGCGGCCATCCGCCTCGGCCGCTGCAGGACTGTATTGGCGTCGCAGATTAACTTCCCTAGCAGCGCGGCTACATAGCCTTTCACGGCCTCCGTCGTGTATCGTGGGTGGACACGATCACCTATGGGTCCACTGGCACCTTGTGGTTCGGCAAAGGGGGAAATCACATTACACAAAGAGCGGAAGCCATGGGGGCAGTGCGACGGCGATGACACTGGTGATTTTTACCCAGGTTCGGTCCGCCATGAGGCCTAAAACCCTACTCCTGCTTTTGGTGGATTGGATGGTGGAACACAACAGCGCGCAACGCTTGAGCCCGGAAAGGTGGCCTCGGGGGAAGCACTACGCGAGTACAAGTGTGAGGGGGTCTGAATCCCTCTCTAGATTGCCATGGCCCTCCTTTTATAGCTCAAGGGGTAGCCACCGTGGCAAAACAGTCATTATCTAGTGATTAGATAGCTAACAGTGCTATCATACATCATTATCTAGTGATTAGATAGCTAACAGTGCTATCATACCTAACTCTGGCAGTTAGGACAAAGTACAGTAAATGCACCGCTAGGTGTCATGCCGAGGATAAATCCCAGCAAGCCCGCCGTGCTGCTTAGTCATCTTCTGCTTATCTGCTTGACACACTTCTGGACGGGTGTTAGATGAGCATAATCTGTCTTCCAATGGGCTGCCACATGCTTAGTGGGAGCCAGTTAATCAGTTGGAGGATCGATACCACATTGATAAGTGATTTGCGTTGCTGTGCGATGGAGCGGTGGTGTCTTGGCGGCCCCGGCAAGCCTGCCGGGGCAATCTTGGACTTACCCTTGGGGCGGCGTCGACCCAGCCAAGCTCTCCTGCCCAGCAAGGCAGGCCTTCCCAAGATGATGTGTTGGTGTCTTGTATGACTTGGTCTTCTTGATCTGCTCCTTGATCTCACGAAGAGCGTCTTCTCTGGCTTGGCCTTGCTCTTATATACTTGTGGTGGCTATGCAATGCCGGCACGCCTGTGTATATGTCTGGTCAACAAGTGCACATGTTTGTTGCACCGACAGTAGCACCCGGGCCTAGCCGATACGTGTCGCCAGGCATTGTTGGGGTAGGCCCCAACAAATACACAGGTGAACGTTTCGGCAGAACCGCAATGGGATCCATGTCTGTCTTGATATCTTCCTTGCTTCTTCATTAACCTGTAATAGCATCAGTTTCTGGTTTCCCCGCACATCATGCGGGACGACATGGGGCAGTTTACGCCGCGGCCCATGAGCTACCCACGCCCCACGCTGATGGGGAGGTAACCGCCATTTTAGTCATCCCACTACCTATGTCGTTTCCGCCATGTACGCTGCATGCATTGTGCAGGGTTGGTGGCGGGCACGTAGGGCATGGGAATGAGTGCCATGGCAGAAAAACCAGCACTGTGGATAGGCGGAGGAGGGCGGTCAATGATTCTGGACGCTGTCTGTGACGCAGAGGGACTGGATTGGCAGAGCGGGGCGGTTGTCTCCTTGGTGGTGAGGAGCCAGCCCCCGGCCATGCCCCTCTATAATAAGAGGTGTGGGCGAGGGGGCTCATCCACACATACTTCTCATCCTTCTCCTTCTGCAACTTGCTTCTATCATGGTGAGGGGAAGAGGATGCGGTCGAACTCCAGTGGTGGCGACGAGGGTTTCTTCTCGACAGCACCTCCCCGCTCCTACTGGGGATGCAGGGCGGAATCCAGCGCACAAGGTGGTGCGGCGGGACGTGGGCACGGCCTTCGCGGCGCTCGGGGCCGAGGAGGGCGTGGTGGCGCCCTGGTCACTCCTCCTCCGGCTGCACCAGCTCCGATGGAAGGCCATGTCGGGGACCAGCCGTTGGATTTTGTTATCAAGCTGCGCGGGCCTCCACGCAGCCGCCTTAAGATTCCTACCCCTTTTGCAAGGGTGATGGAGGAAGAACAGCCGATAGGATTGAAGCTGCACATGAGGGTTTACTGTAATGGAAGCATGGGGCGGGCGTGGAGTTCCCTACACGTCATGTCATGCTTCTCTGGCGTGGCTGAAAAACCTTCGCTTGTGCCCACAGCTTGGCGGCGGGGCACGTTCTCCATTTCAAGCTAATGGAGGCCAATTTGCTCTGCATCAAGGTCTTCGGGCGTTCGGGGGCGAGCTTAGGTTGCTGCGCCGAGAGCTCGACTGACGACGAAAACTTCTCCTCGAGCGATAGCGACAAAGAGGATAGTAACGGCGATGACGATGGCACCGAGCGGGAGGAGCACGACTCTGACTCCGGCTGAGCACTGGACGCACTGTCACCGTCAGCAGGGGGCTGGCAGCACCACCATCTGCACCTAGGTCTTCTTCCTCGGCAAGGCGATTTGCCAGGGTGTTGGGTGTGGGTGTTTCCGCCTCCTCCAGCTAGACCCTGGCAGGCTTCCTAGTGGACTCCGGCTTCGTCTTCCCTACCAGTGTCCCTCGTGCCGCGTTCCATTGGTCTTGGAGGTGGTGACCGGAGCATCGCCTAGCCGCTCTCTCCGCCCATCACCTTCGTCCGCGCTCTCCCGATCTTGTCAGGCTGCGTCCTGCGGGCCCTGACGGGGTCAGGCTGGGCTTCTGCCCAGGCACTTCTTTTGCCCTCTTCACCTCCCACTGTAGGTGCTAGGAGGAGAGGGACAAGAAAAACAGTATGGAGCACTTATCTTTTTTTCAATTCAAAAGATGTAGGCATTTTCCAAATTTTAGTCCTAGTTATGTAATCTTTTCCATCCATATTTGTACCCTGTGAGGTTTGTACTTGTTTTTCTGCGTATTAATGGAAAAGATGTGCTTGTCGGGTACTTGTGCATGTATCATGTCCATGCAATGGAACAATTCCTTTATACTCTCAAGTAAGCAAGATTTTCTGGCAAGACACCTTGCCAATCTCTTCCATTACCTGCCGGAAGGCTCTGCCTGGCGGGCTAGGAGTGTGGAAGAGGACTGCCCCCCCCCCCTAATCAACCCTCTCCCCATATGGCGCTGCAACCACCATGATTAAAGCAATCTTTGAACAAAAGGAATGGGAGCACAAATGTGGGAGGGTGATAAGGTTTCTCTACGCACAAGTTTTTCTCATAGAGGTACATTATGAACTAGATGAAACCCCGCGCGTTGCTGCGGGATGTTTGGTTAATATTTTTTCAGAAATTTCAGCAAGTCTGAATAGGATTACTTTGAAAATATTGAGTATGAAGCTCAAAATAATATAGTTGCGTCTATAATGAAAAAATGAGTTTCTCACTGGTCCTACACCGTTTCTCGCGTACCTGGACAACATGACTACCGAAAGAGAAACTACAACCCTTTAGTACAATTAGCATGGAAACATAACTTGAGAAGGACAAACATAATCTCCATGCTTCAAAGCAAATACAACATGCAGAGACAAAATATTAGCACTTTCAGATTACAACATGAAGTGACAATGTAGAAGGACGCAGACAACTACCTACAAATATTTGGATGGCGTGACTACACCATCAGAGTGAAAACAACATCATCTCAGTATGTAGCTCAATGATACCTACTTAATTACAAATCCTACTCTCGTCACATAGTGAACTGAGAAACTAATACTCTATGGCCATGCAGTCGCAGCTAACATTGTGAAGACAGAACATCTAAACCTCCCTCCCTTTGAATATCAAGTCAAATCTATGAAATGCAAGAGAATTGGACACATGCTTAACAAAAGTATATATCATAATTTCTATAATAGAAATATCTAGTAAGACGACTTAACAGTTCTTAATAGCATACCTCTCGAAGCTAATTAAACATGCTTAGAATTTTGAAAACCAACCTACATATAAAATGCTTAGATTATTATATCTCACAATGTAAACTTATCAATGATTAACCATCCACGGTGAAAAACTGGGAGGCGAATATAGACACATCTTCAGGATATGCATAGTAAGCCGATTTTTAAGTACATGGATGTTTATATGTGCCATGAATCGCCCTTTATGGATTTCTACAAAAAAAACATGGAAAAATGATGGTAAGATAGCTAAGGTCATACATGCATATGATAATTTCGTCTAATGAGAAAAAAAACAAATGCCCTAGAACGTCACCTTGGTCCCCTTCTTCCACCAGGGCTTCACCCGAATGGTCTGTGTCACCTCCTTCCTGGCGATCAGCCTGTCAATCAGCAACCAAATCGTGCAGGTAATGGCCACTGATCAGTACCCCCTCACATGCAAGCACCATACAAGAATTAGATACCACCTAATTAATTGCATGAAGGACCACCGCACCACGCAAGTATAGTCTCCAGAATAGAGCTATTCAACAAAACCTGACTTTTACATTCAAAAGTATAATACTACCTTCGCAAGAATCTTCTTCTAATTAAATTTTGACGTTGTACAAAATCCCATGGTGAAAATTTTGAACAAAATGCCATCAACAAAATAAATTAACAGATCTCTCACCTTATCAAACTCTAGATGTTCACGATTCCAAAAGACCAAACAAATTTGAGATCAAATCATCCAATGATGCAGCATAAAAAAAATCTCATATCTTTTTCTCACCTTCTGCCGGCAAAAGGGGTCATCGCAGCTCCTTGCCGATGAAAGAGCGATCGCGGGGGTCAGCCAGGTTAGATCAGATGCCGAGTATTGGACATTGGGGTAGCGAAGAGTTGAAGGCATCTACGGATGAGAGAGAGACATGTGCGCGGTGGAGATGTCGTCGCTCCGGGGCATGCGCCAACACTGTCCTCGGCAGCCATGCCGCAGGACGGGACTCGTTGGGAGCAGTGCAGGGCCGAGGGCCACCAGAGCGGCTATGGATGTTGGACGTCTGAGCCACGGACGCGGGCGGATGTGTAGGGGCCGATTTCTGTATACCGTGTCAACGTCGCCACCACGCGAAGACCTTGCACTACTAGAAAAAGGGCTATAGATGGGATTGACATTAATGGCGCACCACACAAGCAGTGCGCCATTAGTATATACTAATGGCGCACCACCTTCTGACACGCCATTAGAGATGAAACTACTAATGGCGCACCTGGGCCAGGGTGCGCCATTAGTATCAAATTTTTTTTTAACTAGTGCGCCTGTCCAAACATACTAATGGCGCATCCAGACAAAGTGCGCCATTAGTAGTTGAAACTACTAATGGCGCACCATGCACAGGGTGCGCCATTAGTATATAAAAAAAATTTAACTAGTGCGCCTGTCCAAACATACTAATGGCGCTACTAATGGCGCACCAGTCCCGAGGTGCGCCATTAGTATCAAAAAAAATTTTTAACTAGTGCGCCTGTCCAAACATACTAATGGCGCATCCGGAGACAGTGCGCCATTAGTATAAAAAAAAAAATTTTTAACTAGTGCGCCTGTCCAAACATACTAATGGCGCACCAGGCCCAGGGTGCGCCATTAGTATAAAAAGTTTTTTTTTTACTACTGCGCGTGTACAAACATACTAATGGCGCATCTAGAGTTGGTGCGCCATTAGTAAGTGGGCAGCAACAAGATATTTTGGACAGCCTCTCCTACCCACACTCACTTTCTCCCCACTTCATTCTCTCCACCTCCTCCTTGTCTCGGGTGCCTCCTCTTTTTCACCTCATTTCCACCATAGATTCATTCAATTTAAGTGGTTAAATTACCTTGTTTTGATAGGTAAGTAAGGGGGGAACCTATATTTATGTTGTTCTCCCTACAACAATGTGCACATGCACTTTTTATGGCCTAGCTAGATCTATGCATGTATGTTCGTGGTGTTGCATATGTTTGTGGTGTTGCATATGTGTTTGTGTTTGGAGGTGTACCGGTATTTGAAATGCGATAGTTGCCAATATTTTGCCGGAATGTTGATTCATTTCCGTTTCGGCGAGAATTTTGGCATTAAGCATTCTTTTTGGTCCTATTTTTAGGGAAAGTCATGCCAAATTTTTTCTTGGTTCTAAAATATCGTTTTGCTCTACCCCGCAGGCGACCATGGTCCGCATGATGACCGAAGGCATCGTGAATAGGTTTTTGAGGTCCGCGAAGGCCGAGATGCTTCAAAAGAACGAGACGGAGATAAGATGTCCGTGTCGAAGATGCAAGCTGAAGAGCCTTATTGCGGACCCGGAATCCTGGCAGGTGCGGGACCACCTGCTCTTGCGTGGTTTCATGGATGGCTATCGGTGGCAAGGTGATGAAGATGGCTACGAAGTCGTCCATGGGGGCCGGGCAAGAAATGAGGAAGGGCAGCAAGACAACCACCGCGGCTCGGGCGGGCGAGAAGACGAAGAATCCCCAGGAGATGATCACGACGGTGATGCTGTACACAGTCATCGTGTAGAAGATGCAGGACATGATGATGAGGAAGATGCCGGAGCAGACGACGGGCATGATCATGAAGATGATGATGCCGGCAGAGCAGACGACGCTGGACCATCGATGGGCTGGGTGCAGGACCCTCATATTCAAGAGCTGCTTCTCAAGCAGACGGATAACGCAAGAGCTGCCGCCCGAGAGAAAGCCAAGATGGATCAACTTGAGTTAGACGCGGTTACTCCATTGTATGAAGGATGCAGGCCCGAGGATACCCGCCTGAAAGTAACGCTCATGGCTCTGGAGATGAAGGTAAAACACAAAATGACCGACGCATGCTTCGACGAGAACATGTCATTCTGGCACGAACGTCTTCCCAAGGGGAACAAGTGCCCGACCAGTTTGGAGGAGGCGAAGAAAATCGTGTGTCCTCTGGATTTACCGCACGTGAAATACCATGTGTGCATGAACAATTGCATCATTTATCGGGATGAGCACGCGGAGTCTACCATATGTCCGGTGTGTGGCGTCACTCGATACAAGAAGAGGAAGAAAGCTCCTCGAAAAGTGGTGTGGTACTTTCCGATCACTCCTCTGCAGCGGTATTTCGCGGACCCTAAGGTAGCAAAGCTCCTGCGTTGGCACGCGGATAGGGAGGAGAAGAAGCGAGAAGATGACGCAAATGATCCGGAGATAGATAAAAAAGACAAGATGCTGAGTCACCCTAAGGATGCGAGCCAGTGGCAAGCGTTGAACTTCGAAGACCTAGAATTTGGGAACGATCCAAGGAACATCGTGCTGGGCGCGAGCACCGATGGAGTCAATCCGTTTGGCAGCCAGAGAAGCACACATAGCACCTGGCCTGTGTTTGTGTGGATGTACAACCTTCCCCCCTGTTGTGCATGAAGAGGAAGTACATTCACATGAGTATGCTAATCGAAGGACCGAAACAACCAGGGAACGACATCAATCTATATCTGGGGCTGCTGAAAGAGGAGCTAGACACGCTGTGGAAAACGCCAGCCAATACGTGGGACGCCGCAGAGAAAGAATATTTCCCTATGAGAGCCGCGCTGCTCACGACGGTGCATGACTATCTCGGTTACGGATATCTCGCAGGGCAGGTGGTCCACGGATTTTCTGGATGTGTCAGGTGCATGGATGACACAACGTATCGCCAGCTAGATAGAGATCTCGGGTCTTCGAAAACCGTGTTCATGGGACATCGAAGGTGGCTTCGCGACGATGACCCGTGGAGAAAACGCAAGGATCTATTCGATGGTGAAACCGAACCCCGAGGACGCCCGCGTACGAGGAGCGGCGAGGAAATAGACGAGCTGTTGAAAAATTGGAAAGACTGCCCACTGCCGGGAAAGAAGCAAAAGGCGCCAGAGCCGGGAAAGAAGCGAAAGGCGCCAGAGCCGCTCCTGAAGGTATGGAAAACGAGGTCTGTTTTCTGGGACTTGCCGTACTGGAAGATCCACCGTGTGCCTCACAGCCTTGATGTCATGCATATCACGAAGAACGTGTGCGAGAGTCTGCTTGGTACCCTGCTCAACATGCCAGAGAGGACCAAAGATGGGCCGAAAGCAAGGGCAGACTTGAAATCAATGGGCATCAGGCAGGAGCTTCACGCTATATATGATGATGATGATGATGATGATGAGGCGAAGCAGGACACGGAAAGTCGTCGCAAAGGCAAAAAGGCCAAGAAGACCGGAAATGACTACCCTCCCGCGTGCTTCACTCTAAGTCAGGAGGAGATCGAGCAGTTTTTCACCTGCCTCGTAGGAGTAAAACTTCCTTACGGTTACGCGGGGAAGATAAGCAGATACCTAGACCTAGCGAAGCTGAAGTTCAGCGGGATGAAGTCTCACGACTGTCACGTGCTGATGACGCAGATACTTCCAGTTGCAATCCGTGGGATCATGGACGCGCACGTCCGTGAAACGCTCTTTGGCCTATGCAACTTTTTTGACGTCATCTCTCGGAAGTCTGTTGGCGTGAGGCAACTCAGAAGGCTACAGGAAGAGATCGTGGTGATACTATGCGAGCTTGAGATGTACTTCCCGCCCGCATTCTTCGACGTTATGGTGCATCTGCTGGTCCATATCGTGGACGATATCATCCAACTCGGGCCGACGTTCCTGCACAGCATGATGCCGTTCGAAAGGATGAATGGTGTCATCAAAGGATACGTTCGCAACATGTCACGTCCAGAGGGAAGCATAGCCAGGGGCTTTCTGACCGAAGAGTGCATCTCCTACTGCACGAATTATCTAGGCATCGAGAACCCCGTTGGTCTGCCCGTCAACAGGCACCTCGGCAGGCTCGCTGGATGGGGTCACCGTGAGGGTCGCCGCGAAATGCATGTCGACTTCGAGGGTCGACTCGCCGACTTTGAAAGAGCAAACCTAGTCGCGCTACAACACATAGACGTGGTCGATCCTTGGGTGGTAGAGCACAAAACCTTTATTAAGAAGACGTACAATGACCGAGGCCAACAGAGGACGGACGGAGATATACTCAAAGAGCACAACTCATGTTTCACGCGTTGGTTCAAGCAGAAGCTTCTGTCGTACCCTTTACATGAGGATTCTTCCGCGGAAGAACAACTCATATTCGCCTTGTCACAGGGCGCCGAGCACAACCTGATGACCTATGAGGCGTACGATATCAACGGCTACACATTCTACACCGAGGCCAAGGACATGAAGAGCGATGGTTATCAGAACTCCGGGGTAACGATGGAATCCTACAACGGTAACGACAAGGACAGATACTACGGAAGGATCGAGGAGATCTGGGAGCTGAGCTACGCTGGAGAGAAGGTCCCGATGTTCCGTGTCAGATGGGCCAAGAGCGTCCTAAAAGAAGACCGGTATTTCACCACCATGGTTATACCCGAAGCCAAATCCAAGACCGCAGGCGCAAACATCACCGCGAAAAATGAGCCATGGGTACTGGCTTCCCAAGTGGACCAATGCTTCTTCATTACCGACCCGTCAAAGCCCAGTCGTGTTGTCGTGAGGAGAGGCAAAAGGAAGATCATCGGAATGGATGGAGTAGCCAATGAGCAAGACTTCGACAAGTACGGCGACCCGAGAATCGAACATGACGACGATGATGAAGTAGCAGCATACACCACAAGAAGAAGCAGGACCACCCTACCTAAAGGACGTCCGTTCCACAGAAGAACTCCATTTGCGAAAAAGAAGGGCAAGAAGATTGTGAACAGATAGCTAGCTAAGATCGATTGTATTTAAATCGTAGCCTTCATTTCTCGATTGTATTTCATGGGCACTTTTTGAACTATCATGAATATTTTTAAATTTCATGGACACTCGATCTTGATCCCCCTCCATCTCGATCGCTAGCTATCCCACCTCGCCAGATCCGGTCCCCCTCGCCGCCGAGCACCCCCCGGTCCACCGGCCCCCCGCACCCCGCGCACCCTCCCCCGCTCCACCGGCATTACTGTTTGATGATATTTTTAAAAAAATTATTATTGTCTTATAAAAAAATTATTACTGTCTTATAAAAAAATTATTACTGTCTTATAAAAAAGTATTACTGTCTTATAAAAAAATTATTACTGTCTTATAAAAAAATTATTACTGTCTTATAAAAAAATTGTGGAGCCTGGGAATCAAACCCAGGACCTCCTGGTGTGAGAACTGGCTGCTGACCAGTCGAGCTAGTAGAGGGGACTTGGTGTGGATCAGGTAAGGTGGAAGATAACCTGTTGGCTCGAGCAGAAAAAAAAGATACTAATGGCGCACCAGGGTGAGGTGCGCCATTAGTGTGGATGTACTTATGGCGCACCGAGGGGTGGTGCGCCATTAGTATTGTGCCCTCGCCCTCGCCTATCCCCGGCCCAAACCTATCCCCTCTCTCTCCCTCGCCCTCGCCCTCGATCCCCTTCTCCTCTCCTCTCCCGACGCCGCTGCCCCGCCGCCTTGACGCCGCCCCGTCGTCCTCGTCTCCGCCCCGACGCCCCGACGCCGCTGCCCCGCCGCCTTGACGCCGCCCCGTCGTCCTCGTCTCCGCCCCGACGCCCCGACGCCGCTGCCCCTTCCCCTCTCCGCCCCGTCGTCCTCATCTCCGCCCCGACGCCCCGACGCCTCGACGCCGCCCCGTCGTCCTCATCCTCGCCCTCCTCCTCGTCCGTGCCACCGCCGCGCCGCTCCGACCTCCTCCGTGTCCCCTCCGGCCTCCTCCGCCTCCTCAGGTACTGCCCCACCTCTCCCTCCCCCTCCGGCCTCCTCCTTCCTCTCCCTCCACCACATTGGCCTTGAACTGACCGTTGTGCCCCTCTATTTGTTTGTTCTACTTCTACTTGTAAGTTAAATGCTAAAACCCATTTTCAGCCTGCTCTCCTGCCTCAGCTTTAGAATCATCTTTTCAACCTCAGAAACAGAAGCATAATATTGTTCCATGTCAGAGGGTGTTCAAATGCAAGCAATCTAAGTTAATAAAACAATATAAGCTCCACTGTATCATGAGGATGTGCTTTGCAGCGCACTGTTGATGCTAAGAACTTAAGATGTACTTTGCATATATAAGTTCCTGACACAATTTGTAGCTGCTATTTATAGATGCATATGTTCACATATTTTTGCTGGACTGGTGTTTGACTTTGCAAATACTTTGCCGAACTAGTAGCTGATCATACTGTTTTTTTTAGAATGAACATAATAGTGCAGGTGCATGCAGTTGATCACCTAGATTGCACATAAGATCAAGAACTCAATCTTGTACTTGTAATGCAAGGCAACGGTAAGTCTAGAATAGCAGTTAGAACTTGGAATATAGACCTGACTAACCAGTACATGGGTGAGAGTCATAGGCTCTGTTCTTGTTGATGAGAAGTGGGTTGGATGCCATTTTGGAAGAAGAAGAAGATGGTGATGTGTCAATTCTATTTATGGCCATGAATATCTCCAGTCTTGCAACCAGTTAACAGGATCTCATACTGCACATATGTACATTCCTTTTTTAAAAACATAAATGTGTTCAACCACTGAGGATTCTGTTGGGAGTTCTCTGTGTCCTACAGTATTTAATGATCATGCATAACTTCCCTTGTCCTCTTGCTGTTGGCCAAGTGGTTTTCCATTTTAAGCTTCAGTGCTCTGCATGCGTTGCAAGTAGAACACCACAGCTGCTGTTTCTTGTTATGAATAATAATTGCTTTATGTAACTTGGATGCGTGGTCAGTCATCAGTCAGTATATAATGATCACACTAATTCTCTATTTCATATATATGGAAAAATAGTTCAACTTTTATTACTAACTTTCTGTATGTCTACTGAGAAATAGAAGCTGTAGATAATTTCTACTCCCAACTATTCATCATCTGTAATAAGAGTCACTTTCTCTGGTAATTTCCGTTCCTTAAGCTATTCACTTTTCTTCACTAACAATTACTTCCTCTGATGTGCAGTTGGCCCGTGAATTTGTGGATACAGAGGAATTTCAGAGGTGACTTGAGTTTTCCCAAATCGCTGCTGCACATTTGCCTATTTTAACTTTCTAGTTGGCCTAATTATGTGTTCATTTCATTGCATCATTTCATCCAGGTTGTGGGATCTGAAACAGCTTGGTGAGTTTTCTTCCCTCGCTAGAGAAACCATATTGGGAACTTTGCATTTCTGCCTTGCTGGGAGTGTCAGAAATCTAAATGTAGTCACATGTCCTATGTTTTGTTTGTGTGCTAGTGAACAGTGAAAGTGCATTGCTACTTATAAATTTTAAGTTCATTTCCTTTTTTATCATATTGCTTGATGGCCATTTAGACAACATCAGCACCCATTTAAACAGCTTGCAACCAAGGCGTGTCAGAAGGTGGTGCGCCATGGCTCATGGAAGCACAAGACTACTATGGCTCACCCAGGCGTTGTCAACTTAGCGAGCTGTAGCGGACTACTATGGCTCATGGAAGCACAAGACTACATTTCCCCATAAGAGAGGCTACCAAGGATAAACAACTAGGTTGTCGGATCCCACACATACCAAGCATTTCAATCATACACACAATATGGTCGATATTTGTAAATACAACATGACATCACAACATAACTCTACGACTCAAGTATTTATTCATTAGGCTCCGAGGAGCCAAGTATTACAATCATGGTCTCATGACACAACATACAGACCATACAAGCATCGAGCGGAAGCATAAACATGTCTGAGTACAGACAACTACAAATGAAAAAGGCTAAGAAGCCTGACTATCTATAAGACCCTCCCAAGGGTACAAGATCGTAGCTGAGGTAACAAGCTAAACGTCGAAGTCCATGCGGAACTACTAGCGAGACTGACGTCTCTCTGCAAAACATAAAATAGGCAAACGTGAGTACAAATGTACCCAGCAAGACTTACATCAGAACTAGCTACATATGCATCAGTATCAACAAAGGGGTGGGTGGAGTTTGACTGCAGCTAGCCAGCTTTGACTCAGCGGCTATCCTAAACTATGACTGCAAGTAACTGTTTTGAGGTGGCGCACACGAGTCCACATATTCACCATATCAATACACCACTATGTATCCGCTCCCGTCTCCCTACGAGAAGGCCATCCATAGCACTCACGCTTATCTTGCGAGTTTTAGAGTATCCACTTTCACTTGTCTATGAACTGTTATAGGCAACCCAGAAGTCCTTTACCGCGGACACGGCTATTCGAATAGATGATGTTAACCCTGCAGGGGTGTACTTCTTCACACACGCTCTCACCACTTATCACCGTTTACACGACATGTACTCGGCAACCTTCAAGCGGAAGCCCAGCGAGGGTGTCGGCCATGGCCTACCTAAACACTAAAGTCTCTAGTCCAGGTTTATCTCAGGTTCCATCCGTAGGGAGTCCGGCCGAGGTTTCCACATACGGCCCCGAACGATTTGTACAGGGTTCCAAGACACCAAACGGGCGCCCGGCATGCCCGACTACGTGCCTACCGCAGCACAGCCCACCCCTCGGGTCAGCGCTGCGCACGGCCTCCAGCATACTACAAACACCAGAAACTACTTGCAACTCCTGGACAGAGGACAAGGGTGGTTAAGAAGCTGAGAGAGTCAATTAAGGATCCCAATATGTTGTAGTAGCTGATCATGGATCACAAACACAGAACTCAGTTCCTAAGGACGGCTTCAACGAAACAACCCACCATGTACTCCTACATGGCCTCTCATCGATACCTTTACCAAATCGTGTTCACACACTTAGCTCTCAACAGTAATACATGTTCACACACCTCCAATTCATCCCCGGTGAATCAGACCTGACTCAACTCTAAGCAGAAGCAGGCATGACAAACAAGCATGAATGAGTAGGCACATCAGGGCTCAAACAACTCCTACTCATGCTAGTGGGTTTCATCTATGTACTGTGGCAATGACAGGTCATGCAGAGGAAAAAGGGGTTCAACCACCGCAGCATGTACCATTTGAATCGTTGTTGTCCTAATGCAGTAAAAGAGAGCAGGAGCGAGAGAGTGGGATTGTATCGGAATGAACAAGGGGAGTTTTGCTTGCCTGGCACTTCTGAAGATAGTATAGCTCTTCATCGGTGTCATCGATCACGTCGTCGGAACACGTCTATCAAGAGGGAACAAATACCGGCAATAGAGAAAGAACACAATCAATGCAATGCACAATATTTTGCATGATCATGACATGTTAATATGCTGTGATTTGAGCTAATGCAGCTTAGAACAGAAGAGTTTGAGTTGATTTGAACCAAAGGTTCAAATTCAAATTCAAACTAAGAACTTATAAAGTGGATTATCATGTTTTGATCTAAACATCAAGGTTAGGTTGTTTAAACATGCATGAAACCAGTACAGATGGATAGATTGGATTTTTCTGATCATTTTTCATATATAAATTTTTTCATTTGGAGCTACAGATTAATTTCTATGAATTTTTGAAGTTTGCAACATTTTCTGGAATTTCCTATACAAGAATAAATCCAGTAAATGCTTTATTGCGTCAGTAGTGCGTGAGGGTGACGTCAGCAGTCAACGGGGACAGTCCAGGTCAAACCTGACCAGTGGGTCCCGCGTGTCAGTATCATAACTAACTAACAGAGTTAGTTAGTGTTAGGTTAAGCACTAATCTAGGTTAATTAGCACTAAACTAAACCTAACTAATAATTAACAGGGGCGGCCCACACGTCAGTGGGTCAGGGAGGAAGTCAACCCCCGGTCACGCGGGGTCAAACCCGCTGGACCCGGTCCACGGCTCGTCGCCGGCGACGACAGAGACAGCGGAGGGCTTCGGAAATCGCCCACAGGCGATGGTTTTGGGGGTGGGGAGGCTCTACGAAGAGCTGCTGCTCGCGCGCAGCTGATGGAGCAGACGGCGGGAGCTGGGGTGGACGGAGACGACGGCGAGGAGCTCGGCCGCGGCGGCTGGCGTTCGGGTGTGCACGGGAAGGCGGCTACGGCATGCGTTTGAGCAGGGGACACGGGGGTCTAGGGGGTCTGTGTGGCAACGCCAGAGGCGTCGAGGGCGTCGAGGAGGCAGGCGAGCAGGGTGGAGGTGGCGCGCGCGTGTGCTGTGCCCAGCTTCTCCTCTGCCTACTGGCAAGAGGTAGAAGACGAGACTGCCCCTGGTGGGCTGGGCCGCCAGGTGTGCTGGCCAGCTGAGCTGTAACAGCGCCAGGCCAGGTAAGCCAGGTGGGTTTCTCTCTCTCTCTCTGCTCTAGTTTCTATTTTATTTCTCTTTTCTATTTTTGCAGTTTGTTTCTGATTTAGTTTAGGCACTAAACCATTTTTATAAATGCTGAAAATTATTGTGGATGTTAACTGAGTTATTCCAGAGATCCACAACAATTTCCAAAACATTTGGAGCTATAAAATTATTTATGGATTTTATTTGCTCCAATTCAAATACAATATGGATTAATTAAAAATCCAGAATGGCCTAAAATACTGGCATCATTATTGGCAAGGTTTTCACCTTTATCCAGAATCATGAACATTTATGGAGGGCTTTCTGGGCTCATTGAAAATATTTTGAGTTGAACCTATTTGAATTGATTTAGTGCCAGGGCTTGGTCATCCCCAACTTCAAGTTTAAATGAAACTTAAACATGATGCAACACAAGATGCTAGCACTAAGCATTACCAGAACTAGGGATGTGACAGATGAAAACACGCAACAAGAGGTGCAAGGATAAGGCAGTGATGACCGTCGAAGGATCGGGCACGCTTAGTACCGGCAAGAAGGCTAAGGTCGAAGCCCCCGGCAAGGAAGCTGCTGCATGCGCTGACTACCGGGATGCGACTGCCGAGAGGGCTGGGAAATGTGATGGGCCGTCGGACCAAAGGCCACGATCTCCAAGAGTGTCATCAGATTGAGCAGCTCGTCAAGAGGCAGAGGTCTGAATATGAGAAGCGTGATAAGGAAACAGGTCAGAATGGCACTGGCGGGAAGGGCCGAGGCGGTGGAGCAAATCGCCCCGGCAAGGCTTTTCGAACCAAGGAAAACCCGCTAGGGGCCGATAGAAGGATGTTTGCAATGAGGAGAGTGATGAAGGGGATGAAGAGGAAACTAGCGAGGAGGAATTCCAGAAGGCCACTGAAGCACTGTGCACTCCTCTCACCGCCAACTTAAACAGTGGGCGCGTGAGTTCAATGTTGTGGAGCCAGCGACAGAGTCTCGGAAGCCGCTCAAATGGTCACGCATGCCCATCATCTTTGACGAAGAGGACCACCCTGACTTCACCACTACGGTAAGGTGTTTGCCGTTGTTGGTCTTTCCAACGATTCGCAACCTCAAACTCACAAAGATGTTGGTTGACGACGGGGCCGAGTTGAATCTGATTTCCCCAAAGGTTATCAGCAAGCTTCAGATATCAGAGGAAGAGCTAAAGGTCACATGCACGTTTCAAGGAATCAATCTCGGCACGAGTCATCCTAAGGGAAAGTTCACATTGCTAGTGACGTTTGGAGGAGAATCGAATTATCGGATTGAGAAGGTTGTGTTTGATGTGGTCGACCTCCCCCTACCGTACAATGGCATTCTTGGACGCCCAGCTCTGGCAAAATTCATGGCGGCATCCCACTATGCTTACAACACTTTGAAGATGCCAGGGTCGGTAGGAGTCATTTCCATTCCGTCAAATGACAAAGACGCAATCATTTGCGTGGATAAGATGTACCGGGACGCAGTCGCGGCAGAGGCCACGGCAGCAGCAGTCCCCGCCAAGGAAAACAGTGGAAAGAAGAAGGATAGCAGGGACACCATCAAGGAATCCAGGAAGCGTTCGTCTTCGGAGTGTGTTGTGCCTGTTGATGACTTGCCGGAGAGTTCCAACAACAAGAGACCCGAGGTCCCTACACCACATGTGAAGAAGGTCCCGGCAGGGCTGCCTGGCATTGATGGTACCTTCACTATCAGCGCCGCCCTTGGTGAAAAATAGGAAAGCGCGCTCGTTGCCTTCCTGTGGGCGAATGTCGATGTGTTTGCCTGGCAACCATATGATATCCCCGGTGTTCCCAGGGAGGTAATCGAGCACCACCTTGCCGTCTGCCCACATGCCCGACCCTTCAAGTAGAAGGTTCGAAAGCAGGCCTTGGAGAGACAGCAGTTCATTGCTGAAGAGATTAAGAAACTTGAGGCAGTTCGTCTGGTCAGAGGAGTACTGCATCCGACATGGTTAGCAAACCCAGTGGTCGTATGCAAGGCTAACGGGAAATGGAGGCTTTGCATAGATTTCACAGATCTCAACAAGGCTTGCCCGAAGGACCCATTTCCCTTGCCGCACATCGACCAGATTGTGGAGTCCACTTCTGGTTTTGATTTGCTCTCCTTTCTGGATGCATACTCTGGGTACCATCAGATCTTCATGTCCAACGAAGATGAAGAGAAGACCTCGTTCATCACCCCATGTGGTACGTACTGCTTTGTGCGCATACCTTTCGGGTTAAAGAGTGCCGGGTCCACTTTCGCAAGAGCAGTCCAGATTGGTTTTAAACCACAGTTGCATAGAAACATTGAGGCTTATATGGATGATATTGTGGTCAAGACCAAGGACAGATCAACTCTTATCCAGGATTTGGAGGAGACATTTGCTAATCTTCGCAAGATCAACTTGAAGCTAAATCCGGGGAAGTGTGTTTTTGGCATTCCCTTCGGCAAGCTACTTGGGTTCTTCGTGTCCCATCAATGGATCGAAGCCAACCCCGACAAGATCAAGGCTATCGAGCAGATCCAAGCACCCAAGACAATCAAAGATGTGAGGCGTCTGACAGGGTGCATTGCCGCACTTCGGAGATTCATCTCCAAGTCTGCCGAGTGCACCCGGAAGCAGACGCAACTTTACAAGATTTGAAGACCTACTTGTGCTCTATGCCCATTTTGGTTGACCCTAAACCACAAGAGCCATTGCTGCTGTACCTAGCGGCAACTAATCAAGTGGTTAGTGCAGCCCTAGTGGCACAGTGGGAAGTAGAGGAATCAGAGAATGAGCAAAGCTCGGCAGGACCGGATGAGGATCAGGGCAGCGAAGAGCACAACAGCAGGGGCAACCCCAAGGAAACGACAAGGAAGAAAGTGGTGCAATGCCCAGTGTACTTCGTTATTTTCCTATTACAGTGGGCTAGATCGAGGTACTCTGGTGTGCAAAAGTTGATTTTTGGCCTCATCATGGCCTCAAGGAAACTGCGCCACTACTTCCAAGCCCATGAGATCACGGTTGTCACCCGCTCTCCGTTGCAAAGGATACTCCGTAACCCTAAGGCTACCGATAGAATAGTGAAGTGGGCTTTGGTGTTATCCACCTTTGTCCTGAAATTTGAGAGCACATCAACAATTCAGAGCGGGGCATTGGCAGAGTTTATTGTAGAATGGACGCCAACCCCTGATGAGGAAGTACAGGACACAGTTACTCCCGGCAAGGAAGCGCCCCAAGAATGGATCATGTATTTCGATGGTGCATTCTCCCTACAAGGTGTAGGGGTTGGCGTGCTTCTCGTGGCTCCCACAGGAGAGCAATTGAAGTACGTCATCCAGATGCATTTTCCCAGGGAGGAGGCAACCAACAATACAACAGAGTATGAAGGGCTCCTTGCCGGGCTCAGGATTGCCACAAAATACGAAATTAAGAAGCTGATCATTCGTGGAGACTCTCAACTTGTGGTAAGACTAGTTAACAAGGATTACCAAAGTCCATTGATGGAGGCTTACCTTGAGGAAGTGAGAAGATTGGTGGAGCACTTTGACGGATTGCAAACATAGCACGTACCCCGCGTGGAAAACAACATAGCTGATCATCTGTCAAAGTGTGCTGCACAAAAACTTCCTGTGGAACCAGTAACTTTTGTTCTCCATCTTTTTTTTGAAGTTAAAGATAGTAGGAAAGGCTCCTACTGCATATATATTAAAGGAACTATAGAACTATTACATGGTGGTAATTACAAAAGGGTGGGTGGGTGGTCAGAGCTATCAATGTACAACTACGGAGAGTCCTGTTGTAAATTTTGCAAGATAGAAGAGACCACATGTCTCTTATGTTCAGGCAATCTACATTGGATGTGACTAAAGTCAGACTTGAACCGATAGACCACGAGGCCACCGAAGGCGCAATGTGTCTAAAGTGGTTATTGTTGCGCTCCTTCCATAGGCTCCAAGCAGCAACAAGGAAGATTTCCATGACCATTTTGCGAGGATGCCGTGCCTTCAGTTGCCCCACAAGATCCAGCCTGTTCCCAACATCGGCCCAGCGGATGTCCAAGCGCCGCCAGCACTCCTTGCTAAAGGTGCAGTGGAAGAAAAGATGTTCCACCGTTTCTTCTATGTGTAGACCATAGAGCAAGCAGTCGAGGTTGGAACCAATGTTGTAATGCCTCCTTTTTAGCATGTTTCATGTATTGAGTCGATCCGATAACAAGAACCAACCAAAGACCTTGATTTTTGGGGTGCACTTGGTGCGCCAAAGCGACTGGAAGGCCATATGAGCGACCACATCCCGAAAGAAGAATGGATAGTATGTGGCAGTTTTGAACACGGTCTCACCCTAGCAGTACGACCAAACATCGTCATGTACCTCAAAAGTCACAGCCGTGACATCCAGTTGCAGCAATTTGAGCTCCTGATGGGCTTGCACGGAGAGCGGAAGTTGAAAGGTTTCATGTAGTGTGGTGGCAGTCAAAAAGTCACGGACTGACAAATCTTCATTGGTGGCGTACGAGAAAGCTCTCGGGTATTCATCAGCGTAAATAGCATTATTCCAGTTATCCTTACAAAAAAGCACAGATGTACCCTGCTTTATTTGGACATGAGTGATCCCGCGGTATATTGGCATTAAAATAACAAGATCGCGCCACCAGAAGGAGCCGCATATATCAGTAGCATGGGGGATCGAATCAACATAGTATGTATCCCAAATTAACTGCACCCAAGGGATGTCCATTATGTTGTAAAACTTATGAAGGAACTTCAGAAGCAAACCGTCATTTTGAACTTTTAAATCAAGAATCCCGAGGCCACCACTAGATTTAGGTCGACACACCATGGGCCAGGAAGCTGGTGATTTATGTTTGACGCCATCCCCGGTTTTTTTGTTCCAGAGGCAATGTCTTCGGATTTTGTCTAGTTGTGCAAGGATTTTTGGTGGCAGTCGCATGGTGCCCATCGGATAGATAGCGAGCGATGTAATGAGCGAGTTGAGCAAGGCCAACCTTCGAGCATGCGACATGAGGGACATGGCCGCAGTGATTTTTCTTACAGCTTTGCACACAAAAGGTGTCATATCAAGAACCGAAGGGCGAGTGGTCCCTAAGGGCAAACCCAAGTAAGTAAACGGCATGTTGGCTTGAGCGCAACCAAAAAGAGTGGCCAGATCATTGCATGTGCCCGCCGGTGTGTTAATAGGCACGAGAGAGTGGATTTATGAAAGTTAATTTTAAGTCCAATGGAGGTGGCGTAGTCTTCAAGAATTTGTTTCATCTTAGCCGCTTGGAGAAGACACGCAAGCAAGACAATGATAGTATCGTCTGCATATTGTACCACCGGGTACTTGGCATTGCCCTTGGGAGGGATGGGGTGGCTGAGTAGACCTTGATCCAGCGCATCATTAATGGCCGATTACAAGAGATCGGCTGCAATGACAAAAATGAGGGGAGACATGGGATCTCCTTGGTGCACTCCACACTTGCAATGAAAAAGCCGACCAGGTACACCATTCAAGAGCACAGAAGACTTGCCGGAAGAGAAGATACTGTCCATCCAAGTGAGCCATTTAGGTGGGAAGCCCATTTTTCTCATGATTAGGAGCATAGCAGAATGTTCAATTGTATCGAAGGCTTTGGCAAAGTCTAATTTCAGGAGGACAATTTCTTTCTTTGAAGCTTGACATTGGTGTATGTATTCGAAGGCCCAGGCCAAACAGTCGTGAATGGATCGTCCATGAAGGAAGCCATATTGATTTTGATGCACCAGTTTGAGGATAATGTTCTGGAGGCGATTGGCCAGGATTTTAGTGATCAACTTCAGGCAGCAGTTCAGGAGAGTGATGGGCCGAAAATCATTGACAGTGTGAGGTGACTTGGTCTTTGGGATCAGTGTGATATAGCCATCATTGATGCTTTCCAAATTTAGGGCACCCCAATGAAACTCCTCACATAAAAGATAGAAATCCTCTTTGAGGATGGGCCAACAAGCTTTCAAGAACGCCCCATTGAAGCCGTCAGGGCCGGGGGCAAGGTCAGGTGGCATAGCCGCCACCACGTCATCAATCTCTTTATGTGTGAACGGAACCACAAGGTTGGCGAAGATCTCATCATCTTTGAGCAGATTGTCAAGGTTGAATTTCATGGTCAAATGGTTAGCTTGTCCCATCCTTGCCTTAAAGGCATCAAAAAGTACATATTCTTTCCCAACATGATCCTCCACAATCCCTCCATCGGCAGTTTTAAGAGAACTAATGTAATTCCTCCGGTAACGTTCAGTAGCGACAGTCTGAAAAACTTTTGAGTTCTCGTCTCCAAACTGAATCCATCGGATGGTGCATCGTTTCCTCCAGTAATCTTTTTGGTATTGAAGGAGTCTCAGAAGGTGTTTTTTGAGAATATTGCGGAAGTTTCTTTCTGGAGTAGTAAGATGTCGGCGATCTTTGATGTTATCCAATTCCAGGGGGGCTTTGTTAGTGTTTTCAACGGCAACAGTGAGGCGGGAGATCTTCTTACTCCAATGTTTGAGTGCATATCTCACAGCCTTGAGTTTTTGCCCAATTTTCGCAGCATGGTTGGAACGTTTATTGTGTTTAATGGGTTTGTTCCAAGCCTGTTCCACCACCTCCATGAAACCAGGGTGAGCGATCCAATATGTTTCAAACCTGAAAAGTTTCCTTTTTGGGATCGTTGTTTGAATGATCACAGAGCAAGGAGTATGATCAGAGACGGGTTTTCCTAGCGGGTTCACCAATGTATTTGGAAAAGAAAGAGTCTAGTGGAGCGTGGTGAAAAACCAATCGAGCTGTTCAAGAAGTGGTTGACGTTGCATATTGGACCGAGTGTACGCTCTCCCCTTGATTGGCAATTCAGTAAGGTTTTGCTCATGAATGAAATCACTAAAGGTGAACATATCCAGAACACTGCCACCCGGCTTATTGCGATTGTCAGGCGATCGGATGTAGTTAAAGTCGCCAAGAATAAGCCAGTCTCCGGAACTAGGGATATTCAAATCAAATAACCAGTTGGTAAAAGCAACTCGAGGCTCACCTTGGCAAGGGCCGTATACATTGACGAGCTTCCAACAGTGATTGGATTGCGTGGAAGTGAACTCTACTCCTAACACAAAATTCTCAAACAAGAAGACCTTGCCCGTGAAAATGCTGCTATTCCAAATTGTAATGATGCCACCGGAAGCGCCATGTGAAGGAATAAACGCAAACTGATCAAAACGTCGGGGACATAAAGATTTTAAGGTAGCAGCATCAAAGGAGGGCATTTTGGACTCCTGTAAGCAAATCACAGCGCATCCACTAGTCCGGATTGCATTACCAAGCACTAAATGTTTCTCAGGTGCATTAAGACCACGAACATTCCAGTCGCGCAAAATCATCGAGAAAATAATAGTTCAGATAACTGCAGAAACGCTAGTAAAAGAAAACCCGCCTACTCTTCAGACAGAGCCGAAGCAGTAAGCTCTTCAGCAGGCACGGCGCAAAGATCAATACCAATGGCCTGCAGAGTGGCAATGGGTGTTGGAGGAGGCAAAGCTGGAGTTGCATCATCATTGCTTGAGGCCGTAGGTGTAGGTGCAGCAGGGTTGGCATCTTCAGAGATCTCTAGAGCAGCAGGTATAACACGAGGTTTGACCTTGGACTTGACAGGGCGCGCGTCAGAAGTAGCAGAGACCCGGAAGCCATCATATTTGCTGGTTCTGTTGCTTCGACGCAGGGTAGCAGTATCGATCGGGGCAAGCACCTTACCTTTGCGCTGTTTCAGAGCTTGTGCAGTGGTAGGAAAAGAGCTCGATCCCTCCTTAGTCAGCAGAAGAGGAGCTTCAACAGGTAGGGGCAGAGAAGCCTCAACAGGCAGTGTCAGAGAATCCTCAACAGGCAGTGACAAAGCTGGCATCATGGGTTCGGACACAGCAGTTTCCAGTGGTGCAGAAAGTGGGAGTGCAACAGTAAGGTTCACATCATCTGAGTTGGTGATTTCCTCCAAGTGTGCAGATGATTCTATAGGGAGTGAAGTAGCCACAGACTACAAAATCATTGGCAGGGGAGTGTGTGCAGCAATCAGAATTGCGTGAGCAGTAGAGGTCACCATTTGAGCCTGAGAAAACTAAATGTTTCCACCTGAAAGGGCCACTTGTATTTCCACCTAAACAGTTTCCTGTCTGAAGCCAAGACCCGAGGCCCATGGTCAAAAAGCAGCCACTAGCGGGCGCAGAGCAGAGAACAGAGCGATATTAAGTTGTTGGCGGGGGACTGGGTTATTCAGCAAGAGAGACATGAGCATATCACCTTGCGCGGCAGACCAAAGCGCAGACCCTGATTGTGGACTTCAATAGAAACGGTGATCACATCATCATGAGGCTGAGGAACGTCCGGTGCGTTGATCACAATCATATCCACCGAATGCACTGAGTCAGAGTCATCAGAGCTCGTGATCGAGTCGTGCCAAGCTTGGAGCACATTGTCCATGACATTGTTGTCAGGTACAACGCCATCCTGCACTTGCAGGCCCTGAGCCGCGAGCCAAGCCTGAAAGTTCATGAGAAAAGGCGGCAGTTGAGGCAATGGTGGTGCTGGAGGCGCTGGCCATTCTCCCCATCCTCCATTATCTTGATTGTTCTGAGCTGCTGGTCCATTCGGTGCGCCATTGGGGGGGGTTGCGTTCTGCACTAACCAGTTATGCACCTGTTGCTGGTACAGTTGCTCCGCTGTCAGATGGGGACCAAACTGAGGATGTGGGTTTCAGTCAGGTGGCGGTGGTTCCTCGCCGGCCGGCAGCACCTCAGGAAGGAGCCCATTCCAGTCATTGCTCCTGAGGATCGTAATCTGGACAGTCCAGCAATCTCTCGCACCACCAAGCTGCCAAACAACAAAAGTTTTGGGCACAAGACGCAGGTTCAGAACTCTTGCCTTAATCAGCATGAAACGACGATCTTGGCGGGGAATGTACCAGGAGACCAGAGCACCAAAACTGCCTAGGGACTTGTTGATGTAATAATCAGTTTGGTAATCATAAGGAAATCCAAAGTACATCAACCAAATCTCCAGTCCAAAAGTGGTGGTACGGTGATTGAGTGCTTCATGGTGGTGTACGAAAGTGATAAGCTGATCATCATCCTCAAGTTCTAACGGCGTGGCAACAGCAGTATCACGGATGAAGGAGTCCACAAATCCAACAATTCCGATTCCAAAGGGGTGGTCACTTACTTCAGTGGTGAAAAGCTGAGCCTCGTGGAGCAGACCTTGGATTGCCTAATGGATAGCAGCAAGGCGATGGAGCGGGACGTCCTCACTGGTCTCCGCAATGGCTAGATAGTCGTGGTTGAGCGGCGGAATGGGGCCAACCACCATCCCGCTGTGGATGACACGATCGGCCGGCCCCGGTTCGACGGCGAAGCCCGGTGGAAGGAATGGCACAGGGTTGAGGGGATAGTTCGCCATGGTGGAGGAGCAAAGGGAGAGCGTCTTGGGTGGCGGGTGTGATAGAGGTGGCGAATGGCAGGCGCGGAGTGGTGACGATTGAGGAAACCGAGCAGAAGCGGAAGCGTGCGGGGTATTTTTGGTATTAGGTGGATTTTTGGGGATCCATTTCCATCGCTCGAGCCACCGCTTCCGTCTACAGGATTATGCCACGTGCCCATAGTGCCCACAAGCCGCACACCGAACGTTAGATTTATTTTTGGGTTTTCTATGGTACAACACAGCGGCCGACGGAAAGTTGGAGGAATTGATAATGGGTGGGTTCGCTGTCTTATTTGGTCCAAGATGCGCTATAGGAGTCCGGGCCGGGCAATTTCTTGCCTTGTGTCAGGAGTGGAGCACTGAATACAAATCACCCGAGCCGGGCAATTGATCTTCTTGTGCCCCCATTGTAGGCAATGTGAACATAAAACTCCCAATTTGTGTCAATCAGATCAATATCTTCCTCGGTATATCCAGCCTGGGCCCAATCCATCTTATAATGGGCCGATAGACAAGGCGGCCAATGAAAATGGGCTGGGGCATACTTGAAGGCCGATTTTAGAAAACACTGTGGCGGGTGAGGATAGGACCTATTAATGGGGCAATTAAAGCTGCCCAAACGGAGAAACTATGTATCTCTTACATCCTCCAATTGCGCTTGACGGGCATATTTCTCCATTAAGGATAATGAAGATGATTCCTCAATAACCGGGGGCAATTTGTCTGTTGCCAAAAAAGAGCCAAATTGAATTTGAATTCCATGATTTTGTTCTGGGGCAGAGGATGACGAAGCCTCATGAGCATGAGAATTGGAAAAAACCATATGATCAATAGGCTTCAAAGCAAATTAGCTTAGCTCGATCATAGAAGAGGCAGATACCGAAGAACCCAATTTCAGAAAACCCAAATTTGATTTAAAAGCCAAAGGATATCGGGCAGTTAACTCCGGTAAGACTTCATCTGCATGCCAACTTAAAGTAGACGAGGGAACACGATTGAAACGGCCATTGAACAGATGAAAGTGGCAAATGAAATCTGGCCAAATGCGGTCCTTGAGGCCGTAGATGAAATGTCCCACCTTGTTGTTGGCCACCGAGAAACGAAAAGCTCGGGGATTAATCTTATGCACTTTGAAGCCCATGCTAAAACCCCCAATGCAACATTGGAGAGCAAGACCCACAGATTCTTCTGTGAGTGGGAAGGAGGCCGACGAAAATGTAACCACAAGAAAGAACTCCTTGGGGTCTCGAGAGGGGGAGAAATGCACCGTGGAACCAAACTTTCTTCTCACCTGATCCGCCAGAGCTAAGCCAGGGGCAAAGTCCCAATGCAAGAGGCCTTCCATCTTGAATCAGAGTAGAGATCGCCATGATTGTTGGTAGAGCAGGTGGAGGGTTTGAGGGAGAGGAGAGGAGAGGTGGGAGACGCCATCAGCTTACTCAGACCTCCGAATCCCCGGAAACAATGGCTAGAGAGAGGAGGAAGTTGGACTCCTGTAAGCCTCTCCCAGTAAGCCTCTCCTGGTAGAGCCTCTCCCGGTAGAGCCTCCTGGGGCTCCTGGTAGGGACCCTGCTAGAAACAACTCCCCATCGCTTGCCAGGCTACGCTCTCCTGCCGGGCCACTCGACCCCGCGGTTGAAAAACGCGCTCCCGCAGATAAGGAGGTGTCGCTAGTGCTTGTTGCCGAGCCCCTGGCTCCAACTTGGGCAAGTGTGACACCCAAGTTTTTATTTGGATTTTTCAAAAGATTTTATTTGACTTGAGAGAGGTGATTTAAATTTTTCTTCAAAAGAACTCTCCCTTTCAAAATATTTTTTTTATGGCAAGAGTTTTACTTGGATTCACCCAAGAATTGTTTTTAGTCTTGGAGGTCCTTGCTTTTTATTTGGACTCAAACCAAATTGCTTTTCACTTGAGAAAAATGACTTTGAAAATCTCTTTGAAAATGCACTATGGCTTTTGGAAAACTCCCTTACCACTTTCAACAATTCCCCTTGCCATGGCCTTACTACAAATCCACTCCCCTAAACCTTCCCTCATCTTTGGATCATGTTTTGCATCTAATCCAGCAAGTTGAACCTCTCCATATAACTCTTTTTCCATTTAAATCTTATCAAATCAATTTCTGTCTTATATTCTAGCCCTTGGAGATTTACAAAGGAGCTACCATTTCTGTCTTGATTTTTGCCCCCAAACCTTTTTCCCTTCCTAGTCCTTTGAACCCTCAACCAAGATCCATGAAGATCCACTGGTCTTCAGTTCAAATTTTTCAAACTACACTTGCTGCAAGTTTGGACCAGATTTGTCAAATTTGGTGAAATTCATTCAAACCTTTCTCCAAAAATTCCGAGAAAAATCAGGCAGCCCCTGGGTACATTGAGTGGTCACCTCACCAAGCCCCAGTTCCAGGAATTTTTTTCTCATTGCCAAATCATTCTGTCGAACACCTGCAGTGCATTGTCAAAATCAGGTTCAGTAAAGTTCAGAGAACATTTCAGTGCTACTGTCGTTTTCTTCAGAACTTGTTGTCGATCTCGACAGTGCCCCGATGTCGCCTTGCTCCCCGTCCCCTCCCCCTTGTCCCTACACCGCACGAGCGCCTGGAGCCTTGCGGACGTCGGCGACGAGCAGGAAGAGGAGCGCCGCCCCGTGACCGACGCCAGCGGCGGCTTTGCGGCCGCCAGAGAGAGGCATGGCGCAGACGGCGCCACCCAGCGCCGCCCAAGCCACCGGAGCTCGCCGCGTGGCCTTCCACTCCCCAAAACGCGCTGCCACTCTCGCCGTGAACCGCAGGGCACGGAGCGCGCTCTCTGCCGCCGTCGTGCCCGTGCGGCCACCCCACCGTGGACCGTCGCCATTACGCCAAGACCAACCGAGATTTGCGGGGGAACGGCACCAGTACACCTCACTGATGCTGCCTGGCCACCTAAACCACCTGCTCATCCACGACGTCGCCGTAATTGCTCGCCGGAGATTCTCCGTTCACGACCACCCCCTCGATCCGCCTATAAATAGAGGCCCCGAGCTTCCACTCGAACTCACACCACCTCTGCACTCCCCCAAGACCCTGCCTAGCCACAGAAAGAGCCCCGAGGAGGTCTCCTTCCTCAACTCCGGCCGCCGCGACCCGCCACGGGATCCAGCACGATTCGCTCCCGTGCGTGCACCTCTGCCTCCCATTTCTTGCCAGTAGCCCTCTAGTGCACCCCTCCTTCTGACCCGCGCTTCAATTCGAAGTTTGCAGCTCACCACCGGAGTTCCCCACCATCACCCGAACCGCCGTCCGCCGGAGAAAGTGTCGCCGTCGACGTGGTGCTCTCCGACGGTCGAGTCCACCACCCACCGACGCGGAAGGACACGCTGAAGCTCTTGGTACCCTCCGATCCCCCTAACTCGCCGTGGTTCGACACCGGCGTCCACTGCAGTCTTCGGGCGCCGGCGAGCTTTTTAAACCTGACATGTGGGCCCCCATGTCAGCCTCTGTTCTATTCTCCCTCGAACCGTTTTCTGTTGGCGCCTTCGGGCAAAATATGTTTTCCCTTTTGAGCTGGCGCATTTCTTTCCGAAGCGTTTTTTGTTTTCTCAGTTTAAACCCTGGAACTTTTCTGTTTCATTACAGATGAGTCCCTGGACAGAAACCTTTATAACTTTTTAATAAAAAGTGATTTTTGAGTGATTCTTTTTCTGACAGTCTTAAAATTTTGTCTAGTTTTTTTTATGGGATTTATTTGGAAAAATTTTGTAGAAGTTTTTATGCACGCGTTGGTTTTCACGTTAGTGCCCGTTTTCATTATGCCGTAGGTTCCGGAAGAGGGGACGGAGCCGCGAACTTCGCCGAGCTAGACTCCGACTTCTCCGAACCAGGCAAGCATGTTTGGACCTTTGATATGATAGGTGTTTGCATGTTTGCGTATAAGTTTGTGCATGGCATATGAGTGTCGGTGAATACCTTGTTGCTTGTGAGGCAACTACCCGCATGTTCCGTAGTTGCGATGATCTCTGGTGAGAGATGGCCAAATCATGTGGTGACATGAAGGGCAGCAAGGTGGTACTGTTGTAGCATACTAGCCTTGCGTCGTCCGACAAATTCCGACATTAGCGTGGACGGAGTCACGTTGTCGTTCTTTTCCCTTCCGTGCTACCACATGTTTCTTTGCCAAGATGCGGTTTAGTAAGTTGGTAACCTCTTTCCGTGTACACACCAAACAGAGGGGCCGGGATGATGGTTCCATGGCCCTGGATTAAAGCCAGTCATCCGGTCAGGGGGCATGGGTGTTTCTGGTTGGGACCGAGAGGGGGGCACCCCCTTAGAGCGCGCGTATAGAAATTTGATCCCATGCTACGCGAGGTTGTAGCCTCCCCGTCTCAAGGTTTTTCTTGAACGTTGCCGAGGGTGATCCCTGGCTTCGGAATGTTGAATGGGTGTGTACTGGTTAGACGTGTTTCTTCCAAAACACCGTGAACGGAACTAGTCCCCATGACTACTGAAATCCTTTGGCTGTGGTTAAGTACAAACTCTGCAGAGTCAATTCCTTCCAAGTCATCGTATCCATGATCAAGTAGGGTGATCAGTATATCCATATCTATCCTCGTGGAAATTTACCCCCCCCCCCGGTGAACAAGCTCAAGTGGTAACCCAGTTTAATTGTTATTTCCTGCGGATCGACTAACCTCATTTTGTTTCGTACTTGTAATAATTTATGTTCTCGAGCTACTGAATTATTGAGCTACAATATAAGCCCTTTATGTGATGTCGCTCAGACGTCCGACTGTGGCATGTTTGTCTTTTATTTCTGTTACAAGCCCTTCATGTGGTGTCGCCCCGACGCCCGACTGCGGCATTATTATTCTTGCAGTTTCCTCTCGAGGAGTCATTCAGACCCTCGTTTGGCACCAGTATTATTATACTTGCAGTTTCCGCTCGAGGAGTCATTCAGACCCTCGTTTGGCACCAGAATTACTATTCTTGCAGTTTCCTCTCGAGGAGTCATTCAGACCCTCGTTTGGCACCAGTATTACTATTCTTGCAGTTTCCTCTCGAGGAGTCATTCAGACCCTCGTTTGGCACCCAGTATTTATTATCTCTATGACTGAACGCACTGGTTAATTTGTTCATATGCTTCATGTTTACATTTGTTATATCTTATGTCCGAGCTGTCTTGCGAGTACTTTCATAGTACTCACCTGGCTTGTTGATTTGGCCAGATGTTGATGAAGGCGATCTCTTGGATGAAGAGTTTGATAGCGCGTCCGACGCCTAGAGGAGTCCCAGTCAGTCCTGTGCGATCCCGGATATTGGTCACTTGTATTATATACGCTTCCGCCACCCGAATAAGTCTCCTCGAGCCTCGCCCCGACGCTCGAAGAGCTGTAGTCTTCTGGAGTCATATCACCCGCTTCGCGGTGATATTTCCACCACCGTTATTATCGTGAGTTAGTAGTTATGCCACCCTATCCGCCGTCTTGTTTTATCGGCGTGCATGTAATAAATTGTTGAGCAGTCCCCGCTCAACGTTGTATTATATTCAGTACTCCTGGTAATTTTCTTCTGTGACCAAGATATTGTCTACCAGTGAGAAGGAATTCTTCTTTACTGGTCCGTAAAAGAGATCTGTCTCTCAATAATTATTTTATTGAAAAACCGGTCGTGACAAGCTTGGTATCAGAGCCAGGCTGACTGAAGGAAGCCACTAGGTGCGACCGCTAATCGGTTATTAGCGTCTTTTGTGCTTTTTCAGCATTTTGCAATGGTAGCTACTTTCTGTTGGTCATCATAAATTTATGACATGACTACTCAGAATTTTTGCCTACTTTTGTAGATGGCTGGCAGCAGCTGTGAGAACCGAGTGTTCACGAACCTGCCCGAGGGGTTTGTCAAGCTCCTTGTCTCCATCACCAAGCTCGCGATCGAGCCAGCGACCCGCCCGGAGTTCATGCTTTACCAGCACAAGCTCAGCGACGACGTGTCTATGCACCAAGCTGTGGTGCAATTCAAGGGAGGACGCTCTGCAGCTCGCCACTTCCGTTTTGTGGGAAGGGCCATGCCTACGGAGAGGCATGCCATCCAGATGGCTGCCCGTGAAGCGATAGCTCGCCTTCGGGACATCCTTCCTACGATGAAGACTCGTCGCTACCGCTACCTCCCATGCCATGTGCCATACACCAGTCACTATGCCTTTGCCTGCCATCGGGGAGAGCGAGATGGAGCCAGCGAGATGGTTGTGGAGTATCTCAAGGCTCTGGAGGAGTCTTTCGACAACCTCGTGGACGATCTTGTGGCTGCCCGCATGGACTTAGTCTGGGGCGGTCCTGCCTGCAAGAAGGAGCTTCTTCACACAGCACCGCCTCTGACATTCATCTCGTCCTCAGCATCTTATGCACCGGCCGTTTTGGCCACTGCTCGCCGTCTGCCTACCACTGAGGAGTTCGACCGATTCATCGCTCCTACTCCAGTCAGAGCTGCACCGCCTGCCACTCCCACACTACCGCCTGTCGCCCCCGCACCATCACCGCAGCGCAGTGTTACGCGCCAGGAGCCAGCTAGAGAGGAGGTGGAGGTTGATTCTCCTGCACCGCTGAGTCTTGCCCTCAGCAAGGGGAAGGAAATCTTCACCATCTCCGACTGAGAGCGCCGAGTAGCCGCACGTTATGTCTGCTTGTATGATGTGTTTTCTCTGTACGCTAGTTTGTATTGGTGTGTTTGCTGCTTTCCGGAGGAGTGCTAGTCTAAATAACATGTCAGGAATGTGTACGCGCATCCTGAGTGCTGTATCGGGTGTTTGCTTTTCGCGTGTAAGATGTATGCTAAGCGGTTCTTCTCCGTGCAAAATCGTTTATGTTTTCTTAAAAACCATGAGGTCTTTTAAATTGTTGCCTTTTTAAGATTTTCCTTGTGTTAGACCGTTCTTCTCATGAGTTTTTGCTAAATAATACCCCCAGACTGGAAAAATGTCTCGTCCGTGGACTCGCTCCATGCCCAATCAGCCAGAAGAGGTTTATGGGACACAGACTAGCAACAATTTCACTCAGGGTCATTCCAGTCAATAGGACAGCGAAGCAGCCCTGTCTCAAGTATGCCGTCTCTTCGAACAAAGCCAGCAACAGCACCAAGAGATGATGAATCATGTCATCAATATGGGAAACCACCGTGAACCCTATCAACCACATTCCAAGTTATCTGAGTTACAGAAGATTCGCCCTTCAACTTTTGCTCACACCGATAGGCCACTGGAAGCCGATGATTGGCTCCGTGACATTGAAAGTAAACTGATCATTGCTCAGTGTTCAGATCATGAGAAGGTACTTTATGCACCACACTACCTTACTGGAGCAGCTGCAGCATGGTGGGAAAACTTCCTACACATGCATCCCAGTGAGCACAACTTCACCTGGGAAGAGTTCAAGGAAGGCTTTCGTGGGGCACACATCCCCAGGAGCATCATAAAAATCAAGAAGAGAGAATTTGACGATCTCAAGCAAAGAGGCATGTCAGTGACAGAATACAACGGTCAGTTTACCCAGCTATCTCGTTATGCCTACGACGAGCACATGACAGAAAACAAGAAGATGGAAAAATTCCTGGACGGTCTGGCACTAGCACTAAGATGCCAACTGATTGTACACACCTTTCCGGATTTTAAGACTTTGGTGGACAAGGCCATTACCTTGGAGAATGAGCGCCGTAGTCTGGAAGATATCCGTAAGCGAAAGAGGGACAAGACGACTCTTGCCCGCAGCAACCGAAGCAAGACTGAGGTCCCAAGGACAGAAGCAAGGAGATCCACGACTACTGATCCAAGGCCCGTCAGACAGTTTCATGCCAGAGACAAGGAGTACACGTACCGTCCAGGGGTCACCTGCTATGATTGTGGTGAAGAAGGGCACTATGCTAAACAGTGCCCAAAACCAAGGAACTCGGCCCCCAAGCCGAACAATGGTGGAAACAATCCAGCCCCCAAGCGCAACAATTTCAATCCCAACAACAACCACAGGAAGGGTCACCTGAACCATGTGACCAGGGAAGAAGCGCAGAATGCCCCAGACATCGTGCTCGGTACGTTCCCTATCAACACAGTACCTGCCACGGTTTTGTTTGATTCTGGAGCTTCCCATTCGTTCGTTTTGAAGAGTTTTGTTTTGCAATATGGTTTTCCGATACTCCCCTTGGAAAAATCTATGATCATCAAGTCCCCCGGAAATAAGCAAATCGCTCAGAGCTACTGCCAAGGAGTAATCATTGAGTTCGAAGGACTACAGTTCCAAGCAAATCTCATCGTGTTAGAAAATAAAGGACTGGATGTCATTTTAGGGATGGACTGGTTAACCACCAACAAAGGATTCATTGACTGTTTCAATCGGACCGTGATTCTCACTCACCATCACAGCAAGACAATAAAGGTTACAGCTCAAGAAAGGCCACGGTCACGGCAACCAAAACAGAACAAAGTGGACATTTCAGAACTGAGAAAAGTTCCAGTGGTATGCGAGTTTCCTCACGTATTTCCCGAAGAACTGCCAGGCATGCCACCAGACCGAGAGATAGAATTCAGCATCGAACTAGCACCTGGCACCGCTCCCATCTATAAGAAACCTTAAAGAATGGCACCCTCAGAATTGGTGGAGTTGAAGAAGCAGATAAAGGAGTTATTGGACAAAGGATTTATTCGAGCCAGCTCCTCACCTTGGGGTTCGCCAGTGTTGTTCGCCAAGAAAAAGGATGGGACACTGAGACTGTGTATAGACTATCGAGCCCTCAATATGGTCACCATCAAAGACAAATATCCGATGCCATGGATAAATGATTTGTTTGACCAGCTCGCACAAGCCAAGGTGTTCTCAAAGATTGATTTGAGGTCGGGATATCATCAACTGAAAGTACGGACAGAAGATATCCCCAAAACAGCATTCACTTCCAGATACGGATTATATGAATTCACAGTGATGCCTTTTCGTCTAACAAACGCCCCCGCATATTTCGTCCACCTCATGAACAAAGTGTTCATGAAATTCATGGACAAATTTGTTGTGGTGTTCATCGACGATATTCTGGTATACTCAAGGACACCGGAAGAGCATGCTGAGCATCTCAGAATTGTTTTGGGAGAATTAAGGAAACATCGGTTGTATGCCAAATTTAGCAAGTGTGAATTTTGGCTAAGACAAGTTGGTTTTCTAGGCCATATATTGAACCAAGAAGGCGTGGCCGCAGACCCAGAAAAAGTCAAAGCCATACTTGACTGGAAGCCGCCCGCCAACGTTACGGATGTGCGGAGTTTCCTGGGAATGGCCGGATATTACAGAAGATTTATTGAAGGATTCTCCACTGTGGCAAAACCTATAACACAGTTGCTCAGGAAGGACAATAAATTTGTATGGACGGAAGCATGCGAGAAAAGCTTCCAAGAACTCAAGAAGAAGCTGACAACCGCACCGGTCTTAACCGTGCCAGACATACACAAGAGTTTTGAGGTGTATTGTGACGCGTCCCGAAAGGGTCTCGGGTGTGTGCTAATGCAGGATGGCAGAGTTGTCGCGTATGCCTCCAGGCAGCTGCGAAAACATGAGGAAAATTACCCAACACATGACTTGGAGCTAGCAGCAGTCATACATGCACTCAAGGAGTGGAGGCACTTTCTGTTGGGAAATCGTTTTGAGATATATACGGACCATAAGAGCCTCAAATATATTTTCACCCAGCCAGAGCTAAATTTACGTCAACGACGCTGGTTGGAATTGGTCAAGGACTATGATGTCGGCATTCACTGCCATCTAGGGAAAGCAAATGTAGTGGCCGATGCCCTTAGTCGAAACCCCAGCCCGGACAATGACGGTCCGCAAAACTTGAGGCCTGAGTTTCAGCAAGAGTTTGCTAGGCTCAACATGATGTTAGTCTCTGAGGGCACCGTATCAAATCTGGAGATACAACCCACCCTGGTGGAACAAATTAAGAAGGCTCAACAGGGACATCCCAGCATCGAAGGTATAAAGAAGAAAATGAACCTTGGCAAGGCTTCAGAGTTCATCACAAACAGTGAAGGAATATTATGGTACGGAGACAGACTTTGCGTACCTAACATTGAGGAGCTCAAGCAACAAATCTTGACCGAAAGCCACACTGCTCCATACTCAATCCATCCTGGAGGAACTAAAATGTACAAAGACATTCAGGAAAGATTTTGGTGGCACGGTATGAAAAGAGATATAGCCGCATTTATTGCTTGTTGCGATTCATGTCAGCGCATCAAGGCCGAGCATCAAAAGCCAGCAGGGCTACTCCAGCCAAACAGGATACCGGAGTGGAAATGGGATGAAATAGGAATGGATTTCATCGTCGGACTACCCCGATCACAACGAGGAAATGACGCCATATGGGTCATCACAGACCGACTAACCAAGGTTGCTCATTTCATTCCCGTGAAGACTACCTACTCCACACAGAGATTGGCCAAACTTTATCTCTCCCGTATAGTTTGCTTGCATGGAGTCCCAAAGACTATAATATCCGACCGAGGCACCCAATTTGTCTCCAAATTTTGGGATCACCTACAACAAGCTCTGGGCACACAACTAGCATTCAGTACAGCGTACCACCCTCAGACAGATGGACAAACGGAACGGGTAAACCAAATCCTAGAGGATATGCTGAGAGCCTGTGTGCTCACCTATGGGTCCAGTTGGGAAGAGAGTTTGCCGTATGCCGAGTTTGCATACAACAACAGTTACCAAGCCAGCTTGCAAATGGCACCCTTTGAAGCATTGTACGGACGGAGGTGTCATACCCCACTGAATTGGTCAGAAATAGGTGACAGCCGTATCTTCGGCCCAGACATGCTCAAGGAGGCCGAGGAGAAAGTTAAACAGATCACGGACAGACTCAAGACAGCACAGAGCCGACAAAAGAGCTACTATGATCAGAAGCATCGTGAGGTCAGCTTTGAACCCGGTGATTCCGTATACCTCCGAGTATCTCCTATGAGGGGTCTGCAACGGTTCAAAATTAAGGGGAAGCTAGCCCCAAGATTTATTGGACCATTTTGTGTAAAGGCACGAAGAGGCACGGTAGCCTACCAACTAGACCTACCCAAGGAGCTGTCAGACGTCCATGACGTATTCCACGTCTCACAATTGAGAAAATGTGTGAGTAACCCGGAGAAGCATGTATCTCATGAGAGCATTGATGTACAACCAGATCTCACCTACAGAGAGCGGCCGGTAAAGATATTGGAGGAGTCTGAACGGAGGACCCGACAGAAAACGACAAAAAATTTCAGAGTTCCGTGGAGCAACCACACCGAGGATGAAGCTACATGGGAAAGGGAAGATTTTCTCCAGGCAGAGTATCCATATCTATTTGAGGATCAGCAGAAATCTCGAGGACGAGATTTTTCCTAAGGGGGTAGGTGTTGTGACACCCAAGTTTTTATTTGGATTTTTCAAAAGATTTTATTTGACTTGAGAGAGGTGATTTAAATTTTTCTTCAAAAGAACTCTCCCTTTTAAAATATTTTTTTTATGGCAAGAGTTTTACTTGGATTCACCCAAGAATTGTTTTTAGTCTTGGAGGTCCTTGCTTTTTATTTGGACTCAAACCAAATTGCTTTTCACTTGAGAAAAATGACTTTGAAAATCTCTTTGAAAATGCACGATGGCTTTTGGAAAACTCCCTTACCACTTTCAACAATTCCCCTTTCCATGGCCTTAGTACAAATCCACTCCCCTAAACCTTCCCTCATCTTTGGATCATGTTTTGCATCTAATCCAGCAAGTTGAACCTCTCCATATAACTCTTTTTCCATTTAAATCTTATCAAATCAATTTCTGTCTTATATTCTAGCCCTTGGAGATTTACAAAGGAGCTACCATTTCTGTCTTGATTTTTGCCCCCAAACCTTTTTCCCTTCCTAGTCCTTTGAACCCTCAACCAAGATCCATGAAGATCCACTGGTCTTCAGTTCAAATTTTTCAAACTACACTTGCTACAAGTTTGGACCAGATTTGTCAAATTTGGTGAAATTCATTCAATCCTTTCTCCAAAAATTCTGAGAAAAATCAGGCAGCCCCTGGGTACATTGAGTGGTCACCTCACCAAGCCCCAGTTCCAGGAATTTTTTTCTCATTGCCAAATCATTCTGTCGAACACCTGCAGTGCATTGTCAAAATCAGGTTCAGTAAAGTTCAGAGAACATTTCAGTGCTACTGTCGTTTTCTTCAGAACTTGTTGTCGATCTCGACAGTGCCCCGATGTCGCCTTGCTCCCCGTCACCTCCCCCTTGTCCCTGCACCGCAGGAGCACCTGGAGCCTTGCGGACGTCGGCGACGAGCAGGAAGAGGTGCGCCGCCCCGTGACCGACGCCAGCGGCGGCTTTGCGGCCGCCAGAGAGAGGCACGACGCAGACGGCGCCACCCAGCGCCGCCCAAGCCACCGGAGCTCGCCGCGTGGCCTTCAAATCCCCAGAACGCGCTGCCACTCTCGTCGTGAACCGCAGGGCGCGGAGCGCGCTCTCTGCCACCGTCGTGCCCGTGCGGCCACCCCACCGTGGACCATCGCCATTACGCCAAGACCAACCGAGATTTGCGGGGGAACGGCACCAGTACACCTCACTGATGCTGCCTGGCCACCTAAACCACCTGCTCATCCACGATGTCGCCGTAATTGCTCGCCGGAGATTCTCCATTCTCAGCCACCCCCTCGATCCGCCTATAAATAGAGGCCCCGAGCTTCAACTCGAACTCACACCACCTCTGCCCTCCCCCAAGACCCTGCCTAGCCACTGAAAGAGCCCCGAGGAGGTCTCCTTCCTCAACTCCGGCCGCCGCGACCCGCCACGGGATCCAGCTCGATTTGCTCCCGTGCGTGCACCTCTGCCTCCCATTTCTTGCCAGTAGCCCTCTAGTGCACCCCTCCTTCTGACCCGCGCTTCAATTCGAAGTTTGCAGCTCACCACCGGAGTTCCCCACCATCACCCGAACCGCCGTCCGCCGGAGAAAGTGTCGCCGTCGACGTGGTGCTCTCCGACGGTTGAGTCCACCACCCACCGACGCGGATGGACACGCTGAAGCTCTTGGTACCCTCCGATCCCCCTAACTCGCCGTGGTTCGACGCCGGCGTCCACCGCAGTCTTCGGGCGCCGGCGAGCTTTTTAAACCTGACATGTGGGCCCCCATGTCAGCCTCTGTTCTATTCTCCCTCGAACCGTTTTCTGTTGGCGCCTTCGGGCAAAATATGTTTTCCCTTTTGAGCTGGCGCATTTCTTTCCGAAGCGTTTTCTGTTTTCTCAGTTTAAACCCTGGAACTGTTCTGTTTCATTACAGATGAGTCCCTGGATAGAAACCTATATAACTTTTTAATAAAAATTGGTTTTTGAGTGATTCTTTTTCTGACAGTCTTCAAATTTTGTCTAGTTTTTTTATGGGATTTATTTGGAAAATTTTTGGAGAAGTTTTTATGCACGCATTGGTTTTCACGTTAGTGCCCGTTTTCGTTATGCCGTAGGTTCCGGAAGAGGGGACGGAGCCGCGAACTTCGCCGAGCTAGACTCCGACTTCTCCGAACCAGGCAAGCATGTTTGGACCTTTGATATGATAGGTGTTTGCATGTTTGCGTATAAGTTTGTGCATGGCATATGAGTGTCGGTGAATACCTCGTTGCTTGTGAGGCAACTACCCGCATGTTCCATAGTTGCGATGATCTCTGGTGAGAGATGGCCAAATCATGTGGTGACATGATGGGCAGCAAGGTGGTACTATTGTAGCATGCCAGCCTTGCGCCGTCCGACAAATTCCGACATTAGCGTGGACGGAGTCACGTTGTCGTTCTTTTCCCTTCCGTGCTACCACATGTTTCTTTGCCAAGATGCGGTTTAGTAAGTTGGTAACCTCTTTCCGTGTACACACCAAACAGAGGGGCCGGGATGATGGTTCCATGGCCCTGGATTAAAGCCAGTCATCCGGTCAGGGGGCATGGGTGTTTCCGGTTGGGACCGAGAGGGGGGGCACCCCCTTAGAGCGCGCGTATAGAAATTTGATCCCATGCTACACAAGGTTGTAGCCTCCCCATCTCAAGGTTTTTCTTGAACGTTGCCGAGGGTGATCCCTGGCTTCGGAATGTTGAATGGGTGTGTACTGGTTAGACGTGTTTCTTCCAAAACACCGTGAACGGAACTAGTCCCCGTGACTACTGAAATCTGTTGGCTGTGGTTAAGTACAAACTCTGCAGAGTCAATTCCTTCCAAGTCATCGTATCCATGATCAAGTAGGGTGATCAGTATATCCATATCTATCCTCGTGGAAATTTACCCCCCGGTGAACAAGCTCAAGTGGTAACCCAGTTTAATTGTTATTTCCTGCAGATGGACTAACCTCATTTTGTTTCGTACTTGTAATAATTTATGTACTCGAGCTACTGAATTATTGAGCTACAATATAAGCCCTTTATGTGATGTCGCTCAGACGTCCGACTGTGGCATGTTTGTCTTTTATTTCGGTTACAAGCCCTTTATGTGGTGTCGCCCCGACGCCCGACTGCGGCATTATTATTCTTGCAGTTTCCTCTCGAGGAGTCATTCAGACCCTCGTTTGGCACCAGTATTATTATACTTGCAGTTTCCGCTCGAGGAGTCATTCAGACCCTCGTTTGGCACCAGAATTACTATTCTTGCAGTTTCCTCTCGAGGAGTCATTCAAACCCTCGTTTGGCACCAGTATTACTATTCTTGCAGTTTCCTCTCGAGGAGTCATTCAGACCCTCGTTTGGCACCCAGTATTTATTATCTCTATGACTGAACGCACTGGTTAATTTGTTCATATGCTTCATGTTTACATTTGTTATATCTTATGTCCGAGCTGTCTTGTGAGTACTTTCATAGTACTCACCTGGCTTGTTGATTTGGCCAGATGTTGATGAAGGCGATCTCTTGGATGAAGAGTTTGATAGCACGTCCGACGCCTAGAGGAGTCCCAGTCAGTCCTGTGCGATCCCGGATATTGGTCACTTGTATTATATACGCTTTCGCCACCCGCAATAAGTCTCCTCGAGCCTCGCCCCGACGCTCGAAGAGCTGTAGTCTTCTGGAGTCATATCACCCGCTTCGCGGTGATATTTCCACCACCGTTATTATCGTGAGTTAGTAGTTATGCCACCCTATCCGCTGTCTTGTTTTATCGGCGTGCATGTAATAAATTGTTGAGCAGTCCCCGCTCAACCTTGTATTATATTCAGTACTCCTGGTAATTTTCTTCTGTGACCAAGATATTGCCAACAGTGAGAAGGAATTCTTCTTTACTGGTCCGTAAAAGAGATCGGTCTCTTAATAATTATTTTATTGAAAAACCGGTCGTGACACCAAGGCACGTAGTCCATTTCCTCCAAACTGAAGAACTTCCCGATGAGCAGGAGAAAGGTGAAAGGGTAGCCCAGAGGGCCAGTATGTACGTGTTTGTCGATGACACTCTGTACAAAAGAAGGACCAACGGTGTGAAATTGAAGTGCATCTGCCAGGAAGAAGGAAATGAACTGCTGGGGGAAATACACAAAGGCATGTGCGGCTCCCACATTGGATCAAGGGCATTAGTTGGGAAAGCATTCCCGCAAGGAGTCTATTGGCCCACCACCCTCCAAGATGTGGTCGAGCTAGTCACCAAGTGTGAGTCCTGCCAGTTCCATTCCAAGAACATCCATCTGCCTGCACAAGCTCTTCACACAGTCCCTTTGTCATGGCCGTTTTCGGTCTGGGGGCTCGATATACTCGGCCCTTTCCCCCGAGCTGTCGGGGGCTTTGAATTCTTGTTCGTTGCCAGTGACAAGTTTACAAAGTGGTCGGAAGTAGATGCCGTGAGAGAGGTGACTGCTCAGTCCGTATCAAGTTCTTGAAAGGATCGGTGTGCCGCTTTAGGGTCCCTGCACGGATCATCACCGACAACGGCACCCAGTTCACGAGTCGCGCCTTCATGCAATATGTTCATGCCCTCAGAAGCAAGATCTCATTTGCATCTGTGGCACATCCCAGAAGCAATGGACAAGCTGAGAGGGCGAACGCTGAAGTGTTGCGAGGACTCAAGACAAGAACATTTCATACGCCGCAGAAGTGCGGCAGGCGATGGATCGATGAGCTGCCGGTAGTTCTCTGCTCCCTTAGAATGACACCAAATCGAGCTACCGGGAAGACTCCCGTTTCCTCACGGAACTCATTTACGGGTCACCTCGAGTGCTTGCCTATGATGAGGTAGAGCAGGATCAACACCGGCGTGACGACGATGTGCTTCTCGAGGAGAACCGTCTCCGGGCTACATGCTATTAGCAAGCCCTGCGTCGCAATCACAGCCATAGGGTTCATGCCTGGTGTTTTGAGGAAGGCGACCTTGTCCTTAGGTATGTTCAGTCTGCCAAGGGTACAAACAAGTTGGTGCCAAAGTGGGAAGGCCCTTACCAGGTAGTTCGAGTCACCAGACCTGGCGCATTCTGTCTGGAGACCAGAGATGGCATTCAACTGAAAAACTCATGGAATATTGCTTATCTCCGCAAGTTCTACCCATAAGGCGCGGCCGTCGGGCCCTGCCGGGCAGCCACCCTGTCGGATTTCGGGCTCCGCAGACCCTTGATAGATTCAAACTCTGGGGTGTGTTTGGAGAACTCAACCTCCCCAGTCTGCCTACTCGCCAATCTCTCGGCCTAGCTCGACGAATAGTAAGGAAATGGGACAAGGCAGTTTACCCATGTTCGGGCCCCCTTGTGGTGTAAAACCCTACTCCTGCTTTGTGGTGGATTGGCCTCGAGAGGCTGAGGATGAACTAGTACGGTGGGAGAACAACCTCAGGAGGAGATGTGTTCTTGTGCTCGAGTGAGCTGGTGCGTGTGAGTATGGAATGGTTCCGTCCGGGGTCCCTCTCCAAGGTGGTGGCTAGGTCCTATTTATAGTGGCCTTGGTCCTCTTCCCATATGAAGGCGGGAAGGGATCCCACAACGGCCAAATTCGAAGGGAGACAACTAGTACATCTTATCCTAACAAAAGTATTCTTCGCCTGCAAAGCCTCTGGTCATGACGCTGTGGTGGGCTCGGTGATGATCTCCGTCCCGCCGTCCTGGCGGTCTTGGTCTTGTTGCACAGGAATGGAAACCTTTGTGACACAAAGAACCCCAGAAGTTTGCCGGATGGAATGCCGAAGACACACTTCTCAGGGTTCAGCTTGAGGTTGATCTTGCGCAGGTTGGCAAACGTCTCTTCTAAGTCTTGTACGAGAGTTTCCTTGTCCTTGGTTTTAACCACTATGTCATCGATGTAAGCTTCCATATTTCTATGTAGCTGGGGCTCAAAACCAATTTGAACCTCCCTCGCGAACGTCGAGCCAGCACTCTTCAACCCGAAAGGCATCCATGAAAAGAAATACGTGCCACATGGGGTGATGAATGCTGTCTTCTCTTCGTCTTTTCTTGTCATGAAGATCTGGTGGTAGCCCGAGTAGGCGTCGAGGAATGATAACAGATCACACCCGGCCGTGGAGTCAACAATCTGGTCGATGCGCGGCAACGGGAAGGGGTCCTTAGGACAAGCCTTATTGATATCTATGTAGTCAATACAGAGCCTCCAGTTCCCGTTTGCCTTGCGCACCACCACCGGATTGGCCAGCCACGTCGTTGGAGCACTCCCCTCACCAAGCCTGCTGCTTCCAACTTCCTGATCTCCTCTGTGATGAACTCCTGCCATTCCAAAGCTTGCTTCCTGACCTTCTTCTTGACGGGTCGCGCATGGGGGCAGACAACAAGATGGTGCTCAATCACTTCCCTGGGAACGCCGAGGATGTCAGATGCTTGCATGCAAACACATCAACATTCGCCCGTAGGAAAGTGACGAGCGCGCTTTCCTATTTGCTGTCGAGGGTGGAGCTTATTGTGAAAGCTCCTCCCGTGCCATCCTCCTTGACTGACACCCTCTTGGTCTCTGGTAGTGTCGGATCTCGGGTTCCGGCAAAACATTTAAGGTTCGAACTCTGGGGTGTGCCCGAAGTTCTTTCCCTCCTACTGATCCACGCCCTAGCTCGCTAAGATCTCGCGGAGGAACTCGACAAACTCACAACACAAGGAACACAAGATCTATACTGGTTCGGGCCACCGTTGTGGTGTAATACCCTACTCCAGTGTGTGGTGGTGGATTGCCTCTTGGGCTGATGAAGAATAGTACAAGGGGAAGAACAGCATCCTGAGGTTGAGGTGTTCTTGTGTGGCTAAGGATTGGCCCTCGATCAGATGTGATCCCGCTGCCTCCTTTGGTGGTGGCTAGTCCTATTTATAGAGGCCCTGGTCCTCTTCCCAAATATTGAGCGGGAAGGTAGCCAACAACGGACAATTCGAAAGGGACAGCTAGTACAAGCTATCCAGACAAAAGCGGTCTTCGCCTGCGAAAGGGCTCTGGTGATGACGCTGTCTTGGGCTCCATGGTGACCTCCGTCCTGCTGGCCTGCTGGTCTTGGTCTCGTTGCACTGATATGGAAACCTTTGCCTGATGCCTCGGTACACCACGCCTACGCTTGCCCGCTCAGCACCAAAGAGGAAACAAGGACGCTGCGCGCGCTGGCACCCGCCTGGCGCCCACCTGGTGCCGATCGTCATGGCTCACGTCATGAGAGCCTCTCGAGGTTTGCCCTACCTTGATATCTCCGCTCCTCGCGTGGCAGCCTAGAGAGGCCACTCCTGAGGCGGTCTTGCGTCATCCGTCTCGCGAGGCTTGGCCCCTCGTGAGGGTCTTGAATGCCTTGTTGATGAAGATGGGCCGTACAGGCCCGCTAGCATAGCAACGCCGTGGGCCGCAGGCAGGCTAGTCTGGGGACCCCTGTTCCCAGAATGCCGACAGTAGCCCCCGGGCCCAAGGTGCGCTCGGGCTTGGCTTCGAGGCGAAGCCAAAGGTCAAGTGCGGAGCGCCGCGGGCCCCAAAAGCCTGCGGCCTTGGTCGACCCGTGGCGGTTGATAGGACGTGGGCGTCTCCGCTTCCCCACGCTGCCTTTGAATCCGCCTGGCTATGCGGCCTCCGCAACCTACACGGTTATTCTTCCCTCGTCCACGCCTGGCTCCCCCAATCTCTCTGCTTTCTCGAGACTCTGCTCCTCCCCTCCAATCTGATCTGTGCCCTGCCTGCCTCATCGCTATGACGTCGGGACGAGCAGACAAGGGGAAGAAGCCCCTACCTTCGCCAAGTGCGCTCCGTCCTTCGAGCCTACGCTCGGCCGAACCCTGGTGCTCAACGACGAGGCCATGGACAAGGTGCGCCCCATGCTTGCTTCCAGTTTCAATGAGTGGGGAGTGACGGTGGCTTGGCACACGTCTCGCCCTCGCATGGCCCGGGCAGCCACCGAGGTCCCAATCTTCATAGATGCCCTCTGGGCTGGCCTGATTCCTCCCTTCTCCGCCTTCTTCAACGCGGTGCTCGAGCATTATCAGATCCACATGCTGCATCTCGACCCTCAATCTGTGACTCTTCTCGCCGTCTTCGCCTTTGTGTGTGAAGCCATGGTGGGCATCGCTCCTTCGGTGGCCCTCTTCCGCCATTTCTTCTCATTACATCTGACTGACCCTCGGCAGAGCTCTGGGTGCGTGAGCTTCCAGGCCGTGGCCGCGACAGCGGGCGCGGGGATCGACTTTGAGCTCCCTCCATCCACGAGCGAGTTTCGAACACGATGGGTGTTTGTCGACGCCGGTGTGCTCAGCCCTCTGCTCCATGCTCCGCCAGGGCCCGCTGTTCCCAACTCCAGTTGGGGCCACCAGAGGCTCGCGAGCCCCCGTCTCGTTCCCGTCAGGCTCAGGCTAAGGAGGTTGAAGGACCGCGGCGTGACTGCGCCTATGGTGGTGAAGGAGTTCGTCAAGTGCCGAGTCGCTCCGCTTCAGCGCCATTCCCGCCCTATGTGGGCCTTGCTTAGCAATCAGGACCATATGAGGTTTTAGGAGGAGGGGCTTCCTCTTAAGACACGGCAAACGGTGCTTGCGGTCCTGACGGGTGCCCCTCTGCCGGACGACATGCCTAGGAAGAGCTGTCTGCTGTACCGCTGCGAGAACAACGCTGAATTTGTTGAGAGCATGCCCTCCTTTGATGAGTGGGGGCTACGCCCGATCGTCGTGGTGGGGCCCCGCGAGAACCCCATCGACGTGGTTCCCTTCCTCGCAGCTGGTGCCAAGCTCGCCCCAAGTGTGGGCGCAGGGGGCAAGCTCCGACGGAGGTCGGCGGCTCGAGTGCTGAGGAGCTTATACCGCCTGGTGATCCTGGGGCATCGTCCTCGGGAGCTCGTGATCCCTCCCCTGGGGCGTCGGTTACTGAGGCGACGCAGCATGTGGTTCCCGAGGTCAAAGCCCTGGAAGCCTCGGGAGGTCGTGGTGAGACGGCACCCGACTGTTCACCGCAGCCGGGCACCCCTGAAGTTGTCCCTCCAAGCTCTTCCTCGGCCTCGCCCCGCGCTGGCCGCCATGTCCAGCGCTTCGGTCGGCTTTGCGTGGACTTCGGGGAGCTCCGCAAGAGGAAAGGATCCCCGAGCGGCAACAGCATCTTCGGGCCGCTGAAGCGAAGGAAGTACATCGCCGTCGACGTGTAAGTACCGTACCGCTATAGTTTCTCGTGTGTTGTTTCCATCTCCTGACGTCAGTCCTTCAGGGCTCCTTCCATCAAGGCTGCTGCGCCTCCTGAGAAACGGCCTGCTCCTTCCTCGACTCCCCCATTGACCTTAAGCACTTCGAGTTCGCTTGCTGCCCCTGGAGCAGGGTTGGTTGAAGGGGCGCGCTTGCCTTCGTGGCGCGCTGATCCTGCGACCTTGTCGTTCCTCCCCCCACGACTTGGCATGGAGCTTGGCGGGCGTACCCAGGATCCCTCCTTCGGTCATGGGCAGTATCTGGTTGGCTTCAGTCTTTGGTTCCCCTTCAAGCAGTGGGCCCCGATTGGCTAGGGCCCCCCACGAGGACTGGCTGGCGCCTGGGGCAGCACCAGCCCCCAGCCACCTGCCGAGAGGCGGTGCGTCGCTTGATGTACCGCCTGCAGCCCCTAGGGTGGAGGACGAGGTGAGTTGTGTGTTTGAGTCCGAGCGCGGGCGAAGCGTCGTTCGCCATGAGCTCTTCCAGGAGGCGATGGGCGCGATGAGCCGACTTGGTGAAGAACTCGCGGGTGTCGACCCGTGTCTTGAGACTGAAGGTCTTCGGCTGGCGGAGGAGTGGCGTAAGCTGAGGGTGGCTGTCAACCTGGACCGCTACTAGCGTGATCTTGACAATGCGAAGGCCGAGGCGTCCCTCAAGGTTTCCCGTGAAGCTTGCTCCCGAGCCCTGGCGAAGGCTCGCGAGGCTGACCGCCATCGCGAGGCTGCGGAGAAGCGCGCGTGGGAGCTCCAAGCCTGGAGTGCGTCCCTCGAGCGTCAGGTGGAGGCGCCCAGAGCCGCCCTTGCGTCGCTGAGGGGGACACCTGCCGAGGAAGAGGAGGTCCGGAAGCGCGAGGAGGTGCTGGCTCTGGAAGCCGTGGAACGCAGCCTCGAGCTCGAGCAACTGGAGACGAGGGAGCGTCAAGTTGCTCAAGCTGAAGATGCCGTTGGGGCTCGCGAGGCCAAGGTCCAGGAGGAAGTCGACCGCCGGGTGGCCGAGGTTCATGTGGATCTCGAAGGTCGGTATAACCTGAAGCTGAAGCTTTCGGGAACCGAGGTAGCGAGCAGGACTGCTGCCCTCAGGCCTAGGTTAGACGAGGCAGAGAGGCGTGGGGAGGCCACGGCTGCCGCCCTGGTCACGGCGCAGGCGGACTTGGCTTCCGGCCACGCCGAGTTGCTTTCTCTTCGGAAACGGGTTGATGACGCCGAGGCCGTCGCTCGGCAAAACAGGGAGGAAGTGCTTCAACGGCGGACGCCGGAGCGCGAGCACGCCCCCATGCTTCAGGATCTCCGGAACAGAGCTAATACCGCCTTGGGCCACATCTGCGATGAGAATGCACCGCACCCCCACTCAAATGACTACGCCAGTCACCTGATCTTCTTCACCGACGTGGTGACGCGCCTGGAAGCTCGGTCTGACAGGGCTCGCCAGCTTGTGGAGGAGAGGAGCCGGGGCCTACTCGGGCGCGCGTTCTCCCGCGTCTTCAGCCATCTCCGGAACACCTTCCCCGACTTCGACTTCCACGCCGCCATTGCCCCCGTACCACAGGCCGTCCGGGGCGACCTCGCTTGGTGGGTGGGGGACAATGTGCACGCGCTGGTCAGAGCCTTCGCTTTAGAGGACGACGCGGTGGTGGTCGCCGCAGACGGAGGCGACCTGGTCGATGATGGGGACGTCGGCGCTGGTGACGGTGGCGGCGGCGTCAACGATGGCGACAGCGACGCGAGCGGCGCGTCCGAAGACGACGCGGAGGACGCGGCGAGCGACATATCTGGCTAATTCCTCGTTCCTTTACTGCTTCATCCTGTATGCATAAACTCGGGCGTGGCCCCTAAAGATTGTGAGAGCATTTCTCGAGGGGGAGCCCCTCATGTAAACAAATCATGATTTCTACTCCTTTATGCTGAACTGAGGGTGCGTTTCGGTCGGTCATGAGTCTAACGGCAAGTTTTGCCGCTGTGGCTTACCTTAGCCGGGGCGGGCCCTGAATCGGATTGTAAGGTTGGGAGTCGCCACGGGCTCCTGAAGGGTCTGCTGACTCGCCCGAGAGGGCCTCGCGAGGCTCCTGCGCCAATCGGCGCGCGTGGTGCGCCTGCTATGCCCAGCCCCGCTCGCGAGGGGCCCTCGAGGGGGAGGCAGCGAGCGTGAGCTCCAGAACAAGGCAAGAACTAGATGGCAAGAAATCGCTTGAACGAGAAATGGTACCCCCGCGCGCATCAACGAAAATTCGACTTCAACTTAAATCCAAATCCAGAAAGCAAGGCTAGAGAAGAAGAGATCCAAAGAAAATGGCCGCGTCCGGCGCCTAGTCTAGTCTTATGGTCTTCGAGTCTTCTCACCAGCGCGGAGCTAAGTGCTACCACTAGGCATGGGAGGGATCCCCAGGGCCTGAGGCCGGCACCCCTGAGACTCCGGGGCGTGTACAACCCCACTCATTATTACGTGAGAGTGTCACGGTCGGCGAGCTTCACAGGCACTGGGCCTTCTTCACAAGAACCGACCTTGCTTCATATCGCCAGAGGAGAGCCCCGCCTTGCACCACCCTCGACCACCTTTGAGCCGACCGGCCACCTGGATGGCACAAAGGGGGAAAGGGGACGCCAGCGGTGCCCTCGGCGACCACGGATCCTCTGCCGGGGGAAGGCTCGCCGGCACCTCCTCGACAGAGGGCCTACCTCCGTGCGTTGCCTGGCTTCGCGTGACGTGGGGAGGGGCCTCTCTCCTGGCTCCCTCCGTGCGGCCCCCAGCGTGCTTCCCCCAGCGGAAGGGATGCTGCTGTGCCGGTGTCGTCGACCGATGCTGTGACCTGATTCACTTGCAGCCCATGGTTAGCGTAAGCCTACTCCTGAGAGATTAGCGGTACCCTGTAGTTGTTGTTGGCGCGATAGTCGCGGTTCTCCGTCGGTTCCTGGAAGGCTTCAACTTCTTGCGTCCCTTCATCCCAATCTTCTCCGAGGAACGAGCCAGGGTCGTCCTCCGGCACGTACTCCTGGTCCATCATGCGGGGCACGTAGGCTTCCGGGGCCGCTACCCCGAACACCTCACCGTAGTGCCCCACACTCCATGTTGCCCGGCCTAGCGCGGTGTCCTAAGGATGCTAGCGCGGCATCTCACTGGGACTATGGAAGGTGACGCTCGTGCCCATGCTTGTCGCGGGCGGCACGGGGGCGGTGGAGCCCCAGGCGCCGCCGGCCGTGCTAGTGTTGACGAAGCCCCCATGCACACCTGAGGGCGCGTGGTTGCGGTGAGGCCCGCCATGAGATCCCATAGCGGCCTGAGGGCGGCGCTCCTGACGCGGCCGCATCCAGCAGCTCGGCGACGTGTTCCAGTAGGGCATCACGGCCGCTCTCCATCAGCCGGCACCGCAGCAACTCCCGCGCCACCGTGAGCGCGGCCTGCATGTTCGCCTGCTCCCGCCGTGTGTGCGGCGCCGTTGCCGCGGTGTGGCTTGCAGCCCTTGCAGCGGCTCGCGCTTGTCTCGGAGTGAGGGTGGATGACCCCCCACCACAGCGCCCGTGCCCTGCGGCGTTAGACGGCGCTCGGGCCGCCTGGAGCACGGGGTTGAGGTCTTCATGGGCGGATGGCGCCGCCCGGGCTGCCCAGCGGTCGGAATCGGCCCCCGGGTCGCGGGACATCAGAGCCGCGGAGCGTCGGTGGGTCGATTGGCGGGGAAGAGGCTCCGGCGCACCCCTACCTGGCGCGCCAAATGTCAAATCTCGGGTTCCGGCAAAACCCTTAAGGTTCGAACTCTGGGGTGCGCGCGAAGTTCTTTCCCTCCTACCGATCCACGCCCTAGCTCGCTAAGATCTCGCGGACGAACTCGACGAACTCACAACACAAGGAACACAAGATTTATACTTGTTCGGGCCACCGTTGTGTTGTAATACCCTACTCCAATGTGTGGTGGTGGATTGCCTCTTGGGCTGATGAAGAGCAGTACAAGGGGAGGAACAGCCTCCTGAGGTTGAGGTGTTCTTGTGTGGCTAAGGATTGGCCCTCGATCAGATGTGATCCTGCTGCCTCCTTTGGTGGTGGCTAGTCCTATTTATAGAGGCCCTGGTCCTCTTCCCAAATATTGAGCGGGAAGGGAGCCAACAACGGCCAATTTGAAAGGGGACAGCTAGTACAAGCTATCCTGACAAAAGCGGTCTTCGCCTGTGAAAGGGCTCTGGTGATGACGCCGTCTTGGGCTCCACGGTGACCACTGTCCTGCTGGTCTGCTGGTCTTGGTCTCGTTGCACTGATATGGAAACCTTTGCCTGATGCCTTGGTACTCCGTGCCTGTGCTTGCCCCCTCAGCACCAAAGAGGAAACAAGGACGCTGCGCGCGCTGGCGCCCGCCTGGTGCTGATCGTCATGGCTCACGTCACGAGAGCCTCGCGAGGTTTGCCCTGCCTTGATATCTCCGCTCCTCGCAAGTCAGCCTGGAGAGGCCGCTCCTGAGGAGGTCTTGCGTTATCTGTCTCGCGAGGCTTGGCCCCTCGCGAGGGTCTTGAATGCCTTGTTGATGAAGATGGTCCGTACAGGCCCGCTAGCATAGCCACGCCGTGGGCCGCAGGCAGGCAAGTCTAGGGACCCCCGTTCCCAGAATGCCGACAGGTGGTGCAGCTCTGGATTTCTTGCTCTTGGCGGTGGAGCTCTCTGGCACGTCCTCGACGGTAGCACAACACTCTGAAGGGGTGCGCTTGCCGGAGTGGGTGCGAGAGGTCTTGCCGGTCTTCTTCTTCCCTCCCGGGGCTTCAGCGGCAGGAGCAAGTGCCTTCGTGGCAGCTGCTGCAACTGCTTCTCGGTAGAGTTGGTCAGCGCAGATCAACGCGTCCTTTTTGTCGGAGGGGACGGTGATGACGGTCATCGGCCCAGGCATCTTCAGCGTGTTGTAGGCGTAGTGTGATGCCGCCATGAACTTGGCTAGTGCCGGGCGGCCGAGGATCCCATTGTAGGGCAAGGGGATCTTGGCTACATCGAAGACAATCCTCTCCGTCCTGTAGTTCATCTCGCCTCCAAACGTCACAAGCAATGTGAACTTCCCCTTCGGCTGGCTCCTTCCCGGGTTGACCCCTTGAAACGTACCCGTTTCCTCGAGGTCTCCATCGGAAATTTGCAGCCTTTTGATCACAACGGGTGAGATCAAGTTCAGACCGGCCCCGCCGTCAACCAGCATCTTGTTCACCTTGAGGTTGCGTATCGTTGGTGAGACCAACAACGGCAAACACCCAACCGCAGTTGTGCGGTCAGGATGGTCCTCGGCGTCAAAGATGAGGGGCGTGTTGGACCACTTCAGTGGCTTCTGAGCGTCGAACGAGGGCTCTGCTGCTGTGATCTCACGCGCCCACTGTTTGAGCTGGCAGTGAGAAGTATGCAGTGAGGCACCACCATCGACGCACATGGCCTCCGTAGCCTTCTGGAACTCATGCTCGCTGGACTCGTCTTCCTCGTCATGATCATCGTCTTCCTGCTTCTTGTCACGGCCCCGAGCGGGCCTCTCTTGCTGGTTATCCTTGCCACGGCGGCCTCCTTGGCCGCCACGCTTCTTGCCGGATCCTTTGGCACCATCCTGACCCTTCTCCTTGTCCCGCCTCTCATACTGGGCCTTTTTTCTTTTCGGCAAGCAGCTCGACCTGTCGACAGTTCTGGAGGTCGTGGCCCTTGGTGCGGTGGATCTTGCAATACTGCTTGTCGGAGGCTCCTAGCTTGTCGGTAGCAGCCAAGGCCCGGCAAGCGGCACACCCGGCAATTTCCTTGCCGGGGTCGTCTGCCTTGCCCTTCTTGGCAGCGCCGGTGTCGTCGGATCCCTCGACGGCAAGCACGACCTTGCCCTTGCGTTTCCTGTTGCGACACTGACCCTTCTTCGTCGGGGCGGTGGTGTCTTCGTCGGCAGAGTCGGTTTCCACGCCGGCGTCCTCTCCGGGGTACTTCCTTCCATCTTCAGCCCGGGCGCACCTATCGGCCAGAACATAAAGTTCGGCCACATCCTTAACCGTGTTCATCGCCAGCTCTTCACGCATCTTGCGATTGCGCATGTTCTGATGGAACGCGCTAATCACGGCGGCGGGATGAGCATCGGGGATGTTGTACTGCACCCGGCTGAACCTCTGTATGTACTTGCGCAGGGTTTCCCCTTCCTTCTGGGGAATGATATGCAAATCATTGGCCTGGCCATGAGCTTGGTGGCCTCCGGTGAAGGCATCAACGAACTCATGCCACAGATCCGACCAAGAAGAAATGGAATCCGCCGGCAAGTGCATCAACCAAGACATGACGTTGGGCTTCAGTGCCAACGGGAAGTAATTGGCAAGCACCTTGTCGTCGCGAGCTCCAGCAGCTTGCATCGCGATGGTGTAGATGCTGAGGAACTCTGACGGATGGGTCTTGCCATTGTACTTCTCGCTGACGTCGGGCTTGAACGTGCGGTGGGACGGCCACTGGAACTGCCGCAGCTCACAGGTAAAGGCTGGGCAACCCACCTCGTAAGGTAGGCCGCCGGAGCCCCCCGGTGCTGGGTGGTCCATAGCGGGTGCTGCCTGCTTATCCGACTAGTGGCGTGTATCGCGCCGGCGCTCGATGGTGGTTCGAGCGTATTCATCGGCTTGTTCTGGAAGAACTTGGCGCTGGTCGCGGTGGGTCCGTGGGTCGGACGACGCTACAGAAATGTTATCACAAGCGTCATCACGACGGACCGGCACCGGCGGCAACTAGCGCGGGGGAGGAGAGTGCACTGTGGCTGCAGCTCCCCCGGTCCTTCCACCGCTAGCATGTAGTAGCTCGACGGAGCGCCGGCCCGAGGGCCACGCCGGTCGCGGATCATCTTTGTTGGCGACGGCGACGAGGCTCCGGATGGTGGCCCTCCATTCGTCGAGCTTCTCCACGGTAGGAGGGAAGTCGAGGAGTAGCTGCACGCGCGCCAAAGCTTCCGCTGGCATGGGTGGTGCCGAAATCTACATGGACCATGGCGCGCTTCGATTCTAACCACGTTAGAAGGAGGTCTATCACGGCCCAGCGGCTGCATGCCATTTTCGCCAGCACTTCGGCAGGTATGCTGGCCTCCTTCGTCCCACAGATGATGCACATGGCTCTTCCCACGGCGGTGTCTAGGATCACCGGCGTGGTGACGCTGCTCGTTGCGCACACCCTGGGAAGAGCGCGCTGTGGGCGCCGGCGTAGGTGTCTTGGAGGTTGCTGCGCCGCCCGTAAGGGGCACATCGACACCCCTGGAGGGCCCCGCGCCGCCTGCGGGGGGCCCAGCCCCGTCTTTGGATTTGGTGGTGTGCGGCCCGTCGTCTGGCGCACGAACAACGCTGCTCGCCAGACTCTGACTGCCAGAGCGACGCTGGTGCTCGCAGGCCACGGCTCGGGTTCTGTCCGCGACCGGCCCGCTGCTCGCCCGCACTCGCACGTGTCGTTCGTCTCCCGACGAGCCGATCGACGTGATCGTCTTCTTCTTGGGAGCCATGGCGATCAAGAACCGCTAGGCTAACTGCTGGACCAGATTCTCACAACTGCGCCCCCTACCTGGCGCGCCGAAGATGTCAGTGGGAAAGGACACCTATGGGATCACTGGAATCCCTTCTACAGTTCTGGTCCTCATCTGATCTTCTGTGTTCATGATCTTGACGAAGATCTGCATGCCACCACAGAGGCGCCTCCCGAGCCTTGGTTCCAATGTAGTTGGTTGGGTTGGAACCCGTGGGCTCAAGGGTGGCTTGCTCCGCTGGCATCGGGCAGGCTGCCCCGGCAAGGCTCTTACCGGGGCTGCGGAGGCTGCCTCGGCAAGATCTTCCTCACCCTCTTGCCCTCCTGTGTTTCTGGTCTTGGCATTGCCTTGGTTGTCTTGTGCTTTGTCTTCTCTCCAGCTTCCCTCCTCTGCCCTGCTAAGTGTGGCCGTGGCACGTGGATCTGACTACCCGTGCACAAGTAAAGGGGTCAAAAGGAGAGCCCCTACTTTTGTACACCGACATCGGCCTACTCTCTTCAAGGATGCCCGTAAGTATGTTTTATCTTGTGATGAATGTCAGAGAATTGGTGATATCGTTAAGCGTCAGGACATGCCTATGAATTATTCACTTAATGTCGAACCATTTTATATTTGGGGTTTTGATTATATGGGACCTTTTCCTTCCTCTAATGGGTATACTCATATTTTGGTTGCTGTTGATTATGTTACTAAGTGGGTAGAAGCCATTCCAACTAGTAGTGATGATCACAACACGTCCATTAAAATGCTTAAAAAAGTTATTTTCCCAAGGTTTGGAGTCCCTAGATATTTAATGACCGATGGTGGTTCACACTATATTCAGGGTGCTTTGTGTAAAATGCTTGCTAAATATGATGTTAACCATAGAATATCATCACCTTATCATCCTCAATCTAGTGGTCAAGTTGAACTTAGCAATAGAGAAATAAAATTAATATTACAAAAAATAGTCAATAGGTCCTGAAAGAATTGGTCTAAGAAATCGGATGATGCACTTTGGGCCTACATAACAACATATGAAAATCCTATGGGTATGTCTCCTACTAAAATGGTTTATGGAAAATTTTGTCATTTGCCTCTTGAGTTAGAACATAAATCATACTGGGCAATTAAAGAACTCAACTATGATTTCAAACTTGCCCGTGAAAAGAGGTTATTTGATATTAGATCACTAGATAAATGGAGAGCCCAAGCTTATGAAAATGCCAAATTATTTAAAGAAAAAGTTAAAAGATGGCCTGATAAATGAATCCAAAATCGGGAATTCAAAGTTGGTGAATATGTTCTTTTGTAGAACTCTCGTTTTAGATTCTTTGCAGGAAAACTTCTTTCCAAGTGGAAAGGACCATATATTATCGAAGAGGTTTATCGCTTGGGAGCTATCAAAATTAATAATGCCGAAGGTACTAACCCGAAGGTGGTCAATGGGAAAAGAATTAAACACTATATCTCAGGTACGCCTATTAATGTTGAAAGCAATATTATACAAACCATGACACTGGAGGAACACATAAAGAAACCTTCCGGAACCCTCCAGAACACTGAAAAAGAGGAGGTACGTGATACAGTAAGTAAACAGACTGAAAAATCCGCAAAAATATTTTCTGCCAGTTTTGGAATATTACAAAAATTAAGAAAATAAGAAATAACCCAGAAGGCAACAGAGGAGGGCACAAGACACTAGGGCGCGCCTGCCTTGCCTGGCGCACCCAGGTGGGTTGTGCCCACCTCAGGAACCTTCCGAACCATGTTTTCCTTCTGTTTGGCTTGTTTCCGAAGATAAAAAATCTTTATATACCCCCCGAACGTATTGACCACTGTATGGCAAAGAAATCTTCCGTTCTTGTTTCTTGTTGTTTTTTGTCAGACCTTTTCAAGCCAGGCATCATGTCTTCTCCCTCCTCCAACAACATAGAAGAAGATGCTTGGTTGATGAAGATAGAATTGAAGAGAGAGGAACCAAAGGAGGCCATCAAGGGGGACAGGGGTAAGGAAGTTACGGAGGATAAAGCTCCAGCAGTAGGGCAGGCCGAACCAGCGGGAGAAGAACAAGAAGATATCCTTCAACGATACTACGATTATCTTACCCCTACTGACATTGAAGCCTTTAGGACCATGAAACAGTTCATGTTCAAAACAATTATCTCACTCGTGAAAATATTTTGGTGCAAGAGCAAATCATTGCCCTCCGGAGCGTCATTCATAGATTGGAGTACCTTCTGAGCCTGATGTGTGACATTGCTACTTGATCACCACCACCGTCATCTTCTTCACCACCAAAGGAGACTTGAGTACATGGTATGGGCATGCACCTTGGCTTGTGCCAAGCTTTGGGGAGGTGCCCCGGTATCGTATCACACCACCTTCTTTGCCTTATCTATCTTAGTTCGATCTTTACTTATCTTCTGAATTAGTTGAATAAAAGTTTAGTTCAATTTATTTTCGAGTGTTTGCTTAGTTATCTATATATCTATCTATGTAATCGTGTGCGAGATATAAAATAAAGTTTAGTTCGAGTTTTGCTTTCTGTACTTTGATGTTTCAATCAAAATAAAAAAGGAAATATTGAAAAAGATCATATGCTAATCTTATGGTAAGTAATGGCATCACATAAGGAAAAGTAGAAGTGGTAAAATTTATTGGAGATTGACAAACATAGCATTGGTCAATGATGCAATTCATGAAAGAATTAATAAGGGAAGATAAGATTCACATGCAAATACACTATCTTGGACATCCTTTATGATTGTGAGCCCCCATCAAAATATTATATGCCAAAATTGTTGACGTTGGACAAGGAAGACAACGTAATGATTTATGTTTGTTCATATTCACATAGAAGTTATATTGTCATAGATCCTTTAACATGTGGTGATTTCCCAATATCTTTGCTAGCCAAAAATTCTCCACTAAGTAGATATACTACTTGTGTCGGGGAAAATGACATCTATGATACCACGGGGATCCCTTCTACGGTTTGGCAGGGAACAGGGGCTAAGCAAAGAGCAAATCCAGTGATCAACACCACGGGTCTTTACCCAGGTTCGGGCCACTCAGATGCGTAAAACCCTAGTCTTGCTTGATTGTGTATTGAGTGTTCTTGAGCTTCGGCTCGTTACTACGCATGCAAGCTGGGCCGAGAGGTCCAAAAAGCCAACCCCCTAGTACGTTGTGGGCCTCCTTTTGTATGACAAAGGGGCTGCCCTAGTGGCATACAGGAGGTGTAAAGTAACTACAGTGTATGCAGGAGCTGTAAACCGCTATAGTACACATGCTTATCTTGGTCATCTAAGGACAAGCGCATTACATGCGCCTCTTACGTGCCCTCTAGATTTATCGGGGATGGGGAGAGTGCCCGTCCCGTCTGTTGCCACCCCGGCCCGTCTTGACACGCGTCCATGCCGATGGGGCATGCAGTGCCAAGCTGGCTAGCCAGCTGCTGCGCTGGAGAGGTGGCAGGGTCTTCACGAAGATCTGCATGCCTGCACGCAGGCGCCTGCCAGGCTGACAGGCCAGCTGCCGCACTGGAGTGGTGACTGGGCAGCCGAGTCTGGCCACGGTCTTGCCGATGTCCTTAGAAAGGATCTTGCCAGGGCCTCGTGGACGTCCTCGACAAGAATCTTGCTGAGGCCTCGTGGGCGTCCTCGACAAGGATCTTGCCGGTGTCTCGTCTTCTGGCCTTCACAAAGATCTGCACGCGACTATGCACGCGCCCTTGGATTCTGTCCTTAATGTTGTCGATGGTGTCAGAGGTCTCAACCACAAGGGTGGTGCTCTGGTTCGTGCTCTGTATGTCGTCCCGGCAAGGATCTTGCCGGGGTCTCGCAAGCCGCCCCGGCAAGGGCCTTGCCAGGGACCCAGCTCGTCCTCTGTTCTCTGTCTTGACTATTCTTTTTTGTCTTGTATTTGTCCCCAATCGCCCTCTTCGTGCTTCGTCGCGCGTGGGGTTACGACTGCCCGTGCACAAGTATGGGGTGCTAAAGGCCCAAATTTAGTACACCGACAACTTGTGCATCCAAAAACCCTTAAACCCAAAATCTTGTTTTGAGAGTCCACGATACCTACTGATGGATTGAATAAGATCCTTCAAGTAAGTTGTCATCGGTGTAATAAGGCAATAAAAATTGCTTCTAAATGTGTTGGATCATTTAGTGTAAGAGAAAATTGAGAGTTGTACAAACTTGTGATGGAAAAGTAATAAAGGCGACATACTACATAATAAAGGTTGCTATCATAAGGGGAAATATAACACGACGTTCTCTGGCACTAATAGATTGAGCATACAAACCAAAAAGCGCATGACAGCCTCTGCTTCCCTCTGCAAAGGGCCTATCTTTTACTTTTATGTATTTATTTTTATGCAAGAGTCAAAGTATTCTTCTGTATTCCTTTTATTTTCTCTTTTTGCAAGCATCATGTGGTGACGAAAGATCTAGGCACATATATCCAGTTGGATATGAGTGATCATGAATTATTATTGTTGACATCACCCTTGAGGTGAATACACTGGGAGGTGAAACTATAAGCCCCTATCTTTCTATGTGTCCGGTTGAAACTTTTTGCTCATGGGTATGCGGTGAGTGTTAGCAATCATAGAAGATTATATGATGGTTGAGTATGGGGACTTGCCAAAAGGCTTCGATACGAGACCCTTCCTGAAAAGACGATGAATTGTAGTTGCAAAGTTGATAGAGAACATAGTTTGTTGGTTTTCAATAGAGTTTATGCTTTTACTCTGATGTTGTGATGAATTGTTACTTGTTCATGAGAAGTTATATGATAAAAATTATGTGATAAATTTCTATAATAAAGTTTGATGCTGTTATAATAATAAGCATGATGCTTCTATGAATGTATTTTGTTTTTATCAACACCTCTCTCTCTCTCTAAGCAGGTGGGCATGTTTTCGATATCGTTTTTTTGCTTGAGGACAAGCGAGGTCTAAGCTTGGGGGAGTTGATACGTCCATTTTGCATCATGTTTTACTCTTGGTATTTACATTGTTTTTATGCATAATAATGCTTTATGGAGTAATTCTAATGCCTTTTCTCTCATAGTATGCAAGGTTTACACAAAGAGGCAGTATGCCGGCAGCTGCAATTCTGGACCTGAAAAAGCTATGTCAGAGTTACCTATTCTGCACATCTCCAAATGAACCGAAAATTTAAGGAGAATTGTTTTGGAATATATATATATATATATATATATATATATATATATATATATATAATACTGGAGCCAGTAACTACCAGAGGGGCCACCTGGTGAGCACAAGACACCAGGGCGCGCCAGGCCCCCCAGGCGTGCCCTGGTGGGTTGTGCTCAGCCCAGCCCACCTCTGGTGCCCATCTTATGGTATATTGGTCACTTTGACCTAGGAAAAATAGGGAGAGGAATTTCGGGACGGAGCGCCGCCATCTCGTGGCGGAACTTGGGCAGGAGCACTTTTTCCCTCTGGCGAAGCAATTCCGCCGGGGGAACTTCCCTCCCGTAGGTGGAAATCAAAGTCATCGTCATCGGCAACAACCCTCTCATCTTTGGGAGGCCAATCTCCATCAACATGTTCAACAGCACCATCTCCTCTCGAACCCTTGTTCATTTCTTCTGTTCAATCTTTGTACCGGAACCTCAGATTGGTACCTGTGGGCGACTAGTGGTGTTGAATACATTTTGTAGTTGATTACTGTATAGTTTATTTGGTGGAAGATTATATGTTAAGATCCATTATGCGATTTAATACCCCTCTGATCTTGAGCATGATTATCATTTGTGAGTAGTTACTTTTATTCTTGTGGTCACGGGAGAAATCTTGTTGCAAGTATTCATGTGAACTTGATATGTATTCGATATTTTGATGATATGTATGTTGTGATTCCCTTAGTTGTGTCATGTGAACGTCGACTACATGTCACTTCACCATATTTGGGCCTAAGGGAATGCATTGTGGAGTAGTTATTAGATGATGGGTTGCTAGAGTGGCAAAAGTTTAAACCCTAGTTTATGCGCTACGTAAGGGACCGATTTGGATCCAAAAGTTTAATGCTATGGTTAGATTTTATCTTAATACTTTTCTCATAGTTGTGGATGCTTGCGAGGGGGTTAATCATAAGTAGGAGGTTTGTTCAAGTAAGAACAACACCTAAGCACTGGTCCACCCACATATCAAATTATCAATGTAGCGAACACAAATCAAACCAACATGATGAAAGTGACTAGATGGAATTCCCATGTACCCTCAAGAATGCTTTGCTTATTATAATGTACCGTTTTGGCCTGTCATTTGCCACAAAAGGATTGCGCTACCTTACTGCACTTTATTACCGTTACTGTTACTTAATTGTTAGAAATTATCTTGCTATCAAACAACCTGTTACCGACAATTTCGGTGCTTGCAGAAAATACCTTGCTGAAAACCACTTGTCATTTCCATCTGCTCCTCGTTGGTTCAACACTCTTACTTATCGAAAGGACTACGATTGACCCCCTATACTTGTGGGTCATCAGAGTCATTGTAGTTGTGTTGGCATGGGGTGTTAGCGCCTGCCAAACATGATGTGCGTATCCTAGTTTGATCTCTTGTAATTATTAACTCTGCCTTCTAAATATGGTATGCCATTGGCATACTTAAAAAAACAGTTGTCATGTCTCTCATTTTCAATTACTATCTCACCCCAACATTTTTCATATAATACTGTTCTAGTAAGAAAGAAAAAAGTATTGAGAGAGCCCTTACCAAAGAAACCTTGTCAACTAATTCACTGCCAATTCCCAAGTTATTTTAATTATTGTCATGACTGAAGTCTAGGCTCTCGCACATCGCAAAAGCACGAGACTCCACTACAAATCCGACATTAGATTTTTTACCAGGGCAAATCGGATGGTCTTCATGACAAATTACGTTCTCCGAGAATGGAAGTTATTCATTTTTTTAACAGAAAATTGCCATATTTGCAAACTAAATTTGCCATCCGCGTTAATATAAATTGTCATGAAAAACATCATATTTGCCATGCCTAAAGATCTGATTTTTAGTGTTTCGCAGAGAATGAAGGCAGTGCTGCCGATTACAACTATTCCAAGATTAGAGGCTGCTATAAAAATTACCAGGCTCATACCGGATGAATGTGCAGTTGGGTTAGTAGGTGCTAGAGGTGGACGAGTCAATAAGAGAGTGACTGCACTAGCGGCTGCGCTGGCGTCCTGGCGGGCGGGGTTCGTGGCGGCGTTCCCGATGGCGGCCTCCTCTCGCTGGTCTGACGGTGATGTCAACTACACAACCTTCTTCTTATAGACGTTGTTGGGCCTCCAAGTGCAGAGGTTTGTAGGACAGTTGCAAATTTCCCTCAAGTGGATGACCTAAGGTTTATCAATCCGTGGGAGGCGTAGGATGAAGATGGTCTGTCCCAAGCAACCCTGCAACCAAATAACAAAGAGTCTCTTGTGTCCCCAACACACCCAATACAATGGTAAATTGTATAGGTGCACTAGTTCAGCGAAGAGATGGTTATACAAGTGCAATATGGATGGTAGATATACGTTTTTGTAATCTGAAAATATAAAAACAGCAAGATAACTAATGATAAAAGTGAGCGTAAACGGTATTGCAATGCTAGGAAACAAGGCCTAGGGTTCATACTTTCACTAGTGCAAGTTCTCTCAACAATAATAACATAATTGGATCATATAACTATCCCTCAACATGCAACAAAGATTCAATCCAAAGTCACTAATACCGAAGAACAAACGAAGAGATTATGGTAGGGTACGAAACCACCTCAAAGTTATTCTTTCCAATCAATCCGTTGGGCTATTCCTATAAGTGTCACAAATGGCCCTAGAGTTCGTACTAGAATAACACCATAAGACACAAATCAACCAAAACCCTAATGTCACCTAGATACTCCAATGTCACCTCAAGTATCCGTGGGTATGATTATACGATATGCATCACACAATCTCAGATTCATCTATTCAACCAACACATAAAACCTCAAAGAGTTCCCCAAAATTTCTACCGGAGAATCAAGACGAAAACGTCTGCCAACCCCTATGCATAAGTTCATGGGCGGAACCCGCAAGTTGATCACCAAAACATACATCAAGTGAATCACGTGATATCGCATTGTCACCATAGGTACGCACGGCAAGACATACATCAAGTGTTCTCAAATCATTAAAGACTCAATCCGATAAGATTACTTCAAAGGGAAAACTCAATCCATTACAAGAGAGTAGAGGGGGAGAAGCAACATAAGATCCAACTATAATAGCAAAGCTCGCGATACATCAAGATCGAATCACCTCAAGAACACGAGAGAGAGAGAGAGAGATCAAACACATAGCTACTGGTACATTACCTCAGCCCCGAGGGTGAACTAATCCCTCCTTGTCATGGAGAGCGTCGGGATGATGAAGATTGCCACCGGTGAAGGATCCCCCCTCCGGCAGGGTGCCGGAACAGGGTCCCGATTGGTTTTTGGTGTCTACAGAGGCTTGCGGCGGCGGAACTCCCGATCTATTCTGTTCCCCAAAGTTTTTAGGGTATATTGGTATATATAGGAGGAAGAAGTACGTCAGGGGAGCCAAGAGGGGCCCACGAGGGTGGAGGGCGCGCCCCCCTACCTCGTGGCTCCCTCGTTTCTTTCCTGACGTGCACTCCAAGTCTATCAGGTTGCTTTCCTTCCAAAAATAACTTCTCCAGAAGGTTTCATTCCGTTTCGACTCCGTTTGATATTCCTTTTCTTCGAAACACTGAAACAAGGGAAAAAACAGGAACTGGCATTGGGCTCTGGGTCAATAGGTTTGTCCCAAAAATAATATAAAAGTCTTTAATAAAGCCCATAAACATCCAAAACAGATAATATAATAGCATGGAACAATCAAAAATTATAGATACGTTGGAGACGTATCAGCATCCCCAAGCTTAATTCATGCTCGTCCTCGAGTAGGTAAATGATAAAAACAGAATTTTTGATGTGGAATGCTACTTGGCATAATTTCAAAGTAATTCTTCTTAATTGTGGTATGAATATTCAGATCCGAAAGATTCAAGATAAAAGTTCATATTGATATAAAAATAATAATACTTCAAGCATACTAACTAAGCAATTATGTCCTCTCAAAATAACATGGCCAAAGAAAGTTCATCCCTACAAAATCATATAGTTTAGTCATGCTCCATTTTCGTCACACAAGAATGCTCTCATCATGCACAACCCCGATGACAAGCCAAGCAATTGTTTCATATTTAGTAATCTCAAACTTGTAAACCTTCACGCGATACATGAGCGTGAGCCATGGATATAGCACTATGGGTGGAATAGAATATGATGATGGGGGTTATGTGGAGAAGACAAAAAAGGAGAAAGCCTCACATCAACGAGGATAATCAATGAGCTATGGAGATGCCCATCAATTGATGTTAATGCAAGGAGTAGGGATTGCCATGCAACGAATGCACTAGAGCTATAAATGTATGAAAGCTCAACAAAAGAAACTAAGTGGGTGTGCATCCAACTTGCTTGCTCACGAAGACCTAGGGCACTTGAGGAGGTCCGTTGTTGGAATATACAAGCCAAGTTCTATAATGAAAAATTCCCACTAGTATATGAAAGTGATAAAACAAGAGACTCTCTATCATGAAGATTATGGTGCTACTTTGAAGCACAAGTGTGGCAAAGGATACTAGCATTGTCCCTTCTCTCTTTTTCTCTCATTTTTTTCCTTTTTTGGGCCTTCTCTTTTTTTTATGGCCTTTCTCTCTTCTTTTTTTTATTCCTCACTTGGGACAATGCTCTAGAAAATGATGATCATCACACTTCTATTTATTTACAACTCAATGATTACAACTCGATACTAGAACAAAGTATGACTCTATATGAATGCCTCCGGCGGTGTACCGGGATATGCAATGAACCAAGAGTGACATGTATGAAAGAATTATGAACGGTGGCTTTGCCACAAATACTATGTCAACTACATGATCATGCTAAGCAATATGACAATGATGAACGTGTCATGATAAACGGAATGGTAGAAAGTTGCATGGCAATATATCTCGGAATGGTTATGGAAATGCCATAATAGGTAGGTATGGTGGCTGTTTTGAGGAAGATATAATGAGGTTTATGTGTGATAGAGCGTATCGTATCACGGGGTTTGGATGCACCGACGAAGTTTGCACCAACTCTCAATGTGAGAAAGGGCAATGCACGGTACCGAAGAGGCTAGCAATGATGGAAGGGTAAGAGTGCGTATAATCCATGGACTCAACATTAGTCATAAAGAACTCACATACTTATTGCAAAAATCTACAAGTCATCAAAAACCAAGCACTACGCGCATGCTCCTAGGGGGATAGATTGGTAGGAAAAGACCATCGCTCGTCCCCGACCGCCACTCATAAGGAAGACAATCAAGAACACCTCATGTTTCAAATTTGTTACATAACGTTTACCATACGTGCATGCTACGGGGCTTGCAAACTTCAACACAAGTATTTCTCAAATTCATAACTACTCAACTAGCATGACTTTAATATCACTACCTCCATATCTCAAAACAATCATCAAGTATCAAACTTCTCTTAGTATTCAATACACTCATAAGAAAGTTTTAACTAATCTTGAATACCTAGCATATTAGGATTATTTAAGCAAATTACCATGCTATTTAAGACTCTCAAAATAATCTAAGTGAAGCATGAGAGTTCATCTATTTCTTCAAAATAAAACTACCGTCGTGCACTAAAAGATATAAGTGAAGCACTAGAGTAAACAACAAACTACTCCAAAAGATATAAGTGTAGATCAATGAGTAGTCGAATAATTATGAAACTATGTGAAGACTCTCCCATTTTAAGAATTTCAGATCTTGGTATTTTATTCAAACAGCAAGCAAAGCTAAAGAAAATAAAACGACGCTCCAAGCAAAACACATATCATGTGGTGAATAAAAATATAGCTCCAAGTAAAGTTACCGATGAACGAAGACGAAAGAGGGGATGCCTTCCGGGGCATCCCCAAGCTTAGGACCTTGGTTATCCTTGAATATTACCTTGAGGTTCCTTGGGCATCCCCAATCTTAGGCTCTTGCCACTCCTTATTCCGTAGTCCATTGAATCTTTACCCAAAACTTGAAAACTTCACAACACAAAACTTAACAGAAAATCTCGTGAGCTCCGTTAGCGAAAGAAAACAAAACACCACTTCAAGGTACTGTAATGAACTCATTCTTTATTTATATTGGTGTTAAACCTACTGTATTCCAACTTCTCTATGGTTTATAAACTATTTTACTAGCCATAGATTCATCAAAATAAGCAAGCAACACAATGAAAACAGAATCTGTCAAAAACAGAACAGTCTGTAGTAATCTGTATCAAACATATACTTCTGGAACTCCAAAAATTCTAAAATAAATTGGTGGACCTGAAGAATTTGTCTAGTAATCATCTGCAAAAAGAATCAACTAAATAGCACTCTCCAGTAAAAACTTTTAGCTAATCTTGTGAGTGCTAAAGTTTCTGTTTTTTTACAGCATGATCATAAAGACTTCACCCAAGTCTTCCCAAAGGGTCTACTTGGCACAAACACTAATTCAAAGATAAAACCACATCTAAACAGAATCTAGATGGATTATTTATTCCTAAACAGAACCAAAAAGCAAGAAACGAAAATAAAATTGGGTTGCCTCCCAACAAGCGCTAACGTTTAACGCCCCTAGCTAGGCATGATGATTTCAATGATGCTCGCATAAAAGATAAGAATTGAAACATAAAGAGAGCATCATGAAGAATATGACTAGCACATTTAAGTCTAACCCACTTCCTATGCATAGGGATTTTGTGGTCAAACAACTTATGGGAACAATAATCAACTAGCATAGGAAGGCAAAACAAGCATAACTTCAAAACTTTAAGCACATAGAGAGGAAACTTGATATTATTGCAATTCCTACAAGCATATGTTCCTCCCTCATAATAATTTTCAGTAGCATCATGAATGAATTCAACAATATAACCAGCACCTAAAGCATTCTTTTCATGAACTACAAGCATAGAAAATTTACTACTCTCCACATAAGCAAAATTCTTCTCATTCGGAATAATGGGAGCAAACTCAACAAAATAAATATCATGTGAAGCGTAATCCAATTGGAAATTAAAATCATGATGACAAGTTTCATGGTTATCTTTATTCTTTATAGCATATGTGTCATCACAATAATCATCATAGATAGGAGGCATGCTTTTATCAGAATAAATTTGCTCATCAATGCTTGGGGGACAAAAAATATCATCTTCATCAAACATAGCTTCCCCAAGCTTGTGGATTTGCATATCATTAGCATAATGGATATTCATAGAATTCATATTAACAACATCGCAATATTGCTCATCATACAAAGATTTAGTGCCAAACATTTTAATGCATTCTTCTTCTAACACTTTTGGCACAATTTTCTTTTCCATCATACTCACGAAAGATATTAAAAAGATGAAGAGTATGAGAAAAACTCAATTCCATATTTTTTGGTAGTTTTCTTTTATAAACTAAACTAGTGCTAAGACAAGAAAAAAAAAGATTCGATTGCAAGATCTCAAGATATACCTTCAAGCACTCACCTCCCCGGCAACGGCGCCCGAAAAGAGCTTAGTTGACGGGGTGTGAGTGCCGCTTACCTAGCCTCCCCAGCAACGGCGCCAGAAAAGAGCTTGATGTCTACTACACAACCTTCTTCTTGTAGACGTTGTTGGGCCTCCAAGTGCAGAGGTTTTTAGGACAGTAGCAAATTTCTCTCAAGTGGATGACCTAAGGTTTATCAATCCGTGGGAGGCGTAGGATGAAGATGGTCTCTCTCAAGCAACCCTGCAACCAAATAACAAAGAGTCTCTTGTGTCCCCAACACACCCAATACAATGGTAAATTGTATAGGCGCACTAGTTCGGCGAAGAGATCGTGATACAAGTGCAATATGGATGGTAGATATACGTTTTTCTAATCTGAAAATGTAAGAACAGCAAGGTAACTAATGATAAAAGTGAGTGTAAATGTTATTGCAATGCTAGGAAACAAGGCCTAGGGCTCATACTTTCACTAGTGCAAGTTCTCTCAACAATAATAACATAATTGGATCATATAACTATCCCTCAACATGCAACAAAGAGTCACTCCAAAGTCACTAATAGTGGAGAACAAACGAAGAGATTATGGTAGGGTACGAAACCACCTCGAAGTTATTCTTTCCAATCAATCCGTTGGGCTATTCCTATAAGTGTCACAAACAGCCCTAGAGTTCGTACGAGAATAACACCTTAAGACACAAATCAACCAAAACCCTAATGTCACCTAGATACTCCAATGTCACCTCAAGTATCCATGGGTATGATTATAGGATATGCATCACACAATCCCAGATTCATCTATTCAACCAACACATAGAACCTCAAAGAGTGCCCCAAAGTTTCTGCCGGAGAATCAAGACGAAAACGTCTGCCAACCCCTATGCATAAGTTCATGGGCGGAACCCGCAAGTTGATCACCAAAACATACATCAAGTGAATCACGTGATATCCCATTGTCACCACAGATACGCATGGCAAGACATACATCAAGTGTTCTCAAATCATTAAAAACTCAATCCGATAAGATTACTTCAAAGGGAAAACGCAATCCATTACAAGAGAGTAGAGGGGGAGAAGCAACATAAGATCCAACTATAATAGAAAAGCTCGCGATACATCAAGATCGAATCACCTCAAGAACACGAGAGAGAGAGAGAGAGAGATCAAACACATAGCTACTAGTACATACCCTCAGCCCCGAGGGTGAACTACTCCCTCCTCGTCATGGAGAGCGCCGCAATGATGAAGATGGCCACCGGTGAAGGATCCCCCTCCGGTAGGGTGCCGGAACAGGGTCCCGATTGGTTTTTGGTGGCTACAGAGGCTTGCAGCAGCGAAACTCCCGATCTATTCTGTTCCCCGGAGTTTTTAGGGTATATTGGTATATATAGGAGGAAGAAGTACGTCAGGGGAGCCACAAGGGGCCCACAAGGGTGGAGGGCACGCCCTAGGGGGTGGGCGCGCCCCCTACCTTGTGGCTCCCTCGTTTCTTTCCTGACGTGCACTCCAAGTCTATCAGGTTGCTTTCCTTCCAAAAATAACTTCTCCAGAAGGTTTCATTCCGTTTCGACTCCGTTTGATATTCCTTTTCTTCGAAACATTGAAACAAGGGAAAAACAGGAACTAGCACTAGGCTCTGGGTCAATAGGTTAGTCCCAAAAATAATATAAAGTGTTAATAAAGCTCATAAACATCCAAAACAGATAATATGATAGCATGGAACAATAAAAAATTATAGATACGTTCGAGACGTATCAGACGGCTCCGCCTCCTCTCCCCCCGACACGGCCTGCCTCCCCCCTCCCCCCCCCCCCCCCGCGGGTATGTCCTCTTCCCTCCCTCCCGTCGGGCTTCCTTGGGTAGATTGGCTACCAATGAGGACCGGGCGGAGGCAACTGCCGGTGTCCCTCCGTTTGCTCTCCGGTTCGGCAATCGCCTTGCTGAGTACCTGGCGTCGGATTTCCCGACCATCACGACCTCCCTCCCGTCTTTGCCATCCTGTCCATCACCTTCCTTGTCGACCCCTAACACCGGCGCAACGGCCAGTCATTGAGGTCGTGGGGCCCGGGCTCGCGCCTGAGGGGTGATTGGTCGGGTGTACCATGGTCGAGCGGCGTTCACGTGGCGGAGGGACTCGGCGGCGGCTCCTCCTCAATCCATGGGGCTCCAGGCGTCGAGTTCTTCAGGGCTGTCCATCCCCTCGGCAGTTTCCTGCGGCTCAGAGGTAGTCCGGGGCATTGCCAAGTTTCAAGCTTTCCATCCCTCACCGAACCTCTCGACCCCTCGGTTGCCGCCGTTGAATCCGTCATCGGCGCTCAGGCGCTCCTACCATGCCGCCACCCTTGGTCCGTACTAGGGGAAACCCTTCCCTCCCTTCCCCGAGTGGGTGTGTTGGACTGAGCCAGCGCCTACCAGTTGGGCCACAAGCATGGGGGGGGGTCCCCTGGACTTGGTGTTTGGGCCCAACCCGGACATGAGTGGCCGCTCCCTTGGGCTGGCCAGGTCAGCCCACTCCAGGTTCCACCTCTCCTGTGCGCCTTCTAGGGCAAGGTCCCGTCTTGGCCTCGGACACTTCCTCCTCCACTCACCCGGCGCTGCTTCCATGGATACCTTCTCCAGTTCTATCCTCGCCACCCCCAGCTCCCTCCCCTCGCCCCTCGGCCGCCTCTCCCTCCCCAGCTCGGAGTCCCCGATGGCATGCGAGGCTGGTGATGGTGGTCATAGGCCCAAGCGCGTGACGAGGGGCGGAACGACAGTAGGGCGGCCGAGCGGTGGCGAACGTCCCTGGAGGTGGAGCGCCAGGAAGCTAAGCTGCGGTTGGCCGCGCTGAAAGGCAAGGGGCGACGAGCGATGACGATGCCAGCTGGAAGGACTCGCGGCCTCGTGAGCGGTCGCCAGACCAGTGGTGTGGTCGCGACCTTGGTCGGGACTGATGATCGCCCCCTCACCGCCCTAGGTCTCGGGTGCGCTCGGGTCGCATTGAGGCTTATCCGGCTCGCCACTACAACCTCCCCCCCCCCCGCACCGCCAAGCTCAATTTCCCCCGTCTGACTCCAACAACCGATGCACCTTTGCTAAGAAGAAGAAGAAGAAGAAGAAGAAGAATGGCTCGCCACTACAACCCCCCCCCATTGCCAATCTCAATTTTCCCCGACCGACTCCAACAACCGAAACAACCTAAGCACCTTTGCTAAGAAGAAGAAGAAGAGGCACACTAGTGGTGGTGCTGGACAGTCCTCCTCGGTCACGAACCTCCCCCCGGAGCCCACCCTACCGTCTACCGCTCCTCCGGGCTCCTGGACTGTGATGTTCTTAAACTGTGGGGTGAAGGGCCATTGTCAGGTGGATTGCAAGCAACCACCGGCTTGCTACAAATGCAAGCGGGCGGACCACCCAGCACTGCTCTGCCCAGAGTCGTTGATGGATGGGGCGCTCATGCTCTTTGGCTATGCCCTTGACGACTTGGGCTTCTTCCAGATGGACATCACCTAGCCAGCGGCCGCCCCCTCGCTGACGGCCCTCATCTTGATCTTGGGGGGCAAGACGGCCTCTCCCGCGATCATCACGGACAAGCTTTGCCATCCTTTCCATCCAGATTGGGATTGGGAGGTGACTCCAATTTCTTATCATGAGTTCATGGGGGTATTCCCTCACCCGGCCAGCCTTCGCTATGGCACCCATAGTGCGGAGCTCACCCTCGCCCTCAACAAGCTCACGGTCAACATATCGGTGCTGACGGTTGAACCCTTGGCGGTGGCAGTCGTCTCCACGGTGGGGATCTAAATCCATGGCGTTCCGCCGATTGTGAGGAAGAAGCGTTGCATACGCAACATGTCATGTCTCCTCAGCAGGATCGTTGAGGTGGGTGGGGCTTCCCTCTTCCGTGGACTGGCGGGGCGTGTCAAGATCAAATTGCCTAAACCGGCAAAGCTCTAGACCACACTTTGGATGTTCTTTAATGATGTTGGCCATGTTCTCCGTATTGCAGTTAAGGGGGAGGCTCCCAACACGCCCTCAGGTCCGTATGATGGATGCGGCTCCGACCCTAGCTGTGGAGGAGGCGGTGAGGGTGATGGCGACCATGGCAACCCTCCCGTCGTCGCAGCCACTCCCCTAGCTCAGGGGACGATGATGACTCTCCAGTACAAGACGAATCCCCAAGCGCACAGCTGCTGTTTGGCCGACATCGTCGAAGCATGTCGGGTCAAATGTGACCCCGGCGGAGGTCGACGATGAGGCGTGGACCTGGAGGCCATCACGACCATGCTTGAAGAATAATCGACCATCCCCCTAGGCTTGTCTTGCACTGCTCCTCTCCTCTCCGGCTCCACCTTCCGGGGACGAGGGGTGATGTGGAGCATCCTTCCATCATCCCCATGTACTCTACACAAAAACATCAAGCACCACGTGGACCTATGACAAGAGCTCGAGAACGCGCCATTGAAACCGAGGTGAACTCACTCCTACTTGAGATAGATATGGATATGTATATAACTTGGATGCTACCTCGCCAAAACATGCTATGTGTCATTAGGTACAAGGACGAACGCCACCTAGCATCAAAGGAAGATCCCATGGGCAAAGGAGAAGGACCCCAAGGCGTCCATCAATATGAAAAAGCTGGTCCGAGGTGACCCCGTGCGCATGGGCATCCCCGACCCCGTGCCCATGGGCCTCCCAAAAACCTTCTATAACCGAGATGTGCACCCCCGTGCGCATGACCTCTAGACCCCGTGCGCATGGGCCCTCGCCGTTGTAGCAAAGTATATTCCGTGTCTAAGTCATTTCTTAGGGTTAGTGAAGTATATTTTGCTCCTTCTACCCCTCCTCTTGGAGATCAAGGCCTCTTAGGAGAGGATCCCAAGTGGATATCAAGACCTCCTCTTGGAGAAGACTACCATCAAGACCTCACCTCCTTAGGAGTGGGAAGAACCTTACCATTGTGCTTGTTTCCTTGGATTGTTCTTGTATTCTTATGGATATCAACTATTCTATTCTAGTGGGTGTCTGATTGGGTTTTGTTTGAGTGAATTGCCTCTTTGTGTTCTTGTGTTCATCCCTTTTTTCCCTCCAAGCGTGAAAAGATATCCAGTTAGGGTTCCACACTACAACATCTTTTTATCATGAGCCATGCTCGATTCACATCTTGGAGTCCCTAGCTCCCATATGCTAGCCTAATTTTTTTTTGCTTTTTGTACCAATTCGAAAATCCCCACAAAAATAGCCCCAAAAAATTTCTTGCAGTTTGTTGGATCTTGTGAGATTTTGTTGATTTGGTCCACAAATTTAGTGTGTGACAAGTGGATCTACCCCTTAACACCATCCCCCATCCATCCTACCGTTGATTTTGGTTGAATTTAGGAGTAGTTGCACAGGCGGGACACCCCGTGCGCATGGGCCATCGGGACCCCATGACCACGGGGCCCCATGCACATGGGCTCAACTTACCCCATGCGCACGGCCCCCCTCTGTATAGTTCGGCTACAGTCCTTTTACCATTTACCTTCCGCACTACATCCCATTGGTATTTGAGAGTTTGGGATGCGGTTCACCATGTCCTAAGGGGTTTCGGCTACTTAGGGACGGTTCGACTTCAACATCAACGCCACTCATCTTTTCCCCGGTCTAGACATCGACAACGACCACCTCATCTTCATACTAACCGTAAGCAAGGACGGTAACCTCGACGACATCTTGTACTCATTCCTTGCCATAGCATTGATAGCCTCGAGCCTTTTTACGTCACTTACCCATCGAGACTAGTGAGTTGAGAAATGTCGGGTCACGCTCTTTGTGCACCTTTAGTTATAAGACTATCCTGCACAACTACATTTAGCATGCAATTATCTTGCTATCATACTTGTGCCATAAGTCTATCCTGTGCATATCATACTTGTTGTCTCAGACTTCGGCTCGCACATCAAACATTGTGGCATAGTAGAAAAAAAGCTTCTAAGGGAACGAAAAGAGAAACAAAGAGCTTGTAAGCAATAGCATTGAGCCTTTTTCCATAGTTTGATCATCTTGCTCAATACATACATAAGCATACTTGGGATTGTAGACGACACATTCGCTCATAGGGCGGTGCGCAAGCATATCTATCCCATTGGAGCGATCGAGCTAGCGTCTCTGTACACTAGAAAAAAAGACACATCCGTGACATTTTGGGCCAAACGAAATTTTTTCTGTCATGCTTATGACACTTCGATGACGATAATTGTGACAAAAGCACGTATCATCATAAATGTGGTGGGATCCTACTTCTATGACAAAAAATCATGATAGAAAATGGGCTTTTCATCCTGGGCGGGCTGGGGACGCACCTGCATGACATTCTTTGGGCCATCCATGATGGAAATAATCGTGGTAGAAGCGAGGGCGAGGAAAATATCGGGGAGTTCCCGGTTACGGTGGGTGGATGGGGCAGAGCGATGCACGGAGGTTTGCGCGTTTCTCTCATACACGTACACGCATGTGTGTGAGGCGTTGGGCTCTAACTGAACCCGAGCGAGGCGTTGCGCTCTAACTTAACCCTAGAAAGGTGTTCGCTAACTAAACCCGAGCGATTGCACTAGCTACGTTACTGAAGCCGAGTGATCGATCCCTAGCTGTTAACTGAACTCGAGCGATTCCTTCGCTACTGCTTCTAACTGAAGCCGATCGAACCAGCTGTTGTTGCCTCTTGATGAACAGTGACCGTTGTTGGGGTTTGGATGAAAAATTCCCCGTAGGGGTTGGATGAACATGACCCAGTAGAGGCTGTTGCCGCTGGATGAACAGGATCCCGATCGAGGAGGTGGGGGTGGATGAACAGGACCCCGTGGAGGGCTGGTTGAATAGCTGCTGGTGGAGGCTGGATGAACAGTAGCCCATGGATGTACAATAGCTGGTGGAGGCTGGAGGAAGTCGACAGTGAATGAACAGTAGCCCGTGGAGGCTGGAGCGAGGCAGTAGACGGTGGATGAACAGTAGCCCATGGAGTCCCGTTTTGTGGTATGCCACACCCCTCCTGATGAAAATGACCCTGTTTTCACCATAGGCTCTCCAACACAAGTCCGTTTGCTCTGTTTTGCGGTACGCCACACCCCTCCCAATCAACAGCACACCATTTCGACTGTAGGAGTTTGAACACAAGTCCATTTCCTCCATTCTGCGGTATGTCAGACCCTACCCGATGAACAAGACCCCGTTTCGACCGTACGTGGTCGAACAGAAGGCCGCTTTCCTCCATTTTGCGGTACGCTATACCCCGTTCCGGCTGTTCCATCCAAGCCGGTTTTCTCCCGATGAAAAGGACGACATCGCTGTACGTGTTAGAGACCCCGCCCGTATGTACGTACGTAGCCATATTTACTATCTTGCAGCGTGGTTGTACGTACATGTACACGATATAAACGGGACTGCGTGACATGCTACATCGGCGCCTCTACTTCAACACTTTCCGCTCCTTACTCGGCCATGGTACATCACTGCAGAGAGACTGAATGACCGCTATCTGCGTACACGTTCGTGGCCAGACAGATAACGCTACCTTCGCTTCAACCTGGTAGGTCCTAGCTGTCAGGGGGTAAGAAGGCAATTCCTTCCATGCGAAGATAATGCCAGTGGGTCCCGGCTGTCACGGGGGGCGTTTTTTCGTAAAATACAGAGGCCCTTCCAGTAGGTCCGAGCTGTCAGGTGGAGGAATAATTATTTTGCGCGTAATAAGGAGGCACTTCCTTGCACGCGGCCATGGACCCGGCTGTCAGCCTCTCCACTTACAGTCCTATTCTCATGGCTGTCATCCGTTGACCGCGTTGACGACGCCGTACCATCCGAGAGCACCAAGGTGGTGGACGACGGCGCGACCTAGGAAGGGAATGACCTGGAGCAGAGGAATACACAACAGTGGATGCCCACGCGGAGGGGAGTACGAGGGTTGACTGGTTCAGCTGTGGTTTGAGGCTGCCGTCGCCGGAGAATAACAGGGGGTGTGGGTGAGTAGAGGGAAGGCCTAGCTAGCGGTGAGAGTAGGGTGGGGCGGTGAGACCTACAGGGCACTGGTTTGGTCGGCTGGTGCAAGAAGATCAGAGATTGAAGAAGCATCAGGACCGTTTGATTAAAATCCAACGATCACTGGTGCTAGAATGGTTTGTTGACCAAATTGACAAAGCCCTGCGTCTGCGTCAACTTAGTAGGCCCACAGGTCAACCTTCGAACCGGTGCGCCCCAGATGTTAGTGGGAGGAATCATTTTTTCACGCAATAAGGAGGAAGTTGCTTGCGTGCGGCAATGGACCATGGGGGTCCCTACTGTCAGCCTCTCCACGTACATACCTATTCCGATGGCTGTCGTTTGTGGAATGTTGACCACGCTGAGAATGCCGCGCCTAGAGCACCAACGCGGTGGATGACGGTGAGGCCTAGGAATGCAATGACCCGGAGCCGGCGAAGACACAACAGTGGATGCCCACGCCGAGGGGAGTATGACGGTTGACTGGTTTGGCCGCGGCGTGAGACTGCCGTCACAGGTGCATAACAGCAGGTGCGGGTGGGTAGAGGGATGGCCAGGCCAGCGGAGGGATTAGTGTGGGCCAGCGAAGCCTGTGCGGCAGCACAACAGGGCACAAGAGGAGGTAGCAGGCCGTCCCGCCGGCGTTGGTTTAGGCGGCTGGAGCAGGAACATGAGAGATTGAAGAAGCAGGTCGCTGTTGGATAGACATCCAACTGTCACTGCTGCTAGAATCGTGTGTTGACTATAAGTTGACAAAGCCTTGCGTAAACAAGTCAGCCTCGAAATCTGTGGCGTGTACATCACATTTGCTATTATTTTTATAATTTACAACCCATTTGCTAATTCATATGGAATTTATTGAAACCATTTTCCATTATTAGAATTGCTGCCCATTTTCTGATCAGTAACAGGGTTAAAATTTTGAACTAAAAATATGCGAAATATTAAGAATTCGCATATTTTTGCCGGGGAACAAATATTTTTAATCCAATAATTAGTAGCCATACTAAAACTAACTAAAAATTAAAGTAATACTATGTTATGTTAAAATCCAATGAAATATAAAATATCAGTGAAGAACAAAAGCAAAAAAGGAAACTAATTGCCCATTTGCTATACTTTTTTGGAATTCGCAACCACTTCCGTATTACTTTTAACATTTACTACCCATACTCTCTGGCCAGGCCAGAATGCATCCCTCCTCGTCTTCAAAGATTTGCAGCCCAGTAAGTCGGAGAAAAAAATAGGCCTAGCTTGGGTATTCTTCAAAAAGAAATAGTGGGCTACCTATTTTCCCAAAGAAAAAACTGCTGCGCTGGTCATGTTGTTACACGGGCCACAGAGACTGCACAACCCACTTTATAGCCTGCTCCTCGGAACAAATCCTCAAAAAAAGTGTTGTGCAATTCTGTCGTAAATTGACTATATGTTGACAATGATGTGGGTCCCAGATATCAGCACGGTGGATTAGAGTTAAAAATCGAGGGGTGCATCTTAGTAGTAAAGAGACGCTTGCTTGTGTTCGGGAGTGGACCTGGTGGGTCCGTACTATCATACTCACAACTACAGTCCTCTCCCATTTCACTATGTTGATAGGGCCGGACGGCAGCACCGCTGTGAGTGCACCAAGGCGGAGGACGAAGGCGAGGCCTCGGACGGGAATGAACAAGAGCTCGGGAACATGTGGCAGTATGGCCGTAGGTGGTGGGGAGTGCGAGGGTTCACTGGTTCTAGTGCGGGGTAGGCTGTCGTCGCCGGAGAAGAATAGGATGTCGGGGGGAGTAAAGGGATGGCCTGGCCAGCATTTCAGGGTATGATAGGGCGGCGATGCGTGCACGGCAGCGCAACCAGCCATAGAAGGCGGGCACATTCATAAGCCCTACGATAAAGTGGTGTCGCCTGTATGTTGGGCTGGATTGGGCATTCTTATCAAAAAAAATTAATGGACCAGAAACATTTATGACGTTGACTATGATTTGCATGGGTCCGTTGGTTGCAAGAAGAAAATGGTGCGAGAAAAAAGATTGGTCGCTATCTTTTCCTAAGAATAATATAGACTGAATCTAACGACACTCTCAGAGGAAATAGTATCCTCCTGTTAAAATTTGACTTTTCAAATTGTAAATTTAAAGAACTGGTGCATGAGCATTTATCTTTATTTATTTATGTTTAGGGGACCATGAGCATGTACCTGGGCCGGATTCATGTGAGAGCCTCCCTTCCAGTTAATTATGGGCTCCTCTATTGGGCCTTCATCACTGGGCTGCATGTGATCGACAAGTGGAAAGTGTGTTCCGTAACAAAAATAGTATGTGCTACGTATGGGGCACTAAAGGATCGGATAATGCAACGACTTCCAAAACATTGTGCTTGTCATCTAACAAAACATTTATTCAACCAATAGATGAAATATATTACTGATTGTACATTCAAAACAGCAGCAGCAGCAACCAGGGCTGGGGGTGCAACAGAAGCAGTAAGCAGGCCAGAAGATTAAAGACGCATCTCTCTCTTCTAAACCAAACATCAGCCAACATTACAAAAAGGATACCAAAAAAGAACAAGTGTATGCATCGAACTCTATAAAGATCCTATTATACCAAGTGTACGCATCTAACTAACTGGCTCAGTTAGACGTTACTATTTATTAAGCGGTGGAGATTGGTTGATGGCTTGAACCGGATGGATGCCTGACGGGGGAAACTCTAGCCAACAGATCGAAGTCTGATATTTGCGACCCTGTCTCCTACTTTGGGCTGCAGACGATGGCCGCACATATCAGGGTATGGCGCATGGAGAGACGCATGGTATGCTGTGTACATACAGTTTTTCCTGATGAACGAAACCGCTCTGCCATCATGATCCTTCTTGTCGGTTATCTCTTGGTTAATCGGATAATTCCGACCGAGAAACAGAGATCGTGTACCAAGGCTACTTACTGGCATCCAGTCAAAAAATCCTGAAGGCCCAGTGAAACTGGGATCCTGCTCAAAGACCATGCAGTGACTGTGATTGTACTCCGTGAAACAACACGTCCGGTACGTGCGAACGATCATCAATTGTTCGCCGTCGTCTGATCGAGCCGGGAACCACCTGCAACTGCCATGCCGCTATTCTTTGAAAGGTTCTGGGATGAGGAAGGGTAGGGACACCAGGCGGCATACATCATCATATCAAGTTGGAGTCATATAAAAAAGGGCTCGTACCATAGTCAATCTTAAGAACAGCATGTTATGAGCATGAATATTTTTTCAGTAAATGTTAACAGTAATATAAGCAAGACATCATGATATCATAGGAAAGTAACATACTGCTATAACATCTATTTGTAGCGATGACTGGAGTATGCCAGCAATACGTCCAGCCATAGAAGGAGCCCACAGCATAAATGAAGCCTTTGTGTTCAATAGCATCAGAGAACCATGGAGGATGTATGATCATGCGATGGACGTGCAGATTTATCCACTTACGGTAGTGACTTGTCAGATAGGCGAGATCGCGGTTGAAGAACACAATTAGCTTGAAGTCTTTATAACTCGCAGATCTTGTGGGCACTTGGCAGATTACAACCTTGAGCAAATCAAACTTGGTATCATGTTGGCTACTGTAAGATTCAGAGTACTCTGGGCTGCGGTGCCAAAGCAGTGCAGTGTTAATCAAAGGAAGGGGGATCAATTGCTTGGTGTAGATCTCCACGAGCATCCAGCTACCGCAACCGTCGACGAGCGCCATCCAAGACGTGTTCATGTCGACCTAGTACATACCGTTAATGCAGTTGAGGGTGATGGGGATCGAATCACAGTCGAGGGGGTTGATGCTCGCCACCCTACGATCGTTATGCTGCGTGACACACCGTCTCTGAAGATCTGGCAGCATCAGCAAGCAGGGAGCTGGCTTAAAAAGCTCCGGCCTGAGGGCTTTGAGTAAACGGTACAGCCCCGACAAGCATGCAGCAAGCGGCATGGTACTGTGATTGTCCACACGCGAAACAATGAGCTTGATTACCTCTGCGGGGAGCAAATTTCAGCCACTCTTTTGGCGGACGCTGCTCGGTTCTGCCATTGTTAGTGTTTGGGTTTCAGAAGATGGGGGAGGCGCCTAGCGGGGATGGAAGATTGGACGATTATGTGCGGACGAGGACGGAAAAGCGAATATGTGCTGCGGGAAGTGGACAAGTGATGATGACAATGTAGAGGTAGCACGCCGCTTGACTTACGAGACACATCCCGGCAGCGTAGGTTCATATCGATGCCAGACAACTTGCTTGAGTGATCATCGTACTAGTACAATAAACTACTGTACCTACTACTATGCCCGAGTAGTATAGTGGAGTAGGACTCTGCTCTACTACTAGCACCGGAGGAGTAGTATTATATTGTAAAATATTTATAAACTTCAATGCCAGAGCGTGGAACGACTACGAACTGGCATCGGTGCCAACTCGAATCCCCAACAAACATTAGCTGGGAGACATGGCAGTTGCAAACGCCCCCGACGCAGTTACAGTACATGTGTAAGGGTGGCGGTTTTGTCAAATACTATGGCTTAAAAACAGGCCACCGTCCGATGGAAATCTGACGGTTATGTGGGATTCGCCAGGATTGGGCTCGTGGCGAACAATCGCCAGATATCACTACTAAAAAAAGGTTAAAACACCCCGGGCTAGAACTTGCACCGGCTGACCCGTAACATAGTTGTAAAATGGCCACAGAACGTGTCTACATGGTGTTTGGAATTATATGCAAACTAGCAAGATGCCCGTGCATTGCATGGAACATCAAGATGCATTTTTTTACAAAACACCTATTGTGATTGACCCATGCGGGAGTAATCCCATGTGTAAAAACTAATGATATCTCGAGAATTTCATAAAAAATGGTATCTTAAGAATTTCATCGAAAAAATGATATCCCGAGAAAGATGAGAGATAATGTGAGGAGGAGTGGCGCGCGGTGGCGATTGGTGGTCGGACATAGCAAAGGCATGGGGATGGACGCCGGCAGCGGCTACCATGCCAGATTGTTCTAGAGGCTTCCTTTTTAATTACTCAACAATGAAGTTGTGGGAGAGAAAGATAAACGAGAGAGGTGCGGGTACCCTTTTGCAAAATTGCCATAGTTTGTTTTCTATCCGTCAGCTATAGATCAGACGGTGTGTTTTGCAAGATGGCAGGCACACCAGCATCACCAACTCGGTTTTTTATAAGAAAACTAGCAAGATGCCCTTGCGTTGCACGGAACATCAAGATGCATTTGTATGAGTAGTTTATCTTGTGGGAGAAAAGGATGAACGAGGGAAGGTCTTATGTGCAAATGTGGAGAGGGGTGTGGTTATATTTTTGCAAAATTGACATAGTTTCCTTCCTATCCGTCAAATATAAATCAGACGACCTATATTGCAGGATGGCAGGCACACCATCATCACCAAGTCCGTTTTTTATAAGAGTAGAGAAAAGTAGAGAGTAGAGATAGAGTGTAGAGAGTAGATACTAGCAAAGGAAGCGGAGGGAGTACTAGTAAGTACACCATCTACCGCTTCGTGTGCTACTCCTGCTGTGCATGCGGCGGGTGCAACATCCCCTACAGCCACTCCCGTTTCATGGGCGGCCTGGTCAATGCCTGCAAGGTGCCCTACGTCTACAAGACTTTCGGTTCTGAGAGGCACGTCGACCAGCACTCGTTGGCGGAGCGTAGTACCAGATGCGTGCAAGCGCCCTGCTACTGCTATGAGTGCACGCTGTTGTTTGAGGGCTCGCCGTCGAGCCTCGTGCATCACCTCACGACACCGTCCGACAATCACTACTGGCCCGCGATGAACATCAAGTATGAGACGTGCTACCCGTTCGCCGTGCCGGAGTCACTGGAGGATCACTGCCGCCTGCTAGTCTCGAAGGAGGACGGCAACGCCTTCCTCTTGGCCGTGGGCACTGGCAAGGCCCACGCAGGCTGCCGCCCCGTCTCTATAGTGTGCGTCAGGGGGAACGCCGCTAACGCTGACACGAGGCCGCTGTACTAGTGCGTGCTCACTTTTACTGCCCCTCCGGCGTATGAGGGTGACCTCGGCGCCTCCCTCACGCTGAATGGGACTATGCCAAGCTGCTCCGTTCCCGACAATGTGGACATGGAAGAGGCTTGGTATGATTGTCACCCCAAGATGATGCACGGGACTCCAAGGCGGTTCACCTGGGCATATGCATTACCAAGCTAACTATTCATCATTAGTCTTCGCTCAATGTAAGCCACTGTCTAAGCATGTGGACACTTATTATTTATATAGTATAGAACCGTCCATGCATGATCTTGGTCTATTAGAGAATCGCGCTTGAATACAAGTTTATCCATTTATGGTTAGTCTAGGATCTTCCATGTATGCTTTTGCTCCATTATTAGATTTCTCGCTTGCCATTTATGAGATTAATTGTAAATTTTTACTATAGTAATGGTGAAAGACTTATGATGAACCATTTCTTACATCTCCTCTGCCCCCTCCCAAGTCATCCTGATTTACATTCATGGTGGTCTAGAAAAATAAACAAAATCGGTACTCAAAAAATAATTCTTAAAGATCATTTCTTGCAAAGCACAATAAGTGTTATTTCTTCAAAAGTTTTGGATGCAGGTTGAACAGTTGAACATTTTTGTTTCCAATATATATTCTTTTATCAATCTAGCCTACATTTACAACTCACCCGGATGCTTGTGAGCTCTAGAGAACAAATAATATCCGAAGAAACCTATCGATACTCGTTACACATGAGATGACCCCCACATACTTTGTCAAAGTAAACAACTCCCCGATCAATGCATTTCACTATTCTGTGCAACGCACGGGCACCTTGCTATATATAGTACGACCATAAATTTAACTAACATTATATATAGTAAGATAAATGCTCATGGATGTCACCAAAAATTATATCATTGAAAACTATGTTCAAATTCGAATCCAACGATATAGTTTTTGTTGACTTGCACTAACATTTTGTCAGTTAAATTTTTAGTCAAATTACATGGGGGACTAATAAACCACGACGGAGGTAGTACTAGTGTAGAGGGTGGCACTGAATGGGAGTCTCACCCCGCTCGTGACGCGGCAGTAAAGCCGTCATATCACAAAACCCCTCCACTCCTAGTAATAAGTGGCCTGGTAAAGTAAACGGACAAGAAACCATGACATCCCTCTGTCCTTTTTGCATTTCATCTCTCTGCATTTACTTTGTCCAGTTTATCTCGCACACTCGATCCCTAGTTACTACTCCTAGTATCTCTACCTACTACTCCTAGTACTCCTAGTAGTAGTACTCAAGTTGTAATTCCAATTGCACGGCACAACTTGTTAGGAAAAAAAATTGATACAGGGTGTACGAAGCGGTTTGGGAATTTGCAAGCCTTCCCGACCAATGAGATACTCCTTACAAAGTACGATAGAGAAATAACCACAGAGAGAAGGAAGCTAAAGTAAACATTCAAATGAGTATTTTTGAATTTCTTTTGCATTGAATCGTTTCACAAGCTTGACTAGTGTTGTTCCTCTACTTTTACAAAAACCGCATCGTAATGTTAAAACGTGCATTTGCATGTGTGTGTATACATAATAGTAGTAGTATAGTCCACAAGCATATATAGAGAGAGACGTGTACTGTGATATATAGTTAAGTTTGTGCTATATGCACGTACTTACAAATGCTTAAGGATACACAAGGTTTCCAAAACTTTTCCTTTTAGCTTGTTTCAAAAAAAACTTTTCCTTTTACATTCTTAATTAACGACGCTAACAATTCCGAACGTTCAGGATTTAACATTTCCGTCCCAAAACTAATGAGATCGCCTTACGAGACTAAATTATTCCTAATAAAAGCCAAAGCGCTGGGTGGAGCGCTTGTGGCACGCATGAGTGCCCTGGTGCGCGGCCGTTTCTAGCCTGGCGACACAACACCTCTTCCTCGGCCTCGCAACTCGTGAGGTGATGATTGGCGGCTTACCGGCGGGCGAGCACGATCTCACCGGTTGGGTGATCCGGCGCCAACAGGTACTCCTCGCTAGAAGCATGCACCCGGTCCACGTACCGCCAAGCGTAGATGGGCGCTTGGGCCCGACTGCACTTAGGGCTTTGGCACGGGCGTCCTCCGCCACCAACACGACCCTCGCACGAGCCTTCTACCAGAGCCAACTGCCTAACTCTCTCGGACGCAACATAGGCCTTCCAGGCAGCATGCCTCGTGCGCGCGCTTCTCTTCCCCTGCATTCTTCTCCGCCTCTCTTTTGGCGCTCTCTGCTGGAGGCAAAGTCTCCCACAAGGTGGCCTCCATTTCTTTCCAAAGCTCCTCCAAGCTAGGGGCTCTGCAGGCGCCGCGACGTTCTCCTCGTAGCAGGGAGCCGACGTGTCCTTCGATGCGTGTGGTGGCGAGAGTGGGAACACCAACGTGTCCACCTCGATGCGTCGCGGCGAGGAGCGGAACACCGACGCGTCATCCTCCACTGGTGGCAGCGAGGAATGAAACACCAAAGTGTCCTCCTCGGCTAGTGGTGGCGAGGAACGGAACGGTGACGCTTGACCCTCCGCGCGGTGCAGCGAGGGGCGCCTAGGGCTTGGGAGGGGAGATGCCATGGTGGTCGACGGGTCCTTAATTGAGAGGGAGGAGGAGGAGATAAAGGCGATGAACGTAGCGTTCTTCCGAATGTCGTGGGATGCGTAGTAATTATAGCGAGCAATGCCACACCTACGTAAGATATGTTACGTGATTAATGTAACAACTATGTGGGCATATTTTTGTTGGAGTAAATTGCGGGGGAGGGGATGGGTGGAAATATTGCTGGTAACAACGGATTGGACAAGTGCTTGGGGAGGAGAGTCATGCATGCAGATTGCTTTCACTCAGGGAGGAGTGGTGGTACTGCTGGAGGGAGACGGGGAGTCAAGCATGCAGATTGTTTTCACACATGATGGATAGGAAAATATTTGGAGATTTGTGAAGAATGAGAGCATTAATTGAGTACTTTTGCAGACTACAAAAACTATTCCACCGCCTCTGTCTTCATAAAGAGTACGTAAGATTTTTGAGACTAGCCATAGTGGGAGTAACTTCAGCAGTAACATCGAGTCCAACTCAGCAAATTTGCTTATGTGGCAATGTGTTAATGAGAAGAGAGGTAGTTTGAGTAACTTAGCTAGTTACTGTAACATCACATGTCCCAATGCAATATGAGTCTATAACCTAATAAATAAAGCTTTGCATGACACCACACTTATGTTACTACCCACTAGGAAGGTAGTAGTAACATAGTCTAGGGATATGTGTATGTTACTATTGTATGTTACTCTCCATTGTGGCTACAGTCTGAATCGAGCCCTTTAAACAAGAAGGGAGGTAGTAGTAGTACTCTAACCTTGTTGTGATGACTATATATGACATGGCAATATTATAACGCACCTGGACGGAGGAACTAGTCTGCATAGTGCATATAAGTTTTGTCTTAAGTCAAAGTACCTCTACTTTGACCAAACTTATAGAAAAATGTATCAACATTCACAAAGTCAAATCAATATTTTTATATTCATTATGAAATGTAGTTTCATAAAATATATATTTGGTATTATAGATATTGATATTTTAAGTATAAATTTGGTCAAACTTTGCAAACTTTGACTTGACACAAATCTTACGCAGAGTAAAATAGACCAGAGGGAGTATCATGCATGCGGAATAGGCAAAAAAATTGCTCATTTATAGTCGTCCAAAGTATCAAAGGGCGCGAGCGCGCGAGGCAGGTGAAGGTCGTGGGAGGCACAGCGGTTGACGAAATTAAGTAAAAGTTAGATGCACGCGCCAGCATGGCGTGCGAACACAAAGAAGCTAGACCGTCAGGCCTACGATGTGGGTCTAGTAGACATGACATCTAGTGGGTCCCGCATAGTACTAGAGAACTCCTTGGGGGCATGCAGTCGTTTATCCACCGGGCAAGCCACCACCCTACGATGTTCGCACGCCCTACTCATCCCTGTCTTCTACCTTACAACGGTTCGCTCCCAGTCATCCCGTCCTTTCACATTACACCAGCTCCACTTCTCCTAACATGCCTCCAAAATCCATGGCCTCCCAAATCTCCATGATCGGCGGATAGTACAAGGTTAGAACCATCACAGGCGATGAGTTCATCGTCATCAACACTCGTATATCTGCAACGGTGGAAGCATGCCTTGCTCGCTTCCTACACATGTTCGAAAGTTCAAAGGATGAGTGGGTCGCTAAGCTAGATGTTGAGTACACCTTAGTCCTGGAAAGGGAGAAGCTTCTAAAGGAGGCAGAGATGAAGAAGCCCGCTGTGATCCAGGCTTGCGTACATAGCGTGTGCTTGGTCTACCACATATGCCATGCCAACGTTAGGTGCCAGGATTTTGAGTTCTTCTCAAGGACAAAAGAGGGAAATTCGTTACTGTAGACATTACGAACGACTGGAGAGTCCTGGGTCAGATAGGCCTCATTGTAGGCCAGCCCTTGAATCTCCAGAGGGAAAGCCTGGTGTCCTCCTCTCAGGCTCCAATGCTGACCCTAGTAGCAGCCATGATTGATCCTTCGTATGATGAACTTAAGAAACCTCACCCCAAGTTTCATCATGCATGGGAACCGAAGACATTAGATGAAGATAACATCGTGTACGCGGCAATGGATGCCTACCTTTGTTTAAATATCTACAAGGGTTGGATGAAGAAGCAGAACCCAGTGTCTAGTTCAAGCATAGAAATGTCGCGAATAGGAAAAGGAAGAGGGATGAGGACGAAGTCGAGGACATGGATGAGGACTCCAAGTAAGGTGGAAGTGCTGTTGCCCATACTGGTTCTACTGCAGTGTCAAGCAGACTAGTTGCTTAGTTTTATTTCAGGGGTGTGTTGTGCTGAGCCCCCAGCAGAACTATGTTAGTATGTTATTTCCAGTTGTTGGAACTCTTTAGTAGGTACTAGTATGTCTTACTACTATTCTTCTTCTGGTTGGTACTACCACTCATTTCTTCGCGTTCCTACTGTACTTAATACGTACTAGTAGTATAATTTGGGTCAGTCGATTTATGAAAGAAGAAGTTCGCCGGAGCGAAGGAAGAAGACGGCAGAGAAGCTGCCCCAATATATATATATATTAGGGTGGCAGGGTGCTCATAATATCTTATGAGTGTTGAGTGTGGAATGCAGTTCGTCAGAAAAATGGATCGTGCCTGGGGTTAAACGGATGGCGGGGGTGGGGCAGAGCGTGGTGGTGGTAGGCGGTTCAAGGCAGGGCTGGGCGGCGGCGGCAGGCGGTTAGGCCTGTGTCGGGATGACGGCTCGAAGGTTCATAGAGAAGATGAATAGTGCATCATTTTCGGAGGATGAAGAAGCCCTTCTGGACGTCTATGTTGCATCCAACAACTTACAAGAGCCGACTGGCCCAAATTGTTCCTTCAGATTGCATGATCCACGTGGCATTGAAGGTCTCGAAGGTAGATTCCACGTCCGCACCCGGTTTGCGGTCTCGACGCGGGCGCGGCCGGCTTCCGCTACGACAGCCACCATGCGAGCCTCCTACATGCTGGCAGAGACGAGAATGACATGCTAGCTCCTCCTCGCCGGTGTGCTGGAGCACGCGCTCATCCTCCTCTTCATGTGCTGCAGGCATAGACGCGGCTCGACCTTCTCGCGTGCTTGGCAACGCGGCGTCGTCGTGAGGAGGGACTGAAGACGACGTGAGCGGGTGAGGGGTTGAGATCCTTTGTAGTAACGTACGGTCCTGTAGTGCGGATGACATGTGGGGTCGGGTCCCACATCGCAGCGATGGTACTGCACCATACAGTACAGCAGCGACTATACGCATGTGCATCGGCGGCGGCGGCATATTGATGAGTGCGCTTGTGGTAGCTTGGTTATAGGATTGGTCAAACTTAAAAGAACATGTAATCCTGTGCAAGCGCGTGCATCGCGGCCGCGCTTATACACCACATTAGTTAGCACAACATCAATACGGAATCCTGTGCATCGCGGCCGCGCTTATACACCATATTATTCTACTTCTTTTTTGCTGGAAAATTTCTTGACGCTACAATATTTCTATATATTTGTATTTAGTTTCAGTTCATGATTATATTGGATTTGGACGTTTTTAGGTGCCCCTACAAAAAAATTAATAGACATTATGTGTGTGTAACGAAGAGAGAACGCGTGTATGTGTCTATATGTGTGTTGTGCCGGAAGGGCAATGTGGAGACGATGTGCGTGTGATAGTCATAGAGAGGTGTGAATGTGAAAATGATCATGCATGAGTGAGACATAGAGATATGCCGAGATGTTGTATATACATGAGAGAACTGTCTTCTATTTTGTGGTTTTTGTGTGTGTGCGTGTGTGTGAGAGAGGAGCATCCGTAACCCAACAACCATCTCTCTCGATTCGACCGTCCCTCGCGCAATCATATGTAACACATGCATCAATGCACACATTTTGAAACCCTCACCCAGCCCCTGCCCGCCTCAAGGCCCCTACATCGCTCTCTATCTCGCGCACACAATCTCTCCGTCACATACACACCATGTACCAAGCTCACACATTTATCTCTCGCTATGTCTCTTTGCCTCCCAAACACACTCCCCATAGTCCTCTCTCTATATCACGCACACGTACTCTCTATATTGCTTTAACATTGACGCACATGCTATATTTGTCTTGCACCATTAGCCTCTCTCGCATGCTCACTATGCACACACATTCTCTCCATAGGTTTGATTTCTCTCAATATTTGACACACACACACAACCCCCCCCCCCCCCCCGCCGAGCACACTATCCATCCCCATCGAAGGTTATATAGCGACCACTTTGGCTTGTGATTATCTGTACCCCCACATGCACACCACCTTGAACTTCAAGGAGGGCATCGGGAAGAACGAAGACGACGAACAGACTGCACTAGAAACTGCGGGGCCATTTGGAAGCAGGATGATGTGACGACGGCTGAGTAAATCCTTTGCCCCCTCTGTCTCTCTCTCCCCTTCCCTCCCTCCCACACAAAATTATGAATCCCTCAGCCCACAAGATTCCCCTCTAGTCCACATTCTTTTGATCTCTGTCATCAAACCATTTGTCTCTTCTCCTTCCACATGTACAAAATCTCAATGGACACACATCTCACTCCTTATATTACATGACTCCATCTTTCTCACAGACCTAACTTCTTCCTCCATATACATACATATATATATATATATATATATATATATATATCCCTCTCTCGCACACTTCCTCTCTCTCTCTATCTCTATCTCTATATCCTCTCTCTCTCTCTATCTCTCTCTCTCTCTCGGTTTCTCTCCTACTCTCTCGCCCACATATATACAATCTTTCCCGTCCTCTGTCTCTTTCTTCCACTAGGGTGTATATCTTCTGTGTTGAGCGCATGCATCTCTCTCCCACCATTGCTCCATCTTCACAAACTCTCTACGTTTAATTAACACACTGGGATGTGTTCTGAAAAATGCTTTAGACTGGATCATGTAGAGTTATGGTTGGTTTTGTTGCATCCAACAAATTAATAACTATGAAATGCATTTAGATTTTCATTTGAGTTGGATTATGTGAGTTTGAGCATATTGTGAAGTACTATAGACCTGGTATTCATCTTGGAATTCAACAACGATTCTAAATATTGAATTGTATAAACCATTACATTCGAAGTCAGTAGCTTACTATATTTATTTCACAATTACAATAAATAATTAATGCCACGACCAACTAAGAAAACAGATGTGTACTCCCTCTGTTTTTATTTAAGTTCGCGTATTAGCATTGGTCAAAGTCAAGTTTTGTAAACTCTGACAAAGTTTATAAACAAAAATATTAACATATGCAATAAAAAATCAATACCATTAGATTCATTATTGAATGTATTTTCACATCGTACAGATTTGTTATGGTAAATGTTTATATTTTTTCTATAAACTTGGTCAAACTATAGGAAGTCTAGCATCAGTTAAACCTAATATGCAGAGTAAATAAAAACCGAGGGAGTACAGTACTCCTACCTGCTCAGCCCAATCACTCAACACGCCAGCCGGGGAGTTGGGAGGAGTACAGTGTTACAAATTTTTAGGTCGGCGGCAACATCTCTCGCTTCCATCGAGATCTCCCGCGACTCAGATTCGACCAATGCAAAGTTACCATCATACCCTTGGTCGAACAGGCCGACGTATCCTGGTTGGTTGGGGGCTATTTTGTTAACTTCACGTTCCCACCCATCAAACCCCACCCCGGCACCCAGAGTACTCCTCATTACTCCCCATTTTCTATCCCCACCGCAAAATAGACTTCTCCATGGCACCGCAACTCCTTCGTGCCCCTCCCCTTCTTCATTGGCGCACTCGTCCACCATAGCGCATCTGCCCCATCGATGACCTCGTACACCGCTGTGGAGCCAGTCCGCCGTTGCTGTCGTACATGGAGCCGCTTCCCCGGTGCCGTCTTCCACGGTCTCGGATCAGCTTCCCGGAAGCTGACACCAAGCGCAGCAGCACCACCATCGTCGACAATGAACTGACTCCCCTTGCCGACCATGATGCATAGACGCCGCCGTGACCTTCGTACTCCGCCTCGATTGGTAATGTGTATATTGATTCTCTTAGCAAGGAGAATATTCCTGGCTGCTATGCATTTATCTCCGCCATGTGCAGTTTTGATTATGTTCATACCTACCCTTCAAATTTCCTGGCTGCTATTGTTCCGGTAAAAGTAAATGGTTATAGCTTGCATTGCCCAACAGAATATTATCTTGTAATTGCGCGTCGCTCCTGTATTGCACTGTGCTTGTGTAGATTCTTCATCTGTAACCAGTAGTGTCTGTCGGATTTCGGTTTCCGGCAAAACCCTTGAGGTTGGAACACTGGGGTGTGCACGAAGATTTCCACCCTAACTAATCACGCCCTCAGCCTCGCCGCGATCTCAAGGCCTAGCTCGACGAACTCGCAACACAAGAGACACGAGATTTATACTGGTTCGGGCCACCATTGTGGTGTAATACCCTACTCTAGTGTTGTGTGGTGGATTGCCTCTCGGGCTTGAGGATGAACATTACAAGGGGAAGAACAGCCTCCTGAGGAGAAGTGTTCTTGTGCTTGGTGGTGGCTCTGTTCCAGATGAGATCCAGATGCCTCCTTTGGTGGTGGCTAGTCCTATTTATAGAGGCATGGGTCCTCTTCCCAAATATTGAGTGGGAAGGGATGCAACAACGGCTAGTTTGAAGGGGGACAGCTAGTACAAGCTATCCTGACTAAAGGTGGTCTTCGCCTACCAAAGGCTCTGGTGGAGACGCTGTCCTGGGCTCCACGGTGACCTTCGTCCTGCCGTCCTGCTGGTCTTGGTCTCGTTGCACCGATATGGAAACCTTTGCCTAATGCATCGGTACTCCTCGCCTGCGCTTGCCTCCTTAGCACCAAAGAGGAAACGAGGACACTGTGCGTGCTGGCGCCCGCCTGGCCTTGGTCTTCACGGCTGACGTCGTAGGAACCTCGCGAGGTTCACCTTGCCTTGATCTCTCCGCCCCTCGCGAGCCAGCCTGGTGAGGCCGCTCCTGAGGAGGTCTTGTGTCATCCGCCTCGCGAGGCTTGGCCCCTCGCGAGGGGCTGGGGCGTTTGCTGGTGAAGACGGGTTGTACTGGGCCACGAGTGGAGCCACGCCGCGGGGCGCAGGCAGGCAAGTCTGGGGACCCCCGTTCCCAGAACGCCGACAGTAGCCCCCAGGCCCAAGGCGCGCTCGGACTTGACTTCGAGGTGAAGCCAAAGGACTAGTGCGGAGCGCCGCGGGCTCCAACAGCCTGCGGTCTTGGTCGACGTGTGGCGATTGATTGGACGTGGCGTCTCCGCTTCCCCACGCTGCCTCGGCAACTGCCCGACTTGACGAGTCCTTGCGGCATGCAGAGAAATATCATCATTACCTGTGATTGTGGAGATTGCCGGTTGGCCTTCTCCTGCTATAAATGAGGAGGGGGCCAGAGCCCCCGTCGCGCATCTCTTCCCATTCTGCTCGCTTCTCCTCCCTTGAGCCATTGCCAGTAGCGACTCCATGGCGCCAATTCGAAGATTGTCGGCCGCAGAGAAAGGAAAAACTGCCCGTGACGAGCCCGAGCCGCTTTCGCCGAAGAAGAGGCCGGTCCACCGTCGTGACGTGGTCGTGAGGCAGGAGGTGACAAGGCCTTGGTACGAGCGGCCACCCCTTGGGTATCCGCTGCCCTTATATGCCCAAGCCGAGGGCTCAGGAGGAAGAGGCGGCGAGCGGCATCGCCCACGCCACGGCCGCGGTCGCCGCGCAATGCTGGCGCACGCCGTCGCCCCAGGGGCCACGCCGTGGACTCCTCGCGCGAACTCGTGCTGTGGGCGGTGATGCCTCCGCGCTCCTGGATCCGCTTCCCCCAGTTCTTCTCCGCCGAGATGCCGCCGAGGGGGCCCCTCGAGCTATGGCTACAGCACGCCGACTGCGATGCCTCGGCGACCGGAGTGGAAGTGGAAGCCGTCTCCCCGGGCAAGATCGTCATAACCCGCGGCTGGGGCGAGGTCTCCCGGGTTTGCCGTGCAGAAGGCGCCCTTGCGATCCACTTCAGGTATGACAGCGCCTCCACCATGTTCTTCAAGGTCTTCGACGCGGAAGGCCGTCGCTTGGAGTGCTTCCCCGGAGAGGGCCGCCTGAATGGTGCCGCGGCAGGAGCTGGTCTTGCCGCCCACCTCGCCAGTGACTCATCCAGCAGTAGTGGCACCGCTTGGGAGTCCAGCAATTCTCCCGAGCCCTACGAGACTCCGGAGACGAGCGACAACAGCTACGTGCCCCCGAGTTCCCGCCGGGCTCGGAGCAGGGCCGCAGCATCCGGCCGCCGCCGTTGCTGATCTGGATGGGGTTGGCGCCGGCCTCTCGTGGGCCACTGTTGATGACGGCGTCAGTTGCGCTAGCGCGTGTAGACAAGGCTCCTTGAATTTCCTTTCTTTTGTTCCCTACGAGGAATTGAGGCGAACCCCATGGGGGCTTGTAAAGAACCTATAATGTCTTTTGTTGGCATTATCCTTATTACGAAATTTTGCGAGCGCGTGTCCAGGCATAGCTCAGTCTCCCCTTTCTATCCTCGCGACGGCTTGGTGCTCTACGCTGATAGGTCCCGGTCCCCAGGCAAGCTGCAGCCGTTGTTGGTATGCCAGGACGCGATGCCGTGGCCCAGGCCAGGAGGTGAGCGGCCCGAGGTCCAGTAAGAGCTCCTAAGACGCGATACTCAGGAGGTCCCCTTTAGCGCGCAAACGGCCCCCGGGGGGTAAGAAAGGGAGGCGATGTCGCCGTGCCAGGGTTGCAGCAAGTGAGATTCCCGTGTCGCGGTGATTGGTTGGTCGGAGCGCGAAACTTATCTTGGCAGTCCGGAGTCGTTTCCTTGCGTTGCACCAGACTTGTGCGTCAGCGGTCGTGGCGCAGCTAGGTTACGCCCGTGCGAGCCTCCCCTTCTTCCCCACGCTCTCCTTCATGCTCTACGTCCTCAGGTCCCGGCCCTCGAGCGAGCTCAGCCACCGCTGGTATGCCAGGTCATGATGTCGTGGTCAAGGCCAGGGGGTGAGGGCTGGAGAGCCAGTAGGAGCTCCTGAGTCGCGATGCTCAGGAGCCCCCCTTTTAACGCGCAAGCGAATCGCATGGGAGAAGGAGGAGCCCGCGGTGCCTCCCACTGTTGTCCTCAGGAGGTTCCTACAAGTCAGCGCGAGGAGGAGCACAGATTGCCATTATGATTGCCGGCCAGCCACTGCTCGCTCCGTAAGAGAATGAAGGCACTAAGGGCCTGGTGAGGTGACGCGCGCGGGGCGTGCCGCGGGCCAGAGCTCGACCGCTCAGATTTATCGACATTGCAGGGACGGACCCAAGCACAAGCGTTGTGCCAGTGTGAACAGCTCCCGTGGTAGGTGATAACCAAGCAGGTGATAACCACAAATAGGTTAGGCATGAAAAGCAGACTAGCTTAGGCAAATGCAAGAACGATACATGCCACCGGGCTGGACCCGAGCGGCTTGGGGATGATGCAGCCCGAGGGGCGCCCCCACCAAGGTAAGCTAAAGATACATGCCACAGGGACGAACCCACGCGACCTGGGAATGATGCAGCCTGAGGGGCACTCCCAGCTAAATAAACTTAGAAGATGTCACCTGGTTTTGTTGGTGAAGGAATGTTGGGGCAGCTGAACACGCGTGACGGGGACGCCAGCGACGGTGACAGCGATGCTAGTGACGCGTCTGAGGGCGACCCGGGGGACGCCGCGAGCGACATGTATGATTGAACCCGTGCTTCCCTATTGTTTATCCTGCATGCTAAAACTCGGGCACGGCCCTGGAGGTTGTAAGAGCATTTTGGGAGGGGAAGCCCCTCACGTAAACAGATTGCTGTCTCTATTTCTTAGGCCGAGCTGAATATATGTCTTCATGAACCCGCGAACCCTGCGGCGAGTTTGCTATTGTAATTTACCTTAGCCAGAACAGGTCTCGGACCGGCTCATGAGGTCGCGAGTTTCTGAGGAGCCTGCAGATCCGTCCGAGGGGGCCTCGCGAGAAGCAAGCGCCAGCATGGCAGGGCATGCGTGCAGCGCTTGCGTGCTACGCCCAGCCCCGCTCGCGAGGGGCTCGCGAGGAGGATGCAGCAGGCGCAAACTCTGACTTAAGGCAGGAACCAGATTGCAAGAAATCACACGAACGAGAAAAGGCACCCCCCGCGCATAGCAATGAAAATTCAACTTCAACTTAAATCCAAAGCCAGAAAGCAGGGCTACAGAAAAGAGGTTAAAAGCAAATGGCCGCGTCCGGCACCTAGTCTAGTCTTCTTGTCTTCTCACCAGTGCAGAGCTAAGTGCTGCCACTTGGACGTGGGAGGGAGCCCCCAAGGCCCGAGGGCGGCACTCTTGAGACTCCGGGGCGTGTACAGCCCCACTCATTATTACGTGAGAGTGTCACGAGCGGAGACCTTCACAGGTGCGAGCCTTACTTCATATCGCCAGACGAGGGCCCCGCCTTGCGCCGCCCTCGACCACCATTGGGGGCGTCCGGAAACCAGGACGTCACCAAGGGGCAAAGGGGACACCAGCGGCGTCCTCGGCGACCACGGGTCATCTGCCGGGGGAAGGCTCTCCAATGCCTCCCGGCAGAGGGCCTACCTCCGGGGGACGCCCTGCTCCGTGCTGCGCGAGGAAGGGCCTTGCTCCCAGCCCCTATCCTGCAGCCCCCAGTGCGCTCCTCCTGGCGGAAGGGAGGCTGCTGAGCTGGGGCCGCCATCTGCTGCTGCGACCTGATCCTCCTGCGACCCATGGTTAGCGTAAGCTTGTTCCTGAGAGACTACTGGTACCCTGTAGCTATTGTTGCCAACGCGGTTGGTGAGGCTCCCGAGAGGCTCCTGGAAGGTCTCAGCTCCTAGCGTCTCCTCCTCCCAGCCCAGCTCGAGGAATGAGCCGGGGTCGTCTTGCAGCGCATACTCGTGGTCGACCATGCGGGGGCGTAGGTGGTGATGCTCGTACCCACGCTTATCGGGGGAGGCGCGGGTGCGATTAGGCATCCAGTGTCGTTGGTCACGCCGGTGTCGATGAAGCCCAAGGGTGCGCCTGGGGGCACGCGGGCGCGGCGAGGCCCGCCATGCGATCCGGTCACGGCCTGAGGTGCAAGCAGGGAGCAGAAGGGTGGTGCTCCCAAGGCCGCGGCTTCCAGGAGCTCGGTGACGCGCTCTAGCAACGCATCCCGGCCTCTCTCCATCAACCGGCATCGCAGCAGCTCCCGAGCCACCGTGAGCGCGGCCCTCATGTTTGCTTGCTCCCGTCGGGTGTGCGGCGCCATGGCCGCGGCTTGGATTGAGGCCCTTGCGGCCGCTCGCGCTTGTCGTGGAGTAAGGGCGGACGGCGCGTGACCGCGTCGCCCGCGCCCTGCGGTGTTTGGCGGCGCGCGCGATGCCTGGTGCACGGGGGTGAGGTCTTCTTGGGCGGACGGCGCCGCCTGGGCCGGCCAAGCTGCCCAGCGGTCGGCGTTGGTCCTCGGGTCGCCGGACATCGGAGCCGCGGCATGTCGGCGGGTCAACTGGCGGAAGGAAAGCTCCGGCGCACCCCTACCTGGCGCGCCAAATGTTGGATTTAGGGTTCCGGCAAAACCCTTGAGGTTTGAACACTAGGGTGCGCACGAAGATTTCCCCCTGACTAATCATGCCCTCAGCCTCGCCGCGATCTCAAGGCCTAGCTCGACGAACTCGCAACACAAGAGACACGAGATTTATACTGGTTCAGGCCACCGTTGTGGTGTAATACCCTACTCCAGTGTGGTGTGGTGGATTACCTCTCGGGCTTGAGGATGAACAGTACAAGGGGAAGAACAGCCTCCTGAGGAGAGGTGTTCTTGTGCTTGGTGGTGGCTCTGTTCCAGATGAGATCCAGATGCCTCCTTTGGTGGTGGCTAGTCCTATTTATAGAGGCCCAGGTCCTCTTCCAAAATATTGAGCGGGAAGGGATGCCACAGTGGCCGGTTTGAAGGGGGACAACTATTACAAGCCATCCTGACTAAAGGTGGTCTTCGCCTGCCAAAGGCTCTGGTGGTGACGCCGTCCTAGGCTCCACGGTGACCTCTGTCCTGTTGTCCTGCTGGTCTTGGTCTCGTTGCACCGATATGGAAACATTTGCCTGATGCCTCGGTACTCCTCGCCTGCGCTTGCCTCCTTAGCACCAAAGAGGAAACGAGGACACTGTGCGCGCTGGCGCCTGCCTGGACTTGGTCGTGACGGCTGACGTCGTAGGAACCTCGTGAGGTTCACCTTGCCTTGATGTCTCCGCCCCTCGTGAGCCGGCCTGGTGAGGCCGCCCCCGAGGAGGTCTTGTGTCGTCCGCCTCGCGAGGCTTGGCCCCTCGCGAGGGTCTTGGGCGTTTGCTAGTGAAGACGGTCCATACTGGGCCATGATTGGAGCCACGCCGCGGGCCGCAAGTAGGCAAGTCTGGGGACCCCCGTTCCAAGAACGCCGACAGTGTCGCAAATTATGGATAGTTTTTTTAGAATAGCATGGAGGTGATCCCTCTATTCTATTTACTGAAAATGAAACCACAACGTAGTTCTAGCAAAGTTGAAGAGGCACATAGTGGGATATTAAAAATCACTCGTGCTAACATGGTACATCAGTACTTAAATGTTGCCCACAAGATGCATGAGTATTACTATATTTTTATTGGCATGTTGAGATTTTAAAACTACGAATGCGAACGTGCAGAGGAGCAATGAAGACCAAATATGGGATGTTGGGGACATCTTCAGGGAACGTCTCAAGTTAAAGAGGAGCTGCATCGAACCTGTAAAACGAGCTTTGGAAGTAGTAACAACCTTTCAATTACTTTGAAATTGAGAACCTGACTAGCAGTGGTGGATGTTTTGTGTGTCCTTGATGGTTTGGTTAATGAAATCAGAGGGAGTCCTCTCTTTTGATCATTTTTTAACTTTGACATGGTATGTGGCTGGGCTGGGGCATACGGCTTTAGATGTTAGGGTTTGGTGCGATGTCCGTTTGGTATTAGGCCCGGACATTCAGCACATCTTCATCAATGGGATAGGAGTACCAACAGGTGTTGCCTATATGGTGGTTTTAGGCTCACTGATGTATTACTTTGTATGGCTTTTGTGAATAATTAACAAGACGGCCGCATGCATCATCCAGATGCAGAGGCCGGGGGTCTACCCTCCTTTTCAAAAGAAAAAGCACTAGTGAACACAGGACCAGGCCAGGGCCCCGAGCCCAAAACAACGTCAAACCATGTTGTTTGCTTGGCTAGGGTTCTTGCCATGTAATCCAACATTGTGGTAGATTATTAAACAATAATAGGCAAGACAAACAATTTCCTGTACACTTGATTAGGCTCTCAATCATTTGTAGGATCTCAATTTACTCAGTGGACCCACCATGCCTTAGGATGAATCTTTTGTAATTTGGTGTTGAAGCTAGTTAGTCAAATGCGCCTACAGATGCCGTGGAGCTCATCTGGTTATCGGTTATTTTGCTGCAGCAACCCTTGGCTTAGTGCAGCCCTCTTCTGGTTTTTCTATTTCTCATAGCCTTGTGTTCTTCGATGTATTTGTCGTAGTTTCTATAAGCTGGCTCTGCTTGATATCTAATAAGCATAGTCTTAATCGTGCTAATGCTTTCCTTTTTAGCTTGAGTAGGAAGTGGGTGTTCTCATCTTGCAGTCTATTTTTATATTTCTCCTTTTGAATTCACTTATCCTAGTCTTGTTTATTGGGCTTCTACTTAATGGATTTGGGGAGCTCTGACTATTGATCTAAAAAAGAAGTAACTTCTTCATGTCAGGAAGCAGTTACCGCGAGGAGGGAAGTATGGTCAACCTGGAGATCATGTTACAAAAATGAGGTTGGATTATAGACAACGTGCCATTTCCCTAATGATGCTGGATTAGACACAAGGTGCACATTCACAGATGATGCTGGACTACTCACAAGCCAGGTGGAGTCGTCAAGTGTTCGTGTCCTCAATGCTCTAGTAAAGGCTGAAGGAAAGCGTGCAGCAGCCCTTGGGAATGTAGCTGAGTTCCTGAAGAAGCGAAAAGAGTAATCAGATGCTCTCTTCACCAAAGCCAAAGAAGGGATGGAAGAAGCCAGAAAGAAGCTAGCAGAGGCAGAGCAGGCTAGGCGTCTCCTGCTATCTAAAACTGTTGTCAATACAAATTTTCGGTCATAATAGCTAGGTTCAAATGTTTATCCAGTCAGCATGCCTATTGTGATGTCCGTGCATCTACTGATGTGGCACAAAATAATTTTTTTCGGGTCATGTAATAACAGCCATTACTTTCCGAACAATAACAGATGAACTATTGGACATGGTATAGTTCACACGCAAGCCTAATATTACAAGTTCAACTTCCACATCAAACTCATGTTCACAGATATCTACACATTCATAGATAATGCCCACAACCATGATTCACTTCAAAGCCAAAAAAATGTGAGGAGAGTTATAAATAAAGAAAAATCTCTAGTTCCCACTACCAGTGCGAGCACAGGAAGTCAAGACCATACCTAATTAATTATATTTTGGACATTTTTTGACTAAACGCGAATAACTTCTGGAAGCAGGTATAATTTCTAATGCCGGTCGCGGCTGGGGTCCATGATGTTTTGAGCCAAACCGGGCAACACGCCGGGTGTCTATGCCGGTGACGCGGTGGTCGTAGCATTCGTGGGTTCCGAGCGGTGGAGGCTCCCATGGTCTACTATTCCTTGATGTCCGCGGTGGCCGCAGACATGTTGGCCACCTCCACCAGCATGCCACGGTTCCGCCAACATTTGCGTCGGATGGCGTGGCCAACCACGGTGCACTAGACACCATGGTCCCCCATGTGCCGGTGTGCAGCAACTGGCCACTCCTCTGCGAGCAGGCTTGGAATGTCGAGTTGGTGCACCAGGGGCCAGCTTGGAGTGGTGGCTTGCTCCTCCGCTTGCCCGCCTGCAGCCTCGCCCATGGTACTGACGGCCTGGGGCGGGGAGGGAGGTGGGGTAGTGAGTTGCCTCGCTCGTCGGGGCACCCAACCGGATTTTATGCCGGAGAACTCATCTTCCTGCTCATCAGATGGTATGAAGGGTGTGGAGAAAATGGTACAAGGAGGATATGGGGAGCGGAGGTGTGGTGCGGTTCTTGCCAGGCGTCTGGCCTCGTTTAAATAGCGGGCGGACAAGAGGAGCCAACCAGCCGGCTCGCGGAAGGACGTGTTGCCAGCAGCCCGACACATGCGTGGATTCAATAGAGGTAGGCGGGGCAGTCTGAAGCCGGTTGAATTCGGCGAGGAGGCGTGTTCAGCCTTGCATATAGCGAATGGGGCCCTCTTGGCCGGCGTGCCAGTTCAATGCCTGGGCAAGTGAGAGGTCATGTCCGTGTGAGAGCAATCACTCCCTCCAGTCCTTTTTTGTTTGGGTACTAGCGAGATGCCCGTGCGTTGCACGGAACATCAAGATGCATTTGTATAAGTAGTTTATCTTGTGGGAGAAAAGGATGAACGAGGGAAGGCCTTATCTGCAAATGTGGAGAGGAGTGCGGGTAAACTGTAATAGTTTCCTTCCTATCCATCAGATATAGATCGGACGGCCGATATTGCAGGATGGCAGGAACACCATCATCACCAATTCTACTTTTTATAAGAGTAAGAGATAAGAGATAAGAAAATCTCATTTTGCATTAACATTTTACAAGTAAAATTCGTGGACAAACTTTGACCCAAAATACGATGGGGACTAGTAATGAATCGCTCTAAAAAAATAGTATAACGCGCCATTGAAAGTCGGAACTCTTACCCCGCTAAAAAATGATATTTTAAACGTGGCAACTCGATCAGTGGCGACTAGGGAGCCACCACCTCCAGGTCGTTCAACTGTGGTCCCCGGCTTTCAACTCCTATGGAGCAAATTATCATGCGAGCTGACTATTCCTACAAAGGTGCGCCCCACCACGTACCCGGTACCCGCGCGTGCAGCAATCATGCACCTATGGGTTTATTTGTTTACCGTTGCTCACATAACTCTCATGTGTACGAGACATCGAGAGACAAACTGCGTGCGTGCGCCTCTTCTCTTCGTACTACTAGCAAGATAACCATGCGTTGCACGGAACATCAAGATGCATTTATACAGGTTGTTTATCTTGTGGGAGACAAAGATAAATGAGGGAATGCCTTATCTGCAAATGTGGAGAGGCGTGCGGGTATCTTTTTGCAAAATTGCCATAGTTTGCTTTCTATCCGTCAGATATAGATCGGACGGTCTATATTGTTATGGCAGGCACACCATCATCACCAACTCGGTTTTTTATAAGAGTAGAAGTAGAGAAAAAAAATATTTTGATATACATATATCACTAAAAATATCTTATGTTTCACTCAAAATATATTCCTTTGGCTATTTTGATTAGATAAGGGAGGAATGTGGTAGGTTCCAAGATTCGAGAAGTGGGAGATTGTTGCAAAAAGCCCATGTGTGTGTGTGAGAAAGAGGGAGAGAGGAGGAGGAAAGAGAGAGTGTGTGTGTGACAAAGACACGAAGTGCGAGAGGTATTACCATAAAATGAGGCGATAGTGTGCGTGTGCATGATCAAGAGGGTGTGTCTCGAGAACGGACGAAATATCTACATAGATACCAGGAGCGAAAAGTGTGATAGATTGATAAACCTATCTAGAGGCTGGTTGATCAATGTTTGTGAGAGAGATACGAGTCGGGGGTGCGAAAGTGAGAGTTGTGTGTGTGTGTGAGAGAGAGAGAGAGACAGTAGTCGGTAGGGGGATCCAAAGCGGGAGTTGTGTGTGAGAGAGTTGGAGAGAGAGAGAGGGGGAGAGTTTGCCTAGTCGGTAAGAAAATGAATAATGTTAGTTTTGGAATGGAGATGAAGACGGAAAGGAGACCCGAACAAACGATGTGTGTGCGGGGGAGGTAATTTTAGTGGTAGGAGTCATATATACAAATATATAGGGTGCATGAGAGAACCCTAGAGAGAAAGGCAAAGTGAAAGACGAGTGAGAGTGCGTGTGTGGCGGTGAAAAAGAAAGCTTAGGTAGCTATAGTGATACTAGAGAACGATAGAGACGTGAGAGATACTGAAAACCGTGTAATCAATGAAGATAGAGAGAGACAGTGACACTTCTCTTGGGAGATGGCGAGAGACCGTTTTTGCAAAAAGGGAGAAGCATGTAGTGAGCGTGCGGGTGAGATGGAGAAAGGAGAGTGATAGCTACATGAAGAAGCACATGAGAGAGACCTAGAGAGAGATGGGCATGAAAAAAGATTCAGATATTTAGTTGTGTGTATAGAAGATGTCAACATAAAAGGGATTAAAAAATTTGAATTCCAGATGATGGTACATGTAATTCATACTCAAACCAAAATTGATCTATCAAGCATGCATACTAATTTGAATTTGCGCGCGCATATGTTATTTAATATATTGATATTACCGATCCATAGATTTGAGTTGAACATAATTTGGTTTCAAAATTTTCTATTCAAAGTTGAACATAATTTGGTCTAAAAATTTTGAATTCAACATTATGATTTTGAGATCATTGCATTTGCAAATCATATTTTATACATAAAGGAGCAGAATTCTTTGTTGTGCTTTTGAAAGTATATATAAAAAATGATGTACATAGATTTGTATTCGAATACAAAATGGATCCTGCCCGAAAAAAATACAAAATGGATTCAAATTGAGTTGGCACGGTAAACGTGCACTCTTTCTCTACAAAAATTTGAACAAAGCGGGGAAACTCGCCGTAACCGCCCGAAACCAAAATCTTTGAGATGGAAATTACTTCCTATCCGTGACACACAAAGCCTATCAGCTCGATTTCTATAGTTTTTGATAGGGGTAGGCTTGTAATTTCACTCAAACGTGACATAACCGCCTCCGCCTCTCACCTCCCTGGATTCATACACGGTCGGCACCAAAACACAGTTTATCCTCGGCCGAAATCGCCTCTAACCTCTCTCCCCGATTCATACACGGTGGGCGCCAAAACAAACTCTCCTCGGCCGAAATCTCCGTCCGCAAATATTCGGTGTATGCGAGATTACCGTCCTATCCCCAACCGATTAATATTGTTGTGATGTAGGAAATTTTAAACGGGGGCTGAGTTTGTAAATTTCCTCGTATTTGAGACAAGCGCGCCTTGAAGACATGGTTCCCCCAACCTCTCTCCTTCAATTTCCCCATTCATACTCCATGGGCGCCAAAACACCCTCTCCACAGTAGTCTCCTCCATCCGCCACCCCATCCACTGCTTTCCTCCTCCACCATGCTAGAGCTAATACCCCGACACCATCGTCCATTTCAAGAGATTGACCTCTCTCATCCACGGCTTCAGAGCAGGATCCTTGCATCGCGTCCTCTAGCTTCATCTGCGTCGTCGTCCACCTTGCCGAGGCCGCTCGTACGACCGTCCCGTCGACCGCGCAGGGATATTTCCCTCGGCACTACCGTCTGCCCTCCTAGATCTGCTTCCACGCCGCTGATAGCCATCGCTACCGCAGCACCCTCAACGCCTTAGCAAATGCTTACACGGTGCCACACCAGAGGTTGTATTCTTTTGCATCTGCTCAAGTTATTTAGCTCAACAAGAAAATAGATCGCCACTTGTCGTGGTTCAACACGATCACCTATGGGGCCATGGGCCCCTTGTGGTTTGGCAAGGGGGAGGGGCATGTTGCACAAAGAGCGGAGACCATGAAGCAGCATGATAGGGGTGACACGGGTGTTTTTTACCCAGGTTCAGGCCACTGCGAAGAGTAAAACCTTACTCCTGCTTTGGTGGATTGGATGGGGGACCCTGACGAACACGCAATGCTCAACCCAAGCAAGGTTTCCTCGGGGAGAGCAACTTCGCGCGTAAGAGTGTACAGGGGTCGGAATCCTATTTTAGGTTGCCATGGCCCTCCTTTTATAGGGTAAGGGGTTACCATAGTGGCAAATCAGTCATTACCTACTGATTAGATAGCCAATAATGCTATCATACCTAACTCTTGCAGTTAGGACAAAGTGCACTAACCTATTCTCCGCGGTACCAGGTTGACGATGTTGGCGAGGGGCGTCTTCTTGGCGAGCTCCGCGCCACTATCCAACGTGGCACGGTGGCAGCATCGTTGCGAGCCTCCACGCCTTTGTCCTCCATGTCGCCGGCTTGATGAAGAAGACGACGGGCGTCGTCCTAGCGAGCTCCGTCTCCATCCTCCATGGCACCAGCTTGATGAAGAAGAAGTCAGGCGTCGTCCTAGCGAGCTCCGTCTCACCTTCCTCCGCGGCACACGGCGGAATCCCTGCGAGCTCCACGCCTCCGGGCTCCAGCTTGACGAAGTAGACGTTGGCGGCGTCCCCAACGGGCGCCACGCCTCCGTCCTCTAGCTCCAGCATGACGAAGTGGATGGCGGGCGTCCTTCTTGCGAGCTCCCCGTCACGATCCTTGCGACACCGGGTTGATGATGTTGACATTGGCGTCATCTTGGCGAACTCCGTGGCGCCATCGACCGCGGCACAGCCGCGGCATCCTCCCGAGCGTTCACGCCTTTGTCCTCCATGTCGCTGGCTTGATGAAGAAGACGACGAGTGTCGTCCTAGCGAGCTCCGCCTCCATCCTCCATGGCAGCAGCTTGATGAAGAAGAAGTCGGGCATCATCCTAGCGAGCTCCATCACGATCCTTACAACATAGGGTTGATGATGTTGACATTGGCGTCCTCTTGGCGAACTCCATGGCGCCATCGACCGCGGCACGGCAGCGGCATCCTCCCGAGCCTCCACGCCTTCGTCCTCCATGGCGCCGGCTTGATGAAGTAGACGGCGTCGGCCTCATCACCAAGGGTAGCCACCACAAAGGAGGCCAACGGGCAGCGCGCTGGCAGCCCCATCAACACGCCCTCGTCTTCCACGCCTTGGTGAAGTCTGGGAGTAGCCTCGTCGTCTTGGTTAGCTTGAGGAAGATGATGATAACGCCAACGAAGTGCTGCATGATCGCGAGCTCCACCGCGCCACCACGTGTTGTGCATGCATGCAATAACAAAGGATGAAGGAGTGATTAGATGATAACTTTACCGTTCAGAAAGATCGACTTGGTGTTCATGTTGCTGTCGAGGTGCCTGCTTCTTGTATGGATGATCATCGGCGTTGCTGTGACGAGATGTCGAGGCCGATCTCTCTTCTCCCCTGCTACTTCTTGCTGCGTGAGTTCTGGTTACTGGATGTTTCTGCGTTCCGTGGATGTGGTCGATGGATTTTTTGTGCATAGCTTTAGATGTGGTGAAGCGTCTTGATGTGCGCGTGCGCAAGGTGATGTTGCGGCTGCTTGGGTTCTGTCCTGATTGTCTCCCTGGTCCTCACTTTATATAGGCACCAGGGGTTGAGCGCCGCACGTCATGACCGCTGCTGCTGTATGGAAATCACCCGATCATCCTTGATCTTTTCCTTTGAGTGGTCTTCTTGTCGTTCAAGCCTACATAATGAAAGGAAACACAACCACACGGCTGCCGATAGACCGGTTCCTTTCCAAACGTACATGTCGCACTGGGAAGTACTGGCTTTATTTCTTTCCTTTTTCTTCTCATTAATGCATCTAAATCACTACTTGCCGAATAAACGATTCCATAGCCAGCCTCGTACCCGTTCAAGTGTGGCTGCACGTGAACCGGTTCATGAGCCATTGTAAGACACAGTTCGAGCACATTGCTAGCTAGCCCTGGTACGTGGATATTTAAATACGTGTACGCCCGCGCGCGGCGGCGGGTACACAAATACCCGATAGAATACGTATATACATGAAACTAAATCAACTATATATATCTAATCTGGATGCTTGTCACGGCCAGCTACCCAGACTAAATGGATGCACGCATGCATTAGCGTTACGTAGGCAGCCCGGCGTATATGTGTACGTGCTATATTATCAAACTTGCCTCTGCATAGCCTGCACCATGATTTCATGCATGCATGTGCATGTATAAGTACGTGCGTGCATGTGGCATGCAATGGTATTTTGCCTTTGCATCAAAACTTTTCTTTGTACATATAACCTGCGTGAAAATTCATCAATAAAAAGAAATTATTATTTTATGCAATAATGCAAAAAAAACCTTGAATAGTTCTTTCTGTTGGATTGAGTATTATGAATCTGAAATTATTTGGTGTTATTTTAGTAAGAACTCTTGGATAGATCGATCGGAAAGAATAGCTTCGAGGTGGTTTCATACCCTACAAACAATTTTTTCTTATATTCTCCGCTAGATAGGAACTATGGAGTGACTCTTCATCGCACTTTGAGGGATGATTATATGATCCAATTATATTAGCATTGTTGAGAGATTGCACTAGCGAAAGTACGGACCCTAGGCCTAATTTTCAAGCATTACAGTGCCATTTGTGCTCACTTTTGTTACTTGTTACCTTGCTGTTTTTATTGTTCCTATTACAAAAATCAATATCTACTATCCATATTACATTTTTATCACCATCTCTTCGCCGAACTAGTGCACCTATACAATTTGCCATTGTATTGGGTGTGTTGCGGAAACAAGAGACTTTTTATTATTTGGTTGAAGTGTTGTTTGAGAGAGACCATCTTCATCCTACACCTCCCATGGATTGATAAACCTTAGGTCATCCACTTGAGGGAAAATTGCTACTGTCCTACAAAACTCTGCGCTTGGAGCCCCAACACGTGTCTACAAGAATAAAGTTGCATAGTAGACATCAAGCTCTTTTCTGGCGCCGTTTTCGGGGAGGTGAGTGCATGTAGGTATATCTTTAGATCTTGCAACCGAATCTTTTAGTTTCTTCTTTTATCACTAGGTTGGTTTGTAAAATAAAACTACATAAGAAATGGAATTGAGGTGCATCATATTATTGATCATCTTTATAATATCTTTCTTAAAAATGATGGATCGAAAAATTGTGCTCAATTGTTAGAAGAAGAAGTCAATAAAAATGTTTGGCACAAAATATTTGAATGATGAGCATGATTGCAATGTTTTTAGTATGAATTCTTGGAATATCCAAAATGCTAATGATTATTGCACTCATCATGACAAAAATGTTTCTTATAAGAATGTCAATTTTGCGGAGTGAATTGGGAGTGCAATTGCAAACCAAAAAGGGAAGATAGATTTTGTAAGAAGCATAAATTTTTAGAAATGAAAAAGTTGCAAGAGAGGCTAGATGATTGTGCTGAAAGATTTTTTTTCACCATCCTTGTGAACTTTGCAATGAACGTGGTCATTTAAATCTCCAATGCAAACTCTTTCATTGTCAAATTGTGTCAAACAATTGTGATAACTTGATTACCCTTGAGCATCATAAAGAGCTTAGTCTTCTTTTAGGGTATGAAGAAATTAAACGTATAACTAAGGGTTTTCCAAAATTTAATCTCGAGAGATTTCTTGATTTTGATCTAGAGGAAATTTATATGTTTTACGCGGTAAATTGCATTGAGAATCCTTATATTGCCAACTATCTCAAGACAAGAAAACAAATATAATATGAAGAGAGTACTAATGAAAGGGAAAATATTTCCCAATACCATCCTAGTGTTTATTATAATGAATCAGGTAACGAGGAGGTGCTTCCTATCCAATCAATCTCTTCAACAAGAAGCTCGAGAAAATTGATTAAAACCATACGTGAGGTGGTGAAGAAGAAAAAGAAAAGAAGAAAGAATATAGGTAAAAAGGTATCTGTCCCAAATAATGTTGCTTCTATTATTTTTGTGCCTCATGAAAATGAATAAAAAATAATTGTGGAAGATGATGCACTTGATGATGATATTGCTTCTATGTCTTATGGCATAATGTCCGAGGGCACTATTGATGATGATTTTGTTATGCCTATTGCTTGTTGTGATGATTATGATTGGGAAGATAATGATACTTCTTATAATCTTGCAAATCTTTTTGGCACCAACTTGGGAAATTATGATGATAGCAATTGTTATACCGTTGGTGCTATTCATACTATTAACAATGAGAGTGATTATGCTTATGATATGCCAAGCCACAAGCTTGGGGATGCTATGTTTGATGAGAATGACATGTTTGAGAATTTATTTTCTGCAATTAATGTTTGTCCCAAGCTTGGGGATGCTATGTTTAATGAAGATGATATTTTTAGTCCCCCTACTTTGAATGAGTCAAATTTCCTATGATGATTGCATGCCTCCTATCTATGATGAGAACAAAGTTGCTACTTATGATGATTATTGTGAGGATACTTATGTTATAAAAAGTAGTGATGATTATATTTATAAAACTTGTCATAATTATGATCACCCTTTTCCTGAACATTACTCTTTTAATGTGGAACCAATTTATACTATTCGAGTTTCATATGATACTCCCACCATTGTGAATGAGAAGAAATTCTCTTATATGGAGAGTAATAGAATTTCTATGCTTGTGGATCATGAAAAGAATGCTTTATGTGATGGTTATATTGATGAATCTATTCATGATGGTACTGAAAAGTATTATGAAATAGGAACTTATGATTCATTATGCCCTCTTTATGTTTCAATTCTCTTTTTTTATGCGAGCATCATTGAAATCATCATGCCTAGCTAAAAGGCATTAAAGAAAAGCGCTTGTTGGGAGACAACCCAAAACTTTTACCTACTATTTTTGTGTGTTCACATGATTATGCTACTATAGTAATCATGTTTTACTGCTTTTGTGTTAATAAAGTGCCAAGTAAAGCCTTTGGGATAGTGTGGATGATAGTTGACTTGAATCTGTGCAAAAATAGAAACTTTTGCTTCCAGAAACAAAATTGTTTAAGTTCACTGGAACATGATAATATTCTGAAATTTTTACACATGATTGATATGCAAATTATCTACGTTGTCCTAATTTTTCAGAATTTGTGGAGTAGCAGAAGTATGGTCATTCTGCAGATCATTACAGATTGTTCTGTTTTTCACGGATTCTGTTTTCGATGCATAGTTTGCTTGTTTTCTAGTTTCGATGGCTTATATTGCTCAATATAAATTGTGGAAACGATATGCTACAGTAAGTATTGTGTGGAAACAATTATGAATCATGTCTTTGACAGTACCAAAGTGAAATGGTTTGCTCTTTATCATACTAACCCATCTCATGAAAGTTCCGTTAAGTTTTGTGTGATTGAAGTTTGCAAGTTTTGGGTGAGATATCGATATGAGGAGTATAAGGAGTGACAAGAACCTAAGCTTGGGGATGCCCAAGGCACCCCCAAGGTAATATTCAAGGAAGATCCAAGCAACTAAGCTTGGGGATGCCCCGGAAGGCATCCCGTCTTTCGTCTCCAACAATACTGGTAGCCTTACTTGAAGCAATATTTTCATTTGTCACATGATATGAGTTTTCTTGGAGCGTCATTTTATTTTATTAGTATTTGCTTGCTGTTATTTAGAATAATGTTTTGCATATTTCTTTTCAATAAAAATGTTAAGAATAATCTTAACCATGCTTATTTTGCAAGTATACTTGTTGCTGTTTCAAAACAGAAAGTTTACCGTTGTTGCAAAAATTCCCTAGAAAAGTCAGAATGTGATAAAATGTTGAAATTTTTTGCACAGTAAGATCTGATAAATTTTCTACAGTGTGGTAAATTTTTATAATTTTTGGAGTTAAAGAAGTATTGATACTCTTGCATTCTTTACAGACTGTACTGTTTTGGCAGATTGCTGTTATGTTTGCATTGTCTGCATATGTTTGCTTGTTTAATGATTCTATTTTATGATAGGAGTATTAAATATGCAGAGGCATTTAGTATGCAATGTTGAATAATAATTTTCGTGATTTGCTACAGTAGAGAATGATAAGGTTTTTGCATTGGTTTATACTAACCTATCTCACGAGTTCTTGTTGAGTTTTGTGTGGATGAAGTTTCTAAGATTTAGGGAAACCGTGATATAAAAGGAATTAAGGAGACACAAAAGCTCAAGCTTGGGGATGCCCAAGGCATCCCGAGATCATATTTCAAGAAGTCTCAAGCATCTAAGCTTGGGGATGGCCCTGTAGGCATCCCACCTTTCTTCATCAACAATTATCGGTTAGTATCGGTTTATCCTAAGTTTTTGCTTCTTCACATGAGTTGTGCTATCCTTGAAATATCATTTTATTTTATTTTGCTTTTTGCTTGCTGTTTTAATAAAACACTTAGATTTGAAAGTTTTTAAATAAAAAGAGTCCTCAAATAGCTACCCATTTACATAACTACTCGCTTGATCTTCACTTATATCTTTCTTGGAGTAGTTTGTCATTTACTCTTGTGCTTAACTTATATCCTATGAGTAAATTGTTGAATGAATTGAATATCATGAAGTTGAAACTATATGTGCATATCATGCCTAGTGGTAGCTACACATTGGGTTTAGAAAGTGAAATCTTTTGAGGCTTGACAATCACAATGTTGGTCATACAAGCAATTCATGAATGATTAGTAGAAGGAAGAGAACTTCCACAAGCAAATACATTATCTTGGAAATATTTGTGATTGTGAACCCCCATCAAAATATTATATGCCAAAATTGTTGACATTGGACAAGGAAGACAACATAATGATTTATGTTTGTTCATATTCACAGAGAAGTTGTATTGTCATAGATCCTTCAACATGTGGTGCTTGCCCCCCCCATCTTTGCTAGCTAAAAATTCCCCACCAAGTAGAGATACTACTTGTGCATCCAAAAACCCTTAAACCCAAATCTTATTTTCAAGAGTCAACCATACCTACCTAATGATTGAACAAGATCCTTCAAGTAAGTTGTCATTAGTGCAATAAGGCAATAAAAATTGCTTCTAAAAGTGTAAGATAATTTAGTGTAAGAGAAAATTGAGAGTTGTATGAACTTGTGATGGTAAAGAAATAAAAAGCGACAGAATTCATAATAAAGGTTGCCATCACAAGGGGCAATATAACGTGACGTTCTTTTGCACTAAGGGGTTGAGCATACAAACAAATAAGCGCATGGCAACCTCTGCTTCCCTCTGCGAAGGGCCTATCTTTTACTTTTATGTATTCACTTTCATGCAAGAGTCAAAGTTTTTCTCTCTATTCCTTTTTATTTTTCTCTTTTGGCAAGCATCATGTGGTGAGGAAAGATCTAGGCACATATATCCAGTTGGATATGGGTAGCATGAGTTATTATTGTTGACATCACCCTTGAGGTGAATACGTTGGGAGGCGAAATTATAAGCCCCTATCTTTCTATGTGTCTGGTTGAAACGTTTTGCTCATGTGTATGCAGTGAGTGTTAACAATCATAGAAGACTATATGATGGTTGAGTATGTGGAGCTCTTACTTAGACTATGTTGAATAAGTTGAATTGCAATTGTTTGGTGACTAAGAACATAGGTTGTTGAGTGATACGTCTCCATCGTATCTACTTTTCCAAACTCTTTTGCCCTTGTTTTGGATTCTAACTTGCATGATTTGAATGAAACTAACATGGACTAACATTGTTTTCAGCAGAATTGCCATAGTGTTATTTTTGTGCAGAATAAAAAGTTCTCGAAATGACCTGAAAATCAACGGAGATAACTTCTGGAATTAATAAAAAATATTGGCGAAAGAATCAGTAGCAGGGGCCCTACACCCTATCCACAAAGGTGGGGGCGCGCCCTCCGACCTTGTGAGTCCCCCTGGACCTCCGCCGACCTCAACTCCAACTCCATACATTCACTTTCAGGGAGAAACAATCAGACAAAAGGATTCATCGCGTTTTACGATACGGAGCCGCCGCCATGCCCTGTTCTTCCGTGGGAGGGCAGATCTGGAGTCCATTCGGGGCTCCGGAGGAGGGGAATCCATCGCCATCGTCATCATCAACCATCCTCCATCACCAATTTCATGATGCTCACCGCCGTGCGTGAGTAATTCCATCGTAGGCTTGTTGGACCTTGATGGGTTGGATGAGATTTACCGTGTAATCGAGTTAGTTCTGTTAGGGTTTGATCCCTAGTATCCACTATGTTCTAAGATTGATGTTGCTATGACTTTGCTATGCTTAATGCTTGTCACTAGGGGCCGAGTGCCATGAGTTCAGATCTGAACCCTTTATGTTTTCATGAATATATTTGTGTTCTTGATCCGATATTGCAAGTTAAAGTCACCTACTACATGTTATGATCCGGCAACCCTGGAGTGACAATAGTCGGGACCACTCCCGGTGATGACCGTAGTTTTAGGAGTTCATGTATTCACTAAGTGCTAATGCTTTGGTCCAGTACTCTATTAAAAGGAGGCCTTAATATCCCTTAGTTTCCAATAGGACCCCGCTGCCACGGGAGGGTAGGACAAAAGATTCCATGCAAGTTCTTTTCCATAAGCACGTATGACTATATTCGGAATACATGCCTACATTATATTGATGAACTGGAGCTAGTTCTGTGTCACCCTATGTTATGACCATTGCATGATGAATGCCATCCGACATAATTATCCATCATTGATCCATTGCGTACGAGCTTTTCACATATTGATCTTTGCTAAGTTACTTTTCTGTTGCCACTGTTACGATTGCTACAAAACTACCACCGTTACTTTTGCCACTATTACCGTTACTTCCATACTACTTTGCTACTTAATACTTTGCTATAGATATTAAGTCTTTCAGGTGTGGTTGAATTGACAACTCAGCTGCTAATACTTGATAATATTCTTTGGCTCCCCTTGTGTCGAATCAATAAATTTGGGTTTAATACTCTACCCTCAAAAACGTTTACAATCCCCTATACTTGTGGGTTATCAAGACCTTTTTCTGGCGCCGTTGCCGGGGAGCATAGCTCTATTCTCTGAGTCACTTGGGATTTATATCTGTTGATCACTATGAGGAATTTGAAAGATCAAAGAACCAAGATTTTCCCTCAACTACGAGGGGAGGTAAGGAACTGCCATCTAGCTCTGCACCTAATTCTCCTTCTGTTTTGAGTAAACTTGCGACACCTACACCTGCTATTGATTCGAATATGTCGCATGTTATTGAAGATACCACTTCTGCTTTGCATGAGACTTTTGATGAAACTGCTTCTGTGCTTGATAATACTGTGCCACTAGGTGAATTTCTTGATAAACAACTTGCTAGGGCTAGAGATAATGAAATTAATGAAACTGATGAAATTATTGAAGATTATGATTATGATTCTCCCCCTAGATATGAATTGCCTGTTGTTCCTGAAGGTTATGTTATGGATGAAGAAACTGCTAGAGACTTCTTTGCTTGTAATGATAGGGAAGATCTCAAGAAATTGTTAGCTAAGCTGAAAGAAAAATCCTTGAATGCTAGAATGAAATATGATCCCGCTTTTGCTACTTCACCTATCTTTGTTACTGATAAGGATTATGAATTCTCTGTCGATCCTGAGTTAATTACTTTGGTTGAATATGATCCTTTTCATGGTTATGAATCTGAAACTGTTGTGGCACATGTTACTAAATTAAATGATATAGCCACCCTATTTGCTCAGAAGGAAAAAATTTGTTATTACTATATCCTTAAATTATTTCCTTTCTCATTAAAGGGTGATGCTAAGACATGGTTTAATTCTCTTGCTCCTGGTTGTGTGCGTAGTCCCCAGGATATGATTTATTACTTCTCTGCAAAATATTTCCTCGCTCATAAGAAGCAAGCTGCTTTAAGGGAAATATATAATTTTGTGCAAATTGAAGAAGAGAGTCTCCCACAAGCCTGGGGGAGGTGTATCCAATTACTTAATGCTTTGCCTGATCATCCTCTCAAGAAAAATGACATACTTGATATGTTTTATAATGGACTAACCGATGCTTCCAGAGACCACCTGGATAGTTGTGCTGGTTGTGTTTTCAGGGAAAGAACTGTTTAGCAGGCTGAATTGCTATTGAATAATATACCGAGTAATGAAAATGATTGGACACTCCCTGAACCAACTCCGAAGCCAACTCTGTAGAAAAGGGGTATTCTATTTCTCAATCCTGAAAATATGTAAGAGGCAAAGAAATCAATGAAAGAATAAGGTATTAAAGCTGAAGGTGTTAAAAATTTACCACCTATTGAACAAATCCATGGCCTTGATAACCCGACACAAGTAGTAGAGGTAAACTCTCTCCGTAGATTTGATGAAGTTGATATTACTCATAATAAGTCTCCTAGTCAATGCTTGGATGAGTTTGATAATTTTATTATTAAACAAGAAAATTTCAATGCTTATGTTAGTAGACAATTGAAACGTAATGCTTACATGCTTGATCACTTGGGTGATTATATGAGTAGAACTATTAATGATCTTAAGCTTATTAGTAAACATGCTTCCATGGTTACAACTCAAGTAGAACAAGTACTTAAGGCCCAAGATGAATTTCTTAATGAGTTGAATAATAAGAATAATGGTAATGTTGTTAGGGTTATGACTAGAGGAGGTAAAATGACCCAGGAACCTTTGTATCCTGAGGGTCATCCTAAGAGAGTTGAGCAAGATTCTCAGAGAATTAGTACTGATGCACCTAGTCCTCGTAATAAAAAGAAAAAGGAAATGGATAGGACTTTGCTTGCTAGTAAACCTGCTATAGACAAACCTGAGAATCCCAATGATATTTCTATTTCTGATGCTGAGACACAATCTGGTGATGAACATGAACCTAGTGATATTGTTAATGATGATGTTCATGTTGATGCTCAACCTAGTAATGATAATGATGTAGAGATTCAACCTCCTGTTGTTCTTGATAACCCATAATCAAAGAATCAACATTATGATAAAAGAGAGTTTGTTGCTAGGAAACATGGTAAATAAAGAGACCCATGCCCTTTCCTCCTAAGCCATCCAGGAAAAAGGATGATGAGGATTTTGAGCGCTTTGCTGAAATGCTTAGACCTATCTTTTTGCGTATGCGTTTGACTGATATGCTTAAAATGCCTCCTTACGCCAAGTATATGAAAGATATTGTTACAAATAAGAGAAAGATACATGAAGCTGAAATTTCCACCGTGCTTGCTAATTATTCTTTTAAGGGTGGTATACCAAAGAAACTTGGAGATCCAGGAGTACCAACTATACCATGCTCCATTGAAAGAAACTATGTTAAAACTGCTTTATGTGATCTTGGAGCCGGTGTTAGTGTTATGCCTTTCTCTTTGTATCAAAGACTTGAATTGAATAAGTTGACACCTACTAAAATTTCTTTGCAAATGGCTGATAAATCAACTCCTATACCCATCAGTATTTGTGAGAATGTGCCTGTTGTGGTTGCAAATGTTACTATCTTAATGGACTTCGTTATTCTTGATATTCCCGAGGAAGATAGTATGTCAATCATTCTTGGTAGACCCTTTTTGAATATTGCAGGGGCTGTTATTGATTGCAACCAAGGCAATGTCACTTTTCATGTTAATGGTAATGAGCATACGGTACACTTTCCGAAGAAACAACCTCAAGTTCATAGTATCAATTCTATTGGAAAAAATTCAACTATTACTATTGGAGGTTTTGAATTCCCTCTTCCTACTGCCAAAAAGAAATATGATATTCTTATTGTGGGGACATGCATATCCCCGTTGAGGTAACCTAGTGTTATTCGGAAGTTCTCTGGTTTCATGTCACTCAAAAGAAGTTTGTTAATGAGACTTGATCAACCTCGTTAATGGATTCCTTTTGATGAGCATGAGATGGATGAATTTAGAAAGCACAACTCTCTGTACCTGTTGAGGATATAGACCTTAGAGTCACCCGCCAGGAGGGGCCGGGTTACTCATATGGTCGTTGCCAGAAGCCCGGAGCCAAGCTTGAAGACGATGGGCCAGAGATGGGCTTAAGACCCGGATATGGCTTAAGGCCCGTAGTTACAATCATTATTATGGTAGAAACTTGTAGTGTAAGGCAAGAATAGTTAAGAGTCCGAGCCGGACACTCTTATGAGCCGGCCGGGACTCTGAGAGCTGCTGGGCGTCAGCCTCCCTATATAAAGGGACGACCCAGCAGCGGTTTAGGGACAAGAACAATCTCAACGAAAGCCAGGCATAGCAGCTAAGCTCCCTGGTCATCGAAACCCTAATCAATACCACCGCAAACTGGACGTAGGCTTTTACCTTCACCGTAAGGGGCCGAACAGTATAAACCCTCGTATTCCTTGTCCCGCTTAACCCCTTCAAGCTTCCTAGTAGCGATGGCTCCACGACTAAGTCCTAGCTCAAGGACATCTGCCGTGACAATTCCACGACAGTTGGCGCCCACCGTGGGGCCAGCGCATGGTGGATTTGAGTTCTTGAAGGGCAGCTTCGACGGGCTCAAGGGATACGCTGTGGGCCGGATGACCAAGAGTCGTCGCGGCAAGCTTTACATCGACGATGCAGACTGGGGCCCCGACGGCGGCTCAATTGAGTACGGGTACCGGGTCCCCTTCGGCGGAATTCATGTTTTCATCAGCAAGATTGGTGAGCCGGGCCCTGAGCCGGATCTCTGCACCGATCTCATCGAGGTGGCTCAGCGCGCACGACCCGCCCGGGCCCGGCCTACCTTAAGGCATGCTTTTGTGGGGTGTATCCACGGAGGACTCTCTGATCGATCTGGATCTGGTGATGAGACGGCCGCCGGCTCTGATGGCGAGTCGGCCACCGGTGAGTCAAACTCGTTGTATCAACTTCAAGATGGCAGGCTCATGGGTTGTTCCGATGGTGATAGTATTCCGGACCTATTTGAGCCACCAAGCCGGGTGGGAATCTTTATGGCCGGTGCACAGCCTGTTCAGAACCCCGCGACTGGAGTAGGAAACCCGGTGCCTTCTCCGGCTCAGGTACTGATGGATCTCACGGACAAGATGACGGCCTTGTTAACCGTCACGGTTGACCCGGCGGATCAAGCTCAGCATGATGCGGAAGTGGCACAGTTAAAATTGGATCTAGTAAAAGCTAAGGAGGACCTCGCAGCGGAAGGGATCAGGATGGCTGCGGGGAGGGCGGCTCTCGATACCCAAACTCAGTTGATCCAGGCGCAGTCCTTCCAACTCACGATGGATCAGAACGCGTCCAATGAGGTCATGAGAAGGAGGTATCAAAAGACCCAATCTCGGCTCCCGCCGGTTTACGTTCCACGCAACCTCTTCAGCACGCCAGGTGCAGGGTCTAGTAACCCGCCAGGGGTCATAGCGCCCGGGTCTGGGCCCCCTATTCAACCACGGGTGATGGGGCCTCCCCAGGTGCCCCCTGCCCCACCTCAGTATGTGCCAATACCCCCGGGTCATTATAATAACCCGCTGGAGAACATGGTTGCTGCAGCAGCACGGCTGGCGGCTCTCCCAGTTGACGGCGACTCTCCGACGGCTATTGAAACCCGGCGGGTCAGGGAACTCCTTCAGACAACACTGGCGCAGCAAGAGGCGTACTCCTACAGCCGGGATAGGATCCACTCGACCCCTCGTCCGGGCCGGAGCCCGAGTTACAGCAGACACATGGCCCGCCCCCTGGCCATGGCTCGGCTTATAATGGAGCCTGTCACGCAGCGGACCAAGACAGAGCGCGGCAAGAGGCGGAGCAGGTGCCTCAATTGACGGCTTACCAGACCCCCCCGGCTTATCCGACGACTTCCGTCGACGTGGGTATCCCTACCAGGATGGGAGGTGTCCCCTGTCTAGTGCCAGCTATCCGCAATGAACGTTTACCCAAGGACTTCAAAGGCCCTAGGAAGGTGCCCAACTACACGGCTGACTTACAACCCGCAGCCTGGATCGAGAGTTATGAGATGGCCATGGAGCTACTGGAGGTCAGTGAGGCGGCAATGGCCAAGTACTTTACCATGATGTTGGATGGGACTGCCCGCACTTGGTTAAAAGGGCTACCACCAAATTCCATCAGGTCTTGGGCTGAGCTGAAAGCCCGGTTCATCCAAAACTTCAAAGATACCTGTAGGCAGTCTATGTCAATTGTGGATTTGACTAACTGTAAGCAGCAGGAGGGTGAGTCTACGACACATTGGGTTCGCCGGGTCAAAGAGATCATACACTCGTCAGACAAGATGGATGCCGGCTCAACGGTTTTAATGCTGGAGCAGAATTTTCATTTTGTGCCCCTGAAGATGAAACTCGGGCGGCTTAAGCGCGACTGCAGTGACATGGGTACACTAATGGCGGCTCTTGTCAAGTACGCCGATTCTGATGGTACCAAGGATCCCCCTTCAGATGATCAAAGGACAGGGAAGGGAAAGAAGAACGGCAATGGCAAGGGTCCTCAGCATAACCCGGGGGACCAAGGAGGAGGCAAGCGCAAGGCAGATGGCAGCCTAGAGTTTGTAGCCAACGCCAGCGCACAAGGCAATAACCAGCGACGCAAGGGGAGGCCCCTCCCCGAGGCGGCGGGTCAGGACCGACACTGGAGCAGCTGTTGAACGAGCCTTGTCCAAGGCATGGCTCTAGAGAGAAGCCAGCGACTCATCTATGGAAGGATTGTGCAATCATGAAGGCCTTTAAGAACTACAATGGCCCGGGCGGCGGCTCAGGCGCCGGTGGTTTTCATGGCCCGGGCGGCGGCTCAAATTCTAATCCTCAGAATGGTCAAGGGGGCTTTAATCAGCAGTCTGGCCAGGGTCATCAGCAGCAGCAGGGAGGTTAGCAGACCAATCCAAAGCATCTTAGCGGTGGACAGTATCATGTGTTTACCACCAGTCTGTGTAAACGAGATCAGAAGCTTCATAAGAGGGTAGTAAATGCCGTTGAGCCAGCGGTTCCACGCTACTTGCGGTGGTCTGAACAGCCTATAGTATGGAGTAGGGAGGATCACCCTCCCCGGGTGGATAATCCGGGTCACTTGGCCTTAGTAGTGGCTCCTCAGGTGGGAGGATATAAGTTCACTAAGGTGCTCATGGATGGAGGCAGCAGCATCAACATCCTCTATTATGAGACTTTCCCTCGTATGGGGTTGATTGATAAAAACCTCAGCCAATCCAACACTATTTTCCACGGTGTAGTACCTGGTAAGTCGGCTTATCCAGTCGGCAGGATTGAATTGGAAGTGGCCTTTGGAGATGAGAACAACTACAGGGTGGAAAAATTGACCTTTGAGGTGGTCAAAATAAGAAGCCCGTACCATGCTATATTTGGACGGCCGGCTTACGCCAAGTTCATGGCACGGCCGTGTTATGTGTACTTACAGCTCAAGATGCCAGGTCACAATGGAACCATTACGGTTCACAGCAGCCGGAAGGTGGCCTTGGAATGTGAGGAAGGCGATGCAGCTTATGCAGAATCTGTTTGTGCAACGGAGGAGTTGAAGTTTTACAAAGACAATGTTGACCCAACAGATATGACCTCTCTGAAAAAGCCGACTACGGAAAATGAGCCGGCGATGAAATTTAAGTCGGCTGATGAAACTAAGCTCGTTGATTTTGTCCGAGGAGATTCATCTCAGCAGTTTAGCATCAGTGCAAATCTGGATCCGAAATAGGAAGGCGCGCTCATCGAGTTCATCCGTGAGAATAGGGACATCTTCGCATGGAAACCTTCTGACATGCCAGGTGTACCTAGGGAACTCGCTGAGCACACTCTCAATGTTGATCCGAAATTTAAGCCGGTCAGATAGTTCCTTCGGCGGTTTAATGAAGAGAGGCGGAAAGCCATTGGTGAAGAGGTGGCCCGGCTCTTGGCGGCCGGGTTTATTGTTGAAGTCTTTCACCCAGAGTGGTTAGCTAACCCGGTGCTCGTACTCAAGAAGAACGGCACTTGGAGGATGTGTGTGGACTACACGGACTTGAACAAAGCGTGTCCGGCTGATCCTTTCGCCCTTCCCCGTATTGATCAAATTATTGATGCTACGGCCGGTTGTGCGCGTTTAAGTTTCCTGGACGCTTATTCCGGATATCATCAGATTAAAATGGCAGTTAAGGACCAGGAGAAGACAACGTTCATCACTCCCTTTGGAGCCTTCTGCTATGTGTCCATGCCCTTTGGACTCAAGTGTGCACAGGCGACTTATCAGCGTTGCGTGCAGAACTGTCTTCATAAACAGATTGGGCGCAATGTTCACGCCTATGTGGACGATATTGTGGTTAAGTCCATAAAGGAGGAAACCCTGATAGATGATTTGAGAGAAACCTTTGATAATCTTCGGGTCTACAAGATGATGCTTAACCCGGCCAAGTGTGTCTTTGGTGTTCCTGCAGGCAAACTCTTTGGTTTTTTGGTTTCTGACAGAGGCATTGAGAGAAGATCAAGGCCATCACCTCCCTGGCTAAGCCGGCGTGTATAAATGACGTTCAGCGCTTGGCGGGTCGCATCGCTGCATTAAGCCGGTTTATAAGCCGTCTGGGTGAGAAGGCCATGCCATTATATCAGTTGATGAAAAAGACTGATAACTTTGTCTGGAATGATGCAGCTAATACTGCCTTCGAGGATTTGAAGAAGCAGCTGGCAGAGCCTCCAGTCCTTGCTGCTCCGGTTGATAAGGAACCCTTATTATTATATGTAGCGGCGAACACACGAGCCGTCAGTGTGGCTATTGTGGTGGAGCGCAAGGAGGAGGGTAAGGAGCATCCGGTTCAGCGGCCGGTTTATTATGTCAGCGAAGTGCTCATTGAGTCCAAGCAGCGGTACCCGCATTGGCAGAAGCTTGTGTATGGTGTGTTCATGGCGAGCCGGAAACTTAAGCATTATTTTCAGGGTCATCCCATCACTATCGTCAGTTCTGCCCCTCTTGGTGATATCATTCAAAACAGAGAGGCCACAAGGAGAATTGCTAAGTGGGCTATAGAACTTGGACCTCATGGTCTCAAATACGTGCCACGCACTGCTGTTAAATCTCAGGCCTTGGTGGATTTCATCAATGATTGGACAGAGTCACAGGTGCCCGAGCAGAAGCCGGATACCACATATTGGACTATTTACTTTGATGGGTCCAGGCAGTTGGAGGGCTCGGGGGCTGGAGTCGTGTTGGCTTCCCCTAAAGGTGACAAGTTCCATTATGTGCTACAGTTGCTGTTTCCTTGCACTAACAACACTGCTGAGTACGAGGCCTTGCTCCATGGTCTTCGGATGGCTAAAGAGATGAGCTTAAGCCGGGTAAGGTGCTTCGGCGACTCAGACTTGGTGGCTCAACAAGTATCAGGAAAGTAGGATTCCAAGGACCCTCTCATGGCGGCTTATCACCGCGAGGTTGATGCCATTGCTGGGCACTTTCAGGGTTACCAAGTGGAACACATCGATCGCAGGAAGAACGAGGCGGCGGATGCTTTAAGCCGGCTGGGCTCTCAGCGAAAGCCGGTGCCGCCTAACACTTTCCTGGACGTCCTGAATAGCCCTTCTGTTAAGTTGCCTACAGAGGAAGGCTTGGCTGTCCCTGACCCGGAGGCACGACTGGTGGCGGCTCTCCATATCATACCAGACTGGACAATGCCGTATCTGGCTTACATGACCCGGGGCGAGTTGCCTGAGGATGAAACTTTTGCCAGGCAAATAACCCGGCGGGCTAAGTCAATGATTGTTATCAATGGGGAATTGCATCACCGCAGTGTGACGGGAGCGTTTCAGCGTTGTGTTTCCCCTGAGGAAGGTCAAGAAATCTTGCGTGAGATCCATGAAGGGGATTGTGGCCATCACGCCGGCTCAAAGTCTCTTGTGGCCAAGGCTTTTCGTCATAGTTTCTATTGGTTGACGGCTCATGCTGATGCAGAGGACTTGGTCAGTAAGTGTGATGGTTGCCAAAGGTTCTCGCGACGGGCTCACATATCGGCTCAAGAGCTGAGGATGATCCCAATTACTTGGCCCTTTGCGGTCTGGGGGCTTGATATGGTTGGGCCTTTCAAAAGGTCCAAGGATAAGAAGACCCACCTTTTGGTGGCAGTTGACAAGTTTACCAAGTGGGTTGAAGCGGAGCCCGTTAGCAAGTGTGATGCAGCCACGGCGGTTCAGTTTATGAAAAAGGTGATCTTTCGCTTTGGTTTTCCGCACAGTATTATCACTGACAATGGCACCAATCTTTCCAAAGGCGCCATGGAAGAATTTTGTCAACGAGAGCATATCTGACTTGATGTTTCCTCAGTAGCTCATCCTCAATCCAATGGTCAAGCCGAGAGAGCTAATCAGGAGATTCTGAAGGGCATCAAGCCCCGGCTTTTGGTCCCTTTGCAACGGACGCCGGGTTGTTGGGTGGAGGAGTTGCCCTCCGTGTTATGGAGCATCAACACTACTCCTAACAGGTCTACAGGTTTTACACCTTTCTTCATGGTTTACGGGGCAGAAGCAGTCCTCCCCAGTGACATCCGTCATGACTCACCACGAGTGGCGGCTTATGTTGAGGCGGATAATGAGCAGGCGCGCCAAGATGCTCTTGACTTGCTGGACGAACAGCGTGATGTGGCAGCAGCCCGTTCAGCGATTTACCAACAAGACCTGCGCCGTTATCATAGCCGCCGGGTTAAATCCCGGGTCTTTCAGGAAGGGGATCTCGTGCTCCGGCTTATCCAAGATCAAACTGATACGCACAAACTATCCCCGCCTTGGGAAGGGCCCTTTGTGGTCGGCAAGAACTTGCACAACGGGTCATATTACCTCATTGACGTCCGGGAGCACAAAGATTCACGTAAGTCGGAGGAAGAGACCCGTCGGCCGTGGAACATAGCTCAGCTTCGGCCTTACTACACTTGAGCCACCGGCTCTCATAATGTACATATTTCTCTCAGACATTTATATATATTATGATAAAGCAATAAAGCAGGACCTCTGTCCTTTTTTATCCTCCAAATGTGCATGTGTTTTCTTTGCAAGATCAACATGGTAACCTGAAGGAGGATCCGGCTTATGATCGTATCCGAATCTAGCCGCAGGTAATAAGGTCACTTGGGGGCTTCCTGTTCAAACATGGGTCGTATTCGAACCAAAGCGAACATAGCTGTCGATACCCATCTGATTGGCAAAGTGCCGAGCTCATTGGGAGGTTTTCTCTGATCATATTTGAATCATAGTTTAACCCCTTTGAGAACCGACGTGGATCGTATTCGAATCAGCGTCGTTGAACAATTCTTAAAATCACTTGGGGGCTTCCTGTTCAAACATGGGTCGTATTCGAACCAAAGAGAACATAGCTGTCGGTACCCTCTTGATTGGCATCGCCACACCCACTGGGGGCTATATGATTGTATCCGAATCTTAGCTTAACCCCTTTGGGCCGGGTCTCTGGTCGAATTCGAACCGGAAGCCCCCAAGTTCTTCTGCTTTATCACAAGATTTCTCTGATTATGTCAAAGTGTGTACAGCCGGGTCTCGCTTGGCCGGTTTAAATTTTGATTTCTAGTGTTGGTTCAGCACAATAGGTGTCATTAAAACAGATACACCGGAGTTAAGGTACCAACCTTATTACCCGGGTTATCTAAACCGGAAATGCGCTGGCAGGCCGCTAAGTGTGTTATCACGGCTATATTAAAGACATGATTAAGGGTCAATCTTTTTGATTCATATCCGGGTTATATATCTAAAACCGATGATTCTTAGCGCGGTAAGCCGCCCAGAGACTTGTGATTTGTCCTTGTATGCAGGATAGTTCAAGGCAATTATTTGAGACTAAGGAGAATGAATGACCCGGAGAAATATCAAGAGACAACTTCAATAGACTTCAGCATTCAATATGTGCACGATGGCACGGCAAAGATAAACTGTTGCACCTACTCTATTACAAGGCTCATCGAGTCCAAAAGGGTGGAGCATTGTTTGCTAAACCGGCTGCAGACGTTAAGACGATTGCTGGGTGGAAGTCTCCGGCTCATCTCTTCCTTCTCCTCCGGCTGTCCCCAAGGTCTGGAAGGTCGACGACTTCCAGTCGATGCCGCTCAGCGCTTCGAATTGGGCTTCCTCGTCAATTAACCCGGCCGGGTCAATCTCCGGGGCAAAGGTGTGCTGACGAGCCGGTGGAATTAAACTCAGAGCTTCATACCGAGGGGTTGGAATCCTCTGATTTTCCGCATTATAACCCGGCTGGTACTTGGTCAGATCCGTGTCATTTCCAATAAGAGTTGCCACCGGGCGCACGATCTTCACGCAGGCGGCGAAGTCTTTTTGGTCGAAAGCCGTGCCATCCTCCTTCAGACTTGGATAGCCGAGGGCGACGTCTGCCGGGTCCAGCTCCGGCAGGAAAGCCTTGGCCCGGCTCAGCGCGGCGATCGCTCCGGATCTCGCAGAGGCCCGTCGCAGCTCTTGGATACGTTGCGGGAGGACGGCGAGCCGACGAAGAACCTCCGCCAAGTGAGTCGGCACCTCGTTGGATAAGGCTACCACAGCTAAGGCACGTTGTGACCCGGTGTAGAGTTGCTCCACCAGGGTGTACACGGCCTTTAGCTTGGTTACCACACTCTGGTTGAGGTTGGCACTTCTGGAACCTGTTTCATAGAGCAGGACAAGCCGCCGACCAGGGTGAGTTATGAGGCATTAATATTTTAAACTGAACAAAAGCCGGTGGATGACTTACCAAAGATTGCAGCAACCATTTGAGACACTTGGCGCTTTAAGCCGGAGAGTTCGGCCGTCTTATCTGATAAGGTCCTCTCCGCATCAGCCCGGTTCACCAATGCGGCCTTTTCTTCGGCCCACGCTTTTCGTTCAGCGTCAAACTCTGTCTTCAGCTTCTCTTGTGAGGCGATGCTGGACACGAACTTGGCATTTGCCTTCCGGGTCTCCATCTCTTGCATCTTCAGCCGGTTCTTGAGGTCAGCGAGGTCAGCCTCAAGTTTCTTGCCAGCAGCCTGTATAAATGTCCGGGTTATGACATGCACAGTTGCTATACAAATTTAAAGTCCCAAGTGTTTTCCAAGCAAAGACACTTGGCACTTGGGGGCTAATGCATGTTCAACGTTTCTATTTACCAATTTCCGGTTCATGGAAGTAAGCCGGAAGATAAGTCCCAAGTGTTTTCTAAAGAAAAGGCACCTGGCACTTGGGGGCTAATGTGTATCGAAGTCTCTTATCTACAAATTACCGGTTTAGTTGGCTAAGCCAGAACTTCAGTCTACAACATATTCAATCATAAGTTGTTGACTTAAGGGCTAGCATGGTAAAAGTAACTAGGCAGTAAGTAAGAGGACAGAGGATAATACCTCAGATTTCTGTTGGATCTGGGTCACCATGGCAACCTCTGCGTCCTGGCTCTTGTGCACTTGGTTGATGTAGCCGGAGACAAGCTCTCCGATGCTCAGGTTGGCATAGTCAGTTAGATCCAGACTGACCCGGTGGGGCTGCAGTACTTCCCCCTTGGCAGAGCACTTGGCCAGTGCCGTAGGCCTCCCCGGCTCAACAAATTCCGTCCGGGTGATTTCCACGTCCGGGTCATTTGTTGGCTGAGCCGAGCCGGAGGCCTCCGGGTCAGCAGAAGCTTCTACGGGTGCCTTGTCGATTGGAGCGGTGGCTTCGGGGGCGGAGGCAGCTGGCGGTTCTTGAACCGTCACCTCGGTTCAGGCAAATCCGGCTCTCCGGCCGACTTGGTTTTCTTCGCCCTCTTGGTGAGCTTTGCCTGGGCACTGAAAGAACAGCAAAGGTTAGTACAAAAAGTATGAGCAAAGATCAGAACAACATGAGATGGTTGTCATTACCCGGGCACGGTCTTGAAAGTTGGCAGATTCGACTGCATAGAATCGCCGGAAGAAGGGGAAGTCTCCTGATAATTTGAATCAGAGGAATTAAGCGGTTGGCGTATAACACCCGCAAAAGGATGAAAAGGGTACAATTTTGTGGTCACCTCGGTCCGGCGTTTCCTTGATGCATCAGGTAACCTGGAGGAGAGGTCAGGGTCCTTGTTGGTCCGGGTATGCCGCCGGCTTTCATGAACCTGTCGCTTCAAAATAAATTGAGGATCTTGGTAAGCTAAAGGATGGGAAAAGCTTACTTTCCGGGTTACTCTTCGGGTTTTCAGCCGTGGCAAGGGCTCCGAGTCGGAGGAAAGTATTGTTACCTCTTCAACCACCGGGTTACTGGCTCCGGTGTCCTCCTGTTGATAAACAGCATTGATAAGGCGGACAAAACTAAAGCAACAAGTATAACAAGAGCTTACAGGTTAGGAATTACCTCAGACTCGGAGCTGTCACTCAGCTGCAACAGCTCCGAAGCAGTGGGCCTACTTCCCTTCTTACGGGGAGCGGCCTTTTTGGCGGCTTTCTTCGCCTTTCTGGCCTTTTTGGCGGCGTCATGGTCATACTTGACCCGCCAGAACTTGTCATCAGCCTGAAAAATACAATGATGAATTCTTAAAACGGTTCAGATGAAAGTTATATGCAGAAGAAGATAAAATGTTAAAGTCAGCGGCTTACCGCTGGGGCTGGGTTGGTCTTGCAGAAGGGGGCTAACCCGGTCCTCCCGCAGTCTGCCAGGCTCTCGTTCAGAAGAGCCTTGGTCATATCTTCCGCAACGTCTTCAGGAAGGTCGTTGCGGCTGTGTCTCTGAGGGTCATCCTTTCGGCCCGTGTACTCGCACATTAAGCCGGGGCTGCGGCTCAATGGGATCACCCGCCACGATATCCAGACCCGGACCAGATCGATTCCATTCAGACCATTGCCCAGGAGAGCCTTGATCTTGTTGATGGTGGGAAGCAGAGGTTGGCGCTCCGCTTGAGTCAGCTTGTCTGACAGTGGGTGAGTCGGCTCCAGACGCGAGGGGCGAAAGCCGGGCAACGGACTCTCGTCAGCCGGTGACGTGTCTTGGCAGTAAAACCATGTCAGATTCCAGTCCTTGGGGTGGCTGGGCGGCTCTGCGTAAGGGAAGAGGCAGTCCCTACGCCGCTGGATGGAGATGCCACCTAACTCCAGACTTGGCCCATTGGCGCACTCATTCTGACGGTTCAAGTAAAAAAGCTCTCTGAAGAGCAGCAGATTAGGTTCTTCTCCAAGGTAAACCTTGCAGAGTACTTGGAAGTTGCAGATCCTGAGGCCGCAAGTCGAAGAAGTGTAGAACGTCTCTAAAAAACTTTGAGCCGGGCGGTGCGAAGCCCCGGCTCATGTGATCCGCAAAAATTACTACCTCCCCGTCCTTTGGCTGTGGTCTCTCTTCTGACGGGTCGGGGGCACGGTAGGACATGACGTCCTTCTTGGGCAGATATCCAGACTTAACAAAATCTGCTAGTGTCTCACTGGTGACATTGGACCTCATCCAGTTGCAAGTGATGGAGGCGTTGGGAGCTTTGGGGGGCATGGTGAAAGTCGGCAGTCTATGACAAAAAGGAAAACGTCCGGATTAATTATAAGCCGGAGGAAATCTACAGTTCAAAGTCAAGGTGGCGGCTTGTGAAGGGGACTAATGGTATATACCTAAGTACAGCGGGTTATTTAAGCCGCAGGGGTATTAAGAGTAATTTGATTGTCTACGGCCTTATCACAGCTAAGCCGGAGGATTCTACGGAGCATGGTTTTCTTTAAGCCGGAAGGTTCTATGGCGCGTGGTTTCTTTAAACCGGAAACATAAACCACCGTGATTCAATAATTGCAGTTTTTTACTAAGTGTGGTAAAACAGGTTTCACACATTGCAGTAACTACTTTGGATCAAAATGGTCGGGCAAAAGAAAAATTTCTAGACCTAGAAACAGAAGCAAGGGAGTTCTTGGGCTCGGACAAGGCTCTATGCAGTAAAAAGAGGGCTACTTGCATGTAAAATGGGTGCTAAAGAGTCACCACAATAGTTCTGTGCAGGTCTAAGATTAAAAGGAGGTAGTAAAAATCAAATCTACTGAGGCCCGCGATGAACTACGAGGAACACGGATGAACTACTCGAACCCTACTGCAGATCTGTTCTATAGGGCAGAAGAAACTTACAGGGGCTGGTGAGTCGCGGAGGTCATCGCGTTTCTCTGGTCAAATCAGGGTGATGCAGCGGCCTGAGTTGGTGACGATGAGAAGACCCGCGGCGGCGGCAGCAGCAGAGATTGAGCAGGGGGGCAGTGGCGCGAGGAAGAAGACGAAGAAGAGAGAAGTGGCTGAAAGCCCGTCGGGCCGGCCTATTTATAAGGGAGAGCTCAGAAGTGGGCGCGAGAATCAAGGAGACCACGGCATGGTTATCTCCTCACGGGACGCCTCGATTTTCAGGATGACAGTAAATGTAAAGACCCGTTGCGGATCTGGCGGAGTAAAAAACGGGCTTAATGGAAGATGACGTCACGGCGGATTATCCGGAGTTCAGAGGATGACGTCACACCGGGTTATGGTCTTCACACAATTGTAAGCCGGCGATTTTTTGTCGAAGAGATTGAAGATTGACATGAGCCGGCTCAAATCAATCTGGGGCCTAATGTTGAGGATATAGACCTTAGAGTCACCCGCCAGGAGGGGCCGGGTTACTCATATGGTCGTTGCCAGAAGCCCGGAGCCAAGCTTGAAGACGATGGGCCAGAGATGGGCTTAAGACCCGGATATGGCTTAAGGCCCGTAGTTACAATCATTATTGTGGTAGAAACTTGTAGTGTAAGGCAAGAATAGTTAAGAGTCCGAGCCGGACACTCTTATGAGCTGGCCGGGACTCTAAGAGCTGCTGGGCGTCAGCCTCCCTATATAAAGGGACGACCCGGCAGCGGTTTAGGGACAAGAACAATCTCAACGAAAGCCAGGCATAGCAGCTAAGCTCCCTGGTCATCGAAACACTAATCAATACCACCGCAAACTGGACGTAGGATTTTACCTTCACCGTAAGGGGCCGAACCAGTATAAACCCTCGTATTCCTTGTCCCGCTTAACCCCTTCAAGCTTCCTAGTAGCGATGGCTCCACGACTAAGTCCTAGCTCGAGGACATCTGCCGTGACAATTCCACGACAGTACCCATCTTCTACTTTCTGTTATTTAATTTAAATAAAGCAAAAATAGTATTTTTTTTCTGTTTTCTGAATTATCCATGCAATAAAAAATGTCCCAAAAATAAAAGTTCTCCAAATGCCCTGAAAATTTAGTATGATTTTTATACAATATTTTAGAATTTCTGGTGCAAAGAACACACCAGGGGGCCTCACCAGCTGGCCACAAGGGTGGAGGGCGCACCCACCCCCCGGGACGTGCCCCCTGACCTTGTGGGCCCCACGTGGCCCCCTCCACTTATTCCAGCACCCATCCACTCCTTCTTCCTCCAGAAAAAATCACTCCATAGCTCAAACTCGTGTTCTTGCTCATCTTGCTGCCATTTTCGATCTCCTTTCTCAAAGGGGATTGTTCTTCGGTATGTGACTCCTCCAATGGTCCAATTAGTTTTTGTTCTACTGCTTTATGCATTGCAATTTTTTGCTGCTGTGGTGACCTTGTTCTTGAGCTTGCATGTCAAATTTATATGGTTCAAAGTAGCTTTGATGCATGGTTTAGCCTCTAGGCACTTGTAGGAGTATTTGTTATCAATTTTGTTGAGTTTGGTTCACTTTTATTTTGAGTTAGTAGAAATTTCAGAAATTTTTCAGAGAAAGAAAAATGTCTAGGAGAATGTACCAAGGAGGTTCTTCAAGAAAGCAAGCACCAAGGCGTGCGATATGAGAACTAGACCCTGAAACACCAAGGGAAGCTCAAGTGAAGCCGTGTGAATGGCCGTCAGATGAATTTATCGATCGTGCAGGTTTCAAGGATGAATTCTATGCGTACATACAAAATGCCGGCCTCGAGGATTTCTTATCGGGCAAGTGCTTACAGTATTATTATCTCACCGATTCCTTCGTGCGGAAGTTTGAGTTTTCATCCAAACATAATACTCATACTGTTCGGTTTGATCTTTATGATGAATCTTATACCATAGACCTAGATGACTTTTGTGAGGCTTGTAAAATACCTTATGAGGGCAACGTCGAGGAGCCATGTCCTAGTGATGTGGGAAGCCTTATTTCTGAAATTACTGTAGCGGAAACCAGAGGAGTGTCGGGAGCGAGAGTTGCTAGTATACATCTTCATGTTTTATGCTACTACTCATTATTTGCTGGGAGATGTTTAATTGGTCATGGAGAGAGTGGAGGCCTTAGTGCCCCTAACCTCGCTATTTTGCGCCATGCTTTACGTAGAGATAGAACCTACAGTTTGGGCGCTATGGTTGGTAGACGTTTGAGTATGAACCGTAGAAAGGGCCCTATTTTCGGAGGTATCTTTGCTTCCCGCCTTGCCAAACACTTTGAGATATCCATTAGGCACTATGAAAAAGAAGAGAAATTGCTACCCACTATATATTTATATTATGAAAGCATGGTAGCACATAAGTTTATTCGACATGATGAGGAAAAGAGACTTATTTATAATCTGGTATTTAATAAGAATACTTTTCAGATTATTACCTTGCCTACACCTGTTTTGTTTGATATTCATTCAGGCAGGTACATTGTCTTGCCCGCGGACATTTATGCATACTGGGAGGGGACACGATCTCCACCTCCTGATCCAGAGCCATCACCTAATCCATATCAGGAGCCTATTTCTCAGTGGATCCGCAGGAGCTTGCTAACCAATGGAACCCCCACGATCCTCCTCAGTACACCGGAGAGAACTACTTTGATCCATGGGCTTATACAAACTTAGGCCAAAAGCCTAAGCTTGGGAGAGTACGTATTTCTCACTAACATTACATTCATGTTCACCCACTCATTTCAGTTGTCGTTGTTCATACTCTTTCATTGTATTATTCATGTTAGTTTATTCCTTTTTCCGCTTTCTTCTTATGTGTTTGAAAAACCTTAAGAAAAACCAATAAAATATTATTAGTTGTAGTTTACCTTCCATGCATGCTTAGTTGTAGAATTAAAAGAAAACCCAAAAAGATTTCATGAAACTAAGCATTCATGTGCATAATTCAAATTTGAACTACACGCACATGCTCTAATGCATATAAATTAGTTGAAAATTTAAATCTGTGTCCTTGGTTGCCTGCTTAGGTCCCATGCAAGAAATGGGAATGAATGTCAACCACCCTGCCGCCGTCACTCGGTCGCAAACATTGAGATACCTAGTTTTTAAATTCTAGTAAATCCAAAACTCATCTGAAATTCTTGAAACTTGGCATGCTATCACGGAGCGGCATCAACATGACGTGGTAAATTTTTTGTCCCATTTGGGGCAGGTTTGGGTATATGCTTCTCACAAACCAGAGCTTCTCACAACAAGCATGGTGGTTTCGGTAGGGAACGCCCCACCTTTGGGGACGAAACGATATCCATTGCATCTTATTGCTTCCAAAAATTTTCTCGTTTCAACATAGAACAACATGAGTGTTGTGTCAATTTTTGTGATTTCTCAGGGTTCGTTTGGAAATTTTTATGCATTAACTAAGTTTTCAATGAATTTATGTGCATAATTCAAATTTGAACTACATGCACATGCTCCGGTGCATATAAATATGTTGAAAAATCAAAATTGTGTCCTTGGGTGCATGCTTAGGTCCCATGCAAGAAATAGGAATGAATTTCAAACACCAGGGCACTGTTGATTACCGGAAAACATTGAGATGCCTGGTTTTTAAATTATAGTAAATCCAAAACTCGTCTGAAATTCATGAAACTTGGCATGCTATCATGGAGCGGCATCAACATGCTGTGGTAATTTTTTTTATCCCATTTGGGTATATGCTTCTCACAAACCAGAGCTTCTCACAACAAGCATGATGGTTTCGGTAGGGAACGTCCCACCTTTGAGGACGAAACGATATCCATTGCCTCTTATTGCTTTCAAATTTTTTCTCGTGTTAACATAGAACAACAGGAGTGTTGTGTCAATCTTTGTGATTTTTTGGGGTTCGTTTGGACATTTTTATGCATTAACTGAGTTTTCAATGCATTTATGTGTAGGATTCAAATTTGAAATACATTCACATGCGCCAGTGCATATAAATTGGTTGAAAAATCAAATTTGGGTCCTTGGGTGCATGCTTAGGTCCCATGCAAGAAATGGGAATGAATTTCAAACACCAGGACACCATTGATTGCCGCCAAAACATTGAGATACTTTATTTCTAAATTCTAGTAAATCCAAAACTCGTTGGAAATTCATGAAACTTGGCATTCTATCATGGAGCGGTATTAGCATACCGTGGTAAATGTTTTGTCCCATTTGGGGCAGGTTTCGGTATATGCTTCTCACAAACCAGAGCTTCTCACAACAATCATGATGGTTTCGGTAGGGAATGTCCCACCTTTGGGGACAAAACGATATCCATTGCCTATTATTGCTTCCAAAAAATTTCTCGCGTCAACATAGAACAACAGGAGTATTGTGTCAATTTTTGTGATTTTTCGGGGTTCGTTTGGACATTTTTATGCATGAACTGAGTTTTCAATGCATTTATGTGCATAATTCAAATTTGAACTACATGCACATGCTCCAGTGCATATAAATTGGTTGAAAAATCAAATATGTGTCCTTGGGTGCATGCTTAGGTCCCACTCAAGAAATGGGAATGAATTTCAAACACCAGGGCACCGTTGATTGCGGCAAAACATTGAGATGCCTGGTTTTTAAATTCTAGTAAATCCAAAACTCGTCTGAAATTCATGAAACTTGGCATGCTATCATGGAGCGGCATCAACATGTCGTGGTAATTTTTTTGTCCCATTTGGGGCAGGTTTGGGCATATGCTTCTCACAAACCAGAGCTTCTCACAACAAGCATGATGGTTTCGGTAGGGAACGTCCCACCTTTGGGGACGAAACTATATCCATTGCCTCTTATTGCTTTCAAATTTTTTCTCGTGTCAGCATACAACAACATGAGTGTTGTGTCAATTTTTGTGATTTTTCGGTGTTCGTTTGGACATTTTGGTGCATTAACTGAGTTTTAATGCATTTACGTGCATAATTCAAATTTGAACAACATGCACATTCTCCAGTGCATATAAATTGGTTGAAAATCAAATCCCTGTCCTTGGGTGCATGCTTAGGTCACATGCAAGAAATGGGAATGAATTTCAAACACCAGCGCACCGTTGATTGCCGGCAGAACGTTGAGTACTTTATTTTAAAATTCTAGTAAATCCAAAAGTCATCAGAAATTCATGAAACTTGGCATTCTGTCATGGAATGGCACCCGACATGCTATGGTATATTTCGTGTCCATTTGACAGAAGGCGCACTCGAATAATGACAGCCAACAAAGGCATTTTGAAAAAACAGCTCCCACTTTAATCTCAAATTTTTGTATAATTCAAACCGTGTGTGTTCTGTTAACCATTCATGTGACGCCACGTGTCTTGGTTTTAATGGCTGTAGGAGGTGATGTGCGGACAGCTGCTTTACCTTGACTGAATGGGAGGCGTGCGAGCGCCGTCCGGTGCGCAGGCTGACCGAGAGGCGTGCAAGCTGTCCTCGAATGCGCAAGCTCACCGGGAAGCATGCGAGCTGTACGCTGCGCAGGCTCACTGGGAAGCGAGCCCTTTGACTTCCATGGCCGCCCACCTTGCTCGCATCCTCTCCATTAATGGCGCCCAAGCCGCAGTTTAATTTGGTTTTCAAATATAAAACACTCGTCGCAAACGTTTCAGTTAGAACACCCGTATGCAAACCGACAGCTTCCCCTGGAAGCCAAGAGAAAATGTGCCGAGCAGGATTTCTGCAGCTCTTGATCGCAAACGTTTTAGATAGAACACTCGTATGCAAAGTGAGAGCAGCGTAGGATTTGTGCATCCCTTCAACGCAAACGGTTGTTTTGGATGACCCGTGTGCAACCACGTACAAACAATTTGGTAAGATTTGTCAATCCTTGTAACACTGCGATTTGTCAAAATATGAAGCTAAAAATCACTAGCAATATCTAATTTTTGCAACTAAAATTCAGTAATTAAGCATAGATTTCATTCATAGATTAAGCAACCGTTTTTAATTTATACAAACAGTTCAACTCGACAGCTGAACCGACCAAACTTTTCCCCAATTGCTGCCAACCACGTACTGAAATAGCTAGTTCAACTATATATACTAGCTAATTTTAAGTACGTTGTACAGTTCCACCACATCTATAGTCAGATGAACTGAACAAAATAGCCCCTAAATACTACTACTACTACTAATGCGGAGGGGCTTTGTACTAGTTTCGGCTGCCTCTCCTCTGCCGAGCACGCTCAATAAGAGGCGGAGGAGGAGGAGCCTACCGACGAGCTGGGCAACCAGAGTACGGTGCCTGCCGCTGTTGCAGCTTCAGCGACGCTCACCTCGAACGCCCTCTGCCGCTCCAGACGACCCCTCTTGAAGCGGTGGTTCTCCTCGTAGATCTCCTGATTCCTCGCCTCTGAGGCAGCGTGTGCCGCGGCCACGGCGGCGGTAAGGCTCTTTGCGTGCTCGACAAGGCGCTCCTACTCCTCCCGCAGGAACTCGGTGTAGCTCGCAAGGTCGCTGACGCACATGCCGGCATCCACCTCCACCTCCCGCCTTCGGTCGGCGGTGGCGGAGCGGGTGACGACCCCGGCGGTTGATGGTGGGCTGGCGGCCACGGCGGCCGACGACGGGGTGGCGGCCACGACCACCACCTCCCGCCTTCGGGCCGCGGTGGCGGAGCGGGTGATGGCCACAGTGGCCGGTAGTGGGGTGGCGGCCACGACGGCCACCTCCCGCCTTCGGGCCGCGGCGGCGGAGCGAGCGATGGCCCTGGCTTTCGACGGTGGTGTGCCGGCAACGGCGGCCGGCAACAGCTGCCGACGGGTAGCGGCAGCGAAGCGTGTGGTGGGTGTTCCGCGCACACCCAACAGGGACGCCACGCGCACTACACTACGCCGGGGACTGCGCCGCCGCCGCGGTGTAGCCTCCTAGCTGGAGCTGTCCTCTGATGACGGCGGAGTGGTTGAGCGACGACAATGGACCGGTGCCATTGGCGATTGTGGGAGAAGCAGACGAGATAAGCTACAGGGAGGGAGGGGAAAATGCGACGCGGGACTCGCCGGCCGTGAGGGTTTTTATAGCATGCCGGTAAGCATTGGGATGGTGATTTCACCGAGTCGGGCGGGAAGCTTGCGTGGGAACGGGCTCACCGATGATTCATTGGCGCCACCATTTGGCCAAAAGAACGCCCCCGCGCACTGCGCAAGCTTGTGCTATAAGCCATCGGCGGCAGCGGGGTGACAAGACGTGCGAGAGGAGGACGAAAGGCCACGTACACATACGGTTAATACAAAATACGTTTGTGATTTAATTACCTACTATACCACTGTCCTGGTTTATAAGTATGATTTAACTAATAAAATACGAATGCATGTCGCCAAGGATTCTATAGTTGGATTTGTATTTGAACATAGTTTCCAATTATATAATTTTTAAAACATGCATTAACATTTTGTTGGCTAATTTTGAGGGCAAAGTATGGCACATAATATAAAGGAGACTATAGACTAGATGGAGGTTGTAGCACACGGCTCTCTACGGAGCGAAATAACTGTCGGCCGGCTTGTAGGCGACCATTTCCTGCATGTTCAACTGCTCTATGTGTGTGGTTGCTTGCGGTTCAGGCGGCCGCGGCGCGCTCTGCTCGCGTCCCATCACGCGCACTCTGCTCTCACGTCCCGTCGCGCGCGCTCTGCTCTCACGTCCCTCTGGGTGCTCTGCCATCGTTCCTCCACGCGCGCTGCCGTTGTTTGGGGCGGGCACACGATCACGCACGTTCGTGTGCAAGCGGTTGCGCCGGGCGCGACAGGATGATGCAGTTACCCGCTGCAAAAACTGCCATGCGGACGCGCCGAGAATCCACGCCGCCCGGCCCCCTTTTATTCCTCCTGCCATTTACCTTCATCTCTTGTCTCACACGACAAAATAAGCACACCCATGAGGACACATACATAGAGGACATCCAGCGGTTCCAATGGCGCTCCCCGTGGCTCCAATGGCGCTCCCAGCGGCCGACGACGACAACGCCGGGCAGTTCACCACACATCATATAGTGGAGACCCACGTGAGGGGGAAGGCCCTATCGGTGGTTTACACGAACGATCCGGCTCGGTGGAGAGCTCCATCCAAACTATGGAGCAGTTCCTTGCCGAGACAAGTGCCGAGTGGTCGGCTTCGACCTCGAGTACACCATCGGTCGTGCCGGGCACGATCAGAAGGTTGCCGTCGCCCAGTTGTGCGTGCGACATGACGTCCTCGTCTACCACTACCACCTTGCCAGAGGGCCTTGCGAGCGTTTCTCCAGGTTTATCAACAGCTCCGACTACAGTTTCGCTACGGTGGACACCACAAACGATCTAAAAGCGCTCAAGGTTTCGGACTTGAAATGCTAGAATCTTGTCAACATCCAGCACCACTACAAGGTCTGGGGCAGCGACAAAAACAAACTGAACTCCCTAGTTGACCTCGCCTCGGCCATCAATCGACCCCTACTACGCGAAGATGAAGGAAGAGAGCAATAAGGACAAGAACGCATGGCACAGTGTGTGGAATGAGAGACTGGATGAACACCATGTCAATTACGCGGCCATGGACGCGTACACAAGCTACGAGATGTATAGGCGGATCGTTGACATGAGGAACTGTCTTCTTCCTGACCGAGATGAGGGATCGAGCCACATAGCAGTGGCGGGAGCATCACAAGAAGTAGATGACTAGACGACCTTTTCTCCTACTTTAGAACGCATGCATTTGTTTATTGAGGTGTGTGCGAATGATCTGTATAGTCACTTATGTAATTGGATGTTTATTTCAGTTATATATGTATATACATGTTATTCTACTGTAGACAAAGCAATTCACACGGCTTATTAGCAGCAATCGTCTGTGTTACTATTGGTCTTCGCACACATTTCTGATTACGGACCTATTTGCCGCGTATCACACACATCTTGTTCAGTTGAACCGTTTCCATTGTGTTGCCTAATCACACACAGTTCATCCCAGTGAACCGTATGTTGTATATCGCACACGCCTTCATCTAGTTTCCCGTTTCTTTTGTTCCTCCTCGTCCCAAACAGCTAATTGATCTGAACCGTATGCCCTGCATCGCACACGCAACTAAATTCTGAACTGTGTTTGATGCATCCGTCATCGCAAACGTTTTGCACCTTTTTTGACAGATTTTTTACACCACCATTTGTGATTATGGCATCGCACACAGTTTCGTCGAAGGATCTCTGATCGAAGTGTCGCGTTTGGACCATCCTGTAGTAGTGTTGATATATGTTTTGGCACTCAACTCGCGGATTCCCGAGGTGACATTGGGGTAATCTACGCATAGAGGTTGATGCACGTTCTTGTCTTTGTTTCTCCGGTAGAAACCTTGGGGCAGTCTTTGAGGTTCTTTGTGTTGGATTGAGTATTATGAATCTGAAATTATTTGGTGTTATTTTAGTACGAACTCTTGGATAGATTGATCGGAAAGAATAGCTTCGAGGTGGTTTCGTACCCTACAAACAATTTCTTCTTATGTTCTCCGCTAGATAGGAACTTTGGAGTGACTCTTCATCGCACTTTGAGGGATGGTTATATGATCCAATTATATTAGCATTGTTGAGAGATTCCACTGGCAAAAGTACGGACCCTAGGCCTCATTTTCGAGCATCGTAGTACCGTTTGTGCTCACTTTTGTTACTTGCTACCTTGCTTTTTTTATTGTTCCTATTACAAAAATCAATATCTACTATCCATATTACACTTTTATTACCATCTCTTTGCCGAACACCGATACAATTTTCCATTGTATTGGGTGTGTTGGGGACACAAGACAATTTTTATTATTTAGTTGCAGGGTTCTTTGAGAGAGACCATCTTTATCCTATGCCTCCCATGGATTGATAAACCTTAGGTCATCTACTTGAGGGAAAATTGCTATTGTCCTACAAAACTCTGCGCTTGGAGGCCCAGCACGTGTCTACAAGAATAAAGTTGCATAGTAGACATCAGGACCCATCATGGTTATGATTTTGTTGTAAAGCTATACAATTCGGAGAGCGTATCCCATTTTGGTTGCTCGAATTGGGAAGCACTATGCAAGGCATATGATTTTCAGGAGGGTATGTATGTCATATTCGATCTTGGTGATCAAGACGATGGCATTTGGGTCCTTGTTGATACGCTTCAACTTCTACCTCTATGTGAGTTTCTCAAACATATTTATTAAGTAATTTATATGGTTTATTACAAAATAGTTGACAGCTTATTTCCATTAACAACTTATTTTCTTTCTTCAAAAAATGTATGGGAGATGGTAGATAGAACCTACTACACTGATGGCGCAAAATTAACTTATCAGCAGAAAGATCATCTTATCTCATTTATTAATAATGTTTAGAATTACAATATCAATTGTCAAACTCCAGCACATTATGGTCAATACATGCCATTAGTGCACGTGTTGAACTACGGCAACCTCCATGGAGATGGCATGGTAAGATTTTTTACTATTATGACGTTCGTGCACCTTTTGCATAAATTCTTCTAAAGTTAAACTACATTGCTAACTGCAAAGTTATTACTACGTTTTTCAACAGAAAATCCCGAAGGATTGTGTGCCTAATTTGATGCTTCCGAAAGGTCGCCTTGATGTTATTAGCTTACGGCCAGGTCATCCTAGGCTTCACTGATGTTCATACCGAATTTCTAAAACCGTCATGACAATCAAAGATTGGAAAAATTGTATGGACAATCGTAGGGAGCTACTTGGAAGCAACATTGTGTGAAGCGCAAGAATTGGAGATAGGATAATCTCCATTCTCCATAATAGAGAGTCAGGGCCTATCTTGTTTTATCCTATTTTACCATAGAGAGGGTATAGTAGGTCCTAGCTAATACTCATGATCATGTGCTAAGAACAATTAAGTAGGGTTGGTTAGATGACTATGATGATGATGAGTATGACTTGTTATTATGATAACGAGTAGAAGTTGTATGATGATGATGATGAGTAGGACTTGTTATTATGATAACAATGATGAGTTATTTATTATGATGATGATGCATGATGCTAGGTTGTTATATATATGAGCATGATGAGTTATTATATATATCAGTGGGTGCAATGAACATGGATTAGATTCAAGTGGAGGCAACATGTGGTGCACATCGAAAGTTCTACTAATCCAAACTAGATCAAGTTTGGATTAGTAGTACTTTCGATGTGCACCACATGTTACCTTCACTTGAATCTAATCCACTTTCATTTCACCCACTGATATATATAATAACTAATCTTGGTCATAAAATCATATGATGAAAGTATTGTATATAAAACCTATACAAATACAACGACAATAAGCTGCATTTTCAAAAATACAGGAAAATTTAGTATTAGTGCTTTTCAAAACAAACACTACTACTATTTACTATTATTAGTAGCGCTTTTCGCTACCGAGCGCTATTGCTAACTAGGTATAGCAGTAGCGCTGGAAAACCAGCGCCACTGCTACCAGTTAGCTGGAGCGCCTTACTGGTAGCGCTTATACAAGTGCTACCGATAGCTATAAAACCAGCGCTACTACTGGGGTTATCCCTAGTAGTGACCCTTCATATTCAGTAGTGTTGTTTTTAGCCTTCTTCCAGGGGAAGTGCATTTGGGCCACATACTTCAAGTGCTCTCCGGTGGGTGCGATGAAGAGCACGCCAGCCCCCGCACCCTCCAGCGAGAAAGCACCATCAAAGTACATGATCCACTCTTGGGGCGCTTCTTTGTTCGGGATAACTATTTCCAGTGTCTCTTCGTCTGGGGTAGGTGTTCACTCTGCAATGAGTTCAGCTCGTGCTCTGCTCTGAATGGTCAAGGTGCTTTCGTACTTCAGTCCAAAGCTTGATAATTCCAATGCCCATTCAACTATTCTGCCGGTGGCCCCAGGGTTCCTCAGTATGTGTTGTCAAGGGAAACGGGTGACAACCGTGATCTCGTGGGCTTGGAAGTAGTGGCGCAGCTTCCTCGAGGCCATGACGAGGCCGAAGATTAATTTTTGCACCACAGAATACCTTGATCTAGCCCCCTGCCATAGGGAGCTTACAAAATAGACTGGTCGCCGCACCACCTTCTTCTTTGCCGCAGTCTTGGGATTGCCTTCATTACCCCGCTCTTCTTTCTCTTGGTCAGCACTCAACCCTTCCGCGACTGGTTCACTTCCTTTTCCGGAGATTACAGTAGCTGCAGGTGCTCTTTCTTCCACTTCCCATTGTGCCACTAGTCCTACACTAACCACTTGATTGGTTGTAGCCAGATATAGCAGCAACAGCTCTTGCGGTTTAGGAGCAACCAAGGTGGGAACAGCGGAAAGGTAAGTTTTTAAGTCCTGTAGCGCAACTTCCGCCTCTGGGGTCCACTTCATGGGCCCTTCCTTCTTCAAAATTTTGAAGAACGGTAGGGCACGCTCAGCTGACTTGGAAATGAACCTACTCAGCGTGGCAACACATCCAGTTAAGCGCCTCAGGTCCTCGACCGTCTTGGGTCCTTGAATCTGCTCGATTGCTCTGATTTTGTCGAGGTTGGCCTCTATCCCCTGGTGAGACACAAAGACGCCAAGTAGCTTGCCGGAGGGAACACCTAACACAGACTTCTCTGGGTTCAGCTTCAAGTTGATCTTGCACGGGTTTGCAAAGGTTTCTTCTAAGTCTTGAATGAGTGTTGATCTGTCTTTGGTCTTAACCACTATGTCATCCATGTAAGCTTCAATATTCCTATGCAGCTGATACTCAAAACCAATTTGCACTGCTCTTGCAAAAGTGGACCCATCGCTCTTTGACCCAAAGGGCATTCGCACAAAGCAGTACGTGCCACATGGGGTTATGAACGTGGTCTTATCCTCATCTTCCTCGGACATGAATATCTTGTGGTACCAGGACTAGGGATCTAAGAAGGAAAGCAGATCACATCCGGAAGTGGAATCCACGATCTGATCGATGCATGGCAAGGGTAATGGGTCCTTTGGGCATGCTTTATTCAGATCTGTGAAATCTATGCAAAGCATCCACTTCCCATTCGCCTTGCACACCACCACTGGATTTTCCAACCACGTTGGATGCAATACTCCTCTGACCAAACCAGCTACTTCAAGTTTCTTGATTTCTTTGGCAATGAACTACGGCCCCTCCAAGACTTGCTTCGTGACCTTCTGCTTGACGGGTCGGGCGTGAGGGCAGACAACAAGGTGGTGCTCGATTACCTCCCTGGGAACGCCAGGGATGTCAGATGGTTTCCACGCAAACACATCGACATTCGCTCGCAGGAAGGCAACGAGTGTGCTTTCCTATTTGTCGTCAAGGGTGGAGCTGATAGTAAATGTACCATCAGCGCCAACCAGACCTGCCGGGACCTTCTTCACAACTAGTGTAGTAACCTTGGATCTCTTGCTACTGGAACTCTCTAGCAAGTCGTCGACAGGCGTAGCACACTCCGAAGAGGCGTGCTTCCCGGATTCCTTGCCGGTATCCCTGTCGGTGTAAAAGCCGGCGGATCTCGGGTAGGGGGTCCCGAACTGTGTGTTTAAGGCGGATGGTAACAGGAGGCGGGGGACACGATGTTTACCCAGGTTCGGGCCCTCTTGATGGAGTTAATACCCTACTTCCTGCTTGATTGATCTTGATGATATGAGTATTACAAGATTCGATCTACCACGAGATCGAAGAGGCTAAACCCTAGAAGCTAGCCTATGGTATGATTGTTGTCTTGTCCTACGGACTAAACCCTCCGGTTTATATAGACATCGGAGGGGGCTAGGGTTACACAGAGTCGGTTACAAGGGAGGAGATCTACACATTCGTATTGCCAAGCTTGCCTTCCACGCCAAGGAGAGTCCCATCCGGACACGGGACGAAGTCTTCAATCTTGTATGTTCATAGTCCAACAGTCCGGCTAAAGGATATAGTCCGGCTGTCCGAGGACCCCCTAATCCAGGACTCCCTCAATCCCTGCTAGCTTTTCTTCATTGCTTGTTTTCGTTGGCGGGGACTGCAGCTTCTGCGGCCTCGGCAGCGAGTGCATCCCGGTACATCTTATCCATACATATGATTGCGTCCTTGTATAACGGGATCGAAATAACACCTATTAGTCCTGGCATTTTCAGGATATTGTAGGCATAGTGGGATGCCGCCATGAACTTTGCTAGGGCAAGTTGACCAAGTATCCCATTGTATGGCAAAGGAAGCTCGACCACGTCGAACACAATCTTCTCGGTCCGACAGTTTAATTCTCCTCCAAATGTCACAGGCAGCGTGATCTTCCCCTTTGGACAACTCCTGCCGGAGTTGATCCCTTGAAACGTGCCAGTAACCTTGAGCACTTCATCTGATATATGCATCTTGTTGATTACCTTGGCGGAAATCATATTCAACCCTGCCCCACCGCCAACCAACTTCTTTGTGACCTTAAGGTTGCGGATTGTTGGCGAAACCAACAATGGCGAACACCCTACCGTAGTGGTGCGGTCAGGGTGATCCTCTTCGTCAAAGATGATGGGCGTGCGAGAACACTTTGGTGGTTTCCGGGAATCTGCCGCTGGCTCCACACCATTGACCTCACGTGCCCACTGTTTAAGCTGGCGGTCAGAGGAGTGCAAAGATGCGCCTCCGTTAATGCACAGGGCATCAGTGGCTTTCTGAAACTCTTGCTCACTGGTTTCCTCTTCATCCTCTTCATCGCTTTCATCATCACCTTCCTTCTTCTCACGACCTTTAGCAGGCTTCCCTTGATGGTGAGGGACCTTGCCGGGGCGGCCTCCTGTGCCGCCTCGGCCCTTCCCGCCAACGCCATCTTGGTCTCTCTACTTGTCACACTTCTCGTACTCAGCTTTCTGCTTCTTGACGAGTTCCTCAACTTGATGACACTCTTGGAGATCATGGCCCTTGGTCCGATGGATCACGGTCCATCAGCCTTGCCAGCCTTCTTGGCCGCTGCAGCTTCCCGGTAGTCAGTGCACGCAGCAACTTCCTTGCCAGGGGCCTCGGTCTTGGCCTTCTTGCCAGTACTAGGAGTGCCAGATCCTTCGATAGCCAGCATTGCCTTCTCTTGCGCTTCTTGTTGCGTTTCTTGTTCTCCTTCTTCTGGTTGGCAGCGTCGTCGTCATCTTCTTAGTCAACGTCAACACCATCTTCTTCTTCGGGGAGTCGCCTCCCCTCCTCTATACGGGCACACTTATCTGCCAAGGTCTTAAGCTCATTCACAGTCTTGGGTAACCGGACGCTTATCTTGGAACGTATCATGTGGTTGCGTACGTTGGACTGGAACGCGGCAATCCCAGCTGCCAGGTGGATATCTGGGATATTCCTATGCACCGGCTAATTCTCTGCATGTACTTCCGCAAACTCTCTCCTTCCTTTTGTGGAAGGAGCTGCAAATCGCTGGGCCGCCCTTCTTCTTGATGGCCGCCCATCAAGGCACCAACAAACTCATTGCACAGGTCAGCCCAGGTCGAGATGGAGTCGTCTGGCAAGTGCATCAGCCACGAGCTCACGTTCGGCTTGAGTGCCAAACCGAAGTAGTTGGCGAATACCTTTTTATCTCTTCCTCCTGCGGCTTGAACGGCGATGGATTAGATGCTCAAGGACTCTGCTGGGCGTAGTCTCCCATCATATTTTTCTGGCATCTCTGGCTTGAACACACGGGCAGATGGCCAACGGACTTGCCGTAGCTCACGAGTGAAGTCAGGACACCCAAACTCGAAAGGCGGGTATCCGCCACCACTGGGCGCGGGCTCGTCGACGTCGGGGTGATTGCGGCTGTCAGACTGGTGGCGGGTTTGGCGGTGCTGTTCTATGGTGACGCGCGCGTCTTCCCCCTGCCGGTCTTCCAGGACCTGCCGCTGACCTCAATAGGCCTGAGGGTCACATGAATCCATGGACACCTCGTCGGGATCTTGGTTGTGTGGCTCGGGCTGCAGCCTTCAGCACAGCCAGCGGTTTCGGCCGCCGTTGTTGCTTGCGGGTGCCGTGGCGGGCCTGCCCGCTACGATCCTCTCGCCTCAGCAAAGCCAATCAAACTTTGAATGGTGGCTCTCCACTCATCCATTTCATTGGCCGCTGGCGGGAATCTCAATAGGAGCTGGGCTCACGCCATGGCTTCCGAAGCAGTGCTTGGCATAGACAACGACGCAGATCGCGACGTCACCCAACTTCTCATGGTACCGGTAGTGGCGGCTCGTGTTCTCGTCACCGCGAGCCAGTCACCATGACGGCGTGACGATGAGAAGGATGTGCCTAGGGTTTGGCGACCCCATTCGGCGTCTCATCTTGATTACCTTCCCTTGGGGAAGGCGCGTGCCCCATAGCTGTGCCCGCAGCAGGGGCAGCTAAGGGGTTGTGATTCGCGCCAGAGCGGGCCCCATCGCTACGGCTGCATCCTTTAGTGAGGCAGAGACTGGATATTCTCCCCACCCGTGACTTGTGGAACATGGCTGCCAGGGTGTTGCTGATGTTGTCCTCCTCCAGCGTCTCCTGCTCCTACTTCGGCCGCAGGGGAACGGTCACAATGCCTTCTACGCTGGTCATGTTCCCCACGGTGTCCGCGTCCCCCGACGTCACTGTAGCTCCCATGATATCAATGGCTTCATGCAAGGGGGCCTGCGAGGTGGAAGGTGAGCTATTGCGCCGGACTTTTTCTTGGGCACCATGGATGATGAAGCTATCGATGAAGAAGACGACGATGAAGGTTGACGCGTTGCTTACAACCTTAGGTTCGCGCAAGCGCCTCCCCCTACCTAGCGCCAAAGATGTCGTGGTTCAACACGATCACCTATGGGGCCATTGGCCCCTTGTGGTTCGACAAGGGGGAGGGGCACGTTGTACAAAGAGCGGAGACCACGAAGCAGCACGACAGGGGTGACGCGGGTGGTTTTTACCGAGGTTTGGGCCGCTGCGAAGCGTAAAATCCTACTCCTACTTTGTTGGACTGGATGGGGGACCGTAACGAACACACATCGCTCAAGCCCGGCAAGGCTACCTCGGGGAGAGCAACTACACGCGTAAGAGTGTACAGGGGTCCAAATCCTATTTTAGGTCACCATGGCCCGCCTTTTATAGGCTAAGGGGTTATCACAGTGGCAAATCAGTCATTACCTACTGATTAGATAGCCAACAGTGCTATCATACCTATCTCTGGTAGTTAGGACAAAGTACATTAAATGCACTGCTAGGTGTCATGCTAAGGATGAAGCCTGGCAAGCCTGCCATGCCGCTCAACCACCCTCTTGTTTGTCTGCATGACACGCCTCTAGACGGGTGTCATACACGATGAGTCTTCTTTCCAAATGGCTGCCACGTGCCAAATGACAACCACTTAATCACTTGCAGGCTCGACACCACATTGATAAGTGACTTGCGTCGATGTGCGGTGGAGCAGTGGAGTCTTGGCGAGGTAACTTGCCCTTGGCGGCCCTGGCAAGCCTGCCAAGGAAATCTTGGGACTTGTCTTTGGTTTAGCCTCGACCTGACCAGGCTCGCCTATCCGGCAAGGGAGGTTTTTCCTTAGCGATATCTTGTTCTCTTGGCTTGTCTTGGTCTTCTTGATCCTCCCTTTCATTTCTCAAAGAGCTATTGCTCCAGCTTGGCCTTGTCTTGTCGCTGCAATCTTGCCCTTGTGCCTGTGTATAGTCCACACAACAAACTCCAAGGTTTGTGCACCGACACCACTCCTTATTGTGATTTTGTGTCAATCACTTAGAATCTTACTTGGTAGTTGAAACCAAACATTGGTTGCGAAGTTGCCTTTGTCCGGTTTGCACCTTTAGATCTGCCATGGCACGCTCACCACTATACTCGCAATGCTTGTGGTTTTCCCCTTTTATATTCCACATTAGCTTATATGACAATCGGTTGAATTTCAAATTGGGGTCAGTCCATTTTTGGGAGTTCGCCGGAGGGAAGGAAGGGGCTCGCCGGAGGGCTGCCCCATTATCTATCTTAGGGTTTCGGGTGGTGACAGTGGTTGTGGGGGGGGGGGTTTGTCGGGCTATGGTGGGGCCTCGCCAGAGGCAAAACTCGACGGGGGTGGGGTGAGGTGAGCTAGAGGGATGGTCAGGGGCGGCGGAAGACTGGAGGTGGTGGGCGGTTTAGGGGAGGGCAGGGGCCGATGGTTCAGCCGGCGGCCTGTGCGGTGGTCTGTAGGGGAAGAATAATAGGCGAGGAAGAAGAAGGGTTAGCACATGTAGGATCTTCATCCAACCTCCTGAAATGGTTAACTAACCCAAATGATGAAAGTCAGGCGACTTGCATGTAGACATTCCCATATACTCAATACAATCATCGTAGGTGGTTCGAGACGTACGTGCAAGCAGTGCTCCTCAACCCATCAAGCTAAACAACATGCCACTCATAATTCCAAACTTAGTTGCTCAAATACGAATCTGATATGATGCTGACATGTACTAAAATAGAGAATGTTTAATTGGTCAGCTAATGTACCTACTTTACTTTCGAAAAGCACATGCACCACATATCGAGGAACAACAGGGAGTTGCGTTCTTTATGCGCTCTGGTTCATCATGTGTGGGCAACCAACATTTTATTATCCAAAATCTGCTTGCTCTTCTTTAGCATGCTTCTCTTCTGTTCTTCTTTTATAAGTACTCTCTTCGTTCCTAAATATAAGTCTTTGTAGAGATTCCTCCATGGACTACATAGGGAGCAAAATGAGTGAATCTACACTCTAAAATGTATCTATATACATCAGTACGTGATCCACAGTGGAATCTCTACAAAGACTTGTATTTAGGAATAGAGGGAGTATAATAGTAGTACATTATGTTCCTTGTACTGAAGAGGAGCACGGACATTTGCAGTGTACAGGTCTATTCAGTTGCCTGTCATGGATGCTTTCAACTCTTCGTGTTGGTCTTCATGTCGCTTGTCATGGACACTTTTAACTCTTCGTATTCGGTCATATGTGTCGCCTTTGAGAGTTAGACTGATAGTAACAGTACTGCGTCTTCAGCTGTAGAGAGCTGGTATCCAAAGCCTTTCTAGCCGTATCGCCAATACTAGCACATATTTTCTAGCAAGTTCCACTTTTCTAATTTTACTCGTGATGCTTAGGGTTTCCCATTATATATACAATATGATCTGCGTAGGTGCTTTGTGTCCTACTAGCAGCAGTCCACCCTTTAAAGCTAAATAACACACCAATCATATTTCCAAAGCTTAGTTGTTCCAATATGAATGTGACATGATATTCATATTAGTTAACATACATACATTTAATTGGTCAGATAATGCTCCCACTTGAGTTTCCAAATGACTTTGGCAACATAGAGAGAGACAGCATGGAATTGCATTTCTTTGGATGCTCTGATTCATCATGGTTGGGCAACCAAAATTGTATAGAAAGAAATGGAATCTCCATAATATGCTTCCTCTTGTATTCTTTAACATGTTCCTCTTCTATTCTTCTTTAATAAGTACAGTATGTTCCTCGCCAAGAAGGCAAGCAGGGACATCTGCAGTCGACAGGTCTATTTGGCCGCTTCTGCAAGTTGCTTTCAGCAATTCGAGTTGGTCTGCCATAATATCCAGGAAATGCTCGGAGCTGTGCGGCCTTTGAGAGACTAGACTAATAGTAACAGTATGAATAGAGATGGCCCATACGGCAATACAACCCCATATTTTCCAGCCAGTTCCACTTCCCCGATTTATTTATGATGCTTATGGTGTCCCCCTTTTATCGTAACTACAATCTATGTAGTGGATTTGTGTCATAATAGCAGCACTCCATCCTTCAAGCGAAACTACATGCCACTCATATTTCCAAAGCTTAGATTTAATTGGCCAGCTAATTTTACTACGTGAGTTTTGAAATGCATGTGCGCCACATATAGAGACATGTTAGAATATTATTTCTCTGTGCACTCTCGTTGTCATGGTTTCGCAATAAACTTTCAATACATTATAGTATGAACATATCATCTGCCAACTATCCTTACTTCTGGAGCTCCCAACAGGGAGCCTGTTTTTGTGTGTAGTTGTGCCAGATTATATTATTGTACGCACCAAATTACATCACACAAGGACTCCCTCATCCAAATCCAGTGATAGCGCACAAGGGTTTACAAGGAGCCCCTATTATATTAGAATATTCTCTGCATTACACAGATAATCTCACTACTATTTATGTTGTCATGCTTCACAGATATTGAAAAATATCACAACGAATATGAGAATGCGCACATCAGAAGAGTATCGCAAAATAGTGCAATTACTAACAAACATGGCATCAAGGCATCGAGTTCCATTCTGGATGGAATGAAGCCCACACGCTCCACACCTATAGATTCGTGTTCAGAATATGATCCTAATAACTATTCTAAGCTCGAGGAGTCAAAGGCAGATGGCCTATCATGTTCACCCTACAAGGTGCCTGTTCTAATTTGGAAAGGTTTTATTGGTTGCACGTAACTTGCGTAAGCTGTCTTGCATTTCTTCTGCTTCTTTGCACCGCCATTTGTTTAGTTTGCTAATCGTATATGTGAAGTTGCCATACCCACCCATTATCGATACGCATTCCATTTGTCATCATACCTTGTTTTTCATTCAAATGTTGTTCTTGTGTATCAGACATCCAAAAGAAGAGAGTGATTGTAGAACCTGAAGGACTAGTAGCAAAGTCCTTGAAAAAGGTGGTGGTACCGCAGAAATCAGACAACATCCCACTTATATTGGCGATAGAACTAGCGCCACAAAACCTAGGATATCACAACTATGTTGCTTGCTGCTTTGCTCTTGTTAGTAACTATTGTCTTGTATCATTGTACTTACATTCATACCTAGTTGATTATGTGACATCAGTGTGCATGATAATCTGCATATCTACTATTCTCTCCTAATTAATAGATGTATATTAATGCTTACATTAATGTAGAATAAACGCAATGCTTATGAAGAAGTTTAGCTCTACATTGTTCTTGTAAGTATCTATTGTCCTTTATCACTGTACTTATACTGTCAGCTAGTTGTTCATGTACCATCACTTTGCAGCTTATTTTCCCTTGGTATCCATTTTCTACACATCAGATCTATGTTTACTCTTACCAAAATGTTGAATAAAACCAATGCCACTGAAGATGTTTAGCACTGTGTTACTCTTGTCAGTACCTTTTGGCTGTATGCTGCACCTACATTTATAGCTAGTTGATTATGTAGAATCACTCTACATCTTTGCTTAAATAATCTCCATTTGTTCCTACATTATCACTTCTATATTTACTCTTAACAAAATGTAGAATAAAAGCAATGCTTATGAAGAAGACTTTGTGGTAAACTTCTTGAATTGCCCCCCACATCAACAAGGAAAAGGGATTTATAGAGCCGGTCATCATTACTAATTTAAGTTTTTCCTTGTCGAGCCTTCAGACTTTGTTGTGTATATTTGGATAGCAGTGACTGCAAATGCTGTTTATTTTTGTCGCTTGCATCAAATTGCATGTTTAAATTTTATTATGAAGAAGTTCACAGACATAAGTTTCTCCTTCTCTATTTCAGTTTTCTGTTGTACAACCTACTTGCTTATTCATACCATGTAAATTAAACTAAACGTAGCAAGTAATCTTCCTTAGCACTGCATGTATGCTTGTGTTGTTGATCTGTAATCCAGTGGTGTGGTCAAACTACCAACTCCAGGACAATGTCATATCCTGCTCTGTGATGTCTACTACACAACCTTCTTCTTGTAGACATTGTTGGCCCTGCAAGTGCAGAGGTTTGTAGGACAGTAGCAAATTTCCCTCAAGTGGATGACCTAAGGTTTATCAATCCGTGGGAGGCGTAGGATGAAGATGGTCTCTCTCAAACAACCCTGCAACCAAATAACAAAGAGTCTCTTGTGTCCCCAACACACCCAATACAATGGTAAATTGTATAGGTGCACTAGTTCGGTGAAGAGATGGAGATACAAGTGCAATATGGATGGTAGATATAGGTTTTCGTAATCTGAAAATATAAAAATAGCAAGGTAACAAGCGATAAAAGTGAGCACAAATGGTATTGAAATGCGTTGAAACAAGTGTTGGGTAACGTAGTAATTTCAAAAAATTTCCTACGCACACGCAAGATCATGGTGATGCATAGCAACGAGAGGGGAGAGTGTTGTCCACGTACCCTTGTAGACCGACAGCGGAAGCGTTATCACAACGCGGTTGATGTAGTCGTACGTCTTCACGATCCGACCGATCAAGTACCGAACGTACGGCACCTCCGAGTTCTACACACGTTCAGCTCGATGACGTCCCTCGAACTCCGATCCAGCCGGGTGTTGAGGGAGAGTTTCGTCAGCACGACGGCGTGGTGACGATGATGATGTTCCACCGACGCAGGGCTTCGCCTAAGCTCCGCAACGGTATTATCAAGGTGTAATTTGGTGGAGGGGGGCACCGCACACGGCTAAGAGATCTCAAGGATCAATTGTTGTATCTATGGGGTGCCCCCCTGCCCCCGTATATAAAGGAGCAAGGAGGAGGCAGCCGGCCAAGGGAGAGGCGCGCCAAAGGGGGGAGTCCTACTCCCACCGGGAGTAGGACTCCTCCTTTCCTTGTGGGAGTAGGAGAAGGGAAGGGGGAAGGAGAAAGAAGGAAGGGGGCGCCCCCCCTCCCTAGTCCAATTCGGACTAGCCCATGGGGAGGGGTGCGGCCACCCTTTGAGGTCTTTCTCTCCTTTCCCGTATGGCCCATTAAGGCCCAATACGAATTCCCGTAACTCTCCGGTACTCCGAAAAATACCCGAATCACTCGGAACCTTTCCGAAGTCCGAATATAGTCGTCCAATATATCGATCTTTACGTCTCGACCATTTCGAGACTCCTCGTCATGTCCCCGATCTCATCCGGGACTCCGAACTCCTTCGGTACATCAACATACATAAACTCATAATAAAACTGTCATCGTAACTTTAAGCGTGCGGACCCTTCGGGTTCGAGAACTATGTAGACATGACCGAGACACCTCTCCGGTCAATAACCAATAGCGGGACCTGGATGCCCATATTGGCTCCCACATATTCTACGAAGATCTTTATCGGTCAGACCGCATAACAACATACGTTGTTCCCTTTGTCATCGGTATGTTACTTGCCCGAGATTCGATCGTCGGTATCTCGATACCTAGTTCAATCTCGTTACCGGCAAGTCTCTTTACTCGTTCTGTAATACATCATCCCGTAACGAACTCATTAGTCACAATGCTTGCAAGGCTTATAGTGATGTGCATTACCGAGTGGGCCCAGAGATACCTCTCCGACAATCGGAGTGACAAATCCTAATCTCGAAATACGCCAACCCAACAAGTACCTTTGGAGACACCTGTAGAGCACCTTTATAATCACCCAGTTACGTTGTGACGTTTGGTAGCACACAAAGTGTTCCTCCGGTAAACGGGAGTTGCATAATCTCATAGTCATAGGAACATGTATAAGTCATGAAGAAAGCAGTAGCAACATACTAAACGATCGGGTGCTAAGCTAGCGTAATGGGTCATGTCAATCACGTCATTCTCCTAATGAGGTGATCCCGTTAATCAAATGACAACTCATGTCTATGGCTAGGAAACATAACCATCTTTGATTAACGAACTAGTCAAGTAGAGGCATACTAGTGACACTTTGTTTGTCTATGTATTCACACATGTATTATGTTTCCGGTTAATACAATTCTAGCATGAATAATAAACATTTATCATGATATAAGGAAATATATAATACTTTATTATTGCCTCTAGGGCATATTTCCTTCAGTCTCCCACTTGCACTAGAGTCAATAATCTAGTTCACATCGCCATGTGATTTAACATCAATAATTCACATCACCATGTGATTAACACCCATAGTTCACATCTCTATGTGACCAACACTCAAAGGGTTTACTAGAGTCAATAATCTAGTTCACATCGCTATGTGATTAACACCCAAAGAGTACTAAGGTGTGATCATGTTTTGATTGTGAGATAATTTTAGTCAACGGGTCTGTCACATCCAGATCCGTAAGTATTTTGCAAATTTCTATGTCTATAATGCTCTGCATGGAGCTACTCTAGCTAATTGCTCCCACTTTCAATATGTATCTAGACCGAGACTCAGAGTCATCTAGATTTAGTGTCAAAACTTGCATCGACGTAACCCTTTACGATGAACCTTTTGTCACTTCCATAATCAAGAAACATATCCTTATTCCACTAAGGATAATTTTGACCGCTGTCCAGTGATCTACTCCTAGATCACTATTGTACTCCCTTGCCAAAATCAGTGTAGGGTATACAATAGATCTGGTACACAGCATGGCATACTTTATAGAACCTATGGCCAAGGCATAGGGAATGACTTTCATTCGCTTTCTATCTTCTGCCGTGGTCGGGCTTTGAGTCTTACTCAATTTCACACCTTGTAACACAGGCAAGAACTCTTTCTTTGACTATTCTATTTTGAACTACTTCAAAATCTTGTTAAGGTATGTACTCATTGAAAAAACTTATCAAGCGTTTTGATCTATCTCTATAGATCTTGATGCTCAATATGTAAGCAGCTTCACCGAGGTCTATCTTTGAAAAACTTCTTTCAAACACTCCTTTATGCTTTGCAGAATAATTCTACATTATTTTTGATCAACAATATGTCCTTCACATATACTTATCAGAAATGCTGTAGTGCTCCCACTCACTTTCTTGTAAATACAGGCTTCACCGCAAGTCTGTATAACACTATATTCTTTGATAAACTTATCAAAGTATATATTCCAACTCCGAGATGCTTGCACCAGTCCATAGATGGATCGGTGGAGCTTGCATATTTTGTTAGCACCTTTAGGATTGACAAAACCTCCTGGTTGCATCATATACAACTCTTCTTTAATAAATCCATTAAGGAATGCAGTTTTGTTTATCCCTTTGCCATATTTCATAAAATGCGGCAATTGCTAACATGATTCGGACAGACTTAAGCATAGATACGAGTGAGAAACTCTCATCGTAGTCAACATCTTGAACTTGTCGAAAACCTTTTGCGACAATTCTAGCTTTGTAGATAGTTACACTACTATCAGCGTCCGTCTTCCTCTTGAAGATCCATTTAATCTCAATGGCTCGCCGATCATTGGGCAAGTCAATCAAAGTCCATACTTTGTTCTCATATATGGATCTTATCTCAGATTTCATGGCCTCAAGCCATTTTGCGGAATCTGGGCTCACCATCGCTTCTTCATAGTTCGTAGGTTCGCCATGGTCTAGTAACATGACCTCCAGAAGAGGATTACTGTACCACTCTGGTGCGGATCTTACTCTGCTTTTCCTACGAGGTTTGGTAGTAACTTGATCTGAAGTTACATGATCATCATCATTAACTTTCTCCTAATTGGTGTAGGAGTCACAGGAACAGATTTCTGTGATGAACTACTTTCCAATAAGGGAGCAGGTACAGTTACCTCATCAAGTTCTACTTTCCTCCCACTCACATCTTTCGAGAGAAACTCCTTCTCTAGAAAGGATCCATACTAAGCAACGAATGTCTTGCCTTCGGATCTGTGATAGAAGGTGTACCCAACTGTCTCGTTTGGGTATCCTATGAAGATACATTTCTCCGATTTGGGTTTGAGCTTATCAGGATGAAACTTTTTCACATAAGCATCACAACCCCAAACTTTAAGAAACGACAACTTTGGTTTCTTGCCAAACCACAGTTCATAAGGCGTCGTCTCAACGGATTTTGATGGTGCCCCTATTTAACGTGAATGTAGCTGTCTCTAATGCATAACCCCAAAACGATAGTGGTAAATTGGTAAGAGACATCATAGATTGCACTATATACAATAAAGTACGGTTATGATGTTCGGACACACCATTATGCTGTGGTGTTCCAGGTGGCGTGAGTAGTGAAACTATTTCACTTTGTTTTGACTGAAGGCCAAACTCGTAACTCAAATATTTTACCTCTGCGATCATATCATAGAAACTTTTATTTTCTTGTTACGATGATTCTCCACTTCACTCTGAAATTCTTTGAACTTTTCAAATGTTTCAGACTTGTGTTTCATCAAGTAGATATACCCATATATGCTCAAATCATCTGTGAAGGTCAGAAAATAATGATACCTGCTGCGAGCCTCAATATTCATCGGACCACATACATCTGTATGTATGATTTCCAACAAATCTGTTGCTCTCTCCATAGTTCCGGAGAACGGCGTTTTAGTCATCTTGCCCATGAGGCACGGTTCGCAAGCATCAAGTGATTCATAATCAAGTGATTCCAAAATCCCATCAGTATGGAGTTTCTTCATGCGCTTTACACCAATATGACCTAAACGGCAGTGCCACAAATAAGTTGCAATATCATTATTAACTTTGCATCTTTTGGCTTCAATATTATGAATATGTGTATCACTGAGATCCAACAAACCATTTTCGTTGGTGTGTATGACCATAAAAGGTTTTTATTCATGTAAACAGAACAACAATTGTTCTCTAACTTAAATGAATAACCGTATTGCAATAAACATGATCAAATCATATTCATGCTCAACGCAAACACCAAATAACACTTATTTAGTTTCAACACTAATCCCGAAAGTATAGGGAGTGTGCGATGATGATCATATCAATCTTGGAACTACTTCCAACACACATCGTCACCTCGCCTTTTACTAGTCTCTATTTATTCTGCAACTCCGTTTTCGAGTTACTACTCTTTAGCAACTGAACCAGTATCAAATACTGAGGGGTTGCTATAAACACTAGTAAGTACACATCAATAACATGTATATCCAATATACCTTTGTTCAATTTGCCATCCTTCTTATCCACCAAATACTTGGGGCAGTTCCGCCTCCAGTGACCGGTTCCTTTGCAGTAGAAGCACTTAGTCTCAGGCTTAGGACCAGACTTAGGCTTCTTCACTTGAGCAGCAACTTGCTTGCCATTCTACTTGAAGTTCCCCTTCTATCCCTTTGCCCTTTTCTTGAAACTAGTGGTCTTGTTAACCATCAACACTTGATGTTTTTCTTGATTTCTACCTTCGTCGATTTCAGCATCACGAAGAGCTTGGGAATTACTTTCGTCATCCCTTGCATACTATAGTTCATCACGAAGTTCTACTAACTTGGTGATGGTGACTAGAGAATTCTGTCAATCACTATTTTATCTGGAAGATTAACTCCCACTTGATTCAAGCGATTGTAGTACCCAGACAATCTGAGCACATGCTCACTAGTTGAGCGATTCTCCTCCATCTTTTAGCTATAGAACTTGTTGGAGACTTCATATCTCTCAACTCGGGTATTTGCTTGAAATATTAACTTCAACTCCTGGAACATCTCATATGGTCCATGACGTTCAAAACGTCTTTGAAGTCCCGATTCTAAGCCGTTAAGCATGGTGTACTAAACTATCAAGTAGTCATCATATTGAGCTAGCCAAACGTTCATAACGTCTGCATCTGCTCCTGCAATAGGTCTGTCACCTAGCGGTGCATCAAGGACATAATTTTTTCTGTGCAGCAATGAGGATAATCCTCAGATCACGGATCCAATCCGCATCTTTGCTACTAACATCTTTCAACATAATTTTTCTCTAGGAACATATCAGAAATAAACAGGGAAGCAACAACGCGAGCTATTGATCTACAACATAATTTGCAAAATACTATCAGGACTAAGTTCATGATAAATTTAAGTTCAATTAATCATATTACTTAAGAACTCCCACTTAGATAGACATCTCTCTAATCATCTAAGTGATTACGTGATCCAAAGCAACTAAACCATGACCGATTAACACGTGAGATGGAGTAGTTTCAATGGTGAACATCACTATGTTGATCATATCTACTATATGATTCACGCTCGACCTTTCGGTCTCTGTGTTCCGAGGCCATATCTGTACATATGCTAGGCTCGTCAAGTTTAACCTGAGTATTCCGCGTGTGCAACTGTTTTGCACCCGTTGTATTTGAACGTAGAGCCTGTCACACCCGATTAACACGTGGTGTCTCAGCACGAAGAACTTTCGCAACGGTGCATACTCAGGGAGAACACTTTTATCTTGAAATTTTAGTGAGAGATCATCTTATAATGCTACCGTCAATCAAAGCAAGATAAGATGCATAAAGGATTAACATCACATGCAATCAATATAAGTGATATGATATGGCCATCATCATCTTGTGCTCGTGATCTCCATCTCCAAAGCACCGTGCTTGTGATCTCCATCTCCGAAGCACCATCACGATCACCATCGTCACCGGCTCGACACCTTGATCTCCATCGTAGTATCGTTGTCGTCTCGCCAACTTATTGCTTTTACGACTATCGCTACCGTTTAGTGATGAAGTAAAACTATTACATGGCGATTGCATCTCATACAATAAAGCGACAACCATATGGCTCCTGCCAGTTGCCGATAACTCGGTTACAAAACATGATGATCTCATACAACACATTATATCACATCATGTCTTGACCATATCACATCACAACATGCCCTGCAAAAACAAGTTAGACGATCTCTACTTTGTTGTTGCATATTTTACGTGGCTGCTACGGGCTTAGCAAGAACCGTTCTTACCTACGCATCAAAACCACAACGATAGTTTGTCAAGTTGGTGCGTTTTAACCTTCGCAAGGACCGGGCGTAGCCACACTCGGTTCAACTAAAGTGAGAGAGACAGACACCCGCCAGTCACCTTGAAGCAACAAGTGCTCCGAACGGTGAAACCAGTCTCGCGTAAGCGTACGCGTAATGTCGGTCCGGGCCGCTTCATCTCACAATACCGCTGAACCAAAGTATGACATGCTGGTAAGCAGTATGACTTATATCGCCCACAACTCACTTGTGTTCTACTCGTGCATAGCATCAACGCATAAAACCAGGCTCGGATGCCACTGTTGGGTAACGTAGTAATTTCAAAAAATTTCCTACGCACACGCAAGATCATGGTGATGCATAGCAACGAGAGGGGAGAGTGTTGTCCACGTACCCTCGTAGACCGACAGCGGAAGCGTTATCACAACGCGGTTGATGTAGTCGTACGTCTTCACGATCCGACCGATCAAGTACCGAACGTACGGCACCTCCGAGTTCTACACACGTTCAGCTCGATGACGTCCCTCGAACTCCGATCCAGCCGAGTGTTGAGGGAGAGTTTCGTCAGCACGACGGCGTGGTGACGATGATGATGTTCCACCGACGCAGGGCTTCGCCTAAGCTCCGCAATGGTATTATCAAGGTGTAATTTGGTGGAGGGGGGCACCGCACACGGCTAAGAGATCTCAAGGATCAATTGTTGTATCTATGGGGTGCCCCCCTGCCCCCGTATATAAAGGATCAAGGAGGAGGCAGCCGGCCAAGGGAGAGGCGCGCCAAAGGGGGGAGTCCTACTCCCACCGGGAGTAGGACTCCTCCTTTCCTTGTGGGAGTAGGAGAAGGGAAGGGGAAGGAGAAAGAAGGAAGGGGGCGCCCCCCCTCCCTAGTCCAATTCGGACTAGCCCATGGGGAGGGGTGCGGCCACCCTTTGGGGTCTTTCTCTCCTTTCCCGTATGGCCCATTAAGGCCCAATACGAATTCCCCTAACTCTCCGGTACTCCGAAAAATACCCGAATCACTCGGAACCTTTCCGAAGTCCGAATATAGTCGTCCAATATATCGATCTTTACGTCTCGACCATTTCGAGACTCCTCGTCATGTCCCCGATCTCATCCGGGACTCCGAACTCCTTCGGTACATCAACATACATAAACTCATAATAAAACTGTCATCGTAACTTTAAGCGTGCGGACCCTTCGGGTTCGAGAACTATGTAGACATGACCGAGACACCTCTCCGGTCAATAACCAATAGCGGGACCTGGATGCCCATATTGGCTCCCACATATTCTACGAAGATCTTTATCGGTCAGACCGCATAACAACATACGTTGTTCCCTTTGTCATCGGTATGTTACTTGCCGGAGATTCGATCGTCGGTATCTCGATACCTAGTTCAATCTCGTTACCGGCAAGTCTCTTTACTCGTTCCGTAATACATCATCCCGTAACGAACTCATTAGTCACAATGCTTGCAAGGCTTATAGTGATGTGCATTACCGAGTGGGCCTAGAGATACCTCTCCGACAATCGGAGTGACAAATCGTAATCTCGAAATACGCCAACCCAACAAGTACCTTTGGAGACACCTGTAGAGCACCTTTATAATCACCCAGTTACGTTGTGACATTTGGTAGCACACAAAGTGTTCCTCCGGTAAACGGGAGTTGCATAATCTCATAGTCATAGGAACATGTATAAGTCATGAAGAAAGCAATAGCAACATACTAAACGATCGGGTGCTAAGCTAACGTAATGGGTCATGTCAATCACGTCATTCTCCTAATGAGGTGATCCCGTTAATCAAATGACAACTCATGTCTATGGCTAGGAAACATAACCATCTTTGATTAACGAACTAGTCAAGTAGAGGCATACTAGTGACACTTTGTTTGTCTATGTATTCACACATGTATTATGTTTCCGGTTAATACAATTCTAGCATGAATAATAAACATTTATCATGATATAAGGAAATATATAATACTTTATTATTGTCTCTAGGGCATATTTCCTTCAACAAGGCCTAGGGTTCATACTTTCACTAGTGCAACTTCTCTCAACAAGAATAACATAATTGGATCATATAACTATCCCTCAACATGCAACAAAGAGTCACTCCAAAGTCACTAATAGCGGAGAACAAACAAAGAGATTATGGTAGGGTACAAAACCACCTCAAAGTTATTATTTTTGATCGATCTATTCAAGAGTCCGTAGTAAAATAACACGAAGCTATTCTTTCCGTTCGATCTATCATAGAGTTCGTACTAGAATAAACCTTAAGATACAAATCAACCAAAACCCTAATGTCACCTAGATACTCCAATGTCACCTCAAGTATCCGTGGGTATGATTATACAATATGCATCACACAATCTCAGATTCATCTATTCAACCAACACAAAGAACTTCAAAGAGTGCCCCAAAGTTTCTACCAATGAGTCAAGACAAAAACGTGTGCCAACCCCTATGTATAAGTTCACAAGGTTAATCAACCCGCAAGTTGATCACCAAAACATACATAAAGTAGATCACGTGAATATCCCATTGTCACCACAGATAAGCACATGCAAGACATACATCAAGTATTCTCAAATCCTTAAAGACTCAATCCGATAAGATAACTTCAAAGGAAAAACTCAATCCATTACAAGAGAGTAGAGGGGGAGAAACATCATAAGATCCAACTATAATAGCAAAGCTCACGGTACATCAAGATCATGCCAAATCAAGAACGCATGAGAGAGAGATCAAATACATAGCTACTGGTACATACCCTCAGCCGCGAGGGTGGACTACTCCCTCCTCGTCATGGAGAGCGCAGGGATGATGAAGATGGCCATCGATGATGGATCCCCCCTCCGGCAAGGTGCCGGAACAGGGTCCCGATTGGTTTTTGGTGGCTATAGAGGCTTGCGGCGGCGGAACTCCTGATCTAGGTTATGTTCTGGATGTTTCTGTATTTATAGGAATATTTGGCGTAGGTCTCACGTCAGGGGGGTCTCCGAGTCGTCCACGAGATAGGGGGACGCGCCCAGGGGGTAGGGCTCGCCCCCACCCTCGTGGACGGCCCGGGACTCTTCTGGCCCAACTCCTTTACTCCCAGGGCTTCTTTTGGTCCATAAAAAATCATCAAAAGTTGGCACGCCAATTGGACTCCGTTTGGTATTCCTTTTCTGCGATACTGAAAAACAAGGAAAACAGAAACTAGCACTGGGCTCTAGGTTAATAGGTTAGTCCCAAAAATCGTATAAAATAGCATATAAATGCATATAAAACATCCTAGATGGATAATATAATAGCATGGAACAATCAAAAATTATAGATACGTTGGAGACGTATCACTATGTCTTAACTATGAACAATGCATATTATGTTCATGTTATTTAAATCGTGTCTCTTTATTTACCAATCTGAAATGGGATAAATTGACAGTACACTCACCATCAATACTTATACATTCTTTAGCACTGCATGTATGCTTGTGTTCTTCATATGTAATCTAGTGGTGTGGTGAAGCTGGCCACTCCTACACAACGCCATTTCCTGCCATGTCTTAAATGGGAACAATTTTTATTCTATTTTAATCTAGGTCTCCTTATTTGCCACTAAGAAATGGGATGAATCGACAGCAATGTTGCTTATATGTGCAAAGCATGTTATCTGTCTGCTTTTTCTCTTTCATGGTGATATCACTGAGGCCAAGAATTGCCATTGATGCTATGCAACTAGAGTTGGATATAAGCATCATACAAGTGTAGTGATCAGCTTGCTCAGCTGCTTGCACTGTAGCTCCCAGGCAGGGCTAACATTTCTAGAACTGTGTTGAAGTGTTGTCAGTTCTGTATATTATTTTAGGCGGCATGTTTATTTGCACTGGTAGTGTCCTTTGATTCCGAGTGTATGTAATCTGCTATCTGGTTGCACTTTATTATCGCTGGCGGGGAACTTTTACGCCAAGTGCATGTAATATACAGTAATTTCTTTGTTGTATAGTCTAGATATATTCTTCGCCATGATGCTGTAATTTAATTTCTGTATATTCTGTCGTCGCTCCCCGAAAAGGTCGTAAGCTTTGACGAAGCGCAACCGGCCTAAATGTTTGGTTTATTATATAAAAAAATTACGGTACTAAAATTGGCTGGCCCGCCAATCACTGTGAATGGGCCGAAAAGTGGGCCTACCATCGTGTCCAGCTAATAGAAGGCCTAGATATAAACTCACCAACTATTAGTTTCGGGCCTTTAACAGCCATAGTAAAGTAGTTGCCTAAATTACGGTACTAAAATTGGCTGGCCCGCCAATCACTGTGAATGGGCCGAAAAGTGGGCCTGCCATCGTGTCCAGCTAATAGAAGGCCTAGATATAAACTCACCAACTATTAGTTTCGGGCCTTTAACAGGCATAGTAAAGTAGTTGCCTAAATTGGGACAGAAAATAGAATGGGCTTTAAACAGTCTGAAAAGTAGATTGGGCCTGAACAGTGTCGGAGGCCCATGATTGGCCCAGCCACAAAACGGTCTGTTAACAGGCCAAAATATGTGTCGGGCCACAGCTGACCCAGTAACATTATGGGCCATAAGCAGGCCAGTAGCAAAGCGGGCCATCATTAGGCCTAGCTATCTCACGGCCCTTTAATGGGCCAATAGTCAGGTTGGGCTAAAATGTATCCACGAAGACTACGGGCCTTTAAGAGGCTGAAAGTCACTTCGGCCAAAAATAGGCCCACATGCAGCACCGATCGTTAAATGGCCGAAAGTGAAACCGGGCCAACAACGGCCCATATCTACCAATGGCCATTAATAGGCCGAAAGTAATATCGTAATATCGGGCTGAACTATTACATGGGCCTTTAAGAGGCCGTAGTTAAAATGACCCCCAATGGGGCCGAACGGACCATGCCTGTTAATGGGCCAGATCAAATATGGGCCGTAATTTGTCCCAAAATATGTCAGGCAGTTAATGGGCTGGATCCGATATGGGCCGTCATTTGGCCCAAGACATGGAAAACTATTAACGGGCTAGATCTGATGTGGGCAGTCATTTGGCCCAAAACGTGGCAGACATCATAACGGACTGGATCTTATGTGGGCCGTAATTTGGCCCAAACCATGACACGCTATTAACGGGCCGGCCTAGTGGAGTATGACAAAATCTTGTGGGCCCTTGGCTGGGTCGGCCTTTTTTTAATCTTAAATGGGCTACTGTTGGGCCGTGCCATGTGTCATAGTATCATAGGCACGTCTCCTCCATTGGATGGACAACATCTATCCCAACGCCGAGCTAACATGTGGATACTCTGGCGAATCAGAATTTTACACGTGGAAAATCCCCATTGGTCCGGGCTATTAACGGGTTATCGGATCCAAACTGGAACCCAATAGCTTAACGGCGACCCATTATGGTGGATGCCACGTGTTGGTTACCCTCGACGAAAGCACTTCCATGATGCGCCATTTATTGTCATGGAAGTGGACACTTCCATGATGATAATTTTGGTATTATCATGGAACACTTCTACGACAGCACAAGTATGACTATCTTGATTCTGTCATAAAATCGTCATGGATGTACATGCATGATAGAAAACGTGACCTACTGTGACAAACACGTATCATCATGGAAGTGCATTTCTTTGTAGTGCTAGTATCCGTACAACAAGAGCATCTTCTATGGTTCCACATTTTGAGCTCACTCTTTGTTTGTGCGGATCCCATTTATCCTCCGTGTGTGTGTTCCTAGTGATACTTGGGTTTGATTTATTTTTCTTACTTCCAATTTGTGCATCTTTTCAATAGTATCAATTTCTTGCCTAACAATTGCTTGAATTTTGTGTCACTCTTCCTAACCAAGCTACTCCATAAGCATTACTTATAGGTGTGAGAAACAAAACCCGGTACCAATTCTCCTATTACAGCATTCCGTTGAGTGATACTCGATACATCCTCAATCTTTGGAAAAGGTAACTTTGGTATTGTTCTCTCATTTTCCTACTCACCACCACTTGGTTATGATGGAGAGGCCAAGCGCTTCGGCGAACACACTCTTCGAGGATCAAGATGATGAACGCGGCTACGTCACCAAAAATCACTTCTTCATCGCCCAAAGGGCCCTTCATCAAGAAAGTTAAGCTTTGGGCGACCGCATCGAGCAACTCGCCACCGACCTACGCCAATCGGAAGCAAGAAACCGGGACTACCTCAACGCCAAGCTCACCACACAAATGGAAGAATTCCGCAACATGATCGTGAGTCGTGCGCCCTCCACCACCTCTTCACCAAGACGACGCCACTCTTCGGCCTACTCTTCTTCCGATGCAAGTCCTCCTCGAGCTAATTCTCAATGATGCGACAACCCTCAAGATCGCCAAGGTCAAGAAAATCCATTCCATGGCAATGGCTTGCAAGACCAAGTCCGAGAATGTGAAAGAGCACAACGCCAAGAACAAGACACCTTTGACCATGAGCAACCTCCACAACCGCAACGTCAAGCACCTCAAGATGGCAACGCACTTCATCAAGAACAAAGACGCCATGATGAACAAGCCCTTGAAGCACAACGTGCATTCCGTGAGGCCACCAGAGCCGTCAATGAACACAACCATCGAGTGCATGAAAAAGAAGAAGCACTTCACCAAGAACAACAAGATGAAGCCGTTCGCATTGAAGAGCAACAAGAAAGAAGAAACTGGGCACAAATGCCTCGACCTACTCGGCAAGTCCATCAAGAGGGGCGTGAAATTGAAGACCCTCCTCCATGCCAAGTGCGACACCACCTCCGTCCACATGATGAAGAACAATGCTATGGCAAGCTCAAGTTCACTATGCCCAAGTTCTCTAGAAGCAACGACCTCAAGGAGTATCTCTCATGGGTATTGAAGGTCGACAAGATAATCCGTCTTCACAATTAGATTTGTGTGGTGACCACCAAGAACTAGGCGTGGGCGGCCTCGACATGGTCGTGGGTGGCCTCCATCAGGGCTAAGGCCGCCGCTGCGGAACGGACAACTACTTGTAGGATCGAAAGTATGTCTAGAGGGGGGGTGATTAGACTACTTGACCAAATAAAAATCTACCCTTTTCCCAATTTTAAGTTTTGGCAGATTTTAGCAGCTTAGCACAAGTCAAGCAATCAACCTACACATGCAAGTCTAAGAGTATAGTAGCGGAATGTAAAAACATTGCACATGAAAGGTAAAGGGAGGAGTTTGGAGGGAGCAAACGCAATGTAGATGCGGAGATTTTTTCTGTTGTTCTGATAGGTGGTGCTATCGTACATCCACGTTGATGGAGACTTCAACCCATGAAGGGTAACGGCTGCGCGAGTCCATGGAGTGCTCCACCCACGAAGGGTCCACGAACAAGCAACCTTGTCTATGCCACCATGGCCATCGCCCACGAAGGACCTGCCTCACTAGGGTAGATCTTCACGAAGTAGGCGATCTCCTTGCCTGTACAAATTCCTTGGTTCAACTCCACAATCTTGACGGAGGCTCCCAAGTGACACCTAACCAATCTAGGAGACACCACTCACCAAAAGGTAATAGGTGATGTGTTGATGATGAACTCCTTGCTCTTGTTCTTCAAATGATAGTCTCCCCAACACTCAACTCACTCTCACGGATTTGGATTTGGTGGAAAGATGATTTGAGTGGAAAGCAACTTGGGGAAGGCTAGAGATCAAGATTCTTGTGGTTGGATTGGAATATCTTGGTCTCAACACATGAGTAGGTGGTTCTCTCTCAGAAAATGAATGTTGGAAGTGTAGGCACGTTCTGATGGCTCTCTCCACGAATGAAGAGTGGGTGGAGGGGTATATATAGCCTCCACACAAAATCTAACCGTTACACACATTTCACCAAACTCGATGGGACCGAATCATGAAACTCGGTGAGACCGATTTAGTTCAAAATGTGAACGTTAGCCTTTTCGGTGGGACCGACATGTCAACTCAGTGGAACTGATTTCATTAGGGTTAGGGCATAACGTAATCTCGATGAGACCGATCACATAAACTGGGTAAGACGGATTTCTGTAATAGGAAAACAGAGAGTTGGTCAGGCAAACTCGGTGGGGCCGAATCACTCATTTCGGTGAGAGCGAAATGTTACAAAAGGGAAACAGAGAGTTTGCATTGCAAACTCGGTGGGACCGGTTGCTCATCTCGGTTAGACCAAAACATTACGAAGGGAAACAGAGTTTGCAATCCCATATCGATGAGAACGAGATCCCTATCGGTGAAGCTGAACTAACTACGGTTTCTTGCAGTCGCTATGTCAAATGAACTCGGTGGCGCCGGATCAATCAAATCGGTTGGGTTGAGTTTGACTTTTGGTTTGGGACTTATGTGGAGATAAGAAAGTGGTTGAGGGCTTTTGGAGCATATCACTAAGCATTTTGAGCAAGCAAGCCATTAAGCAACACCTGATCCCCTTTTAATAGCATTGGCTTTTCCTATGGACTCAATGTGATCTTGGATCACTAAAATGAAAATGTACAATCTTGAGCTTGAGCCAATATGTGTCCTTACCATTTTGAGGGGTCCACATTCCTAGTCCATGCCATGCCAATCATTGAACTTTCTGAAATGATCATCTTGAAAGAGCATTAGTTCAATGAGCTATATGTTTTTAGAAATTACCAAAACCATCCAGGGATAGTTGCACTTTTAATCTCCCCCTTTTTGGTAATTGATGACAACATATAGACCAAAGCTTCGAAAAATGATAATAAGATTGAAATGCATCATCGCTTTGAGAAGTATGTGATAAGTAAGAGGTTCCCCCTAAATTTATGAATTATTTAAAATTTGCTTTTGAATGCTAATGCACAATCGATTAGGATCATGGGTTACTCTTAAATGTCACATACATCTTGGTGGAGAGCTCAAAATGATAGAGAGTAAAAACATGCACTCATCACCAAGGCAAAGTGAATGGTCATACAAGAGATATAAAAGATAACATCATTCAAGCATAATCATTAACGTGTGATATAATCAAGCACATGATCAAATAAGTATCTCACACACATAAACATAAAGTATCAAGCAGGCACACAAAAGTATCAAGCAAATAGAAAAAGAGATAAAAGAAGCAAAAAACACTCTCTCTCGAAGCCTATGATCTATACATTTCTCCACCTTTGGCAAAAAGTTGCCAAAAAGTTTCAAAATGCATAGTGTTATGCGTCTCTCTAGGCTTGATCTTCGGGAGGTGGTGTTGAGAGGACTCCAAGGATGAATGCATCTGTGGAAGTTGATGGAGCAGGTGGAGTGGCAACTGGAGGTGGCACTGATGTTGTGGCTGCAGGTGCTGATGAAGTTGCTCTTGTGTCAGCCATGGGCACTGCAGCAGATCTCTGACCTCTTGGCACTCTTTCAAAGGCATCTGTTGTAGCCTACCTTTCCTCTCCTCAGCTTCTTCCTGGAGCTGCTCAACTGCTGTCTGCATCTCTATCACTTTTAGATCCAGATCATAGAACATAGTCTCAATGATCCTTTCCAGGCTCTCTTGGTTCTGAGTCAGGGTGGCCAAGCCCTTCTTGATCTTGTTTGGTCTTGAGAAACACTTGAGATGCCTCTTCAGCACTTGGCATCTTTGCAGCTTTCTTAGTCTTTGCTTTCTCTCTCTCTTCTTGTGCCTCCACAAATGTGGGATCATATTCATTCATGATAATAGTGTTGTCCTCAAAATCTGGTCTCAAGGGTAGATGCTCCTTATCTAACAAGTAGGTACCTGTGCCCATCTTGGAGTTGATGAGCATTTGAATATGTGGAGCATACCCACATGATCTCTTCTAATCTGCAGCTGTCCTCTTGATGGTTTCCACAATAAGGCTCATGACTTTGAATTTATGGGGCACATCAACCAATTGCAGCAAGTTGATGGAATGGCCTCTGATCATCTTGTGATCTCCAGATTTGGGCAACAAGGTATGCCTCAAGATGGTGTTAATTGTGGCCAAACCAGATAACAGATAATGAACAGAGCCTAGCTTATGAGTTTCCAAGGCTTTGTCAGGAATTTCTTTGTACATGTTGGCCATTGAGTTGTGGTCTTTCTTCTCTTGGCATAGACATCCAAGTCATCCTCATGCTCTTTAGGGGCATTGATCAATTTGGCCCACTCAGCAACTATTGATTGGTAACTTGTACCCTCAGACATCCAAATAATTCTACCATCGGGATAGAAATGAGCTGTAGAATAGAATTGCATAATGAGCTCATCATTCCACTTGGTCAACTTCTCACCCACAAACTTTTCCACTCCACATAGCCTAAAGCTCTCATGCACACTTGGAAAATGATCTTCATTCTCATCAATGTATTTCCAATCTGCCCACTTCATATCACAAACAATGGGCTTCTTATCAAGGAAGATGGTTTCATAGAAGTCCTGCTGCTCCTTGGTGTGGAACATGTAATCCACAGCAGTCCTTCTCCTCACAACATATGGATCAGTTTGTCTCCAAAGTCTGAGACCGGCATCCTTCCTAATGTTCTGTTGGGAATCGTAGCATAATTTAAAATTTTCCTACGCTCACCAAGATGCATCTATGGAGTCTACTAGAAACGAGGGGAAAGGAGTGCATCTACATACCCTTGTAGATCGCGAGCGGAAGCGTTCCAATGAACGTGGATGACGGAGTCGTACTCGCCGTGATCCAAATCACCGATGACCGAGTGCCGAACGGACGGCACCTCCGCGTTCAACACACGTACGGTGCAGCGATGTCTCCTCCTTATTGATCCAGCAAGGGGGAAGGAGAGGTTGATGGAGATCCAGCAGCACGACGACGTGGTGGTGGATGTAGCGGGTCTCGGCAGGGCTTCGCCGAGCTTCTGCGAGACGGAGAGGTGTAGCAGGGGAGGAGGGAGGCGCCCAAGGCTGTTGTGCTACTGCCCTGCCTCCCCCCCTTTATATAGGCCCCCTGGGAGGTGGAACGCCGGCCAAGATCCCATCTAGGGTGGGGGCGGCGGCCAAGGGGGGTGACTTGCCCCCCAAGGCAAGTGGGAAGCCCCCCAACCTAGGGTTCCAAACCCTAGGCGCATAGGGAAGGCCCATGGGGGGGTGCCCAGCTCACTAGGGGCTGGTTCCCTTCCCACTTCAGCCCACGGGGCCCTCCGGGATAGGTGGCCCCACCCGGTGGACCCCCGGGACCCTTCCGGTGGTCCCGGTACAATACCGGTAACCCCCGAAACTTTCCCGGTGGCCGAAACTTGACTTCCTATATATAGTTCTTCACCTCCGGACCATTCCGGAACCTCTCGTGACGTCCGGGATCTCATCCGGGACTCCGAACAACTTTCGGGTTTCCGCATACACATATCTCTACAACCCTAGCGTCACCGAACCTTAAGTGTGTAGACCCTACGAGTTCGGGAGACATGCAGACATGATCGAGACGCCTCTCCGGTCAATAACCAACAGCGGGATCTGGATACCCATGTTGGCTCCCACATGTTCCACGATGATCTCATCGGATGAACCACGGTGTCGAGGATTCAATCAATCCCGTATGCAATTCCGTTTGTCAATCGGTATGTTACTTGCCCGAGATTCGATCGTCGGTATCCCAATACCTTGTTCAATCTCGTTACCGGCAAGTCTCTTTACTCGTACCGCAATGCATGATCCCGTGACTAACGCCTTAGTCACATTGAGCTCATTATGATGATGCATTACCGAGTGGGCCCAGAGATACCTCTCCGTCACACGGAGTGACAAATCCCAATCTCGATCCGTGCCAACCCAACAGACACTTTCGGAGATACCCGTAGTGCACCTTTATAGTCACCCAGTTACGTTGTGACGTTTGGCACACCCAAAGCACTCCTACGGTATCCGGGAGTTGCATGATCTCATGGTCTAAGGAAAAGATACTTGACATTGGAAAAGCTCTAGCAAACGAAACTACACGATCTTTTATGCTATGCTTAGGATTGGGTCTTGTCCATCACATCATTCTCCTAATGATGTGATCCCGTTATCAATGACATCCAATGTCCATAGTCAGGAAAGCATGACTATCTGTTGATCAACGAGCTAGTCAACTAGAGGCTTACTAGGGACACGTTGTGGTCTATGTATTCACACATGTATTACGATTTCCGGACAATACAATTATAGCATGAACAATAGACGATTATCATGAACAAAGAAATATAATAATAACCATTTATTACTGCCTCTAGGGCATATTTCCAACAGTCTCCCACTTGCACTAGAGTCAATAATCTAGTTACATTGTGATGAATCGAACACCCATTGCGTCCTGGTGTTGATCATGTTTTGCTCTAGGGAGAGGTTTAGTCAACGGATCTGCTACATTCAGGTCCGTATGTACTTTACAAATATCTATGTCTCCATTTTGAACACTTTCACGAATGGAGTTGAAGAGACGCTTGATATGCCTGGTCTTCCTGTGAAACCTGGGCTCCTTCGCAAGGGCAATAGCTCCAGTGTTGTCACAGAAGAGAGTCATCGGGCCCGACGCATTGGGAATCACCCCTAGGTCGGTAATGAACTCCTTCATCCAGACTGCTTCCTGTGCTGCCTCTGAGGCTTCCATGTACTCCGCTTCACATGTAGATCCCGCCACAATGCTTTGCTTGCAACTGCACCAGCTTACTGCTCCTCCATTCAAAATATACACGTATCCGGTTTGTGACTTCGAGTCATCCAGATCTGTGTCGAAGCTAGCGTCGACGTAACCCTTTACGACGAGCTCTTCGTCACCTCCATAAATGAGAAACATATCCTTAGTCCTCTTCAGGTACTTCAGGATATTCTTGACCGCTGTCTAGTGTTCCATGCCGGGATTACTTTGGTACCTTCCTACCAAACTTACGGCAAGGTTTACATCAGGTCTGGTACACAGCATGGCATACATAATAGACCCTATGGCCGAGGCATAGGGGATGACACTCATCTTTTCTCTATCTTCTGCCGTGGTCGGACATTGAGCCGTGCTCAACTGCACACCTTGCAATACAGGCAAGAACCCCTTCTTGGACTGATCCATATTGAACTTCTTCAATATCTTGTCAAGGTATGTACTCTGTGAAAGACCAATGAGGCGTCTTGATCTATCTCTGTAGATCTTGATGCCTAATATGTAAGCAGCTTCTCCAAGGTCCTTCATTGAAAAACACTTATTCAAATAGGCCTTTATATTTTCCAAGAATTCTATATCATTTCCCATCAATAGTATCTCATCCACATATAATATGAGAAATGCTACAGAGCTCCCACTCACTTTCTTGTAAACACAGGCTTCTCCATAAGTCTGTGTAAACCCAAACACTTTGATCATCTCATCAAATTGAATGTTCCAACTCCGAGATGCTTGCACCAGCCCATAGATTGAGCGCTGGAGCTTGCATACTTTGTTAGCATTCTCAGGATCGACAAAACCTTCCGGTTGCATCATATACAATTCTTCCTTAAGGAAGCCGTTAAGGAATGCCGTTTTGACGTCCATCTGCCATATCTCATAATCATAGTATGCGGCAATTGCTAACATGATTCGGACGGACTTCAGCTTCGCTACGGGTGAGAAAGTCTCATCGTATTCAACCCCTTGAACTTGTCGATAACCCTTAGCGACAAGTCGAGCTTTGTAGATGGTCACATTACCATCTGCGTCCGTCTTCTTCTTGAAGATCCATTTGTTTTCTATGGCTCGCCGCTCATCGGGCAAGTCAGTCAAAGTCCATACTTTGTTTTCATACATGGATTCTATCTCGGATTTCATGGCTTCTAGCCATTTGTCGGAATCCGGGCCCGCCATCGCTTCTTCATAGTTCGAAGGTTCACCGTTGTCTAACAACATGATTTCCAGGACAGGGTTGCCGTACCACTCTGGTGCGGAACGTGTCCTTGTGGACCTACGAAGTTCAGTAACTTGATCCGAAGCTTCATGATCATCATCATTAACTTCCTCCCCAGTCGGTGTAGGCACCACAGGAACATTTTCCCGCGCTGCGCTACTTTCCGGTTCGGAAGGGGTGACTATCACCTCATCAAGTTCCACTTTCCTCCCACTCAATTCTTTCGAGAGAAACTCCTTCTCCAGAAAGGACCCGTTCTTGGCAATGAAGATCTTGCCTTCGGATCTGAGGTAGAAGGTATACCCAATAGTTTCCTTAGGGTATCCTATGAAGACGCATTTTTCCGACTTGGGTTCGAGCTTTTCAGGTTGAAGTTTCTTGACATAAGCATCGCATCCCCAAACTTGAAACGACAGCTTAGGTTTCTTCCCAAACCATAATTCATACGGTGTCGTCTCAACGGATTTCGACGGAGCCCTATTTAAAGTGAATGCGGTAGTCTCTAAAGCATAGCCCCAAAATGAGAGCGGTAAATCGGTAAGAGACATCATAGATCGCACCATATCCAATAGAGTGCGATTACGACGTTCGGACACACCATTTCTCTGAGGTGTTCCAGGCGGCGTGAGTTGTGAAACTATTCCACATTTCCTTAAGTGTGCACCAAACTCGTGACTTAAATATTCTCCACCACGATCTGATCGTAAGAATTTTATTTTCCTGTCACGTTGATTCTCAACTTCACTCTGAAATTCCTTGAACTTTTCAAAGGTTTCAGACTTGTGTTTCATTAGGTAGACATACCCATATCTGCTTAAATCATCAGTGAGAGTGAGAACATAACGATATCCTCCGCGAGCCTCAACACTCATTGGACCGCACACATCAGTATGTATGATTTCCAATAAGTTGGTTGCTCGCTCCATTGTTCCGGAGAACGGAGTCTTGGTCATCTTACCCATGAGGCATGGTTCGCACGTGTCAAATGATTCGTAATCAAGAGACTCCAAAAGTCCATCTGCATGGAGCTCCTTCATGCGCTTGACACCAATGTGACCAAGGCGGCAGTGCCACAGATATGTGGGACTATCGTTATCAACTTTACATCTTTTGGTATTCACACTATGAACATGTGTAACATCACGTTCGAGATTCATCAAAAATAAACCATTGACCAGCGGGGCATGACCATAAAACATATCTCTCAAATAAATAGAACAACCATTATTCTCGGATTTAAATGACTAGCCATCTCGAATTAAACGAGATCCAGATACAATGTTCATGCTCAAAGCTGGCACTAAATAACAATTATTGAGGTTCAAAACTAATCCCGTGGGTAGATGCAGAGGTAGCGTGCCGACGGCGATCACATCGACCTTGGAACCATTCCCGACGCGCATCGTCACCTCATCCTTCGCCAGTCTCCGTTTATTCCGTAGTTCCTGTTTTGAGTGACAAATATGAGCAACCGCACCGGTATCAAATACCCAGGAGCTACTACGAGTACTGGTAAGGTACACATCAATTACATGTATATCACATATACCTTTGGTGTTGCCGGCCTTCTTCTTGTCCGCTAAGTATTTGGGGCAGTTCCGCTTCCAGTGACCACTTCCCTTGCAATAAAAGCACTCAGTCTCGGGCTTGGGTCCATTCTTCGACTTCTTCCCAGTAACTGGTTTACCGGGCGCGGTAACTCCCTTGTCGTCCTTCTTGAAGTTCTTCTTACCCTTGCCCTTCTTGAACTTAGTGGTTTTATTCACCATCAACACTTGATGTTCTTTTATGATCTCTACCTCAGCTGATTTCAGCATTGAATATACCTCAGGAATGGTCTTTTCCATCCCCTGCATATTGAAGTTCATCACAAAGCTCTTGTAGCTTGGTGGAAGCGACTGGAGGATTCTGTCAATGACCGCGTCATCCGGGAGATTAACTCCCAGCTGAGACAAGCGGTTATGCAACCCAGACATTCTGAGTATGTGCTCACTAACAGAACTGTTCTCCTCCATTTTACAGCTGAAGAACTTGTCGGAGACATCATATCTCTCAACCCGGGCATGAGCTTGGAAAACCAATTTCAGCTCCTCGAACATCTCATATGCTCCATGTTTCTCAAAACGCTTTTGGAGACCCGGTTCTAAGCTGTAAAGCATGCCGCACTGAACGAGGGAGTAATCATCAGCACGCTGCTGCCAAGCGTTCATAACGTCTTGGTTTTGTGGGATTGGTGCTTCACCTAGCGTTGCTTCTAGGACATAATCTTTCTTGGCTACTATGAGGATGATCCTCAGGTTCCGGACCCAGTCCGTATAGTTGCTGCCATCATCTTTCAGCTTGGTTTTCTCTAGGAACGCGTTGAAATTGAGGACAACGTTGGCCATTTGATCTACAAGACATAGTGTAAAGATTTTAGACTAAGTTCATGACAATTAAGTTCATCTAATCAAATTATTTAATGAACTCCCACTCAGATAGACATCCCTCTAGTCATCTAAGTGAAACATGATCCGAGTTTAACTAGGCCGTGTCCGATCATCATGTGAGACGGACTAGTCAAGATCGGTGAACATCTCCATGTTGATCGTATCTTCTATACGACTCATGCTCGACCTTTTGGTCCTCCGTGTTCCGAGGCCATGTCTGTACATGCTAGGCTCGTCAAGTCAACCTAAGTGTATTGCGTGTGTTCCGAGGCCATGTCTGTACATGCTAGGCTCGTCAACACCCGTTGTATTCGAACGTTAGAATCTATCACACCCGATCATCACGTGGTGCTTCGAAACAACGAACCTTCGCAATGGTGCACAGTTAGGGTGAACACTTTCTTGAAATTATTATAAGGCATCATCTTACTTACTACCGTCGTTCTAAGCAAATAAGATGCAAAAACATGATAAACATCACATGCAATCAAATAGTGACATGATATGGCCAATATCATTATGCTCCTTTGATCTCCATCTTCGGGGCACCATGATCATCTTCGTCACCGGCATGACACCATGATCTCCATCATCATGATCTCCATCATTGTGTCTTCATGAAGTCGTCACGCCAACGATTACTTCTACTTCTATGGCTAACGCGTTTAGCAACAAAGTAAAGTAATTTACATGGCGTTATTCAATGACACGCAGGTCATGCAAAATAATAAAGACAACTCCTATGGCTCCTGCCGGTTGTCATACTCATCGACATGCAAGTCGTGATTCCTATTACAAGAATATGATCAATCTCATACATCACATATATCATTCATCACATCTTCTGGCCATATCACATCACATAGCACTTGCTGCAAAAACAAGTTAGACGTCCTCTAATTGTTGTTGCAAGTTTTTTTACGTGGTTTGTAGGTTTTCTAGCAAGAACGTTTCTTACCTACGTATGACCACAACGTGATTTGCTAATTTCTATTTACCCTTCATAAGGACCCTTTTCATCGAACCCGTTCCGACTAAAGTAGGAGAGACAGACACCCGCTAGCCACCTTATGCAACTAGTGCATGTCAATCGGTGGAACCTGTCTCACGTAAGCGTACGTGTAAGGTCGGTCCAGGCCGCTTCATCCTACAATGCCGCCAAAACAAGAAACGACTAGTAGCGGCAAGAAGAATTGGCAACATCAACGCCCACAACTGCTTTGTGTTCTACTCGTGCATAGTAACTACGCATAGGCCTGGCTCATGATGCCACTGTTGGGAATCGTAGCATAATTTAAAATTTTCCTATGCTCACCAAGATGCATCTATGGAGTCTACTAGCAATGAGGGGAAAGGAGTGCATCTACATACCCTTGTAGATCGCGAGCGGAAGCGTTCCAATGAACGTGGATGACGGAGTCGTACTCGCCGTGATCAAAATCACCGATGAGCGAGTGCCGAACGGACGGCACCTCCGCGTTCAACACACGTATGGTGCAGCGACGTCTCCTCCTTCTTGATCCAGCAAGGGGGAAGGAGAGGTTGATGGAGATCCAGCAGCACGACGGCGTGGTGGTGGATGTAGCGGGTCTCGGCAGGGCTTCGCCGAGCTTCTGCGAGACGGAGAGGTGTAGCAGGGGAGGAGGGAGGCGCCCAAGGCTGTTGTGCTACTGCCCTCCCTCCCCCCCCTTTATATAGGCCCCCTGGGAGGGGGGGCGCCGGCCAAGATCCCATCTAGGGTGGGGGCGGCGGCCAAGGGGGGTGACTTGCCCCCCAAGGCAAGTGGGAAGCCCCCCCACCCTAGGGTTCCAAACCCTAGGCGCATGGGGAAGGCCCATGGGGGGGCGCCCAGCCCACTAGGGGCTGGTTCCCTTCCCACTTCAGCCCACGGGGCCCTCCGGGATAGGTGGCCCCACCCGGTGGACCCCCGGGACCCTTCCGGTGGTCCCGGTACAATACCGGTAACCCCCGAAACTTTCCCGGTGGCCGAAACTTGACTTCCTATATATAATTCTTCACCTCCAGACCATTCCGGAACCTCTCGTGACGTCCGGGATCTCATCCGGGACTCCGGACAACTTTCGGGTTTCCGCATACACATATCTCTACAACCCTAGCGTCATCGAACCTTAAGTGTGTAGACCCTACGGGTTCGGGAGACATGCAGACATGACCGAGACGCCTCTCCGGTCAATAACCAACAGCGGGATCTGGATACCCATGTTGGCTCCCACATGTTCCACGATGATCTCATCGGATGAACCACGGTGTCGAGGATTCAATCAATCCCGTATGCAATTCCCTTTGTCAATCGGTATGTTACTTGCCCGAGATTCGATTGTCGGTATCCCAATACCTTGTTCAATCTCGTTACCGGCAAGTCTCTTTACTCGTACCGCAATGCATGATCCCATGACTAATGCCTTAGTCACATAGAGCTCATTATGATGATGCATTACCGAGTGGGCCCAGAGATACCTCTCCGTCACACGGAGTGACAAATCCCAGTCTTGATCCGTGCCAACCCAACAAACACTTTCGGAGATACCCGTAGTGCACCTTTATAGTCACCCAGTTACATTGTGACGTTTGGCACACCCAAAGCACTCCTACGGTATCCGGGAGTTGCACGATCTCATGGTCTAAGGAAAAGATAGTTGACATTGGAAAAGCTCTAGCAAACGAAACTACACGATCTTTTATGCTATGCTTAGGATTGGGTCTTGTCCATCACATCATTCTCCTAATGATGTGATCCCGTTATCAATGACATCCAATGTCCATAGTCAGGAAAGCATGACTATCTGTTGATCAACGAGCTAGTCAACTAGAGGCTTACTAGGGACACGTTGTGGTCTATGTATTCACACATGTATTACGATTTCCGGACAATACAATTATAGCATGAACAATAGACGATTATCATGAACAAAGGAATATAATAATAACCATTTATTATTGCCTCTAGGGCATATTTCCAACATGTTCATGTCTTCATCCGCTGGATGACTATCATCATGGTCAGGGATCTTGGGCTTGAGCTTCCTAAGCACTTGGGCTTCAGCATCTTCTTCATCAATGTCAGGCACTGGGGCCTTGTTCTTTTTAGTAGCTGGAATATTACTTGTGCTCCTCTTGGGTGCAGTCTTTGGAGCTGGAGTAGAAGCTTTGGGGGCAGTCTTGGGCTTTGAAGTGGCAGCCCTAGACTTGATGGCATCCCCCATTAGCTTTTGAGACTTTGATGCTGGTGCAACATCTTCTTCCTCTTCTTCATCATGAGATGAGTGTCTCTCAAATTCTGCCATGGGATCTACCTTCTTGCACCATCTCCCTCTCTTTCTTTCCTTTTTCTTCTTGTCCTCACCAGCAGCCTCTCCACCAGTTGATTTGGAAGTTTCAAGAGTGGAGGCTCTGGTCTTAGACATAGGAACTCTCTTTGCTGGAGCCTTCTTGTGCAGACCTAGCTTAGTTGCAGCAGCAGCATATTCCTTTTTCAGCACTTTCTTCTTGGAGCTGACCTCCTCCTCAGCAGCAACATAATCCTCATCCTCTGAGTCAGAGTTTCTCTTCCTCCTTGTCCTTGTAGCTGCTTTGGGAAAGTTGCTTGGGGTACTCCTGTTGCCCTCATCATAGCTGCTAGAGGGACTAGTGCCCTCACTCAGGTTCACCTGCTCTTCTGACTTGTTTTGGCTACCACTCTGATCAGACATACTGGCACTGCAAGCTGGCTACTGACCCTGTGAATAGTTATAGATGAGATTGAGTGGATGAGCATCACAAAGTGCAGAGTTTTTACAAAACAAATGAGTCAAAAACTTAGTTTTAGTTTTCCACAGAAAGCATTTCGGAGCTACCGATTTGTTAAACTCGGTGACACCGAAGCAACTTTTGGAGTCTAAACTAGTGAAATTGGTCAGACCGAGACACAGTTTGGTGACTCCGAGATTGCTAGGGTTTCACTGAGAGTTGAACTCGTTCACACCGATTTGACCAAAAAAGTGCAAGTGCAATGGCCTAGGCCAAATCAGTGAGACAAATTTCCACAACTCGGTCCGTCCGAGATTAGTTTGGCGCAAACCTAACCCTAAATTTTCGAATCAAACCTAATCTAAGGAATGTTCGTGCTGGACAGGATGATCTCATACATGGTAAAGAACATGGCATTTGCTTTGTGCTAAGAATCGGAGTAAGGAATAGCACAAAGATTTGAACTCATACCCTAGTTCGGTGATGAGCTCGCTATGGCGGCAACGGCGGGGTTGAATTCCGTTGACGGCGATGGAGACAAGTGGCGGGAGGTCGCTGGCGAAAAGAGGAGTATCCGGAGACCCGAGGCGACAGAGCAGGACACGCGCGGGCTGAGGGGTTTAGGAGAAATTTCCAAAATTCGGCCCATCGGTATATATATCCTGACCCTGTCCGTGTGACCGAGTGGAACAACTCGGTGGCACCGAGATGAAGAATCACAAGCGGTTACTGCAACTCGGTGTGACCGAAAAGTTCTAATCGGTTGCACCGAGATTGAGAACCTAGATCAACTAAGTGAACTCAGTCAGAAAGAAAAGGATGAATCAGTCAGACCAAAATGCACAAAAAGGTTTTGGAAGTTTAAGTCTATGATGAATTGGGGACTCCGAGTGCTCCTCACACAGAGTGTTCGAATCTGACTTGATCAAACTTTGTGATGTAGCATGAATAGAGTTTGAGACAAGAAAACCATAGATAGCTAGAGGAGGTTCTTAGGCATTCTTGTCCATCCATTTGGCAAAAGAAAAAGATCCAAACAATCAAAGCAACAAATGGATGTCCTCGAATGAGTAAAATATGCAACCAACATGCTCCCACAATAAAATGGCAAATGATATATGTGACAAAGCATGCACAAACACTCTAGCATCTATCAAGCAATTGGCAATGACTAGGTCATCTATATATGAGTATATTGACTTAGGAGTCAAATGAGAACATTTGATCATAGGTCATACTCATCGTTTAAGCACAAGTGGGGTTACCACTTTTACATAAAGCATTGTTGTGTTCACACCATTAGAGTTGCTTTAGCTCAATATTTTGAGTAAAGTAACCCCTAGATGTGATATCCCCCCTAAGAGGGATGAACTAACCTTGCGTTTTGTCGATGATGACTTCATGTAGATGTTGAAGATCTGGATGCTCAATGTTGATGTAGATCATTTGGAGCAATCCATTGGAGTGAGTTGCACTTTCAATACATACACGGGTTAGTCCCACAAGGAACAAACAAAGATATCCATGGACATAGAATGAAGTTCATACATGGTGATGTCCATGAAAGCATTAGGTTACCTTGTACCTTGTCTTACCAACAAGAGGGTTTGTGACTCCTTGAACTAGTGCAAGATGTGGAAGTTGTTTGCACTTGTCCTCGCCAAAATGATATGAATGAAGTATGTTGGCGGAGTCACCCTCAAGAACTCTCTAGTTCTTCTTCTTCGGGATCCACATCATCTTGATGGGAATCCTTGGAATTGTAGTCGTACTTGATGAAGTAGAACTTGAAGTAGTCTTGGGAACCCACTTGACCAAGGCCTTGGGAGCTTCTTCAAATGCATCAATCTCCTCTTGAAGCTTGTCCTTGCCCTTTTGCTTGTGGTCTTGTGGTGGAAGATCATCCCGAGCTTGTGTCCCCTTGAAAGATGTAGGACCATACTTCTCTTGTTGAGGAACAAACTTCGTCTTGGGGTATTGATCTTCTTCCCACTCAACTCCATTGGCATTGAACTTCCGTTCAAAACCAACACCTTGATTCTTCCGGTGTCTTCCTTGCTTGCGTACAATTTCGTCAAATTGCTTACTTCTGGCAAGGCTCTTGTAAACACCTTTCTCTATAATTCCCTTCAATAAGCTATTTTCTTGCTCAAGTGTAACTTGGCTAAGAGAATCATTAGTGGAATCAAGAGAACTACCAGAAGCAACAATATTGGATTTAACATGATCATTGTTACTACTAGAAGAAGAATCTTTCTTACTCTTGTTGCTAGATTTTACTTGTGGCATGTAAGTAGACAAGAGTAAATGCTTGGCAATGTAAGAAGAACTTTTCTTGCGAAGATCATCATTGATTGCTTTTAAGAACCCATGCTCTTGCTCAAGGTTGAGCTTTTGAAAGCGTACCTTCTCATGAGTCTTTAAAAGTTCTCGATGATCTTCCAAAGTAGTTTCATGAGCTAACTTAAGAGTGTTTAGTTCTTTAGTTAGACGCTCAATCTCCTTCTTATCATCGTCATTCGTTTTATCTTGATTAGCATGATTAATAGCAATTTCATCATAGTTTTCATCACTAGAGTTGTCAACAAGTAAATCATCATCACCTAGCAAATCAACTTCATCACTATTGAAATCAACATACTCGGGGTGTGATACCTTTGGGCCTTTAGCCATGAAGAATCTTCCAATTCCTTCATTTGGTGAGTCAAATATGTCGTAGGAGTTGGTTGACACAAGTGCTAGACTGGCAACACCTTCATCTGGAGTATATTCGGAGTCGGAGTGATAACTTCTTTCGGAGTGATGGTCGGAGTCGGAGCCGGATACCCATTAACCAACGTGAGCTTGATGTCTTCCTTTTGTGTAGCTCCTTGATGACTTGTCCTTCCTTTCAGAATCCTTGCTTCTCCGAGAGGTTCTTCATTCATAACGATCATCTCTACTCCTTATCTCTCTTGGAGGTGATTCTTCTCTTCTACTTCTCCTTTTCGGTGAATCTTATCTTCTTTTGTAGGGAGCCGTACACTCATTGGTGTAGTGTCCGGGTCTTCCACAATTGTAGCAATTTCGCTCACGACTTGAAGATCTTTTGCCATTGTAGGACCTTGACTTGGAACTTCTTTCCTTGCTTCTACTCTTGTAGAACTTGTTGAAGTTCTTCACCATTAGGCTCAATTCCTCATTGAAGTTTTGTTTCTCACTTGATGATGTAGGAGCATCACATGAGGCTTTGTAAGCACCACTTGAATTGTTGTGAAGCTCTTCCTTATTCTTGAGTGCCATCTCATGAGCAACAATTCTTCCAATGACTTCCGTTGGCTTGAGATCTTTGTAGTTTGGCATCATTTGAATCAATGTGCACACGGTATCATATTTTCCATCTAAGGCTCTTAGGATCTTCTTGATGATGAATCTATCGGTCATCTCTTCACTTCCTAAGCCGACAATCTCATTTGTGATGAGAGCAAGCCTAGAGTACATTTCAGCGACACCTTCACCATCCTTCATTTTGAACTTGTCAACCTAACTTTGAAGCACATCCAATTTGGATTCCTTGACGGAGTCGGTACCTTCATGCATATCAATCAAAGTATCCCAAATTTCCTTTGCATTCTCAAGACGGCTGATTTTGTTGAATTCTTCGGGGGCACAATCCGTTGAAGAGGATATTGCAAACTTGAGCATTGTATTGCAGCATCTTCAACTCTTTCGCGGTAGCTTCATGGTTTGGTTCTCTCCCATCAAAGAATTCACCTTGCAAGCCAATACACACAATAGCCCAAACGACGGGGTTATGTCCAAGAATATGCATTTTCATCTTATGCTTCCAACTAGCAAAATTAGTACCATCAAAGTAAGGACCTCTATGGTGGTAATTTCCCTCGCTAGACGCCATACTCTCCTAGGTTGTGAAACCAAGGCTATGATCACCAAAAGCTATGGAAATCAAGGCAAATGGAGACCAAAGATTTGATACCACTTGTTGGATCGAAAGTATGTCTAGAGGGGGGTGATTAGACTACTTGACCAAATAAAATCTACCCTTTTCCCAATTTTAAGTTTTGGCAGATTTTAGCAACTTAGCACACGTCAAGAAATCAACCAACACATGCAAGTCTAAGAGTATAGCAGCGGAATGTAAAAACATTGCACATGAAGGTAAAGGGAGGAGTTTGGAGGGAGGAAACACAATGTAGACGCATAGATTTTTTCCGTGGTTCCAATAGGTGGTGCTATCGTACATCCATGTTGATGGAGACTTCAACCCACGAAGGGTAACGGCTGCGCGAGTCCACGGAGGGCTCCACCCACGAAGGGTCCACGAAGAAGCAACCTTGCCTATCCCACCATGGCCATCGCGCATGAAGGACTTGCCTCACTAGGGTAGATCTTCACGAATTAGGAGATCTCCTTGCCCGCGCAAACTCCTTGGTTCAACTCCACAATCTTGACGGAGACTCCCAAGTGACACCTAACAAATCTAGGAGACATCACTCTCCAAAAGGTAATAGATGGTGTGTTGATGATGAACTCCTTGCTCTTGTGCTTCAAATGATAGTCTCCCCAACACTCAACTCTCTCTCACGCATTTGGATTTGGTGGAAAGATGATTTGAGTGAAAAGCAACTTGGGGAAGGCTAGAGGTCAAGATTCTTGTGGTTGGATTGGAATATCTTGGTCTCAACACATGAGTAGGTGGTTGTCTCTCAGAAAATGAATGTTGGAAGTGTAGGCACGTTCTGATGGCTCTCTCCATGAATGAAGAGTGGGTGGAGGGGTATATATTGCCTCCGCACAAAATTTAACCATTACACACAATTCACCAAACTCGGTGGGACCGAATCATGAAACTCGGTCGGACCGATTTAGTTCAAAAATTGAACGTTAGGCTTTTCGGTGGGACCGACATGTCAACTCGGTTGGACCGAGTTCATTAGGGTTAGGGAATAACGTAATCTCGGTGAGGCCGATCACATAAACTCGGTAAGACCGATTTCTATAATAGGCAAACAGAGAGTTGGTCAGCAAACTCGGTGGGACTGAATCGCTCATTTCGGTGAGACCAAAACGTTACGAAAGGGAAACAGAGAGTTTGCATTGCGAACTCGGTGGGACCAATCGCTCATCTCGGTTAGACCGAGACGTTACTAAGGGAAACAGGGAGTTTGCAATCCCATCTCGGTGAGACCGAACTGACTAGGGTTTCTGGCAGTGGCTATGTCAAATGAACTCGGTGGCGCCGGATAGATCAAATCGGTTGGGCCGAGTTTGACTTTTGGTTTGGGACATATGTGGATATGAGAAAGTGGTTGAGGGCTTTTGGAGCATATCACTAAGCATTTTGAGCAAGCAAGCCATTAAGCAACACCTCATCCCCTTTTAATAGTATTGGCTTTTCCTATGGACTCAATGTGATCTTGGATCACTAAAATGAAAATGTAGAGTCTTGAGCTTGAGCCAATATGTGTCCTTAGCATTTTGAGGGGTCCACATTCCTAGTCCATGCCATGCCAATCATTGAACTTTCTGAAATGATCATCTTGAAAGAGCATTAGTTCAATGAACTATATGTTGTTAGGAATTACCAAAACCACCCAGGGATAGTTGCACTTTCACTACTGTGCCGCTCTCACCAATTGCTATCCCCAACGCAGATGTTGCTGCCGCAACCTGAGAAGCAACAACGGCCATTTGGGCTGCCTTGGCACGCGCATGGCGGCTGTGGCTGGGCTCTTGCCGGAGTGGGCCGCCGAAGTTGCCCTCACGATGCGGGTCCACGTCCCCATCTTTCACCGGCGATGATTGAGTAGTGAAATGATATTTGGGGAGCGAGCTAGTGCGCTTGACACGCCGGCTGTGGACTTTAGCCGATGCACCTTCTTTCGTAAGCCATAGGCATACTATACTCCGACGGTGTTCCAAGATATTTTGTACTGCATCTTACATGGTTGGTGATAACAAACTGTGTGCGATCTACTTGATTTTTCATCTTGATTTGAATTACATAACGGGGTCACAGCGACAATGGAGGGTGTTTGAATTGCTAGAACTTTTATCTGCAGTTAACATGCAGCTATAGGTGTGTCTAAAAAATTGGAATTATTCAGGGTTCGTTTGGACATTTTTATACATTAACTTGGTTTTCTAGCCATTTCAGGTGCATAATTCAAAATTAAACTACATGCACGTGCTCTGGTGCACCAACATGGGTTGTAAAATCATATATGTCTCCATGGGTTTATGCTTATGACCCATGCAAGAAATGGGGATGAATTTCGAACACCACGGCATCATGGCTCTCCGGCAAACATTGAGGTACTTGCTTTTGTAATTCTAGTAAATCCAAAGCCCATCTGAAATTCAAGAACCTTGGCATGCTATCTGGAATGGCATCAACATGTTGGGGTAAAAAATGTTGTCCCATTTGGGGCAGGTTATGATATAAGCTTCTCACAAACCAGAGCTTCTCACAAGAAGCCTCATGGTAAAGTTAGGGAAACGTGTCACCTTTGTGGACAAAACGATATCCATCACCTCTTCTTGCTTTCAATTTTTTTCCTGGTGTCAACATAGAACAACAGGAGTGTCGTGTTAAATTTTGGAATTTTTTGGGGATCGTTTGGACATTTTTATACATTAACTGGGTTTTCTAGGCATTTATGTGCATAATTAAACATTGAACTAGATGCACATGATCCAGTGCATAAAAATGGGTGGAAAATTAAATGTGTGTCTTGGTTGCAAGCTTAGGTCACATGCAAGAAATGAGAATGAATGTCAAACACCTTCACACTATTGCTCGACCGCTGACATTAAGATACATGGTTTTAAAATTCTAGTAAATCGGAAACTCGTCTGAAATTCATGAAACTTGACATGATATCACGGAACGGCATGAACATGTCATGGTAAATATATTGTCCCATTTGGGGTAGGTTTGGGTATAAGCTTCTCGCAAACCAGAGCTTCTCTCACAACAAGCCTAATGGTTTCGGTAGGGAACGTGCCACCTTTGGGGACGAAACGATATATGTTGCCTCTTCTTACTTTCAAAAAATTTCTCGTGTCAACATAGAACAATAGGAGTGTTGTGTCACTTTTTGAGATTTTTCGTGGTTCGCTTGGACATTTTTATACATTAACTGAGTTTTCTATGCACTTATGTGCATAATTCAAATTTGAACTACATGCACATGCTCCATTGCATATAAATGGGTTCAAAATTGAAATGCGTGTCCTTGGCTGCATGCTTAAGTCCCATGCAAGAAATGAGAATGAATGTCAAACACCTTGCCACCGTCGCTCGGCCGCTAACATTGAGATATATGGTTTTTAAATTCTAGTAAATCGAAAACGCGTCTGAAATTTTTGAAACTTGACATGCTAGCATGGAACGGCACCAACATGCCGTGGTAAAAATATTGTCCCATTTGGGACAGGTTGGGGTATAAGCTTCTCACACACTAGGGCTTCTCACAAGCCTCATGGTTATGGTAGGGAGCGTTATCCGTTGCCTCTTCTTGATTTCAATTTTTTTTCTAGGGTCAAGATAGAACAACATGAGTGTTGTGTAAATTTTAGGACTTTTTTAGGGTTCGTTTGGACATTGTTATACATTAACTAAGTTTTATATAAATTTATGTGCATAATTCCAATTTGAACTACAGGCACATGCTCCAATGCATGTAAATTGGTTGAAAAATCTAATATGTTTCCTTGGTTGCATGCTTGGGCCCCATGCAAGAAATGGGAATGAATGTCAAAGACCTTGCCACCGTCACTCGGCCGCAAACATTGAGATACATCATTTTTAAATTCTAGTAAATCCAAAACTTGTCTGAAATTCTTGAAACTTGACATGCTATCATGGAGCGGCATCAACATGGTGTGGTAAAAATTTGTCCCATTTGGGGCAGGTTTGGGTATAAGATTCTCGCAAACCAGAGCTTCTCACAACAAGCCTGATGGTTTCGGTAGGGAACGTGCCACCTTTGGGGACGAAACGATATCCATTGCCTCTACTTGCTTTCAAATTTTTTCTAGTGTCAACATAGAACTATAGGAGTGTCGTGTCAATTTTTGGGATTTTTCGGGGTTCACTTGGAAATTTTTATACATTAACTGGGTTTTCTAGGCATTTTATGTGCATAATCAAATTTGAACTACATGCACATGCTCAAGTGTAGAAAAATGGGTTGACATATCAAATGTGTGTCCTTGAGTGCATGCTTAGGTCCCATGCAAGAAATGGCAATGAATTTCAAACACCAGGGCATTGTTGATTGCCGGCAAAATGTTGAGATACTTTGTTTTTTAATTCTAGTAAATCCAAAACTCGTCTGAAATTCATGGAACTTGGCATGCTATCATGGAATAGCACCCGACATGATGTTGTATTTTTGTTGTCCATTTTGAGAGAAGGCGCACTCGAATAACAGCCAACAAAGGCATTTTGAAACAAACAGCTGCCTCTTTAACATCTCAAACGTTTGTATAATTTAAATAGGGTGCGTTCTGTTAACCATTCACGTGACGCCATGTGTCTCTCTTTTTATGGCTATAGGAGGTGCCGTGCGGACAGCTGCTAGACTGAATGGGAGGCGTGCGAGCGCAGTCCGATGGGCGGGCTGATCGAGAGGCGTGCAAGCTGTCCTCTAATGCGCAGGCTCACAAAGAAGCGTGCGAGCTATACGCTGCGCAAGCTCACTGGAAAGTGAGCCCTTTGACTTCCATGGCTGCCCGCCTTGCTCACATCCTCTCCATTAATGGCGCCCAAGCCGCTGTTTAGTACGGGCGGCCTGACTGTTCGCCTCCCATTCCCCTCCCTCCTGCATACCTCCACCAATGCCATGGCGCAGAAGGATCTTCTACAACTAGTCTTCAAGTTTGGTGAAGTGGACTCCGAGCCGGAGGAGATTGAAAATAAGAAGGAACGGGGCCTCATGGATATCGTCCTGAATGAGCTGGCCGCGGCGGTTGCTGCCCCCGCGCCCGTCCCAGGTCCTATCCCCGTGCCCGCGCTAGCGACCATCCCTGTAGCATTGATGGTCTAGTCGCCGAGCACTATCATAGAGCTGAAAGCCACGGGCATCAGCGAGGTCTCCGCGCACCCGTGCGAGCTCGTGTACATGCCAGCGCCAGCGCCTGTGCCCATGCGTGCCCCTGCACCCACCATGGCGCCGGTCCCCGTGCGTTTGCCCGCACCCATCGCGCTCGTGCCCATGCGCGCGCCCCCCTCGGCGACATGGGATGCCACCGTCGACCGCTACCACGCAGCGCCGCCGGTTGCCATCCTCCCGCACCCCGCCCGTCGATCGCGCGACGACATGATGTTTGATTTCCATGTGAAGAACATTTTGTGCTGCCTTGAAGACTTTAACAACGGCGTCCCGAAGTACAACAACGACAACGCCGGCGTGGCACGCCGCCTCCGCCACCGCCGGAAATATTTTTTTTGCCTTAATACTGTATCTTGATCATATGAATATAAATTCACACTGTGAATAAATGAAAGCTATGGTTTGAACGAACTTGCGTTTTTCTCTCTTAATGTACAGACTTATCAACGATTTTCTTTAAAAAACATCAATGGGTTTTAAATATAAAATACTCATCGCAAGCATTTTAGTTAGAACACCCGTATGCAAACCGACAGCTTCCCCAGGAAGCCAAGGGAAAATGTGCCGAGCAGGATTTGTGAAGCTCTTCATCGCAAATGTTAACACATGTATGCAAAGTGAGAGCTATGGTCTTCCCCAGTAAGTCAAGGGAAAATTCACAGCGCGGGATTTCTGCATCTCTTCAACGCAAACGGTTCAGATTGAATATGGTATGCAAAGCCAGACTTCGGCGCTAAGCCAAGAGAAAATGTGTCGACCAGGATTTGTAAATCCCTTCAACGCAAACGGTTGTTTTGGATGACCCATGTGCAACCACGTACAGACAATTTGGTAAGATTTGCATCTGTCATATTGGGTATATTGCCATTTGTCAAACTGGAAAGATTTACATTTGTTGATCTAGTAACGTTGCCACTTGTCAACCTTGTAACACTGTGATTTGTCAAAATATGTAGCTAAAAATCACTACCACTATCTAATTTTTGCAATTAAAATTCAGTAATTAAGCATAAATTTTATTCATAGATTAAGTAGTCGTTCTTTATACAAACAGTTCAACTCGACAGCTGAACCGACCAAACTTTTCCCCAATTGTTGCCAACCACGTACTGAAATGGCTAGTTCAACTATATACACTAGCTAATTTTAAGTACGTTGTACAGTTCCACCACATCTATAGTCAGATGAACTGAACAAAATAGCCCCTAAATACTACTACGGAGGGGCTTTATATTACTTTTGGCACCCTCTCCTATGCTAAGAACGCTCAGTAAGAGGCAGAGGAGGAGGAGCCTACCGACGAGCTGGACAACTGCAATACGGTGCATTCCACTGCTGCACCTTCAGCGACGCTCACCTCGAACAACCTCTGCCGCTCCAGACGACCCCTCTCGAAGCGGTGGTTCTCCTCATAGATCTCCTGATTCCTCGTCTTTGCGACGACGTGTGCTGTCGCCAAGGTGGCGATAAGGCTCTTTCTATGCTCGATGAGGCGCTCCTCATGCGGGCCTCCACCTCCGCCTCCCGCCTTCGAGCAGCGGTGGCGGAGCGGGTGATGACCCCGGCGGTCGACTGTTGGCTGGCGCCTGCTACCTCTTGAGCACTGCGTTGGTTTTCCCTTGAAGAGGAAAGGGTGATGCAGCAAAGTAGCGTAAGTATTTCCCTCAGTTTTTGAGAACCAAGGTATCAATCCAGCAGGAGGCCACGCACGAGTCCCACGCACCTACACAAACAAATAAATCCTCGCAACCAACGCAATAAAGGGATTGTCAATCCCTTCACGGTCACTTACGAGAGTGAGATCTGATAGATATGATAAGATAATATTTTTGGTATTTTATGATAAAGATGCAAAGTGAAGAAAGCATAATAAAAACGACGCTAGAAATAACTTGTTGATGGGAGATTAATATGATGGAAAATAGACCCGGGGGCCATAGATTTCACTAGTGGCTTCTCTCGAGAGCATAAGTATTACGGTGGGTGAACAAATTACTGTTGAGCAATTGACAGAATTGAGCATAGTTATGAGAATATCTAGGTATGATCATGTATATAGGCACCACGTCCGAGACAAGTAGACCGACTCCTGCCTGCATCTACTACTATTACTCCACACATCGACCGCTATCCAGCATGCATCTAGAGTATTAAGTTTATAAGAACAGAGTAACACTTTAAGTAAGATGACATGATGTAGAGGGATAAACATATGCAATATGATATAAACCCCATCTTGTTATCCTCGATGGCAACAATACAATACGTGCCTTGCTGCCCCTACTGTCACTGGGAAAGGACACCGCAAGATTGAATCCAAAGCTAAGCACTTCTCCCATTGCAAGAAAGATCAATCTAGTAGGCCAAACCAAACTGATAATTCAAAGAGACTTGCAAAGATAACCAATCATACATAAAAGAATTCCGAGAAGATTCAAATATTGTTCATAGATAAACTTGATCATAAACCCACAATTCATCGGTCTCAACAAACACACGCAAAAGAAGATTACATCAAATAGATCTCCACAAGAGAGGGGGAGAACATTGTATTGAGATCCAAAAAGAGAGAAGAAGCCATCTAGCTAATAACTATGGACCCGAAGGTCTGAGGTAAACTACTCACACATCATCGGAGAGGCTGGTGTTGATGTAGAAGCCCTCCGTGATCGATGCCCCTCCGGCGGAGCTCCGGAAAAGACCCCAAGATGGGATCTTACGGGCACAGAAGGTTGCGGTGGTGGAATTAGGTTTTTGGCTCCGTATCTGGTAGTTTGGGGGTACGTAGGTATATATAGGAGGAAGAAGTACGTCGGTGGAGCAACGTGGGGCCCACGAGGGTGGAGGGCGCGCCCAGGGGGGTAGGCACGCCCCCTACCTCGTGCCCTCCTGGTTGATGTCTTGACGTAGGGTCCAAGTCATCTGGATCACGTTTGTTCCAAAAATCATGTTCCTGAAGGTTTCATTCCGTTTGGACTCCGTTTGATATTCTTTTTCTGCGAAACTCTGAAATAGGCAAAAAACAGCAATTCTGGGCTGGGCCTCCGGTTAATAGGTTAGTCCCAAAAATAATATAAAAGTGTATAATAAAGCCCATTAATGTCCAAAACAGAATATAATATAGAATGGAACAATAAAAAATTATAGATACGTTGGAGACGTATCAGCGCCCACGGGGGCCGATGATGACGACCACCTCCCGCCTTCAGGCCACGGCGGTGGAGCGGGCGATGGCCACGGTGGCTGGAAGTGGGGTGGTGGCCACGATGGCCACATCCCGCCTTTGGGCCGCGCCAACGGAGTGGGCAATGGCCCTGGCTTTCGACGGTGGTGTGGCGGCAATGGCATCCGCCAACAGCTGCCGATGGGCAACAGCGGCGCAGCGTGTGGTGGGTGTTCCGTGCACACCCAACAGGTCTCTCATTGGACTGTTGTGTTTGGACCATGCTGCCGTTGTGGGTGGGCACTCCCTATCTAATATTTTGCCCGTCGGTGATTGTCGCTCCTCCCTTCATTCCCGAGTGCATTACACCAAAATGTCTAGCACACGTGAACGAGGCATAAGCGACCCCACAACAACAGTTGGGATTCTTTCTCTCTTATATTTCGACAGTATATGGTGGACACTCCCTCATAGTTATTTGCATCATCGGCGATGGTCGCTTACCCTCCTACTCTCGTGCATTACCAAGGTATATCACGAGTAGAAGGAAGAGGAAGCAACCCCCACGACAATAGTCGGGATTGTTCCTCTCTGATATTTTGACAGTATATGGTGGACACTCCCTCATAGATATTTCGACCATTGGTTATGGTCGCTCCTCCTTTCTTTCCAAAGTGCATTACACCAAAGTATCTAGCACCTGGGAAAGAAGAAGAAGCGAACCCCACGACAATTATTGGCATGCTTCTTCTCTCATATATGGTGGACACTCTCCCTCACTATTTTTTGACCGCCATGTATGGAGCCCCGACAGACTTAAAGTCAACCCGGAATGTTGTTTAATTCTCTTTCTGGAAAATCCAGGGCACTCGATATTTCCTGCATATTCTAGCACAAGTCACGCTAAAATTCACGGAAAAATCTAGCATGGCCTATGCTAAAATAGGACATATCGAGCGCATGAAATTTGCCAATTCGGCAACCCCGCTCTTCCCTTTGCCTCTTCCACATCTATTTTTGAATGGAAATGAATCAACACTCCGGCAAAACATAGGCCACTCAAATTTTCCTTGCGATACAAAGATGTCCGTACACATACACATGTTCTTTTTTAAGCATGAACATAGTCAAGTTCTTTTTTATACGAATAAGCTTAAACTTGAAACGCTATCCGAATCAACCATCATTCAAAACGAAACTAGCTTCACATTGTCACAACTACTCATCTACTACTACTACTACTACTACTACTACTACATATATAAAAACATCTATGAAAACTTGCATCGAACACTCAGAGGTGTTCCTTGCAAACATAGGCCACTTAGCAGCAGCGCTTTGGTCGTGGGCCCGTGCTAATGTTAAGTCTGACCTGTAGCGTGTGCTCTGTGCCCTTGTTGCTGCTAGTTAACAGCAACGAGGGGCTATTACCCCTCGCTACTGTTAAGCTGCTACCTATAAGGTATTTCCTCATAGTGTCACGTCATCCTCATACTACAAGCAACTACAAGCTGAGAGCTTAATCATCATGTACTCCAACGGATGAGACTGTCAAGACGAGTTCCATCAAATGCTTCACATGTCAAGGACGCGGTCACAAGACATTTGAGTGCCCCACCCGACGCACCATGATCGCCAACGATGATGGCACCTACGACTCGATGAGTGAGGAAGAAATGGATGCCCGAGCATGTGGCTATGCATCGGCAAGTGAATGAAGATGTAGTTGATCAAGTCTTTTGTGACAATGAGTCATGCCCCGCTCTTGTTGTCTCCAAGGCCTTGACGCATCAACACCAATAAGACAAAGACCAACGTTGCCACATGTTCCACACCAAAGCGGGCATCAATGGACGTTTCGTGAAGGTCATCATCGACGGAGGAAGTTGCCACAATTTGGCAAGTGAAGAGCTATGTTCCAAGCTACAATTGGTCAAGAAGAAGCATCCTTGTCCCTACAATGTCCAATGGCTTAGCGGCTCCGGCACCATCAAAGTGGAGCACACCGTTCAAGTCTCCTTCAAGATTGGCGGATACGAAGACACATTGGAGTGTGATGTCGTTCCCATGTCCATTTGTCACCTCCTACTTGGACGACCTTGACAATTCGACCGTGGCGTCATCCACAACGGAAGAACCAATCAATAGGCATCCGGTTATTCTTGTGCCTAAGAAAGATGGTAGTCTGCGCATGTGTTCCGATTGCCATTCCATAAATGCTATCACTATTTGCTATAGGCATCCCATTCCACGCCTTGACGATATGCTAGATGAGCTTGGCGGCGCCACCATTTTCTCAAAAAATGATCTTAAAAGTGGCTATTACAAAATTCACATGCAAGAAGGTGATGAATGGAAAACCACTTTTAAAACTAAATTTGGCTTGTATGAGTGGTTAGTTATGCCTATGGGCTTATCGGAAGCACCCGACACTTTCATGCATGTGATGTAATATGTTCTTCGCAAATATATTGGCATATGTGTTGTGGTCTACTTTGATGATATACTTGTGTTTAGAGAATCGTTAGAAGATCATGTCACTCATCTTAGGGACGTTTTCCAAGTTCTTATAAATGAGCGTCTTTATGCTAACATGGAGAAATGCATTTTTGGCATTGAGAAGCTTGTTTTCTTTGGCTTTCTTGTGTCTTCTAAGGGTATTCATGTTGATGAGCCTAAAATTAAAGCAATTAAAACTTGGCCACGACCCACAAAGTTGCAACAAGTGCGTAGTTTCCTTGGTCTCGCCGGCTTCTACCGTCGCTTTGTTAAGGATTTTAGCCCATTGCATCATCATTGCATGCCTTGAGTAAGAAGAATGCACCCTTGTTTCTGAACCATCTCAATCTAACGCATTCGATGAGCTTAAATCTTTGCTTACACATGCTCCAATTCTTGCATTGCCTAATTTTGACAAAACTTTTGAAGTGCATTGTGATGCTAGTGGAAATGGCATCGGTGGAGTTTTGATGCAAGAAAAGCGACCCATTGCATATTTAGCAAAAAACTTCCCAACGCACAACTTAACTATCCCATCTATGACAAGGAATTATATGCTTTAGTGCGAGTAATGCATGTTTGGGAGCATTATCTTCACCCTAATTAATTTATCATGCACACCGATCATGAGACACTTAAATACCTTAAAGGTCAAACCAAGCTGAATAAAGGGCATGCTAAATGGAGTAAATTTATTGAATCTTTTCCTTATGTGATCAAGTACATTAAGGGAAAAGAGAATGTTGTGGCAGATGCCCTTTCCTGCAAGTGCATGTTAGTTACTCAACTTGAATTGAATGTCATTGGCTTTGAGCATGTTAAAGATATATATGCACATGACCCTTCGTTTGCGATTCCCTATGCCAAATGTCTTGCTAACACTTATTGGGAGCACTATTACCTTAAGGACAGTTATCTTATGTGCGCTAACAAACTTTGTGTACCCGACTCTTCTCTTCGTTTGTTACTTTTGCAAGAGGCTCACGGCGGAGGACTTATGAGACATTTCGGACGCGACAAGACCTTTGCCACACTCTCCTTCAAGTATTTTTGGACAAACATGTTCCGCGATGTTGCACGCTTTAACAATCGGTGCTCTACATGCCTCAAAGCTAAGTTACAAGCTCAATCTCATGGTTTACATATGCCACTTCCTATTCCGTATCAACCATGGGAATATATTAGCACGGATATTGTGCTTGGATTACCTAGGACTCAAAATAGAAAGGATTATTATGTATTTGTTGTTGTGGACTGATTGTCTAAAATGGCACATTTCATCCCATGCAATAAGATCGACGATGCTTCACATGTGCAAAACTCTTTTGTAGGGAAATCTTGAGGTTACACGGAGTGCCAAGGAAAATTGCGTCGGACCGCGATGTCAAGTTCCTAAGCTAGTTTTGGAAGACACTACGTGGCAAGCTCGGCATCAAGCTACTATTCTCGACGACCTATCATCCCCAAACCGATGGCCAAACAGAAGTCACCAATCGGATGCTAGCTACTCTCCTACGCATGTTGATCAAGAAAAACATCGAGGAGTGGGAGTGCTTACCCATAGCCGAGTACGCCTATAATCACGCAAGACAGTCTACTACCGGCAAGTACCCCTTCGAGGTCGTCTACGGCTTCAACCCTTTGCACCCTTGTACATCCTTTCTCTACCACTCCAAGAACGTGCAAACATGGATGCAAGTGCAAGAGCAAGTTATCTCAAGAAGATGCATGAAGATACAAGGTCTACGATCGAGCGTCAAGTACACCACCTCTCCACCAAGCTCAACATCAACAAGACCCCCATGGTGTTCAAACTAGGCGGTCTAGTATGGCTACACCTCCGCAAGGATCGCTTCCCCAATGAGTGCAAGTCCAAGCTATGGCCACGAGCGGATGGACTCTTCAAAGTCCTCATCCGTTACAATGATAACGCCTACAAGATCGACATCCCACGCGACAAGTACAACGTAAGCGACATCTTCACTGTCAAGGACTTGACCCCATATCATGGTGATGAAGATCACGATTAGAGGACGGATCTCTCCCAAGGGGGGGAGATGATGCGGAGCATCCTTCCATCATCGCCATGGACTCTACACCAACACATCAAGCACCACGTGGATCTATGACAAGAGCTGGAGCACACGCCATTGAAACTAAGGTGAACTCACTCCTACTTGAGATAGATATGGATATGTATGGAACTTGGATGCTACGTCACCAAAACATGCTATGTGTCATTAGGTACGAGGATGAGCGCCACCTAGCATCTAAGGAACATCCCATGGGCATAGGAGAAGGACTCCAAGGCCTCATGGAAGGAGAAGGAGTCCATCAAGATGAAGACAGCAGGTCCCAAGCGACCCCGTGCGCATGGGCCTCCCCGACCCCGTGCCAACGGGCCTCCCAGCAACCTTCTGTAACCGAGACATGCACCAACGTGCGCATGGCCTCCAAACCCCGTGCGCATGGGCGCTCGCCACTGTAGCACCCCATGCGCACGGGCGTGTACCGTGTCCACGGGATCCCCGTGCACACGGGCCCAACTTACCGAGTGCGCACAACCCTCCCAGGAATCGGCTGTGGATGGTCTTTCTTGCCTCCCAATTCATCCCCTTCCACCCTCTAGCTATATGTTCCATGTCTAAGTCATTCGTCAAGGTCAAAAAAGTATATGTGAGACATTGATAGAGCTTTGCTCCTTCTACCCCTCCTCTTGGAGATCAAGGCCTCTTAGGAGAGGATTCCAAGTGGATATCAAGACCTCCTGGAGAAGACTACCATCAAGACTTCACCTCCTTAGGAGTGGGAAGAACCTTACCTTTGTGCTTGTTTCCTTGGATTGTTCTTGTATTCTTGTGGATCTCAACTATGCTATTCTAGTGGATGTGTGATTGGGTTTTGTTTGAGTGAATTGCCTCTTTGTGTTCTTGTGTTCATCCTTTTTTCCCCTCCAAGTGTGAAAAGATCTCCACTTAGGGTTCCACCCTACAACAAGGGGGGTAGTGATGCCAGCTCAGTCAGCTTGGACGTTTGCCTCCCTTCCTTGCCTCGGATTTCTTCGACGGTGGCCGTTTCATCTCTGGATCCATGTGCTACTTCTCTGGAGGTTGGGCAAGCCACGAGGCAGACGGCCCCAGACAACCCCACGATGACCTCTCCTACCATCCGTTCACCTCGCTCCATCGGGCGCCCCCGGTCGGCCTCGTCCCCGCCCACCTTCGTGCGGAAGAGCTCCTACCTGGGCTCGGCAACTCGGCCGAACGACACTACCCCAAATGCAATGGAGAAGGCTCTCCAACGTGCTGCCGCCCGGAACCTCGACGCAGGTCCATCCAACCCCGATGCGCCTACTTCAATTGATGATGATGTGTTTGATGATTCCTTCTCGGCTCTAGCGGTTGTTCCCCTTAGGCGTCTTGCCAAGATTGCGGTCGACTCTGCGATAGTTTTCTGAGGGGAAAATGGTCCCGCATTAGAACAAATTGCGATGATCCATGCTAGGGAGATCCTAGAGGGCCAACTAGCGGCGGCGCAGGCACGTGAGGCTGCCTCGGCTGAGGAGCCAGCCATCTCTACCCCGAGGCCGGTTGGCCGGAGGGTCCCCACATACCCCGTTCTTGAGGAGATCAGGGGCCGGACTCGGTCTCGCACCGCTCAGCTCCGTCATTTGCTGAGCGCGTCTACCACCATGGGGTCCAGAGAGGACCCCCTAGCATAATAATGTGTGCGCTCTCTTGGAACCTGCGCGGATTCGGCCATGATGGTCAGCGCATGCAGTTAATTGAGTACATGAGGGAGGAGTCCGTAGATGACGTGGTGATCCAGGACACTGTGAGAGGTGACTTCTCATTAGAGAGCCGGAAAGCCTTAGTCAACACTGATTTGCTTGGCACTGGTTGCCATCTAGTGAAGTGTGAAAGTGCTAGTTATCGACCAGAGGGGGTGAATAGGCGACTTTTATGAAAGTCTTCAAGAAAGGAAATGTCTTCGAAGACAGACAACCAAATACAACCTACACAGTATGCAGCAGAAGACAAACTACACAAGCCATGCTATAGTTAAGGAAATAGCATAGAGTAAACACAAAGACATATAGCAGCTAGGTAGAGTGGATCGGGATAGGAAGATAGTATGAAGCCAAATATGCAAACAGAGAGAATGTGTTCACACAGTGAAGTCAAACAAAGCAAGCAAGCAATGACTTCACGAAGCTAAACAATAAGTAAAGCGTGAAGTGATAGAACCAGTTACTTGATGAAGACAAGGATTTGGTAGACCAGTTCTAGTTGTTGTGCCAACTGTACATCTGGTTAGGGAGGCTGAGATTGAACTCAGAAGACCACGTCTTCACCTTATTCCCCTTGAGCTAAGGCCACTTAGTCCTCACCCAATCACTGTGGTAAGTCTTCAAGGTAGACTTCCAAACCTTCACAGACTTTGTTCACCGGTGATCTACAATGACTCTTGGATCCTCATAACGCAATGCCTAACCAACTGGAAGATCACAGTCTTCAAGTGTAATAAGTCTTCTGATCACATGGACAAAAAGACTTTAGTGAAGCCAAACACTCCTTAGGCTCTGGGTGTTTTGGGATTTCTACTCACGAGGATTCTCTCTCAAAGGCTTCGGAGGTGGGTTTCTCTCAAACGACAAAAGTCGTGCACTAACTCTGACTACACCGGTACAGCGAGGTGCTATACACACTGTTTTTAACCCATTTCCGCGATCGCATTTTGAACTGTCGCCATGTGAGTGACAGCGATACGGGGTCCTTCCCACACGACCCAGAAACCGCCGGGGATATGGAGCCATGATGTAGACAGTTGTCCCTACTAAATTGTTTCTGATATCTCGAATATCGGAAATGGCCCATCCTTACAACTCGTTTGTGCTCGAATTGCCATCGCAGTTGGTATTCTGTGGTGCAACGTTTACGATGCATGACCCATCCCAAATGGTTCACGATTATAGAAGCAGACAATCACACACATTTACTTTTCCTCGACTGTATGCGATTCGGTGTAAGAGCGCACACAGTTGTCGGTATAAAACTGTATGTGAAGCTTGAATACATCCCACACGATTCATCCGTCGTACCTGCGTCGGATGAAGACCTATGGCATGCGTTCTTCTATGACCAAACGTTTGCGATGTGCACAACATCACAAACAGTCTATGATTGTGAAGCGTCTGTGATAAGGTGACTATCACAAACATTTAATAAGAAAGAACTATGTGCGATGTTGTTGTTAATCGCACATGGTTTTTCTTTGCTGATCGTGTGTGTAGTAGAGATTGATCGCAAACATAGTGGATCCTAGAATCATGTCTGATCTCCACGTCTATCGTACACGTTTCTCTTTCTTAAACCGTGTGTAGTGTAATCCCTAATTATAAATCACATGTTTTGAATTTAAAAGTAGGCAATCACTTATTTCATATCCAACCATGTTTATTACAAATATAGGTTGAACCAAGAATGCATAATTCGATGCACAGGTACATATACTGAAGAACTACAAAAGCACCAAGTAAAGAATGATGAACCATGGCTGTACTAAAGACTGTAAAGAGAGAGGCGAAAGACATTCTGGTTGCTGGAGAAGGTGAAGCGGAATGCCCATAATGTGCCCTCCTCCATGCGCAATGGGCGCACGACTCTAGGCCAACCCCTTGTGATGGCTGTCCGTCCATCCTTCACTGTCTTCATTAGGACTTCTCGATGCTCATTGTAGTCTGGATGAAATACTTTAACCTTCATTGCATGTCCACCAATCATGTACTTTGCGAGGTAATCTTGAGTGAACTGCTTCGGGAACCACTGTGAACGAAAAAGATTCATACATTGTTGTCTAACAACTCATTATGGGCAGTAAAAAGAGAAGTCTGCAGAGTTTGTAGTTACCATCCTACAGCTCACTGTTGTGTTGGATAGAGCATAAACAAATAAATTGCTTGCCACCATTCGTATATTTTTGCTAATAATCATTATCAGTTTCCTCACTTGATGCTTGTTCATGAATATCTCATTGCCCCATATGCAAAAAGGGTCGATGCGTGGATCCTTGCCAAGGGGATATGTACCTACAAGCAACAAGTCAATATTAGAAGCTAACAAGTGTCCAGACCTGGAGCTATATGTACTACATTATGCAACGATGGGGGGGAGTACAAGCCAAGGGATGAAACTAACCTCAACGGAAAATGGTGGCCACTCCCATTGTTGTCCTGCATAAGTAGTGGAAAGGCATGATAAGTACAGCAACCTTAACATCAAACAAATGTAGAAAAGGTAAAGAACATCATCTCCAAATGATAGCTTGAATGTGTTGGTTTCAGCATGTTGTTAAAGCAGATATAAACTTGTATTGGAAGGCAATGTTACCGACAATAGGCTTAACAGGCATCAAACATTGTAATTCAAACTTGTATTGTTGAAAATGAATAGAACGTAGGTAATGCTTAAACATCACATTGGATAAATGTGTAAAACTGAAATAAAGGGCATGTGTTAATTACACCAGGCATAACTCGAACCAAATATAGCCATTCAAACTCGTATTTATGCAGTCGAGCGGCACAGTTCTGACTTGCACATAATGAACATCACATTGTGAATGACTGAAATAAAAGAGCCATAAATGATCGGTATAACAACCAAATATAGCCATTGAAAACTGGATAGAGTCTCATTGCAACCAACGTAACAAGAAAATACAGATAAATAGGGTATATGCTTGAAAACTGGACATATGCTCACTGCAACCAACCTAACAAGCAAATACAGATAAACAAGGCATCTGCTTGAAAACTGGACAAATGCTCACTGCAACCAACCTAACAACCAAATACAGATAAACAAGGCATATGCTTGATAACTGGACAAATACTCACTGCAACCAACCTAAGAACCAAATACATATAAACAAGGCATCTGCTCAATAACTAGAAAAATGCTCATTGGAACCAACCTAACAACCAAATACAGATAAACAAGGCATCTACTCACTATAAACAACCAAATATAGCCATTCGTGAAACTGAAGTGGACAATTCATACTTAAACATCACATAGCCCAATTGAACAATACATTTTTGCATAACTAAAATAATTAAACACGGCGCAATTAAAACACCGCACGACAAATGATGCTACAATAAAGGGTATGGGTTGGCAAGCTAAAAAAGGTAAGATTTGCTGATAGGATGTTGCCTTACATGTCATGGATGGGATCTTTCCAGTTGGAAGAGCACAGACCCATGGTGCGCTCTCTAATGTCATAGATGGATTGTTTCACCTTGGAGGAACCTTTGTGGGTGCCCTCCTCGTGGTCATGGTCGATGAGATCTGACTTGGCAATTGAGGATCCCAAGCCGCCGTAGAATGTGTCCTTCAGAAATGACAAAATGGGCTCGATGGCTTACAAGGATCGCAAATCCTTGACTGCGTGGAGGAGGAGACCAGCAGCAGGGCCGTCGAAGGGATCGACGGCGGTTAAACCAGAGGGGTTGGGGATGGACCACTTAACCTATGACATGGCCCGCGTGAAGCCGTCGCTGTCGACGAGCTTGATGTCGTAGCCAGCTTCCCAAGATACAGTAATGCGCTAGCCCGCTAACGTGAAGCCTTCTGCATGACAACGTAGTCAACGTCTTCGCCGGCTTCCGCGGCAAGGTGTTGCTCCGGGATTGACTGGTCGGGGCGAACAGCGGCCACCTCGCCAACGTCCGCCCGAGAGGCCATGATAAACCTCTTCTTGGTCGAATGCTCGTCGGGCTCCTTGGGATACGTGGTCGAGCTTAGGCTGGGACATTCTAGAGCAGGGGATGTGGATCTGGCGGGGAGGGACACCGCATGCCTCATCTAAAAACTCAGGGGAGTGGGGCGACGGTATGGGAATCGTTGGGTAACCTAAACTTTATTATCTAAGCTAGGAGGAACGGGCAGACCAGCAGGGGTTGGCAGCGGCGAGATAGGGTTCGAGGGGGGAGGGGCCGGGTGGGGGATTGTTGATGGGGGTGGTGTTTGATGATACGCCATAGCTACTGAAAATATGAGTAATCGTGGGTGGAGATGGTGGTGGACGAGGGAGGGTGACCATTCAAATGCCTGGGCTACTGCAATTTTACTATAAGGTCGGTGCTGGAGGAGTGTGGGTGCCGGTTGAAGTACGACGGCTACTAAAATTTGGGTAAAGGAATTGATGCGGGGTGGGAGTACCCAAGATCGCGCATGGTCCAATAAGAATATACGTGTGTGATAATAAGGAAAAGAGGTGGAACCGTCGATTTTTGCAACGCTCAAGGCGGGTAGTTTGTTTTTAGATTTCTAGCTAGCTGGCCTATCACACACGGTTCGTCCTAATTTTCAGAGGCGGACGTGGAATTCAATCAGAATAAACTAACCGCCTTTAGCTTGCGTAGGTGGTGATTTTATAGCGCACTACATCGCACGCGGTTAAGCCAGCACCTCCAGCTTTGCTCGTGCTTGTGCAGTCATGGTGATTTTATAGCGCACTTACATCGCACACGGTTGAGCCAGTACCTCCACCTTTGCTCGCGCTTGCGCCGTCGTGGTGATTCACGGTGCACTTGCATCGCACACGGTTAATACATTATACCCGTGTTCGTTGAGCGTCATCAGAGTCTTTGAAGCAAAAAATGTTAGAGAGGGTAAGAAGACAGCCACACCAGCATGTGGCCCAAATATATATGAGTGAAAAGGATGGTCTGTGATGTTCAAAATTCCAATGCACAACTTTGACCGTGCGGGACAATGGTTGGGCGCATCGTCGAAGATCGATGAGAGGGGCCAGAAGTGAAGAACCACCTTGAAGTGGCCAAATATATGAAGGAATATAGAGTGTGATGTTTCAAACTTTAAATACACAATGCACAACTTTGGTGGCACCTGCCTCGCAAACCCGAAAGCCCCCTTGGATATATCTATACTGACATAATGTCGTAGCTAGGGTGCTTGACCCACCTCCCACTTCGTGTCAGCGGGGCGGATGCACATAATGATACTTTGGTCATACATGCATGTCGTCATGACGTACCATAAGACAGACCAGTGAAGCTATCGTTTGGTCAAACGACAAATGTTGTTTTCAACAAACCGCTTGGGCCAATAGATTGAACCATCATAAAAAATCACACAAGAGGGACCACAAAACTAGCACCTCTTACATGCGGCCCAAAATGATGTATGTTGGAAGGGGTGATGTCTGTTTTCAATATGGAATAATGTACAATTTAGATGTGGTTCCTTCCTCTCGATATAGACAACAGCCATGAAGGCCAAGTAGTTAAGGACGAGATACGTAGGGTACGGTGTCGGTCGAACTCAGCAATACGAGCATGTGGGAGGGAATCCTGACAACGCATGAGCTCGAGCTTTGGTTGAACGACATGCGACGGTGACCGGCCCTAACACGAACTAGGAGGAATCCATTCATGGCCAACACATACCCCTCGTTATCGGTCAAAGGGATGATATATATATATACACTCGGGGAGCCCACACATATGCATGTTGTCACAAAAAACCGCACAAGGGAGACGCGATCGATCAGAAGACCCCGTATACACTGCATGCGTCCTGATAATATGTATCGGTACGGTGGTGTGTGATGTGTTTAAATGCCGAATGCACAACTTCGATGGGCCACCAACTACATTACAAACCGAACACCGTACCCGACCACAAGCCTAATTCAATACGTACGATGTCATCTTCCCAACTTCGAGGTGGTGGGGGGTGTCGTCCAACGTATGTGCTTAAACTTTATTTGGTCTAACATGGCACACATAGCAATAGGAAACCATCATGGTCAAACCCTTCTCATATGTTGGGTCAAAGGGATAGATTGTGTGGGCCCCCCATGTTACCGGTCAAGGATAATATATATATATATACCTCGGCGAGCCCATAGATATGTGCAACGTCTATAAACCGCACATGGGAGACATGCTCGATCAGAACACCCGACCCCCTATACCCTGCATGCGACCCGAAAAAAATGTATGGGTCTAGTGCGTGATTTGTTCAAAACCCGAAAGCACATGTTCGATGGGGCACAAAGTACATCAGTAACATTACAAACTGAACATCATACCCCCCCCCCCCGTGGGCAGGTTAAAGAAGTACGATGTCGGGAATGCAACTTTGAGGTAGATGGGGGGTAGGGGTCGGGTGCCATCCAACGCATGTGCTGAAACTTGATTTGCTTTAACATAGTACATGGAGCAAAGAGTAAACCATTCTCATGCGTTGAGTCAAAAGGATAATTTGTGCGGGCCTACAGATGTCGATCATTCTTTGATTTTTGAGAACAAAAAATAACCAATAAAAACATAGTCTACAAATTAGCAAAACAAGGAGCCCAAGGTTTATATAATCGCCATCACAGGTCACTATAGTGTCGATCATTCTTTGATTTTTTAGAACAAAAAATAACCAATAAAAAACATAGTCTACAAATTAGCAAAATAAGGATCCCAAGGTTTATATAATCGCCATGAAAGGTCACTATAGAAACATTTATCTCTATAATGATCGTGTCATAGTGTTCAAATGAAGCTTGAGATATGCAACTTCCCACTAGGTCACCCATCCTTAGACTACTCCAGCCCGAGCACGCTTAACTTCTGCTTTCTATTCGACTATGCTAGCAGATGGGATGCTGCCCCTTGCTGATAGGAATTGCCTCCTTTCCTTTAAGGCGTTTCACGCTGGTCACCCTATGGGACCTACTCCGTACTATCACACACATTTGCGCATGTAAATCTCAGGGACACTCGCCTAGGAGGAAACAAGTCCATGGCTTATTGGCTTCAGAGCATTACCCCTTACATTGATGAATGTACTACCGTGCCGACAAATATCTGGGATGAGATTCGGCCTTTAACTTGGATAACTTCGGGTTGTATCTGCAGCGTTACCGGCATACAATGAGGATCTACTTGGTTCCATCAGCTGCTCCTGATGAGATCGAAGCCCCTCTCACCAGCAATATGTAACCAATTGCCTCTGTTGTGGGAACCAGACACCACAAGATATGTGCCATGGTTCTCATATGTTAAGTCTTTTCTTAACCTGGACATATTCTATTGGTTATCTATTCGTGTTGTCTATATACAACAAGGACCTAATTGGTTAACTCTTCGTGTACAGGGTGACTTGACAAGAGAGGCATGGGAGGAGGTTTCCGCTTTAATATAGCACTTTCAGAGGGGAGATACTATCCCACCGCGAGACCACGTCTCATGATTGAGGCGTCTTGATGACAAGCTATGCGGGATTTACGTAGCTGTTACGTGTTGACGATCTTAGGATATTGCAGTTCCTCCTCCAGCACATCGTCCGCCATGTCCCTCTCTATAACAATCAGAACCACGACCCTCTGTGGACCATTTAGAACCACGATCCTTTGTGCACCGTTCAGAACCTGGTCCGTCACAGCCAGGGAGCTCTTCCTGGCATCAGCCACCTCCTTCACAACCAGGGAGCTACTGGCATCACCAGATGGATCTAGGTAACACTACTTTGTACATTATTTTCTACATTCTACTATCACAAATCAATTTTACATGTTTTACTTTACCGCACTCGGCAGCCAGTCGCAACGATTCATGCATTCAGTGCAGTCACTGATGCTTAGTCATGCTACTTCATTCTTAGACGGCGATGCTGACGATGATGACCAAGCTGCAAACACTTATGACTTCTCGCAGACAGTGTTTCACACTCCACCACCACAACCGATGCAGTAGACACAGACTGTGACAGATGACGTTATGTATGGTTTTGGTTATCGTGAGCCTCGTCCACTGCCTCAGCGCTTATCGCCTTCCGGTCCTTGCCCGTGGAACACCCAGACTCGTCGTCGTCCCGCGCAGTGATATGGTTATCTATGTTTATCTATATTAGTTTCAGATTATTCACATGTGTGAGTCAGTATCTATGTATGAGACATGTGTTGCTATCGCACTTGCTTCTATCTAATCCGGAGACATATATTGTTTTATGTACACGAGAGACATATTAGTATTAATCTGCATTGTTACTCAAGTTACATTTCTAAAGAGACTGCAACCGATAATTAAGATGCAAGTATATTTGATTTAAACGGTAGTGCTGAACTTAAAAAATACAGCTTACATACTACATGAAGGCGTCATCGTCATCCTCCGTTGATGCATCACTCTTGCCCTTTGACGATGCAGTTCTCTTGCCCTCCGTCGATGCGGCACTCTTGCCCTTCGGCGATGCGGTACTCTTGCCCTCCGTCGATGCAGCACTCTTGCCCTTCGACGATGCGGCACTACTCTTGCCTTTTGATGGTGCGGTACTCTTGGCCTTGGTGCTCGGCATGAAGATATTGTCTTCGTCTTCACTGTCAGCACTCCATAAATATGTATGCTTTGCTGCAGTCCTTATGAAAGTTTCACTCTTCGTCTGCACTACCTTCTTCCACCTTTCATGCAACCTAAGAAGTTCTTTACGTACCTCCTCATAGTTCGTTTCAGGCCACCCAGACCTATGTAATGCGTGAGCCAACTCATTCATTATGGTGTCACTACCGATGAGTTCATCCTATGGAACTATCCTATTGTCCATCCTGAAATCGGTGGCTAGCCTCAGAAGAGATTTGCTCATCCCAGGGTGAAAACTACGATCAAAAGGGTAATCGGACATCTAGACTACACTACACTGGACTGTGTATCCACCTCTGTGTGAAGGGGGTTTTATAGGTAGAGAGGAGAAAATGGTTGGAAAGAACGACTGCGGTATGGAGGGAAAGGGTTGGCGGGAACTTATGGTGGGAACATATGGCGGGAAGGGATTTGCGGGAAACGGGTGGCAGGAACATATGGCGGAAGGGGTTGGCGGGAAACAGGTGGCGGGAACATATGGAGGGAAAGAGTTGTGGGAAAATATTGAGGGAAAGGGTTGCGCGAAAATATATTTTCAATGTCTAAGATGGGCAATGGTTGCACATCATTCATAAGCCAAAAAAAAACCATTTCGGCCTAACATAAGCTGAAGAGCGGAGCCATGCAGCTTCGTCCACCTGTTCACGTGAAAAGGTGGGCCCCAGGGACTTTTCGGCCTACTGTTCACCAAAAAGGTCTTTTCAGCCCAGGTACGCACCTCTTTGGCCAAGGCACGGCCAAAAAGCCCTTTTCGGCCAAGTCCTGGCCGAAAACACCCTCTTCGGCCCACACGAGGCCGACGAGGTCATAGTTTTGATTTTGTTTGCATTGGGTGCTATAGTTTCTGAATTTGCTATAAAAAGTGATAGTTTTGAAAAAAAATCCTAGATATCGAGTTGTAATATTGAGTTGTAAGTAAATAAAAGTGTGATGATCATCATTATTAGAGCATTGTCCAAGTGAGGAAAGGATGATGGAGACTATGATTCCCCCACAAGTCGGGATGAGACTCCGGATGAAAAAAAAGGGGAGGCCAAAAAAAGAGAGCCAAAAAAACAAAAAAAATGAAGAAAACAAAAAAATGAGAGAAAAAGAGAGAAGGGGCAATGCTACTATCCTTTTACCACACTTGTGCTTCAGAGTAGCACCATGTTCTTCATATAGAGAGTCTTTTGAGATATCACTTTCATATACTAGTGGGAATTTTCATTATAGAAATTGGCTTATATATTCCGATGATAGGCTTCCTCAAATCCCCGAGGTCTTCATCAGCAAGCAAGTTGGATGCACACCCACTTAGTTTTCAGTTTGAGCTTTCATACACTTATAGCTCTTAGTGCATTTGTTGCATGGCAATCCCTACTCCTCGCATTGACATCAATTGACGGGCATCTCCATAGCCCGTTGATTAGCCGCATTGATGTGAGCCTTTCTTCCATTTTGTCTTGTCCACACAACCTCCACCATCATATTCTATTCCACCTATAGTGCTATATCCATGGCTTATGCTCATGTATTGCATGAAAGTTGAAAAAGCTTAAGAACATTAAAAGTATGAAACAATTGCTTCACTTGTCATCGGGGTTGTGCATGGTGAAATCCTTTGTGTGATTTAGATGGAGCATAGCCAGACTATATGATTTTGTAGGGATAACTTTCTTTGGCCATGTTATTTTGAGAAAGACATGATTGCTTTATTAGTATGCTTGAAGTATTGTTGTCTTAATGTCAAATGATAGACTATTACTTTGAATCACTCGTGTCTTAATATTCTTGCCATGATTAGATTATATGATCAAGATTATGTTAGGTAGCATTCCACATCAAAAATTATCTTTTTTATCATTTACCTACTCGAGGAAGAGCAGAAATTAAACTTGGGGATGCTGATACGTCTCCGTCGTACCTATAATTTTTGATTGTTTCATGCCAACATTCTACAACTTTCATATACTTTTGGCAACTTTTTATACTATTTTTGGGACTAACATATTGATCCAGTTTCAGTGCTAGTTCCTGTTTGTCGCATGTTTTTTGTTTCGTAGAAAATCCATATCAAACAAAGTCCAAACGCAATAAAAACTTATGGAGATTTTTTTGGAATATATGTGATTTTCGGGAAAAAGAATCAATGCGAGACGATGCCCGAGGAGTCCACAAGGCAGGGGGAGCGCCCCATGGGGTAGGGCATGCCTTGGGCCCTTGTGGCCACTCCGTAAGGTGGTTGGTGCCCTTCTTCTGCCGCAAGAAAGCTAGTATCTGGATAAAAATCATGTTTAAATTTCTGCCCAATCGGAGTTACGGATCTCCAGGAATTTAAGAAATGGTGAAAGGCCAGAATCTGGGAGCGCAGAAATAGAAGGAAATAGAGAGAGGGATCCAATCTCGGAGGGGCTCTCGCCCTCCGTTGCCATGAATGCCATGGACCAAAGGGTAAACCCTTCTCCCATCTAGGGGGGAGGTCAAGGAAGAGGAAGAAGGAGGGGGGCTCTCTCCCCTCTCTCCCGGTGGCGCCGGAACGCTGTCGGGGCCATCATCGTGACGGCGATCTACACCAACAACTGCGCCGCCGTCATCACCAACTCTCTCCCCCTCTATGCAGCGGTGTAACACCTCTTCTCCCCACTGTAATCTCTACTTAAACATGGTTCTCAATGCTATATATTATTTCCCAATGATGTATGGCTATCCTATGATGTTTGAGTAGATCCGTTTTGTCCTATGGGTTGATTGATGATCGTGATTGGTTTGAGTTGCATGTTTTATTATTGGTGTTGTCCAATGGTGCTCTCCGTGTCGCGCAAGCATGAGGGATCCCCCGCTGTAGGGTTTGCAATATGTTCATGATTTGCTTATGGTGGGTGGCGTGAGTGACAGAAGCACAGGCCCGAGTAAGTAGGTTGTTTGCGTATGGGAGTAAAGAGGACTTGATACTTTATTGCTATGGTTGGGTTTTACCTTAATGATCTTTAGTAGTTACGGATGTTTGCTAGAGTTCCAATCATAAGTGCATATGATCCAAGAAGAGAATGTATGTTAGCTTATGCCTCTCCCTCATATATAATTGCAATAATGATTACAGGTCTAGTTATCGATTGCCTAGGGACAAATAACTTTCTTGTGACAAAAATCTCTCTACTAAAACTAACTTAGTTGTTTCTTTATCTAAACAGCCCCTAGTTTTTATTTACATGCTCTTTATTATCTTACAAACCTATCCTACAACACCTACAAAGTACTTCTAGTTTCATACTTGTTCTAGGTAAAGCGAACATTAACCGTGCGTAGAGTTGTATCGATGGTCGATAGAACTTGAGGGAATATTTGTTCTACCTTTAGCTCCTCGTTCGGTTCAACACTCTTACTTATCAAAAGAGGCTACAACTGATCCTCTATACTTGTGGGTTATCAATTAGCAGTGATACTTGAGGAAGGACTTCATCATCATTTCTGTCCACATTCTCTTCACGACCAATGTCTTCAGCTGCGGTGGTGTCAACAGCTGGAATGTCTTCAATGACATGGTATAGGTGCATCTAGTGCCACCCCTAGTTGGTTTTGGAGTATTGACGACAAACTTGGTTGCGGGACTAATGTGTTTGTGAGAATTGCAGGATAACACAGCTAGTAGTCCCTCATTGATTCCTTTTACCTACCGGAGATATGACCCCTAAAAATGTATGAACACATTGAAGGCAATGGTGGTTCGTGAAGACATTCACGATGAAGATAATGACCTATGAAGACATTCACTTGAAGACTATGGAGTGCGAAGACATAGTTGTTTTATAATTTCCTTTTCTTATGTATTGAGTCATAGGAACCACCATACTGTTAAGTGGGGTCCAAGTGAGCAAAGTCAGATGACTGATGTGATGCTCAACCAAAATCCTATGTCTTCGAGTGAAGATAATGAGAGCAAATCTTATCCAGAGTTGGATGAGTCAGCATTGCTTGTAGCCCAACTCAAGCTGTTGTGTGTGTTTGAAATCCGACCGTTGGACACGTGTCGGTTCCTTAGTGACGCAGGGTCATTTCGGACATATCATGTCGGGTTGCCCCCAGGCTATAAATAGCCCATCCCCTACACCATATTTTGGTGGCTGCTCAGAGTTAGTGCACGGCTTCTGTCGTTTAAGAGCAACCCACCTCCGAATCCTTGCGAGGACAAAGCCCAAAACACCTAGAGCCAAAGAGTGTTAGGCATCACTGAAGTCTTTCTGTCCAGGTGACCTGAGGACTTATTACACTTGAGGACCGTGCATCCTCTAGCCGGTTAGGCGTCACGTTGTGAGCATCCAAGAGTCATTGTGAATTGCCAGTGAACGAAGTCTGTGAAGGTTTGGAAGTCTACCTTGAAGACTTACCAGAGTGATTGCGCGAGGACTGGGTGTACTTAGCTCAAGGGGAATAAGGTGAAGACACGGTCTTCTGAGTTCAATCTCAGCCTCCCTAACCAGACATACAGTTGTCACATCAACTGGAACTGGTCTACCCAATCCTTGTCTTCACCAAGCAACTGGTTCTATCCCCTTCTTCCTTTACATTTTAGTTTGTCTTCGTGAAGTCATTGCTTGCTTGCCTGATCTGATTGACTTCACTGTGTGAAGACTATTACCTGTTTGGCTTCATACCGTCTTCCAGTCTAATTCATCTACCTAGCTGTCGTTAGTCTTCATACTTTCATTGTACTGCTTACTTGACTATGGCTAGTCTAGTGTAGTTCACCTTCCGCTGCATATCATATAGGTTCATTTCAATTGTTTGTCTTCAAATTCCTGGTGTTTTGAAGACTTTCATAAAAATCGCACACTCACCCTCCCTCTAGTCGATAACTAGCACTTTCACATGGGCCTCTGCGGGAGCAGGCTCATGCACAACAAGTCGACGATCTCGGTTGGAGGAGGCAGGTAGGGTAATAGACAAGGGGTTCAACGATCTCGGTTGGAGGAGGCAGGTAGGGCAACAGACAAGGGCTTCTCAAGCAACGGCTCTTGAGGAGCATGTGAGGACTCTGGTGCTTTTGCCTTTCTTGAAACCTTTGAAGACTTTGTCTTCCGCTTCTTCTGGAATGGAGCAGCTTCAGAAGCTTCTTGACTTTTGCGCTTCTTGGATTTAGCCTCAGCTTGCTTGGTCCGCTTCCTTTCGGAAACAGCAGATGGAGCCTTTGGTTTCAGACCATTCATGCTAGCAGGGAAGACAATCTTTGGCCTCTGTTGCCTTGAAGCCTCAACTTCGGCTTCGTCTGGCTTCTTCTTCTTGGCTGCCAACTTGGGGTCAATGCTTGGAGGCCCAAGTGCCTTTCTTTTCAAGGCTTCATTGTGAGCCTGAACACACTTCTCAGCATAGTATTTGAGGTGATCACAAGATCCCTTGGCTTGATCACGGCGCTTGAGAAATTCAACTTTTAGGTCAGCCATCATCAACTAGAAGTTCTGAACATCAGCGACATTGAGCTTGCCCATGTGCTTCTTGAAGACAACATTCTCATGGTCAATCTTGGAAGGTGACACTGATGCCAATTGGAAGCTGCAGATCATCAATGGTGAAAGAGGTGTCCTCAAACCATTCATCGATGAAGTTGTTCAATATATCAGCATCAAACAGAGGCAGATCTTTGAAGATCTCCACCCCCTGTTTGCTCTTGATCAGCAGCTCTAGGGCATCATCAGCAAGATCTTCGTCACTGGATTGATCTATCACATCTTCATCATTGCGCATGATGCTTGCTAGAGTAAGGCCTTGCTTTGAGATTTTCTTTGTCTTCGCAGAAGTGCGGGACAAGTCTTAAGAATGCACACTGGATTTAGGAGGCGCTTTTTCAGTGGCTTCACTCTAGAAGCTTTTGGTGCAGTTGTAGCTTTTGAAGCCTTTGCCTTCTTGGTAGGCTTCGAGGGCTCGGGAGCAGCAGTTTCCTCTTCCTCTTCAGGAGCAGTTCCAACACTGGCTCTTTGCGCAACACAATGTGCCAGAAGCAAAGAGAAGTCATCAAACGGGCCAATGATATTGGGTTCGTCTTCACGACTGGCATCGGGTCTTGGCTCAGCCGGACCTAGGTTGAAGTCAATCCCAAGGTCCTTCTTGTTTTGGACGGCAGAAGCTTCGGTGAACTGATAGTTGGCTTCAAACAAATCATCCTCACGACACCATCTTAAGCTGGATGGGTCAGCATTCTGAGGCATTGGCCGCCTCACCATGCAAGGGAAGAAGCCTTGTTGAATGGCTTCAGCCTTGGTCTTGGGGTGAAGCTTCTTATACACAATATCAGCCCAAGGTGGTCCACAGCATTTTTTCCAGCATACTCGGGGGTCACAAAGTTCTACAAAAACCATTGCTCTGCCCAATATCTGCGAATCCAGTGAACACGAGATTTGTGCTCACCACATCTTTCTCTAAGATATGACTTGTACATCTCATATCGATCCAGAGGCCGGTCCTTTGCAGTATTATCACGCGCTGTCTACCCCCTTTCTTGGCTGATTTACCTCCAGCCATTGGCTTCACAAGAGTGACAGGCTTCGCTTTACTGGTCAGAGAATAACTAGCTTCAGGAGATTCAGTATGATGATGTAAGAAGTCTGTAAATGAATTCATACTATGAGAACTAAGAGAATCGCCATGGACATGTACCTGTGACAACATTAGAGATGAGAGGAAGTAGGAGAGGTCATATGTATTCTCAAAGGATTTGAAGATAAATCAGTTTGAAGACATTGACCTCATCGTGCGAAGACATTCACTTATAGAGATTAAGTTGGTTCCAAATTTGTACGAATCCATGAATAGGTACAAGTGAGGATTCAAATTAGTTGTGAAGCATAAGCGGAAGTACTTGCAAATAATGAGATGTAGATAATGGAAGATCCAGATTTGGAAGTGACAAAACAACTTTCTGAGGATTTAGAAAGTTCATCGGATCGAATAAACTGTAAAAAATAAGCTTTTAATTTGCTTGTTCTTCAATTGCTTGCAGGAATAGACCTTCGTGGTCAGGTTGATCGTGCTCTGGCGTGGTCAATAACCTCTCAGAGTTGGTTTAGCAATTGCTAAGGCGCAATGTCGTGCATGTTTGTAGTCAAATCATCAATGTCTTCTCCACCACATCGATAGTTATCATCTCATCGAAAGATCGGGACCCTCGCCTTTATCACACGCGTCGCCCGGATGCGTATCACGAGGGGCAGCTTAGTAATCTCACTGCTCCACCTCCTTCCTTATAAATACTCAACCCCCACGGCCATTAAATCTTACTCCCTTTCGTGTCTTGCTCAAAACCCTAGCACCAACGGTAGCTCTCGTCGTCGCCGGAGAAGAAGCGCTTCACTGCCGTGACCTCTCCGTTGTCGTCCTCACGCCGACCGTGGTCTTCTTCGCCCCGCCACCGCCGTAGGTGTCTTCCGCCGCCAATTTAGGGTGCGGGAGATCGAACTGCTCGGCTTCCTTCCTGACTCGTCTAGCAGTTCTTCGTCTGTTCTTGAGCGGTAAAGAATATGATAAAGCAATCTGAATATTGCGCATATATATGACATATTGATAATGGTGGGGATACGAAAGCAGTCTTGGCCTGGTCTTTCGACCCAAATGAAGTACACGAAGTTGCAATGGCTAACTTTTTACTAAACAAATCTCAAGGAAAAAGCTACTAAATTTATCTACTTATATAGGAGCAAGGGGTGGCGGCCAAGGAGGTGCGAGAACGTCCCAAGGCAGCCTAAAACTGACCCTAGGTTGTACAAGGCTCATGGGCCCAACGTGGAGGTGATTCAACACCTTTTGACTTGTAGTTTGACTCGGATTCTACTGCAGCCTCAGATTGTTTTGTTAATATCTTAATGCTCCGGACGAACATGAAGGTGAATCCCATTGGGTTGGAAAGACACGAAATCTACTTTCCAACAAAAAAAGAAAGACCCAATTCGGAGTTTGGATGAAAGAGTTCTTGGCGTTTGAAGTCAGGTATGTCTGTGTAGTCCGAATCTGAATCTAGAACGTGAGAAACTTGGATTGTATCTTCTCTTGGCCCAAAATTGACGTGAGAGGAATTTTTGAACAACACATAAACTTCTCTTTTTCCCTTATCTTCATATGGGGTTTGTAGAAATGTCCCATACACCTGCAATTAGACATGGCACAAAAGTCTGTGAAGTATTGTTGTCCTGGATAACATAAATAAATTATTGCATAGTTTGCATTAGAAATCACCTCACAAATATGCATATTTGCAATATTTTTGGTCGTATCCAAGGTAGTCATGTCCTCATCATCCTTCCCTTCTTGAAAACAAAGCCGTCCTCGGCGTTGCTTAATCTGAAATGTGGCTAACAAAAGAGACAAGGTGTACATGTTGTATAAGTATATGTCATCCATTTTTACTTCCCTTGATATTTGCACATATGACACATGTATACATGAGTGACTTTCATAGTTCATAAAATGTAAAGCCAAAATATTATCACAAGAAGTAGAAGGCAGGAAAATATTGCAACCCAGTTTGCACATATAAGTGAAGCTCTTATTAATATCAAAAAATTGACAATGTTCATCATTAAACCCTCCCAACATTGGTGAATAAACCTTATTTGCATCAAATTTACATGCTACAACATGCTTAAATAAGCAAACATGCAATAAGTCATTTGACAGAGAATCATCACCAAGACTAGAGGTCATATCAAAATGATTAAACATTGGTTCTTTTGCATCAACAACTAATTCAATGGGTGCACTCTAAATTGTTGGTACTTCAAATGTTTCATCACATGAAGCATTAATGACACTAACATGATTCTCTAAAATAGGTGGTGTGCTCAAATCAACACGTAACTCAACACATGATGTATTCAAGTTAACTAGGCATGCATCATTCTCGTGTGAAGTTATATCATCAATACCTTTAATGTTACCTTGTCGCAAAGACGTAGCTGATGTAGGTATGGACGATGACAATGTACCATCCTCTTGAGATGATGTCGCGCTCACAACTTGAGGTGGAGCTGCTCTAGTAGGTGCAAAGGTGGAGGAACCAACCGGTGGTGGTGAGCATGAACTAGGATAGTAGTTGTTGTAGTCACCCAATGCATCCTCCTGTATCTGTCTCTCAAAGGTACAAGCACGAACATACATACCAGTAATGCAACGAGGAATATATTGAAATCTTGCACGAATATCATGGTTCAAACCCCCAAAAAATCTATTCACTGTATCATCCTCAGATTCTTCTATGTCACAATGATGCATATAAGATTTGAACTCTTGGTAGTAAGCATGAACAGTGATACTTCCTTGTTTTAATTGTTTCAATTTGCGAAGCAATTCACGATGATAGTAAGGAGGAAAAAATGGTTATCTCATTACAGCTTTCAAATCTGTCCAAGTTGTGGGTTCGTCATCAATGTTTTTCTTACAATGTACACTCCACCAAATAGAAGAAAAACCAGTAAATGCTCCAGTGGCATCTCGTACTCTCTCAAGTTCAGAAAAATCATGGTGACTAAAAACTTGTTCTACTTTAAGCTAGATAAATAGCAGGATTAAATCTACCCTCAAATGACGGTAAAGAGATAACCTGACAATGTGCTTGTGTGTGTTGTCCCACCTCTCGTGATGGTGAAGATGTATCCGTCGCCCAAGGACTTCTATCTCTGGAACCTATCATGATTAGTAGAAACAAGAAACAAAATGCACGAGTAATGTTCATATGAACTACTAGGATGTGGTGGTAAAGTGCTCACAGTAAAGCAAATATCAATATCTTACAAGTTCTTACCATGCAGCAGATGGTGACAGGCAACCAGCGGTGTCAAATAATTCTGAAGTTTGAGTAAAGCGATTGCAAGGGGAATGTACGTATACACGAGGTAGAAATATGTGGATCTTGGATGGCTTAAATATTTGGTAGAAAAAGATTAGCAATAATCAATTCAGAGATGCAATGTTGAATAAACGCTCAACGACAGGTCCTAGGCTAGACCGTGCTAGAGACGCGAGCCTAGAACACTAACAAAATCACGGGGTTGCACGTCAACAAGGGAGGAACACACTCTGAATCTCTTTTTTTGTCTCCTTTTTTCAACTTTTTCTCACTTTTTTCCCTCACTTCTTTTTACTTTTTTTCTCTCACTTTTTTTTACTTTTTTTCTCTGACTTTTTTTCTCTCTCTTTACAATATAAACTAGATAAGATGCAGATTAGATCAAGCGAAGATGCGAATTACCTCAAGCATGATTATGACAATGAACGATGGGGAGCATGTGGTGGAAACGGATGGATGGTTGATGTCTGCTAGGACTACGTCGGTATTTCCCCAAAGAGGAAGGGATGATGCAGCACAGCAGCGGTAGGTATTTCCCTCAGTGATGAAACCAAGGTCGTCGAACCAGTAGGAGAACCAAGCAACACAACGTAAACAGCCCCTGCACACAAATAACAACCACTCGCAACCCGACGTGTTAAAGGGGTTGTAGACCCCTTTGGTGGAATTGCGCTGGAAATTGGCACGAGGACAGTAAAATGTTGTAATAGATTGATAGATCGAACGCCAAATAAAATAAAGTACAGCAAGGTATTTTGGTAGTTTTGGTTTAATAGATCTGAAAATAAAAGAAAAGGAAAATAGATCGCAAAGGCAAATAATATGAGAAAGAGACCCGGGGGCCATAGGATTCACTACTGGCTTCTCTCGAGAAAAAATAGCAAACGGTGGGTAAACAAATTACTAATGGGCAATTGATACAACTTCAAATAATCATGACGATATCCAGGCAATGATCATTACATAGGCATCACCTCCAAGATTAGTAGACCGACTCCTGCCTGCATCTACTACCATTACTCCACACATCGACCGCTATCCAGCATGCATCTAGTGTATTAAGTTCATGGAGAAACGGAGTAATGCAAGAAGAACGATGACATGATGTAGACAAGATCTATCTATGTAGAGATAGAACCCATCGTTTTATCCTTAGTAACAACGATACATATGTGTCGGTTCCCCTTCTGTCACTGAGATCAAGCACCGTAAGATTGAACCCACTACAAAGCACCTCTTCCCATTGCAAGATACATAGATCAAGTTGGCCAAACAAAACCCAAATATCGGAGAAGAAATACGAGGCTATAAGATCATGCATATAAGAGATGAAAGAAACTCAAATAACTTTCATGGATATAAAAAGATAGATCTGATCATAAACTCAAAGTTCATCCGATCCCAACAAACACACCGCAAAAAGAGTTACATCATAAGGATCTCCAAGAGACCATTGTATTGATAATCCAGCGAGAGAGAGGAAGCCATCTAGCTACTAACTACAGACCCGAAGGTCTACAAAGAATTACTCACGCATCATCGGAGAGGCACCAATGGAAGTGGTGAACCCCTCCATGATGGTGTCTAGATTGGATTTGGTGATTCTGGACTCTTCGGTGGCTGGAATTGAGTTTCGCCAACTCCCCTAGGATTTCTGGAATATTGGGGGTATTTATAGATCAAAGAGGCGGTCCGGGGGGCACCCGAGGTGGGCACAACCCACCAGGGCGAGCCTGGGCCTCCTGGCGCGCCCTGGTGGGTTGTGCAACCCTCGGAGCACCCCCCAAGCGCAGCCTTGGCCCATTGGGTGTCTTCTAGTCCATAAAAAATCTCTGTGAAGTTTCGTTGCATTTGGACTCCGTTTGGTATTGATTTCCCGCGATGTAAAAAACATGCAGAGAACATCAACTGGCACTTGGCACTATGTCAATAGGTTAGTACCAAAAATGATATAAAATGACTATAAAATGATTATAAAACATCCAAGATTGATAATATAATAGCATGGAACAATAAAAAATTATAGATACGTTGCAGACGTATCAATGGTGGTGGTCGAGACTGGAAGGGATGATGATGCAGCTGTGATATGACTAATTTGAACAGAACTCAAAACTCTAAAGGAACTAGTCACTAAGACCACCTACTCGACACGATGATGCAACCGATAATTTAACTATGCAAACAATGAAAAGAAAAAATTGCAAAGGCTCAGACTGGCTTGGATAAAGGATGAACAGATCTAACTTTTTTATGCCTTTTTCTTGGATAGTAGGTAAGAAAATAAATCTAATCTAGGGATAACTGGATATTCTCACCTAGCAAACCAGAAAACCCATACCACTTGGTAGAGGCGAGGGTCCCGATCTTTCGATGAGATGATAATTATCAATTTGGTGGAGAAGACATTGACGGTCCGACTACAAATGTGCACGACGTTGCGCCATAGCAATCGCTAAACCAACTCCGAGAGGTTATTGACCACGCCAGAGCACGATCAACCTGACCACGAAGGTCTATTCCTGCAAGCCATCAAAGAACAAGCAAGAATATGATAAAGCAATCTGAATATTGCGCATATATATGACGTATTGATAATAGTGGGGATCCGAAAGCGGTCTTGGTCTGGTCGTTGGACACAAACAAAGGTCACGAAGTTGCAATGGCTAATTTTTAACTAAACAAATCCCAAGGAAAAAGCTACTAGATTGATCTACTTATATAGGAAGAAGGGGTGGAGGCCAAGGAGGTGGGAGGACGTCCCAGGGCAGCCTAAAACTAACCCTAGGTCGTACAAGTCTCATGGGCCCAAGTGGAGGTGATGCAACACCTTTGGACTTGTAGTTTGACTCGGATTCCGCTGCAGTGTCAGATTGTTTCGTCAATATCACAATGCTCCAGACGAATTTGAAGGTGAATCCAATTGGGTTGGAAAGAGAACAAAATCTACTTCCCAACAAAGAAAAGAATCACCCAATTCGGAGTTCGGATGAAAGAGTTCTTTGCATTTTAAATCAGGTGTGTCTATGCAGTCCGAATCTGAGTCCAGAACGTGAGAGACTTGGACTCTATCTTCTCTTGGCCCAAAATTGACGTGAGAGGACTTTTTGAGCATCACATAAACTTCTCTTTTCCCTTATCTTCATATGGGGATTGTAGAAATGTCCCATACACCTGCAATTAGACATGGCACAAAAGTCTGCGAATTATTTTTTTCCTGGATAACATAAATAAATTATTCCATAGTTTGCATTAGAAATCACCTCACAAATATGCATCTTTGGAATATTTTTGGTCATATCCAACGTAGTCATATCCTCATCAGCATGGCACACGTGCAACAGTTTAAAAATCGTGCCACGACCCCAAGCACACATGCTATGACGGGCGATCGTTCCGGCTTCTCTGGATTCCGGTATAAAGGACTAGAATAATAAATGTGTTTTAAATGTTTGTCTCAAAATGTTCGACTGACAAGGACACAGTGAAGACAATTGACACGTGTCAAACAGAATGCACATGAAGATTTAGAGAGAGTAGGAGAGATAAGCACAAATGGGGTAAGGGTCGGATCACATTCACTTAGTTCAGGAATGACAACTTGAAGACATAGCTATAAGTGAATGCGGTAGAGGACAGAATATATATATATATATATATATATATATATATATATATATATATATATATATATATATATATATATATATATATATATATATATATATAGGCAATGAACTCCAAATCAAACAATGTGAAGATAAATCATGAATATAAACTAATGTTGAAGACAAATCAATTATGAAGATAATGCGATGTGATGACAAACTTTAATCTTCAAGAAATATTGGTGGTGGTGTTACCCACCATATAGGAAGTATTAGACCCAGACATGGTGCACAATTATCGTGGCGCTCCGAAGTCAAATTCCACCTTAATGTCTTCACACTTAGAGTGTATGTCTTCATGACTTGAGGACATATGTTACTTCGTGTTGTGCGCCTAATCATCAACATGCATAAGCGTTAGGATGCGTGTCCATTCACAGGACATCTGAGGATTCTAAGTTATTTAGCTCACATCACAGCATGCAAAACCTTTTCTCACCCAAAGGCTTCGTGAAGCTATCTGCCAATTTATGTGAAGCATTCCTGGAGCATCCCCATGGATATAACGTCACCACCACAAGCATGAAGAGGACCAATGACAGGAGCTCGTGCACGTGCCATCAAAACCAAGGTTAACTCCTTCCTCTGCGAACACCATGCGAATTCACGCGAGAGTTGGGTCCTACCTCAAACGAAAGTGTTATCCATGCTTAGGGATCGAAGTGATGATCATGAAGAGTCTAGCACGGAGACCCGAGCACCTATGGAGGAGGAGAAGGAAGAAAGGAGCGAGAAAAACAAAGAAGGGGAGATCTTGGACACTCCAGGTGTCCGGCCACCTTGGCCCCGGGTGCCCGGCCTCAACCTGGGAGCGGCCCCTGCCAGCCCCGGGTGCTCGGCCATGCGGGGCCTGGGTGCCCGCTGCCCTCTGGGCGTTGCCCCAGCCAGCCCCGGGTGCCCAGCCTTGGACCCCCGGGTGCCCGGCCCTCCCGCCTGGAGCCGCCAGCCCGGGTGCTTGGGCCACTACCCCCGGGTGCCCGGCCTCTATAGCGCTAAGGGCGCGCCCCCCTGACCGGTCCGGGTGCCCGGCCCCTCGTCCCCCGGGTGCCCGCCCCCTCCTGGAGCGTCTATCCCCGGGTGCCCGGACTCACCACCGTGCCTATGCATTTTACGAGGTAAATTACCCATGTACCCTTGTTTTACCGCGAAAAGTATTACTCCCCATCTTGCTCATTTGTGAGCTTAGAAAAGTATTTGATAAACACTAGAGAGCTTTGCTCCTTGTATCCCCTCCTCTTGGAGATCAAGCCCCCTCTTTGGGAAGAATCCTTGTGGATTATCAAGGCCTCCTCTTGGAGAAGATCAACATCAAGACCTCATCTCTTTGGAGTGGGAAGAACTTTACCCTAGTGCTATTTTCCTTGAATTGTTCTTGTATACTTGTGGATCTCATGTATGCTACTCTAGTGGATGTGTGATTTGGGCTTGTTTGAGTGATCCTCTTCTTGTGTTCTTCACTTTTCCCCTCCTCCAAGTGTGAAAAGATCCCATGTAGGGTTACACCCTACAACATCTTGGTACCATGAGCAAGGTTGATTCACATCTTGGAGTCCCTACCCCCCATTTGCTAGCTTGATTTTGTTGTTTTTCGTCCTAATTCGAAAATCCCCACAAAAATAGCCCCAAAAAATTTTCTTGCAATTTGTTGGATCTTGTGAGATTAGGTTGTTTTGGTCCATGGATTTGTTGTTTGGCAAGTGGATCTAGCCCCTACACCTTCATCCCCACCCTTACCACCACGAAATCCACCGAATTTGGCCATTTCCCAAAGATTTCCGCCCAAATCCGAGACCCCCGGGCACCCCACCCCGAACCCCTGGGTACCCGCACCCCCGGGCTGTTTGCCCCTGACCACCCCGGGCACCCGCACCTGCCACCCCCGGGTGCCCGCACCCCCGTGAAACAGCCCAACTACACCTCCGTTTTGGCCATAACTTTCACCCCCGAAGTCCGGTTTTCATGTTCTTTCGCTCGTTTGGAAGCTCTTGACATCCCCCATCCACATATATCATTACCACCACCATTTGCCTCCATAAAAAATTCACCTTAAAAATACCCACCTTCCGCATTTGACTGCTTTTTGAGTTGCGGTTTCCATTTCCTAAGGTGTTCCGGCTACTTGGGAATGGTTTGACATCGATGATACCGCTCCTCATGATCGCGTCGACCTCGACATCGACAACAACAACTTAATCCTCATACCAACCATAAGCAAGGACGACAACCTCGATGACACTTGGTACATTTCCTTGCCATTGCATTGATAACCCGAGCCAATTTGCGTCACTTACCTATCGAGACTAGCGAGTTGAGAATTGCTGGGCCACGCTTTTGTGCACCGTAATGATACGTCTACGCCGCATAGCCTCTTGAGCGTGCAAATTATCTTACTATCATCATTGTGCCATAAGTCTTTCCCGTGCATATCTTACATACTTGTCTCATCATACTTGGCTCAAGCATCAAGCATCGTGGGGAAAAAAGCTTTTAAGCAAAAGAGGAGAAACAAAGAGCTTGTAAGCAATAGCTTTGAGCGATTTTGCATCGCTACATCATCTTGGTCACTACATACTTAGCATATTTGGGATTGAAGACGGCAAGTTTCTCTCATAGGTTGGTGCACAAGCGTATCTAGCCCATTTTAGCAATTGAGCTAGCGTCTCTCTTGCATCCGTACAACAAGAGCATTTCCCACAGCCACACATCTTGAGCTCACTCCTTGGTTGTGCGGATCCCGTCTATCTTTCGTGTGTGTGTGTTCCTTGTGATATTCTTGGGTTTGATCTATTTGCTTTACTTGCAATTTTGTGAACCTTCTCCACCTTATCGATATCTTGACTAACATTTGCTTGAAATTTTGTGCCACTCATCCTAACCAAGCTCCTCCATAAGCTTTACTTGTGTAGGTTTGAGAAACAAACCCGATAACAATTCTACTATTGTAGCATTACATTGAGTGACACTCGATACATCCACAATCTTTGCAAAAGGTAACTTGGTATTGTTCTCTCATTTTCCTACTCACCTCCACTTGGTTATGATGGATAGGCCAACTACTTCGGCAAACCCACTCTTTGAGGGTCAATATCATGAACGTGACTACGTCACCAAGAACCACTTCTTCGTCGCTCAACGAGCTCTCCATCAACAAAGTGAAGCTTTGGGTGATCGCATTGAGCAACTCGCCACCTACCTTTGTCAATCGAAAGCACGGAATCATGACTACCTAGACGCCAAGCTCGCCAACCAAATGGAAGAATTCCGCACCATGATCATGAGCTGCGCGTCTTCCTTAACTTCTTCACCAAGACGGCGCCGCCACTCAAGTCGCCACTTGTTGGCATACTCTTCTTCCGATGCGAGTCCTCCTCGAGCTCCATTTCCTCGCGGCGAGTACTCTCAAGCTCACCAAGCTCAAGAAAATCCATTCCATGGCAATGGTTTGCAAGACTGAGTCCGAGCACATGGAAGGGCAAGACGTGAAGCCCAAGACACCGAGGACCAAGAGCAACCTCCACAAGTGCAATGTCAAGAATCTCAAGACGGTGATGCAATCCGACAAGCACAAGAGCGCCGTGAAGCACAAGCACTCGAAGCACAACGCGCACTCCGCGAGGCCACTACAGCCGCCAAGGACCGCAACCGTCAAGTGCGTGAACAAGAAGAAGCACTCCGTCAAGCACGACAAGAAGAAGTCGCCCGAATTGAAGAGCAACAAGAGAGGCGAAACCAAGCGCATATGCCTCGTCCTCTTCCACGACAAGAGCGACAACAAGTGGAACGAGTGCTTGAAGACCCTCCTCCATGCCAAGAGCGACATCAAGAGGAACAAGCATTTGAGGACCTTCCTCCACGGCAAGAGTGACATCAAAACCTCCACTATGATGAAGAACTCCACTACGGCAAGCTCAAGTTCACCATGCCCAAGTTCCCCGGAAGCAATGATCTCGAAGAATATTCTCATGGGCATTAAAGGTGGACAAGATATTCCATCTTCACAACTATGACGAGGAAAATAATATCGCCACGGCCTCCCTCGAGTTTCAAGACTACGTCCTCATTTGGTGGGAACAAGTGATCGAGCGACGACAAGCAAGAGGCGAACCACCCATCACAACTTGGACACAAATGAAGGATGTCATGCAAGCTCGCTTCGTGCCTACACAATACACCCGTGATATTTTCAAGAAGTTGCAACTCCTCAAGCAAGGCACGAAGACGGTGGAAGAATACTACCAAGAAATGGAGATTGCCATGATAAGAGCCAATGTCAAGGAAGATGACGAGCAAACTATGGCACGCTTCTTGAACGGCCTCAACCACCCAATCAAGCAGATTGCCGACTTCCAACCCTACTCCAACCTCCTAGAGTTAGTTCACCAAGCGACCAAGGCCGAGCGACAAGTGCAAGATAACTTCAAATACGCCAAGTACTCTTCCAGGACCTACGGCTCCTACACTCAAGATCCCATGACCTCGGCACCTCCTACCTCGACTAGAGCATCACCAAGTACCGACGACAAGTCAAGTTCTAAGCAAGTCACGCCTTCCTCGACTCATCCTCCTGCAAGCAACTACAAATCCAAAACTCCCTCATCATCGGCGCCACCGAATGATCCCGTCAAGACGAGTTCTATCAAGTGCTTCACCTGTGGTGGCCGAGGACACAAGTCCTTCGAGTGCACCAACAAGCGAACCATGATTTTCAACGATGATGGCACATACGACTCCATGTGTGAAGAATAAAATGGAAGCCCTTGAGCACGTGGCCATGCACCGGCGCGTGAACAAAGATGAAGATGATCAAGTCTTTTGTGACAATTATTCAAGTCCCTCTCTCATGGTCTCCAAGGTCTTGACGCTTCAACACCACCAAGAAGAAGACCAATGGTGCCACATCTTCCACACCAAGGCTGGCATCAATGGGCGTTCCCTGAAAGTTATCATCGACGAAGGAAGTTTCCACAAATTGGCAAGTGAAGAGCTATGTTCCAAGCTACAATTGGTCAATAAGAAGCATCCTCGTCCCTACAAGGTCCAATGACTTAGTGACTCTGGCACTGTTTAAGTGGAACACACGGTGCAAGTTTCCTTCAAGATCGGCAGCTACGAGGACACCTTGGAGTGTGACGTCGTTCCAATGTCCATGTGTCATCTTCTCTTGGGAAGACCTTGGCAATTCGACCGCGGCGTCATCCACAATGGAAGAACAAACCACTATAGCTTCAAGATGAAGGGCAAGGAGTACGTGCTACGACCTATGTCACCAACCAAGTGATCGCCGACAAGCAAGCATCCACACATCGCAGAGATTCTAGTGAGATAGTGAACCACCAGAAAGAAAGTGTCGGGGATATACCCCGCGTTATGACCCGGCCGGAAGTATGACCCGGCTGGACTTGGCGACTTACTAAGTGACCCGCCCGGATCTCTCCACTCACTGATGACCCAGCCGAGCCAGGTGATTCATTGGTAACCCGGCAGGCGGTTCAGAGGAGCGACAAGACCCAGAGGCACAGAAGGCTCAAGGCCCAGAAGGCCGACTCATGTTATGGTGGGCCGGCTTAAGAGGAAAGGCATAAGGAGTATTCCCTACAAAGGAAGCAAGACTAGGATTCTACTTGTGATAGAATAGTCCTAATCCTACTAGGACTCCACATGTAACCCACCCCTCCAACTTATATAAGAAGGGGCAGGGCACCCCAAGAGGGACAGGTTTTACAAGTTAGGTTTTAGACAGACAAGTCAATAGCTCTCGAGATAGAGCACCCTTGTAATCGTGATCATCATCATCAATATCAATGAAGCAGGAGTAGGCTTTTACCTCTGCCGTGAGGGGCCGAACCTGGGTAAAAAATCTCGCGTCTCTCGTCCTGATCAACCCCTCTCAAGCTACCAGTTAAATGCGTTGGCCTCACGATTAAGTCCTCACACTAGGAAATATGTCGTGACAAATCCACGACAGAAAGTGAGCGCCACAAACCCAAAATGAGTGACTCTTCGCCGTGAGAGACAAATTTAGTCCTCCTAGCCACCAAAACTGAGATGAAAGAAGTCTGTGAGAACCCATCGAGTGTCATACAGTACGTCCTAGTGTGGAAAGATGAGGTGGCAAGGACTAACCCTTCTAACCCTCTTCCTCTAGTATTCTCTAAATTGTTGCAGGAATTCGCAGATGTCTTCCCCGATGAGCTACCTCCGGGTCTTCCTTCTATATGTGGCAACGAACACTGGATCGACCTGATCCCCGGAGCACCTCTTCCGAACAAGGCTCCATAGCGCATCAACCCCAAAGAAACTAAGGAGATCCAACGGCAAGTACAACAACTCATCGATAATGGCCTTGTACGTGAAAGCTTAAGCCCTTGTGTCGTTCCGGTTATTCTTGTGCCTAAGAAAGACGGTAGTTTTCACATGTGTTCTGATTGTAGACCCATCAATGCTATCACTGTTCGCTATTGGCATCCCATTCCACACCTTGATGATATGCTAGATGAGCTTAGCGGTGCCACCATTTTCTCAAAAAAAAATCTTAAAAGTGGCTATTACCAAATACGCATTCAAGAAGGTGGTGAATAGAAAACCGCTTCTAAAACTAAATGAGGCTTGTATGAGTGGTTAGTTATGCCTATTGGTTTATCGGAAGCTCCACTAAATCTTAAAACTGAAGCAATTAAAACTTGGCCACAACCCACTAATTTGCAACAAGTGCGTAGTTTCATTGTTCTTGCGGGATTTTATCGTCGCTTTGTGAAAGACTTTGGCACTATTGCCGCACCGTTGCACGCCTTGAGTAAGAAAAATGCACCCTTTTTTGGGGACCTTTGCAATCTACCGCATTTGATGAGCTCAAATCTTTGCTTACACATGCTCCGATTCTTGCTTTACCTAACTTCGTCAAAACTTTTAAGGTCCATTCCGATGCTAGTGGTAATGGAATTGGTGGAGTTTTGATGCGAGAAAAGGGACCCATTGCATATTTTAGTGAAAAACTTTCCGGTGCTCAACTTAACTATCCCATCTATGACAAACAATTGTATGCTTTAGTGTGTTGTATGCTTTAGTGTGTGTGCTGCATGTTTGGGAGCTTTATCTTCGCCCACATGAATTTGTCATACATACCGATCACAAGACACTTAAGTACCTTAACGGTCAAACCAAGTTGAATAAACGGCATGCTAAATGGAGTGAATTTATTGAATCTTTCCCTTATGTGATCAAGTACATTAAGGGCAAACAAATTGTTGTGGCGGATGCTCTTTCCCGCAAATGCATGTTAGTTACTCAACTTGAATTGAATGTTGTTTGTTTCGAGCATATCAAAGACTTATATGAGCACGATGCTACTTTTGCTACTCCTTATGCTAAGTGTGTGACGCATACATCTTGGGAGCGATATTATATCGCAAATGGTTATCTGATACGTCTCCAAAGTATCTATAATTTTTTATTGTTCCATGCTGTTTTATTATCAATCTTGGATGTTTTATAATCATTTTATAGTCATTTTATATCAAGTTTTGGTACTAACCTATTGACATAGTGCCAAGTACCAGTTGCTGTTTTTTCCATGTTTTTTACATCGCAGCAAATCAATATCAAACGGAGTCCAAACGCCACGAAACTCCATGATGAATTTTTATGGGCTAGAAGGAAGGCAATGGGCCCTGGTTGCACCTGGGGGTTCCCCGAGGGGGGCACAACCCACCAGGGCGCGCCAGGAGGTCCAGGCGCGCCCTGGTGGGTTGTGCCCACCTCGGGTGCCCCCGGGACCACCTCTTTTCTCTATAATACCCCAAAAATACCAGAACCATAGAAGCATCGATGAAATATTCATCCAGCCGCCGCAGAGTCCAGAACCACCAGATCCAATCAAGACACCATCACAGAGGGGTTCACCACTTCCATTGGTGCCTCTCCGATGATGCGTGAATAGTTCTTTGTAGACCTTCGGGTCCGTAGTTAGTATCTAGATGGCTTCCTCTCTCTCGCTGGATTCTCAATACAATGGTCTCTTGGACATCCATATGATGTAACTCTTTTTGCAGTGTGTTTGTTAGGATCTAATGAACTTCGCGTTTATGATCAGTTATATCTTTTTATATCCATGAAAGTTATTTGAGTTTCTTTGATCTCTTATATGCATGATCTCTTATAGCCTCGTATTTCTTCTCCGATATTTGGGTTTTGTTTGGCCAACTTGATCTATTTATCTTGCAATGCGAAGAGGTGCCAGGTAGTGGGTTCGATCTTACGGTGCTTGATCCCAGTGACAGAAAGGGAACCGACTCGTATGTATCGTTGCTACTAAGGATAAAAAGACGAGATCCCTATCTGTCGCAATAGATAATGGATCTTGTCTACATCATGTCATCGTTCTTATTGCATTACTCCGTTTTCCCATGAACTTAATACACTAGATGCATGCTGGATAGCGGTCGATGTGTGGAGTAATAGTAGTACATGCAGGCAGGAGTCGGTCTACTAATCTTGGACGTGATGCCTATGTAATGATCATTGCATGGATATCGTCATAATTATTTGAAGTTCTGTCAGTTGCCCAACAGTAATTATTTACCCAACATTTGCTATTTTCTTGAGAGAAGCCACTAGTGAAACCTACGGCCCCCGGGTCTTCTTTCTCATATATTTGCCTTGCGATCTACTTTTCCTTTGCGTTTTTATTCAAATCTATTAAGCCAAAAATACAAAAATACCTTGCTGCGTTTTATCTTTATTTATTTTATTTGGCGTTCGATCTATCAATCTACTACAATTTACCTTACATCCGCTTGCCTATCTTGAGGCGTCGTACCTTGGAAGGGACTGACAACCCCTTTAACTCGTTGGGTTGCGAGGTGTGCAGGTGCTGCTTACATTGTGTTGGTTGGCTATCCTACTTTTTCGATACCTTGGTTTCATCACTGAGGGAGATACCTACGGTCGCTGTGCTACATCATCCCTCCCTCTCCGGGGAAATACCGACGTAGTTGCAGCAACCATCAAGGAGAATTTCTGGCGCCGTTGCCGGGGAGGATCTTCAACATAACCAGGTTCCTAATCACAAATCTCATCTCCTTGCAATTTACATTATTTGCCATTTGCCTCTCGTTTTCCTCTCCCCTACTTCACAAAAATTTGCTGTTTTATTCGTCTCTCTTTTTCGTTGATCTCTTGTTTCTAGTTTCGATGGCTAGCGTCCCTACTCCTCCTTTGTCACCAGATTTTGAAGTTCTTCACTTCAAGCAAAGACAAGGAGAAAATCTGAAAGATGCCTAGTATAGGCTTATGGAATCGTATCGTGTTTCCATTCTAAAGGGGGATGCTAAAGTTTTGCTTCATAATTTTTACATAGGATTGGCTTTGCATCATAGACAACTTCTGGATTTTGCCGCTAAAGGGAATTTTATTGAGCTTGACGCAAATGCTGCCTATGAAATTTTGGAAGGAATTTTGGGAATTCCTCCTCAAAAGAAGGGGTTTTCTTTTACCCCTGAGGGAGTTCAAATGTTGGACAAACTTGGTGATTTGCATAAACATATGGTTGAAATACATAAATATAATGAACCCCTCAAACACCTCAACGGTAGTATCAATCGCCTGAATACTTTGATTACTCTTTGCAACAAGCGATTGGATATTTTGGATCTTAAGATGGTTTCTTTTCTGGATAATTTAGGGAACCGTAAAGAGCCTCTCGGGTTTGAGAAAACCCTTACAAAAGTTGCCAAAACTTAGATCCTTGCCTTACGCCTAGCTAAGGGCGTAAAACTATAGCGCTTGTTGGGAGGCAACCCAATGAATAAAAATTTATTTTTGCTTTTTGCTTTTTGCTTTTTGTTCTTGTGTGTTTACACAATTATGCTACTGGTATGATTGTGTTTTTTGTGTTTTAATTAGTGTTTGTTCCAAGTAAAGCCTTTAGGATCTTCTTGGGTGATAGTTGTTTGATCTTGCTGAAAAAGACAAAAACTTTATGCTCACGAAAATAATTTTCATAAATCACAAAGAAGAGCTTTTGCCCTGATTCTTTTTTCAGAAGATTAATATACAAATTACCCTGCTCGTCCTAATTTGGTAGAATTTTTAGAGTTACAGAAGTATTCGCTAAAGTCAGATTACTACATACTGTTCTGTTTTGACAAATTCTGTTTTCTTTGTGTTGTGTGCTTATTTTCATGGCTCTATGGTTTTCTTTGATGAGTTTTTGCCATAGAAAAGTTGGAATACAGTAGATATAATACAAAAACAAAAGACGAATTGGTTTGATACGGCACTTATAGTAGTGGTTTGCTTTCTTATACTAACGGGTCTCACGAAGGTTTTGTTGAGTTTTGTGTGATTGAAGTTTTCAAGTTTTGGGTTATCTTACGATGGATGAAAGAAGGATGTAAGAGCCTAATCTTGGGGATGCCCCGGCATCCCAATCTATTATCCAAGAATGAGCAACCAACTAATCTTGGGGATGCCCCCGAGTGGCATCCCCGCTTTCTTCCAACAACTATCGGTATTTTACTCGAGGCTATATTTTTATTCGTCACATGATATGTGTTTTGCTTGGGGCGTCCTATATGATATGTGTCTTTGCTTGTTTTATTTTGTGTTTTAAGTCATCAATCGTTTCTGGACACACATATTTGAGAGAGACAAAATTATATCATGACTTGTTAGAATTGCTCTCTATGCTTCACTTAAATCTTTTATGAACTAGGACTTGCTCTAGTGCTTCACTTATATCTTTTTTAGCACGGTCTGCTTTGTTATTTTGAGGAAATGCTCTCTTGCTTCACTTATATTTATTTGAGAGTTAGTTAAATTTTGAAGAAATTCTCTTTTGCTTCACTTAAATTATTTTGAGAGAAAGAAAATTTATTATGCTCATAATCTTCACTTATATTTGTTTGAACTTATAAAAAAGCAACTCATGAAAATTAGTCCCAAAGTGATAGATATCCAAGAAGGATAAAGTAAAAGATGTCATGAAGATCATTGGACAAAATAAACTTGATTCTTAGTAATAGTTTTGAGATATGATGATGTGATATGTGAGTTATGTTGATGAATAATTGTGCTCTAGTAAGAATATTGGTGTTAAGGTTTGTGATTCCCTATGCATGCACGAAAGTCAATAATCATGCAACAAAAATTATACCCTACTTGTGGTGCATTATTCGGTGTTAATTATGCTTAGTGCTTGCTTATGAGATTATTCGTTTCTTGGTTGGTCGCTTCTCAATCTTTTTGCTAGCCTCCACTTTGCACCAAGTATGACCTCTACTTGTGCATCCAAAATCCTTTAAACCAGTTTTTCCACATGAGTCCACTATATCTACCTATATGCGATATTTGTTTGCCGTTCTAAGCAAATTTGCATGTGCCATCTCTTATTTTCAAAATAAACTTCTCTTTTGTGTGTTTGTTTCACTCACAGAACGGTAACGGGTGGCTAATATTTTCCATGTTGGACGTGTTATTCTCACAATGAGTGTTTATTCACTTGTCATTGCACGAGAGTAAGGCAAAGGTCTTAGGGATGCCCAGTCCCAAAATGCAAAAATGAATTTACTTTATGTTACAAATAATAAATTCCTTGGAAAGTGTTGGTATGGAAGGCACCCATGGATACGGCTAGCCATGGAAAGTGAAAGAATGGTGGAAAAAGGAATAAACTTTATTTTCTGTTTGTGAACTGCCTATGGCATATCTAGCATGGAAAGTGTTCATAGCACTGCGTCGTTTTCGTTGGTGGGATGGATACACCTCCCAAAATGTTTTTATCTCAAATTTTTCGCTTTGAGCTCTGGCACCTCTACAAATCCCTACTTCCCTCTGCGAAGGGCCTTTCATTTACTTTATGCAATTTTTATTTTGAATTTGAGTCTCCCTCTTCTCTTACAAAAGCACCAACTAGGAGGCAATATGATCATGCTCAAGTATTGGGTGTAGTTAATATTCGAGTGTGTTTCATGAAAGGATCAATGTTTGAGCATGATGGCTTAGGGATAACTTATTTTAGCGTTGATATTTTGAAAGACATGGTTGCTTGTTGATATGCTTGAGTATCTAAATTATTATGTCAAAACTAGACTATTGCTTTGAATCACATAAAAGTCCAAATGTCCATGCTATAAAGAAAATAATATGATATGACTTGATGAACAGCACTCCACATGAAAAATTCTGTTTTTAACACTTACCTACTCGAGGACGAGTAGGAGTTAAGCTTGGGGATGCTGATACGTCTCCAAGGTATCTACAATTTTTGATTGTTCCATGCTGTTTTATTATCAATCTTGGATGTTTTATAATCATTTTATAGTCATTTTATCATTTTTTGGTACTACCCTATTGACATAGTGCCAAGTGCCAGTTGCTGTTTTTTCCATGTTTTTTACATCGCAGGAAATCAATATCAAACGGAGTCCAAATGTCACCAAACTCCATGATGATTTTTTATGCGCCAGAAGGAAGGCAATGGGCCCTGGTTGCACCTCGGGGTGCCCCGAGGGGGGCACAACCCACCAGGGCGCGCCAGGAGGCCCAGGCGCGCCCTGGTGGGTTGTGCCCACCTCGGTTGGCCCCCGGGCCGCCTCTTTGCTCTATAAATACCCCAAAATACCAGAACCCTAGAAGCATCAAGGAAATATTCATCCAGCTGCCGCAGAGTCCAGAACCACCAGATCCAATCTAGACACCATCACGAAGGGGTTAAGCACTTCCATTGGTGCCTGTCCGATGATGCGTGAGTAGTTCTTTGTAGACCTTCGGGTCCGTAGTTAGTAGCTAGATGGCTTCCTCTCTCTTGCTGGATTCTCAATACAATGGTCTCTTGGAGATCCATATGATGTAACTCTTTTTGCGGTGTGTTTGTTGGGCTCTTATGAACTTCGAGTTTTTTATCAGTTATATCTTTTTATATCCATGAAAGTTATTTGAGTTTCTTTGATATCTTATATGCATGATCTCTTATAGCCTCGTATTTCTTCTCTGATATTTGGGTTTTGTTTGGCCAACTTGATCTAGTTATCTTGCAATGGGAAGAGGTGCCCGGTAGTGGGTTCGATCTTACGGTGCTTGATCCCAGTGACAGAAAGGGAACCAACACGTATGTATCATTGCTACTAAGGATACAAAGACGAGATCCCTATCTGCCGCAATAGATAATGGATCTTGTCTACATCATGTCATTGTTCTTATTGCTTTTCTCTGTTTTTCCATGAACTTAATACACTAGATGCATGCTGGATAGCGGTCGATGTGTTGAGTAATAGTAGTAGATGCAGGCAGGAGTTGGTCAACTCATCTTGGACGTGATGCCTATGTTAATGATCATTTCCTGGATATCGTCATAATTATTTGAAGTTCTATCAATTTCCCAATAGTAATTTGCTTACCCACCGTTTGCTATTTTCTGGAGAGAAGCCACTAGTGACACCTAGGGCCCCTGGGTCTTCTTTCTCATATATTTGCCTTGAGATTAACTTTTCCTTTGCGTTTTTATTCACATCTATTAATCCAAAAATCCAAAAATACCTTGCTGCATTTTATCTTTATTTATTTTATTTGGCGTTCGATCTCTCAATCTACTACAATTTACCTCACGTTCGTTTGCCTATCTTGAGGCGCCGTACCCCGGAAGGGACTGAAAACCCCTTTAACTCATCAGGTTGTGAGGTGTTGTTGTTTGTGTGCAGGTGCTGATTACGTTCGGTTGCTTGGTTCTCCTACTGGTTTGATACCTAGGTTTCATCACTGAGGGAAATACCTACCGTCGCGGTGCTACATCATCCCACCCTCTCGAGGGAAATACCGACATAGTTGCAGCAACCATCATTATCTAATGAGAGCTAACAAACTTTGTATACCCGAGTCTTCTCTTCTTTTGTTACTTTTGCAAGAGGCTCATGGAGGACGACTTATGGGACACTTTGGACAAGACAAGACCTTTGCCATGCTCTCCAAGAACTACTTTTGGCCCAAGATGTTCCGCGATGTCTCACGCTTCACCAACCGATGCTCTAATGCCGCAAAGCTGAGTCACAATATCAATCCCATGGTTTACATATGCCACTTCCTATTCGACATCAACCATGGGAAGATATTAGCATGGATTTTGTGCTTGGATTACCTAGGACTCAAAATGGCAAGGATTCCGTATTTGTTGTTGTGGGCCGATTCTCTAAAATAGCCCATTTTATCCCATGCAATAAGATAGACGATGCTTCACATGTTGCAAATCTTTTTTGTAGGGAAATATTGAGGTTACATGGGGTGCCAAAGACAATTGTGTCGGACTGCGACGTCAAGTTCCTTAGCTAATTTTGGAAGAAGCTATCCGCCAAGCTCGGTATCAAGATACTATTCTCGACGGCCTATCATCCTCAAACCGATGGCCAAACGGAAGTCACCAACCGGACGCTCTCCACTCTCCTACGCGTGTTGATCAAGAAGAACATCAAGGAGTGGGAGGAGTGCTTACCCATTGCCGAGTATGCCTATAATCGTGCAAGACACTCTACTACCGGCAAGTCCCCCTTCGAGGTTGTCCACGGCTTCAACCCTTTGTCGCCCTTGGACATCCTTCCTCTGCCGCTACAAGAACGAGCGAACATGGATGCTAGCACAAGAGCCACCTACCTCAAGTAGATGCATGAAGAAACAAGGTCCACGATCTAGCGTCATGTACGGCACCTCGCCACCAAGCTCAACATCAACAAGTCACCGATGGTATTCCAACCAGGCGATCTCGTATGATTACATCTCCACAAGGACGGCTTCCCCAAGGAGCGCAAGTCCAAGATACTTCCGAGAGCCGATGGACCCTTAAAGGTGCTCGCACGCTACAATGACAATGCCTACAAGATCGACATCCCACACGACAAGTACAATGTAGGCAACGTCTTGAACGTCAACGACTTGGCCAAATACCATGGTGATGATGAAAACGATTCGTGGACGGATCTCTCCCAAGGGGGGAGATGATGCGGAGCATCCCTCGAGCATCCCCATGGATATATCTTCACCACCACAAGAACGAAGAGGACCAATCATAAGAGCTCGCGCACGTGCCATCAAAACCGAGGTTAACTCCTTCCTCTTCAAACTCCATACGAATTCACGTGAGAATAGGGTCCTACCTCAAACGGAAGTGTTATGCATGCTTAGGTATCTAAGTGATGATCATGAAGAGGCTAGCACGGAGACCCAAGCACCTATGGAGGAGGAGAAGGAAGAAAGGGGTGAGAAGAACGAAGAAGGGGAGGTCCTGGATAATCCGGGTGCCCAGCCACCTTGGGCCCGGGTGCCCGGCCTCAACCTCGGCGCGGCCCCTGCCAGGCCCGGGTGCCCGGCCGCCACCTGGGCGCTGCGCCAGCCAGCCTTGGGTGCCCGACCTTGGAGCCCCGGGTGCCCGGGCCTCCCGCTTGGAGCCGCCCGCCACCACCCCGGGTGCCCGGGCCACTACCCTCGGGTGCCCAGCCCCTCCTTGAGCGTCTATCCCCAGGTGCCCGGGCCCCTTTAACCCGGGTGCCCAGACTCACCACTGTGCCTACGTGTTTTACGGGATAAATTACCCATGTACCCTTGTTTTACCCCCAATTCGTCCCCAGCCTATAAGTACTCCCCATCTAGCTCATTTGTGAGGTTAGCAAAGTATTTGATAGACACTAGAGAGCTTTGCTCCTTGTATCCCCTCCTCTTGGAGATCAAGCCCCCTCTTTGGGAAGAATCCTTGTGGATTATCAAGGCGTCCTCTTGGAGAAGATCAACACACTGGTGCAGAGACATGCTATACAAACGGTTTTTAACCCCTTATCGCGACGTTGTTTCGAACCGTCGCCAAGTGAGTGACTGCGATAGGGGAGTCCTTCCGACACGACCCAGAACCCGTCGGGGATAGGCCCTCCTGGCACACAGGCTAGGTCAAAATGGGCTCGTGTGCGATCAGGCAAGGCATCGATACCCAGTCATTTCCGTTCGTATGTACATCCCACACGGTGAATCCCAGAAAAACATTTCCGTTCGTATGTATATCACGCACAGTTGTTTGTGTGGAAACGTTTGTGCAAGGTGGCCTAACGCAAACAGTTCTCTGCCAGAAGTCGTGTGTGATTGTTAGTTGATCGAACACGCCTACTTTCTAGAAAATGTGTGGTTTGTTTGAGTTCATCGCCCATGTTGATGTCTGAGTAACCATCTGCAATAGAAAACCCAATAAGCAGGGTAATTAGCCTGTTATTGATAATCCATGTAGTAATCAAATTGACATTTCTTATAAAACACACCAGATATTTCATATCCGTATAACAGCAACCAGGATTTCATAATCAAATTACATCAGATAGCTTCAGCACTCAGTTACACCATTACACAACAGCACCAAGTTTCACATGCAACATCAAAAACCTTTGGAAAGTAGCATCATACACGGTAAATAGACACATGAATCTCATCTGGGAAACTGCAGAAACGGAAGGCAAATATTGAGCCTTCAGTGATGTTGAATGTCCTTGCAACTTTAGGCCAGTGGCTATGGATAATTGCCCACCCAACCTTCGTCCTCTTCAGGAAGACTTCAATATTGTACCGTGGGTGTTGAATGAATACCTTCCTCGCCTCTTGACCATTACTACAAAAAAAATACATTTCCATGATGATACGTGTTTGTCACAGTAGGTCACATTTTCTGTCATGCATGTACATCCATGCCGATTTTATGACAGAACCAAGATACTCATACATGTGATGTCGAAGAAGTGTTCCATGATGTCACCAAAAATTATCATCACGGAAGTGTCCACTTCCATGATGATAAATCGCGCGTCATAGAATTGCTTTCGTCAAGGGTAACCGACACATGGCATCCACCGTAACAGGTCGCCGTTAAGCTATCAGGTTCGGTTTAGATCCGACAACCCGTTAACATCCCAGACCAACGGGGATTTTCCACGTGTAAATTCTCAATGGCTAGAGGAACCACGTGTCGGCTCACCGTTGGGACAGATGTCATCCACTCATTGGGCCGAATGCGCCCATGATACATCAACACGTGGCATGGCGCAACAGAGGCCCATTCTTGTGAAAAGGCCGGCCCGTTTGACTTGGTCAAAAGGTAGTGGGCTGGCCCACAGAAAGCCTGTTAACGGCATGTTCGCATATAGCCCATTTACAGCCCGCTAACTCACTGCCCGTTATGGCCTATCCGAATTAGGCCCAGTAGCGTCATCTGGGCCGCCAAATATGATTCTAGCCCGTTGTAACTTCCAACCCATGTATGGCCCATGAAGTCTTTCGACCCATATGAGGCCCTTTGTAACACTTGGCCCATTAACGGCGCGTGGTGAAACTGGCCCGTAATGAACAGTGTATTGTTTTATACCCATTAACAGCCCATTATTCCATTGGGCCGTTTACAGCCCGTGTTATCTCCGGCCTTCTTAGGGCCTGATGGCGGCTTAAAGCTATGTTGGTATTTCCCCAAAGAGGTAGGGATGATGCAGCATAGCAGCGGTAGGTATTTCCCTCAGTGATGAAACCAAGGTTATCGAACCAGTAGGAGAACCAAGCAACACAACGTAAACAACACCTCCACACAAATAACGACTACTCGCAACCCGACGTATAAAAGGGGTTGTCAATCCCTTTCGGGTAGCGGCGCCTCAAGATAGGCAAACAGACGTGAGATAAATTGTAGTAGATTGATGGATCAATCGCCAAATAAAATAAATAAGAATAAAATGCATCAAGGTATTTTTGTATTTTTAGTTTAATAGATCTGAAAATAAATGCGAAGGAAAAGTAGATCGCAAAGGCAAATATATGAGAAAGAGACGCGGGGGCCGTAGGTTTCACTAGTGGCTTCTCTCGAGAAAAATACCAAACGGTGGGTAAACAAATTACTGTTGGGCAATTGATAGAACTTTAAATAATCATGACAATATCTAGGCAATGATCATTCCAGAGGAATCAGGTTGGCCAAACAAAACCCAAATATCGGAGAAGAAATATGAGGCTATAAGATCATGCATATAAGAGATCAAAGAAACTCAAATAACTTTCATGGATATAAAAAGATAGATCTGATCATAAACTCAAAGTTCATCCGATCCCAACAAACACACCGAAAAAAGAGTTACATCATAAGGATCTCCAAGAGACCATTGTATTGATAATCCAGCGAGAGAGAGGAAGCCATCTAGCTACTAACTACAGACCCGAAGGTCTACAAAGAACTACTCACGCATCATCGGAGAGGCACCAATGGAAGTGGTGAACCCCTCCGTGATGGTGTCCAGATTGGATCTGGTGGCTCTGGACTCTGCGGCAACTGGAATTGATTTTCTTCGAATCCCCTAGGGTTTCTGGAATATTTGGGTATTTATAGAGCAAAGAGGCGGTCCGGGGTGCACCCACGATGGGCACAACCCACCAGGGCGCGCCTGGGCCTCCTGGCACGCCCTGGTGGGTTGTGCTCTCCTCGGAGCGCCCCCCAGGCGCAGCGTTGGCCCATTAGGTGTCTTCTGGTCCAAAAAAATTCTCCGTGAAGTTTCGTTGCATTTGGACTCCGTTTGGTATTGATTTCCTGCTATGTAAAAAATATGCAGAAAACAGCAACTAGCACTTCGCACTATGTCAATAGGTTAGTACCAAAAAATGATATAAAATGACTATAAAATGATTATAAAACATCCAAGATTGATAATATAACAGCATGGATGTAACATCCCAAAATTCTAAATTTTGGAATGTTATATTAAACAAATAGTTTTGATTGTTTGTTTGATTGTGATGTGTGAAATTGATTGAAATTTGAAACTTTTTGAAAGTTAAATGAGCGGGAATAAAAGGACTTTCCCAAACTTTCACCTTGCATTTCTGATCTCCATCAATCCAAATTCTTTTCAAATACAAAAACCTAGAGAGAATATGATATGACTTCTTCCATTTAAAATGAAAATGGTTTTTGAAAAATATTTGAATTTCATCTGGAAATATTTCAATTTCAGAAACTTTATGCAACTCTATGATTTTCATGAGAGAAGATAAAATGACTTCTTCAAATCATATGAAATATGATTTGGAAGTTTCAAAGAATCAAATTTAGAGTCCCTTTGGAATTATTTTCAATTTGGAGTTATTGGGGTTTTATTCAAATTATTTTTCTCCAAAAATAAAATACATGGAAATTCGGGTAAAATGATTCCCTACAGTAGAAAAATGGAGAGAAATAAATTTGAAATTATTTTGGTATTTTAAAATATTTTTATTTGGTTTTTAAATAAACCAGCACTACTGTTTGCTTTACTTAATTTTTTGTGGAATTTATTTGCCGCTAAAAAAATGTTCATGTTGTAGAAAATCTTTTTTTGAAAATTCTGATATATAAGCAGCTATATATAATTTTTTATTGTTATTTTGTTATTTCTTTTTATTTTTGTTGTCGGTGTTTAAAAAGAGAGAGAGAAACTCCCGAACTGGGCCGACCCAGCCAATCGGGCCAGGCCACGGCCCAGCCCAGCGCACCGCGCGCGTCCCCGAGCTCTAGCCGCCCCTCCCTGACTGCTCTGCTGCCCTCCTCGACGACCGGAGCGCCGCGCCGATCGAATCTGCCGCCGCCGCCACCGCGGTAACTCCCGCTCCCCTCTCGTCCGTCCGATCTTCCCCCAACGGTCTCGATTAGATAGGATTTGTTTTTTTGTTTTCAACCGTTTTTCTCTAAATAGTGAGTGTTTGCTAGTTTAGTTTCTATGGTGAACGTGCTCATCGCTTAAGTCTCTGGAGCGAACGTTCATTCGTTAGTTTTTCTTTTACGTAGCCAGGGACCTAGATGCAAATACTTTCTATACAGATCAGCCCCTGCTTTTCAATCTATCACAACTTTTAAACCGTTTGTCCAAATTCAATGAAACCAATGCCAAATTCTTCAACTTGATCTCATCTATCCAGTAAACCAACTTAAATATATTTTTGAAGTTTTAAAATTTGAATTAGATCAGATTTGAATTCAAACTTGTTTTGGCTATAACTTAAGTTTTATAACTCTGATTTAATTGATTGTTTTTGCAAATTGAGGCTCTTGACATATACTTTCTGTTAAGATCAAAATCACATAATTTTGCTGATGTTAAAAATATGTTTCTGTCTAGAAGCTTTATTTGATGGTTTTGAAGTTTTTTGAAGTGTTTTCTTCGTTCTTTTGGATCTTTGAGTGATTGCTTATGTGTGGTTAATTGCTTGCTTACGATAGATTGAACGGAGTGTGACGAGTAGAACTATCAGGAATTATGAGTGCGAAGGATCTTCATCAACAGTACAAGGCAAGTTCACACTTTGATCATACTCTTCATATACCCAGTTTTACTTGCATTAGATACACCCCTCAAATATTTGCATGAGTAGGATTGGGAACATGTGGTTTTGCTATGTAGTTCATGAGGTAGGAACCTATGATCCTTGAAACACTCCGGGGATATATGTTATGCTCCTATTGCTTAGCCATGCTCGTAGACGGGGATTGGTATGTGAGAATCATGAAAGTTGTGAGAGTAATATTAACTAAGGGAAACTTAAGGTGGCTACTTTAATACACATCTAGGTGGAATGGTTGGGGCACCCTGGGGATACCAGTGGCTTGCCCGGGCACCTAGGGAATCCAGTGTTGTCCTAGGAGATCCCGAGGTATCTGTGTGATCATCCTATGGAATGCCACCCAGGCTCAAAGGGATCACAAGATTATTCATGCTAGAAACTTTCGTGTGCATCCACAAGCCATTATGGGCTCTGGCATAGATGAGTAAGTTGTGGGAAGCCTTTCCATGATAGGCTAGCAGATGTAGGGGATTGTAGGTGTACTGGCCTATCTATCGGTTAAGGGGATCTCGTCGGAAAGACTGTGTCTCGATCATCCGTTTCTCGAACATCATGCAGTGCGAGAAGTTAAACGGAGGAGATTGGGTCTTGTGGGGAAAAGTGCGCAAACCTCTGCAGAGTGTACAAACTAATCATGATTAGCCGTGTCCCCGGTTATGGACATTTTGAGTATGTGGTATTTGAATTATTAGTTGATCTCATCACTTTACTTAATGAATTTGTTGGGTTATTATTATGACTTGGGAATTTTGGGATTGAGTTGGGGTTACCTTCTCAATATGGGTAATTTAACTTACTAGTAAATAAAATGTATTCCTTTGTTGTAGGGAAAAATTAGCTTTATGCAAAATTAAACTTAGAGCCTCCACCCGCCAAATATGCATATAGAGATAGACAATTCTCATTATTATTCAATGGTGTGAAATTGCCAGTACATTCAATGTACTGACCTACATGGCTGCAACGTCTCATGTTGCAGGATTCTTACGACGGGTTGCGATGTCTACACTGAACTTTGCCGTTGGTGTTGTTGGGACTCCACAACCTTGTTGTTACTTCCGCTTTATGGATTGAGGTAATAGTATTTACGTTACTTTATACATGTGATTTACCTCTATTATAAATCCTCGAGTACTGTGTGTGTCAGCATACCGATCCAGGGATGACACTTAAGCACAGAGACATCGATCCATTCGGGTCGGGTCGCTAGAATGGAACAATTAAAAATTATAGATACATTGGAGACGTATCAACATCCCCAACTTAACTCCTACTCATCCTCGAGTAGGTAAGTGATAAAAACATAATTTTTGATGTGGAATGTTGCCTAACATGTCATATCATATTTCTTTTTTATAGCATGGACATTTGGAATTTTTTGTGATTCAAAGCTATAGTCTAGTTTTGACATGATAATTTAAATACTCAAGCATATCAACAAGCAACCATGTCTTTCAAAATATCAATGCTAAAATAAGTTATCCCTAGCCCATCATGCTCAATCGTTGATCCATTCATGAAACACACTCGCATATTAACTACACCCAATACTCAAGTACGATCATATTGCCTCCTAGTTGGTGCTTTTATAAGAGAAGATGGAGACTCAAATTCAAAAATAAAAATTGCATAAAGTAAAAGAAAGGCCCTTCGCAGAGGCAAGTAGGGATTTGTAGAGGTGCCAGAGCTCAAAGCGAAAAACGTAGAGATAAAAACATTTTGGGAGGTGTATCTTTCCCACCAACGAAAACGACTTAGAGTTCCCAACACTTTCCATGCTAGATATATCATAAGCGGTTCCCAAACAGAAAATGAAGTTTATTCCTTTTTCCACCATACTTTCACTTTCCATGGCTAACCGCATCCACGGGTGCCTTCCATACCAACACTTTCCGAGGAATTTATTGTTTGACAACATAAAGTAAATTCATTTTTCATTTCGGGACTGGGCATACCTAATACCTTTGCCTTACTCTCGTGCAATGACAAGTGAATAAACACTCATCGTGAGAATAACACATCTAGCATGGAAAATATTAGCCACCCCTCACCGCTCCGCGAGCTGTACGAACACGCAAAAGAGAAGTTTATTTTGAAAATTAGAGATGGCACATACAAATTTGCTTAGAACGGCAAAAGAATACCGCATATAGGTAGATATAGTGGACTCATGCGGCAAAACTGGTTTAAAGGTTTTTGGATGCACAAGTAGAGATCATACTTAGTGCAAAATGAAGGCTAGCAAAAGATTGAGAAGCGACCAACGAAGAAACGAATAATCTCATAAGCGAGCATTAAGCACCAAATAATGCACCACAAGTAGGATGTAATTTCATTGCATGACTATTGACTTTCGTGCTTGCATAGGGAATCACAAACCTTAACACCAATATTCTTACTAATGCATAATTACTCATCAACATGACTCACATATCACATCATCATATCTCAAAACTATTACTAAGAATCAAGTTTATTTTGTCCAATGATCTTCATGAAAGTTTTTATTATATCCTTCTTAGATAGCTATCACTTTGGAACTAATTTTCATGTGTTTCTTTTGATAAGCTCAAACAAATATAAGTGAAGATCATGAGCATAATATTTCTTTCTCTCAGATTAATTTAAGTGAAGCAAGAGAGAATTTCTTGAAATTTTTACTAACTGTCAAATAAATCTAAGTGAAGCAAGAGAGCATTTCTTCAAAAATACTAAAGCACACCATGCTCAAAAAGATATAAGTGAAGCACTAGAGCAATTCCATAGCTCATAAAAATTTATGTGAAGCATAGAGAGCAATTCTAACAAGTCATGACATAATTTTTGCTCTCTCAAATAGGTGTGTCCAGCAAGGAATCAAGACTTAAAACAAAAAATGAAACAAGCAAAGACTCATATCATACAAGATGCTCCAAGCAAAACACATAGTATGTGATGAATAAAAATATATCTTCGAGTAAAATACCGATGGTCGTTAGAAGAAAGAGGGGATGCCACTCGGGGCATCCCCAAGCTTAGTTGCTTGCTCTCTTTTGGATAATAGCTTGGGATGCCAGGGCATACCCAAGCATAGACTCTTCTTACTCCCTATTCCTTCATCCATCATAAGGTAACCCAAAACTTGAAAACTTCAATCACACAAAACTCAAGAAAACCTTCGTGAGATCTGTTAGTATAAGAAATCAAAATCACCACTATAAGTACTGTATCAAACCAATTCATATTTTATTCTTGCATTATATCTACTGTATGCCAAGTTTTCTATGGAAAAAACTCATCAAAGAAAACCATAGAGCCATCAAAATAAGCACACAATGCAAAGAAAACACAATATTTCAAAAACAGAACAGCCTGTAGCAATCTGGCTATTTTGAATAATTCTGTAACTCCAAAAATTCTGAAAAATTAGGACGAGCTGAGAAATTTGTATATTAATCTTCAGCAAAAATAATTGCATGCTCTGGTAAAAAATAAGAATTGTTTTCGTGAGCGCAAAAGTTTCTGTTTTTCAGCAAGATCAAACAACTATCACCCAAGAAGATCCTAAAGGCTTTACTTGGCACAAACACTAATTAAAACACAAAAAACACAATCATAAGAGTAGCATAATTGTGCAAACACTCAAGAACAGAAAGAAAAAAGCAAAAATAAATTTTATTCATTGTGTTGCCTCCCAACAAGCGCTATTGTTTCACGCCCCTAGCCAAGCATAAGATTTTGATGATGCTCACATGAAAGATAGTTATTGAAACACAAAGAGAGCATCAGAAAACATGTGAAAAACACATTTAAGTCTAACATACTTCCTATGCATAGGCATTTTATAATCAAACAAATTATCCAAGCAAGAAATTCCTAGCATATGAAAGGAAAAAGAATAAAACATTGATGATCTCAACATAACATGAGGTAATTTAGTAACATGAAAATTTCTACAACCATATTTCCCTCTCTCATAATTATTATATGTGGGATCATATTAAATTCAACAATATAGCTATCACATAACATATTCTCTATATGATCCACATGAATGCAAAGTTGACCCTCATCCAAAATAGTGGGATTATCATCAAATAAAGTCATGACCTCTCCAAGCCCACTTTCATCAAAAAATTCATAAGATTGAACACTCTCCAAATATGTGGGATTATTTTTACTTAAAGTTGACACTCTTACAAATCCACTTTCAACATTATTGCAAACATATTCATCATGAGGCTTAAATAAATTTTCAAGATCATAAGAAGAATAACCGCAATCATGATCACTGCAACAAGTAGTGGACATAGCAAAATTAGCATCCCCAAGCTTGGGGTTTTGCATATTATTAGCACAATTAACATTAATAGAATTTATAGTAAAATCATTGCAATCATGCTTTTCACAAGGAGCTATCATGAATCACTTCATAATTTTCTTCATCACAATTTTCAGATTCACGAATCTCAAGCAAAACTTCATAAAGATAATCTAGTGCACTCAAATCACTAGCAATTGGTTCAACATGATTGGATCTTTTAAAAAGATTAGCAAGTGGATGGGGATCCATATCAATAGATTTTTAGCAAGCGAAGATGCAAGCATATAGAAGGCACATGGCAACACAAGCAAACATGAGATCTGACAAGAAAACGGTGAACGAAAAAGAGGGCGAATAAAAACGGCAAATTTTTGTGAAGTGGGGGAGAGGAAAACGAGAGGCAAATGGCGAATAATGTAATTGCGAGGAGATGAGATTTGCGATTAGGAACCTAGTATATGTTGAAGATCCTCCCCGGCAACGGCGGCAGAAATTCCTTTTGATGCCGGCTTGAAGCTACGTCGGTATTTCCACAAAGAGGAAGGGATGATGCAGCACAACAGCGGTAGGTATTTCCCTCAGTGATGAAACCAAGGTTATTGAACTAGTAGGAGAACCAAGAAACACAACGTAAACAACACCTGCACACAAATAACAAGTACTCGCAACCCGACGTGTAAACGGGGTTGTCAATCCCTTTCGAGTAGCGGCGCCTCAAGATAGGCAAACGGACGTGAGATCAATTGTAGTAGATTGATAGATTGAACACCAAATAAAATAAATAAGAATAAAATGCAATAAGGTGTTTTTGTATTTTTGGTTTAATAGATCTGAAAATAAATGCAAAGGAAAAGTAGATCGCAAAGGCAAATATATGAGAAAGAGACCCGAGGGCCATAGGTTTCACTAGTGGCTTCTCTCTAGAAAAATAGCAAACGTTCGGTAAACAAATTGCTGTTGGGCAATTGATAGAAATTCAAATAATCATGACGATATCCAGGCAATTATCATTACATAGGCATCACATCCAAGATTAGTAGACCGACTCCTGCCTGCATCTACTACTATTACTCCACACATCGACCGCTATCCAGCATGCATCTAGTGTATTAAGTTCATGGAATAACGGAGTGATGCAATAAGAACGATGACATGATGTAGACAAGATCTATCTATGTAGATATAGACCCCATCGTTTAAGCTTAGTAGCAACGATACATACGTGTCAGTTCCCCTTCTGTTACTGGGATCAAGCACCGTAAGATCGAACCCAATACAAAACACCTCTTTCCATTGCAACATAAATAGATCAAGTTGGCCAAACAAAACACAAATATCGGAGAAGAAATACGAGGCTATAAGTTCATGGATATAAAAAGATAGATCTGATCATAAACACAAAGTTCATCAGATCCCAACAAACACACCGCAAAAAGGGTTACATCATATGGATCTCCAAGACACCATTGTATTGAGAATTCAGCGAGAGAGACAAATCCATCTAGCTACTAGCTACGGACCCGAAGGTCTACAAAGAACTACTCACGCATCATCGGAGAGGCACCAATGGAAGTGGTGAACCCCTCCGTGATGGTGTCTAGATTGGATCTGGTGGTTCTGGACTCTACGGCGGCTGGAGTTGATTTTTGTCGACTCCCCTAGGGTTTCTGGAATATTTGGGTATTGATAGAGCAAAGAGGCGGTCCGGGGGGCACCCGAGGTGGGCACAACCCACCAGGCGCGCCTGGGCCTCCTCGCGCGCCCTAGTGGGTTGTACTCTCCTCGGAGCAACCCCCAGGCGCAGCCTTGGCCCATTAGGTGTCTTCTGGTCCAAAAACATTCTCCGTCATGTTTCGTTGCAATTGGACTCTGTTTGGTATTGATTTCCTGCGATGTAAAAAACATGCAGAAAATAGCAACTGGCACTTGGCACTATGTCAATTGGTTAGTACCAAAAAATGATATAAAATGACTATTAAATGATTATAAAACATCCAAGATTGATAATACAACAGCATGGAACAATCAAAAATTATAGATACATTGGAGACATATCAGGGCCCATAGATTTTTGGGCTTATTTCCAGCGTTTGGTTACTTACGGCCCGTTACTGGCCTTTTCTGCTTATGGGCCAAATTCAACTCATGGTTACAGTCGGCCCGTTTGTGGCCCGTTAATCCATTGGGCCGTTTTGATAGCGTCATCAAATATGGCCGATTAACGATGGCCTGTTATGGTCGGCCCATGAACGGATGATTCCAGCTCTAGCCCATTTATGACCCATAATGCGGTCCATTACTCGCCCATGTTTGGCCAATTGATCATACAGCCCGTAGAAGGCCCATTGATGCTACGCCCCGTAGAAGGCCCATTGTTTCTACGGCCCATAGAAGGCCCATTGTTTCTACGACCCGTAGGAGGCCCAGGGTGACTACAGTAAATATGTAGCCCATGGTTATTGTGGCCTAGTTTAAAAAAAATAGGTTATTGAGGCCACTAGCAAACCGCGAAAAAAGAACTGCACTGACTAGAAGCAAACAAATAAACAAGACATCAAGGAAATAAATAAGCAAGTAACTTACGCTAGGCTATCATGGCTATTACACATATTACATCCACTGGGCATCAAAGTTCGCCACCAGTGCAAATATAGGGAACAAAGTAGCATATCACATACACTGGTTGTCAAAGTTAGCGACCAGTGCAAATAAACGCCACAGCAAAACAAGTTCAGAACTGAAACCACTTCAGAAGAGCTCATGAAAGAATATCCTGGGAACCCATAATGCTGGCAAGATGCTTAGCAAGCTTATTAACTTTCTCTTGTTTGGCGCTTAAATCCTCCAGCGCTTGTTGTTGCACCAGAAAGTATGCATCTGGATTCTGCAGGGACTTCCTCAGTCCTTCGGCTTCTTGGCGCAGCACAGCTGACTGATGCCTTTCAGCTTGTAGCTGAGACTGAAGAAGCAAAAGTGATTCAGGCAGCGAGTTCGAAGAGCTTGTGCCAGCGGTACTGGCCAGTAACTCAAACACTACATCAACGCATGACTGTGGGGCTGTCTCACTGTCTACAAGATTGTTTTTATCACCTTTTCTTGCAGACCAACAGGGTTGTCTCACTATCTTGAACCTTATCTGCATTACTTTCTCTACAATTCCATAGTGGGTGCTCTTCTCTAATATTATGTTCGCATTCTACAAGAGAAACAAGCAGACACATCACAGGTTTAGCATGCAGTATACAAAACTCATTTTGGTAAACCGGTTCAGTAGTAAGGTGGATAGGACAATACCATGAAACAAACTTATATCTATGTACTATGGTCACTGTATTGTCCATATCATTATAGTTTATGTTGCCAAATCAAGATAGAGACACAGTTCTAATAATATATATTTAAGACACAATAACATAGATAGAATATAAGTGTGAGAAACTACACAGCACTGGCAACACTTGTAATGTGCATCACATGAGAACATAACTGTTTATACAACTGAAACTGAAATCAACATAGAGCAAGAAGTTAGAATAGCAGTCCAGTTAAAGAAATAGGTTTAAAACATACATGTTGCGCCATAGGAGTTTCAAAAAACATCCTTCAAATTTGAAAGTAGTCTGTATGAGTAGATACAGTGATGCAACAACAAAGGAGTATGGACCATAGCTATGGAATCTGACCTGAGAACAGTTGCTCTTCTTCTTTAAACATGGAGTTTGGGTTCGCTGTGGTGGTCTTCATGCTTTGGGCACCGCAGTTGCTTTACAAACTGCTCGTGTGGGGGTACTCTGTGGTGGACATGGTGCTGTGTCAACTAGAAGTGGGTTACTATCCACTGGGGTTGGAGTTAGATGGGTTGTAGCTGGTTCTCTGTCCAACTATGTAAGTGTGCAATCTGGAAGAGTCTCGATTATGTGTGGTGGGGCTAGTTCATGGGCCAGTACAACCATGGTTCTATTTGGATCGACAGGTAGCACCTTCTTTTGTGAAGAACGGGTTTTTGCTCCCTTAGATACTGCCATCACCCCCTCCAATTCAAATGCCTGATAAACAAGAAAATAAATTGAATGTACAGACATTGTATGATAGACAGATGTGGTAATTCACATATATGTTGTCTAACCAAATAGGACAGCAAGACACAATTTCACATATATGATGGCTAACTAAACAGGATAGCATGACACAGTTTCAGATACATGATGGATAACTTAATAGGATATAACGGCATAATTCAACATATGATGAGTATCAAAACAGGATGACATGACAAAACTATATGATGTCTTTCTAAAATAGGTTGGGATGAAATAATTCACATACATGTTGTCTAAGTATACAGGATGGCATGATATAATTGACATAATTGATTCATACACTAAGTAGCTGGCACTCGCATGTATGATCTCTAAACTAAGGAGATGGAATTGAATATTGTTCATATGATGTCTAAACTAAGTAATGCAAGACACCATATGCATGATATGGGAAATATAAACATGGCAAATTAGAGCATACACCTCAGGTGGGATATAGGACTGGTCATCTGTCTCTGAATCCTCCTCTGAGGAGCTACCTGTAACCATCGAGATATATGCTTCAACAGGTACCATTGCCTGCTCTGAACACCTTGTGTTTCACTCCTGATTTTTCCATAACCGGCTCAAATGGCTGATACACATGAAGAGTAGTTCAATATACATAGATTGTGGACAGATGGAATACATAATGAAAAAAAGGATGGCATGAGATAATTCACATATATGATGCCTGGCTACATTGCGGTGCATAATTCACAGATATGATAACTGGTTGAAAAACATGGCATTGCATAATTCACATGTCTAATATAGAAAGCAAACAGGAGGCATTCACACAAAGCATGTCTAATCTAAGCAGATGGCATGGCAATGCCAGACACCATATGCATGATATGAGCAATATAACCCTGCCAAGTTAGAGCATGCACCTCGGGGGGGGGGAGTACGACTGGTCATCTATCTCTGAATCCTCCTCTGAGGAGCTATCTGTAACCAGCGAGAAATTCACATTGACAGGTAGCAGTGACTGCTCAGAAGACCTTGTTTTCACTCTAGATTTTCCCATGACCGACTCAAATGGCTCATGCATAGGAAGAGTAGATCAATGTATAAACATTGTTGACAAATGGAATACATTATGAAAAAAATGGCATAATACAATTCACATATACGATGACTAGCTAAACAGGATGGCATTGCATGATTCACGTATATGATGCCTGGCTAAAGAAGATGTCATTGCATAATTCCCATATACTCCCTCTATTCCTAAATATTTGTATTTTTAGAGATTTCAAATGGACTACCACATACGGATGTATATAGACATATTTTAGAGTGTAGATTTACTCATTTTGCTCCGTATGTAGTCATTTGTTGAAATCTCTAAAAAGACAAATATTTAGGAACGGTGGGAGTATGATAAAGAAACCAAACAGGTGGCATTCACACAAAGCAAATCTAAACTAAGCTGATGACATATAAGATGTATAATGTCAGCAATGCGAGGCGCCATATGCATGATATGACCAACATCAGCATGCCAGGTTAGAGCAAACACCTCAGGGGGTAAATAGGAGTGGTCGGCTCCCTCTAAATCCCCCTCCGAAAAGTTATCTTCCTCTGCAATACAATCTGGAATGGCGGGAGGGGGAGCCCACTTCGCCCACCATGGAGCGGCGTCTGTATGGCATTATACTCCCACGCAACGGTCTTCTCTTTTTCTCTACATGTTCAGTATGATTGTGTACAATAACTGACATGCATAATAAAAAAACATAGTTAGATTACGTAAGGCCTAAGTGGTGCATGCAGAAATCAAGACTGATGGTAGCAAACGAGTGGATAGATCCAAAACTAATGATAGCAGGTAGATTATAGCTCAGTTTAAAAAGATAGACGATGGATCATCTACTGATTGTTGCCCACCCAACACGAACCACATAGAAGACCCCAGATGAACCAGATAGTAGACAAATACTATTCGTTGCTGACTTGATATGTGCCCCATAGGCATTTTAAAACTCAAGTTTGAACATTAGTTTGGACCTGACTCGGATTCTAAGAGGTGAACATGACGGTAAAGTAGCAGGTGATAGAAAATGGTGTATAACATAAGCAGACATGAAAGAGTGCGACCTTTCTTCTGGAACTATGTAGTCCTCAGGTTCATCTGCTTAGTCGGTGATGGTAATGTAGTTGGCGTGGCTTCCGGCAACGAGGAAGATGATCTGAGGCGGCAAAAGAAAGTCTGTAGGGGGAATCTCTGGTGCAGTGAACGCTTCCGTTGATGGTGCACCTCAGGTGGGGTGGATGACGGCACGGCAGGAGCAGGACATAACACATAGAGTTTTCTTTGACACCTATCTGAAAATGAAGTAAATCTATAAGGGCTCCTTATAATTAGAGGATTCTATAAATGCAGGGACAGGAAAAACACATGAATAGGACAGGAATGCACGTGCAAAACAGAGCATTTGCAAATATAGGATTTCTGTCAACCTGGGTGTTTGGTTCACATGAATTGGAAGAACACAGGAATGGAGAAACATCGTCAAATTAAAGTCAAACCATGTGAAAATGAAAAATACGAATCTTATTATGCCAGTAATGCTATTAGTCATGTTCTTCATGCATATTAATTTGAAAAGGACGTCCAAGTGGATATTAAAATTCCTATGTTTTTCTTTGAAAGAGACACCAAAGGAAAAAAATCTTCCAGTTTTGCTTTGCTCCATTCCTTCTAACCAAATGCACGAATAGTAGTACCATAGTAAAGTTTCCAATTCCTATGTTTTCCTTCACTTCTTCTTTGAACCAGTGGCGGCAGTCTTCAATAGGCTGAAGCCTGCCCTCGAAATATTTTGTGAGCTTAGATTTGGTCCACATTAGTATCATATAATGGTTATCTTGCTAAACTGATTAAAATTGTGGTTCAAGAGAGCATTTAGTTTTCTCCCTATTAACTATGTGACCATGATTCATTTATTTCTAGATTTGCAACTACTTTGAACCAAAGGATCCCTAAGGGATCGATATGAATGCAGAGTAACAAAGTGATGCGACGAGTGTATAACCTCTTTGGCATAGCCTTGTTGACCTCAGCATCATTGGGTTGGACGTGGAGGATGGTGATTCTAGTGTGACTATCGGAGGCGGGGAAGAAGATCTGAGGCCTCTAGAAACGCGTCGAGGGTACTGATCCACTGTGATGGATGGTTCCGTCGTTGGAGCAGCTCCGGTGAGGTGTACGACGACGAGGCTGAAGCAGGACAAGACAGACAATGTTAATCTGAAGTGGGAGTCTAATATAATCTGCAATAGATGATGTAAAATACATCACCAAAAAAGTGCTAGATGTAAAATGCATCAGCCGCGCCATGGCCGCTCCAACAGATGCTATAAATACTGTTCACTCCGTACTTAACTGAAGAAACTGAACTTTACAATCAAAACTGAATTTTGCTGTCGAAACTAATTGAACTAGTAGCAGAGCATTGCAATAGAAGTTTAGGGTGTTCGAGCACTAGAAGCAGAGAAGCAATGATCTAAATCAGCAGCCGCTCGAGCAGGGAACGCACTAGCAGAGAGCAACTCGTGAAGCAGCATCGCGAGCGAGTGCTAAAGCAGCAACTCCTGTAGCTGCTGGAGGTTGTGCAGCAGCAGCACGAGCGAGAGTAAGAGCATAGCGGCGGGATGAATGAGAGCAAGAGGGGAGCAGCAGTGCGACCGACAGCAATAGCAGAGCCGCAGCATGAATGAAAGATAGTGCAGCAGCGCGACCGATAGCAAGAACAGAGCCACAGCGCGAGCGAGAGCCAGAGCAGCAGCGCGAGCGAGAGCCGGAGCACCTTGTGCCGGTGTGGAAGTCTCCGCTGAGGAAGCAACGACATGGGGGAGAGACGCCATGGATGATGTGGCCGGCAACGGTGCTGTCGATGGAGACCCGCCATGGCTGCTCAGTATCGAGCACCAGCAGCCCCATGAGATCGAATAAAAGATAAAATGCAGCGGTGAGTGTAGAACCTCCTTGGTGGCACTGAGTAGGCCTCGGCTTCATTGAAGGAATTGGTGAGGGTGCTGTGATTCTGGTGGGGCAGGTCAAGAGGGTGCTATGGGGATGGAGGTGGTGCGATAGACGAGGCGAACATCGGGGCAGCTCCTTGGAGGTGGAGGACAGGGTGGCTGATCCGGCGGGACGACGAGATCGACGACGGATCCTCATCCGGTGCGGTGGATTAGGGACGGGGAGCTGTTGTGGTGGACGACGTCGTCGGGGAAGAGTCTCCGGATGGGCGGCGGTCGGGAGGCTGACGGAGGAGCGTGGGGTTTTGTGGGTTTTGGCGGCCTCGGTGTACAAATGGGGGGGACGAAGGGGAAGGTAGGGGGAGCCATGTTTTAGGGACGCGCTTGTCCGAAATGTAGGGTAAGTTACCAACGTACCACCACCGGTTTTGACCACGCGACGTCGAGGCGGCATTTCCGGCTGAGGGGTAGAAGGGGGATTTCACGTGTCTCAGCTGTGGGACCGATTTCGGATGAGGAGGGAGTTTTCGCGCGCGTCGAAATTTCGGGATAACAAGGCGCTGCGCGGGTTGAAGAGGCGGGAGTTCCACAGCAGAAGAGACAAAAGATACTCGACCTTGAAAATTTCAAGATAACAAGGCGTGGATTCCATTTTCGGCAGAACAAACTTAACATGTAAAAAAACAATTCATACAAGACACAAGAGAGTCATGTACCCTTTTACTATATTGCTATAAATGCCATTGAAAAAACTACAAGAAAAATGTAAAAAAATTGGGAGAACAAGATTACTCTGTACAGTACCAAATCATTTAGCACTTCCATCAACAACAACAACAAAAAAATCAATTCCCACCACAATAAAGAGTCATGTCCCTTTTTATATGATTAGAAATGCCAGGATCTCGAATTTCAATTTTTGAATGCACGTTATGTTGAATTCGAATATATCATTAGGTGACCTTGCGGTTTATAATGGATGTAGTCCTACATTTTGATCTTCATCTTATATGAACATTCTACTCCACCCTATGAACATATATATTGTCGTCTACCATATGGACTAAATTTGAATCAATTTTCCTTATTTGAATATGATAGTTCTCAAGTTATACCATCATTTAAACTTTATCTTGATAACAGAAAACATGCATATAGCAGTAATCATATTTCACTATGAACTACATGTACCATACGATCTCCAATTCAAATATTTGTATCCATTTTATGTTGAATTCAAATCACAGTACATTGGTCTAGGTAGTGAGATGTTCGGGATAATCTAAACCCTGTTTTCATATGTATAATTTTTGGCTGAATTGGGACAAGTTTTGTTATAAGCTTCTTGCAAACCGAAGATTCTCTCAACAAGCCTCGTGGTTCCGAGAGGGAACATTTCACCTTTGTGTGCGAAACGATATATGATGCCTCCCCCTGATTTTCTTTACAGAGGCAACATATAACTATATGAGTGCCCTGTTAAATTTTGGAATTATTCTGGGTTTGTTTGGCCTTTTTTATACACTAGCAAAACATGCCCGTGCGTTGCAACGGGAGGAAAAAGCATCTTTCATACACACATCCGACAACATCAGCAAACAATATTCTTAAAAAATCTTTATTGACACAATTTCAAACAATATGAAAATCAACTTTATGCCACTGGTTTACATAAAACTCGTATCAACAGTTTAATGTGCATCATCGTATAGGGGTTGGTAGTGCACTGTGCAAAACAGAGAAGATGATTATGTACCTGTTTTAACACTACTAGCGAAATGCTTATACAAAGGAGCTCACCAGTAGCGTTTTTTAGAAGCAAGCGCTGCTGCTAAATAGCAGCATCGCTTGTTGACAACGAGTGCTGCTACTATTCACTTAGCAGTAGCGCTGTGGATGCAAAACACGCTACTATTATAATTGCCAGACCGTTGCAGGCAGGCTAGGTATACTAGTAGCGCTTATACTTAAAAAACGCTATTGCTATTGAACTTAGTAGTAGCGCTTTCCTATAACAAGCGCTACTACTAGAAATGGTACTGCTAATGATAATAACAGTAGCGCTTTTTCCACAGCAGCGCTACTACTATGTACCTTAGCAATAGCGATGTTTGCCTTCCAGCGTCCCTATCTCTCCACTCGATCGCATTCTCACTCGCCCAACTCCGCCGTGCGCCATCGCCGACGTCGCCCACCAGCGCCCCCTAGGTAACTCCCTCCCTCCCTCTCCGCCCTCCTCCTCCCCCTCCTCCTCCCTCCAGCGGCCCCCTCCTCCTCCCTCCCCCCTCCTCCCTCCTCCCTCCTCCTCCCCTCCCTCCTCCTACTCTCTCGTCCCCCTCCCTCCTCCTGCTCTCTCCTCCTCCCTCCTCCTCCTCCCACCTCCTCCCACATCCTCCTCCTGCTTTCTGTAATAAATAGTTTTAATTAATAGAATTTAAGAATAAATGTTTTACTACTAGGGTTTATGAGGATATATAGATGGAACTAGTTGATCTATCTATATATAGTAAGTGCTTAGTTGAACTAGTTGAATTAATAGAACTAGTATATTTTTAGTAAGAAAATTTAGGTATATGAGATTTGATGATCTAATTAAAATTTCACTTTAGAACTAGTTTATTTTTAGTAAGAAAATTAATAGAACTAGTTTATTTTTAGTAAGTGCTTAGTTGAACAAGTTAAATTAATAGAACTAGTTGAATTTATGTCATTATCACTTTGTCATCAAAGAATGCTATATGAGATTTGATGATCTAATTAAAATTTTACTCGGTGGAATATGCAGCCTTTGTAGAGCCGTGTCTCCTTGGAGTGATCGTCATCCGAGCTACCTCTAGCTACTTCCTCTATACCCGAGTCGGTGCGCTAAAAGTCCACCTCCTCCTTCTCTACTCGTTGGTGTGTTGAATAGAGTAGAACTAGGGTATTTAGTTGGTGAGCTCATGTGTGAATGCTTATGATAATTGATCCGGATGGAATTGCAAGTTTAAGCATCATTTTATGTGTATGGACAACTTTGTATCATAGGGAAAATCCGAGTAGCCTATGTTTTGCCGGAGTGTTGATTCATTTACGTTCTGGCAAATTTCAGGCGCTCGATATGTCCTATTTTAGCTAAAGACATGCCGGATTTTTCTGTGAATTTAAGCATGACTTGTGCTAGAATATGTAGGAAATATCGAGTGCCCCAGATTTGCTTGAAAGAGAATTAAACGACATTTCGAGTTGACTTTAAGTCTTTCGGGGCTCCGTACATGGCAGTCAAAAAATCATTGAGGGAGAGTCTCCACCATATATGAGAGAAGAAGAATGCCGACTGTTGTTGTGGGGGTCACTTCTCCTTCTGCTCTTTGTGCTAGACCATTGTCATGCACTAGGGGAAGAAGGAGTAGCGACCATCATCGACGGTCGAAAAGTTAGTGAGGGATTGTCCACCATATATGAGAGAAAAAGAATGCCGACTGTTGTCGTGGGGGTCACTTCCCTTTCTTTTCCTTGTGGTAGATATTTGTAATGCACTAGGGAAAGGAGGAGTAGCGACCATCACCGACGGTCGCAATATCAGAGAAGGAGTGCCCACCACATAAGTGAGATGAGAGTTTAGGAAGGACGACTCGACAGACCAAAAGTCAACCCGTTGCATATTGAGTAATATTGATCTGTGTGTTGAGTTTCCTGGTAGTTGCCTTTGATCGATTTTCAATTAATGTTTCAACTATGAACTGTAACATCCCAATTTTCCTAAATTAGGATGTTATTAGACCATTCATATGCATATCATGTTTTTATTGCATTGTTGGCTTTTTCTGAAATATTCAAATCATTATGCAACAAAGGCAATTTATTGGAGTGGAGATAACATGACTTCTCCCCTGTTTAAAATGTTCATAATGTGCATAATATTATTTACAGTTCGTTTGATATTAGGTGAGGAACTAGTGTTCCTGTAGTTTATATTACTAGTATATATTTTACTGTGTGTATATATAATTTGTTTTAGTTTTTATACTGTTGTTTTTATTTTAGTTATTTTTACTGCTGTAGTTTTTGTTTTTAAAAAAAGGAAAGAAGCAGCGCAGCATAGCGCACTGCGCGGCCCAGCTAGCCGCAGCCCAGCCGCCAGCCAGCGCAGCCGCGGCCCAGTCCCCCGCGCCTCCAGCCCCAGCGAAGCGGTACGCCGCAGCCTCGCCCGATCCGCCCCGGGAGCCCGCACCCGACCCGCCGCCCCTTCTCTCTCTCTATCTAGCGGGCCCCGCACCTATTCGTCCCCTTCCTCCGGTCGGACGCACGCGCCCGGCACACGCACGCCGAGGCCGCACCCGAGTCGATCTGCGCCCCTGTCTGACCCCGTGCTCCTTAGGACACCGTACGCGGGCAAGACTCCGCGAGGAACGCCGCACCCTTTTCCCCGTCTCCTATTGCTGCACGCGTGAGCTAGGGCAAAACAGATCTGGCCGGAGGAGCTCGAGTTCGCCGCCGTTTGCCGTCGCCGTAAGATCACCCACGTCCGCTCCGCTTGTTCCTCTCGGACCCCCTCTCAGTTGCCGCTCGTTTGACACCTCGGGGTGACCTGCAGACCAGCAGAACGACGCCGCCGTCCACGCCCGATTTCGCCGGAGCACCGAGGTTCACCTCGCCGCCGTCGCCTATAGAGGACGTATCGCCACCGTCCGACACCACCACCATCTGCACCACTCACCGCCGCATCCTCCTGTCACTTCCCCATCGCCGGAGAGTCGCCGGAGGAGCGCCACCGCCGCTGCCGACCGCCGCCGCCGTTTTCCTCTGTACACGGTGAGAACGCGCGCACAGGAGGTTTTTCAGCCAATAGGCCGCTACCACGTGGAAGTTTCTACAGGAGTTGCTACAGAAGTTGCTTCAGTCTAGATGTTTTCTATTGCTTTTCTTTTTGTTTTATTTTCAGATTTTCAACTAGCTATATCTTTTAGTCTGTAGCTCCAATTTAGGTAATTCTTTTTCTGTGAACTCACAAAAACAAGCCCCTTATCACAGTACCAATGGTTCACACGTTTTCACATTTCAAATTTCAAATTCGTTCGAATTTGAATTAAACCTTCCGGAGGCCGTAACTTTCAAACCGTTTATCGGAATCGAGTGTTTCTTTTTGCGTTGTGACCGTAGTGCTATTTAGGTGCTGTTAAGCTTCTGTTGTTGAGTTTTAAAAATGGTTTCCTTGCTGTTGGTTTTTTTTGGGTTCTTTTCGTGTTCCGGTGATTGATTTGTTGAATTGTGTGAAACATGTAGATTGTCCGGAGTGCGATCCGAGCTATTGTCAGGAGTGTGACTTTCTGAACCAGAACCAAGGCAAGTTACATGTTGATCATCCTTTACCTATTGTTTTCTATGCATGTAGTTATATCACACTATGAATATATGCATGTATAGGATTAATATATAATTGCTATGTTGTTGAGCTATCTTCCCGTGTTTTGCAAATCGTGGTAGTTGTAGTTTGCTATGCTTTGTAGACTGGGGTGGTTCGTGTATTCATTGAGCTTATGTGAGGGTTATAAATATAACACATTGCATAGCAATTAAGGACTTAATTCACCTCTGGGCGGAATTGGTATTGAAGGGTGGTTTCAAGAACATCATGGTTTATACCCTCTGAATGTAAGTGGACGGCCGCCCAGGCTCAAAAAGATCAGACAGACTTAGTGACTAGTAGCTTCCATGCGCAACCACTAGCTAAATGGGCTCTGGCTTAGTTGAGTAGGTTGTGGGATCCTCGCCCAGGTACGCTAGCAGATGTAGATATGAGTAGGTGTACCGGCTGCCGGGGGTGGATGTGACTGCTTCTGAAAGACTTCGTCTCAATCTTCGGGTTGAGTCTAGTGGGTAAAGTGTGCAAAACTCTGCAGAGTATTAAAACTAATCATGATTAGCCGTGTCCCCGGTTATGGGCAACTTTGAGCGACTATGCCATTACAGTTGTTGGATGATCTTGACAGATGTGACACTTAATAATATTTGTGGGCAACTTAATAAAGGGTAGGTTGGAGTTGATTTTGCCAACTCAACCTTGTGTATTTAATTGTAGTAATAAAATAACTAAATAAAAATTTGACTATTAGGTAGTTATTAGGATAAAATCAGCTTTCTGGAAAAATAAACCCTCAAGCCTTCCTTTTGATATACTATGCATATACATGTAGGTCTGATTTATTATTACTCCTGTGTAACTTGCCAATACATTCAAAGTATTGACCTATATGGCTGCAACGTCTCATGTTGCAGGATATTCAGACGAAGAGTAAGGTACCATTAGGGTCGCGAGTCTGCACTCAGCATCGCCAGTGGGCTATGATGGGACTCATCGTTATTTTCTGCTACTTTCCGCTGTTTGATTGATTAAAGCTAGCCAAGTGCTATGCAGATTGTTTTATTTTATATACTCTAGATCATACGTTGTAATAAATGATGCACTTGCTATTCTGGTATTCATCTATACTGTGTGTGCTAGCGAGTTCGATCCAGGGACTAGCACGGTAAGCACAGAGACTCAAATCCTTCGAGGTTTGGTCGTTACAGATGGCATCAGAGCAGTGTGTTGACTGTAGGACGTGACCCTAGAAAATGGATTAGAAAAGCCATAGGAGTGAAAATTATTTTATAAACTAGCTATACTTCTTGCTGTTTATTAGTTAACCCCCTCAAGTATCTTGAACAGTTAAGTAGGAACTAGTGCTGAGACCACCATTCATGTTTGTTTTATATTGCAACGTTATCGTGTTAGCGTATCTGATTATGCCCACTTTCGTGGTATGAAGATACTAGATTGTTTGCTTGATTGGTAGTTTGTTTGTTAAATTGTATCTTGTCGAAATTATTCGACTATATATATATAATATTATCATATTGTTTGTTGTTTGTTTGTTGGTGTTATTCGTCGTTGTGTTTTGTTGCCTTGATCAAATTGTGCATATCGGTAGAATATAATTATATATATAGTCCTTAGCCCTATTATATCTATAACTCATCTATTCTTGCCAACCAAAACCCTTAGTATGCCTATTAGAGTGATTTCTCCAGGAGATGAGATGATAGCAGGTGTTGGTTGTCATCAGTTGACCTTGTCTATTGGGAAGCATGTGTTTCCTACAGATTTGATTATATTAAAGTCACAAGGCCTGGATATTATTTTGGGTATGGATTGGTTGCAGTTATATAAAGGTCGTATTGATTGTGCTAGTCGATCTATTATTCTCAGTGCACAAGGAGGGAAGAGGATCAAATATGTATGTAAGTATAAGCATAATCAGGTGCAGGTGAACTCTCTTAAGGGGGGTAGCTTGGAAGAGGTGCCAGATGTGAGGGATTATCCAGATGTGTTTCCAGAGGAGTTGCCAGGTATGCCACTAGATAGAGATATTGAGTTTGTTATTGATTTAATACCCGGCACTAGACCTATTGCAAAGAGACCATATAGAATGCATCCTCGAGAGTTGGAGGAATTGATGAAGCAGATAAGGGAATTGCAGGCACACGGATTTATTCGCCCAAGTTCATCACCTAGGGGAGCTCCAGTTTTATTTGTGGAGAAGAAGGATGGGACTTTGAGGATGTGTGTTGATTATCGTTCGTTGAATGAGGTAACCATTAAGAATAAATATCCTTTGCCTATGATAAATGATCTGTTTGACCAGTTGGTGGGAGCTACTATTTTTTCTAAGATTGACCTTCATTCTGGTTATCATCAATTGAAGATTCGTGAGCAAGATATTCCAAAGACTGCTTTTACTACGAGGTATGGGTTGTATGAATATACTGTTATGTCATTTGGATTGACTAACGCTCCTGCATACTTCATGAATATGATGAACAAGGTGTTTATGGAGTTCTTGGATAAATTTTTGGTTGTTTTTAATGATGATATATTGGTGTTCTCCAAGAATAAGCAAGAGCATGAGGTGCATCTGCGTTTGGTAATGGAGAAACTGAGGGAACATCAGCTATATGCCAAGTTCAGCAAATGTGAGTTATGGCTGGATGAGGTAGCATTCCTTGGACATGTTGTGTCAGGTAATGGAGTTGTAGTTGATCCATCTAAGGTTGCTGCAGTTATGGAGTGGGAGACACCCACGACAGTTGGAGAGATTCGTAGCTTTTTGGGCCTTGCAGGTTATTACAGGAGGTTTATTGAGAAATTTTCCAAAATTTTAAAGCCTATGACTGAATTGTTAAAGAAAGAGAAGAAATTCGTTTGGACTGATGAATGTGAAGCCAGTTTTCAGGAGTTGAAGAAGCGTTTGGTTACATCACCAGTCTTAACTCTACCGGATATACATAAGGACTTCCAGATATATTGTGATGCTTCGCGTCAAGGACTTGGGAGTGTTTTGATGCAGGAAGGTAAAGTTGTTTCATATGCTTCACGTCAGCTTAAGAATCATGAGCATAATTATCCTACACATGATTTGGGGTTAGCCTCAGTTGTGCATGCATTGAAAACTTGGAGGCCATATCTTATTGGTAATCATTGTTATATATTTACTGCTCATAAGAGCTTAAAGTATATTTTTACTCAGAAGGATCTGAACCTCAGGCAGAGGAGATGGTTGGAGCTTATTCAGGATTATGATTTGAATGTGCAGTATCATCCTGGTAAGGCTAATGTTGTTGCTGATGCATTGAGTCATAGGAGCCATACTAATGCAATTAATATTGATAATATGCCACCGGAGTTATGTGAGCAGTTCAGGAATCTCAGGTTGGAGATGGTTCCTAAGGGATATTTAGCAACACTTGAGGTAAAGCCTACTTTGCTTGATTGGATCAGAGAAGCTCAAAAGGGTGATAAGGAGATTGCTGAGATAAAAGAGAATATGGTTAAAGGTAAGGCACAAGGTTTCCATGAGGATGAACATGGGGTCATATGGTTTGAAAAGCGTATTTGTGTACCTCAAGATGCAGATATCAAGAAGTTGATTCTTCAGTAGGCACATGATTCACCTTATTCTATTCACCCAGGTAATACTAAGATGTATTTGTATTTGAGGGAAAGATTTTGGTGGCCTAGCCTGAAGAGGGAAATTGTTGGATATATTGCAACATGTGATGTGTGCCAGAGGGTTAAAGCAGAACATCAGAGACCAGCAGGTTTGTTACAACCATTGCCTATACCTGATTGGAAGTGGGATGAGAGTGGTATGGATTTCATTACAGGTCTACCCAGGACTCGGTCAGGTTATGATTCTATTTGGGTAGTTGTTGATCGTTTGACTAAAGTTGCTCACTTCATCCCGGTAAAGACTACTTATACCAGTGCTCAGCTAGCAAAGATTTATATGTATAAATTGTTTGTCTGCATGGAGTTCCAAGGAAGGTAGTGTCTGATAGAGGTACTCAGTTCACACCCAAGTTTTGGCGTCAGTTGCATGGATCCTTGGGCACCAGGCTGGAGTTCAGTACAACTTTCCATCCGCAGACTAATGGGCAGACAGAGAGGGTAAACCAAATTTTGGAGGATATGTTGAGAGCTTGTGCTTTGGACTATGGGTCCAGTTGGGATGATAATTTACCTTATGCAGAGTTCTCATATAATAACAGTTATCAGGCTAGTCTGAAGATGGCACCATTTGAGGTATTGTATGGTAGAAAGTGCAGGACACCATTGATGTGGGATGAGGTTGGAGAGCGTCAGTTCTTTGGACCGGACTTGATCAGAGATGCTGAGGAGAAGGTCAAGTTGATTCGTGACAGGCTGAAGATAGCACAGTCTAGATAGAAGAGTTATGCAGATGCAAAACGTAAGGAGGTGACATATGAGGTAGGAGACCGTGCATACCTTAGAGTTTCACCACTTCGTGGAATTAAGAGGTTTGGAATCAAAGGTAAGTTAGCACCATGTTTTGTGGGGCCTTACAAGATCTTGGAGCGTAGAGGAGAGGTAGCTTATCAGCTGGAGTTGCCAGAATCTTGGTCTGGAGTTCATATGTGTTTCATGTATCCCAGTTGAAGAAGTGCCATGCAGAGATGATGGATGTTCAATTGAGGGACACAGTGCCACTTGAGGCAATTCAGTTGGAGAGTGATTTGACATATGAGGAGAAGCCTATTAAGATTCTGGAGACAGCAGAGAGAGTTACTCGCACCAAGACAATTAAGTATGCAAGGTTCAGTGGGATCATCACACCGAGGAGGAAGCTACCTGGGAACGACAGGAAGATCTCAGGCAGGATCACCCACACCTATTTGCTAGCTAGCCCGAATCTCGAGGGCGAGATTCATCTTAAGGGGGTAGGTTTGTAACATCCCAATTTTCCTAAATTAGGATGTTATTAGATCATTCATATGCATATCATTTTTTTATTGCATTGTTTGCTTTTTCTGAAATATTCAAATCATTATGCAACAAAGGCAATTTATTGGAGTGGAGATAACATGACTTCTCCCCTGTTTAAAATGTTCATAATGTGCATAATATTATTTCCAGTTCGTTTGATATGTTCTGGTAATTTTTGCAATCTTCAAAATATTTTAATTGTGTGTTATTTTTACTGTTTGTGTGGCCTTTTGTTTCAAAATGAATTTCTAAAATTGCATTAGGTGAGGAACTAGTGTTACTGTAGTTTATATTATTAGTATATATTTTACTGTGTGTATATATAATTTGTTTAGTTTTTATACTGTTCTTTTTATTTTAGTTATTTTTACTGCTGTAGTTTTTGTTTTAAAAAAAGGAAAGAAGTAGCGCAGCATAGCGCACTGTGCGGCCCAGCTTGCCGCAGCCCACCCGCCAGCCAGCGCAGTCGCGGCCGAGTCCCCCGCGCCTCCAGCCCCAGCGAAGCGGTACGCCGCAGCCTCGCCCGATCCGCCCCGGGAGCCCGCACTCGACCCGCCGCCGCTTCTCTCTCTCTGTCCAACGGGCCCCGCGCCTATTCGTCCCCTTCCTCCGGTCAGACGCACGCGCCCCGCACACGCACGCCGAGGCCGCACCCGAGTCGATCTGCGCCCCTTTCCGACCCCGTGCTCCTCAGGGACACCGTACGCGGGCAAGACTCCGCGAGGAACGGCGCACCCTTTTCCCCGTCTCCTGTTGCCGCACGCGTGAGCAAGGGCGAAACGAATCTCGCCAGAGGAGCTCAAGTTCGCCGCCGTTTTCCGTCGCCGTAAGATCACCCCCGTCCGCTCCGCTTGTTCCTCTCGGACCCCCTCTCAGTTGCCGCTCGTTTGACACCTCGGGGTGACCTGCAGACCACCAGAATGACGCTGCCGTCGACGCCCGATTTCGCTAGAGCACCGAGGTTCACCTCGCCGCCGTCGCCTACAGAGGACGTATCGCCGCCGTCCGACACCACCACCATCTCCACCACTCACCGCCGCATCCTCCTGTCACTTCCCCCTCGCCGGAGAGTCGCCGGAGGAGCGCCACCGTCGCCGCCGACCGCCGATGCCGTTCTCCTCTATACACGGTGAGCACGCGTGCACAGGAGGGTTTTCAGCCAATAGGCCGCTGCCACGTGGCAGTTTCTACAGGAGTTGCCACAGAAGTCGCTTCAGTCCAGATGTCTTCTGTTGCATTTCTTTTTGTTTTATTTTCAGATTTCCAACTAGCTATATCGTTATTTTCTGCTAGTTTCCGCTGTTTGATTGATTAAAGCTAGCCAAGTGTTATGCATATTGTTTTATTTTATATACTATGGATCATATGTTGTAATAAATGATGCACTTGCTATTCTGGTATTCACTATACTGTGTGTGCTAGCGAGTTCGATCTAGGGACTAGCACGGTAAGCACAGAGACTCAAATCCTTCGAGGTTTGGTCGTTACATGAACATAGGAAATGTCTGACGATGAAAAGGATTTCGGTATGTGCGAATACTGCGAAGACGAGCGCGGCCTGTGCGACAGGAATTTCTTAGTTGGTGGTAGGCGCTTCAGCATCAAGCTGGATGAGACCTTCGAAGTGGATACAGTAAGTCACAACGACAAGTCTTTTTTCGTAATTAAGCATGACTTCTTCTTCTTTTGCTTCAACTTATAATTTTAATTTTTTTACTATTCTACTAGCGTATCCCCTGCCATGCAAGAATTTATGTCTTGGATAAGATTGGTTTCAGTCCTATGGAAACTATGGAGGTAAAGATAGTTCACTTGAGGACCGAGCATGGTTATACTTTTGCCGCAAAATTATACAATGTAGACACCTACACCTATTTTGAATGCAAAAATTGGAGAGCACTATGCAAGGCTTATGCATTTGAGCCTGATATGCTTATCACCTTTGATATTTGTCCAGAAGATGATATTGAAGGAAATATCGTCATCTGGGTCGATGTGCAGACGCCTCTAGTTCTACCATTATGTGAGTTTCTCAACCATATTTATGTCTTGGATATTGTTTATTCAAAAATAGTTGACAACTAATTTCTATTGACAGCTCATTTCCATTCAAGCAAACATGTCCGGTGCTTGGTAGACATGACCTACTACTGTCTCGGGGCCGAACTAAACTGCGAGGAGATAAGTCATTATGTTTCATGGCTTGAGGATCTTGATACTGTCAAGACAAATTATTTTCCCGGACTTCAAAATCTTAGTACTCAAAACATGCGACCACTAGAGTGCGTATTGAACTATGGTCACCTCTATTTAGGAAAGATGGTAACATTTTTACTATTTGTCCTCCGTGCATCTTTTGCATACATTATTTTTTTAAGCTAAACTTCATTGCTAAGTATGTTACTACGATGTTCTTGGACAGGGACTCCCGATGATAGTTGTGCCTCATTGGATCAAGGCTAAAGGTCACATGAAAATGGTTAGCTTACGGCCAAGACATCCTACATTGCACATGAGTGCATTCAGGATTTTTAAAAGCGAGCTAGTCTTAATAGTCATATACTGGAGCAAAATTGTGAAGGATTGCAGAGAAGTACTAGGGGCAGCAATCAGAAGCGCATCCCACAATTAGGAGACAGGTTCATCTGCATGCTCCAATATGATGAAGCAGGAGTGCTACACATGTTCTATGCTATTTTACCTAAGAGAGAGCAGCGGGAGTGATTAGCTAGCTAGAATGAGTTTGGAGATGATGATGTGCTACACTATGACTGTGATGATTAAATAGCTAGTGTTGGTGGTAAGGACTATGATGATGATTATTAGCTAGTGTTGGTGGTGATTAGATAGCTACCGTAGCTAGTGTTGGTGGTGATTAGCTAGCTAGAATGAGTTTGAAGATGATGATGTGGTACACTTTGACTATGATGATTAAATAGCTAGTGTTGGTCGTAATGACTATGATGATGAGTAAATCGCTTCTGTTGGCATATTAGATTCAAGTGGAGGCAACATGTGGTGCACCACATGTTGCCTTCACTTGAACCTAATACACCTTCATTTCACACACTGTTGTATATACTAACTAATCATGGTTACAAAGTCATATGATGAAAGTACTGTATATAAAACCTATACAAATAGAGCGAAAATAATCTGCAATTAAAAAACAAGAAAAATAAGCAGTAGCGCTTCTAAGAAGAAACGCTACTGCTACTTACTTCTATCAGTAGTGCGTTGCCAAAACAAGCACTACTACTAAATAGGTGTAGTAGTAGCGCTAGAAAACTAGCGCTACTGCTACTAGTTAGCTGTAGCGCCTTAGTGGTAGTGCTCGTACAAGCGCTACTGCTAGATATAAAACAAGAGCTACTACTAGGGTTTTCCCTAGTAGTGTAACCTTTGGGATATGGTACTTGATAGGAATCAACATCCCCTATAGTGCCAATAATAGATTATGTGAGAGCATCAAACTGTCATATCTACTAAATTTGAATAGGGTAGAAAACATATATAATAGACATTTATTAAATGCCCCACATAGAGAAGATATTAATTATTTTTACAGTTAGTTATGTTTTGGAATTATTCCGGGTTCATTTGGCCTTTTTTATACATTAATTTAGTGTCTAGACATTTAATGTGCATAATTCAAATTTTAACTGCAAGCACATGCTCCGGTGCACCAAAGTTGGTTGAAAAATCACATGTGTCTCCTTGGGTGAATTTCTAGGTCTCATGCAAAAAATGGGAATGAAATTCAAACATCTGGGCATCATGACTCGGCCGAGAACATTGAGAAACCTGGTTTTTAAATTCCTGTAAATCCAAAACTCGCCTGGAAATAATGAAACTTGGCATGGTGTCATGTCATGGCACTAACATGCTGTGGTAGAAAACTTGGCAGAGTTGGAACCAGTTTTGGTATAACCTTCTTGCAAATAAGGAGCTTCTTTCAAGAAGGCTCGTGGTTCTGAGAGGGAACGTGTCACCTTTGTGTGTGAAGCGATATACGCTACCCCCCTGATTTTCTTTACAGAGGCGACATAGAACTATATGAGTGTCGTGTTAAATTTTGGGATTAGTCCGGGTTCATTTGGCCCTTTTTATACATTAATTGAGTTTCTGGTCATTTAATGTGCATAATTCAATTTTGAACTACAAGCACATGCTCCAGTGCACAAAAGTTGGTTGACAAATAACATGTGTGTCCTCGGGTGAATTTCTAGGTCCCATGCAAGAAATGGGAATGAAATTCAAACATCTGGGCATCGTGGCTAGGCCGAGAACATTGAGAAACTTGGTTTTAAAATTCTTGTAACTTCAAAACACGCCTGAAAATCATGAAACTTGGCATGGTGTCATGTCATGGTACTAACATGTGTGGTAAAAAAATTGGCCGAATTGGAACAAGTTTTGGTATAAGCTTCTTGCAAACCGGAGCTTCTCTCAACAAGGCTCGTGGTTCTGAGAGGGAACGTGTCACCTTTGTGTGCGAAGCGATATACGTTGCTCCCCCCCTTGATTTTCTTTATAGAGGCAACATAGAACTATATGAGTGTCATGTGAAATTTTGGAATTATTCCGGGTTCGTTTGGTCTTTTTTATACATTAATTGAGTTTCTGGTCATTTAATGTGCATAATTCAAATTTAAACTACAAGCACATGCTCCAGTGCACCAAAGTTGGTTGAAAAATCACATATGTGTCCTCGGGTAAATTTCTAGGTCCCATGCAAGAAATGGGAATGAAATTCAAACATATGGGCGTCATGGCTCAGCCGGAAACATCGAGAAAGTTGGTTTTTTAATTCTTGTAAATCCAAAACACACATGAAAACATGAATCTTGGCTTGGTGTCATAACATGGCACCAACATGTTGTTGTAATTTTGCTGTCCGATTTGCGAAGTCGCACACATCAACAATCAACAAAGTCATTTTGGAACAAGTGTTGTCACGTTAGAATCGGAAACACAAGTATTATTGAAACTATGGGCGTTCTACTTACCATTTACGTGCTGCCACACGTCCCCTTTTTTTATTAGCTAGGAGGCGTCGTGTAGGGTAGCTATTTGAGTACGGGAGGCATGCGATCAGAGCCCTGCGCGTGCTTATCAGGAGGAGAGCCCTTTGACCTCCATCTGCCGCCCACCTCTCTCCCAAGGTCTCCATTAATGGCGCCCGAGCCCCTGTTTAATGGCGTGGCTATGTCTCACTCGACTGAGATTTAAGAGAGAGAAAAGAAAATCTGAAAAGAAAATTTTGCACGGATCTTGATATAACATCCCATGGACTTATATAGCATCTACTGTGACTTATAGGACGACTGAAGAATATATAAGGACAAAGACAGTGGATAATAATTGTCTTACATATTTAGGAAGATAATTAAGAAATCCACATGCTGCTACGCCCAAAATACACAAGGGAAAAGGAAGAAGGAAGACGCATACAACAATCTGGCTCGCTGATATCTACTTTCTTGATGCGCTGCAGGTCGCGGAGGCTAGTTGTCGTGGTGAGCGTCGGTGATCTCTTTCATTAGTTTCATGTCCTTAATACGCTGCTTGGCAGTATCCACGGATTCCTTCACCAGTCTTTCGCGCTCGATGCGGAGCATGGCATTCTCGTCCATAAGTTTCTTGAAGATGGCACCCGTCCGCTTCAACAAGGCAGCGGTCTCCTCCGCCTGCTTTGCCCTTCCGGCGATCTTCACCCTCAGAAGGTCGCGCTCGGTCTGGAGCTTCGCATTGCACTCCCATAGTTGCCGGATGACACTGGTAGCCTGTTTAAACGAGGCTTTCATGTCATCCTGCAACCTCGCCCAGCCGGAGATCTGGTCCATCTGGCTATGGACGATCGTATGCATGCGCCTGTAAGAGTCGTCGCCTGCCCACGAGACATTTTCCCAGGCCGCCGCGGCGCGGGAGGACATCTCTGCTGCATTCGCGGCGCGGCGGGACATCTCTGCTACATCCGCGATGCGGCCGGACCAGTCTGCTGCATCGACGGCGCGGCGGGACCTCCGTGCTGCTTCGGCGGAGCGGTGGGACCTCTGTGCTGCTACTGCCGCGTGGTGGGACATGTCGGATGCTTTCGCGGTGAGGCGAGACATCTCTCATGCTTCCACTTCCATGCTCTCCTCTCCCTGGTGGTAATCTCTCGATCCAAAACTCACGCTGGCCATGGCAGACGCAAGGGAACAATGCTGAATGACTTGTTTATTTTTGTGGATGAGGAGTTGAGGAAGAATGTCCAGTCATCTTGGCATAGTAGTATTTATAACCGAGTACTAATATGCTCCTAAGTGGGGAACCGTTTAGGTTGTGATCGGTGTGAACAGGTTTGCAATTAAATATGGCGTGGTAGTAATTTGGAATGTGACGAGGCGCAAGCTCAAAATTTATTGACGGTTCTAGTTTCGAAGTGCGGCACTTTTCCCGGATGGAGTAACGTGGGCATGTGTTCTCGGCCGTGGTATAGCAGTTTTGTAATATGACATACTTCTTTTTCTACTGCTGTGTATGTGCAATAACTGGCACCGTCGGATACATATCTTATGGTTATTGGGGCGTTCGACAGGAATAGCCTCGTGGCGAGCTATAGACTAGTCGTTTTTTCACACGCATTACATTGACACATATCATCTCTCTCCCTCTTTCCCATGCACACACCTAGTCTCCCGGGACTTCTCGCATGCCCCATCTCTAGCTCCCTAGGTCGATGCCACCCACATACACCTATACTCTGAGTTTAGTACGTTATAGAGGAAGAGAAGAGGTGCACGCACACACTCATCCTCTCTCACACACGCATCTTTGTAAGTGCATCTAGTGCCACCCCTAGTTGGTTTTGGCGTATGGACGACAAACTTGGTTGAGGGACTAATGTGTTTGTGAGAATTGCAGGATAACACAGGTAGTAGTCCCTCATTGATTTAGTTTACCTACCAGAGATGACCCCTAAAAATGTGTGAAGACATTGAAGAAAATGGTGGTCTGTGAAGATATTCACAACGAAGATTATGAATTGAGAAGACATTCACATGAAGACTATGGAGTGCAAAGACATAGTTGTTTCGTAGTTTCCTTTCTTCTTTGTTGAGTCATAGGAACCACCATACTGTTAAGTGGGGTCCGAGTGAACAAAGCCAAAGTGACTGAAGTGATGCTCAACCAAATCCTATGTCTTCGAGCGAAGACAGTGAGGGCAAATCTTATCCAAAGCTGGATGAGTCAGCTTTACTAGTAGCCCAAGTCAAGCTGTCGCGTGTGTTTGAAATCTGACCGTTGGACACGTGTCAGTTCCTTAGTGAGCCAGGGTCATTAAGGACAAATCAGGTCGGGTTGCCTCCTGGCTATAAATAGCCCACCCCCTACACCATAAATTGGTGGCTCCTTAGAGTTAGTGCACGGCTTTTGTCGTTTGAGGGCAACCCACCTCCGAAGCATTTGAGAGAGATATCCTTGCGAGGACAAAGCCCAAAACACCCAGAGCCAAAGAGTGTTAGGCATCACTGAAGTCTTTCTGTCCGGGTGACCAGAAGACTTGTTACACTTGAGGACTGTGAATCCTCTAGCCGGTTAGGCATCACGTTATGAGCATCCAAGAGTCATTGTGGATTGCCTATGAACGAAGTCTGTGAAGGTTTGGAAGTCTACCTTGAAGACTTACCAGAGTGATTGGGCGAGGACTAAGTGTTCTTAGATCAATGGGAATAAGGTGAAGACGTGGTCTTCTGAGTTAAATCTCAGCCACCCTAACCAGACGTACAATTGTCACAGCAACTGGAACTGGTCAACAAATCCTTGTCCTCTCCAACCAACTAGTTCTATCCTTCACCTCTGTACTTACAGATTGTCTTCGTGAAGTCATTGCCTGCTTGCATGATCTGATTGTCTTCACTGTGTGAAGACTGTTGTTGTTTGGCTTCATACTATTTTCCATCCTGATCCATACTACCTAGCTGCTGATAGTCTTCGTGCATTCACTTCATTGCTTACTTGACTATGGCTTGTCTAGTGTAGTCTACCTTCCGGTGCATATCAATAGGTTTATTTTTACTGTTTGTCTTCCAAGCCCCCGTGTTTTGATGACTTTCATAAAAATCACCTATTCAGCCCCCTCTACTCGATAACTAGCACTTTCAATTGGTATCAGAGCATGGTGCTCCCTTGTTCTGTGTGATTCGGGTTAACCACCTGGAGTTTTAGCTACGTCGACTGCAGGGATAATCAAAGTCTCCGCTGCGTGCCCTGTCTTCGATGGCACTGATTACCCCTACTGCAAGAATAAGATGCATATGCATCTTGAAGCCATTGATGTCGACCTCTTGTATGTCATCAAGAACGGTGTTCCCAAGGTCGGTGAAGGTGTCACCGCTGCTGATGTCAAGAGGTTCATTCAACTGGACTCTACCGCGAAGAACATCATCTGTGGTCATCTGACAAAGGACAGTATGGCCGTGTGAGTGCTGTGGAAACTGCAAAGCTAGTCTGGGACTGGCTCTCCAAGGTCAACGAAGGCGTCTCAACCCAGAGAGACTCAAGGATTGATGTTCTTCGCAACCTCTTCAACCGCTTCAAGAGAAACGACAATGAGAATGTCCAGCTCATGCTTGCTCGCCTTACTCATATCACAAATGAGCTTCACGCACTCGGCGCCACTGAGATCACCAAGCACGAAATCGTCAAGAAGCTTCTGAGATCACTTGACAGCTCATTCGACACCCTGGCCCTAATGATTCGAGAATGCCCTGACTTGAAGACTCTCGATCCGTCTGGCATACTTGAGAGGCTCAACACACATGAGTTCCAGTTACTTGAGAGGCTCAACACACATGAGTTCCAGTTATTTGAGAAAAGAGATATCTATGGTCCCAACTATGGCCGAACTCGCGCTTTGAAGGCAAAGGTTGTTTCCTCATCTTAAGAAGAATCTCACTGGAGTTTTGGGGATCCTGAAGACATTGGAAAGGAGCTTGCTATTCTTGTGAAGAAGTTCCAGAAGTTCACCAAGAATAAAGGCTTCGGAAAGTCCTCAAGATCCAGCTCAAGAAATGATGAAGCTTCTACTCGTGACCACAAGAAGAGGACATGCCACAAATGCAAGAAACCTGGTCACTACATCTCTGAGTGTCCACAGTGGGACAATGAGACCAAGCAGAACAAGAAGAGCAAGGAATATGATTCTGATGACAAGAAGAAGAAGAAGAAATCCTCAAAGTCTTCTTCCAAGTCTTCGTCGAAGTCTTCATCACACAAGAAGAGCTCATCAAGCAAGGCTCGTGCGTTTGTTGGCAAGGAGATGGATTCAGAGGAGGAGTCTGCTTCTGAGGAGGCAGAGGTGGAGTCTGAAGAGGAATCCGATTCAGGCGTGGCAAGCCTGGCTCTAGCTTGAGCCTATGTCACCAAGTCCATCTTCAACACTGAAGACAATGGGCCCGTCATCTACAATTTTTGATTGTTCCATGTTGTTTTATTATCAATCTTGGATGTTTTATAATCATTTTATAGTCATTTTATATCACTTTTTGGTACTAACCTATTGACATAGTGCCGAGTGCCAGTTGTTGTTTTTTCCATGTTTTTTACATCGCAGGAAATCAATATCAAACGGAGTCCGAATGCCACGAAACTCCATGATGATTTTTTATGGGCCAGCAGGAAGGTAATGGGCCCTCGTTGCACCTGGGAGGGTGCCCCGAGGGGGGCACAACCCACCAGGGCGCGCCAGGAGGCCCAGGCGCGCCCTGGTGGGTTGTGCCCACCTCGGTTGCCCCCCGGACCGCCTCTTTGCTCTATAAATACCCCAAAAATACCAGAACCATAGAAGCATCGACGAAATATTCATCCAGCCGCCGCAGAGCCCAGAACCACCAGATCCAATCTAGACACCATCACGGAGGGGTTCACCACTTCCATTGGTGCCTCTCCGATGATGCATGAGTAGTTATTTGTATACCTTCAGGTCCGTAGTTAGTAGCTAAATGGCTTCCTCTCTCTCGCTGGATTCTCAATACAATGGTCTCTTGGAGATCCATATGATGTAACTCTTTTTGCGATGTTTTTGTTGGGATCTGATGAACTTTGAGTTTATGATTAGTTATATCTTTTTATATCCATGAAAGTTATTTGCGTTTCTTTGATCTCTTATATGCATGATTTCTTATAGCCTCGTATTTATTCTCCGATATTTGGGTTTTGTTTGGCCAACTTGATCTATTTATCTTGTAATGGGAAGAGGTGCCTGGTAGTGGGTTCGATCTTACGGTGCTTGATCCCAGTGACAGAAGGGAACCAACACATATGTATCATTGCTACTAAGGATACAAAGACGAGATCCCTATCTACCGCAATAGATAATGGATCTTGTCTACATCATGTCATCGTTCTTATTGCATTGCTCCATTTTTCATGAACTTAATACACTAGATGCATGTTGGATAGTGGTCGATGTGTGGAGTAATAGTAGTAGATGCAGGCAGGAGTCGGTCTACTAATCTTGGACGTGATGCCTATGTAATGATCATTGCCTGGATATCGTCATAATTATTTGAAGTTCTATCAATTTCCCAACAGTAATTTGCTTACGTGCCGTTTGCTATTTTCTGGAGAGAAGCCACTAGTGACACCTACAGCCCCCGGGTCTTCTTTCTCATATATTTGCCTTGCGATCAACTTTTCCTTTGCGTTTTATTTAGATCTATTAATCCAAAAATCCCTAGAATACCTTGCTGCGTTTTATCTTTATTTATTTTATTTGGCGTTCGATCTATCAATCTACTACAAATTACCTCACGTCCGTTTGCCTATCTTGAGGCGCCGTACCCCTTAAGGGACTGACAACCGCTTTAACTCGTGGGGTTGCGAGGTGTTGTTGTTTGTGTGCAGGTGGTGCTTACCTTGTGTTTCTTGGTTCTCCTACTGGTTTGATACCTTGGTTTCATCACTGAGGGAAATACCTACCGTCGCTGTGCTACATCATCCCTCCCTCTCCGGGGAAATACCGATATAGTTGCAGCAACCATCATTATCTAATGAGAGCTAACAAACTTTGTATACCCGAGTCTTTTCTTCATTTGTTACTTTTGCAAGAGGCTCATGGAGGAGGACTTATGGGACATTTTGGACGAGACAAGACCTTTGCCACGCTCTCCAAGAATTACTTTTGGCCCAAGATGTTCCGCGATGTCTCACGCTTCACCAACCGGTGCTCTACATGTCGCAAAGCTAAGTCACAATCTCAATCCCATGGTTTACATATGCCACTTCCTATTCCACATCAACCATGGGAAGATATCAGCATGGATATTGTGCTTACATTACCTAGGAATCAAAATGGCAAGGATTTCGTATTTGTTGTTGTGGACCGATTCTCTAAAATGGCACATTTTATCCCATGCAATAAGATAGACGATGCTTCACATGTTGCAAATGTTTTTTGTAGGGAAATCCTGAGGTTACATGGGGTGCCAAAGACAATTGTGTCAGACTGCGACATCAAGTTCCTATTTTGGAAGACGCTATGCGCCAAGCTCGGTATCAAGATACTATTCTCGACCGCCTATCATCCTCAAACCGATGGCCAAACGGAAGTCACCAACCGGACGCTCTCCACTCTCCTACGCGTGTTGATCAAGAAGAACATCAAGGAGTGGGAGGAGTGCTTACCCATCGCCGAGTACGCCTACAATCACGCAAGACACTCTACTACTGGCAAGTCCCCCTTCGAGGTTGTCTACGGCTTCAACCCTTTTTCGCCCTTGGCATCCTTCCTCTGCCGCTACAAGAACGAGCGAACATGGATGCTAGCGCAAGAGCCACCTACCTCAAGAAGATGCATGAAGAAACATGGTCCACGATCTAGCGTCAAGTACGGCGCCTCGCCACCAAGCTCAACATCAACAAGTCACCGATGATGTTCCAACCGGGCGATCTCGTATGGTTACATCTCTGCAAGGATGGCTTCCCCAAGGAGCGCAAGTCCAAGCTAATTCCGGGAGCCGATGGACCCTTAAAGGTGCTCGCATGCTACAATGACAATGCCTACAAGATCGACATCCCACACGACAAGTACATTGTAGGCGACGTCTTCAACGTCAACGACTTGGACAAATACCATGGTGATGAAGAAAACGATACGTGGATGGATCTCTCCCAAGGAGGGAGATGATGCGGAGCATCCCTCGAGCATCCCCATGGATATATCTTCACCACCACAAGCACGAAGAGGACCAATCATAAGAGCTCGTGCACGTGCCATCGAAACCGTGGTTAACTCCTTCCTCTTCGAACTCCATGCGAATTCACGTGAGAATTGGGTCCTACCTCAAACGGAAGTGTTATGCATGCTTAGGTATCGAAGTGATGATCATGAAGAGGCTAGCACGAAGACCCAAGAACCATGGAGGAGGAGAAGGAAGAAAGGAGCGAGAAGAACAAAGAAGGGGAGGTCCTGGATAATCGGGGTGCCCAGCGGCCCCGGGTGCCTGGCCTCAACCTCGGCGCCGCCCCTGCCAATCCCGGGTGCCCGGCCGCCACCTGGGTGTTGCCCCAGCCAGTCCTGGGTGCCTGACCTTGGAGCCCCGGGTGCCTGGCCCTCCCGCCTGGAGCCGCCAGCCACCACCCCGGGTGCACGGGCCACTACCCCCGGGTGCCCGGCCCCTAGGTGGCCGGGCCCCTTTAACCCGGGTGCCCGGACTCACCACCGTGCCTACGCGTTTTACGGGATAAATTACCCATGTACCCTTGTTTTACCCCCAATTCGTCCCTAGCCTATAAGTACTCCCCATCTAGCTCATTTGTGAGGTTAGCAAAGTATTTAATAGACACTAGAGAGCTTTGCTCCTTGTATCCCCTCCTCTTGGAGATCAAGCCCCCTCTTTGGGAAGAATCCTTGTGGATTATCAAGGCCTCCTCTTGGAGAAGATCAAAACACTTGTGCAGAGACATGCTATACAAACGGGTCTTAACCCCTTTTCGCGACTGTGTTTCAAACTGTCGCCAAGTGAGTGACTGCGATAGGGGGGTCCTTGCGACATGACACAGAACCCGTCGGGGATATGCCCTCCTGGCACACAGGCTAGGGCAAAATGAGCTCATGTGCGATCAGGCGAGGCATCGGTACCCAATCATTTCCGTTCAGATGTACATCCCACACGGTGAATCCCAGAAAAACATTTCCGCTCGTATGTATATCACACACAGTTTTGTGTGTGGAAACGTTTGTGCAAGGTGGCTTAACGCAAACAGTTCTCTACTGGAAGTCGTGTGTGCTTGTTAGTTGATCGAACACGCCTACTTTCTAGAAACCGTGTGGGTTGTTTGAGTTCATCGCCCATGCTGATGTCTGAGTAACCATCTGCAATAGTAAACCCCAATAAGCAGGGTAATTAGCCTATTATTGATAATCCATGTAGTAATCAAATTGACATTTCTTATAAAACACACCAGATATTTCATATCCGTATAGCGGCAACCAGGATTTCATAATCGAATTACATCAGATAGCTTCGGCACTCAGTTACACCATTATACAACAGCACCAAGTTTCACATGCAACATCAAAAACCTTTGGAAAGTAGCATCATACACGGTAAATAGACAGATGAATCTCATCTGGGAAACTGTAGAAACGGAAGGCAAATATTGAGCCTTCAGTGATGTTGAATGTCCTTGCAACTTTAGGCCAGTGGCTATGGATAATTGCCCGCCCAACCTTCGTCCTCTTCAGGAAGACTTCAATATTGTACCATGGGTGTTGAATGAATACCTTCCTCGCCTCTTGACCATTACTACAAAAAAAATACATCTCCGTGATGATACGTGTTTGTCATAGTAGGTCACATTTTCTGTCATGCATGTACATCCATGACGATTTTATGACAGAATCAAGATAGTCATACATGTGCTGTTGAAGAAGTGTTCCATGACATCACGAAAATTATCATCACGAAGTGTCCACTTCCATGATGATAAATTGTGCGTCGTAGAATTGCTTTCGTCAAGGGTAACCGACACATGGCATCCACCGTAACGGGTCGCCGTTATGCTATCAGGTTTCAGTTTAGATCCGACAACCCGTTAACAGCCCGGACCAATGGGGATTTTCCACGTGTAAAATTCTCAATGGCCAGAGGAACCACGTGTCGGCTCACCGTTGGGACAAATGGCATCCACTCATTGGGCCAAAGGTGGCTATGATACATTGACACGTGGCATGGCCCAACAGAGGCCCATTCCTGTGAAAAGGTCGGCCCGTTTGACTTGGTCAAAAGGTAGCGGGCTGGCCCATAGAAAGCTTGTTAACGGCCTGTTTGCATATAGCCCATTTACAGCCCGCTAACTCACAGCCCGTTATGGCCTATCCGAATTAGGCCCAATAGCGTCATCTGGGCCGCCCAATATGATTCTAGCCAGTTGTAACTTCCAGCCCATGTATGGCCCATGAAGTCTTTCGGCCCATATGAGGCCCTTTGTAACACTTGGCCCATTAACGATGCGTGGTGAAATGGGACCGTAATGAACAGTGTATTGCTTTATACCCATTAACAGCCCATTATTCCATTGGGCCGTTTCTAGCCCGTGTTATCTTTTGGCCTTCTTAGGGCCTGATGGCGGCTTAAAGCTACATAGGTATTTCCCTAAAGAGGAAGGGATGATGCAGCACAGCAGCGTTAGGTATTTCCCTCAATGATGAAACCAAGGTTATCGAACCAGTAGGAGAACCAAGTAACACAACATAAACAACACCTACACACAAATAACAACTACTCGCAACCCGACGTGTAAAAGGTGTTGTCAATCGCTTTCGGGTAGCGGCGCCTCAAGATAGGCGAACGGACGTGAGATAAATTGTAGTAGATTGATAGATCGAACGCCTAATAAAATAAATAAGAATAAAACACAGCAAGGTACTTTTGTATTTTTTTCTTTAATAGATCTGAAAATAAATGCGAAGGAAAAGTAGATCGCAAAGGCAAAATATGAGGAAGAGACCCAGGGGCCATAGGTTTCACTAGTGGCTTCTCTCGAGAAAGATAGCAAATGGTGGGTAAACAAATTAGCGTTGGGCAATTGATAGAACTTCAAATAATCATGACAATACCCAGGCAATGATCATTACATAGGAATCACGTCCAAGATTAGTAGATCGACTCCTGCCTGCATATACTACTATTACTCCACAAATTGACCGCTATCCAGCATGCATCTAGTGTATTAAGTTCATGGAAAAACGGAGTAATGTAATAAGAATGATGACATGATGTAGACAAGATATATCTATGTAGAGATAGACCCCATCATTTTATCCTTAGTAGCAACGATACATACGTGTCGGTTCCCCTTCTGTCACTGGGATCAAGCACCGTAAGATCGAACCGACTACAAAGCACCTCTTCCCATCGCAAGATAAATATATCAAGTTGGCCAAACAAAACCCAAATATAGGAGAAGAAATAAGAGGCTACAAGAGATCATACATATAAGAGATCAAAGAAACTCAAATAACTATCATGGATATAAAACGATAGATCTGATCATAAACTCAAAGTTCATTGGATCCCAACAAACACACCGCAAAAAGAGTTACATCATATGGATCTCCAAGAGACCATTGTATTGAGAATTCAGGGAGATAGAGAAAGCCATCTAGCTACTAACTACGGACCCCGAAGGTCTACAAAGAACTACTCACGCATCATCAGAAAGGCACCAATGGAAGTGGTGAACCCCTCCGTGATGGTGTCTAGATTGGATCAGGTGGCTCTGGACACTGCGCACCTGGAATTGATTTTCGTTGACTCCCTAGGGTTTCTAGAATATTTGGGTATTTATAGGGAAAAGAGGTGGTCCGGGGGGCACCCGAGGTGGACACAACCCACCAGGGCGCGCCTGGGCTTCCTGGCGTGCCCTGGTGGGTTGTGCTCTCCTCGGAGCACCCCCAGGCGCAGCCTTGGCCCATTAGGTGTCCTATGGTCCCAAAAAAATCTCCGCGATGTTTCGTTGCATTTGGACTCCGTTTGGTATTGATTTCCTGCGATGTAAAAAACATGCAGAAAACAACAACTGGCACTTGGCACTATGCCAATAGGTTAGTACCAAAAAATGATATAAAATGACTATAAAATGATTATGAAACATCCAAGATTGATAATATAACAGCATGGAACAATCAAAAATTATAGATACGTTGGAGACATATCGGGGCCCATATATTTTTGGGCTTATTTCCAGCATTCGGTTACTTATGGCCCGTTACTAGCCTTTTCTGCTTATGGGCCAAATTCAGCTCGTGGTTACAGTCAGCCCGTTTGTGGCCCTTTAATCCATTGGGCCGTTTTCATAGCATCGTCAAATATGGCCGATTAACGATGGCCCGTTATGTTCGGCCCATGAACGGACGATTCCAACTCTAGCCTGTTTACGACCCATAATGCGGTCCATTACTGGCCCATGTTTGGCCAATTGATCATACGGCCCGTAGAAGGCCCATTGATGCTATGCCCCGTAGAAGGCCCATTGTTTCTACGGCCCATAGAAGGCCCATTGTTTCTACGGCCCATAGGAGGCCCAGGGTGACTACGGTAAATATGTAGCCCATGGTTATTGTGACCTAGTTTTTAAAAATAGGTTATTGCGGCCACTAGCAAACCGCGGAGAAAGAACTGCAATGACTAGAAGCAAACAAATAAACAAGACAACATGGAAATAAATAAGCAAGCAACTTACGCTAGGCTATCACGGCTATTACACATATTACATCCACTGGGCATCAAAGTTCGCCACCAGTGCAAATATAGGGAACAAAGTAGCATATCACATACACTGGTTGTCCAAGTTGGCGACCAGTGCAAATAAACGCCACAGCAAAACAAGTTCAGAACTGAAACCACTTCAGAAAAGCTCATGAAAGAATATCCTGGGTACCCATAGTACTGGCAAGATGCTTAGCAAGCTTATTAGCTTTCTCTTGTTTGGCGCTTAAATCCTCCAGCTCTTGCTGTTGCACCAGAAAGTATGCATCTGGATTATGCAGGGACTACCTCAGTCCTTCGGCTTCTTGGCGCAGCACAGCCGACTGATGCCTTTCAGCTTGTAGCTGAGACTGAAGAAGCCAAAGTGATTCAGGCAGCGAGTTCAAAGAGCTTGTGCCAGCGGTACTGGCCAGTAACTCGAACACTACATCAATGCAGGACTGTGGGGTTGTCTCACTCTCTACAAGATTGTTTTTATCACCTTTTCTTGCAGACCAACAGGGTTGTCTCACTATCTTGAACCTTAACTGCATTACTTTCTCTACAATTCCATAGTGGGTGCTCTTCTCTAATATTATGTTCGCATTCTACAAGAGAAAAAGGCAGACACATCACAGGTTTAGCATGTAGTATACAAAACTCATTTTGGTAAACTGGTTCAGTAGTAAGGTGGACAGGATAATACCATGAAACAAACTTATATCTATGTACTATGGTCACTGTATTGTCCATATCATTATAGTTTATGTTGCCAAATCAAGATAGAGACACAGTTCTAATAATATATTTTTAAGACACAATAACATAGATAGAATATAAGTGTGAGAAACTACACAGCACTGGCAACACTTGTAATGTGCATCACATGAGAACATAACTGTTTATACAACTGAAACTGAAATCAACATAGAGCAAGAAGTTAGAACAGCAGTCCAGTTAAAGAAATAGGTTTAAAACATACATGTTGCGCCATTCGAGTTTCAATTGGATCCTTCAAATTCGAAAGTAATCTGTATGAGTAAATACAGTGATGCAACAACAAAGGAGTATGGACCATAGCTATGGAATCAGACCAGAGAATGGTTGCTCTTCTTCTTCAAACATGGAGTTTGGGTTCGCTGTGGTGGTCTTCATGCTTTGGGCACTACAGTTGCTTTACAAACTGCTCGTGTGGGGGTACTCTGTGGTGGACATGGTGCTGTGTCAACTAGAAGTGGGTTACTATCCGTTGGGGTTGGAGTTAGATGGGTTGTAGCTGGTTCTCTGTCCAACTATGTAAGTGTGCAATCTGGAAGAGTCTTGATTATTTGTGGTGGGGCTAGTTCATGGGCCAGTACAACCATGGTTCTATCTGCATCGACGGGTAGCACCTTCTTTTGTGAAGAACGAGTTTTTGCTCCGTTAGATACTGCCATCACCCCCTCCAATTCAAATGGCTAATAAACAAGAAAAGAAATTGTACATACAGACATTGTATGATAGACAGATGTGGTAATTCACATATATGTTGTCTAACCAAACAGGACAGCATGACACAATTTCACCTCTTATGATGGCTAACTAAACAGGATATAATGGCATAATTCAACATATGATGAGTATCAAAACAGGATGACATGACAAAACTATATGATGTCTTTCTAAAATAGGTTGGAATGAAATAATTCACATACATGTTGTCTAAGTATACAAGATGGCATGATATAATTAACATAATTGATTCATATACTAAGTAGCTGGCACTCGCATGTATGATCTCTAAACTAAGCATATGGAATTGAATATTGTTCATATGATGTCTAAACTAAGCAATGCAAGACACCATATGCATGATATTGGAAATATAAACATGGCAAATTAGAGCATACACCTCAGGTGGGATATAAGACTGGTCATCTGTCTCTGAATCCTCCTCTGAGGAGCTACCTGTAACCATCAAGATATATGCTTCAACAGGTACCATTGCCTGCTTTGAAGACCTTGTGTTTCACTCCTGATTTTTCCATAACCGGGTAAAATGGCTGATACACATGAAGAGTAGTTCAATATGCATAGATTGTCAACAGATGGAATACGTAATGAAAAAAAAAGGATGGCATGCGATAATTCACATATATGATGCCTAGCTACATTGCGGTGCGTAATTCACAGATATGATAATTGGTTGAAAAACATGGCATTGCATAATTCACCTATCTGTTATAGAAAGCATGTCTAATCTAAGCAGATGGCATGGCAATGCCAGACACCATATGCATGATATGAGCAATATAACCCTGCCAAGTTAGAGCATGCACCTAGGGGGGAGTACGACTAGTCATCCGTCTCTGAATCCTCCTCTGAGGAGCTATCTGTAACCAGCAAGAAATTTGCATTGACAGGTAGCAATGACTGCTCAGAAGACCTTGTTTGCACTCTAGATTTTCCCATGACCAACTCAAATGGCTCATCCACAGGAAGAGTAGATCAATGTATAAACGTTGTTGACAAATGGAATACATTATGAAAAAAATGGCGCAATACAATTCACATATACGATGACTAGCTAAACAGGATGGCGTTACATGATTCCTGTATATGATGCCTGGCTAAAGAAGATGTCATTGCATAATTCCCATATACTCCCTCTATTCCTAAATATTTGTATTTTTAGAGATTTCAAATGGACTACCACATACGGATGTATATAGACATATTTTAGAGTGTAGATTTACTCATTTTGCTCCGTATGTAGTCAGTTGTTGAAATCTCTAAAAAGACAAATATTTAGGAACGGTGGGAGTATGATATAGAAACCAAACAGGTGGCATTCACACAAAGCAAATCTAAACTAAGCTGATGACATACAAGACGTATAATGTAAGAAATGCGAGGCGCCATATGCATGATATGACCAACATCAGCATGCCAGGTTAGAGCAAACACCTCAGGGGGTAAATAGGAGTGGTCAGCTCCCTGTAAATCCCCCTATGAATAGTTATCTTCCTCTGGAATACAATCTGGAATGGCGGGAGGGGGAGCCCACTTCGCCCACCATGGAGCGGCGTCTGCATGACATTATACTCCCACGCAACGGTCTTCTCTTTTTCTCTACATATTTAGTATGATTGTGTACAATAACTGACATGCATAATAAAAAAACGTAGTTAGATTACGTAAGGCCTAAGTGGTGCATGCAGAAATCAAGACTGATGGTAGAACACGAGTGGATCGATCCAAAACTAATGATAGCAGGTAGATTATAGCTTTAGTTTAAAAAGATAGATGATGGATCATCTACTGTTTGTTGCCCACCCAACATGAACCACACAGAAGACCCCAGAGGAACCAGATAGTAGACAGATACTATTCGTTGCTGCCTCGATATGTGCCCCACGGGCATTTTAAAACTCAAGTTTGAACATTATTTTGGACCTGACTCGGATTATAAGATGTGAACATGACGGTAAAGTAGCGGGTAATAAAAACTGGTGTATCACGTAAGCAGACACAAAAGAGTGCGACCTTTCTTCCGGAACTATGTAGTCCTCAGGTTCATCTGCTTAGTAGATGATGGTAATGCAGTTGGCGTGGCTTCCGGCAACGAGGAAGATGATCTGAGCCGGCAAAAGAAAGTCTCCAGGGGGAATCTCTGGTGCAGCGAACGCTTCCATCAATGGTGCACCTCAGGTGGGGTGGATGACGGCACGACAGGAGCAGGACAAAACACATAGAGTTTTCTTTGATACATATCTGAAAATGAAGTAGATCTGTAAGGGCTCCTTAGAATTGGAGGATTCTATAAATGCAAGGACAGGAAAAACACAGGAATAGGATAGGAATGCACATGCAAAATAGAGCATTTGCAAATATAGGATTTCTGACAACCTGGGTGTTTGGTTCACATTAATTGGAAGAACACAGGAATGGAGAAACATCGTCAAATTAAAGTCAAACCATGTGAAAATGAAAAAAATATGAATCTTATTATGCCAGTAATGCAATTAGTCCTGTTCTTCATGCACATTAATTTGAAAAGGACGTCCAAGTGGATATTAAAAATTCCTATGTTTTTTCTTTGAAAGGGACACCAAAGGAAAAAGTCCTCCAGTTTTGCTTTGCTCCATTCCTTCTAACCGAATGCACGAATAGTAGTACCATAGTAAAGTTTCCAATTCCTATCTTTTCCTTCACTTCTTCTTTGAACCAGTGGCGGCAGTCTTCAACAGGCTGAAGCCTGCCCTCGAAATATTTTGTGAGCTTAGATTTGGTCCACATTAGTATCATATAATGGTTATCTTGCTAAACTGATTAAAATTGTGGTTCAAAAGAGCATTTAGTTTTCTCCCTGTTAACTATGTGACCACGATTCATTTATTTCTAGATTTGCAACTACTTTGAACCAAAGGATCCCTGAGGGATCGACATGAATCCAGAGTAACAAAGTGATGCGACGAGTGTACAACCTCTTTGGCACAGCCATGTCGACCTCAGCATCATTAGGTTGGACGTGGAGGATGGTGATGCTGGTGTGACTATCAGAGGCGGGGAAGAAGATCTCAGGCCTCTAGAAACGCATCGAGGGTACTGATCCGCTGTGATGGATGGTTCCTTCGTTGGAGCAGCTCCGGCGAGGTGTACGACGACGAGGCTGAAGCAGGACAGGATAGAAAATGTTAATCTGAAGTGGGAGTCTAATATAATCCGCAATAGATGATGTAAAATACATCACCAAAAAAGTGCTAGATGTAAAATGCATCAGCCGCGCCACGGCCGCTCCAACAGATGCTATAAATACTGTTCACTCTATACTTAACTGAAGAAACTGAACTTTACAATTGAAACTGAATTTTAGTGTTGAAACTGATTGAACTAGTAGAAGAGCATTGCAATAGAAGTTTAGGGCGTTCGAGCAGTAGTAGCACAGAAGCAATGATCTAAATCAGCAGCCACTTGAGCAGGGAACGCACTAGCAGAGAGCAACTCGTGCAGCAGCATCGCGAGCGAGTGCTAAAGCAACAACTGCTATAGCTGTCGGAGGTTGTGCAGTGGCAGCAGCAGCGCGAGCGAGAGCAAGAGCAGGGCAGCAGGATGAATGAGAGCAAGAGGGGAGCAACAGTGCGATCGACAGCAATAGCAGAGCCGCAGCACGAACGAAAGCAAGAGTAGTGCAGCAGCGTGACCGATAGCAAGAACAGAGCCGCAGCGTGAGCGAGAGCCAAAGCAGCAACGCGAGCGAGAGCCAGAGCAGCAGTGCGAGCGAGAGCCGGAGCAGCAGCAGCTAGTGCCGGTGTGGAAGTCGCCGCCGAGAAAGCAACGACATGGGGGAGAGACGCCATGAATGATGTGGCCGGCGACGGCGCTGTCGATGGAGACCCGCCACGGCTGCTCAATTTCGAGCACCGGAAGCCCCATGAGATCGAATAAAAGGTAAAATGCAGCGGTGAGTGTAGAACCTCCTTGGTGGCGCCGAGTAGGCATCGGCTTCATCGAAGGAATTGGTGAGGGTGTTGCGATTCTGGTGGGGCAGGTCAAGAGGGTGATGTGGGGATGGAGGTGGCGCGATAGACGAGGCAAACATCGGGCAGCTCCTTGGAGGTGGAGGATGGGGCGGCTGATCCGGCGAGACGACGAGATCGATGACGGATCCTCATCCGATGCGGTGGATGAGGGACGGCGAGCTGTTGCGGTGGATGACGTCGTCGGGGAAGAGTCTCCGGCTGTGCGGCGGTCGGGAGACCGACGGAGGAGCGTGGGGTTTCGTGGGTTTTGGCGGCCTCGGTGTACGAATGGGGGACAAAGGGGAAGGTAGGGGGAGTCACGTTTTAGGGATGCACTGGTCCAAAATGTAGGGTAAGTTACCAACGTACCACCACCGGTTTTGACCACGCGACGTCGAGGCGGCATTTCCGGCTGAGGGGTAGAAGGGGGATTTCGCGTGTCTAGGCTCTGGGACTGATTTCGGATGAGGAGGGTGTTTTTGCGCGCGTCAAAATTTCGGGAGAACAAGGCGCTGTGCGGGTTGAAGAGGCGGGAGTTTCACAGCAGAAGAGACAAAAGATACTCGACCTTGAAAATTTCGGGATAAGAAGGCGCAGATTCCATTTTCGGTAGAAGAAACTTAATGTGTAAAAAAACAATTCATACAAGACACAAGAGAGTCATGTCCCATTTTACTATATTGCTATAAATGCCATTGAAAAAACTACAAGAAAAGTGTAAAAAAAATCGGGAGAACAAGATTACTCTGTACAGTACCAAATCAATTAGCACTTCCATCAACAACAACAAAAAACAAATCAATTTCCACCACAAGAAAGAGTCATGTCCCTTTTTATATGATTACGAATGCCTGGATCTCAAATTTCAATTTTTGAATCCACGTTATGTTGAATTCGAATATATCGTTAGGTGACCTTGCGGTTTATAATGGATGTCGGCCTACATTTTGATCTTCCATCTTATATGAACATATTACTCCACCCTATGAACATATATATTGTCGTCTACCATATGGACTAAATTTGAATCAATTTTCCTTATTTGAATGAGATTGTTCTCAAGTTATACCATCATTTAAATATTATCTTGATAACAGAAAACATGCATATAGTAGTAATCATATTTCACTATGAACTACATGTACCATACGATCTCAATTGAAATATTTGTATCCATTTTATGTTGAATTCAAATCACAGTACATTGGTCCAGGTAGTGAGATGTTCGGGATAATCTAAACCCTGTTTTCATATGTATAATTTTTGGCCGAATTGGGACAAGTTTTGTTATAAGCTTCTTGCAAACCGGAGATTCTCTCTACAAGCCTCGTGGCTCCGAGAGGGAATATTTCACCTTTGTGTGTGTAATGATATATGATGCCTCCCCCCTGATTTTCTTTACAGAGGCAACATAGAACTATATGAGTGCCCTGTTAAATTTTGGAATTATTCCGGGTTCGTTTGGCCTTCTTTATACACTAGAAAAACATGCCCTTGCGTTGCAATGGGAGGGGAAAAAAGCATCTTTCATACACACATCCGACAACATTAGCAAACAATATTCTTAAAAAAATATTTATTGACACAATTTCAAACAATATGAAAATCAACTTTATGCCACTGGTTTACATAAAACTCGTATCAACAGTTTAATGTGCATCATCGTATAGGGGTTGGTAGTGCACTGTGCAAAAGAGAGAAGATGATTATGTACCTGTTTTAACACTACTAGGGAAATGCTTATACATAGGAGCTCACCATTAGCGGTTTTTAGTAGAGCAACGCTTGTTGACAACGAGCGCTGCTACTATTCACTTAGCAGTAGCGTTGTGGATGCAAAACACGCTACTATTATAATTGCCAGACCGTTGCAGGCAGGCTAGGTATACTAGTAGCGCTTATACTTAAAAAGCGCTACTGCTATTGAACTTAGTAGTAGCGCTTTCCTATAACAAGTGCTACTGCTAGAAATGCTATTGCTAATGATAATAACAGTAGCGCTTTTTCCACAGCAACGCTACTCCTATGTACCTTAGCAGTAGCGATTTTTGCCTTCCAGCACTACTACTGCGTGTACCTTATCCACCCGCGCGCGTCCCTATATCTCCACTCGATCACATTCTCACTCGCCAAACTCCGCTGTGCGCCATCGCTGCCGTCGCCCACCAGTGCCCCTTAGGTAACTCCCTTCCTCCCTCTCCGCCCTCCTCCTCCCTACGGCGGCCCCCTCCTTCTCCCTCCAACGGCCCCTCCTCCTCCTCCTCCCTCCTCCTCCCCTCCCTCCTCCTGCTCTCTCCTCCCCCTCCCTCCTCCTGCTCTCTCCTCCTCCCTCCTCCTCCCCTCCTCCTCCCTCCTCCCACCTCCTCCTCCTGCTTTCTGTAATAGATAGTTTTTTAGTAATAGAATTTAAGAATAAATTTTTTACTACTAGGGTTTATGAGGATATATAGATGGAACTAGTTGATCTATCTATATATAGTAAGTGCTTAGTTGAACTAGTTGAATTAATAGAAATAGTTTATTTTTAGTAAGAAAATTTAGGTATATGAGATTTGTTGATCTAATTAAAATTTTACTATAGAACTAGTTTATTTTTAGTAAAAAATTAATAGAACTAGTTTATTTTTAGTAAGTGCTTAGTTGAACAAGTAAAGTTAATAGAACTAGTTGAATTTATGTCATTATCACTTTGTCATCAAAGAAAGCTATATGAGATTTGATGGTCTAATTAAAATTTACTCGGTGGAATATGCAGCCTTTGTAGAGCCGTGTCTCCTTGGAGTGATCATCATCCAAGCTACCTCTAGCTACTTCCCCTACACGCGAGTCGGTGAGCTAAAAGTCCACCTCCTCCTTCTCTACTCCTCGGTGTGTTGAATAGAGTTGAACTATGGTATTTAGTTGGTGAGCTCATGTGCGAATGCTTATGATAATTGATCCGGATGGAATTGCAAGTTTAAGCATCGTTGTATGTGTATGGACAACTTTGTAGCATAGGGAAAATCCGAGTAGCCTATGTTTTGCCGGAGTGTTGATTCATTTACGTTCTGGCAAATTCCAGGCGCTTGATATGTCCTATTTTAGCTAAAGTCATGCCGGATTTTTCCGTGAATTTAAGCATGACTTGTGCTAGAATATGTAGGAAATATCGAGTGCCCCAGATTTGCTTGAAAGAGAATTAAACGACATTTCGAGTTGACTTTAAGTCTTTCAGGGATTTTTACATTCTAGAATAGAGTAGCCTATGTTTTGCCGGAGTGTTGATTCATTTACATTCTGGCAAATTTCAGGCGCTTGATATGTCCCATTTTAGCTAAAGTCATGCCGGATTTTTTCGTGAATTTAAGCATGACTTGTGCTAGAATATGTAGGAAATATCGAGTGCCCCGGATTTGCATGAAAGAGAATTAAACGACATTTCAAGTTGACTTTAAGTCTTTCGGGGCTCCATACATGTCAGTCAAAAAATCGGTGAGGGAGAGTCTCCACAATATATGAGAGAAGAAGAATGCCGACTATTGTCGTGGGGGTCGCTTCTCCTTCTTCTCTTTGTGCTAGACGTTTGTTATGCACTAGGGGAAGAAGGAGTAGCGACCATCATCGACGGTCGAAAAGTTAGTGAGGGATTGTCCACCATATATGAGAGAAAAAGAATGCCGACTGTTGTCGTGGGGGTCGCTTCCCTTTCTTTTCCTTGTGCTAGATATTTGTAATGCACTAGGGAAAGGAGGAGTAGCGACCATCACCGACGGTCGCAATATCAGAGAGAGCGTGCCCACCATATAAGTGAGATGAGAGTTTAGGAAGGACGACTCGACAGACCTAAATTCAACCCGTTGCATATTGAGTAATATTTATCTGTGTGTTGAGTTTCCTGGTAGTTGCCTTTGATCGATTTTCAATTAATGTTTCAACTATGAACATAGGAAATGTCTGACGACGAAAACGATTTTGCTATGTGCGAATACTGCGAAGACGAGCGCGGCCTGTGCGGCAGGAATTTCTTAGTTGGTGGTAGGCGCTTCAGCATCAAGCTGGATGAGACCTTCGAAGTGGATACAGTAAGTCACAATGACAAGTCTTTTTTCGTAATTAAGCATGACTTCTTCTTCTTTTGCTTCAACTTATAATTTTAATTTTTTACTATTCTACTACTGTATCCCCTGCCATGCAAGAATTTATGTCTACGATAAGATTGGTTTCAGTCCTATGGAAACTATGGAGGTAAAGATAGTTCACTTGAGGACCGTTCATGGTTATACTTTTGCTGCAAAATTATACAATGTAGACACCTACACCTATTTTGAATGCAAAAATTGGAGAGCACTATGCAAGGCTTATGCATTTGAGCCTGATATGCTTATCACCTTTGATATTCGTCCAGAAGATGATATTGAAGGAAATATCGACATCTGGGTCGATGTGCAGACGCCTCTAGTTCTACCATTATGTGAGTTTCTCAACCATATTTATGTCTTGGATATTGTTTATTCAAAAATAGTTGACAACTAATTCCTATTGACAGCTCATTTCCATTCAAGCAAACACGATCGATGCTTGGTAGACATGACCTACTATAGTCCCGGGGCTGAACTAAACTGCGAGGAGATAAGTCATTATGTTTCATGGCTTGAGGATCTTGATACTGTCAAGACAAATTATTTTCCCGGACTTCAAAATCTTACTAATCAAAACATGCGACCACTAGCGTGCGTATTGAACTACGGTCACATCTATTTAGGAAAGATGGTAAGATTCTTACTATTTGTCCTCAATGCATCTTTTGCATACATTATTTTTTTCAGCTAAACTTCATTTCTAAGTATGTTACTATGATGTTCTTGGACAGGGAATCCCGTTGATAGTTGTGCCTCATTGGATCAAGGCTAAAGGTCACAAGAAAATGGTTAGCTTACGGCCAAGACATCCTACATTGCACATGAGTGCATTCAGGATTTTTAAAAGCGAGCAACTCTTAATAGTTAAGTACTGGAGCAAAATTGTGAAGGATCGCAGAGAAGTACTAGGGGCAGCAATCAGAAGCGCAGCCCACAATTAGGAGACAGGTTCATCTGCATGCTCCAATATGATGAAGCAGGATTGGCACACATGTTCTATGCTATTTTACCTAAGAGAGAGCAGCAGGAGTGATTACCTAGCTAGAATGAGTTTGGAGATGATGATGTGCTACACTATGACTGTGATGATTAAATAGCTAGTGTTGGTGGTAATGACTATGATGATTATTATTAGCTAGTGTTGGTGGTGATTAGATAGCTACCGTAGCTAGTGTTGGTGGTGATTAGCTAGCTAGAATGAGTTTGAAGATGATGATGTGCTACACTTTGACTATGATGATTAAATAGCCAGTGTTGGTCGTAATGACTATGATGATGATTAAATAGCTTGCGTTGGCATATTAGATTCAAGTGGAGGCAACATGTGGTGCACCACATGTTGCCTTCACTTGAACCTAATCCACCTTCATTTCACACACTGTTGTGTATACTAACTAATCATTGTAACAAAATCATATGATGAAAGTACTGTATATAAAACCTATACAAATACAGCGAAAATAAGCTGTAATTAAAAAAACAGGAAAAATAAGCAGTAGCGCTTCTAAGAAGAAACGCTACTGCTACTTACCTCTATCAGCAGCGCGTTACCAAAACGAGTGCTACTACTAAATAGGTGTAGTAGTAGCGCAGGAAAACCAGCGCTACTGCTACTAGTTAGCTATAGCGCCTTAGTGGTAGCGCTTGTACAAGCGCTATTGCTAGATATAAAACAAGCGCTACTACTAGGGTTTTCCCTAGTTGTGTAACCTTTAGGATATGGTAGTTGATAGGAATCAACATCCCCTATAGTGCCAATAATAGATTATGTGAGAGCATCAAACTGTGATATCTACTAAATTTGAATAGGGTAGAAAACATATATAATAGACCTTTATTAAATGCCCCACATAGAGAAGATATTAATTAAGTTTACAGTTAGTTAAGTTTTGGAATTATTCTGGGTTCGTTTGGCCTTTTTTATACATTAATTGAGTTTCTAGACATTTAATGTGCATAATTCAAATTTTAACTGCAAGCACATGCTGCGGTGCACCAAAGTTGGTTGAAAAATCACATGTGTCTCCTTGGGTGAATTTCAATGTCTCATGCAAGAAATGGGAATGAAATTCAAACATCTGGGCATCGTGACTCGGCCGAGAACATTGTGAAACCTGGTTTTTAAATTCCTGTAAATCCAAAACTCGCCTGGAAATCATGAAACTTGGCATGGTGTCATGTCATGGCACTAACATGCTATGGTAGAAAACTTGGCCGAATTGGAACAAGTTTTGGTATAAGCTTGTTGCAAATAAGGAGCTTCTTTCAAGAAGGCTCGTGGTTCTGAGAGGGAACGTGTCACCTTTGTGTGTGAAGCGTTATACGTTGCCCCCCTGATTTTCTTTTCAGAGGCGACATAGAACTATATGAGTGTCGTGTTAAATTTTGGGGTTAGTCCGGGTTCATTTGGCCCTTTTTATACATTAATTGAGTTTCTGGTCATTTAATGTGCATAATTCAATTTTGAACTACAAGCACATGCTCCAGTGCACAAAAGTTGGTTGAAAAATAACATGTGTGTCCTCGGGTGAATTTCTAGGTCCCATGCAAGAAATGGGAATGAAATTCAAACATCTGGGCATCGTGGCTAGGCCGAGAACATTGAGAAACTTGGTTTTAAAATTCTTGTAACTTCAAAACACGCCTGAAAATCGTGAAACTTGGCATGGTGTCATGTCATGGTACTAACATGTGTGGTAAAAAATTTGTCCGAAGTGGAACAAGTTTTGGTATAAGCTTCTTGCAAACCAGAGCTTCTCTCAACAAGGCTCATGGTTCTGAGAGGGAACGTGTCGCCTTTGTGTGCGAAGCGATATACATTGCTCCCCCACTTGATTTTCTTTATAGAGGCAACATAGAACTATATGAGTGTCATGTTAAATTCTGGAATTATTCCGGGTTTGTTTGGTCTTTTTTATACATTAATTGAGTTTCTGGTCATTTAATGTGCATAATTCAAATTTAAACTACAAGCACATGCTCCAATGCACCAAAGTTGGTTGAAAAATCACATGTGTGTCCTCGGGTAAATTTCTAGGTCCCATGCAAGAAATGGGAATGAAATTCAAACATATGGGCGTCGTGGCTCAGCTAGAAACATCGTGAAACTTGGTTTTTTAATTCTTGTAAATCCAAAACACACATGAAAATCATGAATCTTGGCTTGGTGTCATAACATGGCACCAACATGTTGTTGTGATTTTGCTGTCCGATTTGCGAAGTCGCACACATCAACAATCAACAAAGTCATTTTGGAACAAGTGTTGTCACATTACAATCAGAAACACAAGTATTATTTAAACTGTGGGTGTTCTACTTACCATTTACGTGCCGCTACACGTCCCTTTTTTTATTAGCTAGGAGGCATCGTGCAGGGTAGCTATCTGAGTATGGGAGGCGTGTGATCAGACCCCTGCGCGTGCTTATTAGGAGGAGAGCCCTTTGACCTCCATCTGCCGCCCACCTCTCTCCCAAGGTCTCCATTAATGGCGCCCGAGCCCCTGTTTAATGGCGTGGCTATGTCTCACTCGACTGAGATTTAAGAGAGAAAAAAGAAAATCTGAAAAGAAAATTTTGCACGGATCTTGATGTAACATCCGATGGACCTATATAGCATCTACTGTGACTTATAGCAAGACTGATGAATATATAAGGAAAAAGACAGTGGATAATAATTGTCTTACATATTTAGGAAGATAATTAAAAAAATCCACATGCTGCTACGCTCGAAATCCACAAGGGCAAAGGAAGAAGGAAGATGCATACAACGATCTGGCTCGCTGATCTCTACTTTCTTGATGCGCTGCAGGTCGCGGAGACTAGTTCTTGCGGCGAGTGGCGGTGATCTCTTTCATTAGTTTCGTGTCCTTAATATGCTGCTTGGCAGTATCCACGGATTCCTTCACCAGCCTTTCGCGCTTGATGCGGAGCATGGCATTCTCGTCCACAAGTTTCTTGAAGATGACGCCCGTCCTCTTCAACAAGGCAGCGGTCTCCTCCGCCTGCTTTGCCCTTCCGGCGATCTTCACCCTCAGAAGGTCGCGCTCGGTCTGGAGCTTCGCATTGCACTCTCGTAGTTGCTGGATGATGCTGGTAGCCTATTCAAACGAGGCTTTCATGTCATCCTGCAACCTCGCCCAGCCGGAGATCTGATCCATCTGGCTATGGACGATCGTATGCATGCGCTTGTAAGAGTCATCGCCTGCCCAGGAGACATTTTCCCAGGCCGTCGCGGCGCGGGAGGACATTTCTGCTGCATTCGCGGCGCGGAGGGACATCTCTGCTACATCCACGATGCGGCGGACTAGTCTGCTGCATCGACGGCGCGGCGGGACCTCTGTGCTGCTTCGGCGGAGCGGCGGGACCTCTGTGCTGCTACTGCCGCGTGGTGGAACTTGTCGGATGCTTTCGCGGTGACGCGAGACATCTCTCGTGCTTCCGCTTCCATGCTCGCCTCTCCCTGGTGGTAATCTCTCGACCCAAAACTCATGCTGGCCATGGCAGACGCAAGGGAATGATGCTGAATGACTTGTTTATTTTTGTGGATGAGGAGTTGAGGAAGAATGTCCAGTCATCTTGGCATAGTAGTATTTATAACCGAGTACTAATATGCTCCTAAGTGGGAAACCGTTTAGGTTGTGATCGGTGTGAACAGGTTTGCAATTAAATATAGCATGGTAGTAATTTGGAACGTGACGAGACGAAAGCTCAAAATTTATTGACGGTTCTAGTTTCGAAGTGCGGCACTATTCCCGGATGGAGTAACGTGGGCACGTGTTCTCGGCCGTGGTGTTGCAGTTTTGTAATATGCCATGGTACTTCTTTTTCTACTGCTGTGTATGTGCAATAACTGGCACCGTCGGATACATATCTTACGGTTATTGGGGCGTTTGACAGGAATAGCCTCGTGGCGAGCTATAGACTAGTCTTTTTTTCACACGCATTACATCGACACATATCATCTCTCTCCCTCTTTCCCACGCACACACCTAGTCTCCCGGGACTTCTCGCACGCACCATCTCTAGCTCCCTAGGTCGATGCCACCCTCATACACCTGTACTCTGAGTTTAGTATGTTATACAGGAAGAGAAGAGGTGCACGCACGCACTCGTCCTCTCACACACACGCATCTTTGTAAGTGCATCTAGTGCCACCCCTAGATGGTTTTGGCGTATTGACGACAAACATGGTTGAGGGACTAATGTGTTTGTGAGAATTGCAGGATAACATAGGTAGTAGTCCCTCATTGATTTTCGGTTTACCTACCAGAGATGACCCCTAAAAATGTGTGAAGACATTGAAGAAAATGGTGGTCTGTGAAGATATTCACAACGAAGATTACGAATTGAGAAGACATTCACATGAAGACTATGGAGTGCGAAGACATAGTTATTTCGTAGTTTCCTTTCTTCTTTGTTGAGTCATAGGAACCACCGTACTGTTAAGTGGGGTCCGAGTGAACAAAGTCAAAGTGACTGAAGTGATGCTCCACCAAATCCTATGTCTTCGAGCGAAGACAATGAGAGCAAATCTTATCCAAAGCTAGATGAGTCAGCTTTACTTGTAGCCCAAGTCAAGCTGTCGCGTGTGTTTGAAATCTGACCGTTAGACACGTGTCAGTTCCTTAGTGACCCAGGGTCATTTCGGACAAATCAGGTCGGGTTGCCTCCTGGCTATAAATAGCCCACCCCCTACACCATAAATTGGTGGCTGCTTAGAGTTAGTGCACGGCTTTTTTCGTTTGAGGGCAACCCACCTCCGAAGCATTTGAGAGAGATATCCTGGCGAGGACCAAGCCCAAAACACCGAGAGCCAAAGAGTGTTAGGCATCACTGAAGTCTTTCTATCCGCGTGACCTGAAGACTTGTTACACTTGAGGACTCTGAACCCTCTAGCCAGTTAGGCGTCATGTTCTGAGCATCCAAGTGTCATTGTGGATTGCCAGTGAACGAAGTCTGTGAAGGTTTGCAAGTCTACCTTGAAGACTTACCAGAGTGATTGGGCGAGGACTAAGTGTTCTTAGCTCAAGGGGAATAAGGTGAAGACGTGGTCTTCTGAGTTAAATCTCAGCCACCCTAACCAGATGTACCGTTGTCACAGCAACTGGAAATGGTCAACAAATCCTTGTCCTCTCCAACCAACTGGTTCTATCCTTCACCTCTGTTCTTACAGTTTGTCTTCGTGAAGTCATTGCCTGCTTGCATGATCTGATTGTCTTCACTGTGTGAAGACTGTTGTTGTTTGGCTTCATACTATCTTCCATCCTGATCCATACTACCTAGCTGCTGATAGTCTTCGTGCATTCACTTCATTGCTTACTTGACTATGGCTTGTCTAGTGTAGCCTACCTTCCGCTGCATATCAATAGGTTTATTTCTACTGTTTGTCTTCAAAGCCCCCGTGTTTTGAAGACTTTCATCAAAATCACCTATTCACCCCCCTCTAGTCTATAACTAGCACTTTCAATTGGTATCAGAGCATGGTGCTCCCTTGTTCTGTGTGATTCGGTTTAACCACCTGGAGTTTTAGCTATGTCGACTGCAGGGATAATCAAAGTCTCCGCTGCGTGCCCTGTCTTCGATGGCACTGATTACCCCTACTGGAAGAATAAGATACGTATCCATCTTGAAGCCATTGATGTCGACCTCTGTTATGTCATCAAGAACGGCGTTCCCAAGGTCGGTGAAGGTGTCACCGCTGTTGATGTCAAGAGGTTCATTCAACTAGACTCTACCGCGAAGAACATCATCTGTGGTCATCTGACAAAGGACAGTATGGCCGTGTGAGTGCTCTGGAAACTGTGAAACTAGTCTGGGACTGGCTCTCCAAGGTCAATGAAGGCGTCTCAACCCAGAGAGACTCAAGGATTGATGTTGTTCGCAACCTGTTCAACCGCTTCAAGAGAAACGACAATGAGAATGTCCAGCTCATGCTTGCTCGCCTCACTCATACCACAAATGAGCTTCACGCACTCGGCGCCACTGACATCACCAAGCACGAAATCGTCAAGAAGCTTATGAGATCACTTGACAGCTCATTCGACACCATGGCCCTGATGTTTCAAGAATGCCCTGACTTCAAGACTCTTGATCCTTCTGACATACTTGAGAGTATCAACACACATGAGTTCCAGTTATTTGAGAAAAGAGATATCTATGGTCCCAACTATGGCTGAACTCGCGCTTTGAAGGCAAAGGTTGTTTCCTCATCTTAAGAAGAATCTCACTGCAGTTTTTGGGATCCTGAAGACATTAGAAAGGAGCTTGCTATGATTGTGAAGAAGTTCCAGAAGTGAACCAAGAAAAAGGCTTCAGAAAGTCCTCAAGATCCAGCTCAAGAAATGATGAAGCTTCTACTCCTGACCACAAGAAGAGGACATGCCACAAATGCAAGAAACATGGTCACTACATCTATGAGTGTCCACAGTGGGACAATGAGACCAAGCAGAAGAAGAAGAGCAAGGAATATGATTCTGATGACAAGAAGAAGAAGAAATCCTCAAAGTCTTCTTCCAAGTCTTCGTCAAAGTCTTCATCACACAAGAAGAGCTCATCAAGCAAGGCTCGTGCGTTTGTTGGCAAGGAGATGGATTCAGAGGAGGAGTCTGCTTCTGAGGAGGCAGAGGTGGAGTGTGAAGAGGAATCCGATTCAGGCGTGGCAAGCCTGGCTCTAGCTTGAGCCTATGTCACCAAGTACATCTTCAACACTTCAGACAATGGGCCCGTCATCCACAATTTTTGATTGTTCCATGTTGTTTTAGTATCAATCTTGGATGTTTTATAATCATTTTATAGTCATTTTATATCACTTTTTGGTACTGACCTATTGACATAGTGCCAAGTGCCAGTTGCTGTTTTTTCCATGTTTTTTACAACGCAGGAAATCAATATCAAACGGAGTCCAAATGCCACGAAACTCCACGATGACTTTTAATGAGCCAGCAGGAAGGTAATGGGCCCTGGTTGCACCTGGGGGCATCCCCGATGGGGGCACAACCCACCAGGGCATGCCAGGAGGCCCAGGCGCGCCCAGGTGGGTTGTGCCCACCTCGGTTGCCCCTCGGACTGCCTCTTTGCTCTATAAATACCCCAAAAATACCAGAACCATAGAAGCATCGACGAAATATTCATCCAGCTGCCGCAGAGTCCAGAACCACCAGATCCAATCTAGACACCATCGCGGAGGGCTTCACCACTTCCATTGGTCCCTCTCCGATGATGCGTGAGTAGTTCTTTGTAGACCTTCGGGTCTGTAGTTGGTAGCTAGATGGCTTCCTCTCTCTCGCTGGATTCTCAATACAATGGTCTCTTGGAGATCCATATGATGTAACTCTTTTTGCGGTGTTTTTGTTAGGGATCTGATGAACTTTGAGTTTATGATCAGTTATATCTTTTTATATCCATGAAAGTTATTTGAGTTTCTTTGATCTCTTATATGCATGATCTCTTATAGCCTCGTATTTCTTCTCCGATATTTGGGTTTTGTTTGGCCAACTTGATCTATTTATCTTGCAACGGGAAGAGGTGCCCGGTAGTGGGTTCGATCTTACGGTGCTTGATCCCTGGCAGAGGTTTTCACCTTTATCCAGAATCATGAACATTTATGGAGGGCATTCTGGGTTCATTGAAAATATTTTGAGTTGAACCTATTTGAATTGATTTAGTGCCAGGGCTTGGTCATCCCAACTTCAAGTTTAAATGAAACTTAAACATGTTGCAACACAAGATGCTAGAACTAAGCATTACCATAACTAGGGATGTGACAACTCACCCCCACTAAACAAGAATCTCGTCCCGAGATTCAAGGCGCGAGGTAAGAAGACAACGGGGACACAAAGCTAACACGATCTTCTTGATCCAACTGCCCTTCTCGGAGATGTTGATCTGCTACATCATGTTGATTATGACATCCTTTCCTTCGAGAACTTCATCCAACATGGCGACAAGAGGGCAAGACAAACTCACAAGAATGGATCATCGATCTTAAAGAACACAAGATCAACTCACGGAATGAGACGTAGAAACATTTCTTGAGCTGAGACACAAGACACACATCCAGAGGGATGGAGTAAAATAGAGGACGAAGATTCACTAGGTAGGCAATAATTCCACACTTAAGAAGGTGGTGAACGGTTGTCAGCTTAGCGAGGAGTTGAGTTGCCATGATACCATAACGAGACATATTAGAGGAGGTGACTCGTAGAATTATTCCCTTAAGAGACAAAAAGAATTACTTTTGATCCATAGATCATTGAAACTCTTCATACCAGCCTGAGGCAATTCACAATTGATTGTTTGGAGGAATTTGAAAGAATGACATACTTGGGCTAGGATGGACGATGTGGACTACCTTGTTGAAGACAACGTAATGGATGATTTTTGCTTATCATCGGAAATGGATGGGACCCATGGTAGGACCAGTTTTGGAGATGATCCTGAACAGCAATTACTGAGAGGGGCAGCCCATGGGAAATTGGCACAATGGCGGTGCAAGCTGGGAACAAAATGCAAATGTTGGGAATGTTTCAACCATCATATCTGCCTGAGATCCAGATCTGGTTGGTAACAAGATATTTTAGACGTCATGTCTGGAAAAGAAAGTTTGCAACACAAACCGACGAGATGATGTTGCGAGATTCTCGGGAAATGAACTACGATAGCAAGCTCCAAAACATGAGCTGGTTCTGCTACAAACCTGTGCACACGCTGTCCAAGACAAGCATGACCATGCGGTAGTCTTACAACAAAACACTACCGAGTCCTAGTTGGGAATCATCATTAATGATATCGAAGTCTCCACACGGAAGTCCAAAGGATTAACACTTTAGAACAGACTCCTTTGTCTTGAACAAATCAATCAGTGGCTTGGCGTGCTAGGGAATACATATGGAATGAAGATAATCAGTCTATCAGACCATAGAATAGTTCGCACATGCATGACTGACCCGGGATGATTCCAAAGGAAGCAAAACAAACTTTCTCGAATTCACGGTGGCAACTTACATCAAATGCACGTGAATCAAAGGAAGTCACTTCTTACACCAAACATATGATTCATGAGCTAGCATGAAGAAATGCTTTCAAAGTTTCCGACACTAGCTTAATGTCCAACAAAATCATGGAGAAGATAAGGATGTTGTCGATGGGCTCAACAACAAGTCATCAAGATTCCTGTGAAGATGGAATTCCATGATTATGTGGACAAGGTGATAGCATTGGTCAGACCCAAAAGATATAATGGTGTATGCTCGAGGAAACAACCACGAGTAAGACAACATTACGAACATCATTGGTTCTGATTTGATTTGACGATAGCCCGTACTCAAATCAAAGACTGGATAATATGATAGGTCCATTAACTGATCACGAGGGTCAATCGATGAAAATACCATCTTTCTTCAACACACATATACAAAGAGTTATCCCTTTGGAATGAACTAAGTCGGATAAAGCTTTTATCTTCCAACTCTCCAAGTTGTTGTTTAGCTTAACCAACTAGCTCAGGGGTATCCAACACCAATTCTTGGAGAATGTCTGGTTTAGAGGAAAAACAACTTGATCACGAGCTCAACATAACAGTCAGGGGACAACCTGGTAATACTTCCAAGAAGATATTCGGAAAATCACGAACCACCGATATGTTACTAAGCTCGAGAACAACCTTGCTTTTCAGGGCAAGATGATATGATCAAAAGAGTGAGGGATTGACACAATCCTAACTCATGGATCTAAGAGTGCACCAGAAATAAGGACTAGGTAGCACGATCAATCTTAGGATGATGATTTAATAGCCAACACGCTAAGAATGAGAATATTGTCCATTTACTACCAAGCAACGAGGTGCTCGGAGTATTGATTTCACACATCAAAATTCACTTGTCGGCATTCCGGTTACAACAACACGAGGACCGAGGAATGAATGATGATGGTGAGAAGTATCACTGCATCAAGAATTCATACGAGATGGTGCAATTCCTATGATATTCTTGACATAAATAGGGTAATACTCCAAGGTAGAACAGAACAAAAGCTGGATTGGCATTTTGATCTGCGAAGTACAATTGCTTTGACCTAATCCTAGATATGGATGAGGTACTGGAGTTTGTTTCTCCTAGTCATTCCGGAATAGAATGGCTTGACAGACTGCAAGAATAATAGGCATCGACAGCGAATGCACGCATACTCTGGACTATCAAATGATAGACGGGGTCGGAATACAACTAAAGAGGACAACTCAAGGAACATATAACTTTCTGAGTTGTGGATTCATGGGTCAGTATGTCAAACGAGTTCAACATATTTCTTCCGGATAATCCATGCAGAATGATAGAACTGGCAGAGTCACAATATGAATGGAGTACTCCTCAAGAGCACCCTGGTTGTGATCTTTTGGTTCAAAAGAACTTCTGCCATGATGGTTCATGGTATTGGATGAATGAGATACCATGGACCTCGAGGACTATCGCAAAGGTTTCTAATATCTTAAGGGAACTAGCAAATACTAACAAAATGAAGTAGGGTGAATCTCGGGTTCGAAAACCCAGGAGTAGAATACCTACTACTAAGTAGCATCACGGGATGCTTTCGGGAATGATGGCCAGAATCATCACACTGGGAACACAAAAACATGGCTAGATTACTAGGTGATCCTCTAAGATGCCTAGGGTCATAATACTAGCTCCAACCCATATACTAAGGCAGTGCAGCACCTCAACTCACTGGTTTAGTGTGGTTGATCTGGCCCAAAAGGACATCGGGAACGGGGAGGAAGGCTTTGCAAATGCATCAGATGGTTTAGAGACCTAGGATGACTCGGACAGCATAACGGCTGTAAATGCTCAAAATGATTTGAGACATCCTACAAAATAGTGGCATAACCAGTCAACATCACAATATCAAGGTTTTGAGATCAATTGTCAACACACGGAAGTAGTAGGAACTGAACTGGGGCTTGAAACCAACAATCATATAAGTCTACAGATTAGTAATACGTGATCCTGATAGAAGATGAGAAAGCCTAGTTCTTAATCCCCGTAGAAAAGAAGAGGATGACTCAGATCAGAGGGACATAAGGTAAAGGATTAAAAAGAGCCTTACGTTCCCTTCCACAATCAATTCCCTTATATAACTAAAGCATTTCTAGACTCAACTTCGACCAGTTTGACTTGGTAATCCTACAGGCAGTCAGGCTCTGATACCAACACTGTCAGGACTCCGATTCTAAGTCACACCGATCTAGCATGTAACACCTCATATCACTTTGCGGCCTCACGCACGGTATTCCCACGGGTGTCGCCTTACCTGGCCCGGAACCGTTTGCGCCTTTTGGCTCACGTATATGATGGTGTCGCTAGCATCCATATGACAGAGAACCCAGGCCGACATGGCTAGTCGTGAACCCAAAGTGGCACTACCTTACGGGGACAGGCAAACATGAATCAACATCGAGCATGTCGGTCAGCCGCGTGCGAATCCGGGTTGTAGCACTGGGCTAACAGGACTCCAGTGAACCGGGCTGTAGCAGGCTAGGCAGGACTCCGGATGTCACCGCGTGACATTTCCCCGAAGGGACAGACACAGGAACGAAGGGAATCACATGCCGGCCAGTCAAGTGTTCCGGAGCAGCAGTGCTGGGCTAGCAGGACTCCGGTGAACCGGGCTGTAGCGGACTACTATGGCTCATGGAAGCACAAGACTACATTTCCCCATAAGAGAGGCTACCAAGGATAAACAACTAGGTTGTCGGATCCCACACATACCAAGCATTTCAATCATACACACAATATGCTCGATATGTGTAAATACAACATGACATCACAACATAACTCTATGACTCAAGTATGTAGTCATTAGGCTCCGAGGAGCCAAGTATTACAATCATGGTCTCATGACCCAACATACAGAGCATACAAGCATTGAGCGGAAGCATAAACATGTCTGAGTAAAGACAACTACAAATAAAAAAGGCTAAGAAGCCTGACTATCTACAAGACCCTCCCAAGGGTACAAGATCGTAGCTAAGGTAACAAGCTAAACGTTGAAGTCCATGCGGAACTACTAGCGAGACTGACATCTCTCTGCAAAACATAAAACAGGCAAACGTGAGTACAAATGTACCCAGCAAGACTTACATCAGAACTAGCTACATATGCATCAGTATCAACAAAGGGGGTGGTGGAGTTTGACTGCAGCAAGCCAACTTTGAATCAGTGGCTATCCTAAACTATGATTGCAAGTAACTTTTTGAGGTGGCGCACACGAGTCCACATATCCACCATATCAATACACCACTATGGATCCGCTCCTGTCTCCCTACGAGAAGGCCATCCATAGCACTCACGCTTATCTTGCGAGTTTTAGAGTATCCACTTTCACTTGTCTATGAACTGTTATAGGCAACCCAGAAGTCCTTTACCGCGGACACGGCTATTCGAATAGATGATGTTAACCCTGCAGGGGTGTACTTCTTCACACACGCTCTCACCACTTATAGCCGTTTACACGACATGTACTCGGCAACCTTCAAGCGGAAGCCCAGCGAGGGTGTCGGCCACGGCCTACCTAAACACTAAAGTCTCTAGTCCAGGTTTATTGCCTATTCAGGTTCCATCCGCAGGGAGTCCGGTCGAGGTTTCCACATATGGCCCCGAACGATGTGTACAGGGTTCCAAGACACCAAACGGGCGCCCGGCATGCCCGACCACGTGCCTACCGCATCACAGCCCACCCCTCGGGTCAGCGCTGCGCACGGCCTCCAGCATACTACAAACACCAGAAACTACTTGCAACTCCTGGACAGAGGACAAGGGTGGTTAAGAAGCCGAGAGAGTCAATTAAGGATCCCAATGTGTGGTAGTAGCAGATCATGGATCACAAACACAGAACTCAGTTCCTAAGGACGGCTTCAACGAAACAACCCACCATGTACTCCTACATGGCCTCTCATCGATACCTGTACCAAATCGTGTTCACACACTTAGCTCTCAACAGTAATACATGTTCACACACCTCCAATTCATCCCCGATGAATCAGACCTGACTCAACTCTAAGCAGAAGCAGGCATGACAAACAAGCATGGATGAGTAGGCACATCAGGGCTCAAACAACTCCTACTCATGCTAGTGGGTTTCATCTATTTACTGTGGCAATGACAGGTCATCCAGAGGAAAAAGTGGTTCAACTACCGCATCATTTAACAGTTGAATCGTTGTTGTCCTAATGCAGTAAAAGAGAGCAGGAGCGAGAGTGTGGGATTGCATCGGAATGAACAAGGGGAGTTTTGCTTGCCTGGCACTTCTGAAGATAGTATAGCTCTTCATCGGTGTCATCGATCACGTCGTCGGAACACGTCTATCGAGAGGGAACAAATACCGGCAACAGAGAAAGAACACAATCAATGCAATGCACACTATTTTGCATGATCATCACATGTCAATATGCTGTGATTTGAGCTAATGCAGCGAAGAACAAAAGAGTTTGAGTTGATTTGAACCAAACGTTCAAATTCAAATTCAAACTAAGAACTTATAAAGTGCATTATCATGTTTTGATCAAAACAGCAAGGTTAAGTTGTTTAAACAAGCATGAAACCAGTACAGATGGATATATTGGATTTTTCTGATCATTTTTCATATATAAATCTTTTCATTTGGAGCTACAGATTAATTTCTATGAATTTTTGAAGTTTGCAACATTTTCTGGAATTTCCTATACAAGAATAAATCCAGTAAATGCTTTATTGCGTCAGCAGTGCGTGAGGGTGACGTCAGCAGTCAACGGGGACAGTCCAGGTCAAACCTGACCACTGGGTCCCGCGTGTGAGTGTCATAACTAACTCACAGAGTTAGTTAGTGTTAGGTTAAGCACTAATCTAGGTTAATTAGCACTAAACTAAACCTAACTAATAATTAACAGGGGCGGCCCACACGTCAGTGGGTCAGGGGTGAAGTCAACCCCCGGTCAAGCGGGGTCAAACCCGCTGGACCCGGTCCACGGCTCATCGCCGGCGACGACAGAGACGGCGGAGGGCTTCGGAAATCGCCGACAGGCGATGGTTTTGGGCGTGGGAAGGCTCTACGAAGAGCTGCTGCTTGGGCGCAGCTGATGGAGCACACGGCGGGAGTTGGGGTGGCCGGAGACGACGGCGAGGAGCTCGGCCGCGGCGGCCGGCATTCGGGTGTGCGCGGGAACGCGGCTACGGCATGCGTTTGAGCAGGGGACAGGGGGGTCTAGGGGGTCTGCGTGGCAACGCCAGGGGCGTCCAGGCCGTCGAGGAGGCAGGCGAGCAGGGTGGAGGTGGCGCGCGCGTGTGCCGTGCCCAGCTTCTCCTCTGCCTACTGGCAAGAGGTAGAAGACGAAGCTGCCCCTGGTGGGCTGGGCCGCCAGGTGTGCTGGCCAGCCGGGCTGTAACAGCCCCAGGCCAGGTAAGCCCTGTGGGTTTCTCTCTCTCTGCTCTAGTTTCTATTTTATTTCTATTTTCTATGTTTGCAGTTTGTTTCTGATTTAGTTTAGGCACTAAACCATTTTTATAAATGCTGAAAATTATTGTGGATGTTAACTGAGTTATTCCAGAGATCCACAACAATTTCCAAAACATTTGGAGCTATAAAATTATTTATGGATTTTATTTGCTCCAATTCAAATACAATATGGATTAATTCAAAAATCCAGAATGGCCTAAAATACTGGCATCATTTTTGGCAGAGGTTTTCACCTTTATCCAGAATCATGAACATTTATGGAGGGCATTCTGGGTTCATTGAAAATATTTTGAGTTGAACCTATTTGAATTGATTTAGTGCCAGGGCTTGGTCATCCCCAACTTCAAGTTTAAATGAAACTTAAACATGATGCAACACAAGATGCTAGCACTAAGCATTACCAGAACTAGGGATGTGACAGATGAAAACACGCAACAAGAGGTGCAAGGATAAGGCAGTGATGACCGTCGAAGGATCGGGCACGCTTAGTACCGGCAAGAAGGCTAAGGCCGAAGCCCCCGGCAAGGAAGCTGCTGCGTGCGCTGACTGCCAGGAGGCTGCGACTGCCAAGAGGGCTGGGAAATGTGATGGGCCGTACTGCAAGATCGATCGGACCAAAGGCCACGATCTCCAAGAGTGTCATCAGGTTGAGCAGCTCGTCAAGAGGCAGAGGTCTGAATATGAGAAGTGTGATAAGGAAAAAGGTCAGAATGGCACTGGCGGGAAGGGCAGGGGCGGTGGAGCAAATCGCCCTGGCAAGGCTTTTTGAACCAAGGAAAACCCGCCAGGGGCCGATAGAAGGATGTTTGCAATGAGGAGAGTGATGAAGGGGATGAAGAGGAAACTAGCGAGGAGGAATTCCAGAAGGCCACTGACGCACTGTGCACTCCTCTCACCGCCAACTTAAACAGTGGGCGCGCGAGTGTAATGCCGTGGAGCCAGCGACAGAGTCTCGGAAGCCGCTCAAATGGTCACGCATGCCCATCATCTTTGACGAAGAGGACCATCCTGACTTCACCACTACGGTAAGGTGTTTGCCGTTGTTGGTCTTTCCAACGATTCGCAACCTCAAACTCACAAAGATGTTGGTTGACGACGGGGCTGAGTTGAATCTTATTTCCCCAAAGGTTATCAGCAAGCTTCAGATATCAGAGGAAGAGCTAAAGGTCACATGCACGTTTCAAGGAATCAATCTCGGCACGAGTCATCCTAAGGGAAAGACCACATTACTAGTGACGTTTGGAGGAGAATCGAATTATCAGATTGAGAAGGTTGTGTTTGATGTGGTCGACCTCCCCCTATCGTACAATGGGATTCTTGGACGCCCAGCTCTGGCAAAATTCATGGCGGCATCCCACTATGCTTACAACACTTTGAAGATGCCAGGGTCGGTAGGAGTCATTTCCATTCCGTCAAATGACAAAGACGCAATCATTTGTGTGGATAAGATGTACCGGGACGCAGTCGCGGCAGAGGCCACGGCAGCAGCAGTCCCCGCCAAGGAAAACAGAGGAAAGAAGAAGGATAGCAGGGACACCATCAAGGAATCCAGGAAGCATTCCTCTTCGGAGTGTGTTGTGCCTGTTGATGACTTGCCGGAGAGTTCCAACAGCAAGAGATCCAAGGTCCCTACACCACATGTGAAGAAGGTCCCGGCAGGGCTGGCTGGCATTCATGGTACCTTCACTATTAGTGCCACCCTTGGTGACAAATAGGAAAGCGCGCTCGTTGCCTTCCTGTGGGCAAATGTCGATGTGTTTGCCTGGCAACCATATGATATCCCCGGTGTTCCCAGGGAGGTAATCGAGCACCACCTTGCTGTCTGCCCACATGCCCGACCCTTCAAGTAGAAGGTTCGAAAGCAGGCCTTGGAGAGACAGCAGTTCATTGCCGAAGAGATTAAGAAACTTGAGGCAGCTCGTCTGGTCAGAGGAGTACTGCATCTGAATGGTTAGCAAACCCAGTGGTCGTATGCAAGGCTAACGGGAAATGGAGGCTTTGCATAGATTTCACAGATCTCAACGAGGCTTTCCCAAGGACCCATTTCCCTTGCCGCACATCGACCAGATTGTGGAGTCCACATCTGGTTTTAATTTGCTCTCCTTTCTGGATGCATACTCTGGGTATCATCAGATCTTCATGTCCAAGGAAGACGAAGAGAAGACCTCGTTCATCGCCCCATGTGGTATGTACTGCTTTGTGCGCATACCTTTCGGGTTAAAGAGTGCCGGGTCCACTTTCGCAAGAGCAGTCCAGATTGGTTTTAAACCACATTTGCATAGAAACATTGAGGCTTATATGGATGATATTGTGGTCAAGACCAAGGACAGATCAACTCTTATCCAGGATTTGGAGGAGACATTTGCTAATCTTCGCAAGATCAACTTGAAGCTAAATCTGGGGAAGTGTGTTTTTGGCATTCCCTCCGGCAAGCTACTTGGGTTCTTCGTGTCCCATCAATGGATCGAAGCCAACCCCGACAAGATCAAGGCTATCGAGCAGATCCAAGCACCCAAGACAATCAAAGATGTGAGGCGTCTGACAGGGTGCATTGCCGCACTTCGCAGATTCATCTCCAAGTCTGCCGAGTGCACCCGGAAGCAGACGCACCTTTACAAGATTTGAAGACCTACTTGTGCTCTATGCCCATTTTGGTTGACCCTAAACCACAAGAGCCATTGCTGTTGTACCTAGAGGCAACTAATCAAGTGGTTAGTGCAGCCCTAGTGGCACAGTGGGAAGTAGAGGAATCAGAGAATGAGCAAAGCTCGGCATGACCGGATGAGGATCAGGGCAGCGAAGAGCACGACAGCAGGGGCAACCCCAAGGACACGACAAGGAAGAAAGTGGTGCAATGCCCAGTGTACTTCGTTATTTTCCTATTATAGTGGGCTAGATCGAGGTACTCTGGTGTGCAAAAGTTGATTTTTGGCCTCATCATGGCCTCAAGGAAACTGCGCCACTACTTCCAAGCCCATGAGATCACGGTTGTCACCCGCTCTCCGTTGCAAAGGATACTCCGGAACCCTAAGGCTACCGATAGAATAGTGGAGTGGGCTTTGGTGTTATCCACCTTTGTCCTGAAATTTGAGAGCACATCAACAATTCAGAGCAGGGCATTGGCAGAGTTTATTGCAGAATGGGCGCCAACCCCTGATGAGGAAGTACAGGACATAGTTACTCCCGGCAAGGAAGCGCCCCAAGAATGGATCATGTATTTCGATGGTGCATTCTCCCTACAAGGTGTAGGGGTTGGCATGCTTCTCGTGGCTCCCACAGGAGAGCAATTGAAGTACGTCGTCCAGATGCATTTTCCCAGGGAGGAGGCAACCAACAATACAACAGAGTATGAAGGGCTCCTTGCCGGGCTCAAGATTGCCACAGAATACGAAATTAAGAAGCTGATCATTCGAGGAGACTCTCAACTTGTGGTAAGACTAGTTAACAAGGATTACCAAAGTCCATTGATGGAGGCTTACCTTGAGGAAGTGAGAAGATTGGTGGAGTGCTTTGACGGATTGCAAACAGAGCACGTACCCCGCGCGGAAAACAACATAGTTGATCATCTGTCAAAGTGTGCTGCGCAAAAACTTCCTGTGGAACTAGTAACTTTTGTTCTCCATCTTTTTTTTGAAGTTAAAGACAGTAGGAAAGGCTCCTACTGCATATATATTAAAGGAACTATAGAACTATTACATGGTGGTAATTACAAAGGGGGGGGTGGGTGGTCAGAGCTATCAATGTATAACTACGGAGAGTCCTGTTGTAAATTTTGCAAGATAGAAGAGACCACATGTCTCTTATGTTCAGGCAATCTATATTGGATGTGACTAAAGTCAGACTTGAACCGATAGACCACGAGGCCACCGAAGGCACAATGTGTCTAAAGTGGTTATTGTTGCGCTCCTTCCATAGGCTCCAAGCAACAACAAGGAAGATTTCCATGACCATTTTGCGAGGATGTCGTGCCTTCATTTGCCCCACAAGATCCAGCCTGTTCCCAACGTTGGCCCAGCGGATGTCCAAGCGCCGCCAGCACTCCTTGCTAAAGGTGCAGTGGAAGAACAGATGTTCCACCGTTTCTTCTACGTGTAGACCACAGAGCAAGCAGTCGAGGTTGGAACCAATGTTGTAATGCCTCCTTTTTAGCATGTTTCGTGTATTGAGTCGATCCGATAACAAGGACCAACCAAAGACCTTGATTTTTGGGGTGCACTTGGTGCGCCAAAGCGATTGGAAGGCCATATGAGCGACCACATCCCGAAAGAAGAATTGATAGTATGTGGCAGTTTTGAACACGGTCGCACCCCAGCAGTACGACCAAACATCGTCATGTTCCTCAAAAGTCACAGCCGTGACATCCAGTTGCAGCAGTTTGAGCTCCTCATGGGCTTGCATGGAGAGCGGAAGTTGAAAGGTTTCATGCAGTGTGGTGGCAGTCAAAAAGTCACGGACCGACAAATCTTCATTGTCGACCATGAATTTGTTTCATCTTAGCCGCTTGGAGAAGACACGCGGGCAAGACAATGATAGTATCGTCCGCATATTGTATCACCGGGTACTTGGCATTGCCCTTGGGAGGGATGGGGTGGCTGAGTAGACCTTGATCCAGTGCATCATTAATGGCCGATTGCAAGAGATCGGCTGCAATGACAAAAATGAGGGGAGACATGGGATCTCCTTGGCGCACTCCACACTTGCAATGAAATTGCCGACCAGGTACACCATTCAAGAGCACAGAAGACTTGCCGGAAGAGAAGATACTTTCCATCCAAGTGAGCCATCTAGGTGGGAAGCCCATTTTTCTCATGATTAGGAGCATAGCAGAATGTTCAATTGTATCGAAGGCTTTGGCAAAGTCTAATTTCAGGAGGACAATTCCTTTCTTTGAAGCTTGACATTGGTGTATGTATTCGAAGGCCCAGGCCAAACAGTCGTGAATGGATCGTCCATGAAGGAAGCCATATTGATTTTGATGCACCAGTTTGAGGATAATGTTCTGGAGGCGATTGGCCAGGATTTTAGTGATCAACTTCAGGCAGCAGTTCAGGAGAGTGATGGGCCAAAAATCATTGACAGTGTCAGGTGAGTTGGTCTTTGGGATCAGTGTGATATAGCCAGCATTGATGCTTTCCAAATTTAGGCCACCCTGATGAAACTCCTCACATAAAAGATAGAAATCCTCTTTGAGGATGGGCCAACAAGCTTTCAAGAACGCCCCATTGAAGCCGTCAGGGCTGGGGGCAAGGTCAGGTGGCATAGCCGCCACCACGTCATCAATATCTTTATGTGTGAACAGAACCACAAGGGTGGCGAAGATCTCATCATCTTTGAGCAGATTATCTAAGTTGAATTTCATGGGCGAAGGGTTAGCTTGTCCCATCCTAGCCTTAAAGGCCTCAAAAAGTACAGATTCTTTCCCAACATGATCCTCCACAATCCCTCCATCGGCTGTTTTAAGAGAACTAATGTAATTCCTCTGGTAACGTTCAGTAGCGACAGTCTGAAATTTTTTTGAGTTCTCGTCTCCAAACTGAATCCATCGGATGGTGCATCGTTTCCTCCAGTAATCTTTTTGGTATTGAAGGAGTCTCAGAATGTGTTTTTTGAGAATATTGCGGAAATTTCTTTCTGGAGTAGTAAGATGTTGGCGATCTTCGATGTTATCCAATTCCAGGAGGGCTTTGTTAGTGTTTTCAACGGCAACAGTGAGGCGGGAGATCTTCTTACTCCAATGTTTGAGTGCATATCTCACAGCCTTGAGTTTTTGCCCAATTTTCGCAGCATGGTTGGAACGTTTATTGTGTTTAATGGGTTTGTTCCAAGCCTGTTCCACCACCTCCATGAAACCAGGGTGAGCGATCCAATATGTTTCAAACCTGAAAAGTTTACTTTTTGGGATCGTTGTTTGAATGATCACAGAGCAAGGAGTATGATCAGAGACGGGTTTTCCTAGCGGGTTCACCAATGTATTTGGAAAAGAAAGAGTCCAGTGGAGCGTGGTGAAAAACCAATCGAGCTGTTCAAGAAATGGTTGATGTTGCATATTGGACCGAGTGTACGCTCTCCCCTTGATTGGCAATTCAGTAAGGTTTTGCTCACGAATGAAATCACTAAAGGTGAACATATCCTGAACACTGCCACCCGGCTTGTTGCGATTGTCACGCGATCGGATGTAGTTAAAGTCGCCAAGAATAAGCCAGTCTTCGGAACTAGGGGTATTCAAATCAAATAACCAGTTGGTAAAAGCATCTTGAGGCTCACCTTGGCAAGGGCCGTATACATTGACGAGCTTCCAACAGTGATTGGATTGCGTGGAAGTGAACTCTACTCCTAACGCAAAATTCTTAGACAAAAAGACCCTGCCCATGAAAATGCTGCTATTCCAAATCATAATGATGCCACCAGAAGCGCCATGTGAAGGAATAAACACAAACTGATCAAAACGTCGGGGACATAAAGATTTTAAGGTAGCAGCATCAAAGGAGGGCATTTTGGACTCCTGTAAGCAAATCACAGCGCATCCACTAGTCCGGATCGCATTACCAAGCGCTAAATGTTTCTCAGGCGCATTAAGACCACGAACATTCCAACAAAGTACATTCCAGTCGCGCAAAATCATCGAGGAAATAAAAGTTCAGATAACTACAGAAACGCTAGTAAAAGAAAACCCGCCTACTCTTCAGACAGAGCCGAAGCAGTAAGCTCTTCAGCAGGCACGGCGCAAAGATCAGTACCAATGGCCTGCAGAGTGGCAATGGGTGTTGGAGGAGGTAAAGCTGGAGTTGCATCATCATTGCTTGAGGCCGCAGGTGTAGGTGCAGCAGGGTTGGCATCTTCAAAGATCTCCAGAGCAGCAGGTATAACACGAGGTTTGACCTTGGACTTGACAGGGCGCGCGTCAGAAGTAGCAGAGACCCGGAAGCCATCATATTTTTTGGTTCTGTTGCTTCGACGTAGGGTACCAGTATCGATCGGGGCAAGCACCTTACCTTTGCGCTGTTTCAGAGCTTGTGCAGTGGTAGGCAAAGAGCTCGATCCCTCCTTAGTCAACAGAAGAGGAGCTTCAATAGGTAGGGGCAGAGAAGCCTCAATAGGCAGTGTCAGAGAATCCTCAACACGCAGTGACAAAGTTGGCATCATGGGTTCAGACACAGCAGTTTCCAGTGGTGCAGAAAGTGGGAGTGCAACAGTAAGGTTCACATCATCTGAGTTGGTGATTTCCTCCAAGTGTGCAGATGATTCTATAGGGAGTGAAGTAGCCACAGACTACAAAATCATTGGCAAGGGAGTGTGTGCAGCAACCAGACTTGCGTGAAGTAGAGGTCACCACTTGAGCCTGAGAAAACTAAATGTTTCCACCTGAAAGGGCCACTTGTATTTCCACCTGAACAATTTCCTGTCTGAAGCCAAGACCCGAGGCCCATGGTCCAAAAGCAGCCACTAGCGGGCGCAGAGCAGAGAACAGAGCCATATTAAGTTGTTGGCGAGGGACTGGGTTATTCAGCAAGAGAGACATAAGCATATCACCTTGCGCGGACAGACCAAAGCACAGACCCTGATTGTGGACTTCAACAGAAACGGTGATCACATCATCATGAGGCTGAGGAACGTCCGATGCGTTGATCACAATCATATCCACTGAATGCACTGAGTCAGAATCATCAAAGCTCGTGATCGAGTCATGCCAAGCTTGCAGCGCATTGTCCGTGACATTGTTGTCAGGTACAACGCCATCCTGCACTTGCAGGCCCTGAGCCGCGAGCCAAGCCTGAAAGTTCATGAGAAAAGGCGGCAGTTGAGGCAATGGTGGTGCTGGAGGCGCTGGCCATTCTCCCCATCCTCCATTATCTAGATTGTTCTGAGGTGCTGGTCCATTCAGTGCGCCATTGGGGGGCTGCGTTCTGCACTAACCAGTTATGCACCTGTTGCTGGTACAGTTGCTCCGCTGTCAGATGGGGACCAAACTGAGGATGTGGTTTTCCGTCAGGTGGCGGTGGTTCCTCGCCGGCCGGCAGCACCTAAGGAGGGAGCCCATTCTAGTCATTGCTCCTGAGGATCGTAATCTGGACAGTCCAGCAATCTCTCGCACCGCCAAGCTGCCAAACAACAAAACTTTTGGGCACAAGACGCAGGTTCAGAACTCTTGCCTTAATCAGCATGAAACGGCGATCTTGGCAGGGAATGTACCAGAAGACCAGAGCACCAAAACCGCCTAGGGACTTGTTGATGTAATAATCAGTTTGGTAATCATAAGGAAATCCAAAGTACATCAACCAAATCTCCGGTCCAAAAGTGGTGGTACGGTGATTGAGTGCTTCATGGTGGAGTACGAAAGTGATAAGCAGATCATCATCCTCAAGTTCTAACGGCGTGGCAACAGCAGTATCACAGATGAAGGAGTCCACAAATCCAACAATTCCGATTCCAAAGGGGTGGTCACTTACTTCAGTGGTGAAAAGCTGAGCCTTGTGGAGCAAACCTTGGATTGCCTGACGGATAGCAGCACGGCGATGGAGCGGGACGTACTCACTGGTCTCCGCAATGGCTAGATAGTCGTGGTTGAGCGGCGGAATGGGGCCAACCACCATCCCGCTGCGGATGACACGATCGGCCAGCCCCGGTTCAACGTCGAAGCCCGGCGGCAGGAACAACACAGGGTTGAGGGGATAGTTCGCCATGGCGGAGGAGCAAAGGGAGAGCGTCTTGGGTGGCGGGTGTGATAGAGGTGGCGAATGGCAGGCGCGGTGTAACGCCCTGGATCCGATGCGCCAGGCGTCTCCCAGTTATTCGTCATTGTTTCCATGTTGTTTTCTTGCGTGTTGCATTTTGCCATGTCATCATCTGCATTTCATCTGCATGCTTTTGAAAATTTGCATCCGGTCCTTTTCCCCGTTGTCCGTTTCGCGATCCGACTCTCCCACACGCGCCCGTCGCCCCTCTCAGACCATGTTTCGTGAGCGGGAGAAAAACGTTCTCAGAATGGGCCGAGACTTGCCGAGTGGCCTTGGTATATCACCGGTAGACTGCCCGTCAAATTTCGTTCCATTTGGAGGTCGTTTGATGCCCCAACGGTTAACCGCGTAGTCCGAAACCCCTCTCTCTTTGTAGCCCAGCACCTCTTCACATAGCACACCTAGCCCATCCAAACCCCCTCCATGCTCTCGGTCGTTCGATCGTGATCGTGTGGGCGAAAACCGCACCTCATTTGAACTCTCCTAGCTCCATCTACCTATAAATTAGTCCCCTCCACCGAAATTTCGGGCAAAACCACCCCTAACCCTAGATCAATTCCCCTCCGCGCCGCTGGACATTTCATCCTCAGCCGCCGGACATGTCCGCCGCCGCCCCATCGCCCAATCGCCGCCCGCCACGTCAGCGTCGCCGCCTTTCTCTCTCCTCCTCCACCGTGCCAGTCGCCGCAGCCCGCCCGGGCCCGGGGCAAGCCCGCCCGAGCCCATCGGGGCCCGGTCTCCGCCGCCGCTCGGCCCGAGCCGCCGGCGCGCCTTTGCTCCGCCGCGGCACACCTCGCCGGACCCCGCGCCTCGCCGGCGCCCACCTCCGCTGCCCATGCCCCGGCCGGATCGGGCAAGGAGCCGGCCGGATCCGCCCTCCGACCACCCCGCGCCCCTCTCCGGCTTCCTCCTAGCCGCCCCGCCTCGCCGGAGTTCCTCGCCGCCGATCTGCACCGCACCGTCCCGGACGACCCCCGAACCAAACACCCATCTCGATCCATCTCATCCCGTTTGTCCCGAGGTTGTCAATTTTCACCAAGTCCTAGTAATTTTGCATTATGTGTGCATTTTTGATTGCTTGTAACTTCTTGTGTGCTGCTCCATTTTATACCTGTAATGTGTCAAAATGTTCATCATGAGATGCCCTTCATTTAATTCCATTGTTCCATGTTTGTTTGAATCCATCTTGATGTCTTAATCATCGTTGCAAGAGTTCTATATGATGTTAACCTGTTGAAACTGCTGTAACTTGGTGATTCGTCTTTTTCATTGCATTTTGTGTGTGCATCCTATGAGAATGAGCTCTACGTGTGTTTTGATCTTCATCATGCCATCTTTACATAGGTTCTTGCCTTTTATTTTTGTGATCTATGTGGTGACTAGCACAAGCATGCAAAGTAGGCTCCGTGATATTGCTGATTTCTGTGAATGTTTTCTGCGAAGTCCGAGTCTGTTACATTGTGATGCCATGTAAACCTGCTTGCACCATGAGTTCTATACATAATATAGAGATGTTTACTAAGGATGTTTTGTTATACATGTTATGCTATATCCATCCATGCCATGTTTTGAATTTATAGCCTGCTGAAGCTGGTTGTTATCATGCTCCAAATTTGCTAAATAATGTTGTTGTCATCCTGTTAACATGAAGTTCGTTATTTCCATGTGTTTTGCTAGTGATCCGTATACGCTATGACTATGCTATTGCCATTATTGGCTTCACATTTAAGCCTTCTTACTGTTGGTTACCTTGTCATGCCATGTATTGCTCTGTGGTGAGTGGTTCAAGCTCACCAAAATGCCTACTTATCGTTGTTTACATGGGTGCCATCATATCTTCTGTGCCTTTTTGGCTCGTGATCAGTAAGGGACTTGTGTTGTGCGCAATTAGTAGATTCATGCCATGCGTTTGTTTGCTATGATAAGTTCCTGTAGCATGTTGTTTGATAGCTCTAAACTTAGCAACCTGATGTTATTTCTGCCATGTCCAGTGATTTTTGCTAAGTCTGTGAAACTGTTATTATTTGTAATATTGCCATGTCCTTTTGAGCATGTTGTAGTGGTTTCTGGAGATAGCTCAGTGTTCATGTTTTGTCATGCTTTACCTTTAAATCATGTCCATGCCTTTTTCTCTCATGTTAGGGTGCTGTAGTATATTGTTTTGTTGCTTGCAAGATGCGTAGTTGCTGTTTTGAATAGATTGTTGTTATATCTTGTTTGGAGTGTATGTGTTGCACAGTTGCTCCGTTTTGAGCATGCTCTATATGTAACTTGCTTAGAATTGCATGTAGTTTCTTATTATCTTGTTCCATCCTTGTTTTGAGTGTGTTTGCTTGATGTTTGAATGCATTTTGCATCAATGCCATGTTTAACTTGTTTTGCTCATATCTTCTAGGCCGTAGCTCCGAATTAAACGAACTTTATATGTAACTTGACTAGAATTTCGTGTAGATCATCTTGGTGCATCTTAACTTGCTTTTTAACAACTTGCACCTCAGGTTTATTCAGATCTGGACCAAATTCTAAATTTGCATATGAGGACTTACCGGATTTGTTATATGTTGTTTCCGGCCTCATTTAAACTTGCTTTTATGTGTTGTCCTTGTATGCATCATCTCTTGCCATGAGTAGCTTCAGGTAGCCGTGTCATGCATCATACTTGGTTGAGCCTCATGCCTTGTTCATGTGTTGTGTGTTTACCGTGTTGTTTGCTTCTTTCCGGCTGCGCTCCTTCGCGTTAGTTCCTGGTTCGTTGCGATCGTGAGAATTCGTTCATCTACGCTTGGTTCGTCTTTGTGGCTTCATCTTCTTCATGGACTCGTTCTTCTTCCTAGTGGGATTTCAGGCAAGATGACCGTCACCTTGGATCTCATTACTATCATTGCTATGCTAGTTGCTTCGTTCTATCGCTATGCTGCGCTACCTATCACTTGCTCTTCAAGCCTCCCAAATTGCCATGAAACTCTAACCTTTGTCACCCTTCCTAGCAAACCATTGTTTGGCTATGTTACCGCTTTTGCTCAGCCCTTCTTATAGTTGCTAGTTGCAGGTGAAGAGGAAGTTGGTTCCATGTTGGAACATGGATATTTTGGGATATCACAATATCTCTTATTTAATTAATGCATCTATATACTTGGTAAAGGGTGGAATGCCGCCCTAGTTTCCGTCATACCGGTGTTATGTTCCTTGATTTTGCGTCCCTTACGCGGTTGGGTGATTTATGGGACCCCCTTGATAGTTCGCTTTGAATAAAACTCTTCCAGCAAGGCCCAACCTTGGTTTTACATTTGCCTCACCTAGCCTTTTTCCCTTGGGAGTCGCGCATCCCGAGGGTCATATTTATTTTACCCCCCAGGCCAGTGCTTGTCTAAGTGTTGGTCCAAACTAGAGCACCGTGCGGGACCATCCCTTGGCAACTTGGGTTACGTCGGTACCTGTACGCTTCGCTTATCCGGTGTGTCATGAGGACGAGATATGTGCGACTCCTATCGGGATTGTCGACACATCGGGCGGCTTTGCTGGTCCTGTTTTACCATTGTCAAAATGTCTTGTAAACCGGGATTCCGAGACTGATCGGGTCTTCCCGGGAGAAGGAATATCCTTCGTTGACCGTGAGAGCTTATAATGGGCTAAGTTGGGACACCCCTGCAGGGTATTATCTTTCGAAAGCCGTGCCCGCGGTTATGTGGCAGATGGGAATTTGTTAATATCCGGTTGTAGAGAACTTGACACTTGACTTAACTAAAACGCATCAATCGCGTGTGTAGCCATGATGGTCTCTTCTCGGCGGAGTCCGGGAAGTGAACACGGTTTCTGGGTTATGTTTGACGTAAGTAGGAGTTCAGGATTACTTCTTGATCATTGCTAGTTTCACGACCGTTCCGTTGCTTCTCTTCTCACTCTTATTTGCATATGTTAGCCACCATACATGCTTAGTCGCTGCTGCAACCTCACCACTTTACCCCTTCCTTACCCATTAAGCTTTGCTACTCTTGATACCCATGGTAATGGGATTGCTGAGTCCTCGTGGCTCACAGATTACTACAACACCAGTTGCAGGTACGGGTTCTGTGATGATCATGACGCGAGAGCGATGTTTCTTGTTTTGGAGTTCTTCTTCTGCTTCTTCTTCAATCAGGGGATATGTTGCAGGTCGGCAGCCTGGGCTAGCAGGGTGGTTGTCGTTTGAGTTTCTGTTTGTGTTTCATCCGTAGCCGGATGTTGAGCTTATGTATGATGTATTGATGTATTCTTGCGGCATTTGTATGCCTTGTATGTATCCCCATCTATTATGAAATGTTGATGTAATGATATCCACCTTGCAAAAGCGTTTCAATATGCGGGTCTATCCTTGGTGGGACCTTCGAGTTCCTCTCGGATAGGGTCACATATTGGGCGTGACAAGTTGGTATCAGAGCCTCGACCGACCCTAGGAGCCCCCCTTGTTTGATCCTGTAGTCTGGCCATTGTCGAGTCTAGAAGAAAACTTTTTCGGAGTCTAGTTATATCGGAGAGTAGGAATTATTTTTACTCCTCATCCCCTTCGTCGCTCTGGTGAGGAATCTGGACGTAGGTGTTTCGACTTACTTCTCTTCCCCTTCAAATTTTTCATTAGGATCACGCGGTTAGTTTTTCGTTCGTTGTCCATTCTCTTTTCAATCCGGCGCATTTCTCTTCGAGTGGTTTCGCTCCTCGCCATCGTTTGCAAGATCAGTCCTCAGTGCTTTCTCAACCTACGTTGTTTCCCCATCCGAAGTTGTCCTTGTTTTTCCCACCCACCCACCCTTTTTCTTCTCGGAGCCGGAGCCTGTAATCGAGTATCCATCCTACTCGTGCGAAGTCTTTGCATTCTTTCCTCAATGATTTCAACCGGTGTTTTCTCTTCAAAGCTATTCATCGATTTCCCCTTCCAAGTTGCCATTGTTTTCCCCGCCCTCCCACCCTCTTCTTCCCGGAGCCTGAGTCTCTTGCGAGCATCAATTTCATTCATGCGGAACCTCTTCAGTCTTTCGTAAGTTATTTCAACCGGTGAATTCTCGTCTCGTTTAACATTCTTCATCTTTTTTTCTTCTCCGGTGGACTCAATTCATGTTTTTCGTTGTCGATCGTATTCTTTCCTCGGCTCAAATGTTTCCCATCGCTCGTTCCCCTCTCGTCGTTTAATCATTCCGGAGTGATGAAGACATCTCAGAAGATTCGTGTTTGCATTCAGTTATTTCGAGGTTGTCACCTCATTCAAATCTTTCAGCTGCTCTGGTGCATCATTTCTCTTTCAACAATCTTTTTCAACGGTGTTTCTTTTTAGTGGGCCCTAAACCCACAGGTCTTTCCCAGGATCTTACCTGACTCTTCTAATTTTCCCGGAGTTATTCTCAAATCCTTTTCGAAGTTTGACGTAAGTATGAATTTCATCAGTCAGATGCTTCTCCAAAATTGCTTTCAAATTCTTTCATGATCGGGTCAACCTTTTCCTCTTCACTTTCATTCTCCCGGAGTATCTCAACAATTTTGGTGTTCTTTCTCGTCGTCATTCTCAACATTTGAAGACCGAAGAAGAGTTTCTCTTAAATCTTGCCCGTTCTCCTGGAGATTCGTGGTGCTAGCTCGATGTTATCCTATCAAATTGTTACAAGTCGTGCAATTATTTTCACCCATCCGGAGTATTTCAGGAGTTGTTTTCCGTCTCAATTATCTGGAGGCCTCCATTTTAGAATATTTCTTCGTTCTAAGTTTTCAAATCCGTTCTCCGATTATTCTATATTCATGCCTTTTCGTTCGTCTCCATATTCTTCCAGTGTTTTACTCTTTAATCAGTTTGCGATCTCTTCATTCTCTTGTCTCTTATTTCCCTCAAGTATCTTCATGCTTTTCTAATTCTTTACGGTGATTCATTCTCTTTTCGTCATTTGTTTCAATTCCTACGGTGGCTCGTTAAAGATTCATTCTGTTGTTGTCATATCAATTCATTCGTTTTTTCCAACCCTACCGGTGGTTCACGAAGACTTTCTCAAGTTTTGCGCTATATCCCCCCTTAATCTTTCCAACGAAAATAAGTAGTATGCAAATCCATTGTTTCTCATCAATTTAATTGGTGGAGGATAAGCATAACGTAATCCTTATTCTTCTTTCTGCAAGTGGTTTTATCTCTTCTTTTCGGAGATTGTTCATCTTATCACATTCTCGGTTCAAAGTGTTTTCATCTTTTCTTTTCCGGAGTTCCAAACCTTCTCGCTTGTCTCGTCGCGAACCTCCATCCAAATCATCGCAAGGCTTTAACCTTATTCCTTTCATCCTTCAATTTTATCTCGTCATCCTTCTCTTACCGGAGTTCTTCATGGTGGTTCGTCGTGATTTAATTGATTCTTCAAGTGTTCATCAAGATTCTTGTAGGCGTATCTCAAGTATCTTCTTCTTGCTTCTCAAAGTGCAATTAATGCTCCATATTCTTCTGAAGTGGAGTTTTGCATTTCCTCGTTCTTCTCAGCTTTTCAATCTTTTCCGCTTGTGGTAGGTTACCACCTCATAATTTTGAGATGTTATCCATAAGTCCACAACAAGCTTATTCTTTTGTTGTTGAATTTCAACAACTCCATTCAATGTTTCCTCTAAGGATGCTCTCTATTTCATTCTTGGTAGAAGTTGTCATCTTCTTCCCCGTTCTTCTCATCCCACTCTTTCAAGTCTTCCGGAGGTTTTGTGTTGTTCCTCAAGTCAAGTATCGTTCCATTTCTCAAGTTCATGTTCTATTCTTTCCTTGTTTAGCCAGAGTGCTGCATAAATTCCTTCGTTATTATTCCTTTTCTATCTTGTCCTAACCGGAGTGGTTTCAAATTCAGCCTTATGCCTTGAGCTTTCGCTTCTTGTCTCGTTCAATATTCCTTTTTTTCCTACTCGAGTGTTCTTGACTTTGTTCATCCTCACTGTTTTGTTCTTATTTCACCTCATCCTTTTTTTTCCTTCCGTCTCGGTCCTAAGATCTCGGGACGAGATCTCTTGTTAGTGGACGAGTGTTGTAACGCCCCGGATCCGATGCGCTAGGCGTCTCCCAGTTATTCGTCATTGTTGCCATGTCGTTTGCTTGCGTGTTGCATTTTGCCATGTCATCATCTGCATTTCATCTGCATGCTTTGCAAAACTTGCATCCGGTCCTTTTCCCCGTTGTCCGTTTCGCGATCCGACTCTCCCGCATGCACCCGTCGCCCCTCTCAGACCTTGTTTCGTGAGTGGGAGAAAAACGTTCTCGGAATGGGCCGAGACTTGCCGAGTGGCCTTGGTATATGACCGGTAGACCGCCCGTCAAATTTCGTTCCATTTGGAGGTCGTTTGATGCCCCAACGGTTAACCGCGTAGCCCGAAACCCCTCTCTCTTTGCAGCCCAGCACCTCTTCACATAGCCCACCTAGCCCATACAAACCCCCTCCATGCTCTCGGTCGTTGGATCGTGATCATGTGGGAGAAAACCGCACCTCATTTGGACTCTCCTAGCTCCCTCTACCTATAAATTAGTCCCCTCCCCCGAAATTTCGGGCAAAACCACCACTAACCCTAGATCAATTCCCCTCCGCGCCGCTGGACGTTTCATCCTCAGCCGCCGGACATGTCCGCAGCCGCCCCTCGCCCAATCGCCGCCCGCCACGTCAGCGCCGCCGCCTTTCTCTCTCCTCCTCCACCGCACCAGTCGCCGCGGCCCGCCCGGGCCCGGGGCAAGCCCGCCCGAGCCCATCGGGGCCCGATCTCCGCTGCCGCTCGGCCCGAGCCGCCAGCGCGCCTTTGCTCCGCCGCCGACCGCCCGCCTCCGCCGCGGCACGCGTCCTCGCCGGACCCCGTGCCTCGCCGGCGCCCACCTCCGCGGCCCTTGCCCCGGCCGGATCGGGCAAGGAGCCGGCCGGAACCGCCCTCCGGCCACCCCGCGCCCCTCTCCGGCTTCCTCCTCGCCGCCCCGCCTCGCCGGAGGAGCTCGCCGGAGTTCCTCGCCGCCGATCTGCACCGCACCGTCCCGGACGACCGCCGAACCAAACACCCATCTCGATCCATCTCATCCCGTTTGTCCCGAGGTTGTCAATTTTCACCAAGTCCCAATAATTTTGCATTATGTGTGCATCTTTGATTGCTTGTAACATCTTGTGTGCTGCTCCGTTTTGTACCTGTAATATGTCAAAATGTTCATCATGAGATGCTCTTCATTTCATTTTATTGTTCCTTGTTTGTTTGAGACAATATTGATGCCTTAATCATCGTTGTAAGAGTGCTATATGATGTTAACCTGCTGAAACTGCTGTAACTTGGTGATTTGTCTTTTTCATTGCATTTTGTGTGTGCATCCTATGAGCATGAACTCTACATATGTTTTGATCTTCATAATGCCATCTTTACATAGGTGCTTGCCTTGTATTTTTGTAATCTATGTGGTGACTAGCACAAGCATGCAAATCAGGCTCCCTGATATTGCTTATTTCTGTGACTTCGTGTTTTCTGCTAAGTCTGAGTCTGTTACATTGTGATGCCATGTAAACCTGCTGCCACCAAGAGTTCTATTCATAATCTAGAGATGTTCACTAAGGATGTTTTGTTATACATGTTATGCTCTATCCATCCATGGCCTTGTTTGCATTTATAGCCTGCTGTAGCTTGTTGTTATCATGCTCCAAACTTGCTAAATAATGTTGCTGTCAGCCTGTTCACATTTATGCCGTCTTACTGTTGGTTACCTTGTCATGCCATATATTGCTCTGTGGTGAGTGGTTCAAGCTCACCAACATGCCTACTTATCGTTGTTTCTGCCAAGCACTGTTATTTTCACTAAGTCTGAATCTGTCATATTATTTGCTATGTTTACATGGGTGCCATCATATCTTCTGTGCCTTTTTGGCTCGTGATCAGTAAGGGACTTGTGTTGTGTGCAATTAGTAGATTCATGCCATGCATTTGTTTGCTATGATAAGTTCCTGTAGCATGTTGTTTGATAGCTCTAAACTTAGCAACCTGATGTTATTTCTATCATGTTCAGTGATTTCTGCCAACTCTGTGAAACTGTTATTATTTGTAATCTTGCCATGTCCTTTTGAGCATGTTGTAGTGGTTTCTGGAGATAGCTCAGTGTTCATGTTTTCTCATGCTTTACCTGTACATCATGTCCATGCCTTTTGCTCTCATGTTAGGGTGGTGTAGTATATTGTTTTGATGCTTGCAAGATGCGTAGTTGCTGTTTTGAATAGATTGTTGTTATATCTTGTTTGGAGTGTATGTGTTGCACCGTTGCTCCAATTTGAGCATGCTCTATATGTAACTTGCTTAGTATTGCATGTAGTTTCTTATTATCTTGTTCCATCCTTGTTTTGAGTGTGTTTGCTTGATGTTTGAATGCATTTTGCATTAATGCCATGTTTAACTTGTTTTGCTCATATCTTCTAGGCCATAGCTCCGAATTAAACGAACTTTATATGTAACTTGACTAGAATTTCGTGTAGATCATCTTGGTGCATCTTAACTTGCTGTTTAACAACTTGAACATAAGGTTTATTCAGATCTGGACCAAATTCTAAATTTGCATATGAGGACTTACCGGATTTGTTATATGTTGTTCCGGCCTCATTTAAACTTGCTTTGATGTGTTGTCCTTGTATGCATCATCTCTTGCCATGAGTAGCTTCATGTAGCCGTGTCATGCATCATACTTGGTTGAGCCTCATGCCTTGTTCATGTGTTGTGTGTTTACCGTGTTGTTTGCTTCTTTCCGGTTGTGCTCCTTCGCGTTAGTTCTTGTTTCGTTGCGATCGTGAGGATTCGTTCGTCTACGCTTGGTTCGTCTTCGTGGCTTCATCTTCCTCATGGTTTCGTTCTTCTTCCTAGCGGGATTTCAGGCAAGATGACCGTCACCTTGGATCTCATTACTATCATTGCTATGCTAGTTGCTTCGTTCTGTCGCTATGCTGCACTACCTATGACTTGCTCTTCAAGCCTCCCAAATTGCCATGAACCTCTAACCTTTGTCACCCTTCCTAGCAAACCATTGTTTGGCTATGTTACCGCTTTTGCTCAGCCCTTCTAATAGCGTTGCTAGTTGCAAGTGAAGATGAAGTTGGTTCCATGTTGGAACATGGATATTTTGGGATATCACAATATCTCTTATTTAATTAATGCATCTATATACTTGGTAAAGGGTGGAAGGCTCAGCCTTATGCCTAGTGTTTTGTTCCACTCTTGCCGCCCTAGTTTCCGTTATACCGGTGTTATGTTCCTTGATTTTGTGTCCCTTACGCGGTTGGGTGATTTATGGGACCCCCTTGACAGTTCGCTTTGAATAAAACTCTTCCAGCAAGGCCCAACCTTGGTTTTACATTTGCCTCATCTAGCCTTTTTCCCTTGGGAGTCGCGCATCCCGAGGGTCATCTTTATTTTACCCCCCGGGCCAGTGCTTCTCTAAGTGTTGGTCCAAACTAGAGCACCGTGCGGGACCATCCCTTGGCAACTTGGGTTACGTCGGTACCTGTACGCTTCGCTTATCCGGTGTGTCCTGAGAATGAGATACGTGTGACTCCTATCGGTATTGTCGACACATCGGGCGGCTTTGCTGGTCCTGTTTTACCATTGTCGAAATGTCTTGTAAACCGGGATTCCGAGACTGATCGGGTCTTCCCGGGAGAAGGAATATCCTTCGTTGACCGTGGGAGCTTATAATGGGCTAAGTTGGGACACCCCTGCAGGGTATTATCTTTTGAAAGCCGTGCCCGCTGTTATGTGGCAGATGGGAATTTGTTAATATCCGGTTGTAGAGAACTTGACACTTGACTTAACTAAAACGCATCAACCGCGTGTGTAGTTGTGATGGTCTCTTCTCGGCGGAGTCCGGGAAGTGAACACGGTTTCTGGGTTATGTTTGACGTAAGTAGGAGTTCAGGATCACTTCTTGATCATTGCTAGTTTCACGACCGTTCCGTTGCTTCTCTTCTCGCTCTTATTTGCGTATGTTAGCCACCATACATGCTTAGTCGCTGCTGCAACCTCACCACTTTACCCCTTCCTTACCCATTAAGCTTTGCTACTCTTGATACCCATGGTAATGGGATTGCTGAGTCCTCGTGGCTCACAGATTACTACAACACCAGTTGCAGGTACAGGTTCTGCGATGATCATGATGCGAGAGCGATGTTTCTTGTTTTGGAGTTCTTCTGCTTCTTCTTCAATCAGGGGATAGGTTCCAGATCGGCAGCCTGGGCAAGTAGGGTGGTTGTCGTTTGAGTTTCTGTTTGTGTTTCATCCGTAGTCGGATGTTGATCTTATGTATGATGCATTGATGTATTCTTGCGGCATTTGTATGCCTTGTATGTATCCCCATCTATTATGAAATGTTGATGTAATGATATCCACCTTGCAAAAGCATTTCAATATGCGGGTCTATCCTTGGTGGGACCTTCGAGTTCCTCTCGGATAGGGTCGCATATTGGGCGTGACACGCGGAGTGGTGACGATTGAGGAAACCGAGCAGAAGCGGAAGCGTGCGGGGTATTTTTGGTATTAGGTGGATTTTTGGGGATCCATTTCCATCGCTTGAGCCACTGCTTCCGTCTACAGGATTGTGCCACGTGGCCATAGTGCCCACAAGCCACACACCGAATGTTAGATTTATTTTTGGGTTTTCTGTGGTACAACACAGCGGCCGAAGGAAAGTTGGAGGAATTGATAATGGGCGGGTTCACTGCCTTATTTGGTCCAAGATGCGCTATAGGAGTCCGGGCCGGGCAATTTCTTGCTTTGTGATCAGGAGTGGAGCAGTGAATACAAATCACCCGAGCGGGGCAATTGATCTTCTTGTGCCCCCATTGTAGGCAACGTGAACATAAAACTTCCCAATTTGTGTCAATCAGATCAATATCTTCCTCGGTATATCCAGCCCGGGCCCAATCCATCTTATAATGGGCTGATAGACAAGGCGGCCAATGCGAATGGGCTGGGGCATACTTGAAAGCCGATTTTAGAAAACACTATGGTGGGTGAGGATAGGACCTATTAATGGGGCAATTAAAGCTGCCCAAACGGAGAAACTATGTATCTCTTACATCCTCCAATTGCGCTTGACGGGCATATTTCTCCATTAAGGATAATGAAGATGATTCCTCAATAACCGGGGGCAATTTGTCTGTTGCCAAAAAAGAGCCAAATTGAATTTGAATTCCATGATTTTGTTATGGAGCAGAGGATGACGAAGCCTCATGAGCATGAGAATTGGAAAAAACCATATGATCAATAGGCTTCAAAGCAAATTTGCTTAGCTCGATCATAGAAGAGGCAGATACCAAAGAACCCAATTTCAGAAAACCCAAATTTGATTTAAAAGCCAAAGGATGTCGAGCAGTTAACTCCGGTAAGACTTCATCTGCATGCCAACTTAAAGTAGACGAGGGAACACGATTGAAACGGCCATTGAACAGATGAAAGTGGCAAATGAAATCTGGCCAAATGCGCTCCTTGAGGCCGTAGATGAAATGTCCCACCTTGTTGTTGGCCACCGAGAAACGAAAAGCTCGGGGATTAATCTTATGCACTATGAAGCCCACGCTAAAACCCCCAATGCAACATTGGAGAGCAAGACCCATAGATTCTTCTGTGAGTGGGAAGGAGGCCGACGAAAATGTAACCACAAGAAAGAACTCCTTGGTGTCTCGAGAGGGGGAGAAATGCACCGTGGAACCAAACTTTCTTCTCACCTGATCCGCCAGGGCTAAGCCAGGGGCAAAGTCCCAATGCAAGAGGCCTTCCATCTTGAATCATACTAGAGATCGCCATGATTGTTGGTGGAGCAGGTGGAGGGTTTGAGGGAGAGGAGAGGAGAGGTGGGAGATGCCATCATCTTACTCAGACCTCCGAATCCCCGGAAACAATGGCTAGAAAGAGGAGGAAGTTGGACTCCTGTAAGCCTCTCCCGGTAAGCCTCTCCTGGTAGAGCCTCTCCCGGTAGAGCCTCTCGGGGCTCCTGGTAGGGACCCTGCTGGAAACAACTCCCCATCGCTTGCCGGGCTGCGCTCTCCTGCCGGGCCACTCGACCCCGCGGTCGAGAAACGCGCTCCCGCAGATGAGACGGTGTCGCTAGTGCTTGTTGCCGAGCCCCTGGCTCCAACTTGGTCAAGGCACGTAGTCCATTTCCTCCAAACTGAAGAACTTCCCGATGAGTAGGAGAAAGGTGAAAGGGTAGCCCAGAGGGCCAGTATGTACCTGTTTGTCTATGACAATCTGTACAAAAGAAGGACCAACGGTGTGAAATTGAAGTGCATCTACCAGGAAGAAGGAAAGGAACTGCTGGGGGAAATACACAAAGGCATGTGCGGCTCCCACATTGGATCAAGGGCATTAGTTGGGAAAGCATTCCCGCAAGGATTCTATTGGCCCACCACCCTCCAAGATGTGGTCGAGCTAGTCACCAAGTGTGAGTCCTGCCAGTTCCATTCCAAGAACATCCATCTGCCTGCACAAGCTCTTCACACAATCCCTTTGTCATGGCTGTTTTCGGTCTGGGGGCTCGATATACTCGGCCCTTTCCCCCGAGCTGTCGGGGGCTTTGAATTCTTGTTCGTTGCCAGTGACAAGTTTACAAAGTGGTCGGAAGTAGATGCCGTGAGAGAGGTGACTGCTCAGTCCGTATCAAGTTCTTGAAAGGATTGGTGTGCCGCTTCGGGGTCCCTGCACGGATCATCACCGACAACGGCACCCAGTTCACGAGTCGCGCTTCATGCAATATGTTCATGCCCTCAGAAGAAAGATCTCATTTGCATCTGTGGCACATCCCAGAAGCAATGGACAAGCTGAGAGGGCGAACGCTGAAGTGTTGCGAGGACTCAAGACAAGAACATTTGATACGCCGTAGAAGTGCGGCAGGCGATGGATCGATGAGCTGCCGGTAGTTCTCTGCTCCCTTAGAACGACACCAAATCGAGCTACCGGGCAGACTCCCGTTTCCCCACGGAACTCATTTACGGGTCACCTCGAGTGCTTGCCTATGATGAAGTAGAGCAGGATCAGCACCTGCGTGACGACGATGTGCTTCTTGAGGAGAACCGTCTCCGGGCTACATGCTGTCAGCAAGCCCTGCGTCGTTATCACAGCCACAGGGTTCATGCCCGGTGTTTTGGAAGGCGACCTTGTCCTTAGGCACGTTCAGTCTGCCAAGGGTACAAACAAGTTGATGCCAAAGTGGGAAGGCCCTTACCAGGTAGTTCGAGTCACCAGACCTGGCGCAGTCCGTCTGGAGACCAGAGATGGCATTCAACTAAAAAACTCATGGAATATTGCTTATCTCCGCAAGTTCTACCCATAAGGCGCGGCCGTCGGGCCCTGCCGGGCAGCCACCCTATCGGATTTCGGGCTCCGCAGACCCTTGATAGATTCAAACTCTGGGGTGCATGTGGAGAACTCAACCTCCCCAATCTGCCTACTCGCCAATCTCTCGGCCTAGCTCGACGAATAGCAAGGAAATGGGACAAGGCAGTTTACCCAGGTTCGGGCCCCCTTCTGGTGTAAAACCCTACTCCTGCTTTGTGGTGGATTGGCCTCGAGAGGCTGAGGATGAACTAGTACGGTGGGAGAACAACCTCAGGAGGAGATGTGTTCTTGTGCTCGAGTGAGCTGGCGAGTGTGAGGATGGAATGGTTCCGTCCGGGGTCCCTCTCCAAGGTGGTGGCTAGGTCCTATTTATAGTGGCCTTGGTCCTCTTCCCATATGAAGGCAGGAAGGGATCCCACAACGGCCAAATTCGAAGGGAGACAACTAGTACATCTTATCCTAACAAAAGTATTCTTCGCCTGCAAAGCCTCTGGTCATGACGCCGTGGTGGGCTCGGTGATGACCTCCGTCCCGCCGTCCTGGCGGTCTTGGTCTTGTTGCATAGGAATGGAAACCTTTGGCTAATTCCTCGGGACTCCGCGCCTGCCCTTGCCTCCTTAGCACCATAGAGGAACTGTTGTCCTGCGCCCACTGGCGCCCGCCTAGCCTTGGTCGTCATGGCTCACGTCATCCGATCCTCACGAGGTGAGGGCTTGCATAGGAATCTTCGCTCCCCCAGAGCCAGCCTGGGGAGGTCGCTCCTTCTGGAGGTCTTTGTGTCGCCCGCCTCGCGAGGCTTGGCCCCTCACTAGGGTCTTGAGCTGTCGGTGCTGAAGATGGGATGTACCGGGCCATTGATGGGGCCACGCCGCAGGCCACAGGCAGGCAAGTCTGGGTACCCCTGTTCCCAGAACACTGACAGTAGCCCCCGGGCGCAAGGCGCGCTCGGGCTTGGCATCGAGGCGAAGCCAAGTGGCAAGGGCGAAACGCCGCGAGCCCCAACCGCCTGCGGGCTCGGTTGACGTGTGGCGCTTGACGGGACGTGGGTGCCCCCACTTCCCCATGCAGCCTTGGTATCCGCCAGGCTTGGCGGCCGCCCATTGCTAGCGCAGCTCTGCCTTCGTCGCTCGTCGTGCTCGCCCTTGGCTCTTCCTCTTTCCTTCAAACTTGTAATCTTCCTTCCAGATTCGGCGCTGGTGCCAACCCTTCTTCTCCGCCATGGCCTCGAGGTCGAAGAAGAAGGGGAAGGCCTGTGCTCCGACCGAATCCCGGCCAGTCTTGGAGCCTGCCCTTGAACGGTCGATGGTGATCAATCAGGAGGGGCTGGCCAAGGTCCGACCGGCTCTCGCTGCCGACTCCAACGAGTGGAAGGCGACGACGGCTTGGCCCGCAGCCCGGGCTGTGATCGACATGGAGGCCACCGAGATCCCCATCCATCTTCATGCTCTCTTGGCTGGCTTGATTCCCCCTTTCTCTGATTTCTTCAATTTATAATCTCGCATTACCAGATTCTGTCGCCGCATCTGTACCCCCAATCCATCATCCGCTATACTGTCTTCGCCTTCCTGTGCGATGCTATGGTGGGCATTGCTCCCTACGTTGCCTTGCTTCGCCATTTCTTCTCGCTCCACCTGGTCGATGCCTGCCAACACTCGGGATGCGTGGCCTTCCAGGCCATGGTAGCGACGGCTGGCTCGGGCATCGACTTCACGCTCCGCCCAGATTTGAAGGGATTCTGGAAGCAGTGGGTGTACAATGCCGGCACGCTCAGCCCCCTACTCCTGCTCCCGCAATCGCCGTGGCACCCAGCTCTAGCTGGGGGAACGTGAAGCTTGTCGACCGTCGGCTTGCTCATGTCTGGTCCAGGCTAGCTAGGTTGAAGAAGGTCGGGGTGACGGTGCTGATGGTGGTGAAGGAGTTCGTCCAGTGGCGCATCGCCCCGCTCCAGTGCCATTCTCGCCCAATGTGGGCCTTTACCGGCAGCATGGACCCCATGAGGCTCCAAGACGTTGCGCGTGATGCTCGAGCTCCTGATGGGCGACCCAGCGCCAGCCGCGCTTCCGGAAGAGGGCTGCCTCCTGTACCAATGCTCGAACAAGGAGGACTTCGGGAGGCAGATGCCCCTTTTTGACGAGTGGGGGCTCCACCCAAAGGGCCATGAAGGGCCTCGCGAGAATCCCATCTTCGTGTCTCCTTTTCTCACTGGTCCTGCGGTGCACGCCCCAGATGTGGATGCAGGGGGCGACCGCCACCAGGCACCGCTGGGGCGACTGCTGGGGAGAAGGAGTCGCCAGGTGCTCCCGAGGTAGCCACTCTTGAAGTTCTGGCGAGCGTGCCTAAGGGAGTCGCTGGAGAGCTGGTGCAACCCGAAGCTCCTGAGGCGGTTGCCCCCGTAGCTCGAGCAAGTGGTCCTGAGCTGGCGGCTGGTGGGAAGGTGCGGCCTGGTGCTCCTGAGGCTGCCGCCCCAGAAGCCCCGTCAAGTGCCCCAGCTGCTGAGAGTCATGCCCCAAACCTCAGCCAGCTTTGCCTAAACGTTGAAGCACTCCACAAGAGGAAAGGGTCGCCGGGCTGTAGTGGTGACGCCTCCGGGCTGTTGAAGCAGAGGAAGTACATAGCCGTAGACGAGTAAGTACCTTATCTTCGTGATTTTCCGCGTGTCGTGTCCCCTCCTGAGCATGGCTCCTCAGGATCCCTTCGGCTGCGGCGGCGAAACCTCCTGGGAAGCGACCCCCAGAGGTCCTTGGTCCACTCACGATTCCGAGCGCCCCGCACCAGACTCCTGCGCGAGGCACGGGACCACTCCGCGAGGCGGATGCGCCTCCGGGAGGCCGTGAGCCTGCGCTCCCAGCATCCTTCCTTCACGGCCAGTCCTCGGGAGCAGGAGGCGTGCCGAGGGCTCCTCCATTGGTCATCACCAGTGGCTGGACAACCCCAGCATCGGCTTCATCTTCGAGCAACGAGAGCGCACCGCCCAGCGCCTTCACCAAGGCCCAGAGAGCGGCCGGTAAGTCGCCGGCCTCCAGCCCCCGGCGCGGCGGATGGGCTTAGCCGCGCACGAGCGCAGCACCGTCTGCCATGAGCTTTTTCGGGAGGCGATGGGCGCCCTGAGTCGGCTTGGAGGAGAGCTTGCCGGCGTTGATGCCCGCCTCGAGACAGAAGGTCTCCGCTTGCCGCACGAGTGGCACTAGCTGAAGGTCGCCATCAACCTTGGGCACCTTCAGCACGAGCACGCCTGCGCGAGGGTCGCGGTGTCCCTTGCAGACTCTCGCGAGGCTTGTGCCCATGCTCAGGAGGAGGCCAGGGCCACCGACTGCCGTCGTGAGGCGGCCGAGGAGCAGGAGCGGGAGCTGCAAGCTTCGAACGCCGCCCTCGAGCGACAGATCCAGGCGCGTAGGGTTGCCCTGGCGGCGTCGCCGAGCAGGTCCCTTCTAACGAGAAGGAGATCCAGGAACACAAGGAGGCGCTGGCGCTGGAGGACTTGGAGCGTAGCCTGGTGCTTGAGCGGCTGGAAGTGAGGGAGCGCCAGGTAATCACGGTTGAGGACGCCATTGCCGCTCGGGAGGCCAGGATCCAGCAGGAGATCGACCAGAGGGTGGTGAAGGTTCGCGCGATTCTTGCTGGCGAGTAACGCCTGAAATTGGAGCTCTAGGAGGCCGAGCTTGGGGGTAGGACCGCCGCCCTCAGGACGGAGCTGGACGTGGCGGAGCAGCCCGAGAGGGCTGCCAAGGAGGCTCAGGCCTCCACTCAAGCCGACTTGGTCTCTGCCCGCGCCAACCTATACTCACTTCAGCAGCTGGTCGAGGGCGTCATCTCCCTGGCGGAGAAGACCGCGAACGAAGAAAATCGCCGTCGGACGATGCAGCGTGAGCGTGCCTCGATCCTCAAGGACCTCTGGGTCAGGGCCAACCGAGCCCTGGACACCATCTGCGAGGAGAGATTCTCTCACCCGCACGAAGATGACAACGCCGGCCACCTGCGCTTCTTCACCGAGATCTTGACCCGTCTGGAGGACCGGGCCACAAGGGCTCGCGAACTCGTTGAAGAGACAAGCCGGGGCCTTCTTGGGCGTGCGTTCTCATGCGTCTTCAGCCACCTCCTCAACCCTGACCCCCACTTTGACTTTGATGTTGTGCTAGCCCCCGTGCCAGGGGTCATCCAGGGCAATCTGGCAGGCTGGGTGGATGACCATGTGGACGACCTGGTCGCGGAGTTCGCTCCCGAAGATGACGTGGTGGTGAATGCGCCCGAGGGAGGTGATGCGGGTGACGATGACGAGGACAACGCCAGTAGCAGCACCGGTGGTGCGGATAATGATGATGAGGACGACACGAGCGGCAGCGCATCCGGCTAGGCCTGTAGTTCCCATCCTGCTATGACCTGTATGTAAAAAACCTTCAGATATAGCCCTGCGGGGCGTCAGAGCATTTTTGAAGGGGGGCCCCTTGTAATGTATGAAATGATCATAAGCTTTTGAAATAGGACTCTGGACACGCCGTCTTGGGCCTGGAGGCTCCTGAGCGGAGTAACTGTTGTAACTTATCTTTGGTTCCGTAGGTCTTTAGCGGGTCCTGATGTCGCGGAAGCATCCTTCTCCTGAGACGAGCCCTCTGGGGGCTCGCGAGGTTTTAAGCCTCCCGAGGAGCCTGCTAGCCCGCCCAAGAGGGCTTCGCGAGGAGCCGGTTGTCGGATTACGGCTAGGTGTGTGCGCGAGAATCCTACGGCGGTTGCATTCCTGACCCCGGAGGGGCCTTGGCCTCTCCGGGGCTAGCCCGAGCGTGCTTGATGCGCGCATACCACGCCCCGTCACCACTCGCGGGGCGCTCGCAGGGGTGGGTAGCAGGCGTGAGCCTTACTCTTAAACACAAAGTCATAAAGCAAGAAATCACCACGAGTCAAGAAAAATCCCCCCTTTTTCTTTTGATAAGCACAAGAAACTCCAAAATCTCATTCTAGAAGATGGCAGATTGGGCTACAAAAAGAGGGCAAAAGCAAATAGCCGCGTCCGGCACCTAGTTAGTCTTCTCACCAGCGCGGAGCTAAGTGATTCCACTTGTCATGGGCATAGTCATTGGGGGACAGTGTCGACGGCCAGTGCGGAGCATGGTGCATCCACTTGGACATGGGTGGGAGCCACCGTGAGGCCCAAGGGCGGCGCTCAGGAGACTCCGGAGCGTGTACAACCCCAACTCATTATTACGTGAGAGTGTCATGAGCGGAGATCTTCAGGTATTTCCATGGCTCCTGATGAGGGCCCCGCCCTGCACCTCCCCCGACCACCGTTGGGGCGTCCGGAAACCAGGACGAGACCAAGCGGCAAGGGGGACCGCAGGCCCTCCAGCGGGGGGAAGGGCTTGCCGGCGCCTTCCCTGGGAGAGGACCTACCTCCGTGTTGCGCCTTGATCCGCGCGGCGTGGAGGAGCCCCTGGCAGTGAGCTCCCCCCGCGGAGCCCCCGGTGCACTCCGTCCGCCTGTGGCGGTGCCATCATCCTGGGGTCCCTGGTCGCCGTTGTGGCTTGGTTCACCTGCGGTCCATGGTTAGCGTAATCGTACTCCTGAGATATCTGTTGTACCCACTGGCTGTTGTCGTTGAAGGCATTGGTGAAGCTCTGGAGTGGCTCACAAAGAGCCTCGGCTTCACGTGCCCCCAATACCCTGCCGGGTGAGGGGAACGGGCAGGGGCCTTTGCTTGACGTGTGTAGGAGGTCCATCATGGGAGGTACGTAGGCACCTGAAATTGCCGCGCCAGGGTCGTCGCCTAGGTGCCCTGCGTCATTGGCCACCAGGCTCGGTGCCAGGTTCCGATGTTCGTAGGGTGGCGTCTTGGTGCGGCCCCCAGAGGTGACCGCCCGAGCTTGCCTCACCTGGAGGTAGCATAGTCGGGGTAGAACGAGCGGCGCTGCGGGCCGGCTTGGCGACATTGGGTCCCCCGGGGGCTCCAGGGAGGGGCGCACAGGCGTGGCGGGGGCCGGCACGCGCCCTCGCCACGGTTTGCAACATAGGCAGGGTGCAGAAAGGTGTCGCGCCCCTGCAGGCGGCATCAAGCAGCTCGGCGACTCGCTCCACCAGGGCATCGTGGCTGCCTTCCACCAACCTGCATCGCAGCAGCTCCCGCGACACGATGAGTGCGGCTCGCATGTTTGCCTGCTCCCGGCGAGTGTGTGGCGCCGTTGCCGCGGCATAGCTTGAAGATCATGTGGTGGCATGGTTACAGCATGGTGCGAGGGCGGGCGGCGGCCGCCCGCGCCGCCCGCGACCAACGGCACTGGGCGGCGTGCGGGCCGCGAGGAGCGTGGAGTGGAGATCCTCTTGGGCGGACGGCACTGCTCAGGTAGGCTGAACAACCCAGTGCTCCACGTGAGCCGTCGGAGCATTAGCCATGAGAACCGCGGGGTGGTGGCGGATCGACTGGCAGAAGAGAGGCTCCGACGCACCCCTACCTGGCGCGCCAAATGTCATATTTCGGGCTTCGCAAACCCTTGATAGTTTCGAACTCTAGGGTGCGTGCGGAGAACTCAACCTTTCCAGTCTGCCTACTCGCCAATCTCTCGGCCTAGCTTGATGAACAGTAAGGAAATGGGACAAGGCAGTGTACCCAGGTTCGGGCCACCTTGCGGTGTAAAACCCTACTCCTGCTTCATGGCGGATTGGCCTCAAGGGACTGAGGATGAACTAGTATAGTTGGAGAACAACCTCAGGAGGAGATGTGTTCTTGTGCTCGAGTGAGCTGGTGAGTGTGAGGATGGAATGTATCCGTCTAGGGTCCCTCTCCACGGTGGTGGCTAGGTCCTATTTATAGTGGCCTTGGTCCTCTTCCGAAATGAAGGCGGGAAGGGATTCCACAACGGCCAAATTCGAAGGGAGACAACTAGTACATCTTATCTTGACAAAAGTAGTCTTCGCCTGCAAAGCCTCTGGTCGTGACGTCGTGGTGGGCTCGGTGATGACCTCCGTCCCGCCGTCCTGGCGGTCTTGGTCTTGTTCCACAGGAACAAAAAACTTTGGCTGATTCCTCGGGAATCCGCGCCTGTGCTTGCCTCCTGAGCACCAAAGAGGAGACTGTTGTCCTGCGCCCGCTGGCGCCCGCCTGGCCTTGGTCATCATGGCTCACGTCATCCGAACCTCACGAGGTGAGGGATTGCATAGGAATCTCCGCTCCTTCGGAGCCGGCCTGGGGAGGCCGCTCCTTTTGGAGGTCTTGGTGTCGTCCGCCTCGCGAGGCTTGGCCCCTCGCGAGGGTTTTGAGTTGTTGGTGCTGAAGATGGGCCGTACCTGGCCGTTGATGGTGCCACGCCACGGGCCGCAGGCAAGCAAGTCTGGGTACCCCCGTTCCCAGTACGCTGACATATCCTTTTGTATAGGCCCTGCCTCAGTTGCATCTAATCCCTTGTACAAAGCCAGGCGCATACCCTGAGCAACAAAGAAATAAATGAAGCGCTGGGGCCCACGACAACAGTTGCATGCATGCATAAGCATTTCATGAGCATCGCATACACATGTAGATAAGATCGCATCGGGCATCATTTCCATCTGCATCAAACTGCATGTTCCTGCCGAAAACTTGGAAGCTGGAAACATGAACCAACATTGCGATCTCCGGCAAACCAAACAGATAAGTTCTATCTCTTGTCCATACGTGTTCTGTAAGCAAAAACTTGTGCATAAGAGAACGTCGCCATGTTTTGAAACTTAGGTGCTCCCACCCCTTGACTCGAATGCAGCTTCAGTCAAGATGGTCACTATGGCCTTTGATGAAAAAAGATTGGCGGGGGCTGGTCCCTCTTCACAGTTTGTACAGGAATCAGGAACTTTGCCGTCTGCCATGGCGGACGGCAAAGGAATGCCTAGCAGACGGCAAAGGCCTTTGTCGTCTGCCAGCAAACAATAACACGTTCGGCTGAACGAGCTATGGCAAAGGGCTCTTTGATGTCTGCTGGCGGACGACAAAGATGAAATGGTCTTTGCTGTCCACCAGCAAACGGCAAAGGACCTAGACGGCACACGTGTCAGCTACAGGCCGTTAGTGAGTTAACGGCGTGCTTTGCCGTCTGCTAGCAGAAGGCAAAGACCTTTGCATATTTGTCGTCCGCCAGCGGACGGCATAACGGGCCACGTGGTAGCACCTGGGGGGCTGGCCTATTTGATTTCTTTGCCGTCTGCTTGCTAACGGCAAAGATGCAATGGTCTTTGCCGTCTGCCAGCAGACGGCAAAGCATCCAAATAGCCAAACTATTGCCCCAAGTTGCACAGGTAGCTGACACGTGGTATATTTGTCATCTGCTGGCTGATGGAAAAGCTCTTTGCCGTCTGCCAGCAGATGGCAAAGAGCCTGTATAGCCCCTGTTTTTTCTGTTTTTTCTTAAATTCATTCAGTTTCACAGATATATATACACACATATGAAAATACTTTCGACAAGCATACCAACACATATACATACCAAATCATATCCCTTCCATATGGATATGATCATCCAACACATATACATAGCAAATCAAAAGTCCATATGCAACATATATAGCTAGCCAACATATCCAACAACAAGCATACAGCGGTTTCATCCATACATACATATATAGGTAACAAGTTTCACATTGTTCATCCTACAAAATCAAAACAAGAAGGAAGCATAAAGAGAAGAGTAGACTCCATCAACGCAAGATTCCTCATCTAAAGCAAACCTGCAAATTGGGAAAGAAGAAAGTTAGAAGAAGAAGAAGAAAAAGAAGAAGAAGAAGAAGAATAAGAAGAAGAAGAAGAATAAGAAGAAGAAGAGGAAGAAGAAGAAGAAGAAGATTTTTTTCTTCTCTTTCTTTTTCTGCTCTCCTCTTCTTTATCTTCTTCTTCTTCTTCTAACTAAGGTAGGAAAAAATGCCATTTTATTTCTAAGATTGGTAAAAAAGCAAAGTGTATGTCATTTTAGAGCTAAGCTAGGTAAATAGGTCATTTTGGAGCTTAGTAAGGTTATTATGTCATTTTTGAGGAAAATAAGCTAAGTCTATATCATTTTGGAGGTAACAAACATTATCATGCCATTTTTTACCTAAGTATGCTAAGTATGCCATAAATGAACTGAAGAAGCTAAGTATAGCTCATTTTTTATCTAACTTAGGTAATTATGCCATTTAGGAGGAAAATAAGCTTAGTATCCATTTGTAAAGCAAAACACTAGAGAAAACTTACCCTCGTCACAACAAATGTGATGAAGATCGCAACTAAGGTAACAATTGGTCCAACGGCATAATGATACCAAGCCTTATTATCAATGGCATATTTTCTAATCTTCTTAAGCTTCAGGCACATTGCATCCATCTTCAAGCGCATTGCCTTCATCTTCATCTTGTGATCATCGACGACATGGGCAACATACAACTCCAAAGTCATCTTCTCTTCTTCAATTCTTTTAATTTTTTCTTTCAAGAACTCATTTTCTTTTTCAACTAAATTTAACTTATCGACAAGAGGGTCGGTTTCAAGTTCCAAATCATGAATGCAACAAATAGTTATGAAAGATAATTTACCACATCCAAATCACAAAGTGGGCGAGGGCCGACGGGGATGGACATCAAGACCATGGCACTATGTATAAGAAACAATCATACAAAGTAAGAAAATTAGACAAGTAACTATATAAATCATACAATCATACAAGTAACTATATAAATCAAGTACAACATAAAAAATTGAATACCTAATAATAATCTGGATTGTCGGGTTCAATAAATGCTCCGGGATCAATAAATGCATCATCATGTGGAAAGGCCACCTTTACGTAATCGGTCAAGCATTGACAGGTTATCCGCAGCAGTAACCTCTTCTAGTTCAGGCTCCTCTTGTTCCGGCTCAGGGGTGAAGTCGGGTACACTGTCGCTGTCTACTTCAATGTTCTGGGCTGAAGTAGAGCGGTTCTCGAAACATTTTTTGGAAAGACGTGTTTCTTGGAAGAATTCTCCTTCATATGTGTATGGGTTAATGTGAGGTTCATAATCCTCTTCATTGGGGGGAGGTGGTCTAACACGTGGCGGCACTTCATAAAAGACATCGCAACCATTGAGTTTTGGATCACTTTGATAGGCCCACCGTAGATAAAAAAACTTGGTTGCCTGTTGAGACATTATATAGACATCAGGAACATCCAAATGGGTGCTTTGTTTGATTTTCACTAGCCCTAAGTGTTCATGAGTCCTTCTAGTCTGCTTCGACTAGAACCAATAACATTTGAAGACTACGATGTTTGGTGGGTTTGCACCATAGAATTGAAGTTCATAAATTGCTTCAAGTCTTCCATAATACTTAGTAGAGAATTCGTCGATAGTAGAGACACAACAATTTGTAGACTTTCGGTCGGCCATATATAGCTCTTTGCCATAGGTACGAAAGCGATACCCGTTGATGTCGTCCTTCAGCGGCTGCATGTACACATTCATATTCTTCCTCGGATAGTTGGGCCCTGGAATTATCAACATAAGGAAAATGTTCTTTCTTTGCATAATTTGTCCGGGGGGAGATCGAGTGGAAAGACAAATACGGGCCATCAATTGTATTAAGCTGCCGTCAAACCAAACACACTGAACCCATCCGTGCTGATGCCGACTCGAGGATGCCTCGGATCTGCCGCTTTTCATCATGTAATGCATCGAAGAGCTTCCATGCTTCATCGTCCGATGTGTGCACCATCATCAGCTTCCCATCTGCATCTAGTTCGGTTCTTTTGCCCGTTTTGTGCCATGCCATCTATCTGGCCGTCTCTTCGACCATGAAAAGATGTTGAAGTCTTGGTACGATTGGCATATACCGAAGAACATTAATGGGGATTTTGGTCTGCGTCTTCTCTCCCATACCGTTGTCTACCACAACATACCTGGATGACTTGCAAATGGGACAATAGTTCAAGTCTGCATAGTGAAGCCTAAATAAGGCACATCCTTTCTCACAGGCATGTATCTTCTCATAGGGTATCTTAAGAGCACGGAGGATTTTGTCTGACTGGTACAGGTTTGCAGGTAGTACATGGCCTTTGGGTAGAAAACATCCAAATATTGTCATCATTGCGTCGTAGCATTCTCTGCCCAAGTTAAATTGAGCATTCAGAGCCATTATTTGTGAGATGGCATCCAGCTGACAAAGATCAGTGTGCTCGTGGAGAGGACATTTTGAAGATTCCAACATTTCATTGAAGGCCTTTGCAAATTGCTCCATCTTATCGTCCGAGTCGCGAGCATCATGAAAGTCTTGCACCATGTCTTGCATCCCAGTACCATGCTCGTCGGTGCGACGACAAAGCACCTCAGCTCTGGCACGTTGGGCAAACTCGCCATGAAATGTCCACACTGCATAATCTGGCGTAAAACCCCTCTTCTGCAGGTGTTTGCCCATTTCATCCTCTGTCCTCTTGTGCCAATTGTTGCACCCGACACAGGGGCACCATGTTGTCCTCTGGCCATTTGCAAATGCGGCTCTCAAAACCCCTTGGCTTTTGTTAACCATTCAATGGTCATGTCTTTCTGACTAGTGTGACCAGTGTACATCCAAGCACGATCACTAATCTTGGCTAGCTACTGGACACATCAGAAATATATATATATATATATATATATCAGCATGTATATATTCATCATTTAATGGAGTTTGTCACTTTTATTACGTCCATGCAACCTAGACACTAATAGGTAACGATAGGTCCTAATCCCACCCGAGTATGTGTAGATTGGGTTCCTTTTCCCATGCTCCGCTCCGGATCCGACGCAAAATTTCGGCAGCACCTCCCTGCTGTTCTCTTTATACACGTCCCGGCAATAAGCAGAGAGGATGTGTACCCGGAGAACAACAGGGAGGCACTGACGAAATTCTGCATCGGATCCGGAGAAGAGCATACGGGAAAATGAACCCAATCTACACATACTCGGGCTGTCCATGGATAATGTTGGACAATTCGAAAGAATCACGGTTATAAATATGCAAATGCATGCATATTTATAGATGTAACCCTTTTGAATGGGAGACGCATAGTGGTCACGCATACTGATGATTGAAGGCACCTATAGGTAGCAAGTTTCATCGGCACGAAGACCGGAACAGAGCAAATGAAGGGGGGAGGAGGAGATGTCATTTGTGCTCACCCACGAACGTAGGGGTGGAGCTCGTCGAACACTAGACCCTCGCAGCGATGAAAAAAATGCACATTTAAATCGAAAGATGAGTAACATAGCAATTTTGTTTTTTCCGTCAACCTAACTAAATATTCACAATAGGACGAGCGGGTTAGGGGGTTCCTCGACGTCGATGGAACCCTAAATAGCAAGTATCATCAGTACGAGATAAATGTGGCGCTCGGCGCTGAACACTAGATCCACATCCGACAAGTCACGCCAGCGCCCAACGCCCTGCAACAATAGTTCTGGTGGCCGATGACGGTCGAACACCTTGGAGAATTTGTTTGGAAGCCTTTGCGATGAGGATTAAAGCCAAGTTTTGAAAGTTCAGACAACCAAACCGACTTGAGTCTGTTTGTCTGTTTCAAGTTTCAACACTTGGCCTTTAATCGTCGTCGCAGTGGTTGCAAGACAAATTCTCAATGGTGTTCGACCGCCATCGACGCCAAAACTGTTTGCTGCGGGACTCCGGACGCCGGCGTCACGTGTGGGACGTGGATGTAGTGTTCAACACCGACGGCCACATGTATCTCACACCGATGATACTTGCTATATAGGGTTCCATCGACACCGAGGAACCCCCGTCCCCGGGCGCCCTCAGGTATGGCGACGCACAGTCGACGGGTCAGCACGCGTACCGGGGGGTTCTCGGCATGGGCGTCGGGACTGGCGGGACCCACTGGCTCCACCATCTATCCCCTCGGCGACCCTCTTCCTCTTTACCATTTTACTTATTCTTCTTATTTTCAATTTTCTTATTCTTCTAATTATCTAAACCTAAACCTAGCACTAACCTAATCCTACAACTATAACCTCAAACTAAGCACAAATAACAGTAAAAAAACAAAAAAATCACCTTGGCTCCGGTGGTGGTGGAGGAGGCGGCAGGCACCGGGGCGGCGGGGGCAGGGCGGCGAGCCGGGGCGGTGGAGGCGGTGTGGCAAGCCGGGCCGGGGCGGCGGGGGCGGGGCGGTGGGGCGATGGGGCAGGGCGGCATGGCAACAGGGCGGTGGGGCGGGGCGCCGTGGCGGTGGGGCAGGGCGCCGTGGCGGCGGGGCAGGGCGCCGTGGCTGCGGGGCGGGGCACCGGGGCGGTGGGGCGATGGGGCGGGCGGCGGGACGGGGGGCGGGGGCGGGGGAGCGGGTGGTGAGGGCCAGGAGATCGAGAGAGATAGAGGGGAGAGAGAGAGGGGTGGGGGCGCGGGCGCGGTCCCTTTTCTGCTAGTAGGTCATAGTTCTTTGCCGTCTGCTAGCAGACGGCAAAGAGCGTACCCAGTGGGGTGGGGCCAGGGGGAAACGGCCGTTAAAACGGTCAGTTTCTTTGCCGTCTGCTGGCGGACGGCAAAGAATCTTTGTCGTCCGCCAGCAGACTGCAAAGAAACTGGCCATTAGGTCGTCCTCATTAGCCCGCCACCCACCATCTTTGTCGTCAGCTAGCAAACGGCAAAGCTTCTTTGTTGTACGCTAGCAGATGGCAAAGCCTACCTTTGCCATCCGCTTTCTGGTGGTTGATGGCAAAGCCTTCCTTTGCCATCCGCTAGCTGAAGGCAAACAGTCGGCAGACGGCAAATCTGCTGATTCCAGTAGTGGGAAACTCGTTTGTTTAAAAATATAGAGGCATTCCACCTCTGCATGGGCGTATACATGCACGAGTCCCCTGCTAGATTCATCCTTTTCATTAATATGCTGATTAAAACAAGTACAAACCTTATAGAACACATACATGGATACAAGAGATTACATTATTTGAACTAAAATTTGACAAGTGCCTACAGATTAAAGATTGAAAAAAGATAAGTGCTCCGTAAACTCCTCTCCATGTCCCTCTTATCCCAGGTATTGCGGTGGGAAGAGAGGATGGCAAAAGGGGCGCAAAGGCAGACGCTACCCCGATCCCGTCAGGGCCTGCCAGGCATAGCCTAACAAGATCGGGAGTGGCAAGGTTGTGAAGGAGTAGGACGGAAGGAGCATCCCGGTGGTGCCCTGGTCGCCACCTCTAGGATCGGTCGGAAGCCCTAGCCCAAGCACCGGCAGGGAAAGCCGTCAGAGCTCAGCTGGAAGACGGCTGGAGGAGGCGAAGGCACCAGGAGGGCGACCCCTTCCCCAACAACCAAGAAGCCGGTGATAACAGTGCCGGGGAAGGGAGGGGAAAGAGGGAAAGACAAGGCAGCAGGTCGCCAGTACGAGACGAACTCGTCGGTGCTATCATACTCCGATCCGACGGCCTGCCTCCCGCCTCCTCCCTCTTCCCTAGCTTCATCTTCATCAACATTGCTCCAGGGAAACGGCAGGCCCCCAGCCCGATCCCTTCCCCAGAGAAGCAGCCAAGGGCCAAGACGGCCAGGGGGCTCAGGGCGCGCCGCTCCCCTCCTTGGCAGGCAGGAAGGCGCAACTCCCCTCAACATCAGCCCAGATCCACCAGAAGGGGCATTGCTGGGATTACCGACGATCCCCATCCCTACTCCCCGGGCGGACGTCGAGGACGCCAAGAACCTAGTCGCTGACCCAACAAGCGATGGCAGCTCAGGACAAAATGCCGCATCAACTAGTGGGCGACCAACCGTGGCAGAACAGACAAGCATTTTCCCACACTGGGAAGCTTGATGCCTCCCACACCATGGATGACTCGTTCGCCGCATCTTCTCCGGGCCTGGACTAGACTCACTCCCCAAGCATCAGCCCGAGCATTCAGCGTCGCCAACCTCAAACTACTGCCTGCGTCCTTGCCCCAGGCCCTACTCCTCAGCATAACCAGCAGAAAGCAGAAGAAGGAGGAAAAGGGACGCGAGGATGAATGGCTCCACTCTTCCCCCGCCCCTCCTTTTATAGGCAGGTCGGGGAAGAGAGTTGATCCCTCATCGGGTGACGCCGCCCTCCTCCACCAATTCAAGAAGACTGGCGCCCTCCCTTGATGCTCTCCCGCACCACGCGCCTTCGTTACCTACCCTACGCGATGCATGCAGCATACGTGCCTGAGGATAAGGGTCTGGTGGGAAGAGTGAATTGGCAGTTTCTCCCTCGTGCGTTAAAGTCATTAACGGGCCATTACGAGAGTGGACCCACCATGATTGGCTTTACACAACGCGCGGGAAAATTGGAAGCTGGCTCGGACTCAAGTTAATGGAGAAGCAAAGAAGATCTCAAGGGGCTAGCCAATTCTACGCCCTTGCCTGTGCACATATTGGGGCCTACCCCGACGACGCCCGGTAGCGCGTTCAGGCCAGGCCCGGGGGCTTCTGTTGGTGCAACAAACCCTGGGTCCGTTTCTCAGATTGTGCACATGCACGAGAGCAGGATCGCAGCACCAAGGTCTGATTGGAGCACAAGGGATCAGTTCTTTGAAGGACCAATATGCAGCAGAGGAAGACCAAAAGAACCAAGACTGGCCAGGGAAGCAAGATATTGCTAAGGGAAGAACCTCCCTTGCCGGGCAGGCGAGCCTGAAAAGGATGGGCTTACCCCCGGAAGCAAGCCTTCGGGTCATCCCGGCAGGCCTACCGAGGTTTACGGAGGCAGAACCACCTCACGACACCACCTCATCATGACGCACGTCGTCGATCAGTGCGGTGTCAAGCTCCAAAGTGACTAAGTGGCTGCTATTCGCCACATGGCAGCCACTTCCTATAGAAAATACCTCCAAGTGACACCCGTCCTGCGACGTGTCGAGCAAGCAGGCGCAAAGCTGGCAAAACAGCCTGCCATGGCCTACCGGGCGAGCTATGATGTGACGTTGAGCAGCGCATTTAACGCACCCTGTCAGCCTGCAGAGTTCGGTATGATAGCACTGTTTGCTATCTAATCAGTGCACAATGACTGATTTGCCACTGTGGTGACGCCTTTATCTATAAAAGGAGGCCCAATGCTACCGTAGAAAGGGTTGGCTAATCCACCCCTTCACACACTCATACGCGGGTAGCCGTTTTTTCCCCAAGGCAACCCTGCCGGGCAAGCGTGTTGCGCTCACCACCGTTTTTCCAGCATCAATCGACCAAAGTAGGAGTAGGGTTTTCGCCTCACGGCGGCCCGAACCTGGGTAAAAACTACCTGTGCGATCTCTGCCATGGTGTTCCACGCTCCTCTGCTCTTCGTGAAATGTGCCATCCCCCCACCAAACCATAAAGGGGCTCTTGGTCCCATAGGTGACCGTGGTTTCCCACATTAGCAGGCCGCAAACTCAGAAGCCAATGCTTCGACTGCCTATGCTTCGCAGTGCTGCATGTACAGACTGCACTTTCAGTGTGCTCAGCTTCAGATAGCACAACACATTCTTTGACTGTGCCAAGAACCCGTACAAGAAGCCATCAATATCATCTAATAGGTTCTAGAGCCATCTGCAGCGCAGCTATTACACATGTGTGCTATACAACCAAGATAGGATTCATTCCCATAGGCGTCTCAATCTGGAAGCCATGACTGATCTGCCGTGCTTTGATAAAGCATTGGAATGCTTCCGAGATGTTGGATTGTTGCACTTTGTCCTTGACAAGGAACACTCGAACGAGGAGTTGATTCTCCTATTCTATGCAACACTTCACATTTCAGGCTACACCAAGGATCCAAATACTTGGGTTCTTGAGTTAATGACAGGAAATGTGCACCACATTGTTCATGATCAAGAGCTTCTTGAGCTAACCAACCTGCCCACTCCTGGTGATAACTATAATCCAGGTTGTGTTGCCTATGAAAGGGAAGTTGAGAGCATCTTCCACAAGCCAGAGCTCAATATGACTGAGATGCTCACCATGATCAAGCCATTGCCAGTTGAAACTGAATACCCCACTGTCTTCTTTTGTACAAGACCTTGAGTATCTTCCTCACATAGTGTATCACATTCTTTGGCATAATCTATGGCCAATCAAAGGGCATTCGTCTTCACTCCAGCTTCAAGGAACCATGAAGACATTGGTATACTATGTCGACAATGGCATCAGATTCAATATGCATGATTTCTTCATCAGGCAACTCGCAGCTTCTGGCATGGATCTGTTTAGCCTCAAGTTTTACGCGCCATGGATCATGCGCCTTATCAAGACCCGCACAACTGTGCAATATGAACCCTCTGGCCGTACGCATCACATCTTCCTGTCTGAAGTCTATGCTCCTCATGAAGTCATTTACCCTTAAGCAGATAAAAATCCAAGACTTGTGGAGCCAAGCCACTTTGCGCATATGGAAGCCCTTCATCTTCGCCTCTACTTCTAGACTTGCTGGTTAGATTCGGCAACCATGTCAAGCTGACACTGAAGCCACTACCAGCACCGTTCCATTGATGACTGGCAGAGAGCTTCTTGTTTCTCTTCATCAGAAGCAAGAAAAGCATCATGATTGGCTGAAACGCTAAATGTAGAGTCTACTTGTTTATGTCAATCGCATCAGGAACCTCTCCACCAAAAATGCTTTTTTTGCACATGAAGCCAATAGACGTGCTTGGAAGATCCTCACACTTCAAGCTTAGCTCCAAGCCCCATGAATCTGCCAAGTGGTGTGCTACCCCTTCCATTGAAGACTCTGAGCACTCATCATCTGCACCAAAAGTTCATGCTCGTCTGATCAATGAGGAAGATGAAGACACTTCACCAGCATTGGCTTCACTACACATCGACGCTACATCAGCCCGTACTGCACCACCCAACACCACCATTGACCCGGCTGCACCAACATCTTCATCACCACCATCCGGGAACACTTAGAAACCCTACGTCTTCATTCCTTTTTGGTCATTCGATGACAAAATGGGGAGGAGCATATTGGTTGATAGTCTTCAAGCGGGCATTTTGGGTCAAGTGCTATATATTTTTTTAAGTTGTACAACTCTCCTTCGTGAACATTTGTGGTTTGGAGTTGTAAACTTAAGTCCAGATGGGACGTCTGCTACATTTGCTACTTTTGTTTCGTGCACGTGGTCAAAATTAATCTTATGCGCATGAAGTCATTCTGCATACGGCCATTTCTCATTGTGCATATCATTACTTTCAAATTATTCTTGTATGCAGTTTGATTTGACTTCATGAAAAGAGGGAGATCTCCACAAAGCAAAACCTGCCATGTGCATTTGCATTCAAAGGCAAAACCTGCCCCTCCAATTTCATGAAGCCAATGACCATGTTCCTTAACTTTCATATATTTTGTCCCCATTGAAAACATCAACTACTTTTTTATCAATCACCAAAAAGATGGAGATTGTAAGTGCATCTAATGCCACCCCTAGTTGATTTTGGAGTATTGACGAAAAACTTGGTTGACGTACTAATGTGTTTGTGAGATTCACATGATAACATAGGTAGAAGTCCCTATTGATTCAATTTACCCATCGAAGATGACCCCTAAAAATGTATGAAGACACTGAAGACATTGGTGGTTCACGAAGACATTCGTGTCGAAGGTAATGACACATGAAGAAATTCGCTTGAAGACAATGGAGTGCGAAGACATAGTTTCTTTTGCAGTTTCATTTTCTTCTTTCCTAAGTCATAGGAACCACTGAACTATTAAGTGGGGTCCAAGTAAATAAAGTCAAAAAACTGACGTGATGCTCCATCCAAAATCCTATTTCTTCAAGTGAACACTAATGAGAGAAAATCTTGTCATGTGTTAGATAAGTCAGCTTTACTTGTAGCCCAAGTGAAGCTATCGCGTGTGTTTGAAATCCGAACATTGGACACGTGTCGGTTGTCCATTGACCCAGGGTCATTTCGGACATATCATATAGGGTTGCCTCCTAGCTATAAATAGCCCACCCCTCCACCATAAATTGGTGGTTACTCCGAGTTAGTGCACGACTTTTGTCGTTTGAGAGCAACCCACCTCCGAAGCCTGTGAGGGAGAATCCTTGCAAGGACAAACCTGAAACACCCAGAGCCCAAAGAGTGTTAGGCATCACTGAAATCATTCTATTCCAGGTGAACCAAAGACTTATTACAGTTGAAGCCTATGATCTTCTAGTCAGTTAGGCGTCATGTTCTGAGCATCCAAGAGTCATTGTGGATTGCCGGTGAACAAAGTCTATGAAGGTTTGGAAGTCTACCTTGAAGACTTACCTGAGTGACTGGGTGAGATATGCGGGTCTTTTTCTCAAAGGGAATAAGGTGAAGACGTGGTCTTCTGAGTTCAATCTCAGCCTCCCTAATCAGACATAGAGTTGTGGAACTAGTCTACCAAATCCTTTTCTTCATCGAGCAACTAGTTCTATCATTTCACTCCTTTACTTACAGTTTAGCTACGTGAAGTCTTTGCTTGCCTATTCTATTCGAAGACATTGTGTGAAGACATTCACTCTCATTGCATATTAGTCTTTATACTATCTTCCAATTCTGATCTGGTCTACCTAGCTGCTACTTTTCTTCGTGCATCACCTGTATTGTGCTTTGACATTCTTGAATGGCTAGTGTAGTTTATCTTCTGCTATATTCTGTTTAGTTACTGTTTTAACTGCTTGTCTTTGAACAAATTGCATATCTTGAAGACTTCCATAAAAATTGCCTATCCCCCCTCTCTAGTTGATAACTAGCACTTTCACCCCCCTTCTGCGTGAGGTACATGCATCCACCCTTCGACCAGAGGCGGATCCATTCACACCAAAACGAACAACATGGGTGTCCAAGCGTAACGCGAGCACAAGTGTGGCAAAACCAAAACCAGCAAAGAATGTTATGTTGCAGACATTGGGTCTGGTGCTAGATGACATGGTCATGGGCGAGGTGGTGGTGCTAGAGCTCAAAAAGTAGTTCGATTCACTGTTGAGAGGGGAACATGTGCGTGTCATCGCAGCACCCTTAGATGAGCTAGCGAGTGGACGGGCCACAGCGATCACTGTGATTTAACACCTTGTTGAGTGGTGTCAGGAGGATCTATACTCGGTTTACAATGGATTACAACCCTGAGATTTTGTGTTGGAACGTGCGCAGTTTGAACAATCCAACGAAGAAAAAGGTTGTTAGGGAGTTCGTAGCCTTGCTGAAGGTGAACTTGGTGTGTTTGGAAGAGACTAAATTGGATGTAATCGACCAGTTTGTGGTAATGCAATATCTAGGTCCGTCGTTTGACGGTTTTGCTTACTTACAGGCGGGGGAGACTTGTGGTGGTGCCCTACTTGCTTGGGACACTACTATTTTATCATTAGACCAGATCCGGTTGATACTAACTTTGTGATGGGGTGTGTTACTAATATGTCTGGAGTGATCTTGTGGGTTACGACTGTGTATGCACCGCAAGGTGACGAGTTGAACACGCAATTCTTACTTGATCTCTATGCAAGAAAAGCAGTGTGCCCAGGGTCATGGATGGTGTTAGGTGAGTTCAAATTGATACTAAGGGCGGTCGAGAAGAATAATAATAACATCAATCGATCAATGATGACTAAATTCAGGAGTTTCATCGATGACCATGAACTTAAGGAGCTTTACATGCCTGGTTGAACATACAGTTGGTCTAATGAAAGGAATACCCCAACCTTGACCAAAATCGACAAGCACACCCGGAGCACTTATTCCAAGGGCTTTCTTCTGGCATTTTGGATCATGCACCGTTGCACTTGTCGACGAATGCACATTTGTATGATAAGAAGCACTTCCGTTTTGAGGTGTTCTGGACCAAGATGGAAGGATTTGATGAGGTAATACGTGAGGCTTGGACGTGTGACGCTGCCAACGTGGACCCTTTCAAGTGGTTGGATGCCATGTTCAGAAATACGATGACTTATCTTCAAGCATGGGGCCTACTCAAAACGGCAATATCAAGATCCTCATGGCAATGGCAAATTGGATTACCTTCAAAAATTATCAAGCTCAAGAAGTTAGGACTCTCTCGGACATGGAGTGTTAGTTGAGGAGATCGCTAAAGTTGGGACTGGTAGGCCTGGCATCGTTACAGTGGATCATCGATCGCCAGCGGTCGTGCATCCAGTGGTTGAGAGAGGGGGGCGCCAACACCAAGCTCTTTTAGGCAGCTGCAAATGGCAGAAGGTTGAGGAGATCGCTAAAGTTGGCACTGCTAGGCCTGGTGCCATTACAGAAGATCATTGATCGCCAGCGGTTGTGCATCCGGTGGTTGAGAGAGGGGGACACCAACACCAAGCTCTTTTAGGTAGCTGCAAATGGCAGAAGGTTGAAAAACTTCATCCCTCAGATCAGGCATGGAACGATGATTACCATCAAGCAGGAATTAAGGAAGTGTTCCTAGAGGTCTATGAAAACTTGTTGGGCACGGTGCATGCTAGAGGGAATTCCATGTACTTCGAACAACTAGACATGACACAACACGACCTCTCGGAATTGGAGTATATATTCATGGAGAATGAAGTTTAGCAGGTGATCAAGGAAATACGACCTGATCATGCTCCTACTATGGACAGTTTCATTGGGTTGTTCTATCACAAAGCCTGCCAGTGATAAAAATGACATCATGACGGCCCTGTTAAAGCTTTTCAGGGGGATAGTAGGAGGTTCAGCATGCTCAATAAGGTGCACATTGCCCTTATACCAAAAACTTTTGAGGCCTTGAATGTGGGGGACTACAGACCCATTAGTCTCCCACATAGCTTCTCCATGTTGTTCACCAAAATGCTAGCCACGCGTCCGGGCAACAGGATGCATGAAGCTGTCAGCATCAATCAGTTAGCTTTCATCAAAGGACGGAGTATACACGACAATTATCTGCTGGTCCCCCAAGTTTCTCGGAAAATTCATCCTTCTAAGATCCCGAGCCTTTTCCTCAAGCTGGACATTGCCAAAACCTTCGATTCGCTCTCGTGGTCGTTCTTACTGGAGGTGTTGAGGGCAAGGGGTTTTGGGTGGAGATGGATAAATTGGGTGTCGACACTCCTATCCACGGCAACAAGCACCAATATCATTGTGAACGGTGTCCCTCGATGTACCATCTTCCATTCCAAGGGCTTTCCATAAGGGGGCTCGATCCCCCTGCTTTTTGTGATAGCTATGGATGTGCTTAGAACACTCATGTGCAAGGCAACTGGCGAGGGGGTGCTTAGTTCATTCTATGGAATTGCGCATATGCAAAGATTGTCCATGTACACTGACGAGTTAGCGATGTTCGTGAAGCCATCGGTGCAGGATTTGCGTTGTGTCAGAGAGCTATTGGACGTATTTGGAGAGGCTTCAGGGTTGAGGATCAACTTTGTTAAATTAGTAGCGTTATGATTAGGGGATCGAACGTTGATGGCCAGAGAGTTAGAGTTGTGCTCCGATGCCAGATGGGTGTGCTCCCTTGCAAATATCTTGGGATCCCGGTAGCGATCAGCCGTTGGCCCAAGCTGATCGGCAGCCAATGATGGACCAAGTGAGGAAAGTTGTCCCTGCTTGGCAAAGAGGGCCTATACACAGGCCGGGGCTGTCAGCGATGCTGATCCATCAGCTCTTAGTTCTGATGCACCGGTTTTTCTGGATGTGTGTGTTCTTCTAGGCCGGAAAGGACAAACCCAATGAAGGACAATGCCTGGTGGCCTGGGACACGGTGTGCCGACCCACCTGCTTGGGGGCCTTGGGAGTCAGAGATCTGTGATTATAGGAAAAGAGGCCAAGCTTGATTTCAACATTATGATCAAGATCAACTTGGGTAATGGAGAGAGGTGTTGTTCCGGAAGGGTAGATGGATCCATGGTTTCATAGTTGGCGAGATAGCACCCTCAATCTTGGAGTTGGTTAATGTCGTGGTTCTAAGTCTGACAGTAGAATGGGGGGTAGGGATGTAGAGGCAAGATCCTAGCTATGGAGAAGCTGTACGCACGAGTTTTATGAGTTCAGGCCCTTCTCGGAGGAAGTAACAGCCCTACGTCTCGGAGCCCGGAGGCTGTCGACTGGATTATATGCGTGTGTGTTACAGGGGGTGCGAACCCTTGTGCATGTGGAGGCGGGTGGCTTATATAGAGTGCACCAGCACCCTGGCCAGCCCACGTTACAAGGGATTTAAGGTACATCAAGAGCGGGCCGTTACTAGTAACGTCCGTAATAAAGTGTTATAAATGGCTATTAAGTCTAGGAGTTAATGCTCGACTGTTGCTGTGTAGAGTGACTTTAGGTCTTGTTTCTTGTTACAGTCGAGTGATCTTGATTCCTCCGAGTGGAAATGTTTCTGGTCGAGTGGGTGATGGTACCCCTCGAATGCTTCTGGCTTTAGAGTGATGTCCTTGGGGAGGGTATTTAGGTCAGGCATGCGACCCTACCCTAGGTACATGTCCTCATCATTAGCCCCCGAATGGATCAGGGTTTGAGTGGAGAAGGAGTTGAAAATACTTCCGACTCATTTTTCGCGCTTCGGGTGTGTCTTGTTTTGGATCAACGAACCGAGGTGGTGACACCAACTTCTTTTTCAGTCGCCTTGATCCATTCCTGGTTTTGTCGAGTGAACTTTTTCTGGAAGAGGTCCGAGTGCTAATGTGGTGGGGATCTTCCGTCTGACAAGTTTCTCTGCTGCCCGCGGATCTCGCGGGATTTGAATTTCGGGAAGCGCGCGGGGCGGAGGAGGCCGCAGTAATCGGGCTGGATAAGGCAAGGCCGCCTCTATTCCCGCGCCGCCTTTTTTGCCACGTATCACGCACGCGACTGTTGCGGGATTTGATAAGATTGCCCGGGCCTACAGGTTGGTCACTCGGAAGCAACCCCATATAAGGCGCCGGACTGGGGTTTTTGAACAGTGCGTCCTAATTCTTCTTCTCTCTTCTCAGTTTTCCCCACTGCGCCTGCTCCTCCTCAAGCGCCGCCGCTCCGCTCGAGCTCCGTTCGCGGCGATGGGGAAAGAAAAAACAGTGGCTCTGGAGCGCGCGAAGAAGGCGACGGCGAAGGCGAAGGGGAAAAAGTCCAGCCGGGGCGGATCCTCGTCGCGGTCCGGTTTGCCGCGCGGCTGGATCCTGGGCGACTGGATCCGGTCGACGATCAGTCCGGATGACCTCGACGATCTGGCGGAGGAGGGGCTGATTCCTCACGGATCGGCGCGACTCCCGGAGGATGAGACCGAACCTCGACCACGGGAGGGTGAGTGCGTCCTCCTTGCCACTCACATCGACCGTGGATTTTCTCTGCCTCCGCATCCTTTTTTCCGGGCTTTCTTGAATTTCTTTGGAGCACAACTTCATCACTTTTCCCCCAACACCATCATATATCTTGCTTCTTTCGTGTCTTTGTGCGAAATTTCTTGGGTTGTCGACCACACTGGGGTCTCTTCAAGCACATTTTCACGTGTCGCTCCCAGTCGGTCAAAAAGGCTAACCCGAGTGACGAGAGGACTCAGGTGATCCAGATGTGTGGGGGTCTTGGGATTCAGATGAGGGGTAAGAGCTCTTTCCCAGCCATAACTCTTCCTGAGTCAGTACGAGGATGGCAGTCGACCTGGTTTTACTGCAAAGACCAGCCGACTCCAGGTCAGTCGACTGGACTTCTTCCTTTTTCTATGGCTCGCGTAGAGAAGGCCTCCGCCTTGAAAGTGACTCCAGGGGAGAAAGCGGAGGTGAAGTGCTGGTTGAGCGAGTGGTCTATCTCATCCGTGAGGGTGTAACTGGAATGGATCTGTTGGAAGTCTTCCTCAGACGACGCATTCAGCCACTTCAAGCCCGCGACCATCCGATGTGGATGTATTCGGGCATTGAAGATTCCACTCGGGTGCACCCAGAAGAAGTCAACGAGGATACGGTGGAGAATTGGCTGAGGAGTACCACTCGCAACAAGGATAACCCCAGAGGAGCCAGGAGAATCCCTCCACTTGACCAATCCTACGAACCAGACAAGGTCCGATTCTGAATTACCGAGTGTCATCTTGATTTAACATGCAACTGTTTATGCTTCACCGACTGACTTTGTCTTGCTTGTTTTCTTCTAGGCCCTTACTGAAATGTACTCAATGCCCAACGGAGAGCAGGAGCAGGACCCGGAGGGCGAGGCAAGCGGAGGTGAAAGCGGCGAGTGGCATTCCGACGGAGAGGGGGACAAGGAGAGCGACGACCCGAGTGACGAAGAAGAGGTCGACTCTCCTCCCTGCAGGGAAAGGCGATCCAAACTTACTCACGACCCGACGAGCGCCCGTGACAAGGCGACCGTTCAGACCGAGCAGTCGTCAAAGCGTCCTTGGACGTCCTCTCTGGCACCAACTGAAAACGCTCCAAAGTAGTCCAAGGTTGTAGTGCAGAAGACTTGGAAGGCGCTGCCGAGAATCAAAATTGACGTTCATGTGCTTCTGCGTGAGTGTTCTTCTTTCGCTTTTACTCGACGTTTTGTGTTGTTTATTTTTCCCTTGGTTTGACGAATGAATCTTGAAACTGGCAGTGCCGCTACCTCTGGGACCTCTGCTTATAAGAACGAGGATGAGGAAATGGAAGATGCGGTGACCTCCAATCCGGGTACAATCCTCGTGATTTTGTCTTCGATTTGCCGATTGAACTGTGCTATATCCAATTGGGTGATGAAACTTTGGCGACTGATCTTTTTACAGCCCTCAACGTCATTGACCTCCCCGATGACGACGAGGATGAGCCACAAAGGCCCTTGGGGAGAAGAAACAGGAAAACGTCCGCTGGCAAGACGCTTCAATCGACACCGGTGGTGGAACCGGTAATTTAGGACGCCGGTGATGCCAATCGGACTTCCGTCTCCTTCGCCATACCGCTGTCGAGTGCTCGGCCTTCCTCGTCAGCTGCACAGACTCCCACCGATCCACCTTCACTTTTTGCTACACATCACGTCCCAGAGGACCAAGTGGGTGCTGCAAAAGAGGCTATACGCCAGGCGGGCATTATGATGGAGAAGATGAAGATGGTGCGGGAAGCCAGCCAAGTGATGCCAGATCCGCTCTCCAGAGCAACGTCCAGGTTAGTAGATCATCGACTGACTCTTCTGGCTTGTTCTATTAGGATATGGTACCTGAAAACTTTCTTTCCAAGAATCTTTGCATCTGTTTGCGCCTTGCATCTGTACACCCACTGGGTGTTTTGATTTGTCACTGAACAGATTCGCACTTTGAGCTGATAATGTTGTTGTCAATTGAATCTTTTGACCAGTGGGGGCACGCTGAGTGCACCCACTGGGTGTAGTCCCCGAGACCATAATTGACTGCGGGCAGTCGACTATGGTCTGAGCATCAGAACTTGAATTTCTTCACTCGGTCTGGTCGGGCCATGTCGAGTGGAACTATGAACCAGTGGGGGCACACTGAGTGCACCCACTGGTTGTTGATCTTTTGACCAGTGGGGGCACGCTGAGTGCACCCACTGGGTGTAGTCCCCGAGACCATAATTGACTGCGGGCAGTAGACTATGGTCTGAGCATAAGAATTTGAATTTCTTCACTCGGTCTGGTCGGGCCATGTCGAGTGGAACTTTGAACCAGTGGGGGCACGCTGAGTGCACCCACTGGGTGTAGTCCTCGAGACCGTGGTCGACTGCTTGCAGTCGACTATGGTCTGAAGACTGTTTTTTTTTTGCACTCGTGCTGGACAGGCCTTGTCGAGTGTAAACTGAACCAGTGGGGGCATTCTAAGTGCACCCACTGGGTGTAGTCCCCGAGACTACTGTTGGATGTTTGATTCGGCAGTAGTCTTAGAATTTGTTGGCTTTATCCTTTTACCTCTCCGAAATAACCAATCTTTTCACCAGTCGACTGACCTATTCTTTGGTTGCAGAAATCTTGTGATCTTGGAGCTCATTTTGCTGACCTGGAGAAGCAACAGATTCAGCTCAACCTCGATCTGGAGCTGGCCAAGACAAAACTGCAGAAGGCCAAGGATGACGCCGTTGGTAAGGAAGACCTGTCGACTGAGTTTTCCCTGAACCGGATTTCATTCTGCTTTTTCTGAAACCAACATTATTTCTTTCTGAGAAATTGAACCAAGCTCTGGCAAAAAAGGATCAGATCTGGCGGCCGCGCAGAAAAAAGCTGATGAGAAAACTGCGCTCGCTGAACAGAAGTTGGCTTCAGTCGGCAAATTGGAGGAAGAAAACTCCAGGCTGAAAACTGCCCTTGACGAAGCCAATAAGGAAGCGACTCGCCTGAAGAAGGACAAGGAAAATCTGAATGAGAAGATGGAAGGTATTGCCCGCAGGAGGAATGATCTGGAGAATTATCTAGGAAGCCTTGCTAAGAAGTTGTTCGTCATGCTTGAAGGTGTTTCCTTTGATCCGACTGGTTTGTTCTTGTCGACTCGACATATGATCATTGGCTTACCCTTGAATTGTGTATGCATAGTTTTGCCGGGACTTCGAGGAAGAGACCGGGCAAATTGAACCAAGCTTGGACCCCATCAACTCTCCGGTGAAGGATGAAGCTGCCATGAACATGCTCCGACTGGAATCCCGCATCACTGGTGTTGTCGATTATCTCACCCGACTGAAAGTCGCGATGTCGTGGATTGACACAGCTCTCTGGCCCATGGCAACACTTCAGAATGACCTCGAGTCTATGATGGCTCGGCTCAATGAAGCTCCCAGTCGAATTCAAGAATGGAAGAAGTCTTCTGCCCGGTGCGGCACTGATGTGGCTCTATCTCTGGTTCGCGTCCACTGTCGAGAAGCTCGGGAAGAGATGCTGGCGGCGATTACAGTTGCTAACACCAAGAGGCACGACTTCCAGTCCTTCATGGAGACTTTCATTGCTGCCGCCACTCGGATTGCTGACGAGATCGACCTGGACGAATTCGTCGAGCCTACCAGCCCTCCTCCTGCAGAGTGAACAAACTTTTATGCGCTGACTTAAATTTGCATCAGAATGCCGAGTAATTTTGTAACCGTGAAACTCCTTCGGGCTGAATGCCTGAGTAGTTTGATCCGTGGTCTTGAACTTTAGGATTTATCTGAACTTGATTTATCTCTGAATATGCTTGTATTTGTCTTCGAGTGGAATTTGTTCTTCACACGGAATAATCTTTGTGCTTGAGATGCAGCTCTGAGGTTGATGCTCCAGTCGACCCGCACCTCGTCGTCCTTGCGGATAAGGGTGGAGCGCACGTTGTACTTGTGGCGCAGCTCCGAAAGAGAAGGTTGCAGTCGGCCTGCACCTCGTCCTCCTTGTGGATAGGGATGGAGCGCATGTTGTACTTGTGGCGGAGCTCCGAAAGAGAAGGTTGTAGTCGACCTGCACCTCGTCGTCCTTGTGAATAGGGATGGACTTCAAACTTAGGTGAGTACTAGACTGCAGCTAAGCCCCGAGTGGGAGGGTTGCTCACCACTCGGTAGGATTTTTCAAACTTAGGCGAGTACTGGACTGCAGCTAATCCCCCGAGTGGGAGGGTTGCTCACCACTCGGTAGGATTTTAGAAACTTAGGCGAGTCCTGGACTGCAGCTAAGCCCCCGAGCGAGAGGGTTGCTCACCATTCGGTAGGATTTTACAAACTTAGGCGAGTCCTGGACTGGAGCTAAGCCCCCGAATGGGAGGGTGGCTCACCCACTCGGTAGGATTTTTCAAACTTAGGCGAGTACTGGACTGCAGCTAAGCCCCCGAGTGGGAGGGTTGCTCACCACTCGGTAGGATTTTTCAAACTTAGGCGAGTACTGGACTGCACCTAAGCCCCCGAGTGGGAGGGTTGCTCACCACTCGGTAGGATTTTTCAAACTTAGGCGAGTACTGGACTGCACCTAAGCCCCCGAGTGGGAGGGTTGCTCACCACTCGGTAGGATTTTACAAACTTAGGCGAGTATTGGGCTGCAGCTAAGCCTCCGAGTGGGAGGGTTGCTCACCACTCGGTAGGATTTTACAAACTTAGGCGAGTACTGGACTGCAGCTAAGCCCCCGAGTGAGAGGCTTGCTCATCGCTCGGTAGGATTTTACGAACTTAGGCGAGTACTGGACTGCAGCGAAGCCCCCGAGTGAGAGGCTTGCTCATCACTCGGTAGGATTTCACAAACTTAGGCGAGTACTGGACTGCAGCTAAGCCCCCGAGTGAGAGGATTGCTCATCACTCGGTAGGATTTTTCAAACATAGGCGAAACAGATTCGCGGCTAAGCCCCCGAGTGAGAGGCTTGCTCACCACTCGGTAGGATTTTTCAAACTTAGGCAAAACGGATTCACGGCTAAGCCCCCGAGTGAGAGGCTTGCTCACCACTCGGTAGGATTTTTCAAACTTTAGGCGAAACGGATTCGCGGCAAAGTCACCCACTGGGGGATTTCAGACGCAAACAAAAGCAACAACAACCATTTAGGAAGACTGTAAAGCTCTTGTCTTTGATAAACAAACTACAAAGGTATTTCTTATTACATCTCATGCGAATGAGTACTTAAGTATAAAAGGGGCGGAGTAGCTCCGCGTTCCAAGCCCGTGGCTCGTCTTTCTGATGCTCGACATTGTAAAGATGGTATGCCCCATTGTGGAGAACTCTGGTGACAATGAAGAGACCTTCCCAAGCAGGGGCGAGCTTGTGTGGTTTCTGCTGATCCACTCGAAGAACCAAGTCTCCCTCTTGAAAGGCTCGGCCTCTCATGTTTCTGGCATGGAATCGACGCAAGTCTTGCTGATAAATGGTCGACCGTATTAAGGCCATCTCTCTTTCCTCCTCTAGGAGATCGACTGTGTCCTCCCGGGCCTGTTCTGCTTCGTCTTCAGAGAAGAGCTCGACTCGGGGTGCACTGTGAAGCAAGTCACTCAGTAGAACAGCTTCAGCTCCATAAACCAAGAAGAATGGAGTTCGGCCAGTCGACCGATTGGGAGTTGACCTCAATCCCCAAAGAACTGATGGAAGTTCATCGACGCAGGCGCCTGCTGCGTGCTTGAGATCACGCATCAGTCGGGGTTTCAGTCCTTTGAGAATCAAGCCATTTTCTCTTTCTGCTTGTCCATTCGACTGGGGGTGGGCGACTGAAGCATAGTCGACTCGTGTGCCTTGGGAAGCACAGAAGGCTCTGAACTCATCAGAATCAAAGTTCGACCCGTTGTCAGTGATGATGTTGTGCAGAACTCCATATCTGAATGTCAATTCTCTGATGAAGCTGACGGTAGTACTGGCTTCAAGATTCTTGATAGGCTTGGCTTCAATCCATTTGGTAAACTTGTCGACTGCTACAAGCACATGAGTGAAGCCGCTCCTACCAGTCCTTAGGGGTCCAACCATATCCAATCCCCAAACAGCAAAGGGCCAGACAAGTGGAATAGTCTTCAGGGCTAACGCAGGCTTGTCGGACATATTGGAGTAAAACTGGCAGCCTTCACATTTGTCAACTATATCTTTCGCCATTTCATTTGCTCGCGGCCAATAAAATCCAGCTCGGTATGCTTTGGCCACAATGGTCCGAGAGGACGCATGGTGACCACAGGTCCCCGAGTGGATGTCATTGAGGATCACTCGACCTTCTTCTGGTGTTATGCATTTATGGCTGACTCCGGTTATGCTTTCCCTGAACAGTTGTCCTCTTACCACAGTAAAGGCCTTGGATCGACGGACGATCTGTCGAGCCTCTTCTTCATCCTCTAGGAGTTCCTTCCTAAGGATATACGCAATGTATGGCACTGTCCAGTAGGGAGTGATAACCAAAACCTCCATGATCAGGTCGACCACGGCTGGGACTTCAACTTCAGTCGGATCTGTGGCACTCTTAGGCTGCGGGGGCTCTTCAGTGAAAGGATCTTCTTGAACTGAAGGTGTATGAATGTGTTCCAAAAACACGTTGCTGGGAATGGCTTCCCTCTTGGAACCTATCTTTGCCAAATCATCGGCTGCTTGATTTTTCAGTCGGGGTATATGATGGAGCTCTAACCCCTCAAACTTCTTTTCCAACTTCCTCACCGCATTGCAGTAACTGGTCATAGCTGGGCTTCTGACGTTCCACTCCTTCATCACTTGATTGACTACCAAATCTGAGTCGCCGTAGACCATGAGGCGACGGACGCTGAGTGAGATGGCCATACGCAACCCATATAAGAGTGCTTCATATTCTGCTTCGTTATTGGAGGAATCAAAGTGAATCTGGAGAACATATCTGAGCTTGTCTCCTCGGGGGGATACCAGTACCACCCCAACACCGGAACCATTCAGCATCTTGGAACCATCAAAGAACTTGGTCCAGTGTTCTGAGTGGACTTGAGTCGGCAGTTGCTGTTCGATCCACTCGGCGAGGAAATCTGCTATTGCTTGGGACTTGATAGCTTTCTTTGCCTCAAACTTAATATCTAAGGGAAGGAGTTCAATTGCCCACTTTGCCACTCGACCAGTTGCATCTCTGTTGTTCAGAATCTCTGATAATGGAGCGTCGCTGACGACTGTAGTGGAGTGGTCAGAGAAATAATGTGCAACCTTCTTCGTGGTCATATACATCCCATAAACAAGCTTCTGATAATGTGGATATCTTTGCTTTGATGGAGTCAAAACTTCATAAACATAATATACTGGGCATTGAACTTTATAGGCTTTCCCTTCTTCTTCCCGCTCGACCGTAAGTACTGTACTGACGACTTGTCCATTGGCTGCAATGTAAAGCAGTAAGGCTCTTTGCTGATTGGGGCAACAAGCACCGGGTGGGTGGAAAGCAGGGCTTTGAGCTCTGCAAATGCTGCATCAGCTTCAAGAGTCCACTCGAATTTATCAGACTTCTTCATCAGTCGACAAAGAGGCAATGCCTTTTCACCGAGTCGAGAAATGAATCGACTTAAGGCAGCCAAACAACCTGTAAGCTTCTAGACATCGTGCACACGTACAGGGCATTTCATTCGGAGAATGGCACCAACTTTCTCTGGGTTAGCGTCGATCCCCCGTTCGGAAAGGAGGCAGCCGAGTAATTTTCCGCCCGGAACTCCAAATGTGCACTTTGGTGGATTAAGCTTGATATCATACCTTCTGAGGTTGGCAAAAGTTTCAGCAAGGTCAGCCAACAGGTCGGAACCATTATGTGACTTGACCACAATGTCATCCATGTATGCTTCCACATTCCGACTGATTTGAGTGAGTAAACACTTCTGAATCATCCTCATGAATGTGGCTCCAGCATTCTTCAGGCCGAATGGCATGGTGACATAACAAAAGCACCCAAATGGAGTGATGAAAGCTGTTTTTATCTCATTGGGTCCATACAGTCGGATCTGATGATACCCGGAATAAGCGTCCAAAAAGGACAAGCACTCGCACCCTGCAGTCGAGTCGACTATTTGATCGATGCGGGGGAGAGGAAAGTGATCTTTCGGGCAGGCCCGATTGATATGCTTGAAGTCAATGCACATGCGAAGTGAGTCGTCCTTCTTGGGGACCATGACAACATTGGCTAGACACTCGGAGTGGTAAATCTCTCGGATAAACTCAGCTGCTAGGAGCCGAGCCACTTCTTCACCGATTGCTTTTTCTCTTCTGTACGGCGGACCGTCGAAGATGTTCTTTGACTGGTTTCACTTTTGGGTCGACTCGCAAACGGTGCTCAGCCGGCCCCCTGGGAACACCAGGCATGTCAGAAGGTTTCCATGCAAAGATGGCCCAGTTCTCACGGAGGAACTAGATAAGCGCTTCTTCCTATTTGGAGTCGAGTGTTGTCGAAATGTGAGTCGGAGCATCATTGGGATCGGTCGGGTGAATATGAATCGGCTTCGTTTCACCAGACGACTGAAATGCTGAATCCGTGGCAGGCTTCTTAGCTTGCAACAAATCACTCGGATCTGTATTTTTTTTATACTCCTGCAATTCCACTACTGCCATTTGCGCATCGGCGATCTTTGAGCCCTTCTGGAAGCACTCTTCTGCCTTCTTCCGATTGCCAGTGATAGTGATCACTCCTTTAGGACCAGGAAACTTCAATTTGAGGTGAACGAAACATGGTCGAGCCATGAAACATGCATAAGCCGGCCTGCCCAGAATAGCATGATAAGCACTCTGGAAATCCACAAATTCAAACGCCAACTTTTCTTTGCGGTAATTCTTGGAATCACCGAAAACCACATCGAGGGCAATCTGGCTGAGTGACTCAGCCTTCTTGCCAGGAATAACTCCATGGAAAATCATATTGCTTTCACTGAGTCTGGACATCGGAATGCCCATTCCTTTCAAGGTCTCCGCATACAGTATATTCAGGCCACTTCCACCATCCATCAGAACCTTAGTCAACCGAGTGCCTTCGACGACTGGGTCGACCACCAACGCTTGCCTCCCAGGGGTGGTATGTGTGTCAGGTGATTAGACTGGTCGAATGTAATGGCAGTCTGGGACCACTTCAAATAACCGGCCGTCGCCGGAGCGACCATGTTCACTTCTCTGTTGATGACTTTCAGTCGACTCTTGCTCTCAACATCAGCAAAAATCATCAGAGTGGAATTGACGTGGGGGTAACCATCATCGTCCTCTTCCTTATCCTCAACTTTGTCCGATTCTTTCTCCTTTTCTTTGGGCTATTTCTCTCGGAACTGCTGGATTAGGAGCCAACATTGTCGAGTGGTATGTTTCGGATAAATGAGATTACCCTCCTTATCCTTTTTGGTGTGAATGTGGCATGGTAAATCCAACACATCATTTCCATCTTGATCTTTTACTTTCTTGGTGTTCCATGGCCTTTTGGGCTTCCCCTTGAACTTTCCTTGAGTCACTGCTAAGGCTTCTCCGGGAGCAGCTGGCTCGGCTTTGCGCTTCTGCTTCCGACTGGAGTTCCCTCCCCCGGTTTCCTGGGCGACTATTTTGTGCTTGCCATTCCGGAGCCGATCCTCCTCTTCACCATTAGCATACTTGGTGGCAATTTCCATCATTCGACTCAGAGACATATCTCCGGTCCGACCGAACTTCAGATTCAATTCTCTATACTTGACGCCTTCCTTGAAGGCACAAACTGCTTGGTGATCAGACACGTTCTCCACCGTGTGGTGCAACGTGATCCATCTCTGGATATAATCTCTCAAAGTTTCATTCGACTTCTGCACACAAGACTGTAGCTCTGTTAGCCCTGCTGGCCGTTTGCATATACCTTCAAATGTTCTGACAAACACTCGGGCAAGCTCTTCCCAGATATAAATACTGCCAGGTGCTAACTTATTCAACCACGCGCTGTCCGAGCCCTCTAACATCACAGGAAGGTGCTTCATGGCCACTTCATCATTGCCACCACCAATCTGCACAGCCACTCGGTAGTCCTCAAGCCAAGTGTCAGGCTTGGACTCACCAGTGAACTTGCTGACTCCAGTCGCGAACCTGAAGTTGGGAGGAATCACTACTGCTCTGATGGCTCTGCTGAAACACTCGGGACCTGAAACATGCACCCTGCTGCCGGTCGGGTAATCTCTATCGTGGCCATCTCTGTGTGCTCTGTTCCTGTCAACCAGACCTTGAACGAGAATGGATCTCGCGTCAAAGCCCGGCTCCCGGGGGTCGACTGGAATCCTTCGCCCACCACTGTGAGGGCGCCTGTCATCGTGTTGCCGAGGCGCGTATGACCCACTCCTTGGGGGAGGCGTGGGTACTCGATGACGATCATACTGCTCATGGTTTCTGTACTGATCCTTTCAATCTCCACGTCCCTCACGCCTTGGAGGTGATCTTGGGCCATGAGCCGACTGAACTGTGTCTGCCATTACAGATCTACTATGAATCCTATTCTGAGACTGTGACACTGCTGTGTTCTGCTCCCCCGCCGCCCAGAGCAAAGCCCAGATCTGCATCAAACCCCTACCAGCCTCCGACTGGGAAGGCTGAATCGACTCTGCTATTCGGGCAGTAGCTGTGAGATTCTGGATCGGAGTTCGATATACCTGGGTTGGAGGAGGAAAAGTTGTCGTCGACTGGATTCAGGAACGTGCTGGAGATTCTCCAGTCGAGTGCGCTCAGCCAAGTTGGCCAGGCGCACCTCCTCCATGGCCCGTGCCTCGGGGGTTTCTCCAACGATAGGAGTGTGAAGTGCATCCATGTTACGGCGGCGAAGCTCTTCCCTCTGCTGCGAAAAGAGGGGCTCAGGGCGGTACTCCTCGTGGACACGCGACGGATCGCCTCCGCCATCACCACCGTCATCGCGGGGGAACCCAGGAGGACTACGCGGTCCGTTGACCATCAGGACTTCCGCCGCGGGGTCACTGCTGTCGCACTCGGATGCGGTCTCAACGGAGCCAGTCGAACAGGCCGTAGAGAGTTTCGTTGGGCTCGATTGCCGCGACTTGGGGGTGGCCGACTGGCGAGCCACCGCGTGCCTCACCCACCGCTGGAGCCTCGACCGACCGGAACGCTTGTGCCGGCGGGCAGCAGGGAGTGAAGATGCCACCGGAGCCGACCGATACTGGGTTGACGGCTGCCGCAGGAAGACGCCGCAGACGCACGCGCGAAAGTGCGTTGCCTCGCGGACGGGGAGCGCCTCGACATCGAGTGGAGCTTCTTGGAGGCAAGCGGAGTCGTCGGCGACGAACACGAGCGCGCCGAGACGAATCTCGCGGCCCTCGGCCAATCCTCCGCCTGAAACCATGTTGATGGGGATCTGAAAAATTGCAACTTCTCCAACAAGTCGCTAAGACACCTGCCCCAAGGTGGGCGCCAACTGTCGTGGTTCTAAGTCTGATAGTAGAATGGGGGGTAGGGATGTAGAGGCAAGATCCTAGCTATGGAGAAGCTGTACGCATGAGTTTTACGAGTTCAGGCCCTTCTCGGAGGAAGTAACAGCCCTACGTCTCGGAGCCCGGAGGCGGTCGACTGTATTATATGCGTGTGTGTTACAGGGGGTGCGAACCCTTGTGCATGTGGAGGGGGGTGGCTTATATAGAGTGCGCCAGCACCCCGGCCAGCCCACGTTACAAGGGATTTAAGGTACATCAAGAGGGGGGCGTTACTGGTAATGTCCATAATAAAGTGTTATAATGGCTATTAAGTCTAGGAGTTAATGCTCGACCGTTGCTGTGTAGAGTGACTTTAGGTCTTCTGTCCGTCGAGTGTTTCTTGTTCCGGTCGAGTGATCTTGATTCCTCCGAGTGGAAATGTTTCTGGTCGAGTGGGTGATGGTACGCCTCGAATGCTTCTGGCTTTAGAGTGATGTCCTTGGGGAGGGTATTTAGGTTAGGCCTGCGACCCTACCCTAGGTACATGTCCTCATCAGTCAGTACCCAGGCGCGCAATAGTTGGACCGTCGAGCAGGCATTGATCGATATTGCATGATCGCTGGATGTGCAGGGTGACATCTCCTTTCTGGCGCACATGCAAGTGGCCAGTATGTCCCTTGCGATCACCATGGTTCCGCACAACGATCACTAGCCTAATCAGCTCCTTTGGTCGGCAGACGCTTTTGAAAACTACACGGTGAAGTCTTTTTGTCACACGATGTGCTTGGGACTGTTGCGATCGCCGACGGCGGCATCAATATGGAGGAGTTGGGCACCCTTACGATGCAAGATCTTTGCCTGGCTGTCGGTGCAGTATCGGTTGTGGACTTCGGACAGGCATGCTAGGCACAAGCTCTAGGATGGGCCATATCCGTGTTTCACGTGCTTACAGGAAGAGGACAACTTTGATCACATACTCGTGCAATGTGTTTACACGAGGGAGGTCTTGCACCACTGCTTCGACAACCTTGCAGCTAAACATCCAAACTCCTTCCCCTTCCATTACATTCAGAGAATGGTGGCTCCAACATAGGACGAGGTTTTTTGGGAGAACACGGCGTGTCTTCAATTCCTTCGTGATCGGGACAACCTAGGCTATGTGGAGACAAAGGAAGATGAGGGTTTTCAACATATGGCAGAAGCGGAGAATCCCACCCCCAACGTGTTGAGAAAGTGCTCTTGAGATTCACAGGTTTAGGTGTAGGTGTTGTAGATCCTTTTGTGAGAGTGAGTCTAATACGTCCATTTTGCATCATGTTTTCCTACTGGTATTTACAATGTTTTTATGCATAATAAGGCTTTATGGAGTAATTCTAATGCCGTTTCTCTCGTAATATGCAAGGTTTACACAAAGATGGAGAATGCCGGCAGCTGGAATTCTGGACCTGAAAAAGCTATGTCAGAGCTACCTATTCGACACATCTCCAAATGAGCTGAAAATTTACATAGAATTATTTTAGAATATAAAAAATATTGGAGCCAGTAAAATATAGGAGGGGGGCCACCTGGTGAGCACAAGACACCAGGGCACGCCGGCCCCTCCAGGCACGCCCCGGTGGGTTGTGCTCAGCCCAGCCCAGCTCCGGTGCCCATCTTCTTCTATATAGGTCACTTTGACCTAGAAAAAAATAAGTACAGGACTTTCGGGATGGAGCCCCTCCGTCTCGAGGCCGAACTTGGGCAGCAGCACTTTTGCTCCGGCGGAGCGATTCTGCCGGGGGAACATCCCTCCCAGAGGGGGAAATCAAAGCCATCGTCATCACCAATAACACTCTCATCTTTGGGAGGCCAATCTCCATCAACATCTTCAACAACACCATCTCCTCTCAAACCCTAGTTCATATCTTGTGTTCAATCTTTGTACCGGAACCTCAGATTGGTACCTGTGGGTGACTAGTAGTGTTGATTACATTTTGTAGTTGATTACTATATGGTTTATTTGGTGGATGATTATATGTTCAGCTCCATTATGCTATTTAATACCCCTCTGATCTTGAGTATGATTATCATTTGTGAGTAGTTACTTTTGTTCTTCATGTCACGGGAGAAATCTTGTTGCAAGTAATCATGTGAACTTGATATGTGTTTGATATTTTGATGATATGTATGTTGTGATTCCCTTAGTGGTGTCATGTGAACGTCGACTACATGGCACTTCACCATATTTGGGCCTAAGGGAATGCAATGTGGAGTAGTTATTAGATGATGGCTTGCTAGAGTGACAGAAGCTTAAACCCTAGTTTATGCGCTACTTCGTAAGGGACCGATTTGGATCCAAAAGTTTAATGCTATGGTTAGATTTTATCTTAAAACTTTTCTCATACTTGCAGATGCTTGCGAGGGGGTTAACCATAAGTAGGAGGTTTGTTCAAGTAATAACAGCACCTAAGGAGCGGTCCACCCACATATCAAATTGCCAAATTAGCTAACACAAATCAAACCAACATGATGAAAGTGACGAGATGAAATTCCCATGTACCCTCATGAACACTTTGCTTATTATAAGAGACTGTTTTGGCCTGTCCTTTGCCACAAAAGGATTGGGCTACCTTGCTGCACTTTATTTACTGTTACCGTTACATGCTTTTCACAAATTATCTTGCTATCAAACTACCTTTTACCGACAATTTCAGTGCTTGCAGAAAACCATGGTGAAAACCACTTGTCATTTCCTTCTGCTCCTCGTTGGGTTCGACACTCTTACTTATCGACAGGACTATGATTGACCCCCTATAATTGTGGGTCATCAAGACTCTTTTCTTGCCAGGGAGTGAAGCGCTCTTGGTAAGTGGAAATTGGTAAGGAAAAATTATTACTACGTGCTGAATTTATTGTCACTTGCTACAATGGAGAACCATCCTTTGAGGGGTTTGTTCAGGGTATCTTCACCTCGACCGGAACCACAATTAGTTTCCCCTAAACCTACTGCACCTACTGAAAATATTGGTTATGAAATTCCTTCGGGTAGATAGAACAACTGCTAGCTAATCCTTATGCAGGAGATGGAACTGAACATCCTGATATGCACTTGATATATGTGGATGAACTTTGTGCATTAAGCTTGCAGGTTTATTCGGAGAAGAAGCTAAGAAGAAGGTTTTCCCTTTATCTTTGAAGGGAAAGGCATTGACATGTTACAGGGTATGCGATGATATTGGATCTTGGAACTGGAATCGATTGAAATTGGAATTTCACGAAAAAAATTATCCTATGCATCTAGTTCATCGTGATCGGAATTATATATAAAAATTTTGGCCTCGTGAAGGAGAAAGTATCGCTCTAGCTTGGGGGAGGCTTAAGTCAATGTTATATTCATGCCCCAATCATGAGCTCTGAAGAGAAATTATTATTCAAAACTTTTATGCTCGGCTTTTTCGTGATGATCAATCCATGCTCAATACTTCTTGTACTAGTTCTTTTTATGAAGAAGACTGTTGAATTCAGGTGGGACCTTTTAGAAAGAATTAAATGCAACTCTTAAGATTGGGAACTCTACAAAGGTAAAGAGTCAGGTATTAAGCTTGAATTTGATTCTGTTAAATCTTTTATGAATACTGATGCCTTTCACAAGTTCAACACTAAATATGGACTTGAGTCTGAGATTGTAGCCTCTTTTTGTGAATCATTTGCTACTCATGTTGATCTCCCTAAGGAGAAGTGGTTTGAATATCATCCACCTATTAAAGAAGAATTAAAGAACCGGTTAAAGCTAAAGATGCAACTATTATTTACAATGTTGATCCAGTTGTGCATACTGCTTATATTGAAAAACCACCTTTTCGTGTTAGGATAAAGGAACATGCTAAGGTTTCAACTGTGGTTCGCAAAAGTAATATCAAAGAACCTAGAACTTCAGAACAAATCAAAGTAGAACCTAGTGTTGCTATGGTTAAAGATCTCCTGGTAGAAAATATTGATGGGCATGTTATTTACTTTTGTGATGAAGCTGCTAGAATTGCCAAACCCGATAAAAAAGATAAACATAGACCTGTTGTTTGCATGCCTGTTGTCTCAGTAAAAATAGGAGATCATCGTTATCATGGTTTATGTGACTTGGGTGCTAGTGTGATTGCTATTCCTTTTACCTTATATCAAGAAATTATGAATGATATAGCACCCGCAGAAATACAAGACATAGATGTTTCTATCAAGCTTGCTAATAGAGACACCAACACACCACTTGGGATTGTTAGAGATGTGTGGGAAAATAAAATATCCTACTGATTTTCTAGTTCTTGGTTCCCCACAAGATGACTTTTTTTCATTATCTTTGGTAGACCTTTCTTGAACACCGTCAATGCTACTATAGATTGTCACAAACAAACTGTCAGTGTTAGCTTTGGTGATGAGTCTCATCAATTTAATTTCTCTAAGTTTAGTAGACAACATCATAAGAAAGAATTACCTAATAAAGATGAAATAACTGGTCTTGCTTCCATTGCCATGCCTCCTACGGATCCACTAGAACAATATTTGCTTGACCACGAAAATGATATGCACTTGTTGAAAGAAATGAAATAGATAAGATATTCTTTGAACAACAGCCTCTGCTTAAACAGAATTTGCCTATTGAAACTCTAGCAGGTCCTCCTCCACCTAAAGGTGATCCTGCGTTTGAATTAAAACAATTGCCTGACACTTTGAAATATGCTTATCTTGATGAGAAAAAGATATATCCAATTATTATTAGTGCTAACCTTTCAGAACATGAAGAAGAAAGATTATTGAAAATTCTGATGAAGCACCGAGCTGCTATTGGGTATACTCTTGATGATCTTAAGGGCATTAGTCGCACTCTCTGTCAGCACAAGATTAATATGGAACCTGATGCTAAACCCGCTGTTGATCATCAACGACGTTTGAATCCTAAATGAAAGAAGTGGTAAGAACTGAAATATTAAAGCTTCTGGAAGCAGGTATAATCTATCCCATAGCTGATAGTAGATGGGTAAGTCCTGTTCATTGTGTCCCTAAAAAGGAGGTATTATTGTTGTTCCTAATGATAAAAATGAACTTATTCCACAAATAATTGTCACTCGCTATAGAATGGTAATTGATTTTAGGAAAATAAATAAAACAACTTGAAAAGATCATAACCTGTGCCTTTTATTGATCAAATGTTAGAAAGATTATCTAAGTACACCCACTTTTGTTTTCTTGATGGATATTCTGTTTTTTTATCAAATACCTGTTTCCCAACCTGATCAAGAGAAAACCACCTTTACTTGTCCATTTGGAACTAATGCTTATAGGCGTATGCCTTTTGGTTTATGCAATGCACCTACTACCTTTCAAAGATGTATGACCGCTATATTCTCTGATTTTTGTGAAAAGATTGTTGAGGTTTTCATGGATGATGTTCATTTGCCAAACTTCTTTTGATGATTGCTTAAGCAACCTTGATCGAGTTTTGCAAAGATGTGAGCAAACTAATCTGGTCCTGAATTGGGAGAAGTGCCACTGTATGGTTAATGAAGGTATTGTCTTGGGACATAAATTTTCTGAATGAGGTATTGAGGTGGATAAAGCTAAAGTTGATGCAATTGAGAAAATGTCATGTCCTAAAGATATTAAAGGTATTCGTAGTTTCCTTGGTCATGCTGGTTTCCATAGGAGGTTTATTAAAGACTTCTCTAAAATTGCTAGGACTTTTACAAATCTTTTACAAAAGGATGTTCTGTTTGTTTTTGAAGATGATTGTGTAGAAGCCTTTGAATCACTTAAGAAAGCCTTAACTTCTAGACCTATAGTACAACCACCTAATTGGAACTTGTTGTTTGAAATTAAGTGTGATGCTAGTGATTATGCTATTGGTGTTGTTCTAGGACAAAGAGTTCATAAAAAATTAAATGTTATTCATTATGCTAGTAAAACTCTAGATAGTGCTCCACGAAATTATGCTACTACTGAAAAAACAATTAGCAGTTGTGTTTGCTTGTGATAAACTCAGATCTTACATTGTTGATTATGAAGTAATTGTTCACACCGATCATGCTGCTATAAAATATCTTATGGAAAAGAAAGATGCTAAACCTAGACTCATTAGGTGGGTTCTTCTATTACAAGAATTTGATTTACACATTACTGATAGAAAAGGAGCTAACAACCCTGTAGCTGATAACTTGTCTAGGTTAGAAAATATTCTTGATGACCCACTACCTATTGATGATAGCTTTCCTGATGAACAACTAGCTGCAATGAATGTTTATCATAATACTCCTTGGTATGCTAAATATGCTAATTATATTGTTGCTAAATATATACCACCTAGTTTCGCATGCCAACAAAAGAAAAAAATTCTTCTATGATTTAAGACATTACATGGGATGACCCACATCTTTATAAAGAAGGAGTAGAAGGTATTATTAGACGTTGTGTACCTGAGTATGAAAAGGACCAAATGCAACGGAAATGTCACTTTGAAGCTTATGGAGGGCATCACGTGGGAGATAGAACTACTCACAAGGTATTGCAATCTGGTTTTTATTTGGTGTCGGTGGTAAACGACACCTATGGGATCACTGGAATCCCTTCTACGGTTGGTGGGCGTGAGGTTGTGCAAAGAGAAGGTCTGACAGGAAGCACACGGGTCGTTTACCCAGGTTCGGGTCGCGAAGATGCATAATACCCTAGTCCTGCTTTGGTGGACGTATTGAGTTTTCTTGCGCTCTCGAACTAGCTACGGTGGCTGCGTGGTTCCAAAAAGCCGAATCCTTCTCCTGGTCGCCTCGGGCCTCCTTTTATAGGAAAAAGGGGTTGCCACAGTGGCACACAGGAGGTGGAAAGGTGTAAAGTGCGCGAGCTTATCGCCCGGCGTTACGAGACAAAGCGCATTAAATGCGCTACCTAGGTGTCCATTAGCTTTATCGGGGACGGGGACGAGGCCTGTCCCGTTCGTCGCTGCTCCGCCTTGCTTCGACACGCGCCTGGGACAGCGATGCGTGCGGTGCCATGTAGGCAGGTAGGCAGCTGAGGTGGCGCGGTGGCAGGGCCTTCACGAAGATCTACAAGCCACCACACAGGTGCTTGCTGAGTTGGCCTGGAATCCGCATGTTGCCACGCAGGTGCCTGCTCAGCTGGTTGGGCTGGAAGCTCCATACGAACGGTGGCGGAGCCTTGGCTGGTGCGGGCCTGGCCGTGTCCCCGCTAATGCCCTCGGCAAGGGTCTTGCCGGGGGCCCGGCAAGGGTCTTGCTGTGGCATTGCAGTCGTCCCCGGCAAGGCGCTTGCCGGGGGTCTTGTGGATTCCCTCGGCCAGGATCCTGCCGAGGGTCGCCGTCTTCTGGTCCTCATCTGATTTCACATGTTTATGATCTTGACGAAGATCTGCATGCCACCACAGAGGCGCCTCCCGAGCCTTGGTTCCACTGTAGTTGGTTGGGTTGGAACCCGTGGGCTCAAGGGTAGCTTGCTTCGCTGGCATCGGGCAGGCTGCCTCGGCAAGGCTCTCGCCGGGGCTGCCTCAGCAAGGATCTTGCCGAGGGAGTCTTCCTCGCCCTCTTGCCCTCCTGTGTTTCTGGTCTTGGCGTTGCCTTGGTTGTCTTGTGCTTTGGCTTCTCTCCGGCTTCCCTCTTCTGCCCTGCTAAGTGTGGCCGTAGCACGTGGCTCTGACTGCCCGTGCACAAGTAAAGGGATCAAAAGGAGAGCCCCTACTTTTGTACATCGATAGGAGCCCCGGGGTCTGGGCCACACATAAGCGCGACGCGTTGTTGGGCCAGGCCCAGAACGGTGCGCGGGCAGGTGGGGCGGATTTCACCGCAGTAACTTTTCATCTGCTGCGCTTCTCCACGACCCGCGTTGAACGCGTGACGTGGTGGGTCGTGTGTGATGTGGGGGTCATGCGTGGGGCGGTTCTCGCATGCATGCGTCACATCATGGTAAAGAGGTGGCTCGCGCCTTCCCCATAAAAAGAGGAAGGCGCGGAGGCGCGGCTCGTTTACTAAGTGGACTCGGGTCGTTGTCTTCAAGGCGCCCATGCCCCACGGTCATGGGGCGGGGAATGGTCACCTCACCCGTCCTCTAGATCCTGCTTGCTCGCCACGTGGCCTCCATGCAGGTGGCAGGCGGTGGAGGCGGGAAACCGGGCCGTCACTGATTGGGGCAGCGGGTCGGTCTTGATTCCCTGCGCCTCCGATGGCTGGATTGGCTGAGTGGGGCGGCCGAGCCTGGACCCCGCCCCTTTATAAGGAGGGGGAGGGGGGTGTCATCCCACATTCTCTCAGCATCCATCCTCTTCCACCTTCGCTCCTTTATTCCACGCGCCATGGCCTACAGGGGGTACTCGGCCTTCGACGGTGGCGGCGAGGGTCGCCGCTCGACAGCGCGTTCCCCCTTCTCAAGAGCCCGCGGCAGCGGAGCCGGCTACGAGATGAAGGGGGAGGGGGCGAGGCCGAGGTCGCCGTGGCGCTCGGGGAAGAGGGGGACGAGGTGGCGCAATGGCCGTGCCTCCGCCATCGATGCCCCCTCCGATGGAGGGCCACGTCGGGGACCAGCCCCGCGAGTTCTTCATCAGGCTGCGCTGGCCACTGCGGCGTCGTCTCCGCCTGCCCACCCCATTTGCTCATGAGATGGAGCTCGATCCGCCCCAGATCCTCGGGCTGCACATGAGGGGATGCGGGAACAGCGGCACGCGGGTCGATGTCGACTTCCCCGCTCCTCACGTCATGTACCTCCATCGCGGATGGAAGACGTTTGCTCGCGTCCACAGCCTGACGGCGGGGCTCGTCCTCTACTTCAAGTTAAGGGAGGGCGGCCTGCTCTCCGTCAAGGTCATTGGAGATCTTGGAAATCGCCTAAAGTGCTGTGTGGAGAGTTCCTCCGACGATGAAGATTCCTCCTTGAGCGGGAGTGATGAGGAGGACAGCGACATCGGCGACGAGGGAGTCGAGCGGCGGGATGCCGACCCCGACTCCGACTGACCGCGCCGCCCCTCCCTTGGCCACGCGCCCTGCCGAGGGCCTTCCTCGCCAAGCTCTCCATCGGGGCGCTCCCCATCATCTCCTTGGGCGGCTGGCGTAGGAGGGCCGGAGAAGGCGAAGAAGGCGGGTGGCGGCCGTCAAGTCGGAGTACGTGGGCACCGTCCTTTCCCGGCACCAAGATGTTCTCTTGGTGCCTTATGCACCTCGTACCTTGCCTAGGCGCTCTTTTTTCCCTCCTACCGTCTTGTTCCACCTTCTGAGGAGAGGGACAGGAAAGGGATTATGGGCACCTTATCTCCTTTTAGTTTGTAAGCCTGTGGGCACTTGCTAATTTTAAGACTTGTAATCCCCTTGCTCATGTTTTTAATCCCATATGAACTGTACCTGTATGGGATGTTTTTTAATGAAAAAAAGGGAGCTTGCCGGGTTTCTTTATGCATGAGCAAGGCCCATGCCAAGGGATGAGTCCTTGTTATTTTTAAGATAAACATTGTCGCCTTGCAACAGGCCTTGCCGTCCCCCCACTTCAGTCGACCATTCTCATGCTCTTGGCGGAGGCAGAGGCGAAGTAGAGTTAGGCCCTTCGATCATTTTCTTGCCACCGCGACTACGACCAAGTTCCGACCCAGGGGATAGCTCTTGGGTACAGGAAAAGGGGAGCACGGTGGTTTAAGAATATAAACGAGGTTTCACATGTCCCAGTTCCATACGGAAATGCATAACAGGGAATGAAAGACTTATCTGAATCCCCAGCCCCTGGCAACCTTGGCTTGTTGTGGTTGGATCCGTGTGTCTTCAGCCCCCGGCAGTCCTGGCTTGCCGGGGCTGGAGCGCCGGTTCGTCCTCTTTCTCCAAAGCAGCTCAACAGAAGCGTCCAAGTGCCCTGCGAACCAAAGAGGACAGAAAGGCGCATACTCGACCTCTAGGCTAGGGGTTAGTCGCCGCTAAGCACTATCAACCCTAACCGAGGGAGAGACTTAACCTAGCATGCATGTTATAACTTAGGGCGCCAGCGCTTCATTTATTTATGCTCAGGGTCTGCGCCTGGCTTTGTACAAAGGGTTACATGCCTTGTCGGCAAGGCTTGTACAAAAGGTGGTTCGCCAGGGGGCCCGGCAACCGTGCCTTATGGGTAAAACTTGCGAAGATGTTCAACGTTCCAGGAGTTGCTCACTAGAATAGCATCTTCGGTCTCCAGGCGGATTGCGCCGGGCCTGGTGACTCGTATTACCCGATAAGGGCCTTCCCACTTCGGCGTCAACTTTTTGGAATTCTTGGCCGATTGAACGCGCCGAAGAACAAGGTCGCCTTCCTCAAAGCTTCGGGCATGAACCTTGCGGCTATGGTAGCGACGCAAGGCTTGCTGGTAGCGTGCTGCTCTCACAGCGGCCCAAAGACAATCTTCCTCAAGGAGCATTGCGTTATCTTGCAATTGCTCTTGCTCAAGCTCGTCGTAAGCGAGCACTCGAGGTGACCCGTATATGATTTCCGTGGGGAGAACTGCTTCTGCCCCGTATACCAGGGCAAAGGGTGTCTGGCCGGTGGCTCGATTTGGCGTCGTCCTGATCGACCAAAGAACCGCCGGCAACTCATCAATCTAGCGCCTGCCGCTCTTGTGCAGCCTGTCAAAAGTCTTTGTCCTCAGGCCTCGCAACACTTCAGCATTTTCCCTCTCCGCTTGGCCGTTGCTCCGTGGGTGTGCCACGGAAGCGAAACAGACCTTGCTGCCAAGGTCTCGGATGTATTGCATGAAGGTGTGGCTTGTGAACTACGTGCCGTTGTCGGTGATGACCTTTTTGGCACACCAAAACGGCACACTAGCCCCTTGAAGAACTTGACGGCCGATTGTGCTGTCACCTTCCTCACTGCTTCCACCTCCGTCCACTTTGTGAACTTGTCGATCGCAACGTACAAGTACTCAAAGCCCCCGACAGCGCGGGGGAAAGGGCCCAAGATGTCAAGCCCCCGGACCGAGAATGGCCAGGAAAGGGGAATTGTTTGAAGGGCTTGAGCTGGTTGATGAAGCTTCTTCGAATGGAACTAACACGCTTCACACTTGGTTACTAGTGCCATTGCATCCTGGACGGCAGTGGGCCAGAAGAAACCCTGCCGGAACGCCTTGCCGGCAAGGGCCCTTGACCCTATGTGGGAGCCACATATGCCTCCGTGTATCTCCGCCAACAGCTCCAGTCCTTCCTCCAGGGGAATGCACTTCAATTTCACACCGTTCGATCTCTTCCTGTACAGGATGTCATCGACGAACTGATACATAGAACACCGATGGGCTACTTTCTCCGCTTCGTCCTGCTCCTCTGGAAGCTCCCCTGTTTGGGTGAATCGGACGGTATGTTGTGCCCATGCCGGAGCCTGGCGCTTGACGGCAAGGACCAAAGCCATTTCTTCTGCCATGGGAGCAGTCGTCTCTACGGCCAGGGCTTGATGGCCTGCCGGAGTCAGTCGCTCCTCGGTAGGCTCAGAATCCACGGCAACACCCTTGCCGGCGGCCCCTGGGGGCTCAGCGGGAAAGTACTTGCCGGGGCCCGATTACTCCGTTTGTTCTGCTCCGTTGATGGTTCGACGGATGGTTGAGTTAACCAAAGCAAAAAAGTACCTGGTTCCACAGGTAGCTTGAATGCAGCACGCTTTGACAGGTAATCGGCGATGTCGTTCTCCGCTTGTATACCGTCAAAGCGCTCCTCTAGCTTCCTCACCTCATCTACGTAGGCCTCCATCAACGGGCTTTGATAATCTTTGTTGACTTGTCTGACGACAAGCTACGAATCACCCCTGATGATGAGCTTCTTAACCCCGAGGTCTGCCGCGATCCTGAGACCGGCAAGCAACCCCTCATACTCAGCAGTGTTGTTGGTGGACATCTCCTGGGAAAGTGCATCTGGATTACATACTTGACGTGCTCTCCGGTGGGTGCGACGAGCAGCACACCAGCACCGGCACCTTGCAGCGAGAAAGCCCCGTCAAAGTACATGATCCAGCTGCGACTTGCTTCCTTGCCGGGGAGAGTGGTCTCCTGGATTTCCTCGTCAGGCGTTGAGGTCCATTCTGCAATGAACTCCGCCAAGACTCTGCTCTGGATTGTCGAAGTACTTTCAAACTTGAACCCAAAGCTTGATAACTCCAAGTCCCACTCCACAATCCTTCCGGTTGCATCTGGGTTGTGCAGTATCCGTTGCAACGGGAGGCAGGTGATGCAGCTTCCTCGAGGCCATAAGGAGGCCGAAGAGCAATTTCTGCACACCAGAGTACCTTGACCTAGCCCCCTGCAAGAGGGAGTTGACAAAGTAAACCGGGTGCTGCATCATCTTCTTCTTCTGCACCACTTCATTTGGCTGCGCGGGCCCTGTCTCGATGGCGTCAGACTCCGCCGGGGGCCTTGCCTTGCCAGCATCAGGCCCTGCCAGGGGAATCTCTGACTTGCCATCCGCCGGTCCTGCCATTGCCACCGCCTCTTCGTCGACCTCCCTCTGTGCCACCAGCGCGGCGCTGACCACTTGGTTTGTCGCCGCCAGATACAGCAGCAACGGCTCTTGCGGTTTAGGCGCCACTAGTACTGGTGTAGAAGAGAGGTATTTCTTCAGATCCTGCAATGCTGCTTCGGCCTCCGGGATCCACTCCATTGGGCCCGCCTTTTTCAAAATCTTGAAAAAGGGAAGGGCACGCTCGACAGACTTGGAGATGAATCGGCTCATGGCGGCAACGCAGCCAGTGAGCCGACGCACATGCTTGAACTGCTTGGGCGCCTCAATCTGCTAGATAGCCTTGATCTTGTCTGGGTTTGCCTCGATCCCACGCTGCAACACAAAGAACCCCAGAAGTTTGCCAGATGGAACGCCGAAGACACACTTCTCAGGGTTCAGCTTGAGGTTGATCTTGCGCAGGTTAGAAAACGTCTCTTCTAAGTCTTGTACGAGAGTTTCCTTGTCCTTGGTTTTGACCACTATGTCATCGATGTAAGCTTCCATATTTCTATGTAGCTGGGGCTCAAAACCAATTTGGACTGCCCTCGCGAATGTCAAGCCAGCACTCTTCAACCCGAAAGGCATCCGTAAAAAGAAATACGTGCCACATGGGGTGATGAATGCTGTCTTCTCTTCGTCTTTTCTTGTCATGAAGATCTGGTGGTAGCCCGAGTAGGCGTCGAGGAATGATAACAGATCACACCGCCGTGGAGTCAACAATCTGGTCGATGCGCGGCAACGGGAAGGGGTCCTTAGGACAAGCCTTATTGATATCTATGTAGTCAATACAGAGCCTCCAGTTCCTGTTTGCCTTGCGCACCACCACCAGATTGGCCAGCCATGTCGGTTGGAGCACTCCCCTCACCAAGCCTGCTGCTTCCAACTTCCTGATCTCCTCTGTTATGAACTCCTGCCATTCCAAAGCTTGCTTCATGACCTTCTTCTTGAAGGGTCGCGCATGGGGGCAGACATCAAGATGGTGCTTAATTACTTCCCAGGGAACGCCGGGGATGTCAGATGCTTTCCATGCAAACACATCAACATTCGCCCGTAGGAAAGTGATGAGCGCGCTTTCCTATTTGCTGTCGAGGGTGGAGCTTATTGTGAAAGCTCCTCCCGTGCCATCCTCCTTGACAGACACCCTCTTGGTCTCTGGTGGTGTCGGATCTCGGGTTCCGGCAAAACATTTAAGGTTCGAACTCTAGGGTGTGCCCGAAGTTCTTTCCCTCCTACTGATCCATGCCCTAGCTCGCTAAGATCTCGCGGACGAACTCGACAAACTCGCAACACAAGGAACACAAGATTTATACTGGTTCGGGCCACCGTTGTGGTGTAATACCCTACTCCTGTGTGTGGTGGTGGATTGCCTCTTGGGCTGATGAAGAATAGTACAAGGGGAAGAACAACATCCTGGGGTTGAGGTGTTCTTGTGTGGCTAAGGATTGGCCCTCGATCAGATGTGATCCCGCTGCCTCCTTTGGTGGTGGCTATTCCTATTTATAGAGGCCCTGATTCTCTTCCCAAATATTGAGCGGGAAGGTAGCCAACAACGGCCAATTCAAAAGGGGACAGCTAGTACAAGCTATCCTAATAAAAGCGGTCTTCGCCTGCGAAAGGGCTCTGGTGATGACGCTGTCTTGGGCTCCACGGTGACCTCCGTCCTGCTGGCCTGCTGGTCTTGGTCTCATTGCACTGATATGGAAACCTTTGCCTGATGCCTTGGTACACCGCGCCTGCACTTGGCCGCTCAGCACCAAAGAGGAAACAAGGACGCTGCGCGCGCTGGCGCCCGGCTGGTGCCGATCGTCATGGCTCACGTCATGAGAGCCTCGCGAGGTTTGCCCTGCCTTGATATCTCCGCTCCTCGCGAGGCAGACTAGAGAGGCCACTCCTGAGGAGGTCTTGCGTCATCCATCTCGCGAGGCTTGGCCCCTCGTGAGGGTCTTGAATGCCTTGTTGATGAAGATGGTCCGTACAGGCCCGCTAGCATAGCCACGCCGTGGGCCGTAGGCAAGCAAGTCCGGGGATCCCCGTTCCCAGAATGCAGACAGTAGCCCCCGGGCCCAAGGTGCGCTCGGGCTTGGCTTCGAGGCGAAGCCAAAGGTCAAGTGCGGAGTGCCGCAGGCCCCAAAATCCTGCGGCCTTGGTCGACGCGTGGCGGTTGATAGGATGTGGGCGTCTCCGCTTCCCCACGTTGCCTTTGAATCCGACTGGCTATGCGGCCCCCGCAGCCTACACGGTTATTCTTCCCTCGTCCACGCCTGGCTCCCCCAATCTCTCTGCTTTCTCGAGACTCTGCTCCTCCCCTCCAATCTGATCTGCGCCCTGCCCGCCTCGTCGCTATGACGCCGGGACGAGCAGACAAGGGGAAGAAGCCCCTGCCTTCGCCAAGTGCGCCTCCGTCCTTCGAGCCTGCGCTCGGCCGAGCCCTGGTGCTCAACGACGAGGCCATGGACAAGGTGCGCCCCATGCTTGCTTCCAGTTTCAACAAGTGGGGAGTAACGGTGGCTTGGCACACGTCTCGCGCTCGCATTGCCCGGGCAGCCACTGAGGTCCCAATCTTCATAGATGCCCTCTGGGCTGGCCTGATTCCTCCCTTCTCCGCCTTCTTCAACACGGTGCTCGAGCATTATCAATCCACATGCTGCATCTCGACCCTCAATCTGTGACTCTTCTCGCGTCTTCGCCTTTGTGTGTGAAGCCATGGTGGGCATCGCTCCTTCGGTGGCCCTCTTCCACCATTTCTTCTCATTGCATCTGACTGACCCTCGGGAGATCTCTGGGTGCGTGAGCTTCCAGGCCATGGCTGCGACAGCGGGCGTGGGGATCGACTTTCAGCTCCCTCCATCCACGAGCGAGTTTCAAACACGATGGGTGTTTGTCGACGCCGGTGTGCTCAGCCCTCTGCTCCATGCTCCGCCAGGGCCCGATGTTCCCAACTCCAGTTGGGGCCACCAGAGGCTCGCGAGCCCCCGTCTCGTTCCCGTCTGGCTCAGGCTGAGGAGGTTGAAGGACCGCGGCATGACTGTGCCTATGGTGGTGAAGGAGTTCGTCAAGTGCCGAGTCGCTCCGCTTCAGCGCCATTCCCGCCCGATGTGGGCCTTGCTCAGCAATCAGGACGATATGAGGTTCTAGGAGGAGGGGCTTCCTCTTAAGACGCGGCAAACGGTGCTTGCGGTCCTGATGGGTGCCCCTCTGCCGGACGACATGCCTAGGAAGAGCTGTCTGCTGTACCGCTGCGAGAACAACGCTGAATTTGTCGAGAGCATGCCCTCCTTTGAAGAATGGGGGCTGCGCCCGATCGTCCTGGTGGGGCCCCGCGAGAACCCCATCGACGTGGTTCCCTTCCTCGCAGCCGGTGCCGAGCTCGCCCCAAGTGTGGGCGCAGGGGGGCAAGCTCCGACGGAGGTCGGCGGCTTGAGTGCTGAGGAGCTTATGCCGCCTGGTGATCCTGGGGCGTCGTCCTCGGGAGCTCGTGATCCCTCCCCTGGGGCGTCGGTTACTGAGGTGACGCAGCATGTGGTTCCCGAGGTCAAAGCCCGGAAGCCTCGGGAGGTCGTGGTGAGACGGCGCCTGACTGTTCACCGCAGTCGGGCACCCCTGAAGCTGTCCCTCCAAGCTCTTCCTCGGCCTCGCCCCGTGCTGGCCGCCATGTCTAGCGCTTCGGTCGGCTTTGCGTGGACTTCGAGGAGCTCCACAAGAGGAAAGGATCCCTGAGCGGCAACAGCATCTTCGGGCCGCTGATGTGAAGGAAGTACATCGCCGTCGACGTGTAAGTACCGTACCGCTATAGTTTCTCGTGTGTTGTTTCCATCTCCTGACGTCAGTTCTTCAGGGCTCCTTCCGTCGAGGCTGCTGCGCCTCCTGAGAAACGGCCTCCTCCTTCCTCGACTCCCCCATTGGCCTTAAGCGCTTCGAGTCCGCTTGCTGCCCCTGGAGCAGGGTTGGTTGAAGGGGCGCGCTTGCCTTCGTGGTGCGCTGATCCTGCGACCTTGTCGTTCCTCCCCCACGACTTGGCATGGAGCTTGGTGGGCGTGCCCAGGACTCCTCCTTCGGTCATGGGCAGTAGCTGGTTGGCTTCAGTCTTCGGTTCCCCTTCAAGTAGTGGGCCCCGATTGGCTAGGGCCCCCCGCGAGGACTGGCTGGCGCCTAGGGCAACACCAGCCCCCAGCCCCCTGCCGAGAGGCGGTGCATCGCTTGATGTACCGCCTGCAGCCCCCAGGGTGGAGGACGAGGTGAGTCGTGTGTTCGAGTCCGAGCGCGGGCGAAGCGTCGTTCGCCATGAGCTCTTCCAGGAGGCGATGGGCGCGATGAGCCGACTTGGTGAAGAACTCGTGGGTGTCGACTCGTGTCTTGAGACTGAAGGTCTTTGGCTGGCGGAGGAGTGGCGTAAGCTGAGGGTGGCTGTCAACCTGGGCCGCTACCAGCGTGATTTTGACAATGCGAAGGCCGAGGCATCCCTCAAGGTTTCCCGCGAGCCTTGCTCCCGAGCCCTCGCGGAGGCTCGCGAGGCTGACCGCCGTCGCGAGGCTGCGGAGAAGCGCGGGTGGGAGCTCCAAGCCTGGAGTCCGTCCCTCGAGCGTCAGGTGGAGGCGCGCAGAGCCGCCCTTGCGTTGCTGAGGGGGACACCTGCCGAGGAAGAGGAGGTCCAGAAGCGCGAGGAGGCGCTGGCTCTGGAAGCCGTGGAACGCAGCCTCGAGCTCGAGCAACTGGAGACGAGGGAGCGTCAAGTTGCTCAAGCTGAAGATGCCGTTGGGGCTCGCGAGGCCAAGGTCCAGGAGGAAGTCGACCGCCGGGTGGCCGAGGTTCATGCGGATCTCGAAGGTCGGTATAACCTGAAGCTGAAGCTTTCGGGAACCGAGGCAGCGGGCAGGACTGCTGCCCTCAGGCCTAGGTTAGACGAGGCAGAGAGGCGTGGGGAGGCCACGGCTGCCGCCCTGGTCACGGCGCAGGCGGACTTGGCCTCCGGCCACGCCGAGCTGCTTTCTCTTCGGAAACGGGTTGATGACGCCGAGGCCGTCGCTCGGCAAAACAGGGAGGAAGTGCTTCAACGGCGGACGCTGGAGCGCGAGCACGCCCCCATGCTTCGGGATCTCTGGAACAGAGCTAATACCGCCTTGGGCCACATCTGCGATGAGAATGCACCGCACACCCACTCAAATGACTACGCCAGTCACCTGATCTTCTTCACCGATGTGGTGACGCGCCTGGAAGCTCGGTCTGACAGGGCTCGCCAGCTTGTGGAGGAGAGGAGCCGGGGCCTGCTCGGGCGCGCATTCTCCCGCGTCTTCAGCCATCTCCGGAACACCTTCCCCGACTTCGACTTCAACGCCGCCATTGCCCCCGTACCACAGGCCGTCCGAGGCGACCTCACTTGGTGGGTGGAGGACAACGTGCATGCGCTGGTCAGATCCTTCGCTTTAGAGGACGACGCGGTGGTGGTCGCCGCAGACGGAGGCGACGTGGTCGAAGATGGGGACGTCGGTGCTGGCGGCGGCGTCAACGATGGCGACAGCGACGCGAGTGGTTTTTCTGCGTCCGAAGACGACGCGGAGGACGCGGCGAGCGACATATCTAGCTAATTCCTCGTTCCTTTACTGCTTCATCCTGTATGCAAAAACTCGGGCGTGGGCCCTAAAGATTGTGAGAGCATGTTTGGAGGGGGAGCCCCTCATGTAAACAAATCATGATTTCTACTCCTTTATGCTGAACCGAGGGTGCGTTTCGGTCGGTCATGAGTCTGACGGCAAGTTTTGCCGCTGCGGCTTACTTTAGCCGGGGCGGGCCCTGAATCAGATTGTAAGGTCGAGAGTCGCCACGGGCTGCTGAAGGGTCTGCTGACTCACCCGAGAGGGCCTCGTGAGGTTCCTGCGCCAATCGGCGCGTGTGGTGCGCCTGCTGTGCCCAGCCCTGCTCGCAAGGGGCCCTCGAGGGGGAGGCGGCAAGCATGAGCTCCAGAACAAGGCAAGAACTAGATGGCAAGAAATCGCTTGAACGAGAAATGGTAACCCCGCGCGCATCAACGAAAATTCGACTTCAACTTAAATCCAAATCCAGAAAGCAAGGCTACAGAAGAAGAGATCCAAAGAAAATGGCCGCGTCCGGCGCCTAGTCTAGTCTTATGGTCTTCGAGTCTTCTCACCAGCGCGGAGCTAAGTGCTGCCACTAGGCATGGAAGGAGCCCCAGGGCCTGAGGCCGGCACCCCTGAGACCCCGGGGCGTGTACAACCCCACTCATTATTACGTGAGAGTGTCACGGGCGGCGAGCTTCACAGGCACTGGGCCTTCTTCACAAGAACCGGCCTTGCTTCATATCGCCAGACGAGAGACCCGCCTTGCGCCACCCTTGACCACCTTTGAGCCGACCTGCCACCTGGACGGCACAAAGGGGGGAAAGGGGACGCCAGCGGTACCCTCGGCGACCACGGATCCTCTACCGGGGGAAGGCTCGCCGGCACCTCCCCGACAGAGGGCCTAACTCCGGGCGTTGCCTAGCTTCGCGCGACGTGGGGAGGTGCCTCGCTCCTGGCTCCCTCCGTGCGGCCCCCAGCGTGCTTCCCCCGACGGAAGGGATGCTGCTGTGCCGGTGTCGTCGACCGATGCTGTGACCTGATTCACTTGCATCCCATGGTTAGCATAAGCCTGCTCCGGAGAGATTAGCGGTACCCTGTAGTTGTTGTTGGCGCGATCGTCGCGGTTCTCCGTCGGTTCCTGGAAGGCTTCAACTTCTTGCGGTCCTTCATCCCAATCTTCTCCGAGGAACGAGCCAGGGTCATCCTCCGGCGCGTACTCCTGGTCCATCATGCGGGGCACGTAGGCTCCCGGGGCCGCTACCCCGAACACCTCGCCGTAGTGCCCCACACTCCATGTTGCCCGGCCTAGCGCAGTGTCCTGAGGATGGTAGCGCGACATCTCACTGGGACTATGGAAGGCGACGCTCGTGCCCATGCTTGTCGCGGGCGGCACGGGGGCGGTGGAGCCCCCGGCGCCGCCGGCCGTGCTGGTGTTGACGAAGCACCCAGGCACACCAGAGGGCGCGTGGTTGCGGTGAGGCCCGCCATGAGATCCCATAGCGGCATGAGGGCGGCGCTCCTGACGCAGCCGCATCCAGCAGCTCGGCGACGCGTTCCAGCAGGGCATCACGGCCGCTCTCCATCAGCCGGCACCGCAGCAACTCCCACGCCACCGTGAGCGCGGCCCGCATGTTCGCCTGCTCCCGCTGTTTGTGCGGCGCCGTTGCCGCGGCGTGGCTTGCAGCCCTTGCAGCGGCTCGCGCTTGTCGCGGAGTGAGGGTGGATGACCCCCCGCCACGCCGCCCGCGCCCTGCGGCGTTAGACGGCGCTCGGGCCGCCTGGAGCACAGGGTTGAGGTCTTCATGGGCGGATGGCGCCGCCTGGGCTGGCCAGGCTGCCCAGCGGTCGGAATCGGCCCTCGGGTCGCTGGACATCGGAGCCGCGGAGCGCCAGTGGGTCGATTGGCGGGGAAGAGGCTCCGGCGCACCCCTACCTGGCATGCCAAATGTTGAATCTCGGGTTCCGGCAAAACCCTTAAGGTTCGAACTCTGGGGTGCGCGCGAAGTTCTTTCCCTCCTACCGATCCACGCCCTAGCTCGCTAAGATCTCGCGGACGAACTCGACGAACTCACAACACAAGGAACACAAGATTTATACTGGTTCGGGCGACCGTTGTGGTGTAATGCCCTACTCGAGTGTGTGGTGGTGGATTTCCTCTTGGGCTGATGAAGAACAGTACAAGGGGAAGAACAGCCTCCTGAGGTTGAGGTGTTCTTGTGTGGCTACGGATTGGCCCTCAATCAGATGTGATCCCGCTGCCTCCTTTGGTGGTGGCTAGTCCTATTTATAGAGGCCCTGGTCCTCTTCCCAAATATTAAGCGGGAAGGGAGCCAACAACGGCCAATTTGAAAGGGGACAACTAGTACAAGCTATCCTGACAAAAGCGGTCTTCGCCTCTGAAAGGGCTCTGGTGATGACGCCGTCTTGGGCTCCATGGTGACCACTGTCCTGCTAGCCTGCTGGTCTTGGTCTCATTGCACTGATATGGAAACCTTTGCCTGATGCCTCGGTACTCCACGCCTGCGCTTGCCCCCTCAGCACGAAAGAGGAAACAAGGACGCTGTGCGCGCTGGCGCCCGCCTGGTGCTGATCGTCATGGCTCACGTCACGAGAGCCTCGCGAGGTTTGCCCTGCCTTGATATCTCCGCTCCTCGCGAGTCAGCCTGGAGAGGCCGCTCCTGAGGAGGTCTTGCGTCATCCGTCTCGCGAGGCTTGGCCCCTCGCGAGGGTCTTGAATGCCTTGTTGATGAAGATGGGTCGTACAGGCCCGCTAGCATAGCCACGCCGTGGGCCGCAGGCAGGCAAGTCTGGGGACCCCCATTCCTAGAATGCCGACAGGTAGTGCAGCTCTGGATTTCTTGCTCTTGCCGGTGGAGCTCTCTGGCATGTCCTCGACGGTAGCATAACACTCCGAAGAGGTGCGCTTGCCGAAGTGGGTGCGAGAGGTCTTGCCGGTCTTCTTCTTCCCTCTCGGGGCTTCAGCGGAAGGAGCAAGTGCCTTCGCGGCAACTGCTGCAACTGCTTCTCGGTAGAGTTCGTTAGCACAGATCAACGCGTCCTTTTTGTCGGAGGGACGGTGATGACGGTCATCGGCCGAGGCATCTTCAGCGTGTTGTAGGCGTACTGTGATGCCGCCATGAACTTGGCTAGTGCCGGGCGGCCGAGGATCCCGTTGTAGGGCAAGGGGATCTTGGCTACATCAAAGACAATCCTCTCCGTCCTGTAGTTCAACTCTCCTCCAAACGTCACAGGCAATGTGACCTTCCCCTTCGGCTGGCTCCTTCCCGGGTTGACCCCTTGAAACGTACCCGTTTCCTCGAGGTCTCCATCAGAAATTTGCAGCCTTTTGATCACAACGGGTGAGATCAAGTTCAGACCGGCCCCGCCGTCAACCAGCATCTTGTTCACCTGGAGGTTGCGTATCGTTGGTGAGACCAACAACGGCAAACACCCGACCGCAGTTGTGCGGTCAGGGTGGTCCTCGGCATAAAAGATGAGGGGCGTGCTGGACCACTTCAGTGGCTTCTGAGCGTCGAATGAGGGCTCTGCTGCTGTGATCTCACGCGCCCACTGTTTGAGCTGGCAGTGAGAAGTATGCAGTGAGGCACCACCATCGACGCACATGGCCTCCGTAGCCTTCTGGAACTCATGCTCGCTGGACTCGTCTTCCTCGTCATGATCATCGTCTTCCTACTTCTTGTCACGGCCCCGAGCGGCCCTCTATTGCTGGTTATCCTTGCCGCGGCGGCCTCCTTGGCCGCCATGCTTCTTGCCGGATCCTTTGGCACCATCCTGACCCTTCCCCTTGTCCCGCCTCTCATACTCGGCCTTTTGCTTTTCGGCAAGCAGCTCGACCTGTCGGCAGTTCTGGAGGTCGTGGCCCTTGGTGCGGTGGATCTTGCAATACTGCTTGTCGGAGGCTCCTGGCTTGTCGGCAGCCGCCAAGGCCCGGCAAGCGGCGCACCCGGTAATTTCCTTGCCAGGGTCGTCTGCCTTGGCCTTCTTGGCAGCGTCGGTGTCGTCGGATCCCTCGACGGCAAGCACGACCTTGCCCCTTGCGTTTCCTGTTTGTGACACCCAAAAATTTTGTTTGGTTTTATCAAATTCTTTATTTGATTTGAAGGAGGTTATTTAAATTTTTTTAAAGGGACTCTCCTTCTCAAAAAATTTCTTTTATGACAAGTATTTTTGTTTGGGTTCATCCAAGACTTGATCTTTGGTCTTGGAGGTTTTTCATCTTGTGATTGACTCAACACAAGTGTTTTTCCTTGGGAAAGTTTTTGAAAAACCTTTTCTTTTATAAATAGCCCTATGGCATATGGAGTGATCCTTTCCCTTTCAAAATTTCCTCTTGCCATGACCTAAGTGGAAATCCCCCTCCCAAAAGCCATCTCCCCTCTTTGTGTCAAGATAAACTTCAAATCCAGCAAGTTAAACTCACCAAGATTTTATCTCCATATATTCCTAATCAAAAACCTTTTATGTCCTCTATTTTGACCCTTGGAGATTTACAAAGGAACCACTAGTTCTCCTTTGAGTTTTGCCTCCAAACAAATTTCCCTGGCTAGTCCTTAGAACCCTCAACGAAGATCCATGAAGATCCACTGGTCTCCAGTTCAAAATTTTCAAAATGTGCTTGCTGCAAGTTTGGGCCATATTTGCAAAATTTGGTGAAATTCATTTGTTTTCTCCTCCTAAAAATCTGAGAAAATTCAGGCAGCCTCTAGGTGCATCAAGAGGTCACCTCACCAAGTCCCAGCTCCAGAAAAAATTTCCTCGTGCCCAAATCATATCGTCGAACACCTGGAGGGCACTGTTACTGTCGAAGTTTAGAGTTTCAGAGAAACAGTTCCAGAGAGGCGCAGCGTGGGACGGCGCCGTCCAGCACCGCCCAAGCCACCAGAGGCCACCGCGTGGCCGTCCCCTCCTTTGTGCACGCTGCAGAGCCGTCGTCGTGAACTGGGAGGCACGGAGCGCGCTCCCTGCCGCCGTCGTTCCCGTACGACCGTTCCGTCGAGGACCGGAGCATTACCCCAATCCGGCCGAGGTTTTAGCGGGGAAACGGTGCCAGTGGACCACCACGATGATGCCGAACCGCCTAAACCTCCTGCCCGACCTCTGCCTCGCCGTAATTGCTCGCCAGCGTTATCCCGTTCACGGCCACCTCCTCGGATTGCCTATAAAAGGAGGTCCCGAGCTCGAACTCGAACACGCACCATCACACCCCACAAGAACCACGCCAAGCCACTGGGAAGGCCTCGAGGAAGTCTTCTTCCCCAACTCCGGCCGCCTCGACCCGCTTCGGGATCCGGCAAGATTCGCTCCCGTGCGTGCACCCTGCCTCTCAACTCATGCCAGTAGCCTCCTAGTGCATCCACCTCTCTAACCCGCGCACCAATTTGGAGTTTGCAGCACCCACCGGAGAGTTCCACCCTCGCCCGAACCACCGTTTGCCAGAGATAAGGTCGCCGTCGACGTGGTGCTCACCGACGGCCAAGTCCACCACCCACCGACGCGGAAGGACACCGTGAACCCGTAGGTACCCTCCGATCACCCTACCTCGCCGTGGATCAACGCCGGCGACCACCGCAGCCTTCGGGCGCCGGCGAGCCCTGTTCGGAGTTTGAACCTGACGGGTGGGACCCCCCGTCAGCCTCTCTTTCTTTTCCTTCTGGGCTGGCGTATTTCGTACCGAAGCGTTTTCTGCTTTTTCAAACAAGCCCCTGGATCTTTTCTGTTTCATCACAGATTAGTCCTTGGACTAAAACCTTTATATATTTTAAACAAAAGATGCTTTTTGATTGATTCTTTTTCTGTCAGTCTTATATTTTTGTCTAGTTTTTTATAGTATTTATTTGGAAAAAATTTGGAATAAATTTTATACACGCAAAGGTATTCACGTTAGTATACGGTTTCTTTATACCGTAGATTCCGGAGGAGGTGACGGAGCCGCGAACTTCGCCGAGCTAGACTCCGAATTCTCCGAACCAGGCAAGCATGTTTGAACCTTTGATATGATGGGTGTTTTTCATGTTTGCTTGAATAGTTTGTGCATGGCATATGGGCATCGGTGAGTGTTACGTTGCATGCAAGGCAACTAACCGTGTGCTTCGAAGTTTACTGTGATCTTTTGATGAGAGATGACCTGATCATGTGGTGACATGAGAGGTAGTAAGATGGTATTATTGTAGCATGCCAGTCTTATGTCAACCGTTAAACTCCGACGTTAACGTGGACCGAGCCACGTTACCGTTCGTCCCCTTCCGTGCTGCCACATGTTTTCTGCAAAGAATACGGTTTAGTAAGTTGCAAACCTCTTTCCTTGTACACACCAAATAGAGGGGCCGGGACGAGGGTTCCATGGCCCTGGATTAAAGCCAGTCATCCGGTCAGGGGGCATGGGTGTTTCCGGTTGGGACCGAGAGGGGGCACCCCTTAGAGCGCGCGATATAAATTTGATCCCATGCTACGCAAGGTTGTAGCCTCCCCGTCTCAAGGTTTTTCTTGAACGTTGCTTAGGGTGATTCCTGGCAACGGAACGTGGAATGGGTGTGTACTGGTTAGATGTGTTTCTCCTAAAATACCGTAAACGGAACTAGTCCCTTGTGACTACTGAAATCCGTTGGCTGTGGTTAAGAGTACAAACTCTGCAGAGTCAAAACCTTCCGAGTCACCGTGTCCATGGTCAAGGACCTGGGTCAATGTATCCAAACAGTATCCATATCAGTCTCAGTGTCAGTCCCTGTGTCAGCCTCGGTGGAAATCCCCGGTGAACAAGTTTGAGTGGAAAACCCGGTTGAATGTTATTCCTGTGGATGGACTAACCATTTTATTATTTCGTACCTGAGTATTTCCTTGAAATGATTTAACTTCATGAGCTACTGGAATATCGAGTTATGAAATATAAGCCCTTTATGTGATGTCGCTCAGACATCCGACTGTGGCACTCTCGTTATTTAATTTGATATAAGCCCTTTATGTGATGTCGCTCAGACGTCCGACTGTGGGACCCTTGTTATTTACTTTTGATATAAGCCCTTTATGTGATGTCGCTCAGACGTCCGACTGTGGCACTCTTGTTATTTACTGTCGATATAAGCCCTTTATGTGATGTCGCTCAGACGTCCGACTGTGGCACTCTCGTTATTTACTTTTGATATAAGCCCTTTACGTGATGTCGCTCAGACGTCCGACTGTGGCACGCACTGTCGTTTATATTCCATTATAAGCCCTTTATGTGGTGTCGCCCCGACGCTCGACTGCGGCATTGTTAATTTATTTGTACCCTTTCGAGGAGTCATTTCAGGCACTCGATTGGCCTTCAGTATTACATTGGGATTTCGGGAGGACTACCACCCGACTTCCTTTTTATTTCCCATGCAGAGCAAGTTTATTATCGGAGTGTGCATTATTAATCTGCTCATGTGCATCATGTTTGCATTTTTTATATCTTATGTCCAAACTATCTTGCGAGTACTTTCATAGTACTCACCTGGCTTGTTGATTTGGCCAGATGTTGACGAAGGCGATCTCATGGATGATGAGTTTGATAGCGAGTCCGACGCCTAGAGGAGTCCCAGTCAGTCCCGTGCAATCCTGGATTTGGTCACTTGTATTGTATACGCTTCCGCCACCCAAATAAAAGTCCTCGAGCCTCACTCCGACGCTCGATGAGCTGTAAGATTTAGGATTCATGTCACCCACTTCACTGTGACATATCCACCACCACTTTTATCGCGAGTCAGTAGTTATGCCACCACACCCAATGTGTCATATCCGCCCTTATGAATAATATCGGCGTGCTTGTAATTAGCACTCCTAGATATTTCTGTAATCAAGAATCTTTCTACCAGTAAGAAGGATTCTTCTCTACTGGTCGGTTAAAGGGATCGGTTTCTCAGTAAATGTTTTATTGGAAAACCAGGTCGTGACAAACTTGGTATCAGAGCCAGGCTGACTGTAGGAAGCCACTAGGTGCAATCACTAATCGGTTATTAGCGTTTTTAGTGCTTTTTCAGCATTTTGCAAATGTAGCTATTTTCTGTTGGTCATCATAAATTTATGATTTGACTACTCAGAATTTTTGCCTACTTTTGCAGATGGCTGGCAACGACTGCGAGTCGCGGGTGTTCGCCAATTTGCCTGAGGGGTTTGTCAAGCTTCTCGTCTCCATCACCAAGCTCACGATCGGGCCGTCGACTCGCCCAGAGTTCACACTTTACCAGCACAAGCTCAGCGACGACGTGTCTATGCACCAGGCCGTGGTGCAATTCAAGGGAGGACGTTCTGCGTCTCGCCACTTCCGTTTTGTGGGGAGGGCCATGCCTACGGAGAGGCATGCCATGCAGATGGCCGCCCGTGAGGCGATAGCTCGTCTTCGGGATGTTCTTCCTACGATGAAGACTCGTCGCTACCGCTACCTCCCATGCCATGTGCCATATACTTGTCACTATGCATTCGCCTGCCATAGGGGAGAGAGAGATGAGGCTATCGAGATGCTTGTTGAGTATCTCAAAGCTCTGGAGGCAGCTTTCGACAACCTCGTGGACGACCTTGTGGCTGCCCGTATGGACTCAGTTCAGGGATGTTCTGCCAACAGGAGGGAGCTTCTCCACATGGCACCGCCACTGACTTTCGTCTCGTCCTCAGCATCCTATGCACCTGCCATTTTAGCCACCACTCGCCGTCTGCCTACCACTGAGGAGTTCGACCAAGTCATTGCTCCTACTCCAAGTAGAGCTGCACCGCCTGTCGCACCCGCACCAACTCCTCAACGCAGTGCTACGCGCCTGGAGCCTATTAGGGAGGAGGAGGAGGTTGAGTCTCCTGCACCACTGGGTCTCACCCTCGGCAGACAGAAGGAAGTTTTCACCATCTCCGACTGAGTGCGCCTAGCAGCCGTGTGATGTACCCACTTGTATGATATGTTTATATGTACCTAGGTTTGGTGAGAAGTAGTGTGTGCGCGCATCATGTAGGAACTCGGAGAAGTGCACTAGCCTAAATAACATGTCAGGAATGTGTACGCACATCCTGAGTGATGTATTGTATAATTACGACTCGCGTGTAAGATATGTACTGAGCAGTCCTTCTCCGTGCGCAATCAAGTATTTTTCTTGAAAAAATCTTGAGGTCTTTTAAATTTTCGCCTTTGCAAAAATTTCCTTATGCCACACAGTTCTTCTCATGAGTTTTGCAAAAAAAAAATACCCCAGAGTGGAAAATGCCTCGTCCCTGGACTCGTTCCATGCCAAATCCACCGAAAGAAGTTTATGGGACCCAGACAAGCAACAACTTCACACAGGGGCAGTCTAGTCAGCAGGGCAGCGAGGCAGCATTTTCTCAAGTATGCCGCCTTTTCGAACAAAGCCAGCAGTAGCACCAAGAAATGATGAATCACGTTATCAATATGGGAAATCACCGTGAGCCATACCAAACGCATTCCAAGTGTCTGAACTACAGAAGACACGTCCTCCAACGTTCGCTCACACTGATAGGCCGCTTGAGGCCGATGATTGGCTTCGAGACATCGAAAGGAAGTTGATTATTGCACAATGTTCAGATCGTGAGAAGGTGCCTTATGCACCTCACTACCTCACTGGAGCAGCTGCAGCATGGTGGGAAAATTTTCTACACATGCACCCCAATGAACATAACATCACCTGGGAAGAGTTTAAGGAAGGTTTTCGTGGGGCGCACATCCCCAGGAGCATTATAAAGATCAAGAAAAGGGAGTTTGACGACCTCAAGCAGAGAGGCATGACAGTGACTGAGTACAATAGTCAGTTTACTCAACTATCTCGTTATGCCTACGATGAGCATATGACTGAGAATAAAAAGATGGAAGAAATTTTGGATGGCCTGGCGCCAGCACTTAAATGCCAACTGGTCGTACACACCTTTCCAGATTTCAAAACACTGGTTGACAAGGCTATTACATTGGAGAATGAGCGCCGCAGCCTGGAGGATATTCACAAGCGAAAAAGGGACAAGACGACTCATGCTCGCAACAACCGGAGCAAGACTGATGTTCAGAGGAATGAAGCGAGAAATTCCACGGCAACTGCTCTAAGGCCAACCAAACATTTTCATTCAAGGGACAAGGACTTTACGTACCGCCCAGGTGTTACTTATTATGCTTGTGGAGAGGAAGGGCACTATGCCAAACAGTGCCCAAAACCAAGGAACTCGGCCCCCAAGCCGAACAATGGTGGAAATAATCCAGCCCCCAGGCGTAACAACTTCAACCCCAACAAAAATCACAAGAAGGGTCACCTGAACCATGTGACCAAGGAGGAAGCACAGAATGCCCCAGACGTCGTACTCGGTACGTTCCCTGTCAACACAATACCTGCCACGGTTTTGTTTGATTCTGGAGCTCCTCACTCGTTCATTTCGAAGAGTTTTGTTTTGCAACATGGTTTTCCGATACTTCCTTTGAAAAAGTCCATGATCATCAAGTCCCCCGGGAATAAGCAGATCACTCAGAGTTACTGCCAAGGTGTGATTATTGAGTTTGAAAGACTAAAGTTTCAGGCGAATCTCATCGTGTTGGAAAATAAAGGACTGGATGTTATCCTAGGAATGGACTGGTTAACCACCAACAAGGGGTTTATCGACTGCTTCAATCGGACTGTAATCCTCACTCACCATCACGGCAAGACAATAAAAGTTGCGGCTCAAGAAAGACCAAGGTCACGGCAACCAAAGTTAAACAAGGTGGACATTTCAGAATTAAGGAAAGTTCCAGTGGTGTGTGAGTTTCCTGACGTATTTCCCGAAGAACTACCAGGCATGCCACCAGACCGGGAAATAGAGTTCAGCATTGAACTAGCACCTGGCACCACCCCATTTACAAGAAACCTTATAGAATGGCACCCTCCGAGTTCGTAGAATTAAAGAAGCAAATAAAAGAATTACTGGACAAAGGATTTATACAAGCCAGCTCCTTACCTTGGGGTTCACCAGTATTATTTGCCAAGAAAAAGGATGGGACTCTGAGATTGTGTATAGACTATCGAGCACTCAACATGGTCACCATCAAAAACAAATATCCGATGCCACGGATAAATGATTTATTTGACCAGCTCGCACAAGCCAAGGTGTTCTCAAAAATTGATTTAAGATCGGGGTATCATCAATTAAAGGTACGGACAGAAGATATCCCTAAGACAGCATTCCCCTCCAGATACGGATTATACGAGTTCACAGTAATGCCGTTTGGACTGACGAACGCCCCCGCATATTTCGTCCACCTCATGAACAATGTGTTTATGAAATTTATGGACAAATTTGTTGTGGTGTTCATTGATGATATTCTGGTATACTCAAAGACACCGGAAGAACATGCTGAACATCTCAGAATTTTACTGGGACAATTAAGGAAACATCAATTGTACGCCAAATTCAGCAAATGTGAATTTTGGTTAAGACAGGTTGGTTTTCTAGGCCATGTTTTAACCCAAGAAGGCGTGGCCGTAGACCCAGAAAAAGTCAAGGCCGTTCTTGGCTGGAAAACACCAGCCAACGTAACAGATGTACGAAGTTTCCTAGGAATGGCTGGATATTACCGAAGGTTTATTGAAGGATTCTCCATCGTGGCAAAACCAATGACACAGTTACTCAAGAAAGATAAGAAATTTGTATGGACTGAAGCGTGCGAGAAAAGCTTCCAAGAACTCAAGAGGAAATTAACAACAACACCGGTTTTGGTTGTGCCGGACATACACAAAAGTTTTGAAGTGTATTGTGACGTATCCCGGAAGGGCCTCGGGTGCATATTGATGCAGGACGGCAAAGTTGTCGCATATGCTTCCATGCAACTACGGAAGCATGAAGAAAATTATCCTACTCATGACTTGGAGCTAGCAGCAGTCATCCATGCACTCAAAGAGTGGAGGCACTTTTTGCTGGGAAATCGTTGTGAAATATATACGGATCATAAAAGCCTTAAATATATTTTCACGCAACCAGAGCTCAATTTACGACAACGACGTTGGTTGGAATTAGTCAAGGACTATGATGTCGGCATTCACTACCATCCAGGGAAAGCAAATGTAGTGGCAGACGCTCTTAGTCAGAACCCCAGCTTGGGCAACGACAGTCTACAGAACTTGAGGCCTGAAATTCAGCAGGAGTTCGCCAAACTCAACATGGTGAAAGTCGGGGAGGGCAACGTATCAAATCTGGAGATACAACCCACCCTAATGGAACAAATTAAGAAGGCTTAGCATGGACATCCTAGCATCGAAGGTATAAAGAGAAAAATGAGCCTTGGCAAGGCTTCAGAGTTCGTCATAGACAATGAGGGAGTATTATGGTACGGGGACAGACTTTGCGTACTAAACATTGAGGACCTCAAACAGCAAATCCAAACCGAAAGCCACACCGCCCCATATTCAATCCACCCTGGAGGAACCAAAATGTACAAAGACATTCAGGAAAGATTTTGGTGGCACGGTATGAAGAGGGATATAGCCACATTCATTGCATGTTGTGATTCGTGTCAGCGCATTAAAGCCGAGCACCAAAAACCAGCAGGGCTACTACAGCCAAACAGGATACCTGAGTGGAAATGGGACGAAATTGGAATGGATTTTATCGTCGGACTACCCCGATCACAACGCGGAAATGATGCCATATGGGTCATCACAGATAGGCTAACCAAGGTAGCACATTTCATTCCCGTGAAGACGACCTACTCCACTCAGAAGCTTGCTAAGCTTTATCTCTCCCATATAGTTTGTCTGCATGGAGTCCCAAAGACTATAATATCCGACCGGGGCACTCAATTTGTCTCTAAATTTTGGGATCACTTACAACAAGCTCTGGGCACTCAACTAGCATTCAGTACAGCGTACCACCCCCAGACTGATGGACAAACTGAACACGTGAACCAAATCCTAGAGGACATGCTGAGAGCCTATGTTCTCACCTATGGAACCAGTTGGGAGGAAAGCTTGCCATATGCCGAGTTCGCATACAACAACAGTTACCAAACCAGCCTACAAATGGCACCTTTTGAAGCATTGTACGGACGGAGATGTCGTACCCCATTAAGCTGGTCAGAAACAGGTGACAGTCGTATCTTCGGCCCAGGCATGCTCAAGGAAGCCGAGGAGAAAGTTAAACAAATCAGGGACCGACTCAAGACAGCTCAAAGCCGACAAAAGAGCTATTATGATCGAAAACATCGTGAGGTCAGCTTTGAACCCGGTGAATATGTATACCTACGAGTGTCTCCTATGAGGGGCCTGCAACGGTTCAAAATTAAAGGGAAGCTAGCCCCAAGATTTATTGGACCCTTCTGTGTAGTTGCACGAAGAGGCACAGTAGCCTACCAGCTAGACCTACCCAAAGAGCTGTCAGACGTCCATGACGTGTTCCACGTCTCACAGTTGAGGAAATGTGTGAGCAACCCGGAAAAGCATGTATCTCATGAGAGCATTGACGTGCAACCAGACCTCACCTACAGAAAGCGACCAATAAAAATATTGGAAGAGTCTGAAAGGAGGACCCGTCAGAAAACAATTAAATTTTTCAAGGTTCAGAGGAGCAATCACACCGAGGATGAAGCAACATGGGAAAGAGAGGATTTTCTTCAGGCAGAGCACCCACATCTATTCGAGGATCAGCTGAAATCTCGGGGACGAGATTTTTCCTAAGGGGGTAGGTGTTGTGACACCCAAAAATTTTGTTTTGTTTTATCAAATTCTTTATTTGATTTGAAGGAGGTTATTTAAATTTTTTTAAGGGACTCTCCTGCTCAAAAAATTTCTTTTATGACAAGTATTTTTGTTTGGGTTCATCCAAGACTTGATCTTTGGTCTTGGAGGTTTTTCATCTTGTGATTGACTCAACACAAGTGTTTTTCCTTGGGAAAGTTTTTGAAAAACCTTTTCTTTTATAAATAGCCCTATGGCATATGGAGTGATCCTTTCCCTTTCAAAATTTCCTCTTGCCATGACCTAAGTGGAAATCCCCCTCCCAAAAGCCATCTCCCCTCTTTGTGTCAAGATAAACTTCAAATCCAGCAAGTTAAACTCCCCCATGATTTTATCTCCATATATTCCTAATCAAAAACCTTTTCTGTCCTCTATTTTAACCCTTGGAGATTTACAAAGGAACCACTAGTTCTCCTTTGAGTTTTGCCACCAAACAAATTTCCCTGGCTAGTCCTTAGAACCCTCAACCAAGATCCATGAAGATCCACTGGTCTCCAGTTCAAAATTTTCAAAATGTGCTTGCTGCAAACTTGGGCCATATTTGCAAAATTTGGTGAAATTCATTTGTTTTCTCCTCCTAAAAATCTGAGAAAATTCAGGCAGCCTCTAGGTGCATCAAGAGGTCACCTCACTAAGTCCCAACTCTAGAAAAATTTTCCTCGTGCCCAAATCATATTGTCGAACACCTGGAGGGCACTGTTACTGTCGAAGTTCAAAGTTTCAGAGAAACAGCTCCAGAGCCAGTATCGTTTTCTTCAGAACACCATGTCGATCTCGCCAGTAGCTGCAGTGGCACCTTGCGCCCTGTTCCTCCTTATCCCCGCGCCGCACGGTCGCCTGGACGCTTGCGAGCGTCGGCGGCGAGCTGGCCGAGGTGCATCGCCCCATGCGCGGCGGCAGCAGCACCCGCTGCGGCTGCCAGAGAGGCGCAGCGTGGGACGGCGCCGTCCAGCACCGCCCAAGCCACCAGAGGCCACCGCGTGGCCGTCCCCTCCTCTGTGCACGCTGCAGAGCCGTCGTCGTGAACTGGGAGGCACGGAGCGCGCTCCCTGCTGCCGTCGTGCCCGTACGGCCGTTCCGCCAAGGACCGGAGCATTACCCCAATCTGGCCGAGGTTTTAGCGGGGAAACGGTGCCAGTGGACCACCACGCTGATGCCCAACCGCCTAAACCTCCTGCCCGACCTCTGCCTCGCCGTAATTGCTCGCCGGCGTTATCCCGTTCACGGCCACCTCCTCGGATCGCCTATAAAAGGAGGTCCCGAGCTCGAACTCGAACACGCACCATCACTCCACCCCACAAGAACCACGCCAAGCCACTGGGAAGGCCTCGAGGAAGTCTTCTTCCCCAACTCCGGCCGCCTCGACCCGCTTCGGGATCCGGCAAGATTCGCTCCCGTGCGTGCACCCCCCCTCTCAACTCATGCCAGTAGCCTCCTAGTGCATCCACCTCTCTAACCCGCGCACCAATTTGGAGTTTGCAGCACCCACCGGAGAGTTCCACCCTCGCCCGAACCACCGTCCGCCGGAGATAAGGTCGTCGTCGACGTGGTGCTCACCGACGGCCAAGTCCACCACCCACTGACGCGGAAGGACACCCTGAACCCGTAGGTACCCTCCGATCACCCTACCTCGCCGTGGAGCAACGCCGGCGACCACCGCAGCCTTCGGGCGCCGGCAAACCCCTCAGGCACATTGGCAAAAACCTTCCGAGTCACCGTGTCCATGGTCAAGGACCTGGGTCAATGTATCCAAACAGTATCCATATCAGTCTCAGTGTCAGTCCCTGTGTCAGCCTCGGTGGAAATCCCCGGTGAACAAGTTTGAGTGGAAAACCCGGTTGAATGTTATTCTTGTGGATGGACTAACCATTTTATTATTTCGTACCTGAGTATTTCCTTAAAATGATTTAACTTCATGAGCTACTGGAATATCGAGTTATGAAATATAAGCCCTTTATGTGATGTCGCTCAGACATCCGAGTGTGGCACTCTCGTTATTTAATTTGATATAAGCCCTTTATGTGATGTCGCTCAGACGTCCGACTGTGGTACCCTTGTTATTTACTTTTGATATAAGCCCTTTATGTGATGTCGCTCAGACGTCCGACTGTGGCACTCTTGTTATTTACTGTCGATATAAGCCCTTTATGTGATGTCGCTCAGACGTCCGACTGTGGCACTCTCGTTATTTACTTTTGATATAAGCCCTTTACGTGATGTCGGTCAGACGTCCGACTGTGGCACGCACTGTCGTTTATATTCCATTATAAGCCCTTTATGTGGTGTCGCCCTGACGCTCGACTGCGGCATTGTTAATTTATTTGTACCCTTTCGAGGAGTCATTTCAGGCACTCGATTGGCCTTCAGTATTACATTGGGATTTCGGGAGGACTACCGCCCGACTTCCTTTTTATTTCCCATGCAGAGCAAGTTTATTATCGGAGTGTGCATTATTAATCTGCTCATGTGCATCATGTTTGCATTTTTTATATCTTATGTCCAAACTATCTTGCGAGTACTTTCATAGTACTCACCTGGCTTGTTGATTTGGCCAGATGTTGACGAAGGCGATCTCATGGATGATGAGTTTGATAGCGAGTCCGACGCCTAGAGGAGTCCCAGTCAGTCCCGTGCAATCCTGGATTTGGTCACTTGTATTGTATACGCTTCCGCCACCCAAATAAAAGTCCTCGAGCCTCACTCCGACGCTCGATGAGCTGTAAGATTTAGGATTCATGTCACCCACTTCACGCTCGATGAACCGTGTATTATAATTAGCACTCCTAGATATTTCTGTAATCAAGAATCTGTCTACCAGTAAGAAGGATTCTTCTCTACTGGTCGGTTAAAGGGATCGGTTTCTCAATAAATGTTTTATTGGAAAACCAGGTCGTGACAAACTTGGTATCAGAGCCAGGCTGACTGTAGGAAGCCACTAGGTGCGATCACTAATCGGTTATTAGCGTTTTTAGTGCTTTTTCAGCATTTTGCAAATGTAGCTATTTTCTGTTGGTCATCATAAATTTATGATTTGACTACTCAGAATTTTTGCCTACTTTTGCAGATGGCTGGCAACGACTGCGAGTCGCGGGTGTTCGCCAATGTGCCTGAGGGGTTTGTCAAGCTTCTCGTCTCCATCACCAAGCTCACGATCGGGCCGTCGACTCGCCCAGAGTTCACACTTTACCAGCACAAGCTCAGCGACGACGTGTCTATGCACCAGGCCGTGGTGCAATTCAAGGGAGGACGTTCTGCGTCTCGCCACTTCCGTTTTGTGGGGAGGGCCATGCCTACGGAGAGGCATGCCATGCAGATGGCCGCCCGTGAGGCGATAGCTCGTCTTCGGGATGTTCTTCCTACGATGAAGACTCGTCGCTACCGCTACCTCCCATGCCATGTGCCATATGCTTGTCACTATGCATTCGCCTGCCATAGGGGAGAGAGAGATGAGGCTATCGAGATGCTTGTTGAGTATCTCAAAGCTCTGGAGGCAGCTTTCGACAACCTCGTGGACGACCTTGTGGCTGCCCGTATGGACTCAGTTCAGGGATGTTCTGCCAACAGGAGGGAGCTTCTCCACATGGCACCGCCACTGACTTTCGTCTCGTCCTCAGCATCCTATGCACCTGCCATTTTAGCCACCACTCGCCGTCTGCCTACCACTGAGGAGTTCGACCAAGTCATTGCTCCTACTCCAAGTAGAGCTGCACCGCCTGTCGCACCCGCACCAACTCCTCAACGCAGTGCTACGCGCCTGGAGCCTATTAGGGAGGAGGAGGAGGTTGAGTCTCCTGCACCACTGGGTCTCACCCTCGGCAGACAGAAGGAAGTTTTCACCATCTCCGACTGAGTGCGCCTAGCAGCCGTGTGATGTACCCACTTGTATGATATGTTTATATGTACCTAGGTTTGGTGAGAAGTAGTGTGTGTGCGCATCATGTAGGAACTCGGAGAAGTGCACTAGCCTAAATAACATGTCAGGAATGTGTACGCACATCCTGAGTGATGTATTGTATAATTACGACTCGCGTGTAAGATATGTACTGAGCAGTCCTTCTCCGTGCGCAATCAAGTATTTTTCTTGAAAAAATCTTGAGGTCTTTTAAATTTTCGCCTTTGCAAAAATTTCCTTATGCCACACAGTTCTTCTCATGAGTTTTGCAAAAAAAAATACCCCAGAGTGGAAAACGCCTCGTCCCTGGACTCGTTCCATGCCAAATCCACCGAAAGAAGTTTATGGGACCCAGACAAGCAACAACTTCACACAGGGGCAGTCTAGTCAGCAGGGCAGCGAGGCAGCATTTTCTCAAGTATGCCGCCTTTTCGAACAAAGCCAGCAGTAGCACCAAGAAATGATGAATCACGTTATCAATATGGGAAATCACCGTGAGCCATACCAAACGCATTCCAAGTGTCTGAACTACAGAAGACACGTCCTCCAACGTTCGCTCACACTGATAGGCCGCTTGAGGCCGATGATTGGCTTCGAGACATCGAAAGGAAGTTGATTATTGCACAATGTTCAGATCGTGAGAAGGTGCCTTATGCACCTCACTACCTCACTGGAGCAGCTGCAGCATGGTGGGAAAATTTTCTACACATGCACCCCAATGAACATAACATCACCTGGGAAGAGTTTAAGGAAGGTTTTCGTGGGGCGCACATCCCCAGGAGCATTATAAAGATCAAGAAAAGGGAGTTTGACGACCTCAAGCAGAGAGGCATGACAGTGACTGAGTACAATAGTCAGTTTACTCAACTATCTCGTTATGCCTACGATGAGCATATGACTGAGAATAAAAAGATGGAAGAAATTTTGGATGGCCTGGCGCCAGCACTTAAATGCCAACTGGTCGTACACACCTTTCCAGATTTCAAAACACTGGTTGACAAGGCTATTACATTGGAGAATGAGCGCCGCAGCCTGGAGGATATTCACAAGCGAAAAAGGGACAAGACGACTCATGCTCGCAACAACCGGAGCAAGACTGATGTTCAGAGGAATGAAGCGAGAAATTCCACGGCAACTGCTCTAAGGCCAACCAAACATTTTCATTCAAGGGACAAGGACTTTACGTACCGCCCAGGTGTTACTTGTTATGCTTGTGGAGAGGAAGGGCACTATGCCAAACAGTGCCCAAAACCAAGGAACTCGGCCCCCAAGCCGAACAATGGTGGAAATAATCCAGCCCCCAGGCGTAACAACTTCAACCCCAACAAAAATCACAAGAAGGGTCACCTGAACCATGTGACCAAGGAGGAAGCACAGAATGCCCCAGACGTCGTACTCGGTACGTTCCCTGTCAACACAATACCTGCCACGGTTTTGTTTGATTCTGGAGCTCCTCACTCGTTCATTTCGAAGAGTTTTGTTTTGCAACATGGTTTTCCGATACTTCCTTTGAAAAAGTCCATGATCATCAAGTCCCCCGGGAATAAGCAGATCACTCAGAGTTACTGCCAAGGTGTGATTATTGAGTTTGAAAGACTAAAGTTTCAGGCGAATCTCATCGTGTTGGAAAATAAAGGACTGGATGTTATCCTAGGAATGGACTGGTTAACCACCAACAAGGGGTTTATCGACTGCTTCAATCGGACTGTAATCCTCACTCACCATCACGGCAAGACAATAAAAGTTGCGGCTCAAGAAAGACCAAGGTCACGGCAACCAAAGTTAAACAAGGTGGACATTTCAGAATTAAGGAAAGTTCCAGTGGTGTGTGAGTTTCCTGACGTATTTCCCGAAGAACTACCAGGCATGCCACCAGACCGGGAAATAGAGTTCAGCATTGAACTAGCACCTGGCACCACCCCATTTACAAGAAACCTTATAGAATGGCACCCTCCGAGTTCGTAGAATTAAAGAAGCAAATAAAAGAATTACTGGACAAAGGATTTATACAAGCCAGCTCCTTACCTTGGGGTTCACCAGTATTATTTGCCAAGAAAAAGGATGGGACTCTGAGATTGTGTATAGACTATCGAGCACTCAACATGGTCACCATCAAAAACAAATATCCGATGCCACGGATAAATGATTTATTTGACCAGCTCGCACAAGCCAAGGTGTTCTCAAAAATTGATTTAAGATCGGGGTATCATCAATTAAAGGTACGGACAGAAGATATCCCTAAGACAGCATTCCCCTCCAGATACGGATTATACGAGTTCACAGTAATGCCGTTTGGACTGACGAACGCCCCCGCATATTTCGTCCACCTCATGAACAATGTGTTTATGAAATTTATGGACAAATTTGTTGTGGTGTTCATTGATGATATTCTGGTATACTCAAAGACACCGGAAGAACATGCTGAACATCTCAGAATTTTACTGGGACAATTAAGGAAACATCAATTGTACGCCAAATTCAGCAAATGTGAATTTTGGTTAAGACAGGTTGGTTTTCTAGGCCATGTTTTAACCCAAGAAGGCGTGGCCGTAGACCCAGAAAAAGTCAAGGCCGTTCTTGGCTGGAAAACACCAGCCAACGTAACAGATGTACGAAGTTTCCTAGGAATGGCTGGATATTACCGAAGGTTTATTGAAGGATTCTCCATCGTGGCAAAACCAATGACACAGTTACTCAAGAAAGATAAGAAATTTGTATGGACTGAAGCGTGCGAGAAAAGCTTCCAAGAACTCAAGAGGAAATTAACAACAGCACCGGTTTTGGTTGTGCCGGACATACACAAAAGTTTTGAAGTGTATTGTGACGTATCCCGGAAGGGCCTCGGGTGCATATTGATGCAGGACGGCAAAGTTGTCGCATATGCTTCCATGCAACTACGGAAGCATGAAGAAAATTATCCTACTCATGACTTGGAGCTAGCAGCAGTCATCCATGCACTCAAAGAGTGGAGGCACTTTTTGCTGGGAAATCGTTGTGAAATATATACGGATCATAAAAGCCTTAAATATATTTTCACGCAACCAGAGCTCAATTTACGACAACGACGCTGGTTGGAATTAGTCAAGGACTATGATGTCGGCATTCACTACCATCCAGGGAAAGCAAATGTAGTGGCAGACGCTCTTAGTCGGAACCCCAGCTTGGGCAACGACAGTCTACAGAACTTGAGGCCTGAAATTCAGCAGGAGTTCGCCAAACTCAACATGGTGAAAGTCGGGGAGGGCAACGTATCAAATCTGGAGATACAACCCACCCTAATGGAACAAATTAAGAAGGCTTAGCATGGACATCCTAGCATCGAAGGTATAAAGAGAAAAATGAGCCTTGGCAAGGCTTCAGAGTTCGTCATAGACAATGAGGGAGTATTATGGTACGGGGACAGACTTTGCGTACTAAACATTGAGGACCTCAAACAGCAAATCCAAACCGAAAGCCACACCGCCCCATATTCAATCCACCCTGGAGGAACCAAAATGTACAAAGACATTCAGGAAAGATTTTGGTGGCACGGTATGAAGAGGGATATAGCCACATTCATTGCATGTTGTGATTCGTGTCAGCGCATTAAAGCCGAGCACCAAAAACCAGCAGGGCTACTACAGCCAAACAGGATACCTGAGTGGAAATGGGACGAAATTGGAATGGATTTTATCGTCGGACTACCCCGATCACAACGCGGAAATGATGCCATATGGGTCATCACAGATAGGCTAACCAAGGTAGCACATTTCATTCCCGTGAAGACGACCTACTCCACTCAGAAGCTTGCTAAGCTTTATCTCTCCCATATAGTTTGTCTGCATGGAGTCCCAAAGACTATAATATACGACCGGGGCACTCAATTTGTCTCTAAATTTTGGGATCACTTACAACAAGCTCTGGGCACTCAACTAGCATTCAGTACAGCGTACCACCCCCAGACTGATGGACAAACTGAACACGTGAACCAAATCCTAGAGGACATGCTGAGAGCCTATGTTCTCACCTATGGAACCAGTTGGGAGGAAAGCTTGCCATATGCCGAGTTCGCATACAACAACAGTTACCAAACCAGCCTACAAATGGCACCTTTTGAAGCATTGTACGGACGGAGATGTCGTACCCCATTAAGCTGGTCAGAAACAGGTGACAGTCGTATCTTTGGCCCAGGCATGCTCAAGGAAGCCGAGGAGAAAGTTAAACAAATCAGGGACCGACTCAAGACAGCTCAAAGCCGACAAAAGAGTTATTATGATCGAAAACATCGTGAGGTCAGCTTTGAACCCGGTGAATATGTATACCTACGAGTGTCTCCTATGAGGGGCCTGCAACGGTTCAAAATTAAAGGGAAGCTAGCCCCAAGATTTATTGGACCCTTCTGTGTAGTTGCACGAAGAGGCACAGTAGCCTACCAGCTAGACCTACCCAAAGAGCTGTCAGACGTCCATGACGTGTTCCACGTCTCACAGTTGAGGAAATGTGTGAGCAACCCGGAAAAGCATGTATCTCATGAGAGCATTGACGTGCAACCAGACCTCACCTACAGAAAGCGACCAATAAAAATATTGGAAGAGTCTGAAAGGAGGACCCGTCAGAAAACAATTAAATTTTTCAAGGTTCAGAGGAGCAATCACACCGAGGATGAAGCAACATGGGAAAGAGAGGATTTTCTTCAGGCAGAGCACCCACATCTATTCGAGGATCAGCTGAAATCTCGGGGACGAGATTTTTCCTAAGGGGGTAGGTGTTGTGACACCCAAAAATTTTGTTTTGTTTTATCAAATTCTTTATTTGATTTGAAGGAGGTTATTTAAATTTTTTTAAGGGACTCTCCTGCTCAAAAAATTTCTTTTATGACAAGTATTTTTGTTTGGGTTCATCCAAGACTTGATCTTTGGTCTTGGAGGTTTTTCATCTTGTGATTGACTCAACACAAGTGTTTTTCCTTGGGAAAGTTTTTGAAAAACCTTTTCTTTTATAAATAGCCCTATGGCATATGGAGTGATCCTTTCCCTTTCAAAATTTCCTCTTGCCATGACCTAAGTGGAAATCCCCCTCCCAAAAGCCATCTCCCCTCTTTGTGTCAAGATAAACTTCAAATCCAGCAAGTTAAACTCCCCCATGATTTTATCTCCATATATTCCTAATCAAAAACCTTTTCTGTCCTCTATTTTGACCCTTGGAGATTTACAAAGGAACCACTAGTTCTCCTTTGAGTTTTGCCACCAAACAAATTTCCCTGGCTAGTCCTTAGAACCCTCAACCAAGATCCATGAAGATCCACTGGTCTCCAGTTCAAAATTTTCAAAATGTGCTTGCTGCAAATTTGGGCCATATTTGCAAAATTTGGTGAAATTCATTTGTTTTCTCCTCCTAAAAACTGAGAAAATTCAGGCAGCCTCTAGGTGCATCAAGAGGTCACCTCACTAAGTCCCAACTCTAGAAAAATTTTCCTCGTGCCCAAATCATATCGTCGAACACCTGGAGGGCACTGTTACTGTCGAAGTTCAAAGTTTCAGAGAAACAGCTCCAGAGCCAGTGTCGTTTTCTTCAGAACACCATGTCGATCTCGCCAGTAGCTGCAGTGGCACCTTGCGCCCTGTTCCTCCTTATCCCCGCGCCGCACGGTCGCCTGGACGCTTGCGAGCGTCGGCGGCGAGCTGGCCGAGGTGCATCGCCCCATGCGCGGCGGCAGCAGCACCCGCTGCGGCTGCCAGAGAGGCGCAGCGTGGGACGGCGCCGTCCAGCACCGCCCAAGCCACCAGAGGCCACCGCGTGGCCGTCCCCTCCTCTGTGCACGCTGCAGAGCCGTCGTCGTGAACTGGGAGGCACGGAGCGCGCTCCCTGCTGCCGTCGTGCCCGTACGTCCGTTCCGCCAAGGACCGGAGCATTACCCCAATCTGGCCGAGGTTTTAGCGGGGAAACGGTGCCAGTGGACCACCACGCTGATGCCCAACCGCCTAAACCTCCTGCCCGACCTCTGCCTCGCCGTAATTGCTCGCCGGCGTTATCCCGTTCACGGCCACCTCCTCGGATCGCCTATAAAAGGAGGTCCCGAGCTCGAACTCGAACACGCACCATCACTCCACCCCACAAGAACCACGCCAAGCCACTGGGAAGGCCTCGAGGAAGTCTTCTTCCCCAACTCCGGCCGCCTCGACCCGCTTCGGGATCCGGCAAGATTCGCTCCCGTGCGTGCACCCCCCCTCTCAACTCATGCCAGTAGCCTCCTAGTGCATCCACCTCTCTAACCCGCGCACCAATTTGGAGTTTGCAGCACCCACCGGAGAGTTCCACCCTCGCCCGAACCACCGTCCGCCGGAGATAAGGTCGTCGTCGACGTGGTGCTCACCGACGGCCAAGTCCACCACCCACTGACGCGGAAGGACACCCTGAACCCGTAGGTACCCTCCGATCACCCTACCTCGCCGTGGAGCAACGCCGGCGACCACCGCAGCCTTCGGGCGCCGGCAAACCCCTCAGGCACATTGGCAAAAACCTTCCGAGTCACCGTGTCCATGGTCAAGGACCTGGGTCAATGTATCCAAACAGTATCCATATCAGTCTCAGTGTCAGTCCCTGTGTCAGCCTCGGTGGAAATCCCCGGTGAACAAGTTTGAGTGGAAAACCCGGTTGAATGTTATTCCTATGGATGGACTAACCATTTTATTATTTCGTACCTGAGTATTTCCTTAAAATGATTTAACTTCATGAGCTACTGGAATATCGAGTTATGAAATATAAGCCCTTTATGTGATGTCGCTCAGACATCCGACTGTGGCACTCTCGTTATTTAATTTGATATAAGCCCTTTATGTGATGTCGCTCAGACGTCCGACTGTGGCACCCTTGTTATTTACTTTTGATATAAGCCCTTTATGTGATGTCGCTCAGACGTCCGACTGTGGCACTCTTGTTATTTACTGTCGATATAAGCCCTTTATGTGATGTCGCTCAGACGTCCGACTGTGGCACTCTCGTTATTTACTTTTGATATAAGCCCTTTACGTGATGTCGCTCAGACGTCCGACTGTGGCACGCACTGTCGTTTATATTCCATTATAAGCCCTTTATGTGGTGTCGCCCTGACGCTCGACTGCGGCATTGTTAATTTATTTGTACCCTTTCGAGGAGTCATTTCAGGCACTCGATTGGCCTTCAGTATTACATTGGGATTTCGGGAGGACTACCGCCCGACTTCCTTTTTATTTCCCATGCAGAGCAAGTTTATTATCGGAGTGTGCATTATTAATCTGCTCATGTGCATCATGTTTGCATTTTTTATATCTTATGTCCAAACTATCTTGCGAGTACTTTCATAGTACTCACCTGGCTTGTTGATTTGGCCAGATGTTGACGAAGGCGATCTCATGGATGATGAGTTTGATAGCGAGTCCGATGCCTAGAGGAGTCCCAGTCAGTCCCGTGCAATCCTGGATTTGGTCACTTGTATTGTATACGCTTCCGCCACCCAAATAAAAGTCCTCGAGCCTCACTCCGACGCTCGATGAGCTGTAAGATTTAGGATTCATGTCACCCACTTCACGCTCGATGAACCGTGTATTATAATTAGCACTCCTAGATATTTCTGTAATCAAGAATCTGTCTACCAGTAAGAAGGATTCTTCTCTACTGGTCGGTTAAAGGGATCGGTTTCTCAATAAATGTTTTATTGGAAAACCAGGTCATGACAAACTTGGTATCAGAGCCAGGCTGACTGTAGGAAGCCACTAGGTGCGATCACTAATCGGTTATTAGCGTTTTTAGTGCTTTTTCAGCATTTTGCAAATGTAGCTATTTTCTGTTGGTCATCATAAATTTATGATTTGACTACTCAGAATTTTTGCCTACTTTTGCAGATGGCTGGCAACGACTGCGAGTCGCGGGTGTTCGCCAATGTGCCTGAGGGGTTTGTCAAGCTTCTCGTCTCCATCACCAAGCTCACGATCGGGCCGTCGACTCGCCCAGAGTTCACACTTTACCAGCACAAGCTCAGCGACGACGTGTCTATGCACCAGGCCGTGGTGCAATTCAAGGGAGGACGTTCTGCGTCTCGCCACTTCCGTTTTGTGGGGAGGGCCATGCCTACGGAGAGGCATGCCATGCAGATGGCCGCCCGTGAGGCGATAGCTCGTCTTCGGGATGTTCTTCCTACGATGAAGACTCGTCGCTACCGCTACCTCCCATGCCATGTGCCATATGCTTGTCACTATGCATTCGCCTGCCATAGGGGAGAGAGACATGAGGCTATCGAGATGCTTGTTGAGTATCTCAAAGCTCTGGAGGCAGCTTTCGACAACCTCGTGGACGACCTTGTGGCTGCCCGTATGGACTCAGTTCAGGGATGTTCTGCCAACAGGAGGGAGCTTCTCCACATGGCACCGCCACTGACTTTCGTCTCGTCCTCAGCATCCTATGCACCTGCCATTTTAGCCACCACTCGCCGTCTGCCTACCACTGAGGAGTTCGACCAAGTCATTGCTCCTACTCCAAGTAGAGCTGCACCGCCTGTCGCACCCGCACCAACTCCTCAACGCAGTGCTACGCGCCTGGAGCCTATTAGGGAGGAGGAGGAGGTTGAGTCTCCTGCACCACTGGGTCTCACCCTCGGCAGACAGAAGGAAGTTTTCACCATCTCCGACTGAGTGCGCCTAGCAGCCGTGTGATGTACCCACTTGTATGATATGTTTATATGTACCTAGGTTTGGTGAGAAGTAGTGTGTGTGCGCATCATGTAGGAACTCGGAGAAGTGCACTAGCCTAAATAACATGTCAGGAATGTGTACGCACATCCTGAGTGATGTATTGTATAATTACGACTCGCGTGTAAGATATGTACTGAGCAGTCCTTCTCCGTGCGCAATCAAGTATTTTTCTTGAAAAAATCTTGAGGTCTTTTAAATTTTCGCCTTTGCAAAAATTTCCTTATGCCACACAGTTCTTCTCATGAGTTTTGCAAAAAAAAATACCCCAGAGTGGAAAACGCCTCGTCCCTGGACTCGTTCCATGCCAAATCCACCGAAAGAAGTTTATGGGACCCAGACAAGCAACAACTTCACACAGGGGCAGTCTAGTCAGCAGGGCAGCGAGGCAGCATTTTCTCAAGTATGCCGCCTTTTCGAACAAAGCCAGCAGTAGCACCAAGAAATGATGAATCACGTTATCAATATGGGAAATCACCGTGAGCCATACCAAACGCATTCCAAGTGTCTGAACTACAGAAGACACGTCCTCCAACGTTCGCTCACACTGATAGGCCGCTTGAGGCCGATGATTGGCTTCGAGACATCGAAAGGAAGTTGATTATTGCACAATGTTCAGATCGTGAGAAGGTGCCTTATGCACCTCACTACCTCACTGGAGCAGCTGCAGCATGGTGGGAAAATTTTCTACACATGCACCCCAATGAACATAACATCACCTGGGAAGAGTTTAAGGAAGGTTTTCGTGGGGCGCACATCCCCAGGAGCATTATAAAGATCAAGAAAAGGGAGTTTGACGACCTCAAGCAGAGAGGCATGACAGTGACTGAGTACAATAGTCAGTTTACTCAACTATCTCGTTATGCCTACGATGAGCATATGACTGAGAATAAAAAGATGGAAGAAATTTTGGATGGCCTGGCGCCAGCACTTAAATGCCAACTGGTCGTACACACCTTTCCAGATTTCAAAACACTGGTTGACAAGGCTATTACATTGGAGAATGAGCGCCGCAGCCTGGAGGATATTCACAAGCGAAAAAGGGACAAGACGACTCATGCTCGCAACAACCGGAGCAAGACTGATGTTCAGAGGAATGAAGCGAGAAATTCCACGGCAACTGCTCTAAGGCCAACCAAACATTTTCATTCAAGGGACAAGGACTTTACGTACCGCCCAGGTGTTACTTGTTATGCTTGTGGAGAGGAAGGGCACTATGCCAAACAGTGCCCAAAACCAAGGAACTCGGCCCCCAAGCCGAACAATGGTGGAAATAATCCAGCCCCCAGGCGTAACAACTTCAACCCCAACAAAAATCACAAGAAGGGTCACCTGAACCATGTGACCAAGGAGGAAGCACAGAATGCCCCAGACGTCGTACTCGGTACGTTCCCTGTCAACACAATACCTGCCACGGTTTTGTTTGATTCTGGAGCTCCTCACTCGTTCATTTCGAAGAGTTTTGTTTTGCAACATGGTTTTCCGATACTTCCTTTGAAAAAGTCCATGATCATCAAGTCCCCCGGGAATAAGCAGATCACTCAGAGTTACTGCCAAGGTGTGATTATTGAGTTTGAAAGACTAAAGTTTCAGGCGAATCTCATCGTGTTGGAAAATAAAGGACTGGATGTTATCCTAGGAATGGACTGGTTAACCACCAACAAGGGGTTTATCGACTGCTTCAATCGGACTGTAATCCTCACTCACCATCACGGCAAGACAATAAAAGTTGCGGCTCAAGAAAGACCAAGGTCACGGCAACCAAAGTTAAACAAGGTGGACATTTCAGAATTAAGGAAAGTTCCAGTGGTGTGTGAGTTTCCTGACGTATTTCCCGAAGAACTACCAGGCATGCCACCAGACCGGGAAATAGAGTTCAGCATTGAACTAGCACCTGGCACCACCCCATTTACAAGAAACCTTATAGAATGGCACCCTCCGAGTTCGTAGAATTAAAGAAGCAAATAAAAGAATTACTGGACAAAGGATTTATACAAGCCAGCTCCTTACCTTGGGGTTCACCAGTATTATTTGCCAAGAAAAAGGATGGGACTCTGAGATTGTGTATAGACTATCGAGCACTCAACATGGTCACCATCAAAAACAAATATCCGATGCCACGGATAAATGATTTATTTGACCAGCTCGCACAAGCCAAGGTGTTCTCAAAAATTGATTTAAGATCGGGGTATCATCAATTAAAGGTACGGACAGAAGATATCCCTAAGACAGCATTCCCCTCCAGATACGGATTATACGAGTTCACAGTAATGCCGTTTGGACTGACGAACGCCCCCGCATATTTCGTCCACCTCATGAACAATGTGTTTATGAAATTTATGGACAAATTTGTTGTGGTGTTCATTGATGATATTCTGGTATACTCAAAGACACCGGAAGAACATGCTGAACATCTCAGAATTTTACTGGGACAATTAAGGAAACATCAATTGTACGCCAAATTCAGCAAATGTGAATTTTGGTTAAGACAGGTTGGTTTTCTAGGCCATGTTTTAACCCAAGAAGGCGTGGCCGTAGACCCAGAAAAAGTCAAGGCCGTTCTTGGCTGGAAAACACCAGCCAACGTAACAGATGTACGAAGTTTCCTAGGAATGGCTGGATATTACCGAAGGTTTATTGAAGGATTCTCCATCGTGGCAAACCCAATGACACAGTTACTCAAGAAAGATAAGAAATTTGTATGGACTGAAGCGTGCGAGAAAAGCTTCCAAGAACTCAAGAGGAAATTAACAACAGCACCGGTTTTGGTTGTGCCGGACATACACAAAAGTTTTGAAGTGTATTGTGACGTATCCCGGAAGGGCCTCGGGTGCATATTGATGCAGGACGGCAAAGTTGTCGCATATGCTTCCATGCAACTACGGAAGCATGAAGAAAATTATCCTACTCATGACTTGGAGCTAGCAGCAGTCATCCATGCACTCAAAGAGTGGAGGCACTTTTTGCTGGGAAATCGTTGTGAAATATATACGGATCATAAAAGCCTTAAATATATTTTCACGCAACCAGAGCTCAATTTACGACAACGACGCTGGTTGGAATTAGTCAAGGACTATGATGTCGGCATTCACTACCATCCAGGGAAAGCAAATGTAGTGGCAGACGCTCTTAGTCGGAACCCCAGCTTGGGCAACGACAGTCTACAGAACTTGAGGCCTGAAATTCAGCAGGAGTTCGCCAAACTCAACATGGTGAAAGTCGGGGAGGGCAACGTATCAAATCTGGAGATACAACCCACCCTAATGGAACAAATTAAGAAGGCTTAGCATGGACATCCTAGCATCGAAGGTATAAAGAGAAAAATGAGCCTTGGCAAGGCTTCAGAGTTCGTCATAGACAATGAGGGAGTATTATGGTACGGGGACAGACTTTGCGTACTAAACATTGAGGACCTCAAACAGCAAATCCAAACCGAAAGCCACACCGCCCCATATTCAATCCACCCTGGAGGAACCAAAATGTACAAAGACATTCAGGAAAGATTTTGGTGGCACGGTATGAAGAGGGATATAGCCACATTCATTGCATGTTGTGATTCGTGTCAGCGCATTAAAGCCGAGCACCAAAAACCAGCAGGGCTACTACAGCCAAACAGGATACCTGAGTGGAAATGGGACGAAATTGGAATGGATTTTATCGTCGGACTACCCCGATCACAACGCGGAAATGATGCCATATGGGTCATCACAGATAGGCTAACCAAGGTAGCACATTTCATTCCCGTGAAGACGACCTACTCCACTCAGAAGCTTGCTAAGCTTTATCTCTCCCATATAGTTTGTCTGCATGGAGTCCCAAAGACTATAATATACGACCGGGGCACTCAATTTGTCTCTAAATTTTGGGATCACTTACAACAAGCTCTGGGCACTCAACTAGCATTCAGTACAGCGTACCACCCCCAGACTGATGGACAAACTGAACACGTGAACCAAATCCTAGAGGACATGCTGAGAGCCTATGTTCTCACCTATGGAACCAGTTGGGAGGAAAGCTTGCCATATGCCGAGTTCGCATACAACAACAGTTACCAAACCAGCCTACAAATGGCACCTTTTGAAGCATTGTACGGACGGAGATGTCGTACCCCATTAAGCTGGTCAGAAACAGGTGACAGTCGTATCTTCGGCCCAGGCATGCTCAAGGAAGCCGAGGAGAAAGTTAAACAAATCAGGGACCGACTCAAGACAGCTCAAAGCCGACAAAAGAGTTATTATGATCGAAAATATCGTGAGGTCAGCTTTGAACCCGGTGAATATGTATACCTACGAGTGTCTCCTATGAGGGGCCTGCAACGGTTCAAAATTAAAGGGAAGCTAGCCCCAAGATTTATTGGACCCTTCTGTGTAGTTGCACGAAGAGGCACAGTAGCCTACCAGCTAGACCTACCCAAAGAGCTGTCAGACGTCCATGACGTGTTCCACGTCTCACAGTTGAGGAAATGTGTGAGCAACCCGGAAAAGCATGTATCTCATGAGAGCATTGACGTGCAACCAGACCTCACCTACAGAAAGCGACCAATAAAAATATTGGAAGAGTCTGAAAGGAGGACCCGTCAGAAAACAATTAAATTTTTCAAGGTTCAGAGGAGCAATCACACCGAGGATGAAGCAACATGGAAAAGAGAGGATTTTCTTCAGGCAGAGCACCCACATCTATTCGAGGATCAGCTGAAATCTCGGGGACGAGATTTTTCCTAAGGGGGTAGGTGTTGTGACACCCAAAAATTTTGTTTTGTTTTATCAAATTCTTTATTTGATTTGAAGGAGGTTATTTAAATTTTTTTAAGGGACTCTCCTGCTCAAAAAATTTCTTTTATGACAAGTATTTTTGTTTGGGTTCATCCAAGACTTGATCTTTGGTCTTGGAGGTTTTTCATCTTGTGATTGACTCAACACAAGTGTTTTTCCTTGGGAAAGTTTTTGAAAAACCTTTTCTTTTATAAATAGCCCTATGGCATATGGAGTGATCCTTTCCCTTTCAAAATTTCCTCTTGCCATGACCTAAGTGGAAATCCCCCTCCCAAAAGCCATCTCCCCTCTTTGTGTCAAGATAAACTTCAAATCCAGCAAGTTAAACTCCCCCATGATTTTATCTCCATATATTCCTAATCAAAAACCTTTTCTGTCCTCTATTTTGACCCTTGGAGATTTACAAAGGAACCACTAGTTCTCCTTTGAGTTTTGCCACCAAACAAATTTCCCTGGCTAGTCCTTAGAACCCTCAACCAAGATCCATGAAGATCCACTGGTCTCCAGTTCAAAATTTTCAAAATGTGCTTGCTGCAAATTTGGGCCATATTTGCAAAATTTGGTGAAATTCATTTGTTTTCTCCTCCTAAAAACTGAGAAAATTCAGGCAGCCTCTAGGTGCATCAAGAGGTCACCTCACTAAGTCCCAACTCTAGAAAAATTTTCCTCGTGCCCAAATCATATCGTCGAACACCTGGAGGGCACTGTTACTGTCGAAGTTCAAAGTTTCAGAGAAACAGCTCCAGAGCCAGTGTCGTTTTCTTCAGAACACCATGTCGATCTCGCCAGTAGCTGCAGTGGCACCTTGCGCCCTGTTCCTCCTTATCCCCGCGCCGCACGGTCGCCTGGACGCTTGCGAGCGTCGGCGGCGAGCTGGCCGAGGTGCATCGCCCCATGCGCGGCGGCAGCAGCACCCGCTGCGGCTGCCAGAGAGGCGCAGCGTGGGACGGCGCCGTCCAGCACCGCCCAAGCCACCAGAGGCCACCGCGTGGCCGTCCCCTCCTCTGTGCACGCTGCAGAGCCGTCGTCGTGAACTGGGAGGCACGGAGCGCGCTCCCTGCTGCCGTCGTGCCCGTACGTCCGTTCCGCCAAGGACCGGAGCATTACCCCAATCTGGCCGAGGTTTTAGCGGGGAAACGGTGCCAGTGGACCACCACGCTGATGCCCAACCGCCTAAACCTCCTGCCCGACCTCTGCCTCGCCGTAATTGCTCGCCGGCGTTATCCCGTTCACGGCCACCTCCTCGGATCGCCTATAAAAGGAGGTCCCGAGCTCGAACTCGAACACGCACCATCACTCCACCCCACAAGAACCACGCCAAGCCACTGGGAAGGCCTCGAGGAAGTCTTCTTCCCCAACTCCGGCCGCCTCGACCCGCTTCGGGATCCGGCAAGATTCGCTCCCGTGCGTGCACCCCCCCTCTCAACTCATGCCAGTAGCCTCCTAGTGCATCCACCTCTCTAACCCGCGCACCAATTTGGAGTTTGCAGCACCCACCGGAGAGTTCCACCCTCGCCCGAACCACCGTCCGCCGGAGATAAGGTCGTCGTCGACGTGGTGCTCACCGACGGCCAAGTCCACCACCCACTGACGCGGAAGGACACCCTGAACCCGTAGGTACCCTCCGATCACCCTACCTCGCCGTGGAGCAACGCCGGCGACCACCGCAGCCTTCGGGCGCCGGCGAGCCCTGTTCGGAGTTTGAACCTGACGGGTGGGACCCCCCGTCAGCCTCTCTTTCTTTTCCTTCAAACCGTTTTCTGAAGGCGCCTTCGGGCTAAGTGTGTTTTCCTTCTGGGCTTGCGTATTTCGTACCGAAGCGTTTTCTGCTTTTTCAAACAAGCCCCTGGATCTTTTCTATTTCATCACAGATTAGTCCTTGGACTAAAACCTTTATATCTTTTAAACAAAAGATGATTTTTGATTGATTCTTTTTTTGTCAGTCTTATATTTTTGTCTAGTTTTTATAGTATTTATTTGGAAAAAATTTGGAATAAATTTTATACACGCAACGGTATTCACGTTAGTATACGGTTTCTTTATACCGTAGATTCCGGAGGAGGTGACGTAGCCGCGAACTTCGCCGAGCTAGACTCCGACTTCTCCGAACCAGGCAAGCATGTTTGAACCTTTGATATGATGGGTGTTTTGCATGTTTGCTTGAATAGTTTGTGCATGGCATATGGGCATCGGTGAGTGTTACGTTGCATGCAAGGCAACTAACCGTGTGCTTCGAAGTTTACTGTGATCTTTTGATGAGAGATGACCTGATCATGTGGTGACATGAGAGGTAGTAAGATGGTATTATTGTAGCATGCCAGTCTTATGTCAACCGTTAAACTCCGACGTTAACGTGGACGGAGCCACGTTACCGTTCGTCCCCTTCCGTGCTGCCACATGTTTTCTGCAAAGAATATGGTTTAGTAAGTTGCAAACCTCTTTCCTTGTACACACCAAATAGAGGGGCCGAGATGAGGGTTCCATGGCCCTGGATTAAAGCCAGTCATCCGGTCAGGGGGCATGGGTGTTTCCGGTTGGGACCGAGAGGGGGGCACCCCTTAGAGCGCGCGATATAAATTTGATCTCATGCTACGCGAGGTTGTAGCCTCCCCGTCTCAAGGTTTTTCTTGAACGTTGCTTAGGGTGATTCCTGGCAACGGAATGTGGAATGGTGTGTACTGGTTAGATGTGTTTCTCCTAAAATACCGTAAACGGAACTAGTCCCTTGTGACTACTGAAATCCGTTGGCTGTGGTTAAGAGTACAAACTCTGCAGAGTCAAAACCTTTCGAGTCACCGTGTCCATGGTCAAGGACCTGGGTCAATGTATCCAAACAGTATCCATATCAGTCTCAGTGTCAGTCCCTGTGTCAGCCTCCGTGGAAATCCCCGGTGAACAAGTTTGAGTGGAAAACCCGGTTGAATGTTATTCCTGTGGATGGACTAACCATTTTATTATTTCGTACCTGAGTATTTCCTTGAAATGATTTAACTTCATGAGCTACTGGAATATCGAGTTATGAAATATAAGCCCTTTATGTGATGTCGCTCAGACGTCCGACTGTGGCACTCTCGTTATTTATTTTTGATATAAGCCCTTTATGTGATGTCGCTCAGACCTCCGACTGTGGCACCCTTGTTATTTACTTTTGATATAAGCCCTTTATGTGATGTCGCTCAGACGTCCAACTGTGGCACTCTTGTTATTTACTTTCGATATAAGCCCTTTATGTGATGTCGCTCAGACGTCCGACTGTGGCACTCTCGTAATTTACTTTTGATATACGCCCTTTACGTGATGTCGCTCAGATGTCCGACTGTGGCACGCACTGTCGTTTATATTCCATTATAAGCCCTTTATGTGGTGTCGCCCTGACGCCCGACTGCGGCATTGTTACTTTATTTGTACCCTTTCGAGGAGTCATTTCAGACACTCGATTGGCCTTCAGTATTACATTGGGATTTCGGGAGGACTACCGCCTGACTTCCTTTTTATTTCCCATGCAGAGCAAGTTTATTATCGGAGTGTGCATTATTAATCTGCTCATGTGCATCATGTTTGCATTTGTTATATCTTATGTCCAAACTATCTTGCGAGTACTTTCATAGTACTCACCTGGCTTGTTGATTTGGCCAGATGTTGACGAAGGCGATCTCATGGATGATGAGTTTGATAGCGAGTCCGACGCCTAGAGGAGTCCCAGTCAGTCCCGTGCGATCCTGGATTTGGTCACTTGTATTATATACGCTTCCCCACCCAAATAAAAGTCCTCGAGCCTCACTCTGACGCTCGATGAGCTGTAAGATTTAGGAGTCATGTCACCGACTTCACTGTGACATATCCACCACCACTTTTATCACGAGTCGGTAGTTATGCCACCACACCCATTGTGTCATATCCGCCCTTATGAATAATATCGGCGTGCTTGTAATAAACTGTTGAGCAGCCTCCGCTCAACCGTGTCTTATAATTAGTACTCCTGGATATTTCTGTAATCAAGAATCTGTCTACCAGTAAGAAGGATTCTTCTCTACTGGTCCGTTAAAGGGATCGGTTTCTCAATAAATGTTTTATTGGAAAACCAGGTCGTGACACTGTTGCAACACCGACCCTTCTTCGTCGGGGCGGTGGTGTCTTCGTCGGTAGAGTCGGTTTCCACGCCGGCGTCCTCGCTGGGGTACTTCCTTCCCTCTTCAGCCCGGGCGCACCTATCGGCCAGAACATAAAGTTCGGCCACATCCTTAACCTTGTTCATCGCCAGCTCTTCACGCATCTTATGATTGCGCATGTTCTGATGGAATGCGCTAATCACGGCGGCGGGATGAACATCGGGGATGTTGTACTGCACCCGGCTGAACCTTTGTATGTACTTGTGCAGGGTTTCCCCTTCCTTCTGGGGAATGATATGCAAATCACTGGCCTGGCCATGAGCTTGGTGGCCTCCGGTGAAGGCACCAATGAACTCATGGCACAGATCCGACCAAGAAGAAATGGAATCCGCCGGCATGTGCATCAACCAAGACATGACGTTGGGCTTCAGTGCCAACGGGAAGTAATTGGCAAGCACCTTGTCGTCGCGAGCTCCCGCAGCTTGCATCGCGATGGTGTAGATGCTGAGGAAATCTGACGGATGGGTCGTGCCATTGTACTTCTCGCTGACGTCGGGCTTGAACGTCCGGTGGGACGGCCACTAGAACCGCCGCAGCTCACAGGTAAAGGCTGGGCAACCCACCTCATAAGGTAGGCCGCCGGAGCCCCCCGGTGCTGGGTGCTCCATAGCGGGTCCTGCCCGCTTATCCGACTAGTGGCGTGTATCGCGCCGGCGCTCGATGGTGGTTCGAGCGTCTTCACCGGCTTGTTCTCGAAGAACTTGGCGCTGGTCGCGGTGGGTCCGTGGGTCGGACGACGCTACAGAAATGTTATCACAAGCGTCATCATGACGGACCGGCACCGGCGGCAACTGGCGCGGGGGAGGAGAGTGCACTGTGGCTGCAGCTCCCCCGGTCCTTGCACCGCTGGCATGTGGTGGCTCGACGGAGTGCCAGCCCGAGGGCAACGCCGGTCGCGGATCATCTTTGTTGGCGATGGCGACGAGGCTCCGGATGGTGGCCCTCCATTCGTCGAGCTTCTTCGCGGTAGGAGGGAAGTCGAGGAGTAGCTGCACGCGCGCCAAAGTTTCCGCTGGCGTGGGTGGTGCCGAAAGCTACGTGAACCGTGGCACGCGTTGACTTCTAACCACGTTAGAAGGAGCTCTATCACGGCCCAGCGGCTGCATGCCATTTTCGCCAGCACTTCGGCGGGCATGCTGGCCTCCTTCGTCCCACAGATGATGCACATGGCTCTTCCCACGGCGGTGTCCAGGGTCACCGGCATGGTGACCCTGCTCGTTGCGCACACCCTGGGAAGAGCGCGCAGTGGGCGCCGGCGTAGGTGTCTTGGAGGTTGCTGCGCCGCCGGTAGGGGGCACATCGACACCCCTAGAGGGCCCCGCGCCACCTGTGGGGGGCCCAGCCCCGTCTTTGGATTTGGTGGTGTGCGTCCCGTCGTCTGGTGCACGAACGACGCCGCTTGCCAGACTCTGACTGCCAGAGCGACGCTGGTGCTCGCGGGCCGCGGCTCGGGTTCTGTCCGCGACCGGCCCGCTGCTCGCCCGCACTGGCACGTGTCGTTCGGCTCCCGACGAGCCGATCGCCGTGATCGTCTTCTTCTTGGGAGCCATGGCGGTCAAGAACCGCTAGGCTAACTGCTAGACCAGATTCTCACAACTGCGCCCCCTACCTGGCGCGCCAAAGATGTCAGTGGGAAACGACACCTATGGGATCACTGGAATCCCTTCTACAGTTCTGGTCCTCATCTGATCCTCTGTGTTCATGATCTTGACGAAGATCTGCATGCCACCACAGAGGCCCCTCCCGAGCCTTGGTTCCAATGTAGTTGGTTGGGTTGGAACCCATGGGCTCAAGGGTGGCTAGCTCCACCGGCATCGGGCAGGCTGTCCCAGCAAGGCTCTTGCCGGGGCTGCGGAGGCTGCCTCGGCAAGATCTTGCCGAGGGAGTCTTCCTCACCCTCTTGCTCTCCTATGTTTCTGTTCTTGGCGTTGCCTTGGTTGTCTTGTGCTTTGTCTTCTCTCCGGCTTCCCTCCTCTACCCGGCTAAGTGTGGCCGTGGCACGTGGATCTGACTACCCGTGCACAAGTAAAGGGGTCAAAAGGAGAGCCCCTACTTTTGTACACCGACATCGGCCTACTGTCTTCAAGGATGCCCGTAAATATGTTTTATCTTGTGATGAATGTCAAAGAATTGGTGATATCGTTAAGCGTCAGGACATGCCTATGAATTATTCACTTAATGTCGAACCATTTTATATTTGGGGTTTTGATTATATGGGACCTTTTCCTTCCTCTAATGGGTATACTCATATTTTGGTTGCTGTTGATTATGTTACTAAGTGGGTAGAAGCTATTCCAACTAGTAGTGCTGATCACAACACTTCCATTAAAATGCTTTAAAAAGTTATTTTCCCAAGGTTTGGAGTCCCTAGATATTTAATGACCGATGGTGGTTCACACTATATTCATGGTGCTTTCCGTAAAATGCTTGCTAAATATGATGTTAACCATAGAATATCATCACCTTATCATCCTCAATCTAGTGGTCAAGTTGAACTTAGCAATAGAGAAATAAAATTAATATTACAAAAAATAGTCAATAGGTCCTGAAAGAATTGGTCTAAGAAATCGGATGATGCACTTTGGGCCTACATAACAACATATAAAAATCCTATGGGTATGTCTCCTAATAAAATGGTTTATGGAAAATTTTGTCATTTGCCTCTTGAGTTAGAACATAAATCATACTGGCAATTAAAGAACTCAACTCTGATTTCAAACTTGCCCGTGAAAAGAGGTTATTTGATATTAGATCACTAGATAAATGGAGAGCCCAAGCTTATGAAAATGCCAAATTATTTAAAGAAACAGTTAAAAGATGGCATGATAAAAGAATCCAAAATCGGGATTTCAAAGTTGGTGAATATGTTCTTTTGTAGAACTCTCGTTTTAGATTCTTTGCAGGAAAACTTCTTTCCAAGTGGAAAGGACCATATATTATCGAAGAGGTTTATCGCTCTGGAGCTATCAAAATTAATAATGCCGAAGGTACTAACCCGAAGGTGGTCAATGGGAAAAGAATTAAACACTATATCTCAGGTATGCCTATTAATGTTGAAAGTAATATTATTCAAACCATGACACCGGTGGAACACATAAAGGAACCTTCCGGAACCCTCCAGAACACTGAAAAAGAGGAGGTACGTGATACAGTAAGTAAACGGACTTTGAAAAATCCGCAAAAATATTTTCTGCTAGTTTTGGAATATTACAAAAATTAAGAAAATAAGAAATAACCCAGAAGGCAACAGAGGAGGGCACAAGACACTTGGGCGCGCATGCCTTGCCTGGCGCACCCAGGTGGGTTGCGCCCACCTCAGGAACCTTCTGAACTTTGTTTTCCTTCTGTTTGGCTTGTTTCCGAAGATAAAAAATCTTTATATACCCCCCGAACGTATTGACCACTGTATGGCAAAGAAATCTTCCGTTCTTGTTTCTTGTTGTTTTTTGTCAGACCTTTTCAAGCCAGGCATCATGTCTTCTCCCTCCTCCAACAACATGGAAGAAGATGCTTGGTTGACGAAGATAGAATTGAAGAGAGAGGAACCAAAGGAGGCCATCAAGGGGGACAGGGGTAAGGAAGTTACGGAGGATCAAGTTCCAGCAGAAGGGCAGGTCGAACTGGCGGGAGAAGAAGAAGAAGATATCCTTCAACCATACTATGATTATCTTACCCCTACTGACATTGAAGCCTTTAGGACCATGAAACGGTTCATGTTCAAAACAATTATCTTACTCGTGAAAATATTTTCTTGCAAGAGCAAATCATTGCCCTCCGGAGCGTCATTCATAGATTGGAGTACCTTCTGAGCCTGAAGTGTGACATTGCTACTTGATCACCACCACCGTCATCTTCTTCACCACCAAAGGAGACTTGAGTACATGGTATGGGCACGCCCCTTGGCTTGTGCCAAGCTTTGGGGAGGTGCCCCGGTATCGTATCACACCACCTTCTTTGCCCTTATCTATCTTAGTTCGATCTTTACTTATCTTCTGAATTAGTTGAATAAAAGTTTAGTTCAATTTATTTTCGAGTGTTTGCTTAGTGATCTATCTATCTATCTATGTAATCATGTGCGAGATATATAATAAAGTTTAGTTCGAGTTTTGCTTTCTGTACTTTGATGTTTCAATCAAAATAAAAAAGGAAATATTGAAAAATATCATATGCTAATCTTATGGTAAGTAATGGCATCACATAAGGAAAAGTACAAGTGGTAAAATTTATTGGAGATTGACAAACATAGCATTGGTCAATGATGCAATTCATGAAAGAATTAATAAGGGAAGATAAGATTCACATGCAAATACACTATCTTGGACATCCTTTATGACTGTGAGCCCCCATCAAAATATTATATGCCAAAATTGTTGACGTTGGACAAGGAAGACAACGTAATGATTTATGTTTGTTCATATTCACATAGAAGTTATACTGTCATAGATCCTTTAACATGTGGTGATTGCCCAATATCTTTGCAAGCCAAAAATTCTCCACTAAGTAGATATACTACTTGTGTCGGGGAAAATGACATCTATGATACCATGGGGATCCCTTCTATGGTTTGGTAGGGAACAGGGGCTAAGCAAAGAGCAAATCTAGTGATCAACACCACGGGTCTTTACCCAGGTTCGGGCCGCTGAGATGCGTAAAACCCTAGTCCTGCTTGATTGTGTATTGAGTGTTCTTGAGCTTCGGCTCGTTACTACGCATGCAAGCTGGGCCGAGAGGTCCAAAAAGCCACCCCCCCAGTACGTTGTGGGCCTCCTTTTGTATGACAAAGGGGCTGCCCCAGCGGCATACAGGAGGTGTAAAGTCACTACAGTGTATGCAGGAGCTGTAAACCGCTATAGTACACATGCTTATCTTGGTCATCTAAGGACAAGCGCATTACATGCGCCTCTTACGTGCCCTCTAGATTTATCGGGGATGGGGAGAGTGCCCGTCCCGTCTGTTGCCGCCCCGCCCCGTCTTGACACGCGTCCATGCCGATGGGGCATGCAGTGCCAAGCTGGCTAGCCAGCTGCTGTGCTGGAGAGGTGGCAGGGTCTTCACGAAGATCTGCATGCCTGCATGCAGGCGCCTGCCAGGCTAACAGGTCAGCTGCCGCACTGGAGTGGTGACTGGGCAGCCGAGTCTGGCCATGGTCTTGCCGATGTCCTCAGAAAGGATCTTGCCAGGGCCTCGTGGACGTCCTCGACAAGAATCTTGCCGAGGCCTCGTGGGCGTCCTCGACAAGGATCTTGCTGGTGTCTTGTCTTCTGGCCTTCACAAAGATCTGCACGCGACTATGCACGCGCCCTTGAATTCTGTCCTTAATGTTGTCGATGGTGTCAGAGGTCTCAACCACAAGGGTGGTGCTCTGGTTCGTGCTCTGTATGTCGTCCCGGCAAGGATCTTGCCGGCGTCTTGCAAGCCGACCCGGCAAGGGCCTTGCCGGGGACCCAGCTTGTCCTCTGTTCTCTGTCTTGACTGTTCTTCTTTATCTTGTATCTGTCCCCAATCGCCCTCTTCGTGCTTCGCCGTGCATGGGGTTACGACCACCCGTGCACAAGTATGGGGTGCTAAAGGCCCAAACTTTAGTACACTGACAACTTGTGCATCCAAAAACCCTTAAACCCAAAATCTTGTTTTGAGAGTCCACGATAACTACCGATGGATTGAATAAGATCCTTCAAGTAAGTTGTCATTGGTGTAATAAGGCAATAAAAATTGCTTCTAAATGTGTTGGATCATTTAGTGTAAGAGAAAATTGAGAGTTGTACAAACTTGTGATGGAAAAGTAATAAAGGCAACATACTACATAATAAAGGTTGCTATCATAAGGGGAAATATAACACGACGTTCTCTGGCACTAATAGATTGAGCATACAAACCAAAAAGCGCATGACAGCCTCTGCTTCCCTCTGCGAAGGGCCTATCTTTTACTTTTATGTATTTATATTTATGCAACAGTCAAAGTATTCTTCCGTATTCCTTTTTATTTTCTCTTTTTGCAAGCATCATGTGGTGACGAAAGATCTAGGCACATATATCCAGTTGGATATGAGTGATCATGAATTATTATTGTTGACATCACCCTTGAGGTGAATACACTGGGAGGTGAAACTATAAGCCCCTATCTTTCTATGTGTCCGGTTGAAACTTTTTGCTCATGGGTATGCGATGAGTGTTAGCAATCATAGAAGATTATATGATGGTTGAGTATGTGGACTTGCCAAAAGGCTCCGATACGAGACCCTTCCTGAAAAGACGATGAATTGTAGTTGCAAAGTTGATAGAGAACATAGTTTGTTGGTTTTCAATAGAGTTTATGCTTTTACTTTGATGTTATGATGAATTGTTACTTGTTCATGAGAAGTTATATGATAAAAATTATGTGATAAAGTTCTATGATAAAGTTTGCTGCTGTTATAATAATAAGCATGATGCTTCTATGAATGTATTTTGTTTTTATCAACACCTCTCTCCCTCTCTCTCTCTAAGCAGGTGGGCATGTTTTCGATATCGTTTTTTCGCTTGAGGACAAGCGAGGTCTAAGCTAGGGGGAGTTCATACGTCCATTTTGCATCATGTTTTACTATTGGTATTTAAATTGTTTTTATGCATAATAATGCTTTATGGAGTAATTCTAATGCCTTTTCTCTCATAGTATGCAAGGTTTACACAAAGAGGCAGTATGCCGGCAGCTGCAATTCTGGACCTGAAAAAGCTATGTCAGAGTTACCTATTCTGCACATCTCCAAATGAACCGAAAATTTAAGGAGAATTGTTTTGGAATATATATATATATAATGCTGGAGCCAATAACTACCAGAGGGGGACACCTGGTGAGCACAAGACACCAGGGCGCGCCAGGCCCCCCAGGCGTGCCCAGGTGGGTTGTGCTCAGCCCAGCCCACCTCCGGTGCCCATCTTATGGTATATTGGTCCCTTCGACCTAGGAAAAATAGGGAGAGGAATTTCGGGACGGAGCGCCGCCATCTCGTGGCGGAACTTGGGCAGGAGCACTTTTTCCCTCCGGCGAAGCAATTCCGCCGGGGAAACTTCCCTCCCGTAGGTGGAAATCAAAGTCATCGTCATCGGCAACAACCCTCTCATCTTTGGGAGGCCAATCTCCATCAACATGTTCAACAACACCATCTCCTCTCCAACCCTTGTTCATTTCTTCTGTTCAATCTTTGTACCAGAACCTCAGAATTGTACCTGTGGGCAACTAGTTGTGTTGAATACATTTTGTAGTTGATTACTGTATAGTTTATTTGGTGGAAGATTATATGTTAAGATCCATTATGCTATTTAATACCCCTCTGATCTTGAGCATGATTATCATTTGTGAGTAGTTACTTTTATTCTTGTGGTCACGGGAGAAATCTTGTTGCAAGTATTCATGTGAACTTGATATGTATTCAATATTTTGATGATATGTATGTTGTGATTCCCTTAGTTGTGTCATGTGAACGTCGACTACACGTCACTTCACCATATTTTGGCCTAAGGGAATGCATTGTGGAGTAGTTATTAGATGATGGGTTGCTAGAGTGTCAAAAGCTTAAACCCTAGTTTATGCGCTACGTAAGGGACCGATTTGGATCCAAAAGTTTAATGCTATGGTTAGATTTTATCTTAATACTTTTCTCATCGTTGTGGATGCTTGCGAGGGGGTTAATCATAAGTAGGAGGTTTGTTCAAGTAAGAACAACACCTAAGCACCGGTCCACCCACATATCAAATTATCAATGTAGCGAACACAAATCAAACCAACATGATGAAAGTGACTAGATGGAATTCCCATGTACCCTCAAGAACGCTTTGCTTATTATAATGTACCATTTTGGCCTGTCATTTGCCACAAAAGTATTGCGCTACCTTGCTGCACTTTATTACCGTTACCGTTACTTAATTGTTAGAAATTACCTTGCTATCAAACAACCTGTTACCGACAATTTTGGTGCTTGCAGAAAATACCTTGCTGAAAACCACTTGTCATTTCCATATGCTCCTCGTTGGTTCAACACTCTTACTTATCGAAAGGACTACGATTGACCCCCTATACTTGTGGGTCATCAAAGTCATTGTAGTTGTGTTGGCATGGGGTGTTAGCGCCTGCCAAACATGATGTGCGTATCCTAGTTTGATCTCTTGTAATTATTAACTCTGACTTCTAAATATGGTATGCCATTGGCATACTTAAAAAATAGTTGTCATCTCTCTCATTTTCAATTACTATCTCACCCCAACATTTTTCATATAATGCCGTTCTAGTAAGAAAGAAAAAAGTATTGAGAGAGCCCTTACCAAAGAAACCTTGTCAACTAATTCACTGCCAATTCCCAACTTATTTTAATTATTGTCATGACTGAAGTCTAGGCTCTCGCACATCGCAAAAGCATGAGACTCCACTACAAATCCGACATTAGATTTTTTACCAGGGCAAATCGGATGGTCTTCAGGACAAATTACGTTCTCCGAGAATGGAAGTTATTCATTTTTTCAACAGAAAATTGCCACATTTGCAAACTAAATTTGCCATCCGCGTCAATATAAATTGTCATGAAAAACATCATATTTGCCATGCCTAAAGATCTGATTTTTAGTGTTTCGCAGAAAATGAAGGCAGTGCTGCCGATTACAACTATTCCAAGATTAGAGGCTGCTGTAAAAATTACTAGGCTCATACCGGATGAATGTGCAGTTGGGCTAGTAGGTGCTAGAGGTGGACGAGTCGATAAGAGAGAGACTGCACTAGCGGCTGCGCTGGCGTCCTGGCGGGCGGGGTTCGTGGCGGCGTTCCCGATGGCGGCCTCCTCTCGCTGGTCTGACGGTGATGTCTACTACACAACCTTCTTCTTGTAGACGTTGTTGGGCCTCCAAGTGCAAAGGTTTGTAGGACAGTAGAAAATTTCCCTCAAGTGGATGACCTAAGGTTTATCAATCCTTGGGAGGCGTAGGATGAAGATGGTCTCTCTCAAGCAACCCTGCAACCAAATAACAAAGAGTCTCTTGTGTCCCCAACACACCCAATACAATGGTAAATTGTATAGGTGCACTAGTTCGGCAAAGAGATGGTGATACAAGTGCAATATGGATGGTAGACATACGTTTTTGTAATCTAAAAATATAAAAACAGCAAGGTAACTAATGATAAAAGTGAGTGTAAACGTTATTGCAATGCTAGGAAACAAGGCCTAGGGTTCATACTTTCACTAGTGCAAGTTCTCTCAAAAATAATAACATAATTGGATCATATAACTATCCCTCAACATGCAACAAAGAGTCACTCCAAAGTCACTAATAGCGGGGAACAAACGAAGAGATTATGGTAGGGTACGAAACAACCTCAAAGTTATTCTTTCCAATCAATCCGTTGGGCTATTCCTATAAGTGTCACAAACAGCCCTAGAGTTCGTACTAGAATAACACCTTAAGACACAAATCAACCAAAGCCCTAATGTCACCTAGATACTCCAATGTCACCTCAAGTATCTGTGGGTATGATTATACGATATGCATCACACAATCTCAGATTCATCTATTCAACCAATACATAGAACCTGAAAGAGTGCCCCAAAGTTTCTGCCGGAGAATCAAGATGAAAACGTGTGCCAACCCCTATGCATAAGTTCATGGGCGGAACCCGCAAGTTGATCACCAAAACATACATCAAGTGAATCACGTGATATCCCATTGTCACCACAGATACGCATGGCAAGACATACATCAAGTGTTCTCAAATCATTAAAAACTGAATCCGATAAGATTACTTCAAAGGGAAAACTCAATCCATTACAAGAGAGTAGAGGGGGAGAAGCAACATAAGATCCAACTATAATAGCAAAGCTCGCGATACATCAAGATCGAATCACCTCAAGAACACGAGAGAGAGAGAGAGAGATCAAACACATAGCTACTGGTACATACCCTCAGCCCCGAGGGTGAACTACTCCCTCCTCATCATGGAGAGCGCCGCGATGATGAAGATGGCCACCGGTGAAGGATCCCCCCTCCGGCAGGGTGCCGGAATAGGGTCCTGATTGGTTTTTGGTGGCTACAAAGGCTTGCGGCGGCGGAACTCCCGATCTATGCTGTTCCCCGAAGTTTTTAGCGTATATTGGTATATATAGGAGGAAGAAGTATGTGAGGGGAGCCACGAGGGGCCCACAAGGGTGGAGGGCACGCCCTACGGGGGTGGGCGCGCCCCCTACCTTGTGGCTCCCTCGTTTCTTTCCTGACGTGCACTCCAAGTCTATCAGGTTGCTTTCCTTCCAAAAATAACTTCTCCAGAAGGTTTCATTCCGTTTCGACTCCGTTTGATATTCCTTTTCTTCGAAACACTGAAACAAGGGAAAAAAACAGGAACTGACACTGGGCTCTGGGTCAATAGGTTAGTCTCAAAAATAATATAATAGTGTTTAATAAAGCCCATAAACATCCAAAACAGATAATATAATAGCATGGAACAATAAAAAATTATAGATACGTTGGAGACGTATCAGACGGCTCCGCCTCCTCTCCCCCTGACACGGCCTGCCTCCGCCCTCCCCCCCCCCACGGGTATGTCCTCTTCCCTCCCTCCCGTCGGGCTTCCTTGGGTAGATTGGCTACCAATGAGGACAGGGCGGAGGCAACTGCCGGTGTCCCTCCGCTTATTCTCCGGTTCGGCAATCGCCTTGCTGAGTACCTGGCGTCGGATTTCCCGACCATCACGACCTCCCTCCCATCTTTGTCATCTCGTCCATCACCTTCCTTGTCGACCCCTAACATCGGCGCAACGGCCAGTCATTGAGGTCGCTGGGCCCGGGCTCGCGCCTGAGGGGTGATTGGTCGGGTCGACCGTGGTCGAGCGGCATTCACGTGGCGGAGGGACTCGGCGGCGACTCCTCCTCAATCCATGGGGCTCCAGGCGTCGAGTTCTTCAGGGCCGTCCATCCCCTCAGCAGTGTCCTGCGGCTCAGAGCTAGTCCGGGGCATTGCAAAGTTTCAAGCTTTCCATCCCTCACCGAACCTCTCGACCCCTCGGTTCCCGCCATTGAATCCGTCATCGGCGCTCAGGCACTCCTACCATGCCGCCACCCTTGGTCCGTACTAGGGGAAACCCTTCCCTCCCTTCCCCCGAGCGGGTGTGTTGGACTGAGCCAGCGCCTACCAGTTGGGCCACAAGCATGGGGGGTCCCCTGGACTTGGTGTTTGGGCCCAACCCGGACGTGGGTGGCCGCTCCCTTGGGCTGGCCAGGTCAGCCCACTCCAGGCTCCACCTCTCCTGTGCGCCTTCTAGGGAAAGGTTCTGTCTTGGCCTCGGACACCTCCTCCTCCACTCACCCGGCACTGCTTCCATGGACACCTTCTCCAGTTCTCCCCTCGCCACCCCCAGCTCCCTCCCCTCGCCCCTCGGCCGCCTCCCCCTCCCCGGCTCGGAGTCCCCGATGGCATGCGAGGCTGGTGACGGCGGTCATAGGCCCAAGCGCGTGACGAGGAGGAACGACAGTAGGGCGGCCGAGCGGTGGCGAACGTCCCTGGAGGTGGAGCGCCAGGAAGCTAAGCTGCGGTAGGCCGCGCTGAAAGGCAAGGGGCGGCGAGCGATGACGATGCCAGCTGGAAGGACTCGCGGCCTCGTGAGCGGTCGCCAGACCAGTGGTGTGGTCGGGACCTTGGTCGGGACTGACGGTCGCCCCCTCACCGCTCTAGGTCTCTGGTGCGCTCGGGTCGCATTGAGGCTTATCCGGCTCGCCACTACAACCTCCCCCCCCCCCCCCCGCACCGCCAAGGTGAATTTCCCGCATCTGACTCCAACAACCGAAACAACTGATGCACCTTTGCTAAGAAGAAGATGATGAAGAAGAAGGAGAAGAATGGCTCGCCACTACAACCCCCCCCCCCCACTGCCAATCTCAATTTTCCCCGACCGACTCCAACAACCGAAACAACCTAAGCACCTTTGCTAAGAAGAAGAAGAAGAGGCACACTAGTGGTGGTGCTGGACAGTCCTCCTCGGTCACGAACCTCCCCCCCCCCCCCCGAGCCCACCCTACCATCTACTGCTCCTCCGGGCTCCTGGACTGTCATGTTCTTAAACTGTGGGGTGAAGGGCCATTGTCAGGTGGATTGCAAGCAACCACCGGCTTGCTACAAATGCAAGCGGGCGGACCACCCAGCACTGCTCTGCCCAGAGTCATTGACGGATGGGGCGCTCATGCTCTTTGGCTATGCCCTTCACGACTTGGGCTTCTTCCAGATGGACATCGCCTAGCCGGCGGCCGCCCCCTCGCTGACGACCCTCGCCCTCAACAAGCTCACGGTCAACATATCGGTGCTGACGGTTGAACCCTTAGCGGTGGCAGTCCTGTCCACGGTGGGGATCTAAATCCATGGTGTTCTGCCGATTGTGAGGAAGAAGCGTTGCATACGCAACATGTCATGTCTCCTCAGCAGGATCGTCGAGGTGGTTGGGGCATCCCTCTTCCGTGGACTGGTAGTGCGTGTCAAGATCAAATCGCCTAAACTGGAAAAGCTCTAGACCACACTCTGGATGTTCTTTAATGATGTTGGCCATGATCTCCATATCGCGGTCAAGGGGGAGGCTCCCAACACGCCCTCAGGTCCGTATGATGGATGCGGCTCCAACCCTGGCTGTGGAGGAGGCGCTGAGGGTGATGGCGACCATGGCAACCCTCCCGTCGTCGCAGCCACTCCCCTAGCTCAGGGGACGATGATGACTCTCCAGTACAAGACGAATCCCCCAAGCGCACAGCTACTGTTTGGCCGACGTAGCCAAAGCATGTCAGGTCAAATGTGACCCCGACGGAGGTCGACGATGAGGCGGGGACCTGGAGGCCATCACAGCCATGCTTGAAGAATAATCGACCAACCCCCTAGGCTTGTCTTGCGCTGCTCCTCTCCTCTCCGGCTCCACCTTCCGGGGACGGGGGGTGATGTGGAGCATCCTTCCATCATCCCCATGGACTCTACACAAAAACATCAAGCACCACGTGGACCTATGACAAGAGCTCGAGCACGCGCCATTGAAACCGAGGTGAACTCACTCCTACTTGAGATAGATATGGATATGTATATAACTTGGATGCTACCTCGCCAAAACATGCTATGTGTCATTAGGTACAAGGACGAACGCCACCTAGCATCAAAGGAAGATCCCATGGGAAAAGGAGAAGGACCCCAAGGCCTCCATCAATATGAAAAAGCTAGTCCCAGGTGACCCCGTGCGCATGGGCCTCCCAAAAACCTTCTATAACCGAGATGTGCACCCCCGTGCGCATGGGCCCTTGCCGTTGTAGCAAAGTATATTCCGTGTCTAAGTCATTTGTTAGGGTTAGTGAAGTATATTTTGCTCCTTCTACCCCTCCTCTTGGAGATCAAGGCCTCTTAGGAGAGGATCCCAAGTGGATATCAAGACCTCCTCTTGGAGAAGACTACCATCAAGACCTCACCTCCTTAGGAGTGGGAAGAACCTTACCTTTGTGCTTGTTTCCTTGGATTGTTCTTGTATTCTTGTGGATATCAACTATTCTATTCTAGTGGGTGTCTGATTGGGTTTTGTTTGAGTGAATTGCCTCTTTGTGTTCTTGTGTTCATCCCTTTTTTCCCTCCAAGCGTGAAAAGATATCCAGTTAGGGTTCCACACTACAACATCTTGTTATCATGAGCCATGCTCCATTCACATCTTGGAGTCCCTAGCTCCCATATGCTAGCCTAATTTTTTTTGCTTTTTGTCCCAATTCGAAAATCCCCACAAAAATAGCCCCAAAAAATTTCTTGCAGTTTGTTGGATCTTGTGAGATTTTGTTGATTTGGTCCACGAATTTAGTGTGTGACAAGTGGATCTACCCCTTAACACCATACCCCATCCATCCCACCGTTGATTTTGGTCGAATTTAGGAGTTGTTGCACAGGCGGGACACCCCGTGCGCACGGGCCATCGGGACCCCATGACCACGGGGCCCCGTGCACATGAGCTCAACTTACCCCGTGCGCATGGCCCCCCTCTGTATAGTTAGGCTACAGTCCTTTTACCATTTACCTTCCGCACTACATCCCATTGTTATTTGAGAGTTTGGGATGCGGTTCACCATGTCCTAAGGGGTTTCGGCTACTTAGGGACGGTTCGACTTCAACATCAACGCCACTCATCTTTGCCCCGGTCTAGACATCGACAACTACCACCTCATCTTCATACTAACCGTAGGCAAGGACGGTAACCTCGACGACATCTTGTACTCATTCCTTGCCATTGCATTGATAGCCTTGAGCCTTTTTACGTCACTTACCCATCGAGACTAGTGAGTTGAGAATTGTCGGGTCACGCTCTTTGTGCACCTTTAGTTATAAGACTATCCCGCACAACTACATTTAGCAAGCAATTATCTTGCTATCATACTTGTGCCATAAGTCTATCCTGTGCATATCATACTTGTTGTCTCATACTTCGGCTCGCACATCAAACATTGTGGCATAGTAGAAAAAAAGCTTTTAAGGGAACGAAAAGAGAAACAAAGAGCTTGTAAGCAATAGCATTGACCCTTTTTCCATAGTTTGATCGTCTTGCTCAATACATACATAAGCATACTTGGGATTGTAGACGACACATTCTCTCATAGGGTGGTGCGCAAGCATATCTATCCCATTGGAGCGATCGAGCTAGCGTCTCTGTACACTAGAAAAAAGACACATCCGTGGCATTTTGGGCCAAACAAAAAAATTTCTGTCATGCTTGTGACACTTCTATGACGATAATTGTGACAAAAGCACGTATCATCATAAATGTGGTGGGATCCTACTTCTATGACAAAAAATCATGATAGAAAATGCACTTTTCATCCTGGGCGAGCTAGGGACACACCTGCATGGCATTCTTTGGGCCATCCATGATGGAAATAATCGTGGTAGAAGCGAGGGCGAGGAAAATATCGGGGAGTTCCCGGTTACGGTGGGTGGACGGGGCCGAGCGATGCACAGAGGTTTGCGCGTTTCTCTCATACACGTACGCGCGTGTGTGGGAGGCGTTGGGCTCTAACTGAACCCGAGCGAGGCGTTGCGCTCTAACTGAACCCGAGCGAGGTGTTCGCTAACTAAACCCGAGCGATTGCACTAGCTACGTTAGTGAAGCCGAGCGATCGATCCCTAGCTGTTAACTGAACTCGAGCGATTCCTTCGCTACTTCTTCTAACTGAAGCCGATCGAACCAGCTGCTGTTGCCTCTTGATGAACAGTGACCGTTGTTGGGGTTTGGATGAGCAATTCCCGGTAGGGGTTGGATGAACATGACCCAGTAGAGGCTGTTGCCGCTGGATGAACAGGATCCCGATCGAGGAGGTGGGGGTGGATGAACAGGACCCCGTGGAGGGCTGGTTGAATAGCTGCTGGTGGAGGCTGGATGAACAGTATTCCATGGATGTACAATAGCTGGTGGAGGCTGGAGGAAGTCGACGGTGAAGGAACAGTAGCCCGTGGAGGCTAGAGCGAGGCAGTAGACGGTGGATGAACAGTAGCCCATGGAGTCCCGTTTTGCGGTATGCCACACCCCTCCCGATGAACATGACCCTATTTTGACCATAGGCTCTCCAACACAAGTCCCTTTCCTCTGTTTTACGGTACGCCACACCCCTCCCAATCAACAGCACACCATTTCGACTGTAGGAGTTTGGACACAAGTCCATTTCCTCCATTCTGCGGTATGTCAGACCCTACCCGGTGAACAGGGCCCCGTTTCGACTGTACGCGGTCGAACAGAAGGCCGCTTTCCTCCGTTTTGCGGTATGCTAGACCCCTCCGGCTGTTCCATCCAAGCCGGTTTTCTCCTGATGAAAAGGACGACGTCGCTGTACGCGGTAGAGACCCCGCCCGTATGTACATACGTAGCCGTATTTACTATCTTGTAGCGTGGTTGTACGTACATGTACACGATATAAATGGGACTGCGTGACATGCTACATCGGCGCCTCTACTTCAACACTTTCCGCTCCTTACTCGGCCATGGTACATCACTGCAGAGAGACCGAATGACCGCTATGTGTGTACACGTTCGTGGCCAGACAGATAACGCTACCTTCGCTTCAACCTGGTGGGTCCTAGCTGTCAGGGGGTAAGAAGGCAATTCCTTCCATGCGAAGATAATGCCGGTGGGTCCTGGCTGTCAGGGGGACATTTTTTTCGTAAAATACAGAGGCCCTTCCAGTAGGTCCGAGCTGTCAGGTGGAGGAATAATTATTTTGCGCGTAATAAGGAGGCACTTCCTTGCACGCGGCCATGGACCCAGCTATCAGCCTCTCCACTTACAGTCCTATTCTCATGGCTGTCATTCGTTGACCGCATTGACGATGCCGTACCATCCGAGAGCACAAAGGTGGTGGACGATGGCGCGACCTAGGAAGGGAATGACCCGGAGCCGAGGAATACACAACAGTGGATGCCCACGCGGAGGGGAGTACGAGGGTTGACTGGTTCGGCTGTGGTTTGAGGCTGCCGTCGCCAGAGAATAACAAGGGGTGTGGGTGAGTAGAGGGAAGGCCTAGCTAGCGGTGGGAGTAGGGTGGGGCGGTGAGACCTGCGGGGCACTGGTTTGGTCGGCTGGTGCAAGAAGATCAGAGATTGAAGAAGCATCAGGACCGTTTGATTAAAATCCAATGGTCACTGTTGCTAGAATCGTTTGTTGACCAAGTTGACAAAGCCCTGCATCTGCGTCAACTTAGTAGGCCCACAGGTCAACCTTCGAACCGGTGCGCCCCAGATGTCAGTGGGAGGAATCATTTTTTCGCGTAGTAAGGAGGAAGTTGCTTGCGTGCGGCAATGGACCATGGGGGTCCCTACTGTCAGCCTCTCCACGTACATACCTATTCCGATGGCTGTCGTTTGTGGAATGTTGACCACGTTGAGAATGCCGCGCCTAGAGCACCAACGCGGTGGATGACGGTGAGGCCTAGGAATGCAACGACCTGGAGCCGGCGAACAGACAAAACAGTGGATGCCCATGCTGAGGGGAGTATGACGGTTGACTGGTTTGGCCGCGGCGTGAGACTGCCGTTACAGGTGCATAACAGCAGGTGCGGGTGGGTAGAGGGATGGCCAGGCCAGCGGAGGGATTAGTGTGGGCCAGTGAAGCCTGCGCGGTAGCACAACCGGGCACAAGAGGAGGTAGCAGGCCGTCCCGCCGACGTTGGTTTAGGCGGCTGGAGCAGGAAGATCAGAGATTGAAGAAGCAGGTCGGCCGTTGGATAGACATCCAACTGTCACTGCTGCTAGAATTGTGTGTTGACTATAAGTTGACAAAGCCTTGCGTAAACAAGTCAGCCTCGAAATCTGTGGCGTGTACATCCCATTTTCTATTATTTTTATAATTTACAACCCATTTGCTAATTCATATGGAATTTATGTAAACCCATTTTCCATTATTAGAATTGCTCCCCATTTTCTGATCAGTAACAGGGTTAAAATTTTGAAAAAAAATATGCGAAATATTAAGAATTCACATATTTTTGCCGGGGAACAAATATTTTTAATCCAATAATTAGTAGCCATACTAAAACTACTTAAAAAATAAAGTAATACTATGTTATTTTAAAATCCAATGAAATATAAAATAGGAGTGAAGAACAAAAGCGAAAAAGGAAACTAATTGCCCATTTGCTATATTTTTTGGAATTCGCAACCACTTTCATATTACTTTTAACATTTACTACCCATACTCTCTGGCCAGGCCAGAATGCATCCCTCCTCGTCTTCAAAGATTTGCAGCCCAGTAAGTCGGAGAAAAAAAATAGGCCTAGCTTGGGTATTCTTCAAAAATAAATAGTGGGCTATCTATTTTCCCAAAGAAAAAACTGTTGCGCTGGTCATGTTGTTACACGGGCCACAGAGACTGCACAACCCACTTTATAGCCTGCTCCTCGGAAAAAATCCTCAAAAAAAAGGGTTGTGCAATTCTGTCGTAAATTGACTATACGTTGACAATGATGTGGGTCCCAGATATCAGCACGGTGGATTAGAGATAAAAATCGAGGGGTGCATCTTAGTAGTAAAGAGACGCTTGCTTGTGTTCGGGAGTGGACCTGCTGGGTCCGTACTATCATACTCACAACTACAGTCCTCTCCCGTTTCACTATGTTGATAGGGCCGGACAGCGGCGCCGCTGTGAGCGCACCAAGGCGGAGGACGAAGGCGAGGCCTCGGACGGGAATGAACAAGAGCCCGGGAACATGTGGCAGTATGGCCGTAGGTGGAGGGGAGTGTGAGGGTTCACTGGTTCTGTTGCGGGGTAGGCTGCCGTCGCCGGAGAAGAATAGGATGTCAGGGGGAGTAAAGGGATGGCCTGGCCAGCATTTCAGGGTATGATAGGGTAGCGATGCGTGCACGGCAGCGCAACCAGCCATAGAAGGCGGGCACATTCAGAAGCCCTACGATAAAGTGGTGTCGCCTGTGTGTTGGGCTGGATTGGGCATTCTTATCAAAAAATAATAATGGACCAGAAACATTTACGACGTTGACTATGATTTGCATGGGTCCGTTGGTTGCAAGAAGAAAATGGTGCGAGAAAAAAGATTGGTCGCTATCTTTTCCTAAGAATAATATAGACTGAATCTAACGACACTCTCAGAGGAAATAGTATCCTCCTGTTAAAATTTGACTTTTCAAATTGTAAATTTAAAGAACTGGTGCATGAGCATTTAGCTTTATTTATTTATGTTTAGGGGACCATGAGCATGTACCTGGGCCGGATTCATGTGAGAGCCTCCCTTCCAGTTAATTATGGGCTCCTCTATTGGGCCTTCATCACTGGGCTGCATGTGATCGACAAGTGGAAAGTGTGTTCCGTACCAAAAATAGTATGCGCTACGTATGGGGCACTAAAGGATCGGATAATGCAACGACTTCCAAAACATTGTGCTTGTCGCCTAACAAAACATTTATTCAACCAATAGATGAAATATATTACTGATTGTACATTCAAAACAGCAGCAGCAGCAACCAGGGCTGGGGGTGCAACAGAAGCAGTAAGCAGGCCAGAAGATTAAGGACGCATCTCTCTCTTCCAAACCAAACATCAGCCAACATTACAAAAAGGATACGAATAAAGAACAAGTGTATGCATCAAACTCTATAAAGATCCTATTACACCAAGTGTACGCATCTAACTAACTTGCTCAGTTAGACGTTACTATTTATTAAGCGGTGGAGATTAGTTGATGGCTTGAACCGGATGGATGCCTGACGGGGGAAACTCTAGCCAACAGATCGAAGTCTGATATTTGCGACCCTGTCTCCTACTTTGGGCTGCAGACGATGGCGGCACATATCAGGGTATGGTGCATGGAGAGACGCATGGTATGCTGTGTACATAGAGTTTTTCCTGATGAACGAAACCGCTCTGCCATCATGATCCTTGTCATTGGTTATCTCCTGGTTAATCGGATAATTCAGACCAAGAAACAGAGATCGTGTACCAAGGCTACTTACCGGCATCCAGTCAAAAAATCCTGAAGGCCCAGTGAAACTGGGATCCTGCTCAAAGACCTTGCAGTGACTGTGATTGTACTCCGTGAAACAACACGTCCGGTACGTGCGAACGATCATCAATCGTTCGCCGTCGTCTGATCCAGCCAGGAACCACTTGCAACTGCCATGCCGCTATTCTTTGAAAGGTTCTGGGATGAGGAAGGGTAGGGACACCAGGCGGCTTACATCATCATATCAAGTTGGAGTCATATAAAAAAGGGCTCGTACGGTAGTCAATCTTAAGAATAGCATGTTATGAGCATGAATATTTTTTCAGTAAATGTTGACAGTAATATAAGCAAGACATCATGATATCATAGGAAAGTAACATACTGCTATAACAGCTATTTGTAGCGATGACTGGAGTAGGCCAGCAATACGTCCAGCCATAGAAGGAGCCCACAGCGTAAATGAAGCCCTTGTGTTCAATAGCATCAGAGAACCATGGAGGATGTATGATCATGCGATGGACGTGCAGATTTATCCACTTACGGTAGTGACTTGTCAGATAGGCGAGATCGCGGTTGAAGAACACAATTAGCTTGAAGTCTTTATAACTCGCAGATCTTGTGGGCACTTGGCAGATTACAACCTTGAGCAAATCAAACTTGGTATCATGTTGGCTACTGTAAGATTCAGAGTATTCTGGGCTGCGGTGCCAAATCAGTGCAGTGTTAATCAAAGGAAGGGGGGTCAATTGCTAGGTGTAGACCTCCACGAGCATCCAAATACCGCAACCGTCGACGAGCGCCATCCAAGACGTGTTCATGTCGACCTACTACATACCGCTAATGCAGTTGAGGGTGACGGGGATCGAATCGCAGTCGAGGGGGTTGATGCTCGCCACCCTATGATCGTTATGCTGCGTGACACACCGTCTCTGAAGATCTGGCAGCATCAGCAACCAGGGAGCTGGCTTAAAAAGCTCCGGCCTGAGGGCTTTGAGTAAACGGTACAGCCCCGACGAGCATGCAGCGAGCGGCATGGTACTGTGATTGTCCACACGCGAAACAATGAGCTTGATTACCTCTGCGGGGAGCAAATTTCAGCCACTCTTTCGGCAGACGCTGCTCGGTTCTGCCATTGTTAGTGTTTGGGTTTCAGAAGATGGGGGAGGCGCCTAGCAGGGATGGAAGATTGGACGATTATGTGCGGACGAGGACGGAGAAGCGAATATGTGCTGCGAGAAGTGGACAGGTGATGATGACAATGTAGAGGTAGCACGCCGCTTGACTTACGAGACACATCCCGGCAGCGTAGGGTCATATCGATGCCAGACAACTTGCTTGAGTGATCACCGTACTAGTACAATAAACTACTATACCTACTACTATGCCCAAGTAGTATAGTGGAGTAGGACTCTGCTCTACTACTAGCACCGGAGGAGTAGTATTATATTGTAAAATATTTATAAACTTCAATGCCCGAGTGTGGAACGACTACGAACCGCCATCGGTGCCAACTCGAATCCCCAACAAACATTCGCTGGGAGACATGGCTGTTGCAAACACACCTGACGCAGTTACAGTACGTGTGTAAGGGTGGCGGTTTTGTCAAATACTATGGCTTAAAAACAGGCCACCGTCTGATGGAAATCTGACGGTTATGTGGGATTCGCCAGGATTGGGCTCGTGGTGAACAATCGCCAGATATCACTACTAAAAAAAAGGTTAAAACACCCTGGGCTAGAACTTGCACCGGCTGACCAGTAACATAGTTGTAAAATGGCCACAGAACGTGTCTACATGGTGTTTGGAATTATATGCAAACTAGCAAGATGCCCATGCATTGCATGGAACATCAAGATGCATTTTTTTACAAAACACCTGTTGTGATTGACCCATGCGGGAGTAATCCCATGTGTAAAAACTAATGATATCTCGAGAATTTCATAAAAAAAGGTATCTTGAGAATTTCATCGAAAAAATGATATCCCGAGAAAGATGAGAGATAATGTGAGGAGGAGTGGGGCGCGGTGGCGACTGGTGGTCGGACATAGAGAAGGCATGGGGATGGACGACGCCGGCAGCGGCTACCATGCCAGATTGTTCTAGTGGCTTCCTTTTTAATTACTCAACAATGAAGTTGTGGGAGAGAAGGATAAACGAGAGAGGTGCGGGTACCCTTTTGCAAAATTGCCTTAGTTTGTTTTCTATCCGTCAGCTATAGGTCAGACGGTGTGTATTGCAAGATGGCAGGCACACAAGCATCACCAACTCGGTTTTTTATAAGAAAACTAGCAAGATGCCCTTGCGTTGCACGGAACATCAAGATGCATTTGTATGAGTAGTTTATCTTGTGGGAGAAAAGGATGAAGGAGGGAAGGCCTTATTTGCAAATGTGGAGAGGGGTGTGGGTATATTTTTGCAAAATTGACATAGTTTCCTTCCTATCCGTCAAATATAAATTGGACGACCTATATTGCAGGATGGCAGGCACACCATCATCACCAACTCCGGTTTTTATAAGAGTAGAGAAAAGTAGAGAGTAGAGATAGAGTGTAAAGAGTAGATACTAGCAAAGGAAGCGGAGGGCGTACTAGTAAGTACACCATCTACCGCTTCGTGTGCTACTCCTGCGCTGCATGCGGCGGGTGCAACGTCCCCTACAACCACTCCCGTTTCATGGGCGGCCTGGTCAATGCCTGCAAGGTGCCCTACGTCTACAAGAGTTTCGGCTGTGAGAGGCACGTCGACCAGCACTCGTTGGCGGAGCGTAGTACCAGATGCGTGCAAGTGCCCTGCTACTGCTATGAGTGCACGCCATTGTTTGAGGGCTCACCGTCGAGCCTCGTGCATCACCTCACGACACCGTCCGACAATCACTACTGGCCCGCGATGAACATCAAATATGAGACATGCTACCCGTTCACCGTGCCGGAGTCGCTGGAGGATTACCGCCGCCTGCTAGTCTCGAAGGAGGACGGCAACGCCTTCCTCTTGGCCGTGGGCACTGGCAAGGCCAACGCAGGCTACCGCCCCGTCTCTATAGTGTGCGTCAGGGGGAACGCCGCTAACGCTGACACGAGGCCGCTGTACTAGTGTGTGCTCATTGTTACTGCCCCTCCGGTGTATGAGGGTGACCTCGGCACCTCCCTCACGCTGAATGGGACTATGCCAAGTAGCTCTGTTCCCGACAATGTGGACATGGAAGAGGCTTGATATGATTTTCACCCCAAGATGATGCACGGGACTCCAAGGAGGTTCACCTGGGCATATGCATTACCAAGCTAACTGTTCATCATTAGTCTTCGCTCAATGTAAGCCACTATCTAAGCATGTGGACACTTATTATTTATATAGTATAGAACCGTCCATGCATGATCATGGTCTATTAGAGAATCGTGCTTGAATAAATGTTTATCCATTTATGGTTAGTCTAGGATCTTCCATGTATGCTTTTGCTCCATTATTAGATTTCTCGCTTGCCATTTATGAGATTAATTGTGAATTTTTACTATAGTAATGGTGAAAGACTTATGATGAACCATTTCTTACATCTCCTCTGCCCCCTCCCAAGTCATCCTGATTTACATTCATGGTGGTCTAGAAAAATAAACAAAATCGATACTCAAAAAATAATTCTTAAAGATCATTTCTTGCAAAGCACAATAAGTGTTATTTCTTCAAAAGTTTTGGATGCAGGTTGAAAAGTTGAACACTTTTGTTTCCAATATATATTATTTTATCTATCTAGCCTACATTTACTATTCACCAGGATGCTTGTGAGCTCTAGAGAAGAAATAATATCCGAAGAAATCTATCGATACTCGTTACACATGAGATGACCCCCACAAACTTTGTCAAAGTAAACAACTCCCCGATCAATGCATTTCACTATTCCGTGCAACGCACGGGCACCTTGCTATAAATAGTACGACCATAAATTTAACTAACATTATATATAGTAAGATAAATGCTCATGCATGTCACCAAAAATTATATCATTGAAAACTATGTTCAAATTCGAATCCAACGATATAGTTTTTGTTGATATGCACTAACATTTTGTCAGATAAATTTTTAGTCAAATTACATGGGGGGCTAATAAACCACGACGGAGGTAGTACTAGTGTAGAAGGCGGCGCTGAACGGGAGTCTCACCCCGCTCGTGACGCGGCAGTAAAGCCGTCATATCACAAAACCCCTCCACTCCCAGTAATAAGTGGCCTGGTAAAGTAAACAGACAAGAAACCATCACATCCCTCTGTCCTTTTTGCATTTCATCTCTCTGCATTTACTTTGTCTGGTTTATCTCGCACACTCGATCTCTAGTTACTACTCCTAGTATCTCTATGTACTACTCCTAGTACTCCTAGTAGTAGTACTCAAGTTGTAATTCCAATTGCACGGCACAACTTGTTAGGAAAAAAATTTGATACAGGGTGTACGAAGCGGTTTGGAAATTTGCAAGCCTTCCCGACCAATGAGATACTCCTTACAAAGTACGATAGAGGAATAACCACAGAGAGAAGGAAGCTAAAGTAAACATTCAAATGAGTATTTTTTAATTTCTTTTGCATTGAATCGTTTCACAAGCTTGACTAGTGTTGTTCCTCTACTTTTACAAAAACTGCATCGTAATGTTAAAATGTGCATTTGCACATGTGTGTATACATAATAGTAGTAGTACAGTCCACAAGCATATATAGAGAGAGACGTGTACTGTGATATATAGTTAAGTTTGTGCTATATGCACGTACTTACAAATGCTTACGGATACACAAGGTTTCCAAAACTTTTCCTTTTAGCTTGTTTCAAAAATAACTTTTCCTTTTACATACTTAATTAACGACGCTAATAATTTCCGAACGTTTAGGATTTATCATTTCCGTCCCAAAACTAATGAGATCGCCTTACGACACTAAATTATTCCTAATAAAAGCCACAGCGCTGGGTGGAGCGCTTGTGGCACGCATGAGTGCCCTGGTGCGCGGCCGTTTCTAGCCCGGCGACACAACGCCTCTTCCTCGGCCTCGCAACTCGCGAGGTGATGATTGGCGGCTTGCCGGCAGGCGAGCACGATCTCACCGGTCGGGTGATCCGGCGCCAACAGGTACTGCTCGCTAGAAGCATGCACCCGGTCCACGTACCGCCAAGCGTAGATGGGCGCTTGGGCCCGACTGCACTTAGGGCTTTGGCACGGGCGTCCTCCGCCACCAACACGACCCTCGCACGAACCTTCTACCATAGAGCCAACTGCCTAACTCTCTCGGACGCAACATAGGCCTTCAAGGCAGCATGCCTCGTGCGCGCGCTTCTCTTCCCCTGCATTCTTCTCCACCTCTCTTTTGGCGCTCTCTGCTGGAGGCAAAGTCTCCCACAAGGTGGCCTCCATTTCTTTCCAAAGCTCCTCCAAGCTAGGGGCTCTGCAGGCGGCGCGACGTTCTCCTCGTAGCAGGGAGCCGACGCGTCCTTCGATGCGCGTGGTGGCGAGAGTGGGAACACCAACGCGTCCACCTCGATGCGTCGCGGCGAGGAGCGGAACACCGACGCATCATCCTCCACTGGTGGCAGCGAGGAACGAAACACCGATGTGTCCTCCTCGTCTAGTGGTGGCGAGGAACGAAACGGTGACGCTTGACCCTCCGCGCGGTGCAGCGAAGGGCGCCTAGGGCTTGGGAGGGGAGATGCCATGGTGGTCGACGGGTCCTTAATTGAGAGGGAGGAGGAGATAAAGGCGATGAACGTGAGCGTTCTTCGAATGTCGTGGGATGCGTAGTAATTATAGCAAGCAATGCCACATCTACGTAAGATATGTTACGTGATTAATGTAACAACTATGTGGGCATATTTTTGTTGGAGTAAATTGCGGGGGAGGGGATGGGTGGAAATATTGCTGGTAACAACGGATTGGACAAGCGCTGGGGGAGGAGAGTCATGCATGCAGATTGCTTTCACTCAGGGAGGAGTGGTGGGACTGCTGGAGGGAGACGGGGAGTCAAGCATGCAGATTGTTTTCACACATGATGGAGAGGAAAATATTTGGAGATTTGTGAAGAATGAGAGCATTAATTGAGTACTTTTGCAGACTACAAAAACTATTCCACCGCATCTATCTTCATAAAGAGTACGTAAGATTTTTGAGACTAGCCATAGTGGGAGTAACTTCAGCAGTAACATCGAGTCCAACTCAGCAAATTTGCTTATGTGGCAATGTGTTAATGAGAAGAGAGGTAGTTTGAGTAACTTAGCTAGTTACTGTAACATCACATGTCCCAATGCAATATGAGTTTATAACCTAATAAATAAAGCTTTGCATGACACCACACATATGTTACTACCCACTAGGAAGGTAGTAGTAACATAGTCTAGGGATATGTGTCTAGTGTATGTTACTCTCCATTGTGGCTACAGTCTGAATCGAGCCCTTTAAACAAGAAGAGAGGTAGTAGTAGTACTCTAACCTTGTTGTGATGACTATATATGACATGGCAATATCATAACGCACCTGGATGGAGGAACTAGTCTGCATAGTGCATATAAGTTTTGTCTTAAGTCAAAGAACCTCTACTTTGACCAAACTTATAGAAAAATGTATCAACATTCACAAAGTCAAATCAATATTTTTATATTCATTATGAAATGTAGTTTCATAAAATATATATTTGGTATTATAGATATTGATATTTTAAGTATAAATTTGGTCAAACTTTGCAAACTTTGACTTGACACAAATCTTACGCAGAGTAAAATGGACCATAGGGAGTATCATGCATGCGGAATAGGCAAAAAATTGCTCATTTATAGTCATCCAAAGTATCAAAGGGCGCGAGCGCGCGAGGCAGGCGAAGGTCGTGGGAGGCACAGCGGTTGACGAAATTAAGTAAAAGTTAGATGCACGCGCCAGCATGGCGTGCGAACACACAGAAGCTAGACCGTCAGGCCTACGATGTGGGTCTAGTAGACATGACATCTAGTGGGTCCCGCATAGTACTAGAGAACTCCTTGGGGGCATGCAGTCGTTTATCCACCCGGCAAGCCACCACCCTACGATCTTCACACGCCCTACTCGTCCCTATCTTCTACCTTACAACGGTTCGCTCCCAGTCGTCCTGTCCTTTCACATTACACCAGCTCCACTTCTCCTAACATGCCTCCAAAATCCATGACCTCCCAAATCTCCATGATCGGCGGTGAGTACAAGGTTAGAACCATCACCGGCGATGAGTTCATCATCATCAACACTCGTACATCTGCAACGGTGGAAGCATGCCTTGCTCGCTTCCTACACATGTTCGAAAGTTCAAAGGATGAGTGGGTCGCTGAGCTAGATGTTGAGTAGACCTTAGTCCTGGAAAGGGAGAAGCTTCTAAAGGAGGCAGATGAAGAAGCCCGCTGTGATCCAGGCTTGCGTACATAGCGTGTGCTTGGTCTACCACATATGCCATGCCAACGTTAGGTGCCAGGATTTTGAGTTCTTCTCAAGGACAAAAGAGGGAAATTCGTTACTGTAGACATTACGAACGATTGGAGAGTCCTGGGTCAGATAGGCCTCGTTGTAGGCTAGCCCTTCAATCTCCAGAGGGAAAGCCTGGTATCCTCCTCTCAGGCTCCAATGCTGACCCTAGTAGCAGCCATGATTGATCCTTCATATGATGAACTTAAGAAACCTCACCCCAAGTTTCATCATGCATGGGAGACGAAGACATTAGATGAATAACATCGTGTACGCAGTAATGGATGCCTACCTTTGTTTAAATATCTACAAGGGTTGGATGAAGAAGCAGAACCCAGTGTCTGGTTCAAGCATAGAATTGTCGCAAATAGGAAAAGAGGGACGAGGACGAAGTCGAGGACATGGACCAGGACTCCTAGTAAGGTGGAAGTGTTGTTGCCCATACTGGTTCTACTGCAGTGTCAAGCAGACTAGTTGCTTAGTTTTATTTCAGGGGTGTGTTGTGCTGAGCCCCCAGCAGAACTATGTTAGTATGTTATTTCCGGTTGTTGGAACTCTTTAGTAGGTACTAGTATGTCTTACTACTATTCTTCTTCTGGTTGGTACTACTACTCATTTCTTCGCGTTCCTACTGTACTTAATACGTACTAGTAGTGTAATTGGGGTTAGTCGATTTGTGAAAGAAGAAGTTCGCCGGAGCGAAGGAAGAAGACGGCAGAGAAGCTGCCCCAATATATATATTAGGGTGGCAGGGTGGTCATAATATCTTATGAGTGTTGAGTGTGGAATGCAGTTCGTCAGAAAAAATGGATCGTGCCTGGGGTTAAACGGATGGCGGGGGTGGGGCAGAGCGTGGTGGTGGTAGGCGGTTCAAGGCAGGGCTGGGCGGCGGCGGCAGGCGGTTAGGCCTGTGGCGGGATGGCGGATCGAAGGTTCAGAGAGAAGATGAATAGTGCATCATTTTCGGAGGATGAAGAAGCCCTTCTGGCCGTCTATGTTGCATCCAACAGCTCACAAGAGTCGACTGGCCCAAATTGTTCCTTCAGATTGCATGATCCATGTGGCATTGAAGGTCTCGAAGGTAGATTCCACGTCCGCACCCGGTTTGCGGTCTCGACGCGGGCGCGGCCGGCTTCCGATACGACAGCCACCATGCAAGCCTCCTACACGCTGGCAGAGACGACAATGACATGCTAGCTCCTCCTCGCCGGTGTGCTGGAGCACGCGCTCATCCTCCTCCTCTTCATATGCTGCAGGCATAGACGCGGCTCGACCTTCTCGCGTGCTTGGCAACGCGGCGTCGTCGCGAGGAGGGACTGCAGACGATGTGAGCGGGTGAGGGGTTGAGATCCTTTGTAGTACCGTACGGTCCTGTAGTGCGGATGACATGTGGGGTCAGGTCCCACATAGCAGCGATGGTACTGCACCATATAGTACAGCAGCGACTGTACGCATGTGCATCGGCGGCGGCGGCATATTGATGAGTGCGCTTGTGGTAGCTTGGTTATAGGGTTGGTCAAACTTAAAAGAACATGTAATCCTGTGCAAGCGCGTGCATCGCGGCCGCGCTTATACACCACATTAGTTAGCACAGCATCGATACAGAATCATGTGCATCGTGGCCGCGCTTATACACCATATTATTCTACTTCTTTTTTGCTGGAAAAGTTCTTGACGCTACAATATTTCTATATATTTGTATTTAGTTTCAATTCATGATTATATTGGATTTGGACGTTTTTAGGTGCCCCTACAAAAAAATTAATAGAGATTATGTGTGTGTAACGAAGAGAGAACGCGTGTATGTGTCTATATGTGTGTTGTGCCGGAAGGGTAATGTGGAGACGATGTGCGTGTGATAGTCATAGAGAGGTGTGAATGTGAAAATGATCATGCATGAGTGAGACATAGAGATATGTCGAGATGTTGTATATACATGAGAAAACTACCTTCTATTTTGTGGTTTTTGTGTGTGTGCGTGTGTGTGAGAGAGGAGCATCCGTAACCCAACAACCATCTCTCTCGATTCGACCGTCCCTCGCGCAATCATATGTAACACATGCATCAATGCACACATTTTGAAACCCTCACCCAGCCCCTGCCCGCCTCAATGCCCCTACATCGCTCTCTATCTCGCGCACACAATCTCTCCGTCACAAACCTTGACGCACATGATGTATTTGTCTTGCACCATTAGCCTCTCTCGCATGCTCACTACGCACACACATTCTCTCCATAGGTTTGATTTCTCTCAACATTTGACACACACACACAGACCCCCCCCCCCGAGCACACTATCCATCCCCATAGAAGGTTATACAGTGACCACTTTGGCTTGTGATTATCAGTACCCCCACATGCACACCACCTTGAACTTCAAGGAGGGCATCGGGAAGAACGAAGACGACGAACAGACTGCACTAGAAACTGCGGGGCCATTTGGAAGCAGGATGATGTGACGACGGCTGAGTAAATCCTTTGCCGCTCTGTCTCTCTCTCTCCCCTTCCCTCCCTCCCACACAAAATTATGAATCCCTCAGCCCACAAGATTCCCCTCTAGTCCACATTCTTTTGATCTCTGTCATCAAACCATTTGTCTCTTCTCCTTCCACATTACAAAATCTCGATGGACACACATCTCACTCCTTATATTACATGACTCCATATTTCTCACAGACCTAACTTCTTCCTCCATATACATATATATATATATATATATATCCCTCTCTCGCACACTTCCTCTCTCTCTATCTCCCTCTCTCTCTCTCTCTCTCTCTCTCTCTCTCTCTCTCTCTCGGTTTCTCTCCTACTCTCTCGCCCACATATATACAGTCTTTCCCGTCCTCTGTCTCTTTCTTCCACTAGGGTGTATATCTTGTGTGTTGAGCGCATGCATCTCTCTCCCACCATTGCTCCATCTTCACAAACTCTCTACGTTTAACTAACACACTGGGATGTGTTCTGAAAAATGCTTTAGACTGGATCATGTAGAGTTATGGTTGGTTTTGTTGCATCCAACAAATTAATAACTATAAAATGCATTTAGATTTTTATTTGAGTTGGATTATGTGAGTTTGAGCATATTGTGAAGTACTATAAACCTGGTATTCATCTTGGAATTCAACAACGATTCTAAATATTGAATTGTATAAACCATTACATTCGAACTCAGTAGCTTACTATATTTATTTCACAATTACAATAAATAATTAATGCCACCACCAACTAAGAAAACAGATGTGTACTCCCTCTGTTTTTATTTAAGTTCGCGTATTAGCATTGGTCAAAGTCAAGTTTTGTAAACTCTGACAAAGTTTATAAACAAAAATATTAACATATGCAATAAAAAATCAATACCATTAGATTCATTATTGAATGTATTTTCACATCGTACTGATTTGTTATGGTAAATGTTTATATTTTTTCTATAAACTTGGTCAAACTGTAAGAAGTCTAGCATCAGTTAAACCTAATATGCAGAGTAAATAAAAACCGAGGGAGTACAGTACTCCTACCTGCTCAGCCCAATCACTCAACACGCCAGACGGGGAGTTGGGAGGAGTACAGTGTTACAAATTTTTAGGTCGGCGGCAACATCTCTCGCTTCCATCGAGATCTGCCGCGACTCAGATTTGACCAATGCAAAGTTACCATCATACCCTTGGTCGAACAGGCCGACGTATCCTGGTTGGTTGGGGGCTGTTTTGTTAACTTCACGTTCCCACCCATCCAACCCCACCCCGGCACCCAGAGTACTCCTCATTACTCCCCATTTTCTATCCCCACCGCAAAATAGACTTCTCCACGGCACCGCAACTCCTTCGTGCCCCTCCCCTTCTTCATTGGTGCACTAGTCCACCATAGCGCATCTGCCCCATCGATGACCTCATACACCGCTGTGGAGCCGGTCCGCCGTTGCTGTCGTACATGGAGCCGCTTCCCCGGTGCCGTCTTCCACGGTCTCGGATCAGCTTCCCGGAAGCTGACACCAAGCGCAGCAGCACCACCGTCGTCGACAATGAACTGACTCCCATTGCCGACCATGATGCATAGACGCCGCCGTGACCTTCGTACTCCGCCTCGATTGGTAATGTGTATATTGATTCTCTTAGCAAGGAGAATATTCCTGGCTGCTATGCATTTATCTCCGCCATGTGCAGTTTCAATTATGTTCATACCCACCCTTCAAATTTCCTGGCTGCTATTGTTTCGGTAAAAGTAAATGGTTATAGCTTGCATTGCCCAACAGAATATTATCTTGTAATTGCGCGTCGCTCCTGTATTGCACTGTGCTTGTGTAGGTTCTTCATCTGTAACTAGTAGTGTCTGTCGGATTCCGGGTTCCGGCAAAACCCTTGAGGTTGGAACACTGGGGTGCGCATGAAGATTTCCCCCTTAACTAATCACGCCCTCAGCCTCGCCGCGATCTCAAGGCCTAGCTCGACGAACTCGCAAGACAAGAGACACGAGATTTATACTGGTTCGGGCCACCATTGTGGTGTAATACCCTACTCTAGTGTGGTGTGGTGGATTGCCTCTCGGGCTTGAGGATGAACAGTACAAGGGGAAGAACAGCCTCCTGAGGAGAAGTGTTCTTGTGCTTGGTGGTGGCTCTGTTCCAGATGAGATCCAGATGCCTCCTTTGGTGGTGGCTAGTCCTATTTATAGAGGCACGGGTCCTCTTCCCAAATATTGAGCAGGAAGGGATGCAACAACGGCCAGTTTGAAGGGGGACAGCTAGTACAAGCAATCCTGACTAAAGGTGGTCCTCGCCTACCAAAGGCTCTGGTGGAGACGCCGTCCTGGGCTCCACGGTGACCTTCGTCCTGCCGTCCTGCTGGTCTTGGTCTCGTTGCACCGATATGGAAACCTTTGCCTAATGCCTCGGTACTCCTCGCCTGCGCTTGCCTCCTTAGCACCAAAGAGGAAACGAGGACACTGTGCGTGCTGGCGCCCGCCTGGCCTTGGTCGTCACGGCTGACGTCGTAGGAACCTTGCGAGGTTCGCCTTGCCTTGATCTCTCCGCCCCTCGCGAGCCAGCCTAGTGAGGCCGCTCCTGAGGAAGTCTTGTGTCGTCCGCCTCGCGAGGCTTGGCCCCTCACGAGGGTCTGGGGCGTTTGCTGGTGAAGACGAGCTGTACTGGGCCGCGAGTGGAGCCACGCCGCAGGGCGCAGGCAGGCAAGTGTGGGGACCCCCGTTCCCAGAACGCCGACAGTAGCCCCAGGCCCAAGGCGCGCTCGGACTTGACTTCGAGGCGAAGCCAAAGGGCTAGTGCGGAGCGCCGCGGGCTCCAATAGCCTGCGGCCTTGGTCGACGTGTGGCGATTGATTGGACATGGGCGTCTCCGCTTCCCCATGCTGCCTCGGCAACTGCCCGACTTGACGAGTCCCTGCGGCATGCAGAGAAATATCATCATTACCTGTGATTGTGGAGATTGCCGGTTGGCCTTCTCCTGCTATAAATGAGGAGGGGGCAGAGCCCCCGTCGCGCATCTCTTCCCATTCCGCTCGCTTCTCCTCCCTTGCGCCATTGCCAGTAGCGTCTCCATGGTGCCATTTCGAAGATTGTCGGCCGCAGAGAAAGGAAAAACTCCCCGTGACGAGCCCGGGCCGCTTTCGCCAAAGAAGAGGCCAGTCCACCGTCGTGACGTGGTCGTGAGGCAGGAGGTGACAAGGCCTTGGTACGAGCGGCCACCCCTTGGGTATCCGCTGCCCTTATATGCCCAAGCCGAGGGCTCAGGAGGAAGAGGCGGGGAGTGGCGTCGCCCACGCCACGGCCGCGGTCGCCGCGCAATGGTGGCGCACGCCGTCGCCCTAGGGGCCCACGTCATGGACTCCTCCCGTGAACTCGTGTTGTGGGCGGTGATGCCTCCGCGCTCCTGGATCCGCTTCCCCCAGTTCTTCTCCGCCGAGATGCCGCCGAGGGGGCCCCTCGAGCTATGGCTGCAGCACGCCGACTGCGATGCCCCGGCGACCGGAGCGGAAGTGGAAGCCGTCTCCCCGGGCAAGATCTTCATGACCCGCGGCTGGGGCGAGGTCTCTCGGGTTTGCCGCGCAGAAGGCGCCCTCGCGATCCACTTTAGGTATGACGGCTCCTCCACCATGTTCTTCAAGGTCTTCGACGCGGAAGGCCGTCGCTTGGAGTGCTTCCCCGGAGAGGGCCGCCTGAATGGTGCCGCGGCAGGACCTGGTCCTGCCGCCCACCTCGCCAGTGACTCATCGAGCAGTAGTGGCGCCGCTTGGGAGTCCAGCGATTCTTCCGAGCCCTACGAGACTCCAGAGACGAGCAACGACAGCTACGTGCCCCCCGAGTTCCCGCTGGGCTCGGAGCAGGGCCGCAGCATCCGACCGCCGCCGTTGCTGATCTGGATGGGGTTGGCGCCGGCCTCCCGTGGGCCACTTTTGATGATGGCGTCAGTTGCGCTGGCGCGTGTAGACAAGGCTCTTTGAATTTCCTTTCTTTTGTTCCCTACGAGGAGTCGAGGCGAACCCCGTGGGGGCTTGTAAAGAACCTATAATGTCTTTTGTTGGCATTGTCCTTATTATGAAATTGTGCAAGCGTGTGTCCTGGCATGGCTCAGTCTCCCCTTTCAATCCTCGCGACGGCTTGGTGCTCTACGCTGACAGGTCCCGGTCCCCAGGCAAGCTGCAGCCGTCGTTGGTATGCCAGGTCGCGATGCCGTGGCCAAGGCCAGGAGGTGAGCGGCCCGAGGTCCAGTAAGAGCTCCTGAGACGCGATACTCGGGAGGTCCCCTTTAGCGCGCAAGCGGCCCCCGGGGGGTAAGAAAGGGAGGCGATGTTGCCGTGGCAGGGTTGCAGCAAGTGAGATTCCCATGTCGTGGCGATTGGTTGATCGGAGCGCGAAACTTATCTTGGCAGTCCGGAGTTGTTTCCTTGCGTTGCACCAGACTTGTGCGTCAGCGGTCGTGGCGCAACTAGGTTACGCCCGTGCGAGCTTCCCCTTCTTCCCCACGCTCTCCTTACGTCCTCAGGTCCCGGCCCTCCAGCGAGCTCAGCCGCCGCTGGTATGCCAGGTCATGATGCCGTGGTCAAGGCCAAGGGGTGAGGGCTGGAGAGCCAGGAGGAGCTCCTGAGTCGCGATGCTCAGGAGCCCCCCTTTTAACACGCAAGCGAATCGCATGGGAGAAGGAGGAGCCCGCGGTGCCGCCCGCTGTTGTCCTCGGGAGGTTCCTACAAGTCAGCGCGAGGAGGAGCACAGATTGCCATTATGATTGCCAGCTAGCCACTGGTCGCTCCGTAAGAGAATGAAGGCACTAAGGGCCTCATGAGGTGACGAGCGCGGGGCGTGCCGCGTGTTGGAAATATGCCCTAGAAGCAATAATAAAATGGCTATTATTGTATTTCCTTGTTCATGATAATTGTCTATTGTTCGTGCTATAATTGTATTAACTGGAAACCGTAATACATGTGTGAATACATAGACCACAACATGTCCCTAGTAAGCCTCTAGTTGACTAGATCGTTGATCAATAGATGGTTATGGTTTCCTGACCATGGACATTGGATGTCATTGATAACGGGATCACATCATTAGGAGAATGATGTGATGGACAAGACCCAATCCTAAGCATAGCACAAGATCGTGTAGTTCGTTTGCTAAGAGCTTTTCTAATGTCAAGTATCGTTTCCTTAGACCATGAGATTGTGCAACTCCCGGATACCGTAGGAATCCTTTCGGTGTACCAAACGTCACAACGTAACTGGGTGGCTATAAAGGTACACTACAGGTATCTCCAAAAGTGTCTGTTGGGTTGGCACGAATCGAGATTGGGATTTGTCACTCCGTATGACGGAGAGGTATCTCTGGGCCCACTCGGTAATGCATCATCATAATGAGCTCAATGTGACCAAGTGGTTGCTCACGGGATCATGCATTACGGTATGAGTAAAGTGACTTGTCGGTAATGAGATTGAACGAGGTATTGGGATACCGACGATCGAATCTCGGGCAAGTAACATACCGATAGACAAAGGGAATTGTATACGGGATTGATTGAATCCTCAACATCGTGGGTCATCCGATGAGATCATCGAGGAGCATGTGGGAGCCAACATGGGTATCCAGATCCCACTGTTGGTTATTGACCGGAGAGTCGTCTCGGTCATGTCTGCGTGTCTCCCGAACCCGTAGGGTCTACACACTTAAGGTTCGGTGACGCTAGGGTTGTAGAGATATTAGTATGCGGTAACCCGAAAGTTGTTCGGAGTCCCGGATGAGATCCCGTACATCACGAGGAGTTCCTGAATGGTCTGGAGGTAAAGATTTGTATATAGGAAGTCCAGTTTCGGCCACCGGGAAAGTTTCGGGGGTCACCGGTATTGTACCGGGACCACCGGAAGGGTCCCGGGGGTCCACCGGGTGGGGCCACCTATCCCGGAGGGCCCCATGGGCTGAAGTGGGAAGGGAACCAGCCCCTGGTGGGCTGGTACGCCCCCCATGGGCCTCCCCCTGCGCCTAGGGTTGGAAACCCTGGGGGTGGGGGCGCCCCACCTGACTTGGGGGGCAAGTTTCCCCCCTTAGCTGCCGCCCCCCCTTGAGATTGGATCTCTAGGGCCGGCGCCCCCCCACAGGGCCCCTATATAAAGAGGTGGGGAGGGAGGGCTGCGCAACCAAGCCCCTGGCGCCTCGCTCTCCCCCCGTAACACCTCTCCCTCTCGCTGAGCTTGGCGAAGCCCTGCCGAGATCCCCGCTGCTTCCACCACCACGCCGTCGTGCTGTTGGATCTCCATCAACCTCTCCTCCCCCCTTGCTGGATCAAGAAGGAGGAGACATCTCTCCCAACCGTACGTGTGTTGAACGCGGAGGTGCCGTCCGTTTGGCGCTAGGATCATCAGTGATTTGGATCACGACGAGTACGACTCCATCAACCCCGTTCTCTTGAACGCTTCCGCTCGCGATCTACAAGGGTATGTAGATGCACTCCTTCCCTCTCGTTGCTAGTAAACTCCATAGATTGATCTTGGTGATGCGTAGAAAATTTTGAATTTCTGCTACGTTCCCCAACAGTGGCATCATGAGCTAGGTCTATGCGTAGATTCTATGCACGAGTAGAACACAAAGTAGTTGTGGGCGATGATTTGTTCAATTTGCTTACCGTTACTAGTCTTATCTTGATTCGGCGGCATTGTGGGATGAAGCGGCCCGGACCGACCTTACACGTACTCTTACGTGAGACAGGTTCCACCGACTGACATGCACTTGATGCATAAGGTGGCTAGCGGGTGTCTGTCTCTCCCACTTTAGTCGGATCGGATTCGATGAAGAGGGTCCTTATGAAGGGTAAATAGCAATGGGCATATCATCGTTGTGGCTTTTGCGTAGGTAAGAAACGTTCTTGCTAGAAACCCATAGCAGCCACGTAAAACATGCAACAACAATTAGAGGACGTCTAACTTGTTTTTGCAGGGTATGCTATGTGATGTGATATGGCCAAAAGGATGTGATGAATTATATATATGTGATGTATGAGATTGATCATGTTCTTGTAATAGGAATCACGACTTGCATGTCGATGAGTATGACAGCCGGCAGGAGCCATAGGAGTTGTCTTAATTTATTGTATGACCTGCGTGTCAATGAAAAACGCCATGTAATTACTTTACTTTATTGCTAACTGATAGCCATAGTAGTAGAAGTAATAGTTGGCGAGACAACTTCATGAAGACACAATGATGGAGATCATGATGATGGAGATCATGGTGTTATGCCGGTGAAGAAGGTGATCATGCCGCGCCTCGAAGATGGAGATCAAAGGCGCAAGATGATATTGGCCATATCATGTCACTTTATGATTTGCATGTGATGTTTGTCATGTTTACATCTTATTTTCTTAGAATGACGGTAGCATAAATAAGATGATCCCTCACTAAAATTTCAAGAGATGTGTTCCCCCTAACTGTGCTCCATTGCGAAGGTTCGTTGTTTCGAAGCACCACGTGATGATCGGGTGTGATAGATTCTAACGTTCGCATACAATAGGTGTAAGCCAGATTTACACATGCGAAACACTTAGGTTGACTTGACGAGCCTAGCATGTACAGACATGGCCTCAGAACACGGAAGACCGAAACGTCGAACATGAGTCGTATAGCAGATACGATCAACATGGAGATGTTCACCGTTGATGACTAGTCCATCTCACGTGATGATCGGACACGGTCTAGTCAATTCGGATCATGTATCACTTAGATGACTAGAGGGATGTCTATCTAAGTGGGAGTTCATTAAATAATTAGATGAATTTAAGTATCATGAACATAGTCAAATGGTCTTTGCAAATTATGTCATAGCTTACGCTTTGGTTCTTCTATTTAAGATATGTTCCTAGAGAAAATTTAGTTGAAAGTTGATAGTAGCAATTATGCGGACTGGGTCCGTAAACTGAGGATTGTCCTCATTGCTGCACAGAAGGCTTGTGTCCTTAATGCACCGCTCGATGTGCTGAACCTCGAGCGTCGTTTGTGGATGTTGCGAACATCTGACATACATGTTTTGATGACTACGTGATAGTTCAGTGCGTAATGTTGAACGGTTTAGAATTGAGGCACCGAAGACATTTTGAAACGTCGCGGAACATATGAGATGTTCCAAGAGCTGAAATTGGGATTTTAGGCTCGTGCCCACATCAAGAGGTATGAGACCTCTGACAAGTTTCTTAAGCCTGCAAACTAAGGGAGAAAAGCTCAACCGTTGAGCATGTGCTCAGATTGTCTGAGTACTACAATCGCTTGAATCAAGTGGGAGTTAATCTTCCAGATGAGATAGTTATGGTTCTCCAAAGTCATTGCCACCAAGCTACTAGAGCTTCATGATGAACTATAACAAATCAGGGATAGATATGATGATCCTTGAGCTATTCGCGATGTTTGACACCACGAAAGTAGAAATCAAGTAGGAGCATCAATTGTTGATGGTTAGTAAAACCACTAGTTTCAAGAAGGGCAAGGGAAAGAAGGGATACTTCATGAAACGGCAAATCAGTTGCTGCTCTAGTGAAGAAACCCAAGGTTGAACCCAAACCCGAGACTAAGTGCTTCTGTAATGAGGGGAATGGTCACTGAAGCAGAACTACCCTAGATACTTGGTAGATGAGAAGGCAGGCAAGGTCGACAGAAGTATATTGGATATACATTATATTAATGTGTACTTTACTAGTACCCCTAGTAGCACCAGGGTATTAGATATCGGTTCGGTTGCTAAGTGTTGGTAACTCGAAATAAAAGGCTACGGAATAAACGGAGACTAGCTAAAGGTGAGACGACGATATGTGTTGGAAGTGTTTCCAAGGTTGATGTGATCAAGCATCGCATGCTCCCTCTACCATCGAGATTGGTGTTAAACCTAAATAATTGTTATTTGGTTTTTGCGTTGAGCATAGACATGATTGGATTATGTTTATCGCAATACGGTTATTCATTTAAGGAGAATAATGGTTACTCTTTTTATTTGAATAATACCTTCAATGGTCTTGCACCTAAAATGAATGGTTTATTGAATCTCGATCGTAGTGATACACATGTTCATGCCAAAAGATATAAGATAGTAATGATAGTACCACATATTTGTGGCACTGCCACTTGAGTCATATTGGTATAAAATGCATAAAGAAGCTCCATGTTGATGGATCTTTGGACTCACTCGTTTTTGAAAAGATTGAGACATGCGAACCATGTCTATTAGTATATATGCATGAAGAAAGTCCATACAGATGGATCGTTTGGACTCACTTGATTTTGAATCACTTGAGACATGCAAATCATACCACATGGGCAAGATGACTGAAAGGCCTCGTTTTCAGTAAGATGGAACAAGAAAGCAACTTGTTGGAAGTAATACATTTTGATGTGTGCAGTCCAATGAGTGCTGAGGCATGCAGTGGATATCGTTATGTTCTTGCTTCACAGATGATTTGAGTAGATGCTGAGTATATTTACTTGATGAAACACAAGTCTGAATTATTGAAAGGTTCAAGTAATTTCAGAGTGAAGTTGAAGATCGTCGTGACAAGAGGATAAAATGTCTGTGATATGATCATAGAGATGAATATCTGAGTTACGAGTTTGGCACACAATTAAGAAATTGTGGAAATTGTTTCATGACTAATACCGCCTGGAACACCATAGTGTGATGGTGTGTCCGAACATCATAACTACACCCTATTGGATATGGTGCATACCATGATGTCTCTTATCAAATTACCACTATCGTTTATGGGTTAGGCATTAGAGACAACCGCATTCACTTTAAATAGGGCACCACGCAATTCCGTTGAGACGACACCGTATGAACTATGGTTTAGAGAAACCTAAGCTGTCGTTTCTTAAGAGTTTGGGGCTGCGATGCTTATGTGGAAAAGTTTTAGGCTGATAAGCTCGAACCCAAAGCGGATAAATGCATCTTCATAAAATACCCAAAAACGGTTGGTTATACCTCCTATTTCAGATGTGGAAGCAAAAGTGATTGTTTCTAGAAACGGGTCCTTTCTCGAGGAAAAGTTTCTCTCAAAAGAATTGAGTGGGAGGATGGTGGAGACTTGATGAGGTTATTGAACCATGACTTCAACTAGTGTGTAGCAGGGCACAGGAAGTTGTTCCTGTGGCACCTACACCAATTGAAGTGGAAGCTTATGATAGTGATCATGAAACTTCGGATCAAGTCACTACCAAACCTCGTAGGACGACAAGGATGCATGCTACTTCAGAGTGGTACGTAATCCTGTCTTGGAAGTCATGTTGCTAGACAACAATGAACCTACGAGCTATCGAGAAGCGATGGTGGGCCCGGATTCCGACGAATGGCTCGAGGCCATAAAATCCGAGAGAGGATCCATGTATAAAAACAAAGTATAGACTTTGGAAGAACTACTTGATGGTCGTAAGGCTGCTGGGTGCAGATGGATTTTAAAGGGAAGACATACAATGATGGTAAGTATCACCATTAAGAAAGCTCGACTTGTCGTTAAGATGTTTTCCAACAAGTTCAAGGAGTTGACTACGATGAGATTTTCTCACTCGTAGCGATGCTAAGAGTCTGTTGGAACTATATTAGCAGTTACTGCATTATTTATGAAATCTTGAAGATAGGATGTCAAAACATTGTTTCCTCGACGATTTTCTTGAGGAAAGGTTGTATGTGATACAACCAGATGGTTTTGTCAATCCTGAAAGATGCTAACAAGCATGCAAAGCTCCAGCAATCCTTCTAAGGACTGGAGTAAGCATCTCTGAGTTGGAATGTACGCTTTGATGAGATGATCAAAGATTTTGGGTTTATACAAAGTTTATGAGAAACTTATATTTCCAAAGAAGTGAGTGGGAGCACTATAGAATTTTTGATGAGTATATGTTGTTAACATATTGTTGATCAGAACTGATGTAGAATTTCTAGAAAGCATACAGGGTTATTTGAAAGGTGTTTTTCTATGGAAAACCTGGATTAAGCTACTTGAACATTGAGCATCAAGATCTATAAGGATAGATAAAAAACGCTTAATAGTACTTTCAAATGAATACATACCGTGACAAGATTTTGAAGGAATTCAAAATAGATCAGCAAAGAAGGAGTTCTTGGCTGTGTTACAAGGTGTGAGTATTGAGTAAGACTCAAAACCTGACCACGGCAGAAGAGAGAGCAAGGACGAAGGTCGTCCCCTATGCTTTAGACGTAGGCTCTACAGTATGCTATGCTGTGTACCGCACCTGAAGTGTGCCTTGCCATGAGTTAGTCAAGGGGTACAATAGTGATCCAGGAATGGATCACATGACATCGGTCGAACTTATCCTTAGTAATTAGTGGACTATGGAATTTTCTCGATTATGGAGGTGGTGAAAGAGTTCGTCGTAAAGGGTTACGTCGATGCAAACTTTGACACCAATCCGGATGACTCTGAGTAGTAAACCGGATTCGTATATTAGAGCAGTTATTTGGAATAGCTCCAAATAGTGTGTGGTAGCTGCGTCTAGGAGAAGACATAGAGATTTGTAAAGCACACACGGATATGAAAGGTTCAGATCCGTTGACTAATAACCTCTCTCACAAGTGTGATATGATAAAACACCATGGGTGTTGGATTCATTACAATCACATAGTGATGTGAACTAGATTATTGACTCTAGTGCAAGTGGGAGACTGTTGGAAATATGCCCTAGAGGCAATAATAAAATGGTTATTATTGTATTTCCTTGTTCATGATAATTGTCTATTGTTCATGCTATAATTGTATTAACTGGAAACCGTAATACATGTGTGAATACATAGACCACAACATGTCCCTAGTAAGCCTCTAGTTGACTAGCTCGTTCATCAATAGATGGTTATGGTTTCCTAACCATGGACATTGGATGTCATTGATAACGGGATCACATCATTAGGAGAATGATGTGATGGACAAGACCCAATCCTAAGCATAGCACAAGATCGTGTAGTTCGTTTGCTAAGAGCTTTTCTAATGTCAAGTATCGTTTCCTTAGACCATGAGATTGTGCAACTCCCGGATATCGTAGGAATGCTTTGGGTGTACCAAACGTCACAACGTAACTGGGTGGCTATAAAGGTACACTACAGGTATCTCCGAAAGTGTCTGTTGGGTTGGCACGAATCGAGATTGGGATTTGTCACTCCGTATGATGGAGAGGTATCTCTGGGCCCACTCGGTAATGCATCATCATAATGAGCTCAATGTGACCAAGTGGTTGGTCACGGGATCATGCATTACGGTACGAGTAAAGTGACTTGTCGGTAACGAGATTGAACGAGGTATTGGGATACCGACGATCGAATCTCGGCAAGTAACATACCGATAGATAAAGGGAATTGTATACGGGATTGATTGAATCCTCGACATTGTGGTTCATCCGATGAGATCATCGAGGAGCATGTGGGAGCCAACATGGGTATCCAGATCCCGCTATTGGTTATTGACCGGAGAGTCGTCTCGGTCATGTCTGCGTGTCTCCCGAACCCGTAGGGTATACACACTTAAGGTTCGGTGACGCTAGGGTTGTAGAGATATTAGTATGCGGTAACCCGAAAGTTGTTCGGAGTCCCAGATGAGATCCCGGACATCCCGAGGAGTTCGGGAATGGTCCGGAGGTAAAGATTTGTATATAGGAAGTCCAGTTTCGGCCACCGGGAAAGTTTCGGGGGTCACCAGTATTGTACTGGGACCACCGGAAGGGTCCCGGGGGTCCACCGGGTGGGGCCACCTATCCCGGAGGGCCCCATGGGCTGAAGTGGGATGGTGCGCCCCCCATGGGCCTCCCCTGCGCCTAGGGTTGGAAACCCTGGGGGTGGGGGGCGCCCCACCTGACTTGGGGGGCAAGTTCCCCCCCTTGGCCGGCGCCCCCCCTTGAGATTGGATCTCTAGGGCCGGCGCCCCCCCCCCCACAAGGCCCCTATATAAAGAGGGGGGAGGGAGGGCTGCGCAACCAAGCCCCTGGCGTCTCCCTCTCCCCCCGTAACACCTCTCCCTCTCGCTGAGCTTGGCGAAGGCCTGCCGAGATCCCCGCTGCTTCCACCACCACGCCGTCGTGCTGCTGGATCTCCATCAACCTCTCCTCCCCCCTTGCTAGATCAAGAAGGAGGAGACGTCTCTCCCAACCGTACGTGTGTTGAACGCGGAGGTGCCGTCCGTTCGGCGCTAGGATCATCGGTGATTTGGATCACGACGAGTACGACTCCATCAACCCCGTTCTCTTGAACGCTTCCGCTCGCGATCTACAAGGGTATGTAGATGCACTCCTTCCCTCTCGTTGCTAGTAAATTCCATAGATTGATCTTGGTGATGCGTAGAAAATTTTGAATTTCTGCTACGTTCCCCAACACCGCGGGCCAGAGCTCGACCGCTCGGATTTATCGACATTGCAGGGATGGACACAAGCACAAGCGCCGTGCCGGCGTGAACATCTCCCGTGGTAGGTGATAACCAAGCAGGTGATAACCACAGATAGGTTAGGCATGAAAAGCAGACTAGCTTAGGCAAATGCAAGAACAATACATGCCACCGGGCTGGACCCGAGCGGCTTGGGGATGATGCAGCCCGAGGGGCGCCCCCAGCAAGGTAAGCTAAAGATACATGCCACAGGGACGGACCCACGCGGCTTGGGAATGATGCAGCCTCAAGGGCACTCCCAGCTAAATAAACTTAGAAGATGTCACCTGGTTTTGTTGTTGAAGGAATGTTGGGGCAGCTGAAGACGCGTGACGGGGATGCCAGCGACGGCGACAGCGATGCTAGTGACGCGTCTGAGGGCGACCCGGGGGACGCCGCGAGCGACATATACGATTGAACCCGTGCTTCCCTGTTGTTTATCCTGCATGCTAAAAATCGGGCATGGCCCTGGAGGTTGTAAGAGCATTTTGGGAGGGGAAGCCCCTCATGTAAACAGATTGCTGTCTCTATTTCTTAGGCCGAGCTGAATATATGTCTTCATGAACCCGCGAACCCTGCTGCGAGTTTCCTATTGTAATTTACCTTAGCCAGAACAGGTCTCGGACCGGCTCGTGAGGTCGCGAGTTTCTGAGGAGCCTCTGAGGAGCCTGCCGATCCGTCCGAGGTGGCCTCGCGAGAAGCAAGTGCCAGCATGGCAGGGCATGCGTGCAGCGCTTGTGTGCTACGCCCAGCCCCGCTCGCGAGGGGCTCGCGAGGAGGATGCAGCAGGCGCAAACTCGGACTTAAGGCAGGAACCCGATTGCAAGAAATCGCACGAATGAGAAAAGGCACCCCCCGCGCATAGCAATGAAAATTCAACTTCAACTTAAATCCAAAGCCAGAAAGCAGGGCTACAGAAAAGACGTTAAAAGCAAATGGCCGCATCCGGCACCTAGTCTAGTCTTCTTGTCTTCTCACCAGCGCGGAGCTAAGTGCTGCCACTTGGACGTGAGAGGGAGCCCCCAAGGCCCGAGGGCGGCACTCCTGAGCCTCCGGGGTGTGTACAGCCCCACTCATTATTATGTGAGAGTGTCACGAGCGGAGACCTTCACAGGTGCGAGCCTTACTTCATATCGCCAGACGAGGGCCCCGCCTTGCGCCGCCCTCGACCACCGTTGGGGGCGTCGGAAACCAGGACGTCACCAAGGGGCAAAGGGGAAGCCAGCGGCGCCCTCGGCGACCACGGGTCATCTGCCGGGGGAAGGCTCTCCAATGCCTCCCGGCAGAGGGCCTACCTCCGGGGGACGCACTGCTCCGTGTGGCGCGGGGAAGGGCCTTGCTCCCGGCCCCTCTCCTACAGCCCCCAGTGCGCTCCTCTTGGCGGAAGGGAGGCTGCCGAGCTGGGGCCGCCATCTGCTGCTGCGACCTGATCCTCCTGCGACCCATGGTTAGTGTAAGCTTGTTCCTGAGAGACTACTGGTACCCTGTAGCTATTGTTGCCAGCGCGGTTGGTGAGGCTCCCGAGAGGCTCCTGGAAGGTCTCAGCTTCTAGCGCCTCCTCCTCCCAGCCCAGCTCGAGGAATGAGCTGGGGTCGTCTTCCAGCGCGTACTCCTGGTCCACCATGCGGGGGCGTAGGTGGTGATGCTTGTACCCGCGCTTATCGGGGGAGGCGCGGGTGCGATTGAGCATCCGGTGCCGTTGGTCACACCGGTGACGATGAACCCCAAGGGTGCGCCTGGGGGCCCGCGGACGCGGCGAGGCCCGCCATGCGATCCGGCCGCGGCCTGAGGTGCAAGCAGGGAGAAGAAGGGTGGTGCTCCCGAGGCCGCGGCGTCCATGATCTCGGCGACGCGCTCCAGCAACGCATCCCGGCCTCTCTCCATCAACCGGCATCGCAGCAGCTCCCGAGCCACCGTGAGCGCGGCCCTCATGTTTGCTTGCTCCCGTCGGGTGTGCGGCGCTGTGGCCGCGGCTTGGATTGAGGCCCTTGTTGCCGCTCGCGCTTTTCGTGGAGTAAGGGCGGATGGCGCGTGACCGCGTCGCCCGCGCCCTGCGGCATTTGGCGGTGCGCACGATGCCTGGGGCACGGGGTTGAGGTCTTCTTGGGCGGACGGCGCCGCCCGGGCCGGCCAAGCTGCCCAGCGGTCGGCGTTGGTCCTCGGGTCGCCGGACATCGGAGGCGCGATGTGTCGGCGGGTCAACTGGCGGAAGGAAAGCTCCAGCGCACCCCTACCTAGCGTGCCAAATGTCGGATTTCGGGTTCCGGCAAAACCCTTGAGGTTCGAACACTGGGGTGCGCACAAAGATTTCCCCTGCCTAATCACGCCCTCAGCCTCGCCGTGATCTCAAGGCCTAGCTCGACGAACTCCTAACACAAGAGACACGAGATTTATACTGGTTCGGGCCACCGTTGTGGTGTAATACCCTACTCCAGTGTGGTGTGGTGGATTACCTCTCGGGCTTGAGGATGAACAGTACAAGGGGAAGAACAGCCTCCTGAGGAGAGGTGTTCTTGTGCTTGGTGGTGGCTCTGTTCCAGATGAGATCCAGATGCCTTCTTTGGTGGCTGCTAGTCCTATTTATAGAGGCCTAGGTCCTCTTCCCAAATATTGAGCGGGAAGGGATGCCACAACGGCCGGTTTGAAGGGGGACAGCTAGTACAAGCTATCCTGACTAAAGGTGGTCTTCGCCTGCCAAAGGCTCTGGTGGTGACGCCGTCCTGGGCTCCACGGTGACCTCTGTCCTGCCGTCCTGGTGGTCTTGGTCTCGTTGCACCGATATGGAAACCTTTGCCTGATGCCTCGGTACTCCTCGCCTGCGCTTGCCTCCTTAGCACCAAAGAGGAAACGAGGACACTATGCGCGCTGGCGCCTGCCTGGACTTGGTCGTGACGGCTGACGTCGTAGGAACCTATCGAGGTTCACCTTGCCTTGATGTCTCCGCCCCTCATGAGCCAGCCTGGTGAGGCCGCTCCCGAGGAGGTCTTGTGTCGTCCGCCTCGTGAGGCTTGGCCCCTCGCGAGGGTCTTGGGCGTTTGCTGGTGAAGACGGTCCGTACTGGGCTGCGAGTGGAGCCATGCCGCGGGCCGCAGGTAGGCAAGTCTGGGGACCCCCGTTCCAAGAACGTTGACAGTGTCGCAAATGATGGGTAGTTTTTTTAGAATAGCAGGGAGGTGATCCCTCTGTTCTATTTACTGAAAATGAAACCACAACATAGTTCTAACAAAGTTGAAGAGGCACATAGTGGGATATTAAAAATCACTCGTGCTAACATGGTACATGAGTACTTAAATGTTGCCCACAAGATGCGTGAGTATTACTATATTTTTATTGGCATGTTGAGATTTTAAAACTACGAATGCGAACGTGCAGAGGAGCAATGAAGACCAAATACAGGATGTTGGGGACATCTTCAGGGAACATCTCAAGTTAAAGAGGAGCTGCATCGAACCTGTAAAACAAGCTTTGGAAGTAGTAACAACCTTTCAATTACTTTGAAATTGAGAACCTGACTAGCAGTGGTGGATGTTTTGTGTGTCCTTGATGGTTTGGTTAATGAAATCGGAGGGAGTCCTCTCTTTTGATCATTTTTTTAACTTTGACATGGTATGTGGCTGGGCTGGGGCATACGGCTTTAGATGTTAGGGTTTGGTGCGATGTCCGTTTGGTATTAGGCCTGGACATTCGGCACATCTTCATCAATGGGATAGGAGTACCAACAGGTGTTGCCTATATGGTGGTTTTAGGCTCACTGATGTATTACTTTGTATGGCTTTTGTGAATAATTAATAAGACGGCCGCATGCATCATCCAGATGCAGAGGCCGGGGGTCTACCCTCCTTTTCAAAAGAAAAAGCACTAGTGAACACAGGACCAAGCCAGGGCCCCGAGCCCAAAACAACGTCAAACCATGTTGTTTGCTTGGCTAGGGTTCTTGCCATGTAATCCAGCATTGTGGTAGATTATTAAACAATAATAGGCAAGACAAACAATTTCCTGTACACTTGATTAGGCTCTCAATCATTTCTAGGATCTCAATTTACTCAGTGGACCCACCATGCCTTAGGATGAATCTTTTGTAATTTGGTGTCGAAGCTAGTTAGTCAAATGCGCCTACAGATGCCGTGGAGCTCATCTGGTTGCCGGTTATTTTGCTGCAGCAACCCTTGGCTTAGTGCAGCCCTCTTCTGGTTTTTCTATTTCTCTTAGCCTTGTGTTCTCCGATGTATTTGTCATAGTTTCTATAAGCTGGCTCTGCTTGATATCTAATAAGCATAGTCTTAATCGTGCTAATGCTTTCCTTTTTAGCTTGAGTAGGAAGTGGGTGTTCTCATCTTGCAGTCTATTTTTATATTTCTCCTTTTGAATTCACTTATCCTAGTCTTGTTTATCGGGCTTCCACTTAATGGATTTGGGGAGCTCTGACTATTGATCTAAAAAAGAAGTAACTTCTTCATGTCAGGAAGCAGTTCCTGCGAGGAGGGAAGTATGGTCAACCTCGAGATCATGTTACAAAAATGAGGTTGGATTATAGACAACGTGCCATTTCCCTAATGATGCTGGATTAGACACAAGGTGCAAATTCACAGATGATGCTGGACTACTCACAAGCCAGGTGGAGTCGTCAAGTGTTCGTGTCCTCAATGCTCTAGTAAAGGCTGAAGGAAAGCGTGCAGCAGCCCTTGGGAATGTAGCCGAGTTACTGAAGAAGCGAAAAGAGTAATCAGATGCTCTCTTCACCCAAGCCAAAGAAGAGATGGAAGAAGCCAGAAAGAAGCCAGCAAAGGCAGAGCAGGCTAGGCGTCTCCTGCATCTAAAACTATTGTCAATACAAATTTTCAGTCATAATAGCTAGGTTCAAATGTTTATCCAGTCAGCATGCCTGTTGTGATGTTCGTGCATCTACTGATGTGGCACAAAATAATTTTTTTCGGGTCATGTAATAATAGCCATTACTTTCCAAACAATAACAGATGAACTATTGGACATGGTATAGTTCACACGCAAGCCTAATATTACAAGTTCAACTTCCACATCAAACTCATGTTCACAGATATCTGCACATTCATAGATAATGTCCACAACCATGATTCACTTCAAAGCCAAAAAAAATGTGAGGAGAGTTATAAATAAAGAAAAATCTCTAGTTCCCACTACCAGTGCGAGCACAAGAAGTCAAGGCCATACGTAATTAATTATATTTTGGACATTTTTTGACTAAACGTGAATAACTTCTGGAAGCAGGTATAATTTCTAATGCCGGTCGCGGCTGGGGTCCATGATGTTTTGAGCCAAACCGGGCAACACACCGGGTGTCTATGCCGGTGACGCGGTGGTCGTAGCATTCGTGGGTTCCGAGCGGTGGAGGCTCCCATGGTCTACTATTCCTCGATGTCCGCGGTGGCCGCAGACATGTTGGCCATCTCCACCAGCATGCCACGGTTCCGCCAACATTTGCGTCAGATGGCGTGGCCAACCACGGTGCACTGGACACCATGGTCCCCCATGTGCCGGTGTGCAGCAACTGGCCACTCCTCTGCGAGCAGGCTTGGAATGTCGAGTTGGTGCACCAGGGGCCAGCTTGGAGTGGTGGCTTGCTCCTCCGCTTGCCCGCCTGCAGCCTCGCCCATGGTACTGACGGCCTGGGCAGGGAGGGAGGTGGGGTAGCGAGTTTCCTCGCTCGTCGGGGCACCCAACCGGATTTTATGCCGGAGAACTCATCTTCCTGCTCATCGGATGGTATGAAGGGTGTGGAGAAAATGGTACAAGGAGGATATGGGGAGCGGCGGTGTGGTGCGGTTCTTGCCAGGCGTCTGGCCTCGTTTGAATAGCGGGCGGACAAGAGGAGCCAACCGGCCGGCTAGCGGAAGGACGTGTTGCCAGCAGCCTGACACATGCGCGGATTCAATAGAGGTAGGCGGGGCAGTCTGAAGCCGGTTGAATTCGGCGAGGAGGCGTGTTCAGCCTTGCGTACAGCGAATGGGGCCCTCTTGACCGGCGTGCCGGTTCAATGCCTGCGCAAGTGAGAGTTCATGTCCGTGTGAGAGCAATCACTCCCTCCAGTCCTTTTTTGTTTGGGTACTAGTGAGATGCCCGTGCGTTGCACGGAACATCAAGATGCATTTGTATAAGTAGTTTATCTTGTGGGAGAAAAGGATGAACGAGGGAAGGCCTTATCTGCAAATGTGGAGAGGAGTGCGGGTAAACTGTCATAGTTTCCTTCCTATCCATCACATATAGATCGAACGGCCTATATTGCAGGATGGCAGGAACACCATCATCACCAATTCTACTTTCTATAAGAGTAAGAGATAAGAGATAAGAAAATCTCATTTTGCATTAACATTTTACAAGTAAAATTCATGGACAAACTTTGACCCAAAATACGATGGGGACTAGTAATGAATCGCTCTAAAAAAAATAGTATAACACGCCATTGAAAATCGGAACTCTTACCCCGCTAAAAAAAATGATATTTTAAACGTGGCAACTCGATCAGTGGCGACTAGGGAGCCACCACCTCCAGGTCGTTCACCTGTGGTCCCCGCCTTTCAACTCCTATGGAGCAAATTATCATGCGAGCTGACTATTCCTGCAAAAGGTGTGCCCCACCACGTACCCGGTACCCGCGTGTGCAGCAATCATGCACCTATGGGTTTATTTGTTTACCGTGCCTCACGTAACTCTCATGTGTACGAGACATCGAGAGACAAACTGCATGCGTGCGCCTCTTCTCTTCGTACTACTAGCAAGATAACCATGCGTTGCATGGAACATCAAGATGCATTTATACGGGTTGTTTATCTTGTGGGAGACAAAGATAAACGAGGGAATGCCTTATCTGCAAATGTGGAGAGGCGTGCGGGTATCTTTTTGCAAAATTGCCATAGTTTGCTTTCTATCCGTTAGATATAGATCGGACGGTCTATATTGTTATGGCAGGCACACCATCATCACAAACTCGGTTTTTTTATAAGAGTAGAAGTAGAGAAAAAATATATTTTGATATACATATAACACTAAAAATATCTTATGTTTCACTCAAAATATATTCCTTTGGCTATTTTGATTAGATAAGGGAGGAATGTGGTAGGTTCCAAGATTCGAGAAGTGGGAGATTGTTGCAAAAAGCCCATGTGTGTGTGTGAGAAAGAGGGAGAGAGGAGGAGGAAAGAGAGAGTGTGTGTGTGACAAAGACACGAAGTGCGAGAGGTATTACCATAAAATGAGGCGATAGTGTGCGTGTGCATGATCAAGAGGGTGTGTCTCGAGAACGGACGAAATATCTACATAGATACCAGGAGCAAAAAGTGTGATAGGTTGATAAACAGATCTAGAGGCTGGTTGATCAATGTTTGTGAGAGAGATACGAGTCGGGGGTGCGAAAGTGAGAGTTTTGTGTGTGTGTGAGAGAGAGAGACAGTAGTCGGTAGGGGGATCCAAAGCGAGAGTTGTGTGTGAGAGAGTTGGAGAGAGAGAGAGGGGAGAGTTTTCCTAGTCGGTAAGCAAAAGAATAATGTTAGTTTTGGAACGGAGATGAAGATGGAAAGGAGACCCGAACAAACGATGTGTGTGCGGGGGAGGTGATTTTAGTGGTAGGAGTCATATATACAATGATATGGGGTGCATGAGAGAACCCTGGAGAGAAAGGCAAAGTGAAAGACGAGTGAGAGTGCGTGTGTGGCGGTGAAAAAGAAAGCTTAGGTAGCTATAGTGATACTAGAGAATGATAGAGACATGAGAGATAATGAAAACCGTGTAATCAATGAAGATAGAGAGAGACAGTGACACTTCTTGTGGGAGATGGCGAGAGACCGTTTTTGCAAAAAAGGGAGAAGCATGTAGTGAGCGTGCGGGTGAGATGGAGAAAGGAGAGTGATAGCTACATGAAGAAGCACATGAGAGAGACCTAGAGAGAGATGGGCATGAAAAAAGATTCAGATATTTAGTTGTGTGTATAGAAGATGTCAACATAAAAGGGATTAAAAAATTTGAATTCCAGATGATGGTACATGTAATTCGTACTCGAACCAAAATTGATCTATCAAACATGCATACTAATTTGAATTTGCGCGCGCATATGTTATTTAACATATTGATATTGCCGATCCATAGATTTGAGTTGAACATAATTTGGTTTCAAAATTTTCTATTCAAAGTTGAACATAATTTGGTCTAAAAATTTTGAATTCAACATTATGATTTTGAGATCATTGCATTTGTAAATCATATTTTATACATAAAGGAGCAGAATTCTTTGTTGTGCTTTCGAAAGTATATATAAAAAATGATGTACATAGATTTGTATTCGAATACAAAATGGATCCTGCCCGAAAAAAATACAAAATGGATTCAAATTGAGTTGGCACGGTAAACGTGCACTCTTTCTCTGCAAAAATTTGAACAAAGTGGGGAAACTCGCCGTAACCGCCCGAAACCAAAATCTGTGAGATGGAAATTACTTCCTATCCCTGACACACAAAGCTTATCGGCTCAATTTCTATAGTTTTTGATAGGGGTAGGCTTGTAATTTAACTCAAACGTGACATAACCGCCTCCGCCTCTCACCTCCCCGGATTCATACACGGTCAGCACCAAAACACGGTTTATCCTCGGCCGAAATCGCCTCTAACCTCTCTCCCCGATTCATACACGGTGGGCGCCAAAACAAACTCTCCTCGGCCAAAATCTCCGTCTGCAAATATTCAGTGTATGTGAGATTACTGTCCTATCCCCAACCAATTAATATTGTTGTGATGTAGGAAATTTTAAACGGGGGCTGAGTTTGTAAATTTCCTCGCATTTGAGACAAGCGCGCCTTGAAGACATGGTTCCCCCAACCTCTCTCCTTCCATTTCCCCATTCGTACTCCATGGGCACCAAAACACCCTCTCCACAGTAGTCTCCTCCGTCCGCCACCCCATCCACTGCTTTCCTCCTCCACCATGCTAGAGCTAATACCCCGACACCACCGTCCATTTCAAGAGATCGACCTCTCTCATCCACAGCTTCAGAGCATGATCCTTGCATCGCGTCCTCTAGCTTCATCTGCGCCGTTGTCCACCTTGCCGAGGCCGCTCGTACGACCATCCCGTCGACCGCGCAGGGATATTTCCCTCGCTGCTACCGTCTGCCCTCCTAGATTTGCTTCCACGCCGCTGACAGCCATCGCTACCGCAGCACCCTCAATGCCTCAGCAAATGCTTACACGGTGCCACACCAGAGGTTGTATTCTTTTGTATCTGCTCAAGTTATTTAGCTCAACAAGAAAATAGATCACCACTTGTCATGGTTCAACACGATCACCTATGGGGCCATGGGCCCCTTGTGGTTTGGTAAGGGGGAGGGGCATGTTGCACAAAGAGCGGAGACCATGAAGCAGCATGATAGGGGTGACGCGGGTGTTTTTTTACCCAGGTTCAGGCCACTGCGAAGAGTAAAACCCTACTCCTGCTTTGGTGGACTGGATGGGGGACCCTGACGAACACGCAACGCTCAACCCAAGCAAGGTTTCCTCGGGGAGAGCAACTGCGCGCGTAAGAGTGTACAGGGGTCCGAATCCTATTTTAGGTCGCCATGGCCCTCCTTTTATAGGGTAAGGGGTTACCAAGTGGCAAATCAGTCATTACCTACTGATTAGATATCCAATAGTGCTATCATACCTAACTCTTGCAGTTAGGACAAAGTGCACTAAATGCACTGCTAGGTGTCACGCCGAGGATGAAGCCCGGCAAGCCTGCCGCGCCGCTCAACCACCCTCTTGTCTATATGCATGACGCGCCTCTGGACGGGTGTGATACAGGATGAGTCTTCTTTCCAAATGGCTGCCAGGTGCCAAATGACAGCCACTTAATCACTTGCGGGCTCATTACCGCACTGATAAGTGACTTGTGTCACTGTGCGGTGGAGCGGTGGAGTCTTGGCGGGGTAACTTGTGCTTGAGTCATTTTTCGGTTTTCCCGTGCATCATGCAAGACGTTATGGGGGAGATTTAAGCCACGATCTGTGGGCTACCCACATCCCACGTTCACGGGGCAGTAACTACCATTCCACTAGCCTCTGCTCCTGGCGTTTCCACCACGTATGCTACATGCATTGCGTAGGGTTGGTGGCGGACACGGAGGTCGCGGAAATGAGCGCCGTGGCAGAAAGCCAGGCGCCATGGATAGGTGCAGGGGGTTGGTCTTGATTATTTGCGCCGTTGGTAGCACAGAGGAGTCAGATTGGCGGAGTGGGGCGGTTGCCCGCTGGGTGAGGAGCCAGCCCCCAGCCCTATTTGCCTATGAAAGGTGGCGTGGGCGTGGAGTACGCTCACACCCATCTTCTCCTTCTCTCTTCTGATTTCTTCTCTCCACCATGGCAAGGGGGAGAGGTCGTGGTGGCACCCTAGTAGCAGCGACAAGGGTTTCCACACGACAACTTCTCCCACCTCTTGTTGAGGACTCGGGGGCAGAGCCCTGCTTGAGAGGAGGTGGTAGAGGATGAGGACGCGGCAGTCGTGGTGCTCGGGGACGAGGAGGCAGGGGTGGTGTCTTGATCGCTCCCCCTCCAGTTGCCCTAGGTCTGAACAAAGGCCACGTTGGTGACGAGCTGGTGGATTTAATCGTCAAGCTCCGTGGCCCCCCACGTCGGTGATGGAGGTCGAACAGCCGCCCGGTCTGAGGCTGCACATGACGAGCTGCTGTAATGGCAGCATGCGTGCGGACGTAGAATTCCCTGCACCTCATCTCATGCTTCTCCGGGGCCGCTGAAAGACCTTCGCTCGTGCCCATAGGTTGGCGGCGGGGCACGTTCTTCGTTTCAAGCTAATGGATGCCACCTTGCTCTCTGTCAAGGTCTTCGGGCGTCCGGTTGCTTGCTTAGGGTGCTGCGCGGAGAGCTCGACCGACGACAAAAGCTCCTCCTTGAGCGATAACAACGAGGAGGACAATGACTGCGATGACGGTGGAGCCGGTAGGGAGGACGATGGCTCCGACTCTGGATGAACACTATCTGCATCGTCACCATCAGCCGTTGGCACCACCGTCTGCACCTACATCTCCTCCTCGGCAACGCGATTTGCCGGGGTGTTGGGTGCGGGTGGTGTCTTCACCTCCTCCAGCAGTCTTCCAGCTGGACCCCTGCAAGCTTACTCATGGACTCCTGCTTCATCCTTCCTGCCGGTGTCCATGCCGCCATTCCCTGCTGGCCCTGGTGGCAGTGACCAGGGCATCGCTTAGCCATTCTCTCCATCCATCCCCTTCGTCCGCGCCCTCCCGATCTTGTCAGGCTCCGTCCCACGGGTCCTAACGGGATCAGGCTGGGCTTCTGCCCAGGCGCTCCTTTTGCCCTCTTCACCTCCCACTATAGTTCCTAGGAGGAGTGGGACAAGAAAGGGATTACGGGGCACTTATCTTTTTCCAGTCTAAAGTATGTAGGCGCTTGCCAAATTTGTAGTCTTAAATATGTAATCTATTTTATCCATGTTTGTGCTCTGTAAGATCTGTACTTGCTTATCCGCATATTAATGAGAAATACAAGCCTTGCTGGGTACTTGTGCATGTATCCTATCCATGCGAAGGATGAATGCCTCTATACTTTTAAGTAAACAAGTTTCCTCGGCAAGCTATCTTGCCGGTGCCTTCCATTGTTGCCGCGGGGTCAGGCCTGCTGGGCTTTTAAAAGTATCGAAGGGAATTGGCCCCTTATCAACCTTTCTCCGTCAAACGCCACTACAACCTTCCTGACCGAAGCAACGTTCGGGTCAAGGGATGGGAGCACAAATTTTTTGAAGGTGACATGGTTTCTTTATGCACAAGGTTTCTTCTTACAAAGAAATGCATGGATAAAAAGAGAACTTATCTGTTTGGCCCATAGAGGATCGATATGCAAGCTTGCTTTCCGTCTCTCCTTCCCAGGATCGGATGCGCGGCAAGAGTCCTATAGTTAGTGCAGGTGAAAACATAGCAGCATATGACCTCATTGAAATGATCATGGCAAGCTCATGCATGTTGTTTTTAGGGCGCCAGCGATTCATTTATTTATCAGTTGCTCGGGGCCTGCGCCTGGCTTTGTACAAAGGGTTACATGCAACATCGGCAAGGCTTGTACAAAAGGGTGGCTGCCAGGGCAGGGCCCGGTAGCTGCGGCTTCCGGGTAGAACTTGCGAAGATGCTCAATATTCCATGAGTTTTGCATTTTGATGCCATCTTCGGTCTCCTGACGGACTGCTCTAGGTCTGGTGACTTGTACTACCCGGTAAGGGCCTTCGCACTTCGGCGTCAACTTGTTGGAACCCTTGGCAGCCTGAACTCACCTAAGGACAAGGTCGCCTCCCTCAAGGCTCCGGGCATGGACCCTGCGGCTGTGATAGCGGCGCAAGGCTTGCTGGTATCGTGCAACATGTACAGCAGCCCGGAGACGGTTCTCCTCAAGGAGCCCGGTGTCGTCACGCCAGTGATGCTGTTGCACTACTTCATTGTAGGCAAATACTCGAGGTGACCCATATATGAGTTTTGTGGGGAGCACTGCTTCTGCCCCATAGACTAGGGAGAAGGGAGTCTAGACGGTAGCTCGTCGATCCAGCGTCTGCCACACTTTTGCAGCCTATCAAATGTTCTTGTCTTGAGTCCTTGCAGCACTTCAGCGTTCGCCCTCTCAGCTTCTCAATTGCTTCTGAGATGGGCAACAGAGGCGAATGAAACTTTGCCTTTGAGGGTTTGAACGTATTGCATGAAGGCGCAGTTGTGATTTGGGTGCCGTTGTTAGTGATGACTTCAAGAACTTGATAGCTGATTGTGCAGGCACCTTCCTCATGGGCTCCACTTCCAGCCACTTTGTAAACTTGTCGATTGCAACATACAAGAATTCAAAGCCCCCTGTAGCACGGGGGAAGGGGCCCAAGATGTTGAGCCCCCAGACCGAAAATGGCCATGGTAAAGGGATTGTCTAGAGAGCTTGAGCAGGTTGATGGATGTTCTCCGAATGGAACTGGCAGGCTTCACATCTGGTGACTAGCTCGGTTGCATCTTGGAGGGCCGTGGGCCAGTAGAAACCTTGCCGAAAAGCCTTTCCAACCAAGGCTCTTGATCCAATATGAGAGCCGCACGTGCTTTTGTGTATCTCTGCCAACAGTTCCTTCCCCTCTCCCGGGCAAATGCACTTCAGTTTCACACCGTTGGGCCTCCTTCTGTATAATGTGTCATCGACAAACTGATACATATTGGCCATCTAGGCTACTCTTTCAGCTTCTTCTTGCTCTTCGGGAAGTTCTCCAGTTTGGAGGTAGTGGACGATGTGCTATGCCCAGGTTGGAGCTTGTGGCTTGATAACTAGGGCCAATGTCACCTCCTACATCGTGGGAGCACCTGCCTCGACCATAAAGACATGTGGTCCTGTGGGAGAGCGCGGCTCGCCAAGTGAGGTGGAGTTGTTCCCGGCAACTCCTCTACCGGGGACCTCTGAAGGTTCTACCAGTAAAGGCTTGACGGAGTCCAGTTTCCTCCTCTTCCTAGCCGTCACCAATGGAGATACTGATGGTTGAGTCAGATGGAGGACAAAGGTCCCTGGTTCCACAGGGAGTTTTTGTGTGGCACACTTTGACAGATAATCAGTGGTGCTATTTTCTGCATATGGTACGTGCTCCATTTGTAATCTGTCAAAGTGTTCCGCCAACTTCCTCACCTCTTCAACATCTGCCTCCATTAACGGGCTCTGGTAATCCTTGTTGACTTGCCTCACCACAAGTTGTGAATCTCCACGGATGATCAACTTCTTAATCCCCAACTCTATCGTGATCCTGAGCCCGGCAAGGAGCTACTACTAGGGAAATTCTTATAGGTAGAACATCAGTAGTAGCGCTGGAAAATAGCAGGCGCTGCTGCTAAGTAGCAGTAGCGCTTTTCTGGGGCAACGCTACAAGTAACGCTTTAGCAGTAGCACTGGGAATGGGAAAAACACTACTACTAAGTGGGACCCAACTAGCCCATCGACGCTGGCTGTAGTAGCAACCCTACCTAGAATAGAGCACTACTGCTAGGCCTTTAGCAGTAGTGCTTGTCTACCAACCAGCGCTGCTAAAATCGGCACCTTATCCACCCCGCGCGTCCTCACTCGCCGCTCACACCCTCTCACTCGCTCTTTGTGCCAACTCATGTCGTCGCCGTCGTCGCCCATCGTCACTCCTCTCTCCTCCCTCTGGCGAAGGCAAGGTATCTGCCTCCCTCCCTCCTCCTCTCGCTCTCGTCCTATCTCCTCCTAACGGCGGCCCTCCTCTCTCCTCCCTCCTCCCGGCCGCCGCCGCCCGATGCCCTCCTCCGACCTCCTCCGACCGCCCTGCGCCCCATCCCTCCTCCCACTGCCCTCCTCTCTTCTCCCTCCCCCGCCGTTCGATGCCCTCTTGCTCACTCATCCCTCCTCCTACTCCTCCCACCTCTCTCTGACTAAAAATTTAGGTATAGAAATTTTTAGTAAAAGAATTTAGTAACAGAAATTTTTAGGTACATAAATGTATTAGAATGCAATATGAGATTTTTTTAGTATATGTATTTTTTTAATAGAATAGGAAAAAATAGTAAATGAAGGTCATTTCAATTGAATAGGATTTTTTTAGTAAATTTTCTTCTTTTTAATAGAATATAAAATTAGTAAATGTAGAATAGAACAGAAAATTAGAAAAATTTCAGTAAATGTAGGCCTTTCGAATACAATTGATTGTTTTATTCGTTCGATGTTGGTCTTTTGAACCCATTATCTAACTATTATAGGTATCAAATAAAATATGAAAATGCCCATGTCGATGATTAGAACTAGGTTTTATAAATTTTTAGGGTTAGAACTTGGTTATACAAATTTTGTTTTTGTTTTAGACATATGGTTTTAATAATGTTTTTATTTATATTTTGTTTTTGTAGAAATCAAGGAGCCCGTGCATCATCCCGGCCGCCGCCATCCCCGTGACCGACCCCCGCCGACCTCGAGGTGAGACCAACCAAATACCCATATAGATAGATGGATGGATGGATAGCTGTGACAATGTAATGACCAGCCAAACACCTCCAAGTGGCCTATGTTTTGCCGAGGTGTTGATTAATTGCCATTCCGGCAAATTTTAGGCGCTCGATATGTCCTTTCTAGCAAAGGTCATGCCGGATTATTCCGTGAATTTTGGCATGAGTTGTGCTAGAATATGTAGGAAATATCGAGTCGCCCGGATTTTCTTGAAAGATAATTAAATGACATTTCGGGTTGACTTTAAGTCTGTCGAGGCTCCATACATGACAGTAAAAAAACGAGTGAGGAAGAATCCGTACTGTTGTCGTTGGGGTCGTTTCTCCTTCTTGTCCGGGTGCTAGGCCTTTGTTATGCACTAGGGGGAGGAGTAACGACCATCAGAGACGGTCGAAAAATCAGTAAGGGAGTGTCCACCATATATGAGAGAGGACGAAGAATCCTGACTATTGTCGTGGGGGTAATTTCTCCTTCTTTTCCGGGTGCTGGACCTTTGTTATGCACTAGGGGAAGGAGGAGTAATGACCATCATCGACGGTCAAAAATTCAGTGAGGGAGTGTCCACCATATATGAGAGAGGACGAAGAATCCCGACTGTTGTCGTGGGGGTCGTTTCTCCTTCTTCTCCTTGTGCTAGACCTTTGTTATGCACTAGGGGAAGGAGGAGTAATGACCATCACCTACGGTCGAAAAATCATTGAGGCAGTGTCCACCATATACACCACATGAGATGAGATGACAATTTCCAAGAAAAGACTCGACAGACCGACAGTCAACCTATGATGAATAATAATGATTTATTTAGTTTTTGTAGTACATATGTTGTATTTTACAAGTTTAATATTTGAATTATGGACATAGGAAATCTCAGACGAGGACGATTGGATCCCAGAGTGCGACTACTGTGGCGACGACCGGGGTCTATGCGACATGCCTCACCTAGTAGACGGTCGGCGCTTCAGTGTTAAGCTCGATGAGACCATCGATGTTGAAACGGTATGCAATGACAAGTCTTTTTTCGTAATTAAGCATGACTTATGCTTCTTCAACGTGTAACTTTTGTCTTTTACAATTCGACTAGCTTATCCATGCTATGCAAGACGCTATGTCTTGGAGCATCTGGATTTCGAAGATCATGAAAATATGGAGACAAAGATAGTTCATCTCAGGACCTGATACGTCTCCAACGTATCTATAATTTATGAAGTATTCATGTTGTTATATTATCATTCTTGGATGTTTTACAATCATTTTATAGCAACTTTATATCATTTTTTTGGACTAATCTATTGACCAAGTGCCCAGTGCCAGTTGTTGTTTTTTGCTTGTTTTTCACATTGGAGGAAATCAATATCAAACGGAGTCCAAGCACCGCGAAATTTTTTGTAGATTTTTTATGGACCAGAAGACATCCAGTGGGCCAGAGAAGCACCTAGGGGTGCCTTGAGGGGGGCACAACTCACCAGGGCGCGCCTGGTGGCCCAGGAGCGCCTAGGTGGGTTGTGCCCACCTCGGTGTCCTCCCGCACCCCCTCTTTGCCCTATAAATCACAAAATATTCCAAAAACCGTCGGGGTTAACCCTAGATCAGAAGTTCCACCACCGCAAGGCTCTGTAGGCACGAGAAACCAATCTAGACTCCGTTCCGGCATCCTGCCGGAGGGGGAGATCATCACCGGTGGCCATCTTCATCACCCCGGCGGCCACCACGATGAGGCGGGAGTAGTCCACCCTCGGGGTTGAGGGTTTGTACCAGCAGCTATGTGTTAAATCACTCTCTCTCTCTCTCTCTCTCTCTCTCTCTCTCTCTCTCTCTCTCTCTCTCTCTCTCTCTCTCTCTCTCTCTCGTTTTCCCTTTGAGATGTCACGATGTTGATGTATCGCGGGCTTTGTTAATATAGTCGGATCATATGGTGTTTTTCCCTCTCTATCTTGTTGTGATGAATTGAGTTTTCCCTTTGAGATTTCATTTTATCGGATTGAATACTTTTATGGATTTGAGAACACTTGGTATATGTCTTGCGTATGAATAACCGTGGTGACAATGGGGTATTATTTTCATTCACTTGATATATGTTTTGGCACTCAACTCGCGGATTCCCGAGGTGACATCGGGGTAATCTACGCATAGGGGTTGATGCATGTTATTGTCTTTGTTTCTTCGGTAGAAATCTTGGGGCACTCTTCGAGGTTCTTGTTTGACACGAGAAAAATCTTATGAGCACTCCGGTAGAAGGGAAGGGAAGGAGTATGGATTTCTCTCATGTGCCGGGGAAAAAGAAAAAAAATGCGGGCGTGCCAATGTACCGTAGTACACAAAGAAAAGAGATACGGGAAACTAGTATTTCATTTATCTCTTTGGATGAACAAAATTACAAGACCCCATAAAAAAGTTGTTGCGCTCCGTGGCCTACTAGCGCGGCCTACCTGACTATGGCGATGTGCGGTCTCCTGGTTCCCGGGGCCTCGAAAAGCTCCCGGTTAATTACTCCCGCGGGTTGCTCCGCGAGATACCTCCGATTAAGCCGTGTGGTCGTCTTCGTCGTCTTCGCTTCGCGTTCTCCATGCATTATGATGATGGTGTGCGTGTGGTGTGGGCGGCGGCAAAGCTCGTGTCCTCGTCGGCACACGTGCCGCTCAAAACATGACTTTGTGCTGGCCATGTTCGCCCTCGCCGTCGCGCCTCGTCGGTCTTGACAACGTTGATGTAGTTGGTGTTGAAGTTGCATGGGTCCTGCTCTGTTCGGACTTCTTGACGATGTAGCGGTTTCATTGGGATACGCAAGGGGTTCGCCTCGCGGGAGTATTCTTATGGAGACCGGCGTCGGTGTAAAACCAACGCTCGCTCATATCGGCAATGCCGGTGTGGTTGGCACCTCATCTCGGCTGGACACCGTGTTTACGGCAGCCCTCCAAGACAAGGGCGCTGCCTCACGGGGCCATCAGAAGTTAGTGTTTGCAAAGTCACGTTGCCTCCTCGCCATCACGCCTCATCTTCATGGGCTCCGGGTCGTGGAGACCGTCATGTGGCACCATCTTCTCCTCCAGGTCACAGACAGCATCGTTTCTCTGCTCCGTGTTGCGGGCAGCACCAAGGGTGTGTGTTAACTTCTTGGCTCCGTGTCACGGGCTCCATCTTGACGAGGTAGACATTGGTGGTGATGTCCCGCGAGCTCCATGCCTCCATCATTCTTCCCGGCACGCGGTGGCATCCTCGCGAGCTCCATGCCTCCGGTCCAGCTTGATGATGTTGATGTTGGTGGTGTCCTCCTTGCGAGCTCCACGCCATGATTCTCCGCGGTACCAGGTTGACGATGTTGGCGAGGGGCGTCGACTTGGCGAGCTCCGTGCCGCTATCCAACACGGCACGGTGGCAGCATCGTTGCGAGCCTCCACACCTTTGTCCTCCATGTCGCCGGCTTGATGAAGAAGACGACGGGCGTCGTCCTAGCGAGCTCCTTCTCCATCCTCCATGGCACCAGCTTGATGAAGAAGAAGTCGGGCGTCGTCCTAGCGAGCTCCGTCTCACCTTCCTCCGCGGCACACGGCGGAATCACTGTGAGCTCCACGCCTCCGGGCTCCAGCTTGACGAAGTAGACGTTGGCGGCATCCCCAACGGGCGCCACGCCTCCGTCCTCTAGCTCCAGCATGACGAAGTGGATGGCGGGCGTCCTTCTTGCGAGCCCCCCGTCACGATCCTTGCGACACCGGGTTGATGATGTTGACATTGGCGTCATCTTGGCGAACTCCGTGGCGCCATCGACCGCGGCACGGCCGCGGCATCCTCCCTTGCCTCCACGCCTTTGTCCTCCATGTCGCCGGCTTGATGAAGAAGACGACGTGCGTCGTCCTAGCGAGCTCCGCCTCTGTCCTCCATGGCACCAGCTTGATGAAGAAGAAGTCGGGCATCGTCCTAGCGAGCTCCGTCACGATCCTTGCGACATAGGGTTGATGATGTTGACATTGGCGTCCTCTTGGCGAACTCCGTGGCGCCATGGACCGCGGCACGGCAGCGGCATCCTCCCGAGCCTCCACGCCTTCGTCCTCCATGGCTCTGGCTTGATGAAGTAGACGTCGTCGGCCTCATCACCAAGGGTAGCCACCACAAAGGAGGCCAACGGGTAGCGCGCCGGCAGCCCCATCGACACGCCCTCGTCTTCCACGCCTTGGTGAAGTCTGGGAGTAGCCTCGTCGTCTTGGTTAGCTTGAGGAAGATGATGATAACGCCAACGAAGTGCTGCATGATCGCGAGCTCCACCATGCCACCACGTGTTGTGCATGCATGCAATAACGAAGGATGAAGGAGTGATTAGATGATAACTTTACCGTTCAGGAAGATCGACTTGGTGTTCATGTTGCTGTCGTGGTGCCTGCTTCTTGTACGGATAATCATCGGCGTTGCTGTGACGAGATGTCGAGGCTGATCTCTCTTCTCTGCTGCTACTTCTTGCTGCGTGAGTTCTGGTTACTGGATGTTTCTGCGTTCTGTGGATGTGGTCGATGGATTTTTGCTGCGTAGCTTTAGATGTGGTGATTCTTGATGTGCGCGTGCGCAAGGTGATGTTGCGGCTGCTTGGGTTCTGTCCTGATTGTCTCCCTGGTCCTCACTTTATATAGGCACCAGGGGTTGAGCGCCGCACGTCATGACCGCTGCTGCTGTAAGGAAATCACCTGATCATCCTTGATCTTTTCCTTTGAGTGGTCTTCTTGTCGGTCAAGCCTGCATAATGAAAGGAAACACAACCACACGGCTGCCGATAGACCGGTTCCTTTCCAAACGTACATGTCCCACGGGGAAGTACTGGCTTTATTTCTTTCCTTTTTTCTTCTCATTAACGCATCTAAATCACTACTTGCCAAATAAACGATTCCATAGCCAGCCTCGTACCCGTTCAAGTGTGGCTGCACGTGAACCGGTTCGTGAGCCATTGTAAGACACACTTCGAGCACATAGCTAGCTAGCCCTGGTACGTGGATATTTAAATACGTGTACGTCCGCGCGCGGCGGCCGGTACACAAATACCCGATCGAATACGTATATACATGAAAGTAAATCAACTATATATATATCTAATCTGGATGCTTGTCACGGCCAGCTACCCAGACTAAATGGATGCACGCATGCATTAGCGTTACGTAGGCAGCCGGGCGTATATGTGTACGTGCTATATTATCAAACTTGCCTCTGCATAGTCTGCACCATGATTTCGTGCATGCATGTGCATGTACGAGTATGTGCGTGCATGTGGCATGCAATGGTATTTTGCCTTTGCATCAAAACTTTTCTTTGTACGTATAACCTGTGTGAAAATTCATCAATAAAAAGAAATTATTATTTTATGCAATAGTGCAAAAAAAACCTCGAACAAATGCCCCCTCGTCAAGTTGAGCTTGAGTGTGAAGCAAATCGAGCTTGACTCGACGAATATTTCTCCTGGATTGATTCGGTGCACCAACATGTGTGAAACCTGAAGAACCAAAGAAGGATCGACCCTCTCTGTGACGCCGTGTGAGCAGTTCCAAAGATGATAGTGTAGTAACAATGTAAGTTGGTGTAGGCATGTCCATCTACAGTTGCATTCTTTTATGGAGCTCGTTGGATCGTATAATAGGAACGATGCCAGTCAACGAAAGCAACCCAGTTCCGTCTTCATTCCATGGCGAAACATCATGCCTTATCCTGAAAACAAAAAGAATTTTTTTACCAATCTCGTCACGACCATCTAGCTGTACGGTGCCAGCCGACTTGATTGGAGGGTTTCACAGATTCACGCTGGCCGCACTGGCGCGTTGCACTGCTCCCGTGATCTCCTTGTGTTGATGTAGGTGAGGCATCGGTAGACCGTCGATAGCTCCCCTTCGTTGAGCAAACCGTCACACCATCCATGGTGTGACAATTCTGGTGGTGCGCCGGGACACCATCGGCCTTACGGACAATTGAGGGGTTGATGTTGCCCCCATGCTTCATTGTTGTTGGAGACGGGGTTGCGGAGACGAATCTGCTCCACCTTCGTGAGCGCAGGCACGGCCTTCTGGCGCCCATCGTGCGTGTCGGTGTAGACCATTGGTTGTCGGGCTCTTATCGGTGTTGTCAGGGACGCATGGGTATTGCTGCACCCAAACACCCAAGACGTAGTTTGATGTAGTGGTTGTTGTCTGAATGCCGTCGACGATGACATGGAGTGTCTCTCCATGGCAGCAAAAGATGTTCGAGGAGCACAACTAGGAACACCAAACGAAAACAGGTGACAAAGAGAGGGGGGAAACTGTTTGTGGGTTTTAAAATGTTGGCTTTCCCGTTATACACCAGCTATAGGCGTGATATCCGAGAAGGCTACCGAAGGACATGTCATTGGGAACCGTCGAAAGACCTTGACGATTGCAACTCAACAACTTAAATAGCTTTGGTGTACGTGTATGAAGACGCCGTGTTTCGGGATGCTTCCGAGAGGCAACCAAAAATTCATACTCTAGCCCATCATCATACTGAGGGCCCCCACAGCTCAACATGCCCCCTGCGCATGCCCCATGAACCCAGAGACTTGGGTGTGATAGGTTCAGGGTAAATGGTTTTGGGTCAACGGCTTGGCGATTTTTCTTCATGCATATTGAGGGGTGGTGAACAGCTTCCTCCCGACTTCCTTCCAGTGGGTTCCTTACTGCTTGGGACCGCTTGATTGCTTCTTGGACTATTGGGATTTTCTTTCTTGAATTTGCTTCTTGGACTTTCGGAATTTCATCTTGATTGCTCACGTGGATGATTGATTGGCCGCGGACTTCATGGACTTGTTTTGACATTCGGCTCGAACTTCTTGAGGACTCTTCTTTTGGGATTTCTTGGGGACCCACCTTTGGAACTTGGAAGGGAACTGTTCACCTCTGTGGACTAGGAAAAACCCTCTAGCATTTTATCTGGGGCTTCCGGTGGCGCACCCCAGGGTTGCCATGTGTCTACACACCAAACCAACTTGCGTTGGGTCATGCACCCCTCCATGATCTTTTCCTATGGTCTTCCCTGGAGTGCGAGCCTCTGTGAACACGAGGCATGCGGAGAAACATGAAGAGCGTGGGGTCTCAATACTCAGAAGTGCCCAAGTAATCATCTCCGCTGCCTCCGGAAGAATACACCTGGTACGTGTCATGCATTGTGGGTGTAGGAGCCACTCCACCTGCAACTTGACACATTGTGCCGCCCTCCAACAAGTCCTAGGGTAGCCTAAACTTCAATCAACAACGTAGTGCGATAGGGGGTAGCCATTTTTGTTGTTGTTGGACTTAGTCCGTAAAAATTGGGGAAAACTAAATATATCCACAAAATGCTAAGAAGAATGCATCATGGATCCGAAAGCCCATAGAAAAAGTTTCCCCAATGAAAATCCAAAAGGCAACAAAAGAGGCAAAAATTTAAGAAAAATAATTTTTGAGGAACCTTCCGTTGATTGGGGGCATTGGTCGGACTCCCTGGGAATCGACGAGCTGGTATGCTCCCCCGTCGTAGACTTGCTCGATGATGTATGGCCCTTCCCACTTTGGCTCGAACTTTCCCTTCGTCTTGTGTGTCACGACGATGGGTCGCCTGAGCACGAGAACCAACTCGCCTTTTCGGAAGACGCGTTGCTTGACGAGCTTGTCGTAAGCTCACACCATATTCTGGCGGTAAAGCTCCAGGTTTTGTAGGGCATTAAGTCACCCCTCTTCAAGGGCGTCGAGCTCCTGAAACCAGTTCTACCTGTTCGTCTTGGGCGATCTCATCTTGGATAGCGACCCTCAAAGAGGGTAGCTGGACCTCCAATGGTAGGACCGCCTCACTCCCGTAAATGAGAGAAAACGGAGTCGCCTGTGTTGGGGTACGGACTGTGACACGGTACGCCCATAAGGACTTGAAGAGACGATCATGCCAGTCTCTCCGATTCCTTGTCACCGTCTTCTTGAGTATCTTGCCGAGCGTCTTGTTGAAAGCCTCGATCGCACCGTTAGCTTGAGGGTAGTAGCCGGTGGAGTAGTTCCACTTGATCTTGTACTTCTCCGTGAACCAGTACATCTTGTTGGACTTGAAGGCCTTGCTGTTGTCGGAGGTGATCCGATGAGGTATCCCAAAGCGATATATGATGTTTCGCTCTAGGAAGTTGATGCCGTTGTCACTCTTCACCTCCCGTAATGGGACAGCTTCCGCCCACTTCGAGAAGTAGTCCGTCGCGGCGAGGATGAAGCGATGTCCCCTGGAAGATGGAGGGTCGATAGGGCTGATGACGTCGATTCCCCAGGCATCGAATGGCCAAGAGGGAATGGTAGGGTGAAGAGGGACCAGCGGCCTGTGCTTGAAATCTCCATGAAATTGACAATTGTGGCACGATCTAGCCACCCGAAGGCAGTCTGCCATAATGCCGGGCCAGTAGTATCCTGCTAGACGTATACTATGATACATCTTGGCCCCTCCTTGGTGTCCGCCGCAGACTCCATGATGCATCTCCTGTAGGATCTTGTCGGCTTCACTTCGGTTGACGCATCGAAGTAGGACCTCCTGTCCATGTGAACGCCTGTATAGGACACCTACTTCAAAAAGATAGAAAGGGAGTCGTCATAGTAGTTGGCGCCTCGTGACAGGGTCATCGGGGAGGCTCCCATGCTTGAAGTAGTCGAGGAATGGTTGCAACCACTCGCCCTCCTCTACGACATTTGTCATGACGGTATTGACTTCATACTCCGTCGGGATGAGCTCCAAGACAGCCGGGAGTAGCCAACTTTCTTCCACGTTCACCTGCATTGTTTTATCTTCAGGAAGCACCAATGTCGTTGCTAGTTTTGCTAAGGCATCAGCAGGTGCATTCCTACTTCGCGAGACATGAAGCACTTCAACATGTTGAAATTTTCCCATTAGATTCCGGGCTGCGGAATAGTACGACACCAGTTCAGGCTTGCGAACTTCATAGATGTCGTTGACTTGACGAATGATGAGTTGAGAGTCTCCATAAGCCTGCAAGGAGCGAACCTCCATGGAGAGCGCCAAGAGGAGGCCGAAGATGAGCGCCTCATACTCTGCTTCGTTGTTGGAGCATTCTTCTTTGAGGAGGGAGAATGAGTGATACATCACCCCTCCTTGTGGCGTCTTGAACATCAAACCTGCACTGGCTCTTCGTCTTGGGGTACCATTGGAGTCGGCGTCCATGCGGGAGGCACCATCAAAGTAAAGCTCCCACGACGCATCGAGGTTGACATTGAAAACCTCCTCGTCAGGGAGATCCGTGACAAGAGGTGAGTCATCTGGAATTGGGTGCGCTGCGAGAAACTCCGCCAAGGCTTGACCCTTGATTGCTTTTTGAGGCACAAAGGTGATGCCAAACTCCATCATGATAAGTGCCCATTTTCCAAGTCACCCCATGAGTGCGGGCTGACTTAAAACTTACCTCACGGGGTCCGCCCTCGCGACGAGCTGGACTTCATGCTTCAACGTGTAGTGCCTGAGCTTCTTTAAAGCAAAGATTAGGGCCAAGCACAACTTCTCCATAGAAGAGTAGTTTTGCTCAGCCCCCACCATGGTGCGGCTCAAGTAATAACAACCCACCTCCTTCCCCTCGTCATTGTTTTGGGCGAACAAAGCGCCTATTGAAGTAGGCTGCACTGCAATGTATAGGATGAGTGGGCGCCCCTTTACAGGAGCTGCCAAGACGGGTGGATTAAGGAGGTACCTTTTGATTTCATTGAATCCATGTTGGCATCCTTCATCCCACACGAACGGAGCTCCTTTCTTCATGAGGTTCGAGAAGGGCTGGATGCGTCCGGAGAGGTTGGAGATGAAGCACCGGATGTATGCTAGCTTCCCTTGCAATGACCTCAACTCTTTGAGATGTTGAGGCGGCGGCAAGTCGAGGATGGCCTTGATCTTCTTAGGCTCAATCTCTATGCCTCGGTGACGAACAACAAAGCCGAGGAAGAGGCCTGACTGAATAGCAAAGGCACACTTCATCGGGTTCATCTTGAGTTGATGTTGACGTAGCCGCTCGAAGACAACTCGAAGATCCTCCTGATGATGCTTGTGATCCTTGGTTTTGACTACCATGTCATCAACATAGCATTCCACCGAATGGTGGATTAAATCACCAAGAACACATGTCATGGCACGCTGGTAAGTTGCACCCGCATTCTTCAGTCCGAATGGCATGACGGTGTAGTAGAAATTTCCCTTTGGGGTCCTGAAAGCGGTGTCGATGGCGTCATGAGGATCCATCTTGATCTGGTTGTAGCCTGACGAACGGTCCATGAAGGAAAGTGCGCCATGGCCTGTGGTGGAGTCGATGATGATCTCTGGGATTGGGAGAGGAAAGTCATCCTTTGGGCAGGCGCGATTGAGGTCGCGGAAGACCTGGCAGATTCGTGTCTGCCCATTCTTCTTCTCCACCGGGACAATATTGGCGAGCCACCATGGATACTTTGTCTCCTTGATGAAACCTGTAGCGATTAACTTGTCAACCTCCGCGATGACATCGTCTTTGAGTTCTGGCCGTAACTGTCGTGGTTGCTGCTTGATGGGACGGAACCGTGGGTCAACCGCCAACTTGTGCGTGGCGACACGAGGGTCCAGACCTGGCATCTCCTTGTAACTCCAGGCGAAGCAGTCTCGGTACTCCATCAAGAAGCTTCGGTAGTCCTTCCGCTCCTCTTCCGTCAGCGTGGCGCTAACAAAAGTGGGGCGTGGGTCGTCCTCCGTTCCAAGGTTGACTTGGACGAGATCATCGATGGTGGGCTGCCCTCCGTCTTCTAACTCCTGCGGTGCTGATATGGAGCTAAGTTCCTCGGCATCACTTGGCTCACCGTTGGCAGAGTGTTGTTGATGAGGAACGATGGACAAAGTGTCAGACTCATCGCCTGATGAGACGGACATGGCATGGCAGTTGACTCGTGTTCTGACACCGAGCTCCTCCTCTTCATCGGCAGGGACGTCGTACGTACAACATTCCATCGCATGGTGTATCGGATCGCCAAGGACGCATGTCATGGCATGCTGGTATGTTGCACCTACATTCTTCAACCCAAAAGGCATGCCAGTGTTGTAGAAGTCTCCTTCTGGCATCGGTCGCCTTTTATCTTCTTGTTCTCGTGGTGCTGGCATGGAGCTGAGCTTCCCCTCATTGCCGGGGGATTCGGGGTTGTTGTAGCCAAGCCCAAACTTTGGTTGAGCTTTGCCTTTTTGCTTGATGAGGTCTTCCGCTTGTCTCCACCATTCCTCGCATATGGCGGGTGGTGGAGGCATCCGGTTGTTCCGCCCAAGAGTGATCCCGGCCTTCTCCAACAAGCGAACCATCTTGGGCTCCGCCTTCATTGTTGATAGTACCTCCTCTAGGTCACTGCAAGTTTGGGGAAATTCAAATACAAAATCACATTGTTTTACCTGCGGGACTTTGTAGAAAATGGTCTGGACTCTAGATCTGGACAAACTGGGGATTGCCCAAACCTCTAATGGGGAAGTCACTGAGACATAGAGCGACGGGGGTTGTACGCCTTGAGCTCCCCTTGCCACTTCCTCCACTTCTTTTATTCATCTTCTATCGGCAAACGGTATGGGCGCAGGTTCGCCGCCTGTTAGCATCCTGGAGACTTCTTGGGCACCTCAGCGTGATTGGTGTTGACGTCGGGAATCTTGCCTTCAACAGTAATGGGGCCACCAGACCAGGCATAGAAGATCCTGTTCCAGATGAGGTCAAAGTAGAGCTCCCTACCTGCAATTGGGAAGAGGGGCTATAGTCGTACCGGACAGATGAAGATGACCGCCTACAGACATGGCTCCTGTGGCTCCGAGTGGAGGAACCCTTTGCATCGACAGGTGAGCTCGGCATGATGGGGAGCTTCATCTCGTCTACTGGCCCAAAACTTGGTTTGGTCAAGAGATCCACCAAAGGTGTTGTGCGCCCCAACTGCTGGTCGCTGTCTACAACGGGGAAGTAGTACTTTGCATCTGCATGGTGAGACTCCTGCACAGTATAAGGAGATATGTTGCCGATGATGCGTTTTTGAGTGCCGCTGGCGTCGAGGAACTTCGGGCATTGATGGAGGGTGGATGGAACGACGCGGTACTTGTGGATCCACGGTCTTCCTAGAAGGGCGGAGTAGGAGGTATTCACCTCGATGACGAAGAACCGCACCTTGAAGCTAAAAGTTGACATCTGGATCTTCAATGTAATGGCACCTAGCGTAGGCTTCCCTTGGTTGTCGAAGCCGCAGATCATCACGTCTGTAGCCTCCAAGTCATCCACCGTGAAACCTACTCGCGTCAAACTCCGAAGAGGGAGAATGTTCACGGTAGACCCTGGGTCTATGAGGATCCTGCGAAGATGTGCAACACCAATATTACCTTCCACATACAGTGGCCGATTGTGGTCACCATCATCTATGAGCTTATCCTCCTCGTCGAACGTGATCTCGTTCATGAACAAGGGGCTGGAGCAAAGACGGTGTTTCGCCATGGACACCTCGTACAGTTCCGGAGCTTGGAGCGCCTTGATAAGGGCTTCGTGAAGGTCAGTCACCATCATGAGTGCATCATGCACACTCAAAAGTGTAGGGATCCGCTTGAGGTGGGCGATGATGTTGTAGTCCACATCACGTGCCTTCATCTTCTCTTGGCCTTGGTGTTCAGATTCCTCCACCTGCACAGGCGCCTCCTTTGTGGCGGTTGGCTTCTGCACCCTTGTTGGCTTGATCTTTAGTGGTTCTGGTAGAACTTTGCCCCCACGCAGGTTCATGTTCACCTCTTCCAATGGCACTTCCTTTGTCGCCCCTTCGGCGTGGAGGACCGCTTGCTCTTCAGGAGTAAACACGTCTTCGGAAGGGGTGTCGCTGTAGTCATGGATGACGTTGCAACTCTCCATGCTTGGTGATTGGGATGAGCTGGCTCCTTCTTGAACTTTCTCCCCCTCCTTTGCTGGTGCTTGCCCCCAGCCGGGTGGCAAGAACTGCGCCAAGGTTGGTAGCACATGCCCCCGTCGAGGAAAAGGCTCGTCTCCCTCTGACATAGGGACAAATCTTGGTGGAGGCCGGCGTTCACTTGGATCAAACCGCCTTAGAATTCTTGGGGGAACACGTTCTGGCAAAACCGGGTGAGGATGTCGGGGTGGAAGCCTCCTTGCGTACGACCTTCGGCGCACCGTCCTCCAAGGCTCCTCCTCGGGAATGGTTGGGGTCACCTGCGGCCGAAAGGGAGATGCCTGCGTCCTGGAGAGGATGAGGTTGGATAGCTGGTCTTCGACTTGGGCCAGTGACACCCATGTTTCTTCAAGCACCGTGTCTTCACTTGGCGGAGACGGTAACTTCATGCTCACCATGTTTACTGCATGGTAATCTGGGTTGATAGCTTCTGGGTCGAGGTTGATCCTCCTCTCATTAATGGCTCTTTGGAGCCATTCTTTGAACGTGACACAATCTTCAATGACATGTCCCACATACCTGTGATGTGGGCAAAATAAAGGATTATCTGTCATTCTCACCTGATCAGGCCTCCGAGGCTCTGGTAAGTTCAAGGCTCGATGCTCCATCAACTGGTCGAACATGTCCTTGACGAGCTCCCGACGGAAGACGTACTGCTTCTTGAGGAGTTCCTGCATCGACGGGCATTGCCTCCCTCCGGCTTGTTCACCCCTTGCACCCAAGATAGGCACATGTCCTTGCGGTGCAGACGAGAAGACCTTGGTGGTGTTTGTTTCGGCTGGTGCCTTCGCCCTGCTACCGTTGTTGATTTGCTTGGACGTCAAGGCGAAATGCTTGGCGGGATCAAATGCGCTGGCATTCTTATAGAGCTCCATTATCTGCGGTGATTTCTCAAACTCAAGCTTCGTGGCCGCGACCGCCGTGCTGAGGGCACTAAAAGTTCTAGGCTCACACCGAGAGACTTCAAGTGACCAATGTTGCTGAATCCCGTGGACGCACATCTCAATGGCATCCTCTAGGTGCATCTCCCTGGCGAGACACACATAACTATTGCGGAAGCGGATGATGTAGTCATCAATGGACTCATCTCGTCGTTGTCGGACTTGCGCCACCTCGACAACGGAGAAGTCCTTCTTCATGGCGACGAAGTGCTTCTTGAAAACCTCCTTCATGGCCGCCCAACTCCCAATGGACCCAACTGGTAAACGGTTGTACCAATGGAAGTCGTGCCCGGTTAATGACCCTAAAAATTGGCAAAGGAGAAGTGACGGGTTGTTTGCTATGTCGCCGCATGCCGCCTCGAAGTATGCCAAGTGCTCCCTTGCATCACCGGTTCCATCAAATTGACGGAACTTTGGTGGGTGCCACCCTGCGGGATACGCCATCATGTCATGCCACGCATCATAAGGCTTCTCCAGCTCACTCTCAAAGGTGCGAGGGGCTTGATCTATCGCCATTTGCGTCAACTTCTTGTCCACCATATCCCCGACCATGTCATGGTAGTCCTTCAGCATAACCGTGCGTGGTACTGCGTTGGCAGAACCAGCAGGGCTAACCCAAGGCCGAGCTTGTGTGTTGGGGTCGTGTTGAGGCACATCATTTAAGGGCAGCCTTGCAGGAGAGCCCACCTGAAGTTCCTCCTCTTGCGGATCCACCACACGCTGCAGCACGCCTTGTGGAGGAACGCCTTGGTTGTTCATCATGAGCTCAATGAATTGGTCAAGCTTTGACGCCAACTGGTCAATCGTCTGGCGCTGGCTTCTGGCCTCTTCTTCTAGAGACACTTCTTGTGGTGCTACTTTGTTTATAGCACATGGGCCCTGGGTGCCATCAACGGGTGGCTTGGCAGCAGGATCTTGATCCACAAGGCCATCACCATGATTCACCATGCGAACAGGCGCGGTGTGGAGGTCTTCATCACCTCCCTCGTAATCTGACAAAACCGATGCAGCTAGTTCATGGTAACGAGGGGAGTGTGGGCGACTCTCCAACGATGGCGAGGAAGATGAGTCGGAGAAGCCTTCTTCATCATCAAGGTTGTCTTGGCATTCTCCATCTCCGGGAAACCCATCCATCATGCCTTGACGGGCGATGGATTTTAATCTTGTATTGGTCCCTGGCCGGTTTGCAACTTGTCGTCGTCCTTCAAGGTCTTGAGGAAGCCTTGATGTAATGTTGGTGTAGTGACGCTTGTATATATCTTCATTTTGTGATGTGCTCCCTCCACCTAATGAGCCTTTCCCTATTGTCACAGGAAGACACGTGGCCCTAGATATTGCAGCTTCTTGCGAAGTCGATGAGCCTGTCTTGGCATCCCCCTCCGCACCCGTGAGCCATGCACGAACAAGGCCAAGGCGCGGTAGGAAGGTCCTCTGGAAGTCTGCCCTTGGGTTCAGCACGATCTCTTCTTTAGAAGGATAGTCGAACTCCTCGGTGATGGCGGGAGGCCGCCATTCATTACTTGACCCTTCACTTGGCTGCACTCCAAGAGTACCGCACAAGGCAAGGTTCTTCTCAGTTGATTCCTTCGCTTTTTCAGCCTCCTGCTAGGCTTGAGCTTCTCCATCTTGGTCCATCCTTTCAGAGGGAACAAGAGGAAACTCCGTGGGAAGTATTTATTCTTGTGGGAGGGCAGCGTTGGCTGTACCCTCGGAAGCTACTTCATTGTTCGAGGAGAACGTAAGCTTGGCTTCTTTGACGCCTTCCATCGGTGTGGCCGTCGGCGCTGGCATCTTCTGATTCTCTAGTGAGGGTGCTGGTGCAGTAGCCTTCACTTGTTCATCATTCTTATGGGGAAGGGATGAAGAAAGAACCGCCTTGCTCCCTTGCTTAGTGCTTCTCGTGGACGTCTTGCGTGGTTTCGGCGCCAACCGGCTGAGCAGGTAGCTATACCGCTCATGCCGCTCCAAGTCGGGAGAGATGCGAAATTTGATCCTGTCATTTTCTTGAACAACCCCACCATCGGGTCGTAAACGTACCTGAGTGTGTCGAAGGACTAAGTCCTCAAGTTCTTTATAAAGAACATGGCGGTTTCTCCGACGCCTCTCGCGCTTGTGCTGATTCTCCCTTGGAAAGATACCATCCCTTTGCACCGGTGGCATGCGTAGGAGTGTTGGTGCAGCGCGCCTCGTGGATGATGAAGTCTTGTCCGTCATCGCCTGCAGCTGTGGCCAATCTCCCCGCCTAGGAGGTGACGCGGGTCATGGTGGAAGTGTCGGTCGCAAAGGTTCCCGTGGTTGCCACTGTTGAGTGGGCTAAGGGTCCCTCTCATTGTCTTGATGTCCCCTCCTGGGAGGTGACGAAGGTCGTGGTGGAAGCGTCTGTCGCAAAGGTTCCCGTGGTTGCCACTGTTGAGTGGGCAGGGGGTCCCTCTTATCGTCTTGATGTCTTGACCATCGGTTCCAACATGGAGGCATGTTGGGATATCTCCGTTGTGGGAAGTGTCGAGTTGGTGAAGGTTGTCGCCGAGGCGCCAAAGTCTGGCGCTCATGTTGAGGACGATGGCTTGGGGCTTGACGCCTCATCCTTCCCGCAGCTTGAGCTGCCGATGCACTTGGCACCGTTGGATCTTGGAGCCTCCTCTGGATATTGTTCATCTGCTCTTGGAGTTGGCGAAATTCTTGCCGTAGGTCGTCGTCCCGTGGCGCGGGTGCTTCATGCCGAAGGGTGGAAAACCTGTTGTTGTTGGGGAGAGACATTCCATCGACTGCCGAGTTGTGGAGACACAGCGCCCATGCACCCCTTCGAGTGTTGCCAATGTTGAGGGTGATAGTAGGGCCTGGTAGAACGGGCTCTTTGTGTGAGCGCCGCTTCCAGAACTCCTTCATGATGGCGTGTCTCACCAGCTCCTTGACCTTGCATGGCTCGTATGCCCAATCATCAGGGAACAAGTCATACGGAGGGGTTAAGGTGCTTCGGTAAGTGAACACCTTATCAGCTAGGTCCATAGCGCCGAGGGTCCAATCCTCCTCTGGCACCGTGTTCTGAGCGATGCGGGAAGCTATCTGTTGGTGGAGTAACTGTACCTTGCGGTACTTCCTCCTGTAGTTGCGTAGGGGATGAGGGCTATCCGACAAACGAGCGTTGGCCATGAGCCTATGCAAGTTATGGGACATGGCCTCCGAACCCTCGAGAAGCTCTACCTCGGTGCGCCACGGAGTTGGTTTCAGCGGCTCCGAATGCGTAGTCGTGGTAGGGGTGTGGAGGGACACCGCACTAGACCGCCTATTGGCGGCTCTGGTGCGGAGGCTTTGAGCTGCCTCCACATCTCCTTTCATATCCGCCCTCGTTGATTCCTTCAACAGGGCGCGTGCCTCAAGCATTAGCTCCCGACGCTCCTTCTTCATCTTGGCAGCCTCCCGCCTTAGTGCCTTCTTCGACTGCACAGTTTGAAACTGTGCAGGATCATGGGCTTGATGGATGTAGACCTTATCGCTAAGCTCGACGATGACCATGGGCGGCATTGATCCAAATTGGATCATCACCGGCTCTGAGTTGCTGTCGCGGGAGAGTCCACCTGCATGAAAGGGATCTTGATGAGCGGAAATCCTCGCTTTCGCCTTGTCATGCAGCATGCTGTGCAGGTTGGGAGACGAGCGAAGACGATTCAGACGACCACAACGAAGCAAAGATGGGAGGAGAACCATGTCCCACCGAGTGTGCCAATTTGTTTGACACGAGAAAAATCTTATGAGCACTCCGGTAGAAGGGAAGGGAAGGAGTATGGATTTCTCTCATGCGCCGGGGAAAAAGAAAAAAATGCGGGCGTGCGAGTATACCGTAGTACACAAAGAAAAGAGATACGGGAAACAAGTATTTCATTTATCTCTTTGGATGAACAAAATTACAAGATCCCATAAAAAAATGGTTGCGCTCCGTGGCCTACTAGCGCAGCCTGCCTGACTATGGCAATGTGCGGTCTCCTGGTTCCCGGGGCCTCGAAAAGATCCCAGTTAATTACTCCCGCGGGTTGCTCCATGAGATACCTCCGATTAAGCCATGTTGTCGTCTTCGTCGTCTTAGCTTCGCGTTCTCCATGCATGATGATGATGGTGTGTGTGTGGTGTGGGCGGCGGCAAAGCCCGTGTCCTCGTCGGCACACGTGCCGCTCAAAACATGACTTTGTGCTGGCCATGTTCGCCCTCGCCGTCGCGCCTCATCGGTCTTGACAACGTTGATGTAGTTGGTCTTGAAGTTTCATGGGTCCTGCTGTGCTCGGACTTCTTGACGATGTAGCGGTTTCATCGGGATACGCAAGGGGTTCGCCTCGCAGGAGTATTCTTATGGAGACCGGCGTTGGTGTAAAACCAACGCTCGCTCATATCGGCAATGCCGGTGTGGTTGGCACCTCATCTCGGCTAGACGCCGTGTTTACGGCGGTCCTCCAAGACAAGGGCGCCGCCTCACGGGGCCATCGGAAGTTAGTGTTGGCAAAGTCACGTTGCTTCCTCGCCATCACGCCTCATGTGGCACCATCTTCTCCTCCAGGTCACGGACAGCATCGCATCTCTGCTCCGTGTTGCGGGATGCACCAAGGGTGTGTGTTAACTTCTTGGCGCCGTGTCGCGGGCTCCATCTTGACGAGGTAGACATTGGTGGTGATGTCCCGCGAGCTCCATGCCTCCATCGTTCTTCCCGGCACGCGGCGGCATCCTCGCGAGCTCCATGCCTCCGGTCCAGCTTGATGATGTTGATGTTGGTGGTGTCCTCCTTGCGAGCTCCACGCCACGATTGTCCGTGATACCGAGTTGACGATGTTGGCGAGGGGCGTCGTCTTGGCGAGCTCCGCGCCGCTATCCAACGCGGCACGGTGGCAGCATCATTGCGAGCCTCCACGCCTTTGTCCTCCATGTCGCCGGCTTGATGAAGAAGACGACGGGCGTCGTCCTAGCGAGCTCCGTCTCCGTCCTCCATGGCACCAGCTTGATGAAGAAGAAGTCGGGCGTCATCCTAGCGACTTCCGTCTCGCCTTCCTCCGCGGCACACGGCGGAATCCCTGCGAGCTCCATGCCTCCGGGCTCCAGCTTGACGAAGTACACATTGGCGGCATCCCCAACGGGCGCCACGCCTCCGTCCTCTAGCTCCGGCATGACGAAGTGGATGGCGAGCGTCCTTCTTGCGAGCTCCCCGTCATGATCCTTGCGACACCGGGTTGATGATGTTGACATTGGCGTCATCTTGGCGAACTCCGTGGCGCCATCGACCGCGGCACGGCCGCGGCATCCTCCCGAGCCTCCACGCCTTTGTCCTCCATGTCGCCGGCTTGATGAAGAAGACGACGGGCGTCGTCCTAGCGAGCTCTGCCTCCGTCTTTCGTGGCACCAGCTTGATGAAGAAGAAGTCGGGCGTCGTTCTAGCGAGCTCCCTCACGATCCTTGCGACACCGGGTTGATGATGTTGACATTGGCGTCATCTTGGCGAACTCCGTGGCGCCATCGACTGCGGCACGGCAGCGGCATTCTCCCGAGCCTCCACGCCTTCGTCCTCCATGGCGCCAGCTTGATGAAGTAGACGTCGTCGGCCTCATCACCAAGGGTAGCCACCACAAAGGAGGCCAACGGGCTGCACGCCGGCAGCCCCATCGACACGCCCTCGTCTTCCACGCCTTGGTGAAGTCCGGGAGTAGCCTCATCGTCTTGGTTAGCTTGAGGAAGATGATGATAACGCCAACGAAGTGCTGCATGATCGCGAGCTCCACCGCGCCACCACGTGCTGTGCATGCATGCAATAACAAAGGATGAAGGAGTGATTAGATGATAACTTTACTGTTCAGGAAGATCGACTTGGTGTTCATGTTGCTGTCGAGGCGCCTTCTTGTACGGATGATCGTCGGCGTTGCCGTGACGAGATGTCGAGGCCGATCTCTCTTCTCTCCTTCTACTTCATGCTGCGTGAGTTCTGGTTACTGGATGTTTCTGCGTGCCGTGGATGTGGTCGATGGATTTTTGGTGCGTAGCTCTAGATGTGGTGAAGCGTCTTGACGTGTGTGTGTGCAAGGTGATGTTTCGGCTGCTTGGGTTCTGTCCTGATTGTCTCCCTGGTCCTCACTTTATATAGGCACCAGGGGCTGAGCGCCGCACGTCATGACCGCTGCTGCTGTAAGAAAATCACCCGATCATCCTTGATCTTTTCCTTTGAGTGGTCTTCTTGTCGGTCAAGCCTGCATAATGAAAGGAAACACAACCACACGGCTGTCGATAGACCGGTTCCTTTCCAAACGTACATGCCGCACGGGGAAGTGTTGGCTTTATTTCTTTCCTTTTTCTTCTCATTAACACATCTAAATCACTACTTGCCAAATAAACAATTCCATAGCCAACCTGGTACCCGTTCAAGTGTGGCTGCACGTGAACCGGTTCGTGAGCCATTGTAAGACATAGTTCGAGCACATAGCTAGCTAGCCCTGGTACATGGATATTTAAATACGTGTACGTCCGCGCGCGGCGGCCGGTACACAAATACCCAATCGAATACGTATACATATGAAACTAAATCAACTATATATATCTAATCTGGATGCTTGTCACGGCCAGCTACCCAGACTAAATGGATGCACGCATGCATTAGCGTTACGTAGGCAGCCGGGCGTATATGTGTACATGCTATATTATCAAACTTGCCTCTGCATAGTCTGCACCATGATTTCATGCATGCATGTGCATGTACAAGTACGTGCGTGCATGTGGCATGCAATGGTATTTTGCCTTTGCATCAAAACTTTTCTTTGTACGTATAACCTGCGTGAAAATTCATCAATAAAAAGAAATTATTATTTTATGCAATAGTGAAAAAAAACCTCGAACTGTTCTTTCTGTTGGTTTGAGTATTATGAATCTGAAATTATTTGGTGTTATTTTAGTAAGAACTCTTGGATAGATCGATCGGAAAGAACAGCTTCGAGGTGGTTTCATACCCTACAAACAATTTTTTCTTATGTTCTCCGCTAGATAAGAACTATGGAGTGACTCTTTATCGCACTTTGAGGGATGATTATATGATCCAATTATATTAGCATTGTTGAGAGATTGCACTAGCAAAAGTACGGACCCTAGGCCTAATTTTCAAGCATTACAGTAGCATTTGTGCTCACTTTTGTTACTTGTTACCTTGCTGTTTTTATTGTTCCTATTACAAAAATCAATATCTATTATCCATATTACACTTTTATCACCATCTCTTCGCCGAACTAGTGCACCTATACAATTTGCCATTGTATTGGGTGTGTTGCGGAAAGAAGAGACTTTTTATTATTTGGTTGAAGTGTTGTTTGAGAGAGACCATCTTCATCCTACGCCTCCCATGGATTGATAAACCTTAGGTCATCCACTTGAGGAAAAATTGCTACTGTCCTACAAAACTCTGCGCTTGGAGGCTCAACACGTGTCTACAAGAATAAAGTTGCATAGTAGACATCAAGCTCTTTTCTGGCGCCGTTTTCGGGGAGGTGAGTGCATGTAGGTATATCTTTAGATCTTGCAACTGAATCTTTTAGTTTCTTGTTTTATCACTAGGTTGGTTTGTAAGATAAAACTACATAAGAAATGGAATTGAGGTGCATCATATTATTGATCATCTTTATAATATCTTTCTTAAAAATGATGGATCAGAAAATTGTGCTCAATTGTTAGAAGAAGAAGTCAATAAAAATGTTTGGCACAAAATATTTGAATGATGAGCATGATTGCAATGTTCTTAGTACGAATTCTTTGAATATCCAAAATGCTAATGATTATTGCACTAGTCATGACAAAAATGTTTCTTATAAGAATGTCAATTTTGCGGAGTGAATTGGGAGTGCAATTGCAAAACAAAAAGGGAAGATAGATTTTGTAAGAAGCATAAATTTTTAGCAACGAAAAAGTTGCAAGAGAGGCTAGATGATTGTGCTGAAAGATTTAATTTTTTTCACCCTCCTTGTGAACTTTGCAATGAACCTGGTCATTTAAATCCCCAATGCAAACTCTTACATTGTCAAATTGTGTCAAAAAATTGTGATAACTTGATTACCCTTGAGCATCATAAAGAGCTTAGTCTTCTTTTAGGGTATGAAGAAATGAAACGTATAACTAAGGGTTTTCCAAAATTTAATCTCGAGAGATTTCTTGATTTTGATCTAGAGGAAATTTATATGTTTTACGCGGTAAATTGCATTGAGAATCCTTATATTGCCAACTATCTAAAGACAAGAAAACAAATATAATATGAAGAGAGTACTAATGAAAGGGAAAATATTTCCCAATACCATCCTAGTGTTTATTATAATGAATTAGGTAACGAGGAGGAGCTTCCTATCCAATCAATCTCTTCAACAAGAAGCTCGAGAAAATTGATTAAAACCATACGTGAGGTGGTGAAGAAGAAAAAGAAAAGAAGAAAGAATATAGGTAAAAAGGTATCTCTCCCAAATAATGTTGCTTCTATTATTTTTGTGCCTCATGAAAATGAATCAAAAATAATTGTGGAAGATGATGCACTTGATGATGATATTGCTTCTATGTCTTATGGCATAATGTCCGAGGGCACTATTAATGATGATTTTGTTATGCCTATTGCTTGTTGTGATGATTATGATTGGGAAGATAATGATACTTCTTATAATCTTGCAAATCTTTTTGGCACCAACTTGGGAAATTATGATGATAGCAATTGTTATACCGTTGGTGCTATTCATACTATTAACAATGAGAGTGATTATGCTTATGATATGCCAAGCCACAAGCTTGGGGATGCTATGTTTGATGAGAATGACATATTTGAGAATTTATTTTCTGCAATTAATGTTTGTCCCAAGCTTGGGGATGCTATGTTTAATGAAGATGATATTTTTAGTCCCCCTACTTTGAATGAGTCAAATTTCCTATGATGATTGCATGCCTCCTATCTATGATGAGAACAAAGTTGCTACTTATGATGATTATTGTGACGATACTTATGTTATAAAAAGTAGTGATGATTATATTTATAAAACATGTCATAATTATGATCACCCTTTTCCTGAACATTACTCTTTTAATGTGGAACCAATTTATAGTATTCGAGTTTCATATGATACTCCCACCATTGTGAATGAGAAGAAATTCTCTTATATGGAGAGTAATAGAATTTCTATGCTTGTGGATCATGAAAAGAATGCTTTATGTGATGGTTATATTGATGAATCATGATGGTACTGAAAATTATTATGAAATAGGAACTTATGATTCATTATGCTCTCTTTATGTTTCAATTCTGTTCTTTTATGCGAGCATCATTGAAATCATCATGCCTAGCTAAAAGACATTAAAGAAAAGCGCTTGCTGGGAGACAACCCAAAACTTTTACCTACTATTTTTGTGTGTTCACATGATTATGCTACTGTAGTAATCATGTTTTACAACTTTTGTTTTAATAAAGTGCCAAGTAAAGCCTTTGGGATAGTGTGGATGATAGTTGACTTGAATCTGTGCAAAAACAGAAACTTTTGCTTCCAGAAACAAAATTGTTTAAGTTCACTGGAACGTGATAATATTCTGAAATTTTTACACATGATTGATATGCAAATTATCTATGTTTTCCTAATTTTTCAGAATTTGTGGAGTAGCAGAAGTATGGTCATTCTGCAGATCATTACAGATTGTTCTGTTTTTGACAGATTCTGTTTTCGATGCATAGTTTGCTTGTTTTTTTAGTTTCGATGGCTTATATTGCTCAATATAAATTGTGGAAACGATATGCTATAGTAAGTATTGTGTGGAAACAATTATGAATCATGTCTTTGACAGTACCAAAGTGAAATGGTTTGCTCTTTATCATACTAACCCATCTCATGAAAGTTCCGTTAAGTTTTGTGTGATTGAAGTTTGCAAGTTTTGGGTGAGATATCGATATGAGGAGTATAAGGAGTGACAAGAACCTAAGCTTGGGGATGCCCAAGGCACCCCCAAGGTAATATTCAAGGAAGATCCAAGCAACTAAGCTTGGGGATGCCCCGGAAGGCATCCCCTCTTTCGTCTCCAACAATATTGGTAGCCTTACTTGAAGCTATATTTTCATTTGTCACATGATATGAGTTTTGCTTGGAGCGTCATTTTATTTTATTAGTATTTGCTTGATGTTATTTAGAATAATGTTTTGCATGTTTCTTTTCAATAAAAATGTTAAGAATAATCTTAACCATGCTTATTTTGCAAGTATACTTGTTGCTGTTTCAAAACAGAAAGTTTACCGTTGTTGCAAAAATTCCCTAGAAAAGTCAGAATGTGATAAAATGTTGAAACTTTTTGCACAGTAAGCTTTGATAAATTTTCTACAGTGTGGTAAATTTTTATAGTTTTTGGAGTTAAAGAAGTATTGATACTCTTGCATTCTTTACATATTGTACTGTTTTGGCAGATTGCTGTTATGTTTGCATTGTCTGCATATGTTTGCTTCTTTAATGATTCTATTTTAGGATAGGAGTATTAAATATGCAGAGGCATTTAGTATGCAATGTTGAATAATAATTTTCGTGATTTGCTACAGTAGAGAATGATAAGGTTTTTGCATTGGTTTATACTAACCTATCTCACGAGTTCTTGTTGAGTTTTGTGTGGATGAAGTTTCTAAGATTTAGGGAAACCGTGATATAAAAGGAATTAAGGAGACACAAAAGCTCAAGATTGGGGATGCCCAAGGCATCCCGAGATCATATTTCAAGAAGTCTCAAGCATCTAAGCTTGGGGATGCCCCGGTAGGCATCCCACCTTTCTTCATCAACAATTATCGGTTAGTATCGGTTTATCCTAAGTTTTTGCTTCTTCACATGAGTTGTGCTATCCTTGAAATATAATTTTATTTTATTTTTCTTTTTGCTTGCTGTTTTAATAAAACACTTAGATTTGAAAGTTTTTTAATACAAGAGAGTCCTCAAATAGCTACCCATTTACATAACTACTCGCTTGATCTTCACTTATATCTTTCTTGGAGTAGTTTGTCATTTACTCTTGTGCTTCACTTATATCCTATGAGTAAATTGTTGAATGAATTGAATATCATGAAGTTGAAACTATATGTGCATATCATGCCTAGTGGTAGCTTCACATTGGGTTTAGAAAGTGAAATCTTTTGAGGCTTGACAATCACAATATTGGTCATACAAGCAATTCATGAATGATTAGTAGAAGGAAGACAACTTTCACAAGAAAATACATTATCTTGGAAATATTTTGTGATTGTGAACCCCCATCAAAATATTATATGCCAAAATTGTTGATGTTGGACAAGGAAGACAACATAATGATTTATGTTTGTTCATATTCACATAGAAGTTGTATTGTCATAGATCCTTCAACATGTGGTGCTTGCCCCCCCCCCATCTTTGCTAGCCAAAAATTCCCCACCAAGTAGAGATACTACTTGTGCATCAAAAAACCCTTAAACCCAAATCTTATTTTCAAGAGTCAACCATACCTACCTAACGATTGAGCAAGATCCTTCAAGTAAGTTGTCATTAGTGCAATAAGGCAATAAAATTGCTTCTAAAAGTGTAAGATAATTTAGTGTAAGAGAAATTTGAGAGTTGTATGAACTTGTGATGGTAAAGAAATAAAAAGCGACAGAATTCATAATAAAGGTTGCCATCACAAGGGGCAATATAACGTGACGTTCTTTTGCACTAAGGGGTTGAGCATACAAACAAATAAGCGCATGGCAACCTCTGCTTCCCTCTGCGAAGGGCCTATCTTTTACTTTTATGTATTCACTTTCATGCAAGAGTCAAAGTTTTTCTCTCTATTCCTTTTTATTTTTCTCTTTTGGCAAGCATCATGTGGTGAGGAAAGATCTAGGCACATATATCCAGTTGGATATGGGTAGCATGAGTTATTATTGTTGACATCACCCTTGAGGTGAATACGTTGGGAGGCGAAATTATAAGCCCCTACCTTTCTATGTGTCTGGTTGAAACGTTTTGGTCATGTGTATGCGGTGAGTGTTAACAATCATTGAAGACTATATGATGGTTGAGTATGTGGAACTCTTACTTAGACTATGTTGAATAAGTTGAATTGCAATTGTTTGGTGACTGAGAACATAGGTTCTTGAGTGATACGTCTCCATCATATCTACTTTTCCAAACTCTTTTGCCCTTGTTTTGGACTCTAACTTGCATGATTTGAATGAAACTAACACGGACTAACGTTGTTTTCAGCAGAATTGCCATAGTGTTATTTTTGTGCAGAATAAAAAGTTCTCGAAATGACCTGAAAATCAACGGAGATAACTTCTAGAATTAATAAAAAACATTGGCGAAAGAATCAGTAGCAGGGGCCCCACACCCTATCGACAAAGGTGGGGGCGCGCCCTCCGACCTTGTGAGTCCCCCTGGACCTCCACCGACCTCAACTCCAACTCCATACATTCACTTTCAGGGAGAAACAATCAGGTAGAAGGATTCATCGCGTTTTACGATATGGAGCCACCGCCATGCCCTGTTCTTCCTTGGGAGGGCAGATCTGGAGTCCATTCGGGGCTCCGGAGGAGGGGAATCCATCGCCATCGCCATCGTCATCATAAACCATCCTCCATCACCAATTTCATGATGCTCACCGCCGTGCGTGAGTAATTCCATCGTAGGCTTGCTGGACCGTGATGGGTTGGATGAGATTTACCGTGTAATCGAGTTAGTTCTGTTAGGGTTTGATCCCTAGTATCCACTATGTTCTAAGATTGATGTAGCTATGACTTTGCTATGCTTAATGCTTGTCACTAGGGGCCGAGTGCCATGAGTTCAGATCTGAACCCTTTATGTTTTCATGAATATATTTGTGTTCTTGATCCGATATTGCAAGTTAAAGTCACCTACTACGTGTTATGATCCGGCAACCCCGGAGTGACAATAGTCGGGACCACTCCCGGTGATGACCGTAGTTTTAGGAGTTCATGTATTCACTAAGTGCTAATGCTTTGGTCCAGTACTCTATTAAAAGGAGGCCTTAATATCCCTTAGTTTCCAATAGGACCCCGCTACCACGGGAGGGTAGGACAAAAGATTCCATGCAAGTTCTTTTCCATAAGCACGTATGACTATATTCGGAATACATGCCTACATTATTATGACCGTTGCATGATGAATGCCATCCGACATAATTATCCATCATTGATCCATTGCCCACGAGCTTTTCACATATTGATCTTTGCTAAGTTACTTTTCCGTTGCCACTGTTACGATTGCTACAAAACTACCACTATTACTTTTGCCACTATTACCGTTACTTCCATACTACTTTGCTACTTAATACTTTGCTACAGATATTAAGTCTTTCAGGTGTGGTTGAATTGACAACTCAGCTGCTAATACTTGATAATATTCTTTGGCTCCCCTTGTGTCGAATCAATAAATTTGGGTTTAATACTCTACCCTCCAAAACGTTTGCAATCCCCTATACTTGTGGGTTATCAAGACCTTTTTCTGGCGCCGTTGCCGGGGAGCATAGCTCTATTCTCTGAGTCACTTGGGATTTATATTTGTTGATCACTATGAGGAATTTGAAAGATCAAAGAACCAAGATTTTCCCTCAACTACGAGGGGACGTAAGGAACTGCCATCTAGCTCTGCACCTGATTCTCCTTCTGTTTTTGAGTAAACTTGCGACACCTACACCTGCTATTGATTCGAATATGTCGCATGTTATTGATGATGCCACTTCTACTTTGCATGAGACTTTTGATGAAACTGCTTCTGTGCTTGATAATACCGTGGCACTAGGTGAATTTCTTGATAAACAACTTGCTAGGGCTAGAGATAATGAAATTAATGAAACTGATGAAATTATTGAAGATTATGATTATGATTCTCCCCCTAGATATGAATTGCCTGTTGTTCCTGAAGGTTATGTTATGGATGAAGAAACTGCTAGAGACTTCTTTGCTTGTAATGATAGGGAAGATCTCAAGAAATTGTTAGCTAAGCTGAAAGAAAAATCCTTGAATGCTAGAATGAAATATGATCCCGCTTTTGCTACTTCACCTATCTTTGTTACTGATAAGGATTATGAATTCTCTGTCGATCCTGAGTTAATTACTTTGGTTGAATCTGATCCTTTTCATGGTTATGAATCTGAAACTGTTGTGGCACATGTTACTAAATTAAATGATATAGCCACCCTATTTGCTCACAAGGAAAAAATTTGTTATTACTATATCCTTAAATTATTTCCTTTCTCATTAAAGGGTGATGCTAAGACATGGTTTAATTCTCTTGCTCCTGGTTGTGTGCGTAGTCCCCAGGATATGATTTATTACTTCTCTGCAAAATATTTCCTCGCTCATATGAAGCAAGCTGCTTTAAGGGAAATATATAATTTTGTGCAAATTGAAGAAGAGGGTCTCCCACAAGCTTGGGGGAGGCGTATCCAATTACTTAATGCTTTGCCTGATCATCCTCTCAAGCAAAATGACATACTTGATATCTTTTATAATGGACTAACCGATGCTTCCAGAGACCACCTGGATAGTTGTGCTGGTTGTGTTTTCAGGGAAAGAACTGTTGAGCAGGCTGAATTGCTATTGAATAATATACCGAGTAATGAAAATGATTGGACACTCCATGAACCAACTCCGAAGCCAACTTTGTAGAAAAGGGGTATTCTATTTCTCAATCCTGAAGATATGTAAGAGGCAAAGAAATTAATGAAAGAATAAGGTATTAAAGCTGAAGGTGTTAAAAATTTACCACCTATTGAACAAATCCATGGCCTTGATAACCCGACACAGGTAGTAGAGGTAAACTCTCTCCGTAGATTTGATGAAGTTGATATTCCTCATAATAAGTCTCCTAGTCAATGCTTGGATGAGTTTGATAATTTTATTATTAAACAAGAAAATTTCAATGCTTATGTTAGTAGACAATTGAAACGTAATGCTTACATGCTTGGTCACTTGGGTGATTATATGAGTAGAACTATTAATGATCTTAAGCTTATTAGTAAACATGCTTCCATGGTTACAACTCAAGTAGAACAAGTACTTAAGGCCCAAGATGAATTTCTTAATGAGTTGAATAATAAGAATAATGTTAATGTTGTTAGGGTTATGACTAGAGGTGGTAAAATGACCCAGGAACCTTTGTATCCTGAGGGTCATCCTAAGAGAGTTGAGCAAGATTCTCAGAGAATTAGTACTGATGCAACTAGTCCTCGTAATAAAAAGAAAAAGAAAACTGATAGGACTTTGCGTGCTAGTAAACCTGCTATAGACAAACCTGAGAATCCCAATGATGTTTCTATTTCTGATGCTGAGACACAATCTGGTGATGAACATGAACCTAGTGATATTGTTAATGATGATGTTCATGTTGATGCTCAACCTAGTAATGATAATGATGTAGAGATTGAACCTCCTGTTGATCTTGATAACCCACAATCAAAGAATCAACATTATGATAAAAGAGACTTTGTTGCTAGGAAACATGGTAAATAAAAAGACCCATCCCTTTCCTCCTAAGCCATCCAGGAAAAAGGATGATGAGGATTTTGAGCACTTTGCTGAAATGCTTAGACCTATCTTTTTGCGTATGCGTTTGACTGATATGCTTAAAATGCCTCCTTACGCTAAGTATATGAAAGATATTGTTACAAATAAGAGAAAGATAACTGAAGCTGAAATTTCCACTGTGCTTGCTAATTATTCTTTTAAGGGTGGTATACCAAAGAAACTTGGAGATCCAGGAGTACCAACTATACCATGCTCCATTAAAACAAACTATGTTAAAACTTCTTTATGTGATCTTGGAGCCGATGTTAGTGTTATGCCTTTCTCTTTGTATCGAAGACTTGAATTGAATAAGTTGACACCTACTGAAATTTCTTTGCAAATGGCTGATAAATCAACTGCTATACCCATCGGTATTTGTGAGAATGTGCCTGTTGTGGTTGCAAACGTTACTATCTTAATGGACTTCGTTATTCTTGATATTCCCGAGGACGACAGTATGTCGATCATTCTTGGTAGACCCTTTTTGAATACTGCAGGGGCTGTTATTGATTGCAACAAAGGCAATGTCACTTTTCATGTTAATGGTAATGAGCATACGGTACACCTTCCGAAGAAACAACCTCAAGTTCATAGTATCAATTCTATTGGAAAAAATTCAACTATTACTATTGGAGGTTTTGAATTCCCTCTTCCTACTGCCAAAAAGAAATATCATATTCTTATTGTGGGGACATGCATATCCCCGTTGAGGTAACCTAGTGTTATTCGAAAGTTCTCTGGTTTCATGTCACTCGAAAGAAGTTTGTTAATGAAACTTGATCAACCTCGTTAATGGATTCCTTTTGATGAGCATGAGATGGATGAATTTAGAAAGCTGTAGCGACCCGACCCGAATGGATCAAGTCTCTATGCTTAAGTGTCATCCCTGGATCGGTATGCTGACACACACAGTACTCGAGGATTTATAACAGAGGTAAATCACATGTATAAAGTAACGTAAATACTATTACCTCAATCCAAATAGCGGAAGTAAGAAGGTTGTGGATTCCCATCAACACCAACGGCAAAGTTGAGTGTAGAAATTGTAACCCTAACGAATCACTTACTCGTCGTAAGATATCCTGCAACATGAAACGTTGCAGCCCGAAAACGGGTCAGCACATGGAATATGCTGGCAAATTCACACCATAGAGAAATGATGAACAAAGGCTATCACTACATGCATATATGGCTGGTGGAAAAGCTCTATGGTTATAATGTTTTTGCGAAAAGCCAATTTTTCCCTACTTCAAAGGAATAAATTTTATTTAACTATCATGGTGGTTGTGAAATATTGAGATGGTTGACAGCATCTCAATCCCAATTAAGTATCATCATTAACCCAACAATATTAATTAAAGTAACATGATGAGATCATCGGGATAATCCAAGAACTAGATACTCAAGATGTCCATAACCGGGGACACGGCTAACCATGATTAGTTTATACACTCTGCAGAGGTTTGCGCACTTTTCCCCACAAGACTCGATCGCCTCCGCTTGATTCTCGCACTACATGATGTTTGAGAAACGGATGACCGAGACACAGTCTTTCAGAAACAATCACTCTTTACTCTGGATGGACCGGTACACCTACTTTCCCCTACATCTGCTAGCCCACCTCTTCAAGAGATCATGTAACCTACTCAACTATGCTAGAGCCCATAATAGCTTGTGGCTGCACATGGAAGTTTCCAGCATGAATAATCTTATGATCCCTTTGAGTCTGGGTGGCGGTCCTTATACAAACAGGCAACACTGGGTTCTCCAGGTGCCTCAATCCACCCAGATGTGAGTTTTAGTTGCCACCTTAAGTAAACCATTATTAACAATCTCACATCTGTCATGAATATCTCTCAAACCCAATCCACGTCTACGAGCATAGCATGGCAATATAATAGCAACGTAGAAGTAACTCCCAAGGGTTTGATAATAAATAGGTAATAGGTACTACCTCAACTACTTCCCAATACCCTCAATTTAAAATTAGATCCTAACCATGCAATGTTTGAGGGTTGAATCGAATGCACAAAAACTGGGTATGAACGGGATATGATCAAAGTGTGAACTTGCCTGCAATGTTGATGAAGATGATTCGCACTCAATACTATGGATAGATCTACTCGTCACACTCCGGTCAATCTATCGAGAGCAAGCAATAGTAACCACACATAAGCAATCACTCAAAAGATCGGAAAGAACGAAGAAAACAATTCGGAAAACTTCAAAACCAAGCAATTAACTCTTGCAACATAAAACAATTTCTAACAGTACCAATATTATGTGAATTTGGCCTTATCAGAAAGTTTAGGTCAAGAGCTTCGGTTTGCAAAAAGAATCAACTCAAACGGAGTTACGAAACTTAAGTTATGAACAAAAGAAGTTTGAATACAAATCTGTTTGAATTCAAATTTTAAAACTTTCAAAAACATGTTTAAGTTGTTTTACTGGATAGAGGGGATCATAACGAAGACGTGGGCGTTGGTTTCGTTGGATTTGGACAAACGAGTAAAAAGTAGTGATCGTTTGAAAATCAGGGACTAATCTGTAAATAAAATCATCACAAACGGGTCCCTGGCAGAAAACTAAAATAAAAGGAAAAGTCTAAATAGCGAACGCTCGCTAACTAGTTCTAAACGGAGAACGTTCATTGAATAGCTCTAACTAAAAAAAACTAAACCGTTTTTTTAAACAAAACCGAGAAAACCGGGGCGGCGGTTTTACCGGTTCGCAAATAAAAAATAAAACCGACTAGATCTAATCCTAGCCGTCCATCCTAGATCAAACGGACGAGGGCGGCCGGTGGCTTACCGCGGCGGTGGGCGTCGACGTCGCCGGAGAAGACGACGGCGGCGGCTCGGTGATGAACGGGGCGACGGCTCCGGGCGTCGGCGGCGACTGCGGAGTAGCGGGGAAGGGGCGGCGTGGCGCGGCGGTGAGGTTGGTGGGGGTCGGCGGCGCTCGGGGAGTCGGAACAGAGCGCGGCGGCGGCGGCAGATCTCGTCGGGGCGGGAGCTCCGGCGAGGGCGGCGGTTGCGGCGGAGGAGGAGGAACGGGGCCCGGGGCCTCGTGTTTTATAGGAGAGGGGAGGAGGTGGCGTGGAGGAGGGGGCAAAGGAGTCCGGCCGGACTCCGGCGGCGGCGCTCCCGTGCGGGAGTCGGTCTCCTGCGGGAGATCGGGGACGGGGCGACGGGCGAGCTGGGCTGGGCCGCGGCCTGGCCTGGGAGCTGGGCCGGCCCAGTCGGAGGGGAGTGTTTTTTTTAAAACATTTTCCAGGCGAACAAAATAATAAAGAAAACCGAATAAATAAATATATTATATAGGCATATAATATATCAAAAAATTTCAGGAAAAGATATCCTACAACGTGAACATTTTTACAACGCCAAATAAAATTCACACAAATTTTAATAAATCAAACAGTGCTGCTGCCTTATTAAAATCCAATAAAAATCATTTTAAAAATACCAAAATGATTTCAAATTTATTTCTCTCCAATTTTCTGATGTAGGGAATCATGTTACCTATTTTCTGTATATTTTATTTTTGGAGAAAAATAATTTGAATAAAACTCAAATAACTCCAATATTGAAAAATAATTGCAATGGGACTTTGAATAACTCCTTTGAAACTCCCAACTCATATTTCATTTGCTTTGAGGAAGTTATTTTATCTTCTCTCGTGAAAATCTTTGAGTTGCATAAAGTTTCAGAAATGGGAAATATTTTCAAATGAAATTCAAATATTTTCAACACCCCTTGTTATTTAAATAAATGGAAGAAGTCATGTCATCTTCTCTCCAGGGTTTTGTGGTGAAAAGAATTTGAATTCATGGAGATCATAAAAGCAAAATGAAAGTTTGGGAAAGTCCTTTTATTCCCTCTCATTTAACTTTCAAAAGATTTCGAATGCCACTCACTTTCAGTCAATCAATCAAACAATCAATCCAATCTATCTGTTTATTATAACATTCCAAAATTTAGAATTTTGGGATGTTACAAACCTACCACCCTTAAAATGAATCTCGTCCTCGAGATTCGGAGAGGCTAGAAAGAAATAGGTTTGGGTTTGGGGGTCTTCTCATAATCCATCGGTCATCACCGGGGTCTGGGGTGCTACCACCCTTAGAAGCATGGTTACGGTTCCATCAAAACTCATATACTCCATCCATTATTGTTGACAGTGTCAGTCTTCTCAGATTCTCGGAAAAATTCCTTCTCTTGCTCTTTGGGTAGCGGCATAACCTTTTCCTCAATTCTTCTGTCCTTTCATCTTGGTAAGGTTATTCCGAGATTGGGTCTTCTTAGCTGACGGGTCTGGCGCCAATACTAAACAACTATCGACATCTCATGGTGGTCAACAATTTACGGTTTCTCCTGTAGGAAATGGGTCTGGTTGAACCTCACCGTATAACCTACGGTTGGCAACAACTGCCGTGTACAAGGGGGAAAAAACTTACACCATTCTAAGGTTCAAACAAGGTTTAATACCGTCGTCTCTCTACTATAGGCAAGTCACTCAGATTTACCATCCCATATAGCAAAGCGAACAATAAGAGTAAGTTGGTATGGTGATCAATCCATCCCGCACCCAAATCATTACCTTGTATATGGTTTAGCGAATCTCGCATTCTAACACTCGGTCATCCTCGCAAGCATTGCAGAATTTCTCTTGTCGACGAACCAAGTTCGAAAAAATCCAATGATTCTGCAAGCCAAACAAACATCTATCGTTCCTTCATAACTCTCAGGTTTTGCGTAACTCCTATAAGATCGTCTGTCGATAAAATCGTAACTTCTTCCGGGGTCTTTCCTTCAGCAAGAATGCGCTTGCTTCTTGGCGGGTCCTGGGGCCTGTGGGTTATGGCCCATCTCATCACTTGTAGTCCTTGAACTTATCATCGGGCAACTGATCCTTAATCCAACATCCATCCAATTGTACTGTCTTCCTTCCTTCTATTGGCACCAAACTAGGACATGATTACTCAGACTCATCATGGAATTTTCATTGATCCATATTTCCAACATCATACCTCCTTTATATCCAATAGTAATTTATCTCTTCATTCTTGGGGGATATCCCACATACCGAGATAAAACTTATACTTATGAAGTCCATACTCCACTTCGTGGAACATCATTATCCTTTCCAGGGTCAAGCGTCCTTACAGGGGAATATTGGCCATCTCCGCATGGCACTTCTTCAACTGGGAAAGGTGAAACACATCATGAACTCATGACAGTCCTTCGGGTGACTCCAACTTGTTGGCCACTTCCCCCATACGTTCCAAAACTCGGTATGGTCCTACAAATCTCGGGGCTAACTTTCCTTAACTCCAAATCGTTTAACTCCTCGCAGAGGGAACACACGAAGACATGCTCTGTCTCCAATTTCATAGACTACCTCCTTTACGTCCAATAATACTCCATACCCTCATATTCTTGGGGTATCAAACATATCGAGATAAAACTCATACTTATTTTGTTCGAAATCCACTTCGTGGAATATCATTACCTTTTTCCAAGGGTCAAGTTTCCTCACAGGGTACTACCACCCTTAAGATGCACAATCTTCCATAGATCATATTTCTCATATCCTCGAAAATGGTCAAAATCTTTCTTCATAGAGTAACAACTCAAAAAAATCCAAATCAATACGAATGATGCTAACTTTATTGATTCTCAAATATTACAATCTCCTGCATTCCATTACATTGCCTCAATCCGACACCTCACTAATAAAAGAAAATGTCCACACTACTACTACTATATTTCTCGTTGCACTCAACTATTTATCACAAGTCTCCGTCTCCTTGGGGCATTCTCTGGCAAAGTGCCCTGCTTCATCACAACGGAAACATTTTACTTCTGACATATCTCGAGGTTTCCTTGTGATTATATAGCCTCCTGGGGTCCTCATCTTCCCTTTTGGGCAATCAATGAAGTAGTGTCCTGAATTTTTGCACCTGAAACATGTGAGATGGCTCAGGTCTCTCTTTGTAGAAATTGGGTTGTTCCTGGGATCCAATCTACTTCTCTTCCTGGACTTTTCCGTTCCAATCAGGGCTTCTATTTCCTGTGGGTCATACTCTACTTCCTCTGTCGGAAATTCTACTAAATCCCCATTCAGACAATTTTGGGAGATGTGTCCTTCTTCTCCACATGAATAGCATGACTTGGTGCAGGGTTTATTTGGTTCTTCTTTGGGTGTGTCCTCCACCTCTTCCTTCATCACAGATTCCTCTAAACTTTCCATGAGGGCTCTTTTCATTGCTTCTTTCTTTGGCAGGATAGTCCTTTGTACCATGGGGTAGATGTGACACTGAGCAGGGTAGTGGATAGTCCCTTCACAGAAGAAACAAGTGATCTGCCTAGTTGGGCATTCTTCAGCTGGGTGACTTCCTTCACAATTAGGGCATTCATCCTTGTGTTCCTTATGGTTGTGTCCTATTTCTCCACAAGGCTTGTATGCACAAGGTTTCTTCATATCCTTTCCATAAGGCTTCAATTTCTGGGACACGAGACGAGATCTTTGTAGAGTCCACTTAAATTCTTTCCAAGTGGTTACTTCTTGCCATCCATTGATGGTTTGGTACATCCTCCACCAAGTAGCAGCACCTCTTTCAAAACATTGAAGAGCATGCCGGGTCATATCCCTTCCGACTATAGGGTTATTCTTCATGTGATCCTCCATGTTCTGAATCCATCGGTCCGTCTCCAATTGACTCATCGGTCCAGAAAATACAAGCTCATTTCCATTCATCCTCTGTTGGGTCCATGGGTTTGGGGTGAGATAAGAGAGGTCGAGAGGGATGCACACAATACAAACAAATAGTTTTGAAAAGAAAGATTTTATTGTGGCTGTCGGAAAAACAACAAACAAATGACAGCTCACAAACGTCGCATCTAATGTAGGTATAACAGGGGTTTGGTCTTCTAAAGGTCAATAAGTCTTCAACGTCGCCAAACTCTTCAAGTCCTGTTCATGTCTCCGATGGCTTCTTCCAATCATGCTTGTCCTTCTCAAGTTCTTTTGCCAAATTATCTCTGTTGACGCGAAGTCTCTCGTGACGTCCTTTAAATTTTTCTGGAGTTGCGCTCCAACTTCTGGGTTTCAACATCCTTGACATGAACCATGATCCTATTGTCCTTCAGTTCCTGACGAGTCTTTGATGTCTCGAGGTTTTGTTTTCCCTGCTTGGCTACTTTCAGTTTCTGGGTTCTGAGTCCTTCACGAAATGCTTACTTGTCGAATACTGCTGCCTGAAGGTTCATCTTTAACTTCCTGATGTAATGCTCCAGATCCTGGTGATACACCAGCTATAGTTAGAAATGCATCCTTTGCTGATAGGTGCTCCAGCAGCCTTCTACCATCCAATCCTTATGACGAACTGCATGCTTAACTCCGCACGGTGACAATAACATAAGCGGAAGATAACATCATGGATAGTCGTGTTTATGCCCATGTTACTGCCATGAGTTTTCATTCCATAACTGATATCTCCTGTCTTTGGGTTTTCCTTGACAGAACTTTGAGTTTCTAACTCTCCATGTTTCGGTCTTTCTCCGATACACCTTGATCTCGGGTATTGACAGCTTCCATAGTCTGCCAAGTTCCATAAGGGTAACCTTCCTAGGTCATACACATCTGGCAATTCTTCAGAGCCTTCAAATCTCCTAGTCTTCGGAGTCTTCAACCATTGTAGTTTCCATCATAATGCACTGTAAAATCCTCTTCATTCCGAATGGTCTTAGTTGTCCGATATCCTGTACTTCTTGGAGTGGTCTCATCAGTCGAATCTTCGAGTGGTCAAAAGGGGAAAGGGTATGGTCTCACTAAAGGGAATATTTGAATAAGACTCGGAAAAGAAGAGAGGTAAAAGATCTTTTTGAAAAGGAAAGTTTTTGAGAAAATCCTTCCTATGGGCTTGCCAGTTTCTAGGGTCACGTCCTACAGTCAACATGTGCTCTGATACCATCTTGTAGCGACCCGACCCGAATGGATCAAGTCTCTGTGCTTAAGTGTCATCCCTGGATCGGTATGCTGACACACACAGTACTCGAGGATTTATAACAGAGGTAAATCACATGTATAAAGTAACGTAAATACTATTACCTCAATCCAAATAGCGGAAGTAACAAGGTTGTGGATTCCCATCAACACCAACGGCAAAGTTGAGTGTAGAAATCGTAACCCTAACGAATCACTTACTCGTCGTAAGATATCCTGCAACATGAAACGTTGCAGCCCGAAAACGGGTCAGCACATGGAATATGCTGGCAAATTCACACCATAGAGAAATGATGAACAAAGGCTATCACTACATGCATATATGGCTGGTGGAAAAGCTCTATGGTTATAATGTTTTTGCGAAAAGCCAATTTTTCCCTACTTCAAAGGAATAAATTTTATTTAACTATCATGGTGGTTGTGAAATATTGAGATGGTTGACAGCATCTCAATCCCAATTAAGTATCATCATTAACCCAACAATATTAATTAAAGTAACATGATGAGATCATCGGGATAATCCAAGAACTAGATACTCAAGATGTCCATAACCGGGGACACGGCTAACCATGACTAGTTTATACACTCTGCAGAGGTTTGCGCACTTTTCCCCACAAGACTCGATCGCCTCCGCTTGATTCTCGCACTACATGATGTTTGAGAAACGGATGACCGAGACACAGTCTTTTAGAAACAATCACTCTTTACTCTGGATGGACCGGTACACCTACTTTCCCCTACATCTGCTAGCCCACCTCTTCAAGAGATCATGTAACCTACTCAACTATGCTAGAGCCCATAATAGCTTGTGGCTGCACACGGAAGTTTCTAGCATGAATAATCTTATGATCCCTTTGAGTCTGGGTGGCGGTCCTTATACAAACAGGCAACACTGGGTTCTCCAGGTGCCTCAATCCACCCAGATGTGAGTTTTAGTTGCCACCTTAAGTAAACCATTATTAACAATCTCACATCTGTCATGAATATCTCTCAAACCCAATCCACGTCTACGAGCATAGCATGGCAATATAATAGCAACGTAGAAGTAACTCCCAAGGGTTTGATAATAAACAGGTAATAGGTACTACCTCAACTACTTCCCAATACCCTCAATTTAAAATTAGATCCTAACCATGCAATGTTTGAGGGTTGAATCTAATGCACAAAAACTGGGTATGAACGGGATATGATCAAAGTGTGAACTTGCCTGCAATGTTGATGAAGATGATTCGCACTCAATACTATGGATAGATCTACTCGTCACACTCCGGTCAATCTATCGAGAGCAAGCAATAGTAACCACACATAAGCAATCACTCAAAAGATCGGAAAGAACGAAGAAAACAATTCGGAGAACTTCAAAACCAAGCAATTAACTCTTGCAACATAAAACAATTTCTAACAGTACCAAAATTATGTGAATTTGGGCTTATCAAAAAGTTTAGGTCAAGAGCTTCGGTTTGCAAAAAGAATCAACTCAAACGGAGTTACGAAACTTAAGTTATGAACAAAAGAAGTTTGAATACAAATCTGTTTGAATTCAAATTTTAAAACTTTCAAAAACATGTTTAAGTTGTTTTACTGGATAGAGGGGATCATAACGAAGATGTGGGCGTTGGTTTCGTTGGATTTGGACAAACGAGTAAAAAGTAGTGATCGTTTGAAAATCAGGGACTAATCTGTAAATAAAATCATCACAAACGGGTCCCTGGCAGAAAACTAAAATAAAAGGAAAAGTCTAAATAGCGAACGCTCGCTAACTAGTTCTAAACAGAGAACGTTCATTGAATAGCTCTAACTAAAAAAAACTAAACCGTTTTTTTAAACAAAACCGAGAAAACCGGGGCGGCGGTTTTACCGGTTCGCAAATAAAAAATAAAACCGACTAGATCTAATCCTAGCCGTCCATCCTAGATCAAACGGACGAGGGCGGCCGGTGGCTTACCGCGGCGGTGGGCGTCGACGTCGCCGGAGAAGACGACGGCGGCGGCTCGGTGATGAATGGGGCGACGGCTCCGGGCGTCGGCGGCGACTGCGGAGTAGCGGGGAAGGGGCGGCGTGGCGCGGCGGTGAGGTTGGTGGGGGTCGGCGGCGCTCGGGGAGTCGGAACGGAGCGCGGCGGCGGCGGCAGATCTCGTCGGGGCGGGAGCTCCGGCGAGGGTGGCGGTTGCGGCGGAGGAGGAGGAACGGGGCCCGGGGCCTCGTGTTTTATAGGAGAGGGGAGGAGGTGGCGTGGAGGAGGGGGCAAAGGAGTCCGGCCGGACTCCGGCGGCGGCGCTCCCGTGCGGGAGTCGGTCTCCTGCGGGAGATCGGGGACGGGGCGACGGGCGAGCTGGGCTGGGCCGCGGCCTGGCCTGGGAGCTGGGTCGGCCCAGTCGGAGGGGAGGGTTTTTTTTAAAAAAATTCCAGGCGAACAAAATAATAAAGAAAACCGAATAAATAAATATATTATATAGGCATATAATATATCAAAAAATTTCAGGAAAAGATTTCCTACAACGTGAACATTTTTACAACGCCAAATAAAATTCACACAAATTTTAATAAATCAAACAGTGCTGCTGCCTTATTAAAATCCAATAAAAATCATTTTAAAAATACCAAAATGATTTCAAATTTATTTCTCTCCAATTTTCTGATGTAGGGAATCATGTTACCCTATTTTCTGTATATTTTATTTTTGGAGAAAAATAATTTGAATAAAACTCAAATAACTCCAATATTGAAAAATAATTGCAATGGGACTTTGAATAAATCCTTTGAAACTCCCAACTCATATTTCATTTGTTTTGAAGAAGTCATTTTATCTTCTCTCGTGAAAATCTTCGAGTTGCATAAAGTTTCAGAAATGGGAAATATTTTCAAATGAAATTCAAATATTTTCAACACCCCTTGTTATTTAAATAAATGGAAGAAGTCATGTCATCTTGTCTCCAGGGTTTTGTGGTAAAAAGAATTTGAATTCATGGAGATCATAAAAGCAAAATGAAAGTTTGGGAAAGTCCTTTTATTCCCTCTCATTTAACTTTCAAAAGATTTCGAATGCCACTCACTTTCAGTCAATCAATCAAACAATCAATCCAATCTATCTGTTTATTACAACATTCCAAAATTTAGAATTTTGGGATGTTACAAAAGCACAACTCTCTGTACCCATCTTCTACTTTCTGTTATTTAGTTTAAATAAAGCAAAAATAGTATTTTTTTTGTCTGTTTTCTGAATTATCCATGCAATAAAAAATGTCCCGAAAATAAAAGTTCTCCAAATGCCCTGAAAATTTAGTATGATTTTTTATACAATATTTTAGAATTTCTGGTGCAAAGAACACACCAGGGGGCCTCACCAGCTGGCCACAAGGGTGGAGGGCGCACCCACCCCCCGGGACGCGCCCCCTGACCTTGTGGGCCCCACGTGGCCCCCTCCACTTATTCCAGCACCCATCCACTCCTTCTTCCTCCAGAAAAAATCACTCCATAGCTCAAACTCGTGTTCTTGCTCATCTTGCTGCCATTTTCGATCTCCTCTCTCAAAGGGGCTTGTTCTTCGGTATGTGACTCCTCCAATGGTCCAATTAGTTTTTGTTCTACTGCTTTATTCATTGCAAATTTTTGCTGCTTTGGTGACCTTGTTCTTGAGCTTGCATGTCAAATTTATATGGTTCAAAGTAGCTTTGATGCATGGTTTAGCCTCTTGGCACTTGTAGGAGTATTTGCTATCAATTTTGTTGAGTTTGGTTCACTTTTATTTTGAGTTACTAGAAATTTCAGAAAATTTTCAGACAAAGAAAAATGTCTAGGAGAATGTACCAAGGAGGTTCTTCAAGAAAGCAAGCACCAAGGCGTGCGATATGAGAACTAGACCCTGAAACACCAAGGGAAGCTCAAGTGAAGCCGTGTGAATGGCCGTCAGATGAATTTATCGATCGTGCAGGTTTCAAGGATGAATTCTATGCGTACATACAAAATGCCGGCCTTGAGGATTTCTTATCGGGCAAGTGCTTACAGTATTATTATCTCACCGATTCCTTCGTGCGGATGTTTGAGTTTTCATCCAAACGTAATACTCATACTGTTCGGTTTGATCTTTATGATGAATCTTATACCATGGACCTAGATGACTTTTGTGAGGCTTGTAAAATACCTTATGAGGGCAACGTCGAGGAGCCACGTCCTAGTGATGTGGGAAGCCTTATTTCTGAAATTACTGTAGCGGAAACCAGAGGAGTGTCGGGAGCGAGAGTGGCTAGTATACATCTTCATGTTTTACGCTACTACTCATTATTTGCTGGGAGATGTTTAATTGGTCATGGAGAGAGTGGAGGCCTTAGTGCCCCTGACCTCGCTATTTTGCGCCATGCTTTACGTAGAGATAGAACCTACAGTTTGGGCGCTATGGTTGGTAGACGGTTGAGTATGAACCGTAGAAAGGGTCCTATTTTCGGAGGTATCTTTGCTTCCCGCCTTGCCAGACACTTTGAGATACCCATTAGGCACTATGAAAAAGAAGAGAAATTGCTACCCACTATATATTTATATTATGAAAGCATGGTAGCTCATAAGTTTATTAGACATGATGAGGAAAAGAGACTTATTTATAATATGGTATTTAATGAGAATACTTTTCAGATTATTACCTTGCCTACACCTATTTTGTTTGATATTCATTCAGGCAGGTACATTGTCTTGCCCGCGGACATTTATGCATACTGGGAGGGGACACGATCTCCACCTCCTGAGCCAGAGCCATGACCTAATCCATATCAGGAGCCTATTTCTCAGTGGGATCCGCAGGAGCTTGCTAACAAGTGGAACCCCCACGATCCTCCTCAGTACACCGGAGAGAACTACTTTGATCCATGGGCTTATACCAACTTAGGCCAAAAGCCTAAGCTTGGGAGAGTACGTATTTCTCACTAACATTACATTCATGTTCACACACTCATTTCAGTTGCCGTTGTTCATACTCTTTCATTGTATTATTCATGTTAGTTTATTACTTTTTCCGCTTTCTTCTTATGTGTTTGAAAAACCTTAAGAAAAAACAAAAAAATATTATTAGTTGTAGCTTCCATGCATGCTTAGTTGTAGAATTAAAAGAAAACCCAAAAAGATTTCATGAAACTAAGCATTCATGTGCATAATTCAAATTTGAACTACAGGCACATGCTCTAATGCATATAAATTAGTTGAAAATTCAAATTTGTGTCCTTGGTTGCCTGCTTAGGTCCCATGCAAGAAATGGGAATGAATGTCAAACACCCTGCCACCGTCACTCGGTCGCAAACATTGAGATACCTAGTTTTTAAATTCTAGTAAATCCAAAACTCATCTGAAATTCATGAAACTTGGCATGCTATCACGGAGCGGCATCAACATGACGTGGTAAATTTTTTGTCGCATTTGGGGCAGGTTTGGGTATATGCTTCTCACAAACCAGAGCTTCTCACAACAAGCATGGTGGTTTCGGTAGGGAACGTCCCACCTTTGGGGACGAAACGATATCCATTGCCTCTTATTGCTTCCAAAAAATTTCTCGTTTCAACATAGAACAACAGGAGTGTTGTGTCAATTTTTGTGATTTCTCGGGGTTCGTTTGGACATTTTTATGCATTAACTGAGTTTTCAATGAATTTATGTGCATAATTCAAATTTGAACTACATGCACATGCTCCGGTGCATATAAATTGGTTGAAAAATCAAAATTGTGTCCTTGGGTGCATGCTTAGGTCCCATGCAAGAAATGGGGATGAATTTCAAACACCAGGGCACTGTTGATTACCGGCAAAACATTGAGATGCCCGGTTTTTAAATTCTAGTAAATCCAAAACTCATCTGAAATTCATGAAACTTGGCATGCTATCATGGAGCGGCATCAACATGATGTGGTAAATTTTTTATCCCATTTGGGTATATGCTTCTCACAAACCAGAGCTTCTCACAACAAGCATGATGTTTTCGGTACGGAACGTCCCACCTTTGGGGACGAAACGATATCCATTGCCTCTTATTCCTTTCAATTTTTTTCTCGTGTTAACATAGAACAACAGGAGTGTTGTGTCAATCTTTGTGATTTTTCGGGGTTCGTTTGGACATTTTTATGCATTAACTGAGTTTTCAATGCATTTATGTGCAGGATTCAAATTTGAAATACATTCACATGCTCCAGTGCATATAAATTGGTTGAAAAATGAAATTTGGGACCTTGGGTGCATGCTTAGGTCCCATGCAAGAAATGGGAATGAATTTCAAACACCAGGGCACCATTGATTGCCGCCAAAACATTGAGATACTTTATTTTTAAATTCTAGTAAATCCAAAACTCGTTGGAAATTCATGAAACTTGGCATTCTATCATGGAGCGGTATTAGCATATCGTGGTAAATTTTTTGTCCCATTTGGGGCAGGTTTCGGTATATGCTTCTCACAAACCAGAGCTTCTCACAACAATCATGATGGTTTCGGTAGGGAACGTCCCACCTTTGGGGACAAAACGATATCCATTGCCTTTTATTGCTTCCAAAATTTTTCTCGTGTCAACATAGAACAACAGGAGTGTTGTGTCAATTTTGTGATTTTTCGGGGTTCGTTTGGACATTTTTATGCATTAACTGAGTTTTCAATGCATTTATGTGCATAATTCAAATTTGAACTACATGCACATGCTCTAGTGCATATAAATTGGTTGAAAAATCAAATATGTGTCCTTGGGTGCATGCTTAGGTCCCACTCAAGAAATGGGAATGAATTTCAAACACTAGGGCACCGTTGATTGCGGCAAAACATTGAGATGCCTGGTTTTTAAATTCTAGTAAATCCAAAACTCGTCTGAAATTCATGAAACTTGGCATGCTATCATGGAGCGGCATCAACATGCCGTGGTAAATTTTTTGTCCCATTTGGGGCAGGTTTGGGTATATGCTTCTCACAAGCCAGAGCTTCTCACAACAAGCATGATGGTTTCGGTAGGGAACGTCCCACCTTTGGGGACGAAACTATATCCATTGCCTCTTATTGCTTTCAAAAATTTTCTCGTGTCAGCATACAACAACAGGAGTGTTGTGTCAATTTTTGTGATTTTTTGGTGTTCGTTTGGACCTTTTTGTGCATTAACTGAGTTTTTAATGCATTTACGTGCATAATTCAAATTTGAACTACATGCACATGCTCTAGTGCATATAAATTGGTTGAAAATCAAATCCGTGTCCTTGGGTGCATGCTTAGGTCACATGCAAGAAATGGGAATGAATTTCAAACACCAGCGCACCGTTGATTGCCAGCAAAACGTTGAGTACTTTATTTTTAAATTCTAGTAAATCCAAAAGTCATCTGTAATTCATGAAACTTGGCATTCTGTCATGGAATGGCACCCGACATGCTGTGGTATATTTCGTGTCCATTTGAGAGAAGGCGCACTCGAATAATGACAGCCAACAAAGGCATTTTGACAAAACAGCTGCCACTTTAATCTCTCAAATTTTTGTATAATTCAAACCGTGTGCGTTCTGTTAACCATTCATGTGATGCCACGTGTCTTGGTTTTAATGGTTGTAGGAGGTGATGCGCGGACAACTGCTTTACCTTGACTGAATGGGAGGCGTGCGAGCGCCGTCCGGTGCGCAGGCTGACCGAGAGGCGTGCAAGTTGTCCTCGAATGCGCAAGCTCACCGGGAAGCGTGCGAGCTATACGCTACGCAGGCTCACTGGGAAGCGAGCCCTTTGACTTCCATGGCCGCCCGCCTTGCTCGCATCCTCTCCATTAATGGCGCCCAAGCCGCAGTTTAATTTGGTTTTTAAATATAAAACACTCATCGCAAACGTTTCAGTTAGAACACCCGTATGCAAACCGACAGCTTCCCCTGGAAGCCAAGAGAAAATGTGCCGAGCAGGATTTCTGCAGCTCTTGATCGCAAACGTTTTAGATAGAACACTCGTATGCAAAGTGAGAGCAGCATAGGATTTGTGCATCCCTTCAACGCAAACGGTTGTTTTGGATGACCCATGTGCAACCACGTACAAACAATTTGGTAAGATTTGTCAATCCTTGTAACACTGCGATTTGTCAAAATATGAAGCTAAAAATCACTAGCAGTATCTAATTTTTGCAACTAAAATCCAGTAATTAAGCATATATTTCATTCATAGATTAAGCAGCCGTTCTTAATTTATACAAACAGTTCAACTCGACAGCTGAACCGACCAAACTTTTCCCCAATTGTTGCCAACCACGTACTGAAATAGCTAGTTCAACTATATATACTAGCTAATTTGAAGTACGTTGTATAGTTCCACCACATCTATAGTCAGATGAACTGAACAAAATAGCCCCTAAATACTACTACTACTACTGCGGAGGGGCTTTGTACTAGTTCCGGCTGCCTCTCCTCTGCCGAGCGCGCTCAATAAGAGGCGCAGGAGGAGCCTACCGACGAGCTGAGCAACCGCAGTATGGTGCCTGCCACTGTTGCAGCTTCAGCGACGCTCACCTCGAACGCCCTCTGCCGCTCCAGACGACCCCTCTCGAAGCGGTGGTTCTCCTCGTAGATCTCCTGATTCCTCACCTCTGAGGCAGCGTGTGCTGCGGCCACGGCGGCGGTAAGGCTCTTTGCGTGCTCGACGAGGCGTCCTCCTCCTCCCGCAGGAACTCGGTGTAGCTCGCAAGTTCGCTGACGCACGTGCCGGCATCCACCTCCACCTCCCGCCTTCGGGCGACGATGGCGGAGCGGGTGACGACCCCGGCGGTCGATGGTGGGCTGGCGGCCACGGCGGCCGACGACGGGGTGGCGGCCACGACCACCACCTCCCGCCTTCGGGCCGCGGTGGCGGAGCGGGTGATGGCCACAGTGGCCGGTAGTGGGGTGGCGGCCACGACGGCCACCTCCCGCCTTCGGGCCGCGGCGGCGGAGCGAGCGATGGCCCTGGCTTTCGACGGTGGTGTGCTGGCAACTGCGGCCGGCAACAGCTGCCGACGGGTAGCGGCAGCGAAGTGTGTGGTGGGTGTTCCGCGCACACCCAACAGGGACGCCATGCGCACTACACTACGGTGGGGACTGCGCCGCCGCCGCGGTGTAGCCTCCTAGCTGGAGCTGTCCTCTGATGACGGCGGATTGGTTGAGCGACGACGATGGACCGGTGCCATTGGCGATTGTGGGAGAAGCAGACGAGATAAGCTACAGGGAGGGAGGGGAAAATGTGACGCAGGACTCGCCGGCCGTGAGGGTTTTTATAGCATGCCGGTAAGCATTGGGATGGGGATTTCACCGAGTCGGGCGGGAAGCTTGCGCGGGAACGGGCTCACCGATGATTCATTGGCGCCACCGTTTGGCCAAAAGAACGCCCCCGCGCACTGAGCAAGCTTGTGCTATAAGCCGTCTGCGGCAGCGGGGTGACAAGACGTGCGAGAGGAGGACGAAAGGCCACGTACACATACGGTTAATACAAAAAACCTTTGCGATTTAATTACCTACTATACCACTGTCCTGGTAAGTATGATTTAACTAATAAAATACGAATGCATGTCGCCAAGGATTATACAGTTGGATTTGTATTTGAACATAGTTTCCAATTATATAATTTTTAAAACATGCATTAACATTTTGTTGGCTAAATTTGAGGGCAAAGTATGGCACAGAATATAAAGGAGACTATAGACTAGATGGAGGTTGTAGCACACGGCCGCTCTCTGCGGAGCAAAATAGCTGTCGGCCGGCTTGTAGGCGACCATTTCCTGCGTGTTCAACTGCTCTATGTGTGTGGTTGCTTGCGGTTCACGCGGCCGCGGCGCGCTCTGCTCGCGACCCGTCGCGCGCACTCTGCTCTCGTGTCCCGTCGCGCGCGCTCTGCTCTCACGTCCCTCTGGGTGCTCTGCCCTCATTCCTCCACACGCGCTGCCATTGTTTGGGGCCGGCACACGATCACGCACGTTCGTGTGCAAGCGGTTGCGCCGGGCGCGGCGGGACGATGCAGTTACCCGCTGCAAAAACTGCCATGCGGACGCGCCGAGAATCCACGCCGCCCGGCCCCCTTTTATTCCTCCTGCCATTTACCTTCGTCTCTTGTCTCACACGACAAAATAAGCACACCCATGAGGACACATACAGAGAGGACATCCAGCGGTTCCAATGGCGCTCCCCGTGGCTCCAATGGCGCTCCCCATGGCTCCAATGGCGCTCCCAGCGGCCGACGACGACAACGCCGGGCAGTTCACCACGCATCATATAGTGGAGACCCACGTGAGGGGGAAGGCCCTCTTGGTGGTTTAGACGAATGATCCGGCTCGGTGGAGAGCTCCATCCAAACTATGGAGCAGTTCCTTGCCGAGGACAAGTGCCGAGTGGTCGGCTTCGACCTCGAGTACACCATCGGTCGTGCCGGGCACGATCGAAGGTTGCCATCGCCCAGTTGTGCGTGTGACATGACGTCCTCGTCTACCACTACCACCTTGCCACAGGGCCTTGCGAGCGTTTCTCCAGGTTTATCAACAGCTCCGACTACAGTTTCGCTACGGTGGACACCACGAACGATCTAAAAGCGCTCAAGGTTTCGGACTTGAAATGCCAGAATCTTGTCAACATCCAGCACCACTACAAGGTCTGGGGCAGCGACAAAAACAAACTGAACTCCCCAGTTGACCTCGCCTCGGCCATCATCGACCCCTACTATGCGAAGATGAAGGAAGAGAGCAATAAGGACAAGAACGCATGGCACAGTGTGTGGCATGAGAGACTGGATGAACAAAATGTCAAGTACGCGGCCATGGACGCGTACACAAGCTACGAGATGTATAGGCGGATCGTTGACATGAGGAACTGTCTTCTTCCTGACCGAGACGAGGGATCGAGCCACATAGCAGTGGCGGGAGCATCACAAGAAGTAGATGACTAGACGACCTTTTCTCCTACTTTAGAATGCATGCATTTGTTTATTGAGGTCTGTGCGAATGATCTGTATAGTCACTTATGTAATTGGATGTTTATTTCAGTTATATATATACATGTTATTCTACTGTAGACAAAGCAATTCACACGGCTTATTAGCAGCAATCGTCTGTGTTACTATTGGTCTTCGCACACATTTCTGATTACGGACCTATTTGCCGCGTATCACACACATCTTGTTCAGTTGAACCGTTTCCATTGTGTTGCCTAATCACACACAGTTCATCCCAGTGAACCATATGTTGTATATCGCACACGCCTTCATCTAGTTGCCCGTTTCTTGTGTTCCTCCTTGTCCCAAACAGTTAATTGATCTAAACCGTATGCCCTGCATCGCACACGCAACTAAATTCTGAACTGCGTTTGATGCATCCGTCATCGCAAATGTTTTGCACCTTTTTTGACGGCTTTTTTACACCACCATTTGTGATTATGGCATCGCACATAGTTTCGTCGAAGGGTCTCTGATCGAAGTGTCGCGTTTGGACCATCCTGCAGTAGTGTTGATATATGTTTTGGCACTCAACTCGCGGATTCCTGAGGTGACATTGGGGTAATCTACGCATAGAGGTTGATGCACGTTCTTGTCTTTGTTTCTCCGGTAGAAATCTTGGGGCAGTCTTTGAGGTTCTTTGTGTTGGATTGAGTATTATGAATCTGAAATTATTTGGTGTTATTTTAGTACGAACTCTTGGATAGATCGATCGGAAAGAATAGCTTCGAGGTGGTTTCATACCCTACAAACAATTTCTTCTTATGTTCTCCGCTAGATAGGAACTTTGGAGTGACTCTTCATCGCACTTTGAGGGATGGTTATATGATCCAATTATATTAGCATTGTTGAGAGATTCCACTGGCAAAACTACGGACCCTAGGCCTCATTTTCGAGCATCGCAGTACCGTTTGTGCTCACTTCTGTTACTTGCTACCTTGCTTTTTTATTGTTCCTATTACAAAAATCAATATCTACTATCCATATTACACTTTTATCACCATCTCTTTGCCGAAGTAGTGCACCGATACAATTTTCCATTGTATTGTGTGTGTTGGGGACACAAGACAATTTTTATTATTTGGTTGCAGGGTTCTTTGAGAGAGACCATCTTCATCCTATGCCTCCCATGGATTGATAAACCTTAGGTCATCTACTTGAGGGAAAATTGCTATTGTCCTACAAAACTCAGCCCTTGGAGGCCCAGCACGTCTCTACAAGAATAAAGTTGCATAGTAGACATCAGGACCCATCATGGTTATGATTTTGCTGTAAAGCTATACAATTCGGAGAGCGTATCCCATTTTGGTTGCTCAAATTGGGAAGCACTATCCAAGGCATATGATTTTCAGGAGGGTATGTATGTCATCTTCGATCTTGGTGATCAATACGATGGCATTTGGGTCCTTGTTGATACGCTTCAACTTCTACCTCTATGTGAGTTTCTCAAACATATTTATTAAGTAATTTATATGGTTTATTACAAAATAGTTGACAGCTTATTTCCATTAACAACTTATTTTCTTACTTCGAAAAATGTACGGAAGATGGTAGATAGAACCTACTACACTGATGGCGCAGAATTAACTTATCAGCAGAAAGATCATCTTATCTCATTTATTAATAATGTTTAGAATTACTATATCAATTGTCAAACTCCTGCACATTATGGTCAATACATGCCATTAGTGCACGTGTTGAACTACGGCAACATCCATGGAGATGGCATGGTAAGATTTTTTACTATTATGACGTTCGTGCACCTTTTGCATAAATTCTTCTAAAGTTAAACTACATTGCTAACTGCAAAGTTATTACTACGTTTTTCAACAGAAAATCCTGAAGGATTGTGTGCCTAATCTGATGCTTCCGAAAGGTCGCCTTGATGTTATTAGCTTACGGCCAGGTTATCCTAGGCTTCACTGATGTTCATACCGAATTTCTAAAACTGACATGACAATCAAAGATTGGAAAAAATGTATGGACAATCGTAGGGAGCTACTTGGAAGCAACATTGTGTGAAGCGCAAGAATTGGAGATAGGATCATCTCCATTCTCCATAATAGAGAGTCAGGGCCTATCTTGTTTTATCCTATTTTACCTTAGAGAGGGTATAGTAGGTCCTAGCTAATACTCATGATCATGTGCTAAGAACAATTAAATAGGGTTGGTTAGATGACTATGATGATGATGAGTATGACTTGTTATTATGATAACGAGTAGAAGTTGTATGATGATGATGATGAGTAGGACTTGTTATTATGCTAACAATGATGAGTTATTTATTATGATGATGATGCATGATGCTAGGTTGTTATATATATGAGCATGATGAGTTATTATATATATCAGTGGGTGCAATGAACATGGATTAGATTCAAGCGGAGGAAACATGTGGTGCACATCGAAAGTTCTACTAATCCAAACTAGATCAAGTTTGGATTAGTAGTACTTTCGATGTGCACCACATGTTACCTTCACTTGAATATAATCCACTTTCATTTCACCCACTTATATATATAATAACTAATCATGGTCATAAAATCATATGATGAAAGTATTGTATATAAAACCTATACAAATACAACGACAATAAGCTGCATTTTCAAAAATACAGGAAAATTTAGCAGTAGTGCTTTTCAAAACAAACACTACTACTACTTACTATTATTAGTAGCGCTTTTTGCTACCGAGCGCTATTGCTAACTAGGTATAGCAGTAGCACTGGAAAACCAGCGCCACTGCTACCAGTTAGCTGGAGCGGCTTACTGGTAGCGCTTATACAAGTGCTACTGATAGCTATAAAACCAGCGCTACTACTAGGGTTATCCCTAGTAGTGAGCCCTTCATATTCAGTAGTGTTGTTTTTAGCCTTCTTCCAGGGGAAGTGCATTTGGGCCACATACTTCAAGTGCTCTCCGGTGGGTGCGATGAAGAGCATGCCAGCCCCCGCACCCTGCAGCAAGAAAGCACCATCAAAGTACATGATCCACTATTGGGGCGCTTCTTTGTTCGGGATAACTATTTGCAGCGTCTCTTCATCTGGGGTAGGTGTTCACTCTGCAATGAGTTCAGCCCGTGCTCTGCTCTGAATGGTCAAGGTGCTTTCGTACTTCAGTCCAAAGCTTGATAATTCCAATGCCCATTCAACTATTCTGCCGGTGGCCCCAGGGTTCCTCAGTATGCGTTGTCAAGGGAAACGTGGGACAACCGTGATCTCATGGGCTTGGAAGTAGTGGCGCAGCTTCCTCGAGGCCATGACGAGGCCGAAGATTAATTTCTGCACCACAGAATACCTTGATCTAGCCCCCTGCCATAGGGAGCTTACAAAATAGACTGGTCGCCGCACCACCTTCTTCTTTGCCGCAGTCTTGGGATTGCCTTCACTACACCGCTCTTCTTTCTCTTGGTCAGCACTCAACCCTTCCGCGACTGGTTCACTTCCTTCTCCGGAGATTATAGTAGCTGCAGGTGCTCTTTCTTCCACTTCCCATTGTGCCACTAGTCCTACGCTAACCACTCTATTGGTTGCAGCTAGATATAGCAGCAACGGCTCTTGCGGTTTAGGAGCAACCAAGGTGGGTACAACGGAAAGGTAAGTTTTTAAGTCCTGTAGCGCCACTTCTGCCTCCGGGGTCCACTTCATGGGCCCTTCCTTCTTCAAAATTTTGAAGAATGGTAGGGCACGCTCAGCTGACTTGGAAATGAACCTACTCAGCGTGGCAACACATCCAGTTAAGCGCCTCATGTCCTCGACCGTCTTGGGTGCTTGAATCTGCTCGATTGCTCTGATTTTGTCGAGGTTGGCCTCTATCCCCTGGTGAGACACAAAGAAGCCAAGTAGCTTGCCAGAGGGAACACCGAACACACACTTCTCTGGGTTCAGCTTCAAGTTGATCTTGCACGGGTTTGCAAAGGTTTCTTCTAAGTCTTGAATGAGTGTTGATCTGTCTTTGGTCTTAACCACTATGTCATCCATGTAAGCTTCAATATTCCTATGCAGCTGATACTCAAAACCAATTTGCACTGCTCTTGCAAAAGTGGACCCATCGCTCTTTGACCCAAAGGGCATTCGCACAAAGCAGTACGTGCCACATGGGGTTATCAACGTGGTCTTATCCTCATCTTCCTCGGACATGAATATCTTGTGGTACCAGGACTAGGGATCTAAGAAGGAAAGCAAATCACATCCAGAAGTGGAATCCACGATCAGATCGATGCATGGCAAGGGGAATGGGTCCTTTGGGCATGCTTTATTCAGATCTGTGAAATCTATGCAAAGCATCCACTTCCCATTCGCCTTGCACACCACCACTGGATTTTCCAACCACGTTGGATGCAATACTCCTCTGACCAAACCAGCTACTTCAAGTTTCTTGATTTCTTTGGCAATGAACTACGGCCCCTCCAAGACTTGCTTCATGACCTTCTGCTTGACGGGCCGGGTGTGAGGGCAGACAACAAGGTGGTGCTTGATTACCTCCCTGGGAACGCCAGGGATGTCAGATGGTTGCCAGGCAAACACATCGACATTCGCTCGCAGGAAGGCAACGAGTGCGCTTTCCTATTTGTCGTCAAGGGTGGAGCTGATAGTAAACGTACCATCAGCGCCAACCAGACCTGCCGGGACCTTCTTCACAACTGGTGCAGTAACCTTGGATCTCTTGCTAGTGGAACTCTCTAGCAAGTCGTCGACAGGCGTAGCACACTCCGAAGGGGCGCGCGTCCCGGATTCCTTGCCGGTATCCCTATCGGTGTCAAAACCGGCGGATCTCGGGTAGGGGGTCCCGAACTGTGCGTCTAAGGCGGATGGTAACAGGAGGCGGGGGACACGATGCTTACCCAGGTTTGGGCACTCTCGATGGAGGTAATACCCTACTTCCTGCTTGATTGATCTTGATGATATGAGTATTACAAGATTTGATCTACCACGAGATCGAAGAGGCTAAACCCTAGAAGCTAGCCTATGGTATGATTGTTGTCTTGTCCTACGGACTAAACCCTCCGGTTTATATAGACACCGGAGGGGGCTAGGGTTACACAGAGTCGGTTACAAGGGAGAAGATCTACACATCCGTATTGCCAAGCTTGCCTTCCACGCCAAGGAGAGTCCCATCCGGACACGGGACGAAGTCTTCAATCTTGTATCTTCACAGTCCAACAGTCCGGCTAAAGGATATAGTCCGGCTGTCCGAGGACACCCTAATCCAGGACTCCCTCAGTAGCCCCTGAACCAATGATGCGGAGCACCCTACGGTCATCCCCATGGACCTACCATCGTCTCATCACGAGCCAGGAGGACCGATGACACGAGCACGAGCTAGAGCTCTCGAGAACGAGGTGACTTCTTTCCTTAGTGATATCACATATGATCCACTCGAGACATGGCTACTACCTAAGTCCGATATGCTATGCATGATCAGGTGTCAAGAGGACCCTCACGAAGATGCACGTAAAGACGGACAAGCCATCAAGTCCATGGATGAAGAGAACCAACGGAAGAAGGCAAGTCCACCTTCCAGGCCCCGGACATCCGGCCAAGGCCCCGGACATCCGGCCCCTGAAGATGTCAACAACAGCAACAGCCCAGCCATCGAAGTGCTACAGGGCCCGACATCCGGCCCCAGCCCCGGACATCTGGCTCCTCCCGAAGCCCCGGAAATCCGGCCCCTCGCCCGGACATCCGGCGCCACGCAACAGAAACTACAGTAACTGAACCCTCAAGCCCGGACATCCGGCGTCCAGCCCGGACATCCGGCCCCAGCCCGGAAATCCGGCCAAAAGCCCGGACATCTGGTGCCACGCTACAGAACATCCATAAGTTTTGCCCTCCAGCCCGGACATCCGGCCCCTCCTGAAGCCCCGGACATCTGGCCCGACGCCCGGACATCCGGCCACCCCGTCTGCGCACAGTAAGGGCCGAGGCCCATGTACCCCTAGACTATATATACTCCTTCTCCTCCATCTTTCTAGGGTTAGCATTGGTTTAGCTCATATGTGAGATAGAGCATTGCTCATCCATACGGATCTCCTCCTCGAGAGAGAGACTGCGGCCCCTCTTCGGAGATGATCCACGTTGGATTCAAGACCCCCTCTTGGGTGGCCCCCATCAAGACCTCCTCACGGAGAAGAACCGGTTACCCTCTGTATCATCCCTTGTTGATCGTGGATCGTGTATCTCTCTTTGTGTTTCGAGGATCTAGCACATGTGTGATTGTTCTTGTTAGTTTGAGTGATTCTCTCGTGTCTTCCCCTCGTGTTTCCCCTCGTGTTCTTAGTTGGGATCCGCTCCTTTCGTGAAAGATCGACTATATAGGGTTCCACCCTACGTCATCTTGGTATCATGAGCCACGTTGATCACGATTTCGGAGCCCCCTCTCTTTGTTTTCTAGCTTGATTTTGTTGTTTTTCGTCCTAACCCGAAAATTGCCCCACAAAAATAGCCCCAATTTTTTTTTGTGATTTGTTGGTGTGATGAAGTTTTGTTGGATTTGATCCGCGGATTTCGTGTGTTGCAGGTACATCTAGCTTTTCCCCATCTTTTCCCCAAATTCCATCCACAAATTCCTCCGAATTTTTGCCCCAGATTTGACCTCTCCACGCGGTGTTCTTCAGATCCCGAGCCCGGACATCCGGCCCGACCAGCCCGGACATCCGGCCCGGCCCTGACATCCGGCCATCAGCCCGGACATCCGGCCCCTGACAGCATCAACTCCATCCTCTACTCCGTTTACCGCCTAACTTTCGTCCAATTTTGTCCCGGTGCCCACATACACTTCCGCATACCACCACCACTTCCGCATAGCACCACCATAGCCTTTCCCGCTACCAACTCCGACAATTTTGACCCGTTTTGTTTTGAAGAATTTGAGTTGTGGTTTCCGTGTCCTATTGTGTTTCGGCTATCTAGGTACGGTTCGGCAACAACATCACCATCGCTCATCTTCGCCAAGGACTACTACGAACGGCTACATTGGTAGCACCTTCACCTTCATATCATCTTGGTATAGCGATATCATCATACTCTCTTGCATTGGCATTGATAAACCCATGGCCTTACTTTTGCGTAGCTTACCCATCGAGACTAGCCTTTGAGTATTGCCGGCAACGTGACTTGTGCACATTAGTGTTCATACTTCACATAGCATACATACCATCATTGAGTTGCATATCTTGGTATCACCTCTTGTGTCACAAAAGTTGTCTTCGCATACAGAATTGCTATCTTGGTTCGTGAAGCATTGCATGAGAAAAGAGCTCAAACAACAAAGAGCCAAACAAGCTTTTTAGCAAAAGGAGAAAGATAAGCAAAGAGCTTAAGCAAGAACCATAGCATCATACAACATTAAGATTTTCATACTCGATCATCTTGGATCAAAGCATAGAAAACTACTACAAAAACAGCTATAGCCAATATGGACACTAATGGCGCACTATGCATGTGGTGCGCCATTACTAAATAGTAATGGCGCACCATGTGTTGGTGCGCCATTAGTGTGCAAATACTACTGGCGCACCACATCCACGGTGCGCCATTAGTAAATTTTTATTTTTATTTTTTCAAAATTACTAATGGCGCACCAGGGGATAGTGCGCCATTACTACTCCCACGGTGCACCATTAGTAAATATGTTTCAAGTTTTTTTTCAAAATTTTATTTTATTTTATTTTTTAAACTACTAATGGCGCACCATGGGTGTGGTGCGCCATTACTAGTTGAACAAGTAATGGCGCACCGGCGCACCACTCCCACGGTGCGCCATTAGTAATTATGTTTCAAAAAAAATTGAAATGTCTTTTTATTTTATTTTTTAAACTACTAATGGCGCACCACACCCACGGTGCGCCATTAGTAGTTTGGCCCAAACATTCCCCCGAATGCACCACCCCCCCCCCCCTGGACCGCCTTTTCAGTTTAAAAAAAATAAAAGAAAATGATAGAAATGTCAAAAAAAAAGAAAATAAGATTCCCATGTGATATGTGGTCTAGTTGTTAGCAAAATTTACAAACATGAATTTTCGACTTTTTTGCAAAATCTCTCGAGAATTTGTAAAATGGGCATAACTTTTGCATACGAACTCGGATGAAAAAGTTTTTTATATGAAAAATCATCTACTTGAAAAGTTACGTCCGAATTTAACTGGGGGAACCCCGTTAAACATTGTCAAAATCCACAAAAACCTAACAGAAAAAAAGATACGGGGCTTTTAAGATCTGGAGAGGCAAAAAAATTCAAACTTACTAATGGCGCACCTGCCCATGGTGCGCCATTACTATCTTTCCCGCCTTCAAAATTCAAAATAAATAAAAAAATAAAAAAAAGTTAGTAATGGCGCACCTGCCCACGGTGCGCCATTACTATGCCGTATATATGGCTGGGCGTGGTCCTCTCCTCCTTACCTCTTCATTCTTCTCCTCCACTCCACCACTCCTCCACTCCATCTCCCCTTCTCTCCTCCACCATACTCCGTTCCTCCTCTCCGGCGACCTCCTCCTCCTCCTCTCCGGCGACCTCCTCCTCCTTCTCTCCGGCGACCTCCTCCTCCCTCCTCTCCTCCCCTCCCCTCACGGTTTCTCCTACCTCCTCTTCGGTGATCTCCTCCTCCCTCCTCTCCGGTGATCTCCTCCTCCCTCCTCTCCGGTGATCTCCTCCTTCCTCCTCTCCGGTGAGCTCCTCCTCCCTCCTCTCCTCCCCTCCCCTCACGGTTTCTCCTTCCTCCTCTCCGGTGCTCCGGTGAACTCCTCTCCGGCGACCTCCTCCTCCTCTCCGGCTATGTAGGCGAGCGCCTCTCCGGTGACCTCCTCCTCCTCCTCTCCAGTGACCTCGGCCCTCCTCTCCGGCGAACTCCTCTCCGGCAAAAGAACACGGCAAAAGAACGTACAAGATCCAAAAACGAGAACAAAATTTGAAAAAAAATCATGCAAAAAAACAAGCAAAAATGGGCAAAAAAATCGCGATCCAGATCCAAATTCAAAATTCAAAAATAGCAATGGCGCACGGTGGGGGTTAGACGGTGCGCCACTACTATTTTCCCGCCTTCAAAATTCAAAAATACTAATGGCGCACCGTGGCCTATACTAATGGCGCACCAGTGGCCTATACTAATGGCACACCGTGGCCTATACTAATGGCGCACCAGTGGTGCGCCATTAGTATTTAATACTAGTGGTGTGGTACTAGTGGCGCACCAGTAGTGCGCCATTAGTAGGCAAAACTGGTGCGCCACTAGTAGGCCTTTTCCTAGTAGTGGAAACATCATACATATAGCATACTTGGGATAGAAGTCGTTGTATTCTTGCTTAGTAGGTTGTGCACAAGTTCGTATCCGCCTATTGTGCAATCGTGCTAGCGTCTCTCTAGTGTTGTGCAACAAGAGCATCTTGGTGGATTCCACATTTTGGCTCACCCTTGGTTGCCCAACCCCACTTATCTATTTGCGTGTGTGTTTCCATGTACCATATCTTGCATTTGGTCTACTTGTTGCATTTGCAAATTTGTGAATCTTTTCCAACATTATTGAGTCTCACTTACAATTGCATCAAATATTGTGCCACCATCCTAACCAAGCTCCACCATAAGCTTTTACTTGTGTAGGTGTGAGAACCGACAAGAAACGGTACCAATTGTGCTATTCCCTTGATACACATTGGAGTGATCTTTGATCCATTTTCAACATCGGTCAAGGTACATTTGGTATTGGTTCTTCTCTTTCTCCCACTCACATATCTTTGTTTGGAATGATGGATAGGCCAAGTACTTCTACCAATCCACTCTTCTTGGAGCAAGACGACGACATGTCATCCTACGTCACCAAGACTCAACTATTTGGTGCACACGGAGCTTTGCATCAAGAACAACTTGCTTTGGGCGATCGCATCGACAACCTAGCCACCGATCTACGACAATCTGAGCAACGTACAAGAGACTACTTTGACACATCCATGAGTTCCCTCAAAGAAGATATCCGAACCATGATGGTCCGCTCTTCTACATCTTCGTCCTCGTCAAGACGGAGCCGCTCAAGTCGACACTACGACGACACCATCTCCGGGTCAAGTAGACCAACATCGAACACTCTTCGTCGTGCCGCGCGTCAAGACCGTCAAGCTAACCGCAATCCTCTACACGACACCGACTCTCAAGAGCATCGACATCATCACAACCAAGCTGCTTTCGCACAAGCACAAGAACGGCAACGCCAATGACAACAAGAACAAGAGGAGCGAGCGCGACAACATCAAGATGCACAAGACGCCGAGGCGCAACGTCAAGAACGACAACTACGTGAAGCTCAAGCACTTGAGGCGCAACGTGCTCTTCAAAACTCAAGTCGTGCCGTAGCCAATCGAGGCCGACAAGCTCGACTACATCACGAAGCACTTCGCGACGCAGCTCAAGAAAGGATTTACGAAGCACGTGTGCATCGACAAGCTCGACAAGTTCCTCGTCAAGATCGACAAACTCCACCTCATGCGAGACAAGAACGTCAAGTCCATCGAGAGCAAGAAGACAATGGACCACCTCCTCGCCATGAGCATCATGAGGAAGACAACCCTCCTCACCAAGAGCAACATGAGGAAGACAACCCTCCTCGCCAAGAGCGACATGAGATTGCCAATCCTCACCGACATGGGCGTCATCATCCCCGACCCCAACACAATGAAGAGCAACGATATGGCAAGCTAAAGTTCACCATGCCCAAGTTTACCGGAAGCAATGACCCCGAAGAGTACATATCATGGGCATTGAAGGTTGACAAAATCTTCCGCTTGCACAACTACAAAGAAGAGAATAAGATCGCAATGGCATCCCTCGAATTCCAAGACTACGTCCTCATTTGGTGGGAACAAGTCATTGAGCGCCGAGCGGCAAGAGGTGAACCGCCCATCACCACTTGGGCACAAATGAAGGATGTCATGAGAGCACGATTCGTGCCAAACTACTACAACCGCGACCTCTTCAAGAAACTCCAACAACTCAAGCAAGCAACCAAGAGAGTTGAAGAGTACTACAAGGAAATGGAGATTGCCATGTTACGAGCCAATGTCAAAGAAGATGATGAGCAAACTATGGCACGTTTCTTGAACGGACTCAATCACCCTATCAAGAAGATTGCCGACTTCCAACCATACTCGAACGTCATCGAGCTAGTTCATCAAGCTACCAAAGCGGAACGGCAAGTACAAGACGACTTCAAGTATGCCAAGTTCTCATCCAAGTCCTATGGCCTCTCCAACAATCAAGCTTCGACGACTCCCACCACGAGCAATGGCGACAAGTCAAGTTACAAGAAAGCTTCGACAAGCTCAAGTCGTCCTCCTACTACAAGCAACTTCAATCCGAAAGCTTCATCATCATCTACTCCAACCAATGAGACCATCAAGACAAGTTCCATCAAATGTTTCACATGCGAAGGCCAAGGCCACAAGTCCTTCGAGTGCACAAACAAGCGCACCATGATCCTCAACGACGACGGCACCTACGACTCCATGAGTGAAGGAGAAATGGAAGCTCTTGAGCAAGTGGCCATGTACCGACAAGTGAACAATGAAGAAGATGATCACATCTTTTGTGACGAAGACCCAAGTCCCGCTCTTGTTGTCTCCAAGGTCTTGACTCTTCAACATCAATAAGACGAAGATCAAAGATGCCATATCTTCCACACAAAGGCCGGCATCAATGGACGGTCCGTCAAGGTCATCATCGATGGAGGGAGTTGCCATAACTTGGCAAGTGAGGAACTATGCTCCAAACTCCAATTGATCAAGATGAAGCACCCGCACCCCTACAAGGTTCAATGGCTAAGCGACACCGGCACCATACAAGTCGAGCAGAGAGTACAAGTCTCTTTCAAGATCGGCGCCTATGAAGACACTTTGGAGTGTGATGTCCTTCCGATGACCGTGTGCCACCTCCTTCTTGGACGGCCATGGCAATTTGACCGAGGTGTCATTCACAATGGGCGTACAAATCACTATAGTTTCAAGATGAAAGGGAAAGAGTTTGTGCTACGTCCTATGTCTCCAAGCCAAGTGCTCGCCGACAAGCAAAACACCCATCGTGGAGAGAATAGTGAGAGAGTGAACCACCAAAAAGAGAGTGAGCGCCACAAGCCCAAATTGAGTGCCTCCACGATGAGCGACAAGAAAAACTTAGTCCTATTTGCCACCAAATGTGAGATGAGAGAAGTGTGTGAGAACCCATCAAGTGTCCTACACTATGTCCTATTGTGCAAGGATGAGGCACCAAAAACTAACAACTCTCACGATCTACCTTTGGTGTTATCTTCTTTATTGCAGGAATTCCAAGATGTTTTCCCCGATGAGCTACCTCCGGGTCTACCTCCACTACGAGGCATTGAGCACCGAATTGATCTCATCCCCGGAGCGCCGCTTCCAAACAAAGCACCCTACCGCGTCAACCCCGAAGAAACCAAAGAAATTCAAAGGCAAGTAAAGCATCTCATAAACCATGGATATGTGCGTGAAAGTTTGAGTCCTTGTGCCGTACCGGTCATTCTTGTGCCAAAACGAGACAGTAGCTTTCGCATGTGTTCCGATTGTAGACCTATCAAAGCTATCACCATTCGTTATAGGTATCCCATTCCACGCCTTGATGATATGCTTGATGAACTTTTCGGTGCCACTATCTTTTCCAAAATTGATCTTAAAAGTGGTTACTATCAAATCCGCATACAAGAGGGTGATGAATGGAAAACCGCTTTCAAAACAAAGTTTGTTCTATACGAGTGGTTAGTCATGCCTATGGGTTTATGGGAAGCACCCGGTACTTTCATGCGTCTTATGCATTACGTGTTTCGCCCTTACATTGGTGAATTTGTTGTTGTCTACTTTGATGATATCCTTGTGTTTAGAAAATCTCTCAAAGAGCATGTCACCCACCTTCGCACCGCGCTACAAACTCTTCGAAAAGAGCAACTTTATGCTAATATGGAAAAATGCCTATTTGGTGTTGATAAGCTTGTTTTCTTGGGTTTCGTAGTATCTTCTAAGGGTGTTCATGTTGATGAATCTAAGATCAATGCTATTAAAACTTGGCCCCAACCAACCAATTTGCAACAAGTGCGTAGTTTTCTTGGTTTAGCCGGTTTCTATCGCAGATTTGTGAAGGATTTTAGCACCATTGCTTCACCTTTGCATGCTTTGAGTAAGAAAAATGCACCGTTTGTTTGGGGAACATCTCAAGATATCGCTTTCAATGAGCTTAAGAATTTGCTTACTCATGCTCCCGTGCTTGCATTACCCAACTTTGACAAACCTTTCGAAATTCATTGCGATGCTAGTGGTAATGGCATAGGAGGTGTGTTAAGACAAGAGAAGCGCCCAATTGCTTATTTTAGTGAGAAACTCTCCGGAGTGCAACTCAATTACCCTATCTATGACGAAGAGCTATATGCTTTGGTGCGAGTTTTGCATGAATGGGAACATTACCTACGCCCTCATGAGTTCATCATCCATACCGACCATGAAACACTTAAATACCTTAAGGGTCAAACTAAGTTGAAAAAGCGCCATGCTAAATGGAGTGAGTTCATTGAGTTGTTTCCTTATGTCATCAAGTATATTAAAGGTAAGGAAAATGTTGTGGCGGATGCACTTTCCCGTATATGCATGCTTGTTAATCAACTTGAGTTAAATGTCATTGGCTTTGAGCATATAAAAGACTTGTATGAGCATGATCCTACATTTTCTATTCCTTATGCCAAGTGTTTGACGCATACTTCTTGGGATCGGTACTACATCAAAGATGGATATCTTATGAGAGCTAACAAACTTTGCATCCCCGAGTCCTCTCTTCGCTTGTTGCTTTTGCAGGAATCTCATGGAGGCGGACTCATGGGACACTTTGGACGTGACAAGACATTTGCTACGCTCTACAAGAACTACTTTTGGACCAAGATGTTCCGCGACATCAATCGCTTCACCAACCGATGCTCTACATGTCGCAAAGCTAAGTCCAAAGCTCAATCTCATGGCCTCTATATGCCACTTCCAATTCCATATCACCCATGGGAAGACATTAGCATGGACTTTGTACTTGGTTTGCCTAGAACTCGAAATGGCAAGGATTCCGTTTTTGTTGTTGTGGACCGATTCTCCAAAATGGCACATTTCATTCCTTGCAACAAGATAGACGATGCTTCACATGTTGCAAATTTGTTTTGTAGGGAAATCTTGCGCCTTCATGGCGTGCCAAAGACGATTGTCTCGGACCGCGACGTCAAGTTCTTGAGTTACTTTTGGAAGACATTGTGCGCCAAGCTCGGAATCAAGCTTTTGTTCTCTTCGGCATACCATCCACAAACCGACGGCCAAACGGAGGTGACCAACCGCACGCTCTCCACTCTACTACGCGTGTTGATAAAGAAGAACATCAAGGAGTGGGAGGAGTGCCTACCCATCACCGAGTACGCCTACAATCGTGCAAGACATTCGACTACCGGCAAGTCCCCCTTCGAGGTCGTCTATGGCTTCAACCATTGTCTCCATTGGACACTCTACCTCTACCGCTACAAGAGCGCACAAACATGGACGCGAGTGCCCGAGTCAACTTCCTCAAGAAGATGCACGAAGATACAAGAAACACCATCGAGCACCAAGTACAACGACTCGCGACCAAGCTCAACGTCAACAAGCAACCCATGATGTTCAATGTTGGAGATCTTGTCTGGCTACACCTTCGCCAGGATCGCTTCCCCAAGGAACGCAAGTCCAAGCTACTACCCCGAGCGGATGGACCCTTCAAGGTGCTTGCACGCTACAACAACAACGCATACAAGATCGACATCCCACGTGACAAGTACTCCGTGAGCGACATCTTCAACATCAAAGATCTATCCCCGTACCATGGTGATGAGGATTTCGATCCGAGGTCGGATCTTTCCCAAGGGAGGGGAGATGATGCGGAGCACCCTACGGTCATCCCCATGGACCTACCATCGTCTCATCAAGAGCCAAGAGGACCTATGACACAAGCACGAGCTAGAGCTCTCGAGAACGAGGTGACTTCTTTCCTTAGTGATATCACATATGATCCACTCGAGACATGGCTACTACCTAAGTCCGATATGCTATGCATGATCAGGTGTCAAGAGGACCCTCACGAAGATGCACATAAAGACGGACAAGCCACCAAGTCCATGGATGAAGAGAAACAACGGAAGAAGGCAAGTCCACCTTCCAGGCCCCGGACATCCGGCCCCTGAAGATGTCAACAACAGCAACAGCCTAGCCATCGAAGTGCTACAGGACCCGGACATCCGGCCCCAGCCCCGGACATCCGGCTCCTCCCGAAGCCCCGCAAATCCGGCCCCTCGCCCGGACATCCGGCGCCACGCGACAGAAACTACAGTAGCTGAACCCTCAAGCCCGGACATCCGGCGTCCAGCCCGGACATCCGGCCCCAGCCCGGAAATCCGGCCAAAAGCCCGGACATCCGGCGCCATGCTACAGAACATCCAGAAGTTTTGCCCTCCAGCCCGGACATCCGGCCCCTCTGAAGCCCCGGACATCCGGCCCGATGCCCGGACATCCGGCCACCCCTGTCTGCGCACAGTAAGGGCCGAGGCCCGTGTAACCCTTCGACCCCTAGACTATATATACTCCTTCTCCTCCATCTTTCTAGGGTTAGCATTGGTTTAGCTCATATGTGAGATAGAGCATTTCTCATCTATACGGATCTCCTCCTCGAGAGAGACTGCGGCCCCTCTTCGGAGACGATCCACATTGGATTCAAGACCCCCTCTTGGGTGGCCCCCATCAAGACCTCCTCACGGAGAAGAACCGGTTACCCTTTGTATCATCCCTTGTTGATCGTGGATCGTGTATCTCTCTTTGTGTTTCGAGGATCTTGCACATGTGTGATTGTTCTTGTTGGTTTGAGTGATTCTCTCGTGTCTTCCCCTCGTGTTCTTCGTGTTCTTAGTTGGGATCCGCTCCCTTCGTGAAAGATCGACTATATAGGGTTCCACCCTACATCAACCAGGCTTCAATGACGATGAGTCCGGCGCGCAGATTGTCTTCGGCATTGCAATGTGGGTTCCTCCTCCGAATACTCCGTAGAAGATTTTGAACACAAGGACAGTGTCCGGCTCTGCAAAACAAATTCCACATGCCACCGTAGAGAGAACAATATTTCCACAAATCTAATCTGCTGACAACTTTTCATAATGTGACATCACACCACAGCCTAGTCATTATTCGAACCGTTTTTCTCAACCAGCTACTGCACATATTGCGAGCCGGTGTTCTTCGCACGTCTTGTCGAAGCAGAGATCGTGTCCCCTTATCACGGGATTCTCATCAATACGGGTGTGGGTAACCCAACCGCGCCATCAATTACAGCGCTTGGGGAATAAGCGAGTTTGCCAGGCAGGTGGGGAGGCGTATAGTTTCTTCCGCCCTTATAAAGGGACGAGGATTCCACTTTTTTACCCACGCCTTCTTCCTCCCTGCTCATCCATTCTTGCGCACTCGAGCTCCAGCACCCAAGCTCGCACTTTCCCCTCAAACCACTCCAAGCATGTCCGGAGCGGGAGGCAAGTGGATGGTCTCCTCCGTTATGGAGGAGGACATCACAAAGCTATGGAGAGCTGGATATCTGGCCGTGGATATCGCACACCGGCTGCCAGATGCGGGGCAGATCTCCCTACTCCAGAACCCCATGAGAGGGTGGTTTTTCTTACCCACTTCGTCCGCAGACTGGGATTTCCCCTCCAGCCGTTTGTCCGCGGGCTCATGTTCTACTACGGGCTGGACTTTCATGATCTGGCCCCCAATTTCATCCTCAACATCTCGGCGTTTATCGTCGTGTGCGAGGCCTTCCTCCGCATCAAGCCCCACTTCAGCCTGTGGCTGAAGACCTTCAATGTTAAACCGAAGGTGGTGGTCGGCCAGCAGGCGGAGTGCGGAGGCGCCATGGTGGGAAAAATGCCCAACGTCACCTGGCTCGAAGGCTCCTAAGTGGAGACCATAAAGGGGTGGCAATCGGGGTGGTTCTACATCACTGAGCCGCGCGACACCAACTAGGTGGCGGCCCCCGAATTTCGATCCGGAATCCCCATGCGGCTCACCTCCTGGAAAGAGAAGGGCCTATCCTGGGGTTCCTCGGTAGAGCTGACCGGACTCCAGACCTGCGTCAAAAACATGATGAGCAAGAAAATTAAGCTCGTCAACGTGGTCCAAGTCATGCTCTTCCGCCGGATCCTCCCGTGTGAAAGACAGGCATTCAATTTGTGGGAGTTTGACCCGGCCGAGCACCAGACGCTGCGAGAGCTCTTCGACACGACGCACAAGGACGTCTGGAAGGTGTTGTTCAAGGGCGTCGAGGTACCTCCTCCCCTTACCGAGGACCGCGGACTCAGCGCAAAGCGCCCTGCCAATCCGGTAAGTCTTTTATATCTCATAAGATGTTCATTTTCCCCAGTTTAACCATGCGCGGGATCTAAGCCTCCGCGCCATTTAACAGGACTGGGTAGAGACAGCGGAGCAGATCGGTTGTCTAGCCCCCCTGCCCGAAGATCCAGCAGATGCTCTCCTAACAGAGTTGCTGGTTCCGGCGCCTTACGAGGTGCCGGTGAAGAAGGCCAAGAAGAAGGCCACCGGGACCCGGAAGGGTCTCCGGCACAAGGTTATATCGGACTCATCGTCCGAAACACCGAGGCGCACTCCTCCCACGAAAATGAGGAGGAGGAATAGGAAAGTTCTCCCCCCCTGCCGGGGGAGACAAGAAAAGGAAGGCCGCCCCATCCGGGGAGGCTGAAGGGTCCAAGAAGGGAAGGACCCTCCTCCCGGACTGCTGCACGACGGCCGCCTATAGCGACGATGAGTGGTTGCTTAGGGACAAGCCCCTAGCGAAGTCGTAAGTATCCGGATACCATAATAATTCATGGTACATCTTATTGTACTGTTTCTTATCGCGCTGCGCGTGATTATGCAGTCCCTCGCGAGCCCACATCGACGTGTCTTCGTCAGATGATTCTTTGGGCCCATCGGACCTAAACAGCGATTCACTTCCGACCGCCTCCTCCCCTCGCCCTACGGACAACGTCGAGATGTTGTCTCAAAGGGCACCGAACCAAGGGGAGGTAGTCCTGGAGGCGCCTCAAGGTGACATTCCGGACACTGGGCGCAAGGGGAGCAAGACTCCCATGGGCTCCGATGGCAGGGGCAGCAAATTCGGCCCCCAGCCGAATACTGCGTCGGAACCTCCAGTGGTTCCGGACTCTGTCAGGCGACCCCTCGCTAAGAGGGGCAAGCCGCCTGTGCCGACGGCCTCTGTCCATCCAGAGGCATCGGACAACTTGCTGGAAGCGCTTCGCGGCGCTTCCATCGACGAAGAGCACCGCACTATCATGAGTGCGATGATCGAGAAGGTTCAGTCCGCCAAAAGCGGACCGACTGAAGCCTGTGCCAGCCTCCTAACAGTCTTTGAGGTAAGTAATCAAATTATAAGAAAGTGTTACAGCATAGACAGTAGCCCCTGATGCTCTGTTTGGCGTTCGTGAAGAAAGGCCGAATAGTGGATCAAATAATAACCGCAGGAGTCTAGTTTGAATATGTCTATGTGCATATGCAAGCTTCACTGCTAGCCGCTGCGCACGTCCTGCGGAGGTCGCTGCACTAAAGCAGGACCTTGAGCGGTCCAAGGAAGAGTTCGGCCTTACCAAGAGGCAGCTCGAAGAGAACAAAGGTAAGCGATACCCCGTCTGTATATTAAAAAATTTGGTTTTAGAATAATAGGATCGTCATGAATTTTGCTAGGGGCCACGACCGAAGTGGCGACCCTGTAGAAGGCGCTATCTGAGGCCGAAGAAAAAGCGGCCAAGGAGCGCATCAAGTGAGAAAAGCAAGAAGCCCGAGTAGGCGAGGTGCAGCAAGAGCTCCAGGCTCTCGCCAAAAACACGAGGCCTTGGAGCTTGACTCTAAGACGCGAGAGTCCGAGCTTGCGAAGGCCCTCGAAAGCGCACGACATGCCAAGGCCGAAGCCCAAAAGGTCCTCCGGGAAATTGAGGCGGTTAAGAAGATAGCAACGGGTAAGGCATTCATTATGCAAAGCAAGCATGTGAAGGAAACTTTCTTTTTACTTACCCGAGTTCGGAGCTCTCCAGGAGCGTTCGCAGATCTGCCCGCAATGTGTTGGATGCCGTGGAGTTCTACCGGGCTGAGGAGGGGAGCTCAACCGAGAAGTTGTTCTGGTCTCAGTATACTGGGACCGAACACCCAATGCCCTTGAGCGACCTGCTGAAGCAACTGGTTGAGCTCCACAAGGCGGCCGAACAGGCCATGAAGGGTCTTATAGTCCGGATGTGGCCCGGCGAGCCCCTGCCTGATAGCTACTTCGGCCTGGTGAGGCGGCTTGTGAATGCCTGCCCACGGCTTGAAGTCATAAAGTGGTTCGTCTGCATCGAGGGCACGCGCAGGGCTTTTGCCCGGGCGAAGGTGCACTGGGCAAAGCTGGACGCCGTAAAGCTGGTGAAGAAGGGCCGCCGGAGGGCAAGGAGCATCGCCACCCCGAAATGTATTATGACAGTGTCCTGAAAGGTGCTCGCCTTGCGGCGGAGGAGTGTGCTAAGGATGTAATATTCGAATGAATGTACTCATGTGATCCTGAAATATGAAACGAGTTCATTTGCGCTATGAAATGCTTCGTTAATTTAAAATATTACCTTCTGTGTGGCCGTTTATAAAATCTGAGAGTTGGCCAGTCGTCGGCTTCTGCCCCCATGTAAGTAGTACTGGGGTGTTCGGGATAAACCTGAGCACTCTTTATCCCAATTTTGGGTCCTTCGAAGGAGGTGTTCAGCACAGCGAACCAGGCAATCAGACTATAAAGCTTTATCACTCTCACTTAGCCATAGAAGTCTACAATTTTAAATTTTGGCGAAGCCCCTAGTATTCGGAAGGCCGAATTTGGGGCGTTATATACGCCTATGTTGGGCAAGGCCGACTCCTCGCCCGAAGCGGAAAACGTCTTTAAGGACTTGAGACCTCTCGAACAGCGACCAGCTCTCGCCTCATCATGACAGTCAGTTTTCGGCTTTCTCTACTGAGGTGCTCGTCCGGAAGAACCGGGACACAATCGCAGTAGTTCTCCCAGCGCTACCTTAGCCGATATTGCGGAACGTAAGGTACCAAAACATGGGAGCCGGGCAAACCCAACTATTGACCCAAGACATGATTCGGAGCTGATGCATATAATGCTATAAGTTTGGGGTGCCGCACTGTCAAAAGTGTTCGGATTTCTCACGCCGTGTTATGGGGTATACTGAAGCCCCTGGCGCACTTGTTGTACCAGAATGTACGGGTGCAATCTGTCGTAAATAAGCATACTACAAGAGAAAAAAGGAAAGGTTAATGCAATAATAGGCTAACGCTATGCATTGTTATTAAATAGTACGTCAAAGCGTACGGTTACAAGTAGTGCAATAAGCAAAAAATAGGGCCATTTGACATGTCCTATCCAAGGGCAAGTTGCGTGCGGGTACGTAAAACTGGTATTTTGATCGTTATCAGAGACCACCTGGGGATTCCCTTGTACGTCAGACCGTCTTGCTTCCTTGGTATTTCCTTACCGCGATGAGTCCAACAATTAGACTGCCGGAAAGGGCTTCCAGAGAGTAAGGTCCTGAAAGAGAGAAAATGATAAAGGTATACAGCCCGTGGGGCGGTTGAGCCGCATTGTGGGACGTGCCGTAGTGGTGCCTCCGCCTATGCCCATGGTATCTGGAGTGCGTAGTTATGTACGCGCGGCGCAAATTTCGCCACTTGACTAGGACTAGGACGGAGGCCGAATTGCTAGTCGAGCCCAAAACGTGCCTGACGATCCTCTTGCGGGGTACTCCGGACTCGCTTGAAGGTGTCCGGGGTCTTTTTCGCCGAATTTGCGGTTTGCCTAATAAGGCTGTTTTGCGCTTCTGCTGCGAGGGCCGCAGTGTGCTTCTCCGTGCGGAGCGAGCGCTCTGTGTTTCCATTAACTGTTATAACCCCGCAAGGTCCTGGCATTTTGAGCTGGAGGTATGCATAATGCGGTACCGCGTTGAATCTGGCAAACGCGGTTCGTCCGATTAGTGCGTGATAGCCACTACGGAAGGGGACGATATCGAAGATTAGTTCCTCGCTTCGGAAGTTATCCGGAGATCCGAAGACCACTTCCAGTGTGATTGAGCCCGTGTAACAGGCCTCTACACCTGGTATGACACCTTTAAAGGTGGTTTTTGTGGGTTTGATCCTCGAGGGGTCTATACCCATTTTGTGCACTGTATCCTGATAGAGCAGGTTCAGGCTGCTGCCACCGTCCATGAGGACTCGAGTGAGGTGAAATCCGTCAATGATGGGGTCGAGGCCCAATGCTGCAGATCCGCCGTGACGGATACTAGTGGGGTGGTCCCTGCGATCGAAGGTGATCGGACAAGAGGACCATGGGTTGAACTTTGGGGCGACTGGCTCCATCGCATAGACGTCCCTTAGTGCACGCTTCCGTTCCCTCTTGGGAATGTGGGTTGCGTATATCATGTTCACCGTTTTCACTTGTGGAGGGAACCTCTTCTGTCCTCCTGTGTTTGGCGGCCGGGGCTACTCCTCGTCGTCGCTATGCAGCCCCTTGTCCTTGTTTTCGGCATTCAACTTGCCGGCCTGCTTAAACACCCAGCATTCTCTGTTGGTGTGATTGGCTGGCTTATCGAGGGTGCCGTGAATTTGACATGAGCGATCGAGTATGCGGTCCAAACTGGACGAGCATGGATTGCTTCTTTTAAATGGCTTTTTCCGCTGACCGGATTTAGAGCCACTGAATCCGGCATTGACTGCCTTGTCTTTGGCGTTATCGCCGTTGTTGCGGCGCTTGTGTCTGTTACGACGTGGTCTGCCGTGAGTATCTTTGGCATCTGCAGTGCCAGGATTCCTTGATGTGTTGTTGCTTCGAGCCAGCCAGCTATCCTCGCCCGCGCAAAAGCGGGTCATGAGTGTCGTGAGGGCTGCCATAGACTTCGGCTTCTCCTGGCCGAGGTGCTGGGCGAGCCACTCATCACGGATGTTATGCTTAAATGCCGCTAAGGCCTCTACATCCAGACAGTCGACAATTTGGTTTTTCTTAGTTAGGAACCGGGTCCAGAATTTCCTGGCCGATTCCCCTGGCTGCTGAGTTATATGGCTCAAGTCATTAGCATCCGGTGGTCGCACATAAGTGCACTGGAAGTTGTCAAGGAATGCATCTTCCAAATCCTCCCAACTGCCAATGGAGTCTGCTGGGAAGCTATTCAGCCAATGCCGAGCTGGTCCTTTGAGTTTTAGTGGGAGGTACTTGATGGCATGTAGATCATCGCCGCGAGACATGTGGATGTGGATGAGGAAATCCTCGATCCATACTGCGGGGTCTATTGTACCATCATATGATTCAATGTTTACGGGCTTAAAACCCTCTAGGAATTCGTGATCCATTACTTCATTAGTGAAGCACAGGGGGTGTGCGGCGCCTCTGTGCCGGGCTATATCACGACGCAGTTCATACGAATCTTGTATGCTGTATTCGGCCAGGCTGGATTTTCTTTTGGTATATCCGGCGTGACGATCATCGTCTCGCGTTGGGGCGCGCCCCCGTGATCCGTAGATCGATCTTGCATGTTTTGCATTGTTTTCCAATACGTCTCGCAGGTCTCGCGTGTTGCCCCGGGCCTTGGTATTTTTGTTTGAATGGTGGCGGGGTGCGGTCTGGACTTCGGGCTGATATGCCTCTCTGTCTCGGCCACGAGGTGGCCGATCAGCTGCATCGTACGCTGGTGATGTGGGTTTCAATGCTTCCTCCTCGAGTTGGGGTAGCAACCTGCGCTTTGGGTAACTGTTGGTTGGGCGTTCGAGTTCGTATTCCTCGGCCGCAAGGACTTCAGTCCATCTGTCTGCTAGCAGATCCTGATCAGCTCGAAGCTGTTGTTGCTTTTTCTTCAGGCTGTTTGCTGTGGCTACAAGCCGGTGCTTGAAGCGCTCCTGCTTGACGGGATCCTCAGGCATGATAAATTCTTCGTCGCCGAGGCTCACCTCGTCTTCGGAGAGAGGCATGTAATTGTCATCCTCTGATTCTCCGTCTGCTGCCTGTCCCGGAGGACTATCTTGTTCATCCTCCCGCTCGAATTCTGGCTGGAGGGCATTATCGTCGTCTTCGGCACTATCCGGAGCGTTATTGTCTCTCGTGCCCGTATCGCTGCTTTTGCTATGGCGGGACTTAGAGCAGCGCCGCTGACGTCAGTGCTTGGATTGCTTCTTGGAGGGGTTATCCTCCGCTGTCTTATCACCATCGCCTTATTTGGGGGTGTCCACCATGTATATGTCATATGATGAGATGGCAGTCCAGTGCCCTGTGGGCGGTGGTTCTTGTTCGTCTCCTGCATCATCGTCCATACCGTCGATGTCTTCGGAGCCAAAGTCGAGCATGTCGGTTAAATCGTCGACAGTGGCTACTAAGTGGGTGATGGGTAGGGAGCGAATTTCTTCATCGTCCGCATCCCAATCTAGCCGGACATAGTTCGGCCAAGGGTCTCCTGACAGGGAGAGAGACCTCAACGAGTTTAGCACATTGCCAAAGGGCGAGTGCTGCAAGATATCCACGGAGGTAAACTCCATGATCGGTGCCCAATCGGGTTCGATAGGCACGGACGCAGGCGGCTCGGAGCCCGTGGTCGGGGACGAATCCAACGGTTCGGCAACAAGGCTCTCGTAGGAGGTGAAGTCAGTATTCGGCTCTATCGCCACTGAGAGTGCGGCCTCCGTGGCGGGGTCTATCCACCCGTCCTCAGATGGCGCAATTTGTTCCGGATTGAGGGTCGGAGTAGTTGCAGGTGCGATCTCCTGAACACTGTCCGATGGCAGAGCTAAGTCATGCTCGTCGTGATTGTGCGGCGCACTTGACATGGGCTCGAATCCGTCGAAGATCAAGTCTCCGCGGATGTCGGCAGTGTAGTTTAACTTTCCAAACCTGACCTGATGGCCAGGGGCATAGCTCTCGATCTGCTCCAGATGGCCAAGCGAGTTGGCCCGTAGTGCGAATCCGCCGAACACGAAGATCTGTCCGGGGAGGAAAACCTCACCCTGGATCACATCTTGCCGATGATCGAAGGGGCCATCAAACCTTACGGTGACGGCACAGTGGAACTCTCAATGAAAGCACCAATCTCGGTGTCAAAACCGGCGGATCTCGGGTAGGGGGTCCCGAACTGTGTGGCTAAGGCGGATGGTAACAGGAGGCGGGGGACACGATGTTTACCCAGGTTCGGGCCCTCTCGATGGAGGTAATACCCTACTTCCTGCTTGATTGATCTTGATGATATGAGTATTACAAGATTTGATCTACCACGAGATCGAAGAGGCTAAACCCTAGAAGCTAGCCTATGGTATGATTGTTGTCTTGTCCTACGGACTAAACCCTCCGGTTTATATAGACACCGAAGGGGGCTAGGGTTACACAGAGTCGGTTACAAGGGAGGAGATCTACACATTCGTATTGCCAAGCTTGCCTTCCACGCCAAGGAGAGTCCCATCCAGACACAGGACGAAGTCTTCAATCTTGTATCTTCATAGTCCAACAGTCTGGCTAAAGGATATAGTCCGGCTGTCCGAGGACCCCTAATCCAGGACTCCCTCAATCCCTGCTAGCTTTTCTTCGTTGCTTGTTTTCGTTGGCGGGGACTGCAGCTTCTGCGGCCTCGGCAGCGAGTGCATCCCGGTACATCTTATCCATACATATGATTGCGTCCTTGTCTAACGGGATCGAAATAACACCTATTAGTCCTGGCATTTTCATGATATTGTAGGCATAGTGGGATGCCGCCATGAACTTTGCTAGGGCAAGTCGACCAAGTATCCCATTATATGGCAAAGGAAGCTCGACCACGTCGAACACAATCTTCTCGGTCCGACAGTTTAATTCTCCTCCAAATGTCACAGGCGGCGTGATCTTCCCCTTTCGACAGCTCCTGCCAGAGTTGATCCCTTGAAATGTGCCAGTAACCTTGAGCTCTGCATCTGATATATGCAGCTTGTTGATTACCTTGGCGGAAATCATATTCAACCCTGCTCCACCGCCAACCAACATCTTTGTGACCATAAGGTTGCGGATTGTTGGCGAAACCAACAATGGCGAACACCCTACCGTAGTGGTGCGGTCAGGGTGATCCTCTTCGTCAAAGATGATGGGCGTGCGAGACCACTTTGGTGGTTTCTGGGAATCTGCCGCTGGCTCCACACCATTGAACTCACGTGCCCACTGTTTAAGATGGCGGTGAGAGGAGTGCAAAGATGCGCCTCCGTTAATGCACAGGGCATCAGTGGCTTTCTGAAACTCTTGCTCACTGGTTTCCTCTTCATCCTCTTCATCGCTTTCGACATCACCTTCCTTCTTCTCACGACCTTTAGCAGGCTTCCCTTGATGGTGAGGGACCTTGCCGGGGCGGCCTCCTGTGCCGCCTCGGCCCTTCCCGCCAACGCCATCTTGGTCTCTCTGCTTGTCACACTTCTCGTACTCAGCTTTCTGCTTCTTGACGAGTTCCTCAACTTGATGAGACTCTTGGAGATCATGGCCCTTGGTCCGATGGATCACGGTCCGTCAGCCTTACCAGCCTTCTTGGCCGCTGCAGCTTCCCGGCAGTTAGTGCACGCGGCAACTTCCTTGCCAGGGGCCTCGGTCTTGGCCTTCTTGCCAGTACTAGGAGTGCCAGATCCTTCGACAGCCAGCATTGCCTTCTGCTTGCGCTTCTTGTTGCGTTTCTTGTTCTCCTTCTTTTGGTTGGCAGCATCGTCGTTATCTTCTTAGTCAACGTCAACACCATCTTCTTCTTCGGGGAGTCGCCTCCCCTCCTCTATACGGGCACACTTATCTGCCAAGGTCTGAAGCTCATTCACAGTCTTGGGTAACCGGACGCTTATCTTGGAACGTATCATGTGGTTGCATACGTTGGACTGGAATCGGCAATCCCAGCTGCTGGGTGGATATCTGGGATATTCCTGTGCACCGGCTAATTCTCTGCATGTACTTCCGCAAACTCTCTCCTCCCTTTTGTGGAAGGAGCTGCAAATCGCTGGGACGCCCTTGTTCTTGATGGCCGCCCGTGAAGGCACCAACAAACTCATTGCACAGGTCAGCCCAGGTCGAGATGGAGTCGTCTGGCAAGTGCATCAGCCACGACCTCACGTTCGGCTTGAGTGCCAAAGGGAAGTAGTTGGTGAATACCTTTTTATCTCTTCCTCCTGCGGCTTGAACAACGATGGATTAGATGCTCAAGGACTCTGCTGGGTTCAGTCTCCCATCGTATTTTTCTGGCATCTCTGGCTTGAACACAGGGGCAGATGTCCAACGGACTTGCCGTAGCTCACGAGTGAAGTCAGGACACCCAAACTCGAAAGGTGGGTATCTGCCACCACTGGGCATGGGCTCGTCGACGTTGGGGTGATTGCGGCTGTCAGACTGGTGGCGGGTTTCACGGCGATGTTCTATGGTGACGCGCGCGTCTTCCCCCTGCCGGTCTTCCAGGACCTGCCACTGACCTCAACAGGCCTGAGGGTCAGATGAAGCCATGGACACCTCGTCGGGCTCTTGGTTGCGTGGCTCAGGCTGCAGCCTTCAGCACAGCCAGCGGTTTCGGCCGCCGTTGTTGCTTGCGGGTGCCGTGGCGGGCCTGCCCGCTGCGACCCTCTCGACTCAGCAAAGCCAATCAAACTTTGAATGGTGGCTCTCCACTCATCCATTTCATTGGCCGCTGGCGGGAATCTCAATAGGAGCTGGGCTCACGCCATGGCTTCCGAAGCAGTGCTTGGCATAGACAACGACGCAGATCGCGACGTCACACCCGACTTCTGATGGTACCGGTAGTGGCGGCTCGTGTTCTCGTCACCGCAAGCCAGACGCCATGACGGCGTGACGACGAGAAGGATGCGCCTAGGGTTTGGCAACCCCATTCGGCGTCTCATCTTGATTACCTTGCCCTGGGGAAGGCACGTGCCCCATAGCTATGCCCGCAGTAGGGGCAGCTAAGGGGTTGCGATTCGCGCCAGAGCGGGCCCCATCGCTGCGGCTGCATCCTTCAGTGAGGCAGAGACTGGATATTCTCCCCACCCGCGACTTGTGGAACATGGCTGCCAGGGTGTTGCTGATGTTGTCCTCCTCCGGTGTCTCCTGCTCCTACTTCGGCCGCAGGGGAACGGTCACAATGCCGCCTACGCCGGTCATGTTCCCCACGGTGTCCGCGTCCCCCGACGCCACCGCAGCTCCCATGATATCAATGGCTTCATGCAAGGGGGCCTTCGAGGTGGAAGGGTGAGCTATTGTGCCGGACTTTTTCTTGGGCGCCATGGATGATGAAGCTATCGATGAAGAAGACGACGCTGAAGGTTGACGCGTTGCTTACAACCTTAGGTTCGCGCAAGCGCCTCCCCCTACCTAGCGCCAAAGATGTCGTGGTTCAACACGATCACCTATGGGGCCATCGGCCCCTTGTGGTTCGACAAGGGGGAGGGGCACGCTGCACAAAGAGCGGAGACCACGAAGCAACACGACAGGGGTGACGCGGGTGGTTTTTACCCAGGTTTGGGCCGCTGCGAAGCATAAAATCCTACTCCTACTTTGTTGGATTGGATGGGGGACCGTAACGAACACACATCGCTCAAGCCCGGCAAGGCTGCCTCGGGGAGAGCAACTACACGCGTAAGAGTGTACAGGGGTCCAAATCCTATTTTAGGTCACCATGGCCCTCCTTTTATAGGCTAAGGGGTTATCATAGTGGCAAATCAGTCATTACCTACTGATTAGATAGCCAATAGTGCTATCATACCTATCTCTGGTAGTTAGGACAAAGTACATTAAATGCACTGCTAGGTGTCATGCTAAGGATGAAGCCTGGCAAGCCTGCCATGCCGCTCAACCACCCTCTTGTCTGTCTGCATGACACGCCTCTAGACGGGTGTCATACACGATGAGTCTTCTTTCCAAATGGCTGCCCCGTGCCAAATGACAACCACTTAATCACTTGCGGGCTCGACACCACACTGATAAGTCACTTGCGTCCATGTGCGGTGGAGCAGTGGAGTCTTGGCGAGGTAACTTGCCCTTGGCGGCCCTGGCAAGCCTGCCAGGGAAATCTTGGGACTTGTCTTTGGTTTAGCCTCGACCTGACCAGGCTCGCCTACCCGGCAAGGGAGGTTTTTCCTTAGCGATATCTTGTTCTCTTGGCTTGTCTTGGTCTTCTTGATCCTCCCTTTCATTTCTCAAAGAGCTATTGCTCCAGCTTGGCCTTGTCTTGTCGCTGCAATCTTGCCCTTGTGCCTGTGTATAGTCCACACAACAAACTCCAAGGTTTGTGCACCGACACCACTGCTTTATTGTGATTTCGTGTCAATCACTTAGAATCTTACTTGTTAGTTGAAACCAAACATTGGTTGCGAAGTTGCCTTTGTCCGGTTTGCACCTTTAGATCTGCCATGGCACGCTCACCACTATACTCGCAATGCTTGTGGTTTTCCCCTTTTATATTCCACATTAGCTTATATGACAATCGGTTGAATTTCAAATTGGGGACAGTCCATTTTTGGGAGTTCGCCGGAGGGAAGGAAGGGGCTCGCCGGAGGGCTGCCCCATTATCTATCTTAGGGTTTCGGGTGGGGACAGTGGTTGTGGGGGCTGTTGTCGAGCTATGGTGGGGCCTCGCCGGAGGCAAAACTCGACGGGGGTGGGGTTGGGGTGAGCTAGAGGGATGGTCGGGGGCGGCGAAAGATCGGAGGTGGTGGGCGGTTTAGGGGAGGGCAGGGGCCGATGGTTCGGCCGGCGGCCTGTGCGGTGGTCTGTAGGGGAAGAATAACAAGCGAGGAAGAAGAAGGGTTAGCAGATGTAGGATCTTCATCCAACCGCCTGAAATGGTTAACTAACCCAAATGATGAAAGCCAGGCGACTTGCATGTAGACATTCCCATATACTCAATACAATCATTGTAGGTGCTTCGAGACGTACGTGCAAGCAGTGCTCCTCAACCCATCAAGCTAAACAACATGCCACTCATAATTCCAAACTTAGTTGCTCAAATACGAATCTGATATGATGCTGACATGTACTAACACAGAGAATGTTTAATTGGTCAGCTAATGTACCTACTTTACTTTCGAAAAGCACATGCACCACATATCGAGGAACAACAAGGAGTTGCGTTCTTTATGCGCTCTGGTTCATCATGTGTGGGCAACCAACATTTTATTATCCAAAATCTGCTTGCTCTTCTTTAGCATGCTCCTCTTCTGTTCTTCTTTTATAAGTACTCTCTTCGTTCCTAAATATAAGTCTTTGTAGAGATTCCTCCATGGACTACATAGGGAGCAAAATGAGTGAATCTACACTCTAAAATGTATCTATATACATCAGTACGTGATCCACAGTGGAATCTCTACAAAGACTTGTATTTAGGAATAGAGGGAGTATAATAGTAGTACATTATGTTCCTTGTACTCAAGAGGAGCACGGACATTTGCAGTGTACAGGTCTATTCGGTCGCCTGTCATGGATGCTTTCAACTCTTCGTGTTGGTCTTCATGTCGCTTGTCATGGACACTTTTAACTCTTTGTATTCGGTCATATGTGTCGCCTTTGAGAGTTAGACTGATAGTAACAGTACTGCGTCTTCAGCTGTAGAGAGCTGGTATCCAAAGCTTTTCTAGCCGTATCGCCAATACTAGCACATATTTTCCAGCAAGTTCCACTTTTCTAATTTTACTCGTGATGCTTAGGGTTTTCTCATTATATATACAATATGATCTGTGTAGGTGCTTTGTGTCCTACTAGTAGTAGTCCACCCTTTAAAGCTAAATAACACACCAATCATATTTCCAAAGCTTAGTTGTTCCAATATGAATGTGACATGATATTCATATTAGTTAACACACATACATTTAATTGGTCAGATAATGCTCCCACTTGAGTTTCCAAATGACTTTGGCAACATAGAGAGAGACAACATGGAATTGCATTTCTTTGGATGCTCTGATTCATCATGGTTGGGCAACCAACATTGTATAGAAAGAAACGGAATCTCCATAATATGCTTCCTCTTGTATTCTTTAACATGTTCCTCTTCTATTCTTCTTTAATAAGTACAGTATGTTCCTCGTCAAGAAGGCAAGCAGGGACATCTGCAGTCGACAGGTCTATTTGGCTGCTTCTGCAAGTTGCTTTCAGCAATTCGAGTTGGTCTGCCATAATATCCAGGAAATGCTGGGAGCTATGCGGCCTTTGAGAGACTAGACTAATATTAATAGTAGTGTGCCTTCAGGTGAATAGAAATGGCCCATACGGCAATACAACCCCATATTTTCCAGCCAGTTCCACTTCCCCGATTTATTTATGATGCTTATGGTGTCCCCCTTTTATCGTAACTACAATATATGTAGTGGATTTGTGTCATAATAGCAGCACTCCATCCTTCAAGCGAAACTACATGCCACTCATATTTCCAAAGCTTAGATTTAATTGGCCAGCTAATTTTACTACGTGAGTTTTGAAATGCATGTGCGCCACATATAGAGGCATGTTAGAATATTATTTCTCTGTGCACTCTCGTTGTCATGATTTCGCAATAAACTTTCAATACAGTATAGTATGAACATATCATCTGCCAACTATCCTTACTTCTGGAGCTCCCAACAGGGAGCCTGTTTTTTGTGTAGTTGTGCCAGATTATATTATTGTACGCACCAAATTACATCACACAAGGACTCCCTCATCCAAATCCAGTGATAGCGCACAAGGGTTTACAAGGGGCCCCTATTATATTAGAATATTCTCTGCATTACACAGATAATCTCACTACTATTTATGTTGCCATGCTTCACAGATATTGAAAAATATCGCAATGAATATGAGAATGCGCACATCAGAAGAGTATCGCGAAATAGTGCGATTACTAACAAACAAGGCATCAAGGCATCGAGTTCCATTCTGGATGGAATGAAGCCCACACGCTCCACACCTACAGATTCGTGTTCAAAATATGATCCTAATGACTATTCTAAGCTCGAGGAGTCAAAGGCAGATGGCCTATCATGTTCACCCTACAAGGTGCCTGTTCTAATTTGGAAAGGTTTTATTGGTTGCACGTAACTTGCGTAAGCTGTCTTGCATTTCTTCTGCTTCTTTGCACCGCCATCTGTTTAGGTTGCTAATCATATATGTGAAGTTGCCATACCCACCCATTATCAATACGCATTCCATTTGTCATCATACCTTGTTTTTTCATTCAAATGTTGTTCTTGTGTATCAGACATCCAAAAGAAGAGAGTGATTGTAGAACCTGAAGGACTAGTAGCAAAGTCCTTGAAAAAGGTGGTGGTACCGCAGAAATCAGACAACATCCCACTTATATTGGCGATAGAACTAGCGCCACAAAACCTAGGATATCACAACTATGTTGCTCGCTGCTTTGCTCTTGTTAGTAACTGTTGTCTTGTATCATTGTACTTACATTCATACCTAGTTGATTATGTGACATCAGTGTGCATGATAATCTGCATATCTACTATTCTCTCCTAATTAACAGATGTATATTAATGCTTACATTAATGTAGAATAAACGCAATGCTTATGAAGAAGTTTAGCTCTACATTGTTCTTGTAAGTATCTATTGTCCTTTATCACTGTACTTATACTGTCAGCTAGTTGTTCATGTACCATCACTTTGCAGCTTATTTTCCCTTGGTATCCATTTTCTACACATCAGATCTATGTTTACTCTTACCAAAATGTTGAATAAAACCAATGCCACTCAAGATGTTTAGCACTGCGTTACTCTTGTCAGTACCTTTTGGCTGTATGCTGCACCTACATTTATAGCTAGTTGATTATGTAGAATCACTCTACATCTTTGCTTAAATAATCTCCATTTGTTCCTACATTATCACTTCTATATTTACTCTTAACAAAATGTAGAATAAAGGCAATGCTTATGAAGAAGACTTTGTGGTAAACTTCTTGAATTGCCCCCCACATCAACATGGAAAAGGGATTTATAGAGCCGTTCAGCATTACTAATGTAAGTTTTTCCTTGTCGAGCCTTCAGACTTTGTTGTGTATATTTGGATAGCAATGACTACAAATGTTGTTTATTTTTGTCGCTTGCATCAAATTGCATGTCTAAATTTTATTATGAAGAAGTTCACAGACATAAGTTTCTCCTTCTCTATTTCAGTTTTTTGTTGTACAACCTACTTGCTTATTCATACCATGTAAATAAATCTAAACGTAGCAAGTGATCTTCCTTAGCACTGCATGTATGCTTGTGTTGTTGATCTGTAATCCAGTGGTGTGGTAAAACTACCAACTCCAGGACAATGTCATATCCTGCTATGTGATATCTACTACACAACCTTCTTCTTGTAGACATTGTTGGCCCTGCAAGTGCAGAGGTTTGTAGGACAGTAGCAAATTTCCCTCAAGTGGATGACCTAAGGTTTATCAATCCGTGGGAGGCGTAGGATGAAGATGGTCTCTCTCAAACAACCCTGCAACCAAATAACAAAGAGTCTCTTGTGTCCCCAACACACCCAATACAATGGTAAATTGTATAGGTGCACTAGTTCGGCGAAGAGATGGTGATACAAGTGCAATATGGATGGTAGATATAGGTTTTTGTAATCTGAAAATATAAAAACAGCAAGGTAACAAGCGATAAAAGTGAGCACAAATGGTATTGAAATGCGTTGAAACAAGGCCTAGGGTTCATACTTTCACTAGTGCAAGTTCTCTCAACAAGAATAACATAATTGGATCATATAACTATCCCTCAACATGCAACAAAGAGTCACTCCAAAGTCACTAATAGTGGAGAACAAACAAAGAGATTATGGTAGGGTACAAAACCACCTCAAAGTTATTATTTTTGATCGATCTATTCAAGAGTCCGTAGTAAAATAACACGAAGCTATTCTTTTCGTTCGATCTATCATAGAGTTCCTACTAGAATAAACCTTAAGATACAAATCAACCAAAACCCTAATGTCACCTAGATAGTCCAATGTCACCTCAAGTATCCGTGGGTCTGATTATATGATATGCATCACACAATCTCAGATTCATCTATTCAACCAACACAAAGAACTTCAAAGAGTGCCCCAAAGTTTCTACCAATGAGTCAAGACAAAAACGTGTGCCAACCCCTATGCATAAGTTCACAAGGTCAATGAACCCGCAAGTTGATCACCAAAACATACATAAAGTAGATCACGTGAATATCCCATTGTCACCACAGATAAGCACAGCAAGACATACATCAAGTATTCTCAAATCCTTAAAGACTCAATCCGATAAGATAACTTCAAAGGAAAAACTCAATCCATTACAAGAGAGTAGAAGGGGAGAAACATCATAAGATCCATCTATAATAGCAAAGCTCACGGTACATCAAGATCATGCCAAATCAAGAATGCGTGAGAGAGAGATCAAACACATAGCTACTGGTACATACCCTCAGCCACGAGGGTGGACTACTCCCTCCTCGTCATGGACAACGCAGGGATGATGAAGATGGCCATCGGTGATGGATCCCCCCTCCGGCAGGGTGCCGGAACAGGGTCCCGATTGGTTTTTGGTGGCTATAGAGGCTTGTGGCGGCGGAACTCCTGATCTAGGTTATGTTCTGGATGTTTCTGTCTTCATAGGAATATTTGGTGTAGGTCTCACGTCAGGGGGGTCTCCGAGTCATCCACGAGATAGGGGGGACGCGCCCAGGGGGGTAGGGCGCGCCCCCCACCCTCGTGGACGGCCCGGGACTCTTCTGGCCCAACTCTTTTACTCCCGGGGCTTATTTTGGTCCATAAAAAACGTCAAAAGTTGGCACGCCAATTGGACTCCGTTTGGTATTCCTTTTCTGCGATACTCAAAAAGAAGGAACAAAAACTGGCACTAGGCTCTAGGTTAATAGGTTAGTCCCAAAAATCGTATACAATAGCATATAAATGCATATAAAACATCCTAGATGGATAATATAATAGCATGGAAGAATCAAAAATTATAGATACGTTGGAGACGTATCACTATGTCTTAACTATGAACAATGCATATTATGTTCATGTTATTTAAATCGTGTCTCTTTATTTACCAATCTGAAATGGGATAAATTGACAATACACTCACCATCGATGCTTATACATTCTTTAGCACTGCATGTATGCTTGTGTTCTTCATCTGTAATCTAGTGGTGTGGTGAAGCTGGCCACTCCTACACAACGCCATTTCCTGCCATGTCTTAAATGGGAACAATTTTTATTCTATTTTAATCTAGGTCTCCTTATTTGCCACTAAGAAATGGGATGAATCGACAGCAATGTTGCTTATATGTGCAAAGCATGTTATCTGTCTGCTTTTTCTCTTTCATGGTGATATCACTGAGGCCAAGAACTGCCATTGATGCTATGCAACTAGAGTTGGATATAAGCATCATACAAGTGTAGTGATCAGCTTGCTCAGCTGCTTGCGCTGTAGCTCCCAGGCAGGGCTAACATTTCTAGAACTGTGTTGAAGTGTTGTCGGTTCTGTATATTATTTTAGGCGGCATGTTTATTTGCACTGGTAGTGTCCTTTGATCCCGAGTGTATGTAATCTGCTATCTAGTTGCACTTTCTTATCGCTGGCGGGGAACTTTTACGCCAAGTGCATGTAATGTACAGTAATTTCTTTGTTGTATAGTCTAGATATATTCTTCGCCATGATGCTGTAATTTAATTTCCATATATTCTGTCGTCGCTCCCCGAAAAGGTTGTAAGCTTTGACGAAGCGCAACCGGCCTAAATGTTTGGTTTATTATATAAAAAAATTACGGTACTAAAATTGGCCGGCCCGCCAATCACTGTGAATGGGCCGAAAAGTGGGCCTGCCATCGTGTCCAGCTAATAGTTCCGGTCCTTTAACAGGCCGAGTAAAGCAGTTGCCTAAATTGGGCCAGAAAATAGAATGGGCTTTAAACAGTCTGAAAAGTAGATTGGGCCTGAAGAGTGTCGGAGGCCCATGATTGGCCCAGCCACAAAACGGTCTGTTAACAGGCCAAAATATGTGTCGGGCCACAGCTGACCCAGTAACATTATGGGCCATAAGCAGGCCAGTAGCAAAGCGGGTCATCATTAGGCCTAGCTATCTCACGGGACTTTAATGGGCCAATAGTCAGGTTGGGCTAAAATGTATCCACGAAGACTACGGGCCTTTAAGAGGCTGAAAGTCAGTTCGGCCAGAAATAGGCCCACATGCAGCACCGATCGTTAAATGGCCGAAACTGAAACCGGGCCAACAACGGCCCATATCTACCAATGGCCATTAATAGGCCGAAAGTAATATCGTAATATCGGGCTGAACTATTACATGGGCCTTTAAGAGGCCGTAGTTAAAATGGCCCCCAATGGGGCCGAACGGACCATGCCTGTTAACGGGCCAGATCAAATATGGGCCGTAATTTGTCCCAAAATATGTCAGGCAGTTAACGGGCTCGATCCGGTATGGGCCGTCATTTGGCCCAAGACAAGGCAAACTATTAACGGGCTAGATCTGATGTGGGCGGTCATTTGGCCCAAAACGTGGCAGACATCATAACGGGCCGGATCTTATGTGGGCCATAATTTGGCCCAAACCATGACACGCTATTAACGGGCCGGCCTAGTGGAGTATGACAAAATCTTGTGGGCCCTTGCCTAGGTCGGCCTTTTTTATCTTAAATGGGCTACTGTTGGGCCGTGCCATGTGTCATAGTATCATAGGCACGTCTCCTCCTTTGGATGGACAACATCTATCCCAACGCCGAGCTAACACGTGGATACTCTGGCGAATCAGAATTTTACACGTGGAAAATCCCCATTGGTCCGGGCTATTAACGGGTTATCGGATCCAAACCGGAACCCAATAGCTTAACGGCGACCCATTATGGTGGATGCCACGTGTTGGTTACCCTCGACGAAAGCACTTCCATGATGCGCCATTTATTGTCATGGAAGTGGACACTTCCATGATGATAATTTTGGTATTGTCATGGAACACTTCTACGACAGCACAAGTATGACTATCTTGATTCTGTCATAAAATCGTCATGGATGTACATGCATGATAGAAAACGTGACCTACTGTGACAAACACGTATCATCACGGAAGTGCATTTCTTTGTAGTGCTAGTATCCGTACAACAAGAGCATCTTCTATGGTTCCACATTTTGAGCTCACTCCTTGTTTGTGCGGATCCCATTTATCCTCCGTGTGTGTGTTCCTAGTGATACTTGGGTTCGATTTATTTTTCTTACTTCCAATTTGTGCATCTTTTCAATAGTATCAATTTCTTGCCTAACAATTGCTTGAATTTTGTGCCACTCTTCCTAACCAAGCTACTCCATAAGCCTTTACTTATAGGTGTGAGAAACAAAACCCGGTACCAATTCTCCTATTACAGCATTCCATTGAGTGATACTCGATACATCCTCAATCTTTGGAAAAGGTAACTTTGGTATTGTTCTCTCATTTTCCTACTCACCACCACTTGGTTATGATGGAGAGGCCAAGCGCTTCGGTGAACACACTCTTCGAGGATCAAGATGATGAACGCGGCTACGTCACCAAAACTCACTTCTTCATCGCCCAAAGGGCCCTTCATCAAGAAAGTTAAGCTTTGGGCGACCGCATTGAGCAACTCGCCACCGACCTACACCAATCGGAAGCAAGAAACCGGGACTACCTCAACGCCAAGCTCACCACACAAATGGAAGAATTCCGCAACATGATCGTGAGTCATGCTCCCTCCACCACCTCTTCGTCAAGACGACGCCACTCTCCGGCCTACTCTTCTTCCGATGCAAGTCCTCCTCGAGCTCATTCTCAATGATGCGACAACCCTCAAGATCGCCAAGGTCAAGAAAATCCATTCCATGGAAATGGCTTGCAAGACCAAGTCCGAGAACGTGAAAGAGCACAGCGCCAAGAACAAGACGCCTTTGACCATGAGCAACCTCCACAACCGCAACGTCGAGCACCTCAAGATGGCAACGCACTTCGTCAAGTACAAAGACGCCATGATGAACAAGCCCTTGAAGCACAACGCGCATTCCGTGAGGCCACTAGAGCCGTCAATGAACGCAACCATCAAGTGCATGAACAAGAAGAAGCACTTCACCAAGAACAACAAGATGAAGCCGTTCGCATTGAAGAGCAACAAGAAAGAAGAAACTGGGCACAAATGCCTCGACCTAATCGGCAAGTCCATCAAGAGGGGCATGAAATTGAAGACCCTCCTCCATGCCAAGTGCGACACCACCTCCGTCCACATGATGAAGAACAATGCTACGGCAAGCTCAAGTTCACTATGCCCAAGTTCTCTAGAAGCAACGACCCCGAGAAGTAGCTCCCATGGGCATTGAAGGTCGACAAGATATTCCGTCTTCACAATTAGATTTGTGTGGTGACCAGTAAGAGCTAGGCGTGGGCGGCCTCGACATGGTCGTGGGTGGCCTCCATCAGGGCTAAGGCCGCCGCTGCGGAACGGACAACTACTTGTAGGATCGAAAGTATGTCTAGAGGGGGGCTAATTAGACTACTTGACCAAATAAAAATCTACCCTTTTCCCAATTTTAAGTTTTGGCAGATTTTAGCAGCTTAGCACAAGTCAAGCAATCAACCTACACATGCAAGTCTAAGAGTATAGCAGCGGAATGTAAAAACATTGCACATGAAAGGTAAAGGGAGGAGTTTGGAGGGAGCAAACGCAATGTAGACGCGGAGATTTTTTCTGTTGTTCTGATAGGTGGTGCTATCGTACATCCACGTTGATGGAGACTTCAACCCATGAAGGGTAACAGCTGCGCGAGTCCATGGAGTGCTCCACCCACGAAGGGTCCACGAACAAGCAACCTTGTCTGTGCCACCATGGCCATCGCCCATGAAGGACTTGCCTCACTAGGGTAGATCTTCATGAAGTACGAGATCTCCTTGCCCGCGCAAACTCCTTGGTTCGACTCCACAATCTAGGAGACACCACTCACCAAAAGGTAATAGGTGATGTGTTGATGATGAACTCCTTGCTCTTGTTCTTCAAATGATAGTCTCCCCAACACTCAACTCTCTCTCACGGATTTGGATTTGGTGGAAAGATGATTTGAGTGGAAAGCAACTTGGGGAAGGCTAGAGATCAAGATTCTTGGGGTCGGATTGGAATATCTTGGTCTCAACACATGAGTAGGTGGTTCTCTCTCAGAAAATGAATGTTGGAAGTGTAGGCACGTTCTGATGGCTCTCTCCACGAATGAAGAGTGGGTGGAGGGGTATATATAGCCTCCACACAAAATCTAACCGTTACACACATTTCACCAAACTCGATGGGACCGAATCATGAAACTCGGTGAGACCGATTTAGTTCAAAATGTGAATGTTAGCCTTTTCGGTGGGGCCGACATGTCAACTCGGTGGAACCGATTTCATTAGGGCTAGGGCATAACGTAATCTCGATGAGACCGATCACATAAGCTCGGTAAGACCGATTTCTGTAATAGGAAAACAGAGAGTTGGTCAGGCAAACTCGGTGGGACCGAATCACTCATTTCGGGGAGAGCGAAACATTACAAAAGGGAAACAGAGAGTTTGCATTGCGAACTCGGTGGGACCGGTCGCTCATCTCGGTTAGACCAAAATGTTACGAAGGGAAACAGAGAGTTTGCAATCCCATAACGGTGAGACCGAGATCCCTATCGGTGAAGCTGAACTAACTACAGTTTCTTGCAGTGGCTATGTCAAATGAACTCGGTGGCGCCGGATCAATCAAATCGGTTGGGTCAAGTTTGACTTTTGGTTTGGGACATATGTGGATATAAGAAAGTGGTTGAGGGCTTTTGGAGCATATCACTAAGCATTTTGAGCAAGCACGCCATTAAGCAACACCTGATCCCCTTTTAATAGCATTGGCTTTTCCTATGGACTCAATGTGATCTTGGATCACTAAAATGAAAATGTAGAATCTTGAGCTTGAGCCAATATGTGTCCTTACCATTTTGAGGGGTCCACATTCCTAGTCCATGCCATGCCAATCATTGAACTTTCTGAAATGATCATCTTGAAAGAGCATTAGTTCAATGAGATATATGTTTTTAGGAATTACCAAAACCATCCAGGGATAGTTGCACTTTCAATCTCCCCCTTTTTGGTAATTGATGACAACATATAGACCAAAGCTTCGACAAATGATAATAAGATTGAAATGCATCATCGCTTTGAGAAGTATGTGATAAGTAAGAGCTTCCCCCTAAATTTATGAATTATTTAAAATTTGCTTTTGAATGCAAATGCACAATCGATTAGGATCATAGGTTACTCTTAAATGTCACATACATCTTGGTGGAGCGCTCAAAATGATAGAGTAAAAACATGCACTCATCACCAAGGCAAAGTGAATGATCATACAAGAGATATAAAAGATAACATCATTCAAGCATAAGCATTAACGTGTGATATAATCAAGCACATGATCAAATAAGTATCTCACACACATAAACATAAAGTATCAAGCAGGCACACAAAAGTATCAAGCAAATAGCAAAGAGATAAAAGAAGCAAAAAACACTCTCTCTTAAAGCCTATGATCTATACATTTCTCCCCCTTTGGCAAAAAGTTGCCAAAAAGTTTCAAAATGCATAGTGTTATGCGTCTCTCTAGGCTTGATCTTCGGGAGGTGGTGTTGAGAGGACTCCAAGGATGAATGCATCTGTGGAAGTTGATGGAGCTGGTGGAGTGGCAACTGGAGGTGGCACTGATGTTGTGGCTACAGGTGCTGATGAAGTTGCTCTTGTGTCAGCCATGGGCACTGCAGCAGATCTCTGACCTCTTGGCACTCTTTGAAAGGCATCTGTTGTAGCCTACCTTTCCTCCCCTCAGCTTCTTCCTTGAGCTGATCACTGCTGTCTGCATCTCTATCACTTTTAGATCCAGATCATAGAACTTAGTCTCAATGATCCTTTCCAGGCTCTCTTGGTTCTGAGTCAGGGTGGCCAAGCCCTTCTCAATCCTCAAGGTTGCTTGAATCGGATATGCAAGTTGATCTTGTTTGGTCTTGAGAAACACTTGAGATGCCTCTTCAGCACTTGGCATCTTTGCAGCTTGCTTAGTGTTTGCTTTCTCTCTCTCTTCTTGTGCCTCCACAGATGTGGGATCATCTTCATTCATGACAATAGTGTTGTCCTCAAAATCTGGTCTCAAGGGTAGATGCTCCTGATCTAACAAGTAGGTACCTGTGCCCATCTTGGAGTTGATGAGCATTTGAATATGTGGAGGATACCCACATGATCTCTTCTGATCTGCAGCTGTCCTCTTGATGATTTCCACAATGAGGCTCATGACTTTGAATTTATGGGGCACATCAACCAATTGCAGCAAGTTGATGGAATGGCCTCTGATCATCTTATGATCTCCAGATTTGGGCAACAAGGTATGCCTCAAGATGGTGTTAATTGTGGCCAAACTAGATAACAGATAATGAACAGAGCCTAGCTTATGAGTTTCCAAGGCTTTGTCAGGAATTTCCATGTTGGCCATTGAGTTGTGGTCTTTCTTCTTCTTGGCATAGACATCCAAGTCATCCTCATGCTCTTTAGGGGCATTGATCAATTTGGCCCACTCAGCAACTATTGATTGGTAACTTGTACCCTCAGACATCCAAATAATTCTACCATTAGGATAGAAATGAGCTGTAGAATAGAATTGCATAATGAGCTCATCATTCCACTTGGTCAACTTCTCACCCACAAACTTGTCCACTCCACATAGCCTAAAGTTCTCATGCACACCTGGAAAATGATCTTCATTCTCATCAATGTATTTCCAATCTACCCACTTCATATCACAAACAATGGGCTTCTTATCAAGCAAGATGGTTTCATAGAAGTCCTGCTGCTCCTTGGTGTGGAACCTGTAATCCACAGCAATCCTTCTCCTCATAGCATATGGATCAGTTTGTCTCCAAAGTCTGAGACCGGCATCCTTCCTAATGTTCATGTCTTCTGCCACTGGATGACTATCATCATGGTCAGGGATCTTGGGTTTGAGCTTCCTAAGCACTTGGGCTTCAGCATCTTCTTCATCAATCTCAGGCACTGGGGCCTTGTTCTTTTCAGTAGCTGGAATATTACTTGTGCTCCTCTTAGGTGCAGTCTTTGGAGCTGGAGTAGAAGCTTTGGGGGCAGTCTTGGGCTTTGAAGTGGTAGCCCTAGACTTGATGGCATCCCCCATTAGCTTTTGCGACTTTGATGCTGGTGCAACATCTTCTTCCTCTTCTTCTTCTTCATCATGAGATGAGTGTCTCTCAAATTCTGCCATGGGATCTACCTTCTTGCACCATCTCCCTCTCTTTCTTTCCTTTTTCTTCTTGCCCTCACTAGCAGCCTCTCCACCAGTTGATTTGGAAGTTTCAAGAGTGGAGGCTCTGGTCTTAGACAGAGGAACTCTCTTTGCTGGAGCCTTCTTGTGCAGACCTAGCTTAGTTGCAGCAGCAGCATATTCCTTTTTCAGCACTTTCTTCTTGGAGCTGACCTCCTCCTCAGCAGCAACATAATCCTCATCCTCTGAGTCAGAGTTTCTCTTCCTCCTTGTCCTTGTAGCTGCTTTGGGAAAGTTGCTTGGGGTACTCCTGCTGCCCTCATCATAGCTGCTAGAGGGACTAGTGCGCTCACTCAGGTTCACCTGCTCTTCTGACTTGTTTTGGCTACCACTCTGATTAGACATACTGGCACTGCAAGCTGGCTGCTGACCCTGTGAATAGTTATAGATGAGATAGAGTGGATGAGCATCACAAAGTGCAGAGTTTTTACAAAATAAATGAGTCAAAAACTTAGTTTTAGTTTACCACAGAAAGCATTTCGGAGCTACCGATTTCTTAAACTCGGTGACACTGAAGCAACTTTTGGAGTCTAAACTAGTGAAATTGGTCAGACCGAGACACAGTTTGGTGACTCCGAGATTGCTAGGGTTTCACTGAGAGTTGAACTCAGTCACACCGATTTGACCAAAAAAGTGCAAGTGCAATGGCCTAGGCCAAATCAGTGAGACCGATTTCGACAACTCGGTCCGTCCGAGATGAGTTTGGCGGAAACCTAACCCTAAATTTTCGAATCAAACCTAATCTAAGGAATGTTCTTGCTCGACAGGATAATCTCATACATGGTAAAGAACATGGCATTTGCTTTGTGCTAAGAATCGGAGTAAGGAACAACACAAAGATTCGAACTCATACCCTAGTTCGGTGATGAGCTCGCTACGGCGGCAACGGCGGGGTTGAATTCCGTTGACGGTGATGGAGACAAGCGGCGGGAGGTCGCTGGTGACAAGAGGACAATCCGGAGACCCGAGGCGATAGAGCAGGACACGCGCGGGCTGAGGGGTTTAGGAGAAATTTCCAAAATTCGGCCCGTCGGTATATATATCCTGACCCTGTCCGTGTGACCGAGTGGAACAACTCGGTGGCACCGAGATGCAGAATCGCAAGCGGTTACTGGAACTCGATGTGACCGAAGAGTTCTAATCGGTTGCACCGAGATTGAGAACCTAGATCAACTCAGTGAACTCAGTCAGAAAGAAAAGGATGAATCAGTCAGACCGAAATGCACAGAAAGGTTTTGGAAGTTTAAGTCTATGATGAATTGGGGACTCCGAGTGCTCCTCACACAGAGTGTTCGAATCTGACTTGATCAAACTTTGTGATGTAGCATGAATAGAGTTTGAGACAAGAAAAGCATAGATAGCTAGAGGAGGTTCTTAGGCATTCTTGTCCATCCATTTGGCAAAAGAAAAAGAGCCAAACAATCAAAGCAACAAATGGATGTCCTCGAATGAGTAAAATATGCAACCAACATGCTCACACAATAAAATGGCAAATGAAATATGTGACAAAGCATGCATAAACACTCTAGCATCTATCAAGCAATTGGCGATGACTAGGTCATCTATATATGAGTATATTGACTTAGGAGTCAAATGAGAACATTTGATCATAGGTCATACTCATCGTTTAAGCACAAGTGGGGTTACCACTTTTACATAAAGCATTGTTGTGTTCACACCATTAGAGTTGCTTTAGCTCAATATTTTGAGTAAAGCAACCCCTAGATGTGATATCCCCCCTAAGAGGGAAGAACTAACCTTGCGTTTTGTCGATGATGACTTCATGTAGATGTTGAAGATGTGGATGCTCAATGTTGATGTAGATCATTTGGAGCAATCCATTGGTGTGAGTTGCACTTTCAATACATACACGGGTTAGTCCCACAAGGAATAAACAAAGATATCCATGGACATAGAATGAAGTTCATACATGATGATGTCCATGAAAGCATTAGGTTACCTTGTCCCTTGTCTTACCAACAAGAGGGTTTGTGACTCCTTGAACTAGTGCAAGATGTGGAAGTTGTTTGCACTTGTCCTCGCCAAAATGATATGAATGAAGTATGTTGGCGGAGTCACCCTCAAGAACTCTCTAGTTCTTCTTCTTCGGTATCCACATCATCTTGATGGGAATCCTTGGAATTGTATTTGTACTTGATGAAGTAGAACTTGAAGTAGTCTTGGGAACCCACTTGACCAAGGCCTTGGGAGCTTCTTCAAATGCATCAATCTCCTCTTGAAGCTTGTCCTTGCCCTTTTGCTTGTGGTCTTGTGGTGGAAGATCATCTTGAGCTTGTATCCCCTTGAAAGATATAGGACCATACTTCTCTTGTTGAGGAACAAACTTCGTGTTGGGGTATTGATCTTCTTCCCACTCAACTCCATTGGCATTGAACTTCCGTTCAAAACCAACAGCTTGATTCTTCCGCTGTCTTCCTTGCTTGCGTAAAATTTCGTCAAATTGCTTACTTCTGGCAAGGCTCTTGTAAACACCTTTCTCTATAATTCCCTTCAATAAGCTATTTTCTTGCTCAAGTGTAACTTGGCTAAGAGAACCATTAGTGGAATCAAGAGAACTACCAGAAGCAACAATATTGGATTTAACATGATCATTGTTACTACTAGAAGAAGAATCTTTCTTACTCTTGTTGCTAGATTTTACTTGTGGCATGTAAGTAGACAAGAGTAAATGCTTGGCAATGTAAGAAGAACTTTTCTTGCGAAGATCATCATTGATTCCTTTTAAGAACCCATGCTCTTGCTCAAGGTTGAGCTTTTCAAAGCGTACCTTCTCATGAGTCTTTAAAAGTTCTCGATGATCTTCCAAAGTAGTTTCATGAGCTAACTTAAGAGTGTTTAGTTCTTTAGTTAGACGCTCAATCTCCTTCTTATCATCGTCATTCGTTTTATCTTGATTAGCATGATTAATAGCAATTTCATCATAGTTTTCATCACTAGAGTTGTCAACAAGTAAATCATCATCACCTAGCAAATCATCTTCATCACTATTGAAATCAACATACTCGGGGTGTGATACCTTTGGGCCTTTAGCCATGAAGAATCTTCCAATTCCTTCATTTGGTGAGTCAAATACGTTGTACGAGTTGGTTGACACAAGTGCTAGACTGGCGACACCTTCATCTGGAGTATATTCGGAGTCGGAGTGATAACTTCTTTCGGACTGATGGTCGGAGTCGGAGCCGGATACCCATTAACCAACGTGAGCTTGATGTCTTCCTTTTGTGTAGCTCCTTGATGACTTGTCCTTCCTTTCAGAATCCTTGCTTCTCCGAGAGGTTCTTCGTTCATAACGATCATCTCTACTCCTTCTCTCTCTTGGAGGTGATTCTTCTCTTCTACTTCTCCTTTTCGGTGAATCTTATCTTCTTTTGTAGGGAGCCGTACACTCATTGGTGTAGTGTCCGGGTCTTCCACAATTGTAGCAATTTCGCTCACGACTTGAAGATCTTTTGCCATTGTAGGACCTTGACTTGGAACTTCTTTCCTTGCTTCTACTCTTGTAGAACTTGTTGAAGTTCTTCACCATTAGGCTCAATTCCTCATTGAAGTTTTGTTTCTCACTTGATGATGTAGGAGCATCACATGAGGCTTTGTAAGCACCACTTGAATTGTTGTGAAGCTCTTCCTTATCCTTGAGTGACATCTCATGAGCAACAATTCTTCCAATGACTTCCGTTGGCTTGAGATCTTTGTAGTTTGGCATCATTTGAATCAATGTGCACACGGTATCATATTTTCCATCTAAGGCTCTTAGGATCTTCTTGATGATGAATCTATCGGTCATCTCTTCACTTCCTAAGCCGGCAATCTCATTTGTGATGAGAGCAAGGCTAGAGTACATTTCAGCGACACCTTCACCATCCTTCATTTTGAACTTGTCAGCCTAACTTTGAAGCACATCCAATTTGGATTCCTTGACGGAGTCGGTACCTTCGTGCATATCAATCAAAGTATCCCAAATTTCCTTTGCATTCTCAAGACGGCTGACTTTGTTGAATTCTTCAGGGCACAATCCGTTGAAGAGGATATTGCAAACTTGAGCATTGTGTTGCAGCATCTTCAACTCTTCTGCGGTAGCTTCATGGTTTGGTTCTCTCCCATCAAAGAATTCACCTTGCAAGCCAATACACACAATAGCCCAAACGATGGGGTTATGTCCAAGAATATGCACTTTCATCTTATGCTTCCAACTAGCAAAATTAGTACCATCGAAGTAAGAACCTCTATGGTGGTAATTTCCCTCGCTAGACGCCATACTCTCCTAGGTTGTGAAACCAAGGCTATGATCACCAAAAGCAATGGAAATCAAGGCAAATGGAGACCAAAGATCTGATACCACTTGTTGGATCGAAAGTATGTCTAGAGGGGGGTGACTAGACTACTTGACCAAATAAAAATGTACCCTTTTCCCAATTTTAAGTTTTGGCATATTTTAGCAACTTAGCACACGTCAAGAAATCAACCTACACATGCAAGTCTAAGAGTATAGCAGCGGAATGTAAAAACATTGCACATGAAGGTAAAGGGAGGAGTTTGGAGGGAGCAAACGCAATGTAGACACAGAGATTTTTTCTGTGGTTCCAATAGGTGGTGCTATCGTACATCCATGTTGATGGAGACTTCAACCCACGAAGGGTAACGGCTGCGTGAGTCCACGGAGGGCTCCACCCACGAAGGGTCCACGAAGAAGCAACCTTGTCTATCCCACCATGGCCATCGCCCATGAAGGACTTGCCTCACTAGGGTAGATCTTCATGAAGTACGAGATCTCCTTGCCCGCGCAAACTCCTTGGTTCGACTCCACAATCTTGACGGAGGCTCCCAACTGACACCTAACAAATCTAGGAGGCATCACTCTCCAAAAGGTAATAGATGGTGTGTTGATGATGAACTCCTTGCTCTTGTGCTTCAAATGATAGTCTCCCCAACACTCAACTCTCTCTCACGCATTTGGATTTGGTGGAAAGATGATTTGAGTGAAAAGCAACTTGGGGAAGGCTAGAGGTCAAGATTCTTGTGGTTGGATTGGAATATCTTGGTCTCAACACATGAGTAGGTGGTTCTCTCTTAGAAAATGAATGCTGGACGTGTAGGCATGTTCTGATGGCTCTCTCCATGAACGAAGAGTGGGTGGAGGGGTATATATAGCCTCCACACAAAATTTAACCGTTACACACAATTCACCAAACTCGGTGGGACCAAATCATGAAACTCGGTCAGACCTATTTAGTTCAAAATTTGAACGTTAGGCTTTTCGGTGGGACCGACATGTCAACTCGGTTGGACCGATTTCATTAGGGTTAGGGCATAACGTAATCTCGGTGAGGCCAGTCACATAAACTCGGTAAGACCGATTTTTGTAATAGGCAAATAGAGAGTTGGTCAGGCAAACTCGGTGGGACCGAATCGCTAATTTCGGTGAGACCGAAACGTTACGAAAGGGAAACAGAGAGTTTGCATTGCGAACTCGGTGGGACCGATCGCTCATCTCGGTTAGACCGAAACATTACTAAGGGAAACAGGGAGTTTGCAATCCCATCTCGGTGAGACCGAACTGACTAGGGTTTCTGGGAGTGGCTATGTCAAATGAACTCGGTGGCGCCGGATAGATCAAATCAGTTGGGCCGAGTTTGACTTTTGGTTTGGGACATATGTGGATATGAGAAAGTGGTTGAGGGCTTTTGGAGCATATCACTAAGCATTTTGAGCAAGCAAGCCATTAAGCAACACCTCATCCCCTTTTAATAGTATTGGCTTTTCCTATGGACTCAATGTCATCTTGGATCACTAAAATGAAAATGTAGAGTCTTGAGCTTGAGCCAATATGTGTCCTTAGCATTTTGAGGGGTCCACATTCCTAGTCCATGCCATGCCAATCATTGAACTTTCTGAAATGATCATCTTGAAAGAGCATTAGTTCAATGAACTATATGTTGTTAGGAATTACCAAAACCACCCAGGGATAGTTGCACTTTCACTACTGTGCCGCTCTCGCCAATTGCTATCCCCAACGCAGATGTTGCTGCTGCAACCTGAGAAGCAACAGCGGCCATTTGGGCTGCCTTGGCACGCGCATGGCGGCTGCGGCTGGGCTCTCGCCGGAGTGGGCCGCCGAAGTTGCCCTCACGATGCGGGTCCACGTCCCCATCTTTCACCAGCGATGATTGAGCAGTGAAATGATATTTGGGGAGCGAGCTAGTGCGCTTGACACGCTGGCTGTGGACTTTAGCCGACGCACCTTCTTTCGTAAGCCATAGGCGTACTATACTCCGACGGTGTTCCATGATATTTTGTACTGCATCTTACATGATTGGTGATAACAAACTGTGTGCAATCTACGTGATTTTTCATCTTGATTTGAATTACATAATGGGGTCACAGCGACAATGGAGGGTGTTTGAATTGCTAGAACTTTTATCTGCAGTTAACATGCAACTATAGGTGTGTCTAAAAATTTGGAATTATTCAGGGTTCGTTTGGACATTTTTATACATTAACTTGGTTTTCTAGCCATTTCAGGTGCACAATTCAAAATTAAACTACATGCACGTGCTCTGGTGACCAACATGGGTTGTAAAATCATATATGTGTCCATGGGTTTATGCTTATGTCCCATGCAAGAAATGGGGATGAATTTCAAACACCACGGCATCATGGCTCTCCGGCAAAAATTGAGGTACATGCTTTTGTAATTCTAGTAAATCCAAAGCCCATCTGAAATTCAAGAACCTTGGCATGCTATCTGGAATGGCATCAACATGTTGGGGTAAAAAATATTGTCCCATTTGGGGCAGGTTATGATATAAGCTTCTCACAAACCAGAGCTTCTCACAAGAAGCCTCATCGTAAAGTTAGGGAAACATGTCACCTTTGTGGACAAAACGATATCCATCACCTCTTCTTGCTTTCAATTTTTTTCCTGGTGTCAACATAGAACAACAGGAGTGTCGTGTTAAATTTTGGAATTTTTTGGGGATCGTTTGGACATTTTTATACGTTAACTGGGTTTTCTAGGCATTTATGTGCATAATTAAAAATTGAACTACATGCACATGCTCCAGTGCATAAAAATGGGTGGAAAAATCAAATGTGTGTCCTTGGTTGCAAGCTTAGGTCACATGCAAGAAATGAGAATGAATGTCAAACACCTTCACACTATCGCTCGACCGCTGACATTAAGATACATGGTTTTAAAATTCTAGTAAATCGGAAACTCGTCTGAAATTCATGAAACTTGACATGATATCACGGAACGACATCAACATGTCATGGTAAATATATTGTCCCATTTGGGGCAGGTTTGGGTATAAGCTTCTCGCAAACCAGAGCTTCTCTCACAACAAGCCTAATGGTTTCGGTAGGGAACGTGCCACCTTTGGGGACGAAACGATATATGTTGCCTCTTCTTACTTTCACAAACTTTCTCGTGTCAACATAGAACAACAGGAGTGTTGTGTCACTTTTTGAGATTTTTGTGGTTCGCTTGGACATTTTTATACATTAACTGAGTTTTCTATGCACTTATGTGCATAATTCAAATTTGAACTACATGCACATGCTCCATTGCATATAAATGGGTTCAAAATTTAAATGTGTGTCCTTGGTTGCATGCTTAAGTCCCATGCAAGAAATGAGAATGAATGTCAAACACCTTGCCACCGTCGCTTGGCCGCTAACATTGAGATATATGGTTTTTAAATTCTAGTAAATCAAAAACTTGTCTGAAATTTTTGAAACTTGACATGCTAGCATGGAACGGCACCAACATGCAGTGGTAAAAATATTGTCCCATTTGGGGCAGGTTGGGGTATAAGCTTCTCACACACTAGGGCTTCTCACAAGCCTCATGGCTATGGTAGGGAGCGTTATCCGTTGCCTCTTCTTGATTTCAATTTTTTTTCTAGGGTCAACATAGAACAACATGAGTGTTGTGTAAATTTTAGGACTTTTTCAGGGTTCGTTTGGACATTGTTATACATTAACTAAGTTTTCTATGCATTTATGTGCATAATTCCAATTTGAACTACAGGCACATGCTCCAGTGCATGTAAATTGGTTGAAAAATCTAATATGTTTCCTTGGTTGCATGCTTGGGCCCCATGCAAGAAATGGGAATGAATGTCAAAGACCTTGCCACCGTCACTCGGCCGCAAACATTGAGATACATCGTTTTTAAATTCTAGTAAATCCAAAACTTGTCTGAAATTCATGAAACTTGACATGCTATCATGGAGCGGCATCAACATGTTATCATGTACATGGTGTGGTAAAAATGTGTCCCATTTGGGGCAGGTTTGGGTATAAGATTCTTGCAAACCAGAGCTTCTCACAACAAGCCTGATGGTTTCGGTAGGGAACGTGCCACCTTTGGGGACGAAACGATATCCATTGCCTCTACTTGCTTTAAATTTTTTTCCTAGTGTCAACATAGAACGACAGGAGTGTCGTGTCAATTTTTGGGATTTTTCGGGGTTCACTTGGAAATTTTTATACATTAACTGGGTTTTCTAGGCATTTTATGTGCATAATCAAATTTGAACTACATGCACATGCTCAAGTGTAGAAAAATGGGTTGACATATCAAATGTGTGTCCTTGAGTGCATGCTTAGGTCCCATGCAAGAAATGGCAATGAATTTCAAACACCAGGGCATTGTTGATTGCCGGCAAAATGTTGAGATACTTTGTTTTTTAATTCTAGTAAATCCAAAACTCGTCTGAAATTCATGAAACTTGGCATGCTATCATGGAATAGCACCCGACATGATGTTGTATTTTTGTTGTCCATTTTGAGAGAAGGCGCACTCGAATAACAGCCAACAAAGGCATTTTGAAACAAATAGTGCCTCTTTAACATCTCAAACGTTTGTATAATTTAAATAGGGTGCGTTCTGTTAACCATTCATGTGACGCCATGTGTCTCTCATTTTATGGCTATAGGAGGTGCCGTGCGGACAGCTGCTAGACTGAATGGGAGGCGTGCGAGCGCAGTCCGATGCGCGGGCTGATCGAGAGGCGTGCAAGCTGTCCTCTAATGCGCATGCTCACAGAGAAGCATGCGAGCTGTACGCTGCGCAAGCTCACTGGAAAGTGAGCCCTTTGACTTCCATGGCTGCCCGCCTTGCTCGCATCCTCTCCATTAATGGCGCCCGAGCCGCTGTTTAGTACGGGCGGCCTGACTGTTCGCCTCCCATTCCCCTCCCTCCTGCATACCTCCACCAATGCCATGGCGCAGAAGGATCATCTACCACTAGTCTTCAAGTTTGGTGAAGTGGACTCCGAGCCGGAGGAGATTGAAAATAAGGAGGAATGGGGCCTCATGGACATCGCCCTGAATGAGCTGGCCGCGGCAGTTGCTGCCCCCGCGCCCGTCCCAGCTCCCATCCCCGTGCCCGCGCTAGCGACCATCCCTGTAGCATTGATGGTCTGGTCGCCGAGCACTATCGCAGAGCTGAAAGCCACGGGCATCAGCGAGGTCTCCGCGGACCCGTGCGAGCTCGTGTACATGCCAGCGCCAGCGCCCGTGCCCATGCGTGCCCCTGCACCCACCATGGCGCCGGTCCCCGTGCGTTTGCCCGCACCCATCGCGCTCGTGCCCATGCGCGCACCCCCCTCAGCGGCATGGGACGCCACCGTCGACCGCTACCACGCAGCGCCGCCGGTTGCCATCCTCCCGCACCCCGCCCATCGATCGCGCGACGACATGATGTTTGATTTCCATATGAAGAACATTTTGTGCTGCCTTGAAGACTTCAACAACGGTGTCCCGAAATACAACAATGACAACGCCGGCATGGCACGCCGCCTCCGCCACCGCCGGAAATAGTTTTTTTTGCCTTAATACTGTATCTCGATCATATGAATATAAATTCGCACTATGAATTTATGAAAGCTATGGTTTGAACGAACTTGCGTTTTTCTCTCTTAATGTACAGACTTATCAATGTTTTTCTTTAAAAAACATCAATGGTTTTTAAATATAAAACACTCATCGCAAGCGTTTTAGTTAGAACACCCGTATGCAAACCGACAGCTTCCCCAGGAAGCCAAGGGAAAATGTGCCGAGCAGGATTTGTGAAGCTCTTCATCGCAAACGTTAACACATGTATGCAAAGTGAGAGCTATGGTCTTCCCCAGTAAGTCAAGGGAAAATTCACAGCGCAGGATTTCTGCATCTCTTCAACGCAAACGGTTCAGATTGAATATGGTATGCAAAGCCAGACTTCGGCGCTAAGCCAAGAGAAAATGTGTCGACCAGGATTTGTACATCCCTTCAACGCAAACGGTTGTTTTGGATGACCCGTGTGCAACCACGTACGGACAATTTGGTAAGATTTGCATCTGTCATATTGGGTATATTGCCATTTGTCAAACTGGAAAGATTTACATTTGTTGATCTAGTAACGTTGCCATTTGTCAACCTTGTAACACTGCGATTTGTCAAAATATGTAGCTAAAAATCACTACCACTATCTAATTTTTGCAATTAAAATTCAGTAATTAAGCATAAATTTCATTCATAGATTAAGCAGTCGTTCTTTATACAAACAGTTCAACTCGACAGCTGAACCGACCAAAATTTTCCCCAATTGTTGCCAACCACGTACTGAAATGGCTAGTTCAACTATATACACTAGCTAATTTTAAGTACGTTGTACAGTTCCACCACATCTATAGTGAGATGAACTGAACAAAATAGCCCCTAAATACTACTACTACGGTGGGGCTTTATATTACTTTCGGCACCCTCTCCTCTACTAAGCACGCTCAGTAAGAGGCAGAGGAGGAGGAGCCTACCGACGAGCTGGATAACTGCAATACGGTGCATGCCACTGCTGCACCTTCAGCGACGCTCACCTCGAACAACCTCTGCCGCTCCAGACGACCCCTCTCGAAGCGGTGGTTCTCCTCATAGATCTCCTGATTCCTCGCCTTTGCGGTGGCGTGTACTGTGGCCAAGGTGGCGATAAGGCTCTTTCTATGCTCGATGAGGCGCTCCTCCTCCTCCCGTGGGAACTCCATGTAGCGCGCAAGGTCGCTGACACACATGCGGGCCTCCACCTCCGCCTCCCGCCTTCGAGCAGCGGTGGCGGAGCGGGTGATGACCCCGATGGTCGACTGTTGGCTGGCGCCTGCTACCTCTTGAGCACTGCGTTGGTTTTCCCTTGAAGAGGAAAGGGTGATGCAGCAAAGTAGCGTAAGTATTTCCCTCTGTTTTTGAGAACCAAGGTATCAATCCAGTAGGAGGCCACGCATGAGTCCCTCGCACCTACACAAAAAAATAAATCCTCGCAACCAACGCAATAAAGGGGTTGTCAATCCCTTCACGGTCACTTACGAGAGTGAGATCTGATAGATATGATAAGATAATATTTTTGGTATTTTATGATAAAGATGCAAAGTAAAGAAAGCAAAATAAAAACGACGCTAGAAATAACTTGTTGACGGGAGATTAATATGATGGAAAATAGACCCGGGGGCCATAGGTTTCACTAGTGGCTTCTCTCGAGAGCATAAGTATTACGGTGGGTGAACAAATTACTGTTGAGCAATTGACAGAATTGAGCATAGTTATGAGAATATCTAGGTATGATCATGTATATAGGCACCACGTCCGAGACAAGTAGACCGACTCCTGCTTCCATCTACTACTATTACTCCACACATCGACCACTATCCAGCATGCATCTAGAGTATTAAGTTCATAAGAACAGAGTAACACTTTAAGTAAGATGACATGATGTAGAGGGATAAACATATGCAATATGATATAAACCCCATCTTGTTATCCTCGATGGCAACAATACAATACGTGCCTTGCTGCCCCTACTGTCACTGGGAAAGGACACCGCAAGATTGAATCCAAAGCTAAGCACTTCTCCCATTGCAAGAAAGATCAATCTAGTAGGCCAAACCAAACTGATAATTCAAAGAGACTTGCAAAGATAACCAATCATACATAAAAGAATTCAGAGAAGATTCAAATATTGTTCATAGATAAACTTGATCATAAACCCACAATTCATCGGTCTCAACAAACACACCGCAAAAGAAGATTACATCGAATAGATCTCCACAAGAGAGGGGGAGAACATTGTATTGAGATCCAAAAAGAGAGAAGAAGCCATCTAGCTAATAACTATGGACCCGAAGGTCTGAGGTAAACTACTCACACATCATCGGAGAGGCTATGGTGTTGATGTAGAAGCCCTCCGTGATCGATGCCCCTCCGGCGGAGCTCCGGAAAAGGCCCCAAGATGGGATCTCACGGGTACAGAAGGTTCCGGCGGTGGAATTAGGTTTTTGGCTCCGTATCTGGTAGTTTGGGGGTACGTAGGTATATATAGGAGGAAGAAGTACGTCGGTGGAGCAACGTGGGGCCCACGAGGGTGGAGGGCGCGCCCAGGGGGTAGGTGCGCCCCCCTACCTCGTGCCCTCCTGGTTGATGTCTTGACGTAGGGTCCAAGTCATCTGGATCACGTTTGTTCCAAAAATCATGTTCCCGAAGGTTTCATTCCGTTTGGACTCCGTTTGATATTCTTTTTCTGCGAAACTCTGAAATAGGCAAAAAACAGCAATTCTGGGCTGGGCCTCCGGTTAATAGGTTAGTCCCAAAAATAATATAAAAGTGTATAATAAAGCCCATTAATGTCCAAAACAAAATATAATATAGCATGGAACAATCAAAAATTATAGATACGTTGGAGACGTATCAGTGCCCACGGCGGCCGATGATGATGACCACCTCCCGCCTTCGGGCCACGGCGGTGGAGCAGGCGATGGCCACGGTGGCTAGAAGTGGGGTGGTGGCCACGATGGCCACCTCCTGCCTTTGGGCCGCACCAACGGAGTGGGCAATGGCCCTGGCTTTCGACGGTGGTGTGGCGGCCACGGCTGCAGATGGTGGGCTGGCGGCAATGGCAGCCGGCAACAGCTGCCGATGGGCAACAGCGGCGCAGCGTGTGGTGGGTGTTCTGTGCGCACCCAACAGGTCTCTCATTGGACTGTTGTGTTTGGACCATGCTGCCGTAGTGAGTGGGCACTCCCTATCTGATATATTTGCCCGTCGGTGATGGTCGCTCCTCCCTTCATTCCCGAGTGCATTACACCAAAATGTCTAGCACACGTGAACGAGGCATAAGCGGCCCCACAACAACATTTGGGATTCTTTCTCTCTTATATTTCGATAGTATATGGTGGACACTCCCTCATAGTTATTTCCATCGTCGGCGATGGTCACTTCCCCTCCTTCTCTCGTGCATTACCAAGGTATATCACGAGTAGAAGGAAGAGGAAGCAACCCCCACGACAATAGTCGGGATTCTTCCTCTCTGATATTTCGACAGTATATGGTGGACACTCCCTCACAGATATTTCGACCATTGGTTATGGTCGCTCCTCCTTTCTTTCCAAAGTGCATTACACCAAAGTATCTAGCACCTGGGAAAGAAGAAGAAGCGAACCCCACGACAATTATTGGCATGCTTCTTCTCTCATATATGGTGGACACTCTCCCTCACTATTTTTTGACCGCCATGTATGGAGCCCCGACAGACTTAAAATCAACCCGGAATGTTGTTTAATTCTCTTTCTGGCAAATCCAGGGCACTCGATATTTCCTGTATATTCTAGCACAAGTCACGCTAAAATTCACGGAAAAATCTAGCATGGCCTATGCTAAAATAGGACATATCGAGCGCATGAAATTTGCCAATTCGGCAACCCCGCTCTTCCCTTTGCCTCTTCCACATCTATTTTTGAATGGAAATGAATCAACACTCCGACAAAACATTGGCCACTCGAATTTTCCTTGCGATACAAAGATGTCCGTACACATACACATGTTCTTTTTTAAGCATGAACATAGTCAAGTTCTTTTTTATACGAATAAGCTTAAACTTGAAACGCTATCCGAATCAACCATCATTAAAAAAACTAGCTTCACATTGTCACAACTACTCATCTACTACTACTACTACTACTACATATATAAAAACATCTATGAAAACTTGCATCGGACACTCAGAGGTGTTCCTTGCAAACATAGGCCACTTAGCAGCAGCGCTTGGGTCGTGGGCCCGTGCTAATGTTAAGTCTTACCTGTAGCGTGTGCTCTGTGCCCTTGTTGCTGCTAGTTAACAGCAGCGAGGGGCTATTACCCCTCGCTACTGTTAAGCTGCTACCTATAAGGTATTTCCTCATAGTGTCACGTCATCCTCATACTACAAGCAACTACAAGCTGAGAGCTTAATCATCATGTACTCCAACGGATGAGACCGTCAAGACGAGTTCCATCAAATGCTTCACATGTCAAGGACGCGGTCACAAGACATTTGAGTGCCCCACCCGACGCACCATGATCGCCAACGATGATGGCACCTACGACTCGATGAGTGAGGAAGAAATGGATGCCCTTGAGCATGTGGCTATGCACCGGCAAGTCAATGAAGATGTAGTTGATCAAGTCTTTTGTGACAATGAGTCATGCCCCGCTCTTGTTGTCTCCAAGGCCTTGACGCATCAACACCAATAAGACAAAGACCAACGTTGCCACATCTTCCACACCAAAGCGGGCATCAATGGACGTTTCGTGAAGGTCATCATCGATGGAGGAAGTTGCCACAATTTGGCAAGTGAGGAGCTATGTTCCAAGCTACAATTGGTCAAGAAGAAGCATCCTTGTCCCTACAATGTCCAATGGCTTAGCGACTCCGGCACCATCAAAGTGGAGCACACCGTTCAAGTCTCCTTCAAGATTGGCGGATACGAAGACACATTGGAGTATGATGTCGTTCCCATGTCCATTTGTCACCTCCTACTTGGACGACCTTGACAATTCGACCGTGGCGTCATCCACAACGGAAGAACCAATCAATATAGCTTCAAGATGAAGGGAAAGGAGTACATGCTACAACCTGTGTCGCCAAGTTAAGTGATCACCGACAAACAAGCATCCACCCATCATGGAGAGAATAGTGAGAGAGTGAACCACCAAAATGAGAGTGAGCACCACAAGCCAAAAATGAGTGCCTCCACGATGACCGACAAGAAAAACTTAGTGCTTTTAGCAACCAAAAGGGACATGAGAGAAGTGTGTGAGAACCCATCTAGTGTCATACACTATGGTCTAGTGTGCAAAGACGAAGCGGCAAGGACTAACACCTCTAATAATCTACCTCTAGTGTTGTCTAATCTCTTCCAGGAGTTCGCGGACGTATTTCCTGATGAGCTACCTCCCAGCCTTCCTCCACTAGACGGCATCGAGCACCGTATCAACCTTATCCTCAGCGCACCCCTACCAAACAAGGCTACATACCGCGTCAACCCTGAAGAAACTAAGGAGATACAAAGGCAAGTACAACACCTCATTGACAGTGGCATGTACATGAAAGCTTAAGTCCTTGTGCCATTCCGGTTATTCTTGTGCCTAAGAAAGATGGTAGTCTGCGCATGTGTTCCGATTGCCATTCCATAAATGCTATCACTATTTGCTATAGGCATCCCATTCCACGCCTTGACGATATGCTAGATGAGCTTAGCGGCGCCACCATTTTCTCAAAAAATGATCTTAAAAGTGGCTATTGCAAAATTCACATGCAAGAAGGTGATGAATGGAAAACCACTTTTAAAACTAAATTTGGCTTGTATGAGTTGTTAGTTATGCCTATGGGCTTATCGGAAGCACCCGACACTTTCATGTGTGTGATGTAATATGTTCTTCGCAAATATATTGGCATATGTGTTGTGGTCTACTTTGATGATATACTTGTGTTTAGAGAATCGTTAGAAGATCATGTCACTCATCTTAGGGACATTTTTCAAGTTCTTATAAATGAGCGTCTTTATGCTAACATGGAGAAATGCAATTTTGGCATTGAGAAGCTTGTTTTCTTTGGCTTTCTTGTGTCTTCTAAGGGTATTCATGTTGATGAGCCTAAAATTAAAGCAATTAAAACTTGGCCACGACCCACAAAGTTGCAACAAGTGCGTAGTTTCCTTGGTCTCGCCGGCTTCTACCGTCGCTTTGTTAAGGATTTTAGCCCATTGCATCATCATTGCATGCCTTGAGTAAGAAGAATGCACCCTTGTTTGTGAACCATCTCAATCTACCGCATTCGATGAGCTTAAATCTTTGCTTACACATGCTCCAATTCTTGCATTGCCTAATTTTGACAAAACTTTTGAAGTGCATTGTGACGCTAGTGGAAATGGTATCGGTGGAGTTTTGATGCAAGAAAAGCGACCCATTGCATATTTAGCAAAAAACTTCCCAACGCAAAACTTAACTATCCCATCTATGACAAGGAATTATATGCTTTAGTGCGAGTAATGCATGTTTGGGAGCATTATCTTCACCCTAATTAATTTATCATCCACACCGATCATGAGACACTTAAATACCTTAAAGGTCAAACCAAGTTGAATAAAGGGAATGCTAAATGGAGTAAATTTATTGAATCTTTTCCTTATGTGATCAAGTACATTAAGGGAAAAGAGAATGTTGTCGCAGATGCCCTTTCCTGCAAGTGCATGTTAGTTACTCAACTTGAATTGAATGTTATTGGCTTTGAGCATGTTAAAGATATATATGCACATGACCCTTCGTTTGCGATTCCCTATGCCAAATGTCTTGCTAACACTTATTGGGAGCACTATTACCTTAAGGACAGTTATGTTATGTGCGCTAACAAACTTTGTGTACCCGAATCTTCTCTTCGTTTGTTACTTTTGCAAGAGGCTCACGGCGGAGGACTTATGAGACATTTCGGACGCGACAAGACCTTTGCCACACTCTCCTTCAAGTACTTTTGGACAAACATGTTCCGCGATGTTGCACGCTTTACCAATCGGTGCTCTACATGTCGCAAAGCTAAGTCACAAGCTCAATCTCATGGTTTACATATGTCACTTCCTATTCCGTATCAACCATGGGAATATATTAGCATGTATATTGTGCTTGGATTACCTAGGACTCAAAATAGAAAGGATTATTATGTATTTGTTGTTGTGGACTGATTGTCTAAAATGGCACATTTCATCCCATGCAATAAGATAGACGATGCTTCACATGTGCAGAACTCTTTTGTAGGGAAATCTTGAGGTTACACGGAGTGCCAAGGACAATTGCGTCGGACCGTGATGTCAAGTTCCTAAGCTAGTTTTGGAAGACACTACGTGGCAAGCTCAGCATCAAGCTACTATTCTCGACGACCTATCATCCCCAAACCGATGGCCAAAGAGAAGTCACCAATCGGACGCTAGCTACTCTCCTATGCATGTTGATCAAGAAAAACATCGAGGAGTGGGAGTGCTTACCCATAGCCGAGTACGCCTATAATCACGCAAGACAGTCTACTACCGGCAAGTCCCCCTTCGAGGTCGTCTACGGCTTCAACCCTTTGCGCCCTTGTACATCCTTTCTCTACCACTCCAAGAACATGCAAACATGGATGCAAGTGCAAGAGCAAGTTATCTCAAGAAGATGCATGAAGATACAAGGTCTATGATCGAGCGTCAAGTACACCGCCTCTCCACCAAGCTCAACATCAACAAGACTCCCATGGTGTTCAAACTAGGCGGTCTAGTATGGCTACACCTCCGCAAGGATCGCTTCCCCAATGAGTGCAAGTCCAAGCTATGACCGCGAGCCGATGGACTCTTCAAAGTCCTCATCCGTTACAATGAGAACGCCTACAAGATCGACATCCCACGCGACAAGTACAACGTAAGCGACATCTTCACTGTCAAGGACTTGACCCCATATCATGATGATGAAGATCACGATTAGAGGACGGATCTCTCCCAAGGGGGGGAGATGATGCGGAGCATCCTTCCATCATCGCCATGGACTCTACACCAACACATCAAGCACCACGTGGATCTATGACAAGAGCTCGAGCACACGCCATTGAAACTAAGGTGAACTGACTCCTACTTGAGATAGATATGGATATGTATGGAACTTGGATGCTACGTCACCAAAACATGCTATGTGTCATTAGGTACGAGGATGAACGCCACCTAGCATCTAAGGAACATCCCATGGGCATAGGAGAAGGACTCCAAGGCCTCATGGAAGGAGAAGGAGTCCATCAAGATGAAGACAGCAGGTCCCAAGCGACCCCGTGCGCATGGGCCTCCCCGACCCCGTGCCAACGGGCCTCCCAGCAACCTTCTGTAACCGAGACATGCACCACCATGCGCACGGCCTCCAAACCCCGTGCGCATGGGCGCTCGTCACTGTAGCACCCCATGCGCACGGGCGTGTACCGTGTCCACAGGACCCCCGTGCACACGGGCCCAACTTACCGAGTGCGCACAACCCTCCCAGGAATCGGCTGTGGATGGTCTTTCTTGCCTCCCAATTCATCGCCTTCCACCCTCTAGCTATATGTTCCATGTCTAAGTCATTTGTCAAGGTCAGAAAAGTATATGTGAGACATTGATAGATCTTTGCTCCTTCTACCCCTCCTCTTGGAGATCAAGGCCTCTTAGGAGAGGATTCCAAGTGGATATCAAGACCTCTTGGAGAAGACTACCATCAAGACTTCACCTCCTTAGGAGTGGGAAGAACCTTACCTTTGTGCTTGTTTCCTTGGATTGTTCTTGTATTCTTGTGGATCTCAACTATGTTATTCTAGTGGATGTGTGATTGGGTTTTGTTTGAATGAATTGCCTCTTTGTGTTCTTGTGTTCATCCTTTTTTCCCCTCCAAGTGTGAAAAGATCTCCACTTAGGGTTCCACCCTACAACAAGGGGGCTAGTGATGCCAGCTCAGTCAGCTTGGACGTTTGCCTCCCTTCCTTGCCTCGGATTGCTTCGCTGGTGGCCGTTTCATCTCTGGATCCATGTGCTACTTCTCTGGAGGTTGGGCAAGCCACGAGGCAGACGGCCCCCAACAACTCCACGACGGCCTCTCCTACCATCCGATCACCTCGCTCCATCGGGCGTCCCCGGTCGGCCTTGTCCCTGCCCACCTTCGTGCGGAAGAGCTCTTGCCTGGGCTCAGCAACTCGGCCGAACGGCACTACCCCAAATGCAGTGGAGAAGGCTCTCCAATGTGCTGCCGCCTGGAACCTCGACGCAGGTCCATCCAACCCCGATGCGCCTACTTCAATTGATGATGATGTGTTTGATGATTCCTTCTTGGCTCTAGCGGTTGTTCCCCTTAGGCGTCTTGCCAAGATTGCGGTCGACTCCGCGATAGTTTTCTGAGGGGAAAATGGTCCCGCATTAGAAAAAATCACGATGATCCATGCTAGGGAGATCCTAGAGGGCCGACTAGCGGCGGCCCGGGCACGTGACGCTGCCTCGGCTGAGGAGCCAGCCATCCCTACCCCGAGGCCGGTTGGCCGGAGGGTCCCCACATACCCCGTTCTTGAGGAGATCAGGGGCCGGACTCGGTCTCGCACCGCTCAGCTCCGTCGTGTGCTGAGCGCGTCTACCACCATGGGGTCCAGAGAGGACCCCCTAGCATAATAATGTGTGCGCTCTCTTGGAACCTGCGTGGATTCGGCCATGATGGTCAGCGCATGCAGTTAATTGAGTACATGAGGGAGGAGTCCGTAGATGTCGTGGTGATCCAGGACACTGTGAGAGGTGACTTCTCATTAGAGAGCCGGAAAGCCTTAGTCGACACTGATTTGCTTGGCACTGGTTGCCATCTAGTGAAGTGTGAAAGTGCTAGTTATCGACCAGAGGGGGTGAATAGGCAACTTTTATGAAAGTCTTCAAGAAAGGCAATGTCTTCGAAGACAGACAACCAAATAAAACCTACACAGTATGCAGCAGAAGATAAACTACACAAGCCATGCTATAGTTAAGGAAATAGCATAGAGTAAACACAAAGACATATAGCAGCTAGGTAGAGTGGATCGGGATAGGAAGATAGTATGAAGCCAAATATGCAAACAGAGAGAATGTGTTCACACAGTGAAGTCAAACAAAGCAAGCAAGCAATGACTTCACGAAGCTAAACAATAAGTAAAGCGTGAAGTGATAGAACCAGTTGCTTGATGAAGACAAGGATTTGGTAGACCAGTTCTAGTTGCTGTGCCAACTGTACGTCTGGTTAGGGAGGCTGAGATTGAACTCAGAAGACCACGTCTTCACCTTATTCCCCTTGAGCTAAGGCCACTTAGTCCTCACCCAATCACTGTGGTAAGTCTTCAAGGTAGACTTCCAAACCTTCACAGACTTCGTTCACCGGCGATCTACAATGACTCTTGGATCCTCATAACGCAATGCCTAACCAACTGGAAGATCATAGTCTTCAAGTGTAATAAGTCTTCTGATCACATGGACAAAAAGACTTTAGTGAAGCCAAACACTCCTTAGGCTCTGGGTGTTTTGGGCTTTCTACTCATGAGGATTCTCTCTCAAAGGCTTCGGAGGTGGGTTTCTCTCAAACGACAAAAGCCGTGCACTAACTCTGACTACACCGGTACAACGAGGTGCTACACACACTGTTTTTAACCCATTTCCGCGATGGCATTTTGAACTGTCGTCAAGTGAGTGACAGCGATACGGGGTACTTCCCACACGACCCAGAAACTGCCGGGGATATGGAGCCATGATGTAGACAGTTGTCCCTACTAAATTGTTTCTGATATCTCAAATATCTGAAATGGCCCATCCTTACAACTCGTTTGTGCTCGAATTGCCATCGCAGTTGGTATTCTGTGGTGCAACGTTTACCATGCACGACCCATCCCAAACGGTTCACGATTATAGAAGCAGACAATCACACACATTTACTTTTCCTTGACTGTATGCGATTCGGTGTAAGAGCGCACACAGTTGTCGGTATAAAACTGTATGTGAAGCTTGAATACATCCCACACGATTCATCCGTCGTACCCGCGTCGGATGAAGACCTATGGCACGCGTTCTTCTATGACCAAACGTTTGCGATGTGCACAACATCACAAACAGTCTATAATTGCAAAGCATCTGTGATAAGGTGACTATCATAAACATTTAATAAGAAAGAACTATGTGCGATGTTGTTGTTAATCGCACATGGTTTTTCTTTGCTGATCGTGTGTGTAGTAGAGATTGATTGCAAACATAGTGGATCCTAGAATCATGTCTGATCTCCACGTCTATCGTAGACGTTTCTCTTTCTTAAACCGTGTGTAGTGTAATCCCTAATTATAAATCACATGTTTTGAATTTAAAAGTAGGCAATCACTTATTTCATATCCAACCATGTTTATTACAAATATAGGTTAAACCACGAATGCATAATTCGATGCACAGGTACATATACTGAAGAACTACAAAAGCACCAAGTAAAGAATGATGAACCATAGTTGTACTAAAGACTGTAAAGAGAGAGGCAAAAGACATTCTGGTTGCTGGAGAAGGTGAAGCGGAATGCCCATAATGTGCCCTCCTCCATGCGCAATGGGCGCACGACTCTAGGCTAACCCCTTGTGATGGTTGCCCGTCCATCCTTCACTGTCTTCATTAGGACTTCTCGATGCTCATTGTAGTCTGGATGAAATACTTTAACCTTCATTGCATGTCCACCAATCATGTACTTTGCGAGGTAATCTTGAGTGAACTGCTTCGGGAACCACTGTGAATGAAAAAGATTCAGACATTGTTGTCTAACAACTCATTATGGGCAGTAAAAAGAGAAGTCTGCAGAGTTTGTAGTTACCATCCTACAGCTCACTGTTGTGTTGGATAGAGCATAAACAAATAAATTGCTTGCCACCATTCGTACATTTTTGCTAATAATCATTATCAGTTTCCCCACTTGATGCTTGTTCATGAATATCTCATTGCCCCATATGCAAAAAGGGTCGATGCGTGGATCCTTGCCAAGGGGATATGTACCTACAAGCAACAAGTCAATATTAGAAGCTAACAAGTGTCCAGACCTGGAGCTATATGTACTAAATTATGCAACGACGGGGGGAGTACAAGCCAAGGGATGAAACTAACCTCAACGGAAAATGGTGGCCACTCCCATTGTTGTCCTGCATAAGTAGTGGAAAGGCATGATAAGTACAACAACCTTAACATCAAACAAATGTAGCAAAGGTAAAGAACATCATCTCCAAATGATAGCTTGAATGTGTTGGTTTCAGCATGCTGTTAAAGCAGATATAAACTTGTATTGGAAGGCAATGTTACCAACAACAGGCTTAACAGTCATCAAACATTGTAATTCCAACTTGTATTGTTGAAAATGAATAGAACGTAGGTAATGCTTAAACATCACATTGGATAAATGTGTAAAACTGAAATAAAGGGCATGTGTTACTTACACCAGGCATAACTCGAACCAAATATAGCCATTCAAACTGGTATTTATGCAGTTGAGCGGCACAGTTCTGACTTGCACATAATGAACATCACATTGTGAATGACTGAAATAAAAAAGGCATAAATGATTAGTATAACAACCAAATATAGCCATTGAAAACTGGATAGAGTCTCACTGCAACCAACATAACAAGAAAATACAGATAAATAGGGTATATGCTTGAAAACTGGACATATGCTCACTGCAACCAACCTAACAAGCAAATACAGATAAACAAGGCTTCTGCTTGAAAACTGGACAAATGCTCACTTCAACCAACCTAACAACCAAATACAGATAAACAAGGCATATGCTTGATAACTGGACAAATACTCACTGCAACCAACCTAAGAACCAAATACATATAAACAAGGCATCTGCTCAATAACTAGAAAAATGCTCATTGCAACCAACCTAACAACCAAATACAGATAAACAAGGCATCTACTCACTATAAACAACCAAATATAGCCATTCGTGAAACTGAAGTGGACAATTCATACTTAAACATCACATAGCCCAATTGAACAATACATTTTTACATAACTGAAATAATTAAACATGGCACAGTTAAAACACCGCACGACAAATGATGCTACAATAAAGGGTATGGGTTGGCAAGCTAAAAAAGGTAAGATTTGCTGATAGGATGTTGCCTTACATGTCATGGATGGGATCTTTCTAGTTGGAAGAGCACAGACCCATGGTGCGCTCTCTGATGTCACAGATGGATTGTTTCACCATGGAGGAACCTTTGTGGGTGCCCTCCTCGTGGTCATGGTCAATGAGATCTGACTTGGTAATTGAGGATCCCAAGCCGCCGCCGTAGAATGTGTCCTTCAGAAATGACAAAATTGGCTCGATGGCGTACAAGGATCGCAAATCCTTGACTGCGTGGAGGAGGAGACCAGCGGCAGGGCCGTCGAAGGGATCGACGGCGGTTAAACCAGAGGGGTTGGGGATTGACCACTTAACCTATGACATGGCCCGCGTGAAGCCGTCGCTGTCGACGAGCTTGATGTCGTAGCCAGCTTTCCCAAGATAGAGTAATGCGCTAGCCCGCTAACGTGAAGCCTTCGGCACGACGACGTAGTCAACGTCTTCGCCGGCTTCCGCGGCAAGGTGTTGCTCCGGGATTGACTGGTCGGGGCGAACAGCGGCCACCTCGCCAACGTCCGCCGGAGAGGCCATGATAAACCTCTTCTTGGCCGAATGCTTGTCGGGCTCCCTGGGATACGTGGTCGAGCTTAGGCTGGGACATCTAGAGCAGGGGATGTGGATCTGGCGGGGAGGGACACCGCATGCCTCATCTAAAAACTCAGGGGAGTGGGGCGACGGTATGGGAATCACTGGGTAACCTAAACTTTATTATCTAAGCTAGGAGGAACGGGTAGACCGGCAGGGGTTGGCCGCGGCGAGATAGGGTTCGAGGGGGGAGGGGCCGAGTGGGGGGATTGTTGATGGGGGTGGTGTTTGATGATACGCCGCAGCTACTGAAAATTTGAGTAATCGTGGGTGGAGATGGTGGTGGACGAGGGAGGGTGACCATTCAAATGCCTCGGCTACTGCAATTTTACTATAAGGTCGGTGCTGGAGGGTGTGGGTGGCGGTTGAAGTACGACGGCTACTAAAATTTGGGTAAAGGAATTGATGCAGGGTGGGAGTACCCAAGATCGCCCATGGTCCAATAAGAATATACGTGTGTGATAATAAGGAAAAGTGGTGGAACCGTCGATTTTTGCAACGCTCAAGGCGGGTAGTTTGTTTTTAGATTTCTAGCTAACTAGCCTATCACACACGGTTCGTCCTAATTTTCAGAGGCGGACGTGGAATTCAATCAGAATAAACTAACCGCCTTTAGCTTGCGCAGGTGGTGATTTTATAGCGCACTGCATCGCACACGGTTAAGCCAGCACCTCCAGCTTTGCTCGCGCTTGTGCAGTCATGGTGATTTTATAGCGCACTTACATCGCACACGGTTGAGCCAGTACCTCGACCTTTGCTCGCGCTTGCGCAGTCGTGGTGATTCACGGTGCACTTGCATCGCACACGGTTAATACATTATACCCGTGTTCGTTGAGCGTCATTAGAGTCTTTGAAGCAAAAAACGTTAGAGAGGGTCAGAAGACAGCCACACCAGCATGTGGCCCAAATATATATGAGTGAAAAGGATGGTCTATGATGTTCAAAATTCCAATGCACAACTTTGACCGTGCGGTACAATGGTTGGGCACATCGTCAAAGATCGATGAGAGGGGCCAGAAGTGAAGAACCACCTTGAAGTGGCCAAATATATGTAGGAATATAGAGTGTGATGTTTCAAACTTTAAATACACAATGCACAACTTTGGTGGCACCTGCCTCGCAAACCCGAAAGCCCCCTTGGATATATCTATACTGACATAATGTCGTAGCTAGGGTGCTTGACCCACCTCCCACTTCGTGTCAGCGGGGCGGATGCACATAATGATACTTTGGTCATACATGCATGTCGTCATGACGTACCATAAGACGGACCAGTGAAGCTATCGTTTGGTCAAACGACAAATGTTGTTTTCGACAAACCGCTTGGGCCAATAGATTGAACCATCATAAAAAATCGCACAAGAGGGACCACAAAACTAGCACCTCTTGCATGCGGCCCAAAATGATGTATGTTGGAAGGGGTGATGTCTGTTTTCAATATGGAATAATGTACAATTTAGATGTGGTTCCTTCCTCTTGATATAGACAACAGCCATGAAGGCCAAGTAGTTAAGGACGAGATACGTAGGGTACGGTGTCGGTCAAACTCAGCAATACGAGCATGTGGGAGGGAATCCTGACAACGCATGAGCTCGAGCTTTGGTTGAATGACATGTGACGGTGATCGGCCCTAACACGAACTAGGAGGAATGCATTCATGGCCAACACATACCCCTCGTTATCGGTCAAAGGGATGATATATATACACTCGAGGAGCCCACAGATATGTGTGTCGTCACAAAAAACCGCACAAGGGAGACGCGATCGATCAGAAGACCTTGTATACACTGCATGCGGCCTGATAATATGTATGGGTACGGTGGTGTGTGGTGTGTTTAAATGCCGAATGCACAACTTCGATGGGCCACCAACTACATTACAAACCGAACACCGTACCCGACCACAAGCCTAATTCAATACGTATGATGTCAGCTTCCCAACTTCAAGGTGGTAGGGGGTGTCGTCCAACGTATGTGCTTAAACTTTATTTGGTCTAACATGGCACACATAGCTATAGGAAACCATCATGGTCAAACCCTTCTCGTATGTTGGGTCAAAGGGACAGATTGTTTGGGCCCCCCATGTTATCGGTCAAGGATAATATATATATACCTCGGGGAGCCCATAGATATGTGCAACGTCTATAAACCGCACAGGGGAGACATGCTCGATCAGAACACCCGACCCCCTATACCCTGCATGCGACCCGAAAAAAATGTATGGGTCTAGTGTGTGATTTGTTCAAAACCCGAAAGCACATGTTCGATGGGGCAAAAAGTACATCAGTAACATTACAAACTGAACATCATACCCCCCCCCCCGTGGGCAGGTTAAAGAAGTACGATGTCGGGAATGCAACTTTGAGGTAGATGGGGGGTAGGGGTCGGGTGCCATCCAACGCATGTGCTGAAACTTGATTTGCTTTAACATAGCACATGGAGCAAAGAGTAAACCCTTCTCGTGCGTTGAGTCAAAGGGATAATTTGTGGGGGCTACAGATGTCGATCATTCTTTGATTTTTGCGAACAAAAAATAACCAATAAAAACATAGTCTACAAATTAGCAAAACAAGGATCCCAATGTTTATATAATCGCCATCACAGGTCACTATAGTGTCGATCATTCTTTGATTTATTAGAACAAAAAATAACCAATAAAAAACATAGTCTACAAATTAGCAAAATAAGGATCCCAAGGTTTATATAATCGCCATGAAAGGTCACTATAGAGACATTTATCTCTATAATGATCATGTCATAGTGTTCAAATGAAGCTTGAGATATGCAACTTCCCACTGGGTCACCCATCCTTAGACTACTCTAGCCGGAGCACGCTTAACTTCTGCTTTCTATTCGACTATGCTAGCAGATGGGAAGCCGCCCCTTGCTGATAGGAATTGCCTCCTTTCCTTTAAGGTGTTTCACGCTGGTCACCCTATGGGACCTACTCCCTACTATCACACACATTTGCGCATGTAAATCTCAGGGACACTCGCCTAGGAGGAAACAAGTCCATGGCTTATTGGCTTCAGAGCATTACCCCTTACGTTGACGAATGTACTACCGTGCCGACAAATATCTGGGATGAGGTTCGGCCTTTAACTTGGACAACTTCGGGTTGTATCTGCAGCGTTACCGGCATACAATGAGGATCTACTTGGTTCCATCAGCTGCTCCTGATGAGATCGAAGCCCCTCTCACCAGCAATATGTAACCAACTGCCTCTGTTGTGGGAACCAGACACCACACGATATGTGCCATGGTTCTCATATGTTAAGTCTGTTCTTAACCTGGACATATTCAATTGGTTATATATTCGTGTTGTCTATATACAACGAGGACCTAATTGGTTAACTCTTCGTGTACAGGGTGACTTGACAAGAGAGGCGTGGGAGGAGGTTTCCGCTTTAATATAGCGCTTTCAGAGGGGAGATACTATCCCACCGCGAGACCACGTCTCATGATTGAGGCGTCTTGATGACAAGCTATGCGGGATTTACGCAGTTGTTACGTGTAGACGATCTTCGGATATTGCAGTTCCTCCTCCAGCACCTCGTCTGCCATGTCCCTCTCTACAACAATCAGAACCACGACCCTCTGTGCACCATTCAGAACCACGACCCTTTGTGCACCGTTCAGAACCTGGTCCGTCTCAGCTAGGGAGCTCTTCCTGGCATCAGCCACCTCCTTCACAACCAGGGAGCTACTGGCATCAGCAGATGGATCTAGGTAACACTACTTTGTACATTATTTTCGACATTCTACTATCACAAATCAATTTTACATGTTTTACTTTACCACAGTCGGCAGCCAGTCGCAACCATTCATGCATTCAGTGCAGTCACTGATGCTTAGTCATGCTACTTCGTTCTTAGAGGGCGATGGTGACGATGATGAACAAGCTGAAACACTTATGACTTCTCGCAGACAGTGTTTCACACTCCACCACCACAACCGATGCAGTAGACACAGACTGTGACAGATGACGTTATGTATGGTTGTGGTTATCGTGAGCCTCGTCCACCGCCTCAGTGCTTATCGCCTTCCGGTCCTTGCCCGCGGAACACCCAGACTCGTCGTCGTCCCGCGCAGTGATATGGTTATCTATGTTTATCTATATTAGTTTCAGACTATTCACATGTGTGAGTCAGTATCTATGTATGAGACATGTGTTGCTATCGCACTTGCTTCTATCTAATCCGGAGACATATATTGTTTTATGTACGCGAAAGACATATTACTATTAATTTGCATTGTTATTCAAGTTACATTTCTAAAGAGACTGCAATCGATAATTAAGATGCAAGTATATTTGATTTAAACGGTAGTGCTGAAATTAAAAAATACAGCTTACATACTACATGAAGGCGTCATCGTCATCCTCCGTTGATGCATCACTCTTGCCCTTCGACAATGCAGTTCTCTTGCCCTCCGTCGATGCGGCACTCTTGCCCTTCGACGATGCGGTACTCTTGCCCTCCGTCGATGCAACACTCTTGCCCTTCGACGATGCGGCACTACTCTTGCCTTTCGATGGTGCGGTACTCTTGGCCTTGGTGCTCGGCACGAAGATATCGTCTTCGTCTTCACTGTCAGCAGTCCATAAATATGTATGCTTTGCTACAGTCCTTATGAAAGTTTCACTCTTCGTCTGCACTACCTTCTTCCACCTTTCATGCAACCTAAGAAGTTCTTTACGTACCTCCTCATAGTTTGTTTCAGGCCACCCAGACCTATGTAATGCGTGAGCCAACTCATTCATTATGGTGTCACTACCGATGAGTTCATCCTATGGAACTATCCTATTGTCCATCCTGAAATCGGTGGCTAGCCTCAGAAGAGATTTGCTCATCCCAGGGTGAAAACTACGATCAAAAGGGTAATCGGACATCTAGACTACACTACACTGGACTGCATATCCACCTCTGTGTGAAGGGGGTTTTATAGGTAGAGAGGAGAAAATGGTTGGAAAGAATGACTGCGGTATGGAGGGAAAGGGTTGGTGGGAACTTATGGCGGGAACATATGGCGGGAAGGGATTTGCGGGAAACAGGTGGCAGGAACATATGGCGGAAGGGGTTGGCGGGAAACAGGTGGCGGGAACATATGGAGGGAAAGAGTTGCGGGAAAATATTGAGGGAAAGGGTTGCGCGAAAATATATTTTTTCAATGTCTAAGATGGGCAATGGTTGCACATCATTCATAAGCCCAAAAAAACCATTTCGGCCTAACATAAGCCGAAGAGCGGAGCCATGCAGCTTCGTCCACCTGTTCACGTGAAAAGTTGGGCCCCAGGGACTTTTCGGCCTACTATTGACCAAAAAGGTCTTTTCAGCCCAGGTACGCACCTCTTCGGCCAAGGCACGGCCAAAAAGCCCTTTTCGGCCAAGTCCTGGCAGAAAACACCCTCTTCGGCCCACACGAGGCCGACGGGGTCATAGTTTTGATTTTTTTTTGCATTGGGTGCTATAGTTTCCGAATTTGCTATAAAAAGTGATAGATTTGAAAAAAAATCCTAGATATCGAGTTGTAATATTGAGTTGTAAGTAAATAAAAGTGTGATGATCATCATTATTAGAGCATTGTCCCAGTGAGGAAAGGATGATGGAGACTATGATTCCCCCACAAGTCGGGATGAGACTCCGGATGAAAAAAAAGGGGAGGCCAAAAAAAGAGAGCCAAAAAAACAAAAAATGAGAGAAAAAGAGAGAAGGGGCAATGCTACTATCCTTTTACCACACTTGTGCTTCAGAGTAGCACCATGTTCTTCATATAGAGAGTCTTTTGAGATATCACTTTCATATACTAGTGGGAATTTTCATTATAGAAATTGGCTTGTATATTCCGATGATGGGCTTCCTCAAATGCCTGAGGTCTTCATCAGCAAGCAAGTTGGATGCACACCCACTTAGTTTTCAGTTTGAGCTTTCATACACTTATAGCTCTTAGTGCATCTGTTGCATGGCAATCCCTACTCCTCGCATTGACATCAATTGACGGGCATCTCCATAGCCCGTTGATTAGCCGCATCGATGTGAGCCTTTCTTCCATTTTGTCTTCTCCACACAACCTCCACCATCATATTCTATTCCACCTATAGTGCTATATCCATGCCTCATGCTCATGTATTGCGTGAAAGTTGAAAAAGCTTAAGAACATTAAAAGTATGAAACAATTGCTTCGCTTGTCATCGGGGTTGTGCATGGTGAAATCATTTGTGTGATTTAGATGGAGCATAGCCAGACTATATGATTTTGTAGGGATAACTTTCTTTGGCCATGTTATTTTGAGAAAGACATGATTGCTTTATTAGTATGCTTGAAGTATTGTTGTCTTAATGTCAAATGATAGACTATTACTTTGAATCACTCGTGTCTTAATATTCTTGCCATGATTAGATTATATGATCAAGATTATGTTAGGTAGCATTCCACATCAAAAATTATCTTTTTTATCATTTACCTACTCGAGGAAGAACAGGAATTAAACTTGGGGATGCTGATACATCTCCGTCGTATCTATAATTTTTTATTGTTTCATGCCAACATTCTACAACTTTCATATACTTTTGGCAACTTTTTATACTATTTTTGGGACTAACATATTGATCCAGTTTCAGTGCTAGTTCCTGTTTGTCGCGTGTTTTTTGTTTCGTAGAAAATCCATATCAAACAAAGTCCAAACGCAATAAAAACTTATGGAGATTTTTTTGGAATATATGTGATTTTCGGGAAAAAGAATCAATGCGAGACGATGCCCGAGGAGTCCACAAGGCAGGTGGCGCGCCCCATGGGGTAGGGCATGCCCTGGGCCCTTGTGTCCACTTCGTAAGGCAGTTGGTGCCCTTCTTCTGCCGCAAGAAAGCTAATATCTGGATAAAAATCATGTTAAAATTTCTGCCCAATCGGAGTGATGGATCTCCGGGAATTTAAGAAACGGTGAAAGGCCAGAATCTGGGAGCGCAGAAACAGAAGGAAACAGAGAGAGGGATCCAATCTCGGAGGGGCTCTCGCCCTCCGCCGCCATGGATGCCATGGACCAGAGGGTAAACCTTTCTCCCATCTAGGGGGGAGGTCAAGGAAGAGGAAGAAGGAGGGGGGCTCTCTCCCCCTCTCTCCCGGTGGCGCCGGAACGCCGCCGGGGCCATCATCATGACGGCGATCTACACCAACAACTTCGCCACCGTCATCACCAACTCTCTCCCCCTCTATGCAGTGGTGTAACACCTCTTCTCCCCGCTGTAATATCTACTTAAACATGGTTCTCAATGCTATATATTATTTCCCAATGATGTATGGCTATCCTATGATGTTTGAGTAGATCCGTTTTGTCCTATGGGTTGATTGATAATCGTGATTGGTTTGAGTTGCATGTTTTATTATTGGTGCTGTCCTATGGTGCTCTCTGTGTCGCGCAAGCATGAGGGATCCCCCGCTATAGGGTTTGCAATATGTTCATGATTTGCTTATGGTGGGTGGCGTGAGTGACAGAAGCACAGGCCCGAGTAAGTAGGATTTTTGCGTATGGGAGTAAAGAGGACTTGATACTTTATTGCTATGGTTGGGTTTTACCTTAATGATCTTTAGTAGTTATGGATGTTTGCTAGAGTTCCAATCATAAGTGCATATGATCCAAGAAGAGAAAGTATGTTAGCTTATGCCTCTCCCTCATATATAATTGCAATAATGATTACCGGTCTAGTTATCGATTTCCTAGGGACAAATAACTTTCTTGTGACAAAAATCTCTCTACTAAAACTAACTTAGCTGTTTCTTTATCTAAACAGCCCCTAGTTTTTATTTACGTGCTCTTTATTATCTTGCAAACCTATCCTACAACACCTACAAAGTACTTCTAGTTTCATACTTGTTCTAGGTAAACCGAACATTAACCGTGCGTAGAGTTGTATCGATGGTCGATAGAACTTGAGGGAATATTTGTTCTACCTTTAGCTCCTCGTTCGGTTTGACACTCTTACTTATCGAAAGAGGCTACAACTGATCCTCTATACTTGTGGGTTATTGTAACGCCCCGGATCCGATGCGCAGGTGTCTGCCAGTTACTCGCCGTCCTTGCCTTGTCATTTGCTTGTGTGTTGCATTTTGCCATGTCATCATCTGCATTTCATATCATGTTATCATGTGCATTGCATTCGCATACGTGTTCGTCTCATGCATCCGAGCATTTTCCCCGTTGTCCGTTTTGCAATCCGGCGCTCCTATCTCCTCCGGTGCACCCCTCTTGTTTTCTTTCGTGTGCGGGTGTCAAACTTTCTCGGAATGGGCCGAGGCTTGTCAAGTGGCCTTGGTATACCACCCGGAGACCACCGGTCAAGTTTCGTTCCATTTGAAGGTCGTTTGGTACTCCAACGGTTAACCGGGCATCCGCGAAGTCCGTTTTGGCATTGCAGCAAACCCCCCCTTTCAAACAGCCCCAAAACCCCTCTAAGTCTCCGCCATGCTCTCGGTCGTTCGATCATGATCGCGTGGGCGAAAACAGCACCTCGTTTGGACTCTCCTAGCTCCCTCTACCTATATAAACACCCCCCCTTCCCCGAAATTCGCGGATGAATTCCACCCTAACCCTAGCTCCGCTCCCCTCGCGCCGCCGGACATGTCCGCGCCGCCGTCGGACATGTCCAACCGCCCCCGCGACGAATCCGGGCACGACACCTGTCCGCCGCTGTCCCACCGCCGCCGCGGCCCGCGGAGCCCATCCGGGGCCCGCGCGGGCCCGAGTCGCCGCCGCCGCCCGTGGCAGTCCCCGCCGCCGACGTGGCCTCGCCGCCCGGCCACGGCGCCCGCCGCCTCGCCTCCTCCAGCCACCGGGCTCCCGCCGCACCGCCGCCTTCGCCGGCGCCGGCCGCCGCCTGCCTCTGCCCCGCCGCCGCTCTGCCATGCGCCGCCGCCCGCGTCGCCCGCCGGCGACCTCCCACCGTTCCCGGCCGGCGCCCCCTCCCCGCCGGCGTCCTTCCCTTATTCCTCCGGCCAGCCGAGCCCGCGCCGGCGACCCCGAGCCCGATCTGGGTACTGTAGCCGCGTTGACTTCGCCCCCCCTCGAGGTCATTTTTTTTGCCCAAGTCCTGGAAAGTTTGTAGTATCATGCCATGTTCAACTGTGTGTAACTTCTTGCATATAGCTCCGATTCGTGCGTGTAATATGTCAAATTGTTCGTCTCGTGATGCTCTTCATTTTGTTCAATTGCACCTTGTTCAGTAGGGGTCATCTTGATGCCCAAATCTCTGTTGGAAGAGGGCTAGTTGCTGTTATTCTCTGGTTCTTATCAGAACTTGGAGATTTGTCATTTTTGTATCATTTAATCTGTGCATATTTTGAGTATGAGCTCTACATGTGTTTTGAAATATGCCATGCCATCTTTCCAGTGATGTAGTCCATATATTTTTGTGGTCTCTGTGGTGACTAGCACAAGCATGCAAAGTAGGCTCCGTAATATTTCTGGTTTCAGGGACTTGGTGATTTCTCTAAGTCCTTGTCTGCTGTAATTTTATTGCCATGTAAACTTGATGCTACAGAGAGATCCGTGCATAATTTGGAGATGTTCAGTAAGGATGTTTTGTAGCTATAGTTGTAATTGATCCATTGCTGCAATTGTTTGCAATTATGGAGTGCCATAGCATGACTCAATCTTGCTCTACTTTTGCTATAAAATATTTCTGGCAGATTCTTAACATGATATTCATTTTTGCCAAGCTTGTTATAGTTGATCCATACATGCTATGCTATTGTTCTTGCCATGGTTAGCTTTATAAAAATGCCATCTTGCTGTAGGTATGCTTGGTTTGTCATGCATTGCTCTGTAGTGAGTGCATCAAGCTCACAAAGAGGCCTACATATTATTATTTCTGCCATGCTCTGTTTTCTGCCAAGTCTGAAACCTGATAACGAAACTTGCTATGTTTACATGCTTGCCATCATATCTTCTGGTCCTTTTTGGCTTATGGTCAGTAAGGGACTTTTGTTATATGGCTTGAGTAGATTCATGCCATGCCTTGTTTTGCCATGTTAAGTTCCTGTAGCATGTTGGTTTCATGCTCTAAACATTGCAACCTGATGTTATTTCTGCCATGTCCAGTAATTTCACCAAGTCTGTGAACCTGTTATTATTTTGCAATCTTTCCATGTCCTTTTGAGCATGTTCTAGTGATTTCTGGAGATAGCTCAGTGTTCATGTTTTGTTGTGCTTTACCTGTACATCATGTCCATGCCTTTTGTTTTCATGTTGAGTTGCTGTAGCATATTGTTTTGATACTTGCCATATGCCCAGTTGCTGTTTTGGCCAGATTGTTGCTATGTCTTGTTTGGAGTGAATGTGTTGCGCCGTTGCTCCGTTTTGAGCATGCTCTATATGATACTTGCTTAGTTTTGCATGTAGTTTCATATTATCATGTTGCATCCTTGTTTTGAGGTGTTTGCTTGATGTTTGTTTGCTTTTTGCATCAATGCCATGTTTATCTTGTCTTGCTCATATCTTCTAGGCCGTAGCTCCGAATCTAATGAACTTTATATGTAACTTGACTAGAATTTCGTGTAGATCATCATGGTGCTCTTTAACTTGCTGTTTAACAACTTCAACTTAATGCTTGTTCAGTTCTGGACCAATTTCGAAATTTGCATATGAGGACTTACCGGAATTGTTATGTGGTGTTTCCGGCCTCATTTAAACTTGCCTTGGTGTGTTGTTCTTGTATGCATCATTTCTTGCCGTGTGCAGCCTCATATAGCCTCGTCATGCATCATTCTTGTTTGAGCATCATGTCTTGTTCATGTGTGGTGTGTTTACCTTGTTGTGTGCTTCTTCTCGATAGTTTCCGTGTCGTTGCGATCGTGAGGATTCGTTCGTCTTCATGGCTTCATCTTCTTCATGGATTCGTTCTTCTTCCTAGCGGGATTTCAGGCAAGATGACCGTCACTTTGGATCTCATTACTATCATTGCTATGCTAGTTGCTTCGTTCTATCGCTTTACTGCGCTACCTATTCACTTGTCCTTCAAGCCTCCCAAATTGCCATGAACCTCTAACCTTTGTCACCCTTCCTAGCAAACCGTTGTTTGGCTATGTTACCGCTTTGCTCAGCCCCTCTTATAGCGTTGCTAGCTGCAGGTGAAGATGAAGATTGCTCCATGTTGGATTATGTTTATGTTGGGATATCACAATATCTCTTATAATTTTAATGCATGTATATATTTGGTAAAGGGTGGAAGGCTCGGCCTTATGCCTGGTGTTTTGTTCCACTCTCGCCGCCCTAGTTACTGAGATACCGGTGTTATGTTCCCGGATTTTGCGTTCCTTACACGGTTGGGTGATTTATGGGACCCCCTTGACAGTTCGCCTTGAATAAAACTCTTCCAGCAAGGCCCAACCTTGGTTTTACCATTTGTCCAGCCTATTTCTTTTCCCTAGGGAGTCGCTCTCTCGAGGGTCATCTTATTTTAACCCCCCCCGGTCCAGTGCTTCTCTAAGTGTTGGTCCGAACTGAGTAGACTGCGGGGCCACCTCATGGAAACTCGAGGTCTGGTTTACTCGTAGGATGTCTCATCCGGTGTTGCCCTGAGAACGAGATATGTGCCGCTCCCATCAGGATGTCGGCACATCGGGCGGCTTTGCTGGTTTTGTTTTACCATTGTCGAAATGTCTTGTAACCGGGATTCCAAGACTGATCGGGTCTTCCCGGGAGAAGGAATATCCTTCGTTGACCGTGAGAGCTTATCATGGGCTAAGTTGGAACACCCCTGCAGGGTACTATCTTTCGGAAGCCGTGCCCGCGGTTATGTGGCAGATGGGAATTTGTAAATATCCGGTTGTAGAGAACTTGACACTTGACCTTAATTAAAACGCATCAACCGCGTGTGTAGCCGTGATGGTCTCTTCTCGGCGGAGTCCGGGAAGTGAACACGGTTTCTGTGTTATGTTTGACGTAAGTAGGAGTTCAGGATCACTTCTTGATCATTGTAACTTTCGCGACCGTTCCTTTGCTTCTCTTCCCGCTCTTATTTGCGTAAGTTAGCCACCATACATTGCTTAGTCGCTGCTGCAACCTCACCACCTTACCCCTTCCTTTCCCTTTAAGCTTTGCTTGTCTTGATACCCATGGTAATGGGATTGCTGAGTCCTCGTGGCTCACAGATTACTACACCACCAGTTGCAGGTACAGGTTTTACGATGATCATGACGCGAGAGCGATGTTCGCTTGTTTGGAGTTCTTCTTCTGCTTCTTCTTCGATCAGGGGATAGGTTCCAGGTCGGCAGCCTGGGCTAGCAGGGTGGTTGTCGCTTGAGTTTCTGTTTATGTTTCATCCGTAGTCGGATGTTGATCTTATGTATGATGTATTGATGTATTCTTGCGGCATTTGTATGCCTTGTATGTATCCCCAAATATTATGAAATGTTGATGTAATGATATCCACCTTGCAAAAGCGTCTTCAAGATGCGCTTCTATCCTTTGGTGGGACCGTCGAGTTCCTTTAGGATAGGGTCGCATCTTGGGCGTGACAGTTATCAATTAGCAGTGGTACTTGAGGAAGGACTTCATCGTCATTTCTGTCCACATTCTCTTCACGACCAATGTCTTTAGCTGGGGTGGTGTCAACAGCTGGAATGTCTTCAATGACATGGTATAGGTGCATCTAGTGCCACCCCTAGTTGGTTTTGGAGTATTGACGACAAACTTGGTTGTGGGACTAATGTGTTTGTGAGAATTGCAGGATAACACAGCTAGTAGTCCCTCATTGATTCCATTTACCTACCAGAGATATGACCCCTAAAAATGTATGAACACATTGAAGGCAATGGTGGTTCGTGAAGACATTCACGATGAAGATAATGACCTATGAAGACATTCACTTGAAGACTATGGAGTGCGAAGACATAGTTGTTTTATAGTTTCCTTTTCTTCTGTATTGAGTCATAGGAACCACCATACTGTTAAGTGGGGTCCAAGTGAGCAAAGTCAGATGACTGATGTGATGCTCAACCAAAATCCTATGTCTTCGAGTGAAGTCAATGAGAGCAAATCTTATACAGAGTTGGATGAGTCGGCATTGCTTGTAGCCCAAGTCAAGCTATTGTGTGTGTTTGAAATCCGACCGTTGGACACGTGTCGGTTCCTTAGTGACGCAGGGTCATTTAGTACATATCATGTCGGGTTGCCCCCAGGCTATAAATAGCCCATCCCCTACACCATATTTTGGTGGTTGCTCAGAGTTAGTGCATGGCTTCTGTCGTTTGAGACCAACCCACCTCTGAAGCCTTTGAGAGAGAGATCCTTGCGAGGACAAAGCCCAAAACACCCAGAGCCAAAGAGTGTTAGGCATCACTGAAGTCTTTCTGTCCACGTGACCTGAGGACTTATTACACTTGAGGACCGTGCATCCTCCAGCCGGTTAGGCGTCATGTTGTGAGCATCCAAGAGCCATTGTGAATTGCCAGTGAACGAAGTCTGTGAAGGTTTGGAAGTCTACCTTGAAGACTTACCAGAGTGATTGGGCGAGGACTAGGTGTACTTAGCTCAAGGGGAATAAGGTGAAGACACGGTCTTCTGAGTTCAATCTCAGCCTCCCTAACCAGGCGTACATTGTCACATCAACTAGAACTGGTCTACCCAATCCTTGTCTTCACCAAGCAACTGGTTCTATCCCCTTCTTCCTTTACATTTTAGTTTGTCTTCGTGAAGTCATTGCTTGCTTGCCTGATCTGATTGACTTCACTGTGTGAAGACTATTACCTGTTTGGCTTCATACTATCTTCCATTCTAATTCATCTACCTAGCTGTTGTTAGTCTTCGTACTTTCACTGTACTGCTTACTTGACTATGGTTAGTCTAGTGTAGTTCACCTTCCGCTGCATATCATATAGGTTCATTTCAACTGTTTGTCTTCAAATACCTCATGTTTTGAAGACTTTCATAAAAATCGCATACTCACCCTCCCTCTAGTCGATAACTAGCACTTTCACATGGGCCTCTGCGGGAGCAGGCTCATGCACAACAAGTCGACGATCTCGGTTGGAGGAGGCAGGTAGGGTAATAGACAAGGGGTTCAACGATCTCGGTTGGAGGAGGCAGGTAGGGCAACAGACAAGGGCTTCTCAAGCAATGGCTCTTGAGGAGCATATGAGGACTCTGGTGCTTTTGCCTTTCTTGAAACCTTTGAAGACTTTGTCTTCCGCTTCTTCTGGAATGGAGCAGCTTCAGAAGCTTCTTGACTTTTGCGCTTCTTGGCTTTAGCCTCAGCTTGCTTGGTCCGCTTCCTTTCGGAAACAGCAGATGGAGCCTTTGGCTTCAGACCATTCATGCTAGCAGGGAAGACAATCTTTGGCCTCTGTTGCCTTGGAGCCTCAGCTTCGGCTTCATCTGGCTTCTTCTTCTTGGCTGCCAACTTGGGGTCAATGCTTGGAGGCCCAAGTGCCTTTCTTTTCAAGGCTTCATTATGAGCCTGAACACACTTCTCAGCATAGTATTTGAGGTGATCACGGGATCCCTTGGCTTCATCACGGCGCTTGAGAAATTCAACTTTTAGGTCAGCCATCATCAACTAGAAGTTCTGAACATTAGTGACATTGAGCTTGCCCATGTGCTTCTTGAAGACAGCATTCTCATGGTCAATCTTGGAAGGTGACACTGATGCCAATTGGAAGCTGCAGATCATCAATGGTGAAAGAGGTGTCCTCAAACCATTCATCGATGAAGTTGTTCAATATATCAGCATCAAACAGAGGCAGATCTTTGAAGATCTCCACCTCCTGTTTGCTCTTGATCAACAGCTCTAGGGCATCATCAGCAAGATCTTCGTCACTGGATAGATCTATCACATCTTCATCATTGCGCAGGATGCTTGCTAGAGTAAGGCCTTGCTTTGAGATTTTCTTTGTCTTCGCAGAAGTGCAGGACAAGTCTTAAGAATGCACACTGGATTTAGGAGGCGCTTTTTCAGTGGCTTCACTCTAGAAGCTTTTGGTGCAGTTGTAGCTTTTGAAGCCTTTGCCTTCTTGGTAGGCTTCGAGGGCTCGGGAGCAGCAGTTTCCTCTTCCTCTTCAGGAGCAGTTCCAACACTGACTCTTTGCGCAACACAATGTGCCAGAAGCGAAGAGAAGTCATCAAACGGGCCAATGATATTGGGTTCGGCTTCACGACTGCCATCGGGTCTTGGCTCAGCCGGACCTAGGTTGAAGTCAATCCCAAGGTCCTTCTTGTTTTGGACGGCAGAAGCTTCGGTGAACTGATAGTTGGCTTCAAACAAATCATCCTCACGACACCATCTTAAGCTGGATGGGTCGGCATTCTGAGGCATTGGCCGCCTCACCATGCAAGGGAAGAAGCCTTGTTGAACGGCTTCAGCCTTGGTCTTGGGGTGAAGCTTCTTATACACAATATCAGTCCAAGGTGGTCCCACATCATTTTTTAGCATACTCGAGGGTCACAAAGTTCTACAAAAACCATTGCTCTGCCCAATATCTGCGAATCCAGTCAACACGAGATTTGTGCTCACCACATCTTTCTCTAAGATCTGACTTGTACATCTCGTATTGATCTAGAGGCTGGTCCTTTGCAGTATTATCACGCGCTGTCTACCCCCTTTCTTGGCTGATTTACCTCCAGCCATTGGCTTCACAAGAGTGACAGGCTTCGCTTTATTGGTCAGAGAATAACTAGCTTCAGGAGATTCAGTATGATGATGTAAGAAGTATGTAAATGAATTCATACTATGAGAACCAAGAGAATCGCCATGGACATGTACCTGTGACAACATTAGAGATGAGAGGAAGTAGGAGAGGTCATATGTATTCTCAAAGGATTTGAAGATAAATCAGTTTGAAGACATTGACCTCATCGTGCGAAGACATTCACTTATAGAGATAAGTTGGTTCCAAATTTGTACGAATCCATGAATAGGTACAAGTGAGGATTCAAATTAGTTGTGAAGCATAAGTGGAAGTACTTGCAAATAATGAGATGTAGATAATGGAAGATCCAGATTTGGAAGTGACAAAACAACTTTCTGAAGATTTAGAAAGTTCATCGGATCGAATAAACTATAAAAAATAAGCTTTTAATTTGCTTGTTCTTCAATTGCTTGCAGGAATAGACCTTCGTGGTCAGGTTGATCGTGCTCTGGCGTGGTCAATAACCTCTCAGAGTTGGTTTAGCAATTGCTAAGGCGCAATGTCGTGCATGTTTGTAGTCAGATCATCAATGTCTTCTCCACCAAATCAATAGTTATCATCTCATCGAAAGATCGGGACCCTCGCCTTTATCACACGCGTCGCCCGGATGCGTATCACCAGGGGCAGCTGAGTAATTTCACTGCTCCACCTCCTTCCTTATAAATACTCAACCCCCACGGCCATTAAATCTTACTCCCTTTCGTGTCTCGCTCAAAACCCTAGCACCATCGGTAGCTCTCGTCGTCGTCGGAGAAGAAGCGCTTCACTGCCGCGACCTCTCCATTGTCGTCCTCACGCTGACCGTGGTCTTCTTCGCCCCGCCGCCGCCGTAGGTGTATTCCGCCGCCAAGTTAGGGCGCGGGAGATCGAACTGCTGGGCTTCCTTCCTGACTCGTCTAGCAGTTCTTCGTCTGTTCTTGAGCGGTAAAGAATATGATAAAGCAATCTGAATATTGCGCATATATATGACATATTGATAATGGTGGGGATACGAAAGCAGTCTTGGCCTAGTCTTTTGACCCAAACGAAGTACACGAAGTTGCAATGGCTAACTTTTAACTAAACAAATATCAAGGAAAAAGCTACTAGATTGATCTACTTATATAGTAGCAAGGGGTGGCGGCCAAGGAGGTGGGAGAACGTCCCAAGGCAGCCTAAAACTGACCCTAGGTTGTACAAGGCTCATGGGCCCAAAGTGGAGGTGATGCAACACCTTTTGACTTGTAGTTTGACTCGGATTCTACTGCAGCGTCAGATTGTTTTGTTAATATCTTAATGCTCCGGACGAACATGAAGGTGAATCCCATTGGGTTGGAAAGACACGAAATCTACTTTCCAACAAAAAAAAGAAAGACCCAATTCGGAGTTTGGATGAAAGAGTTCTTGGCGTTTGAAGTCAGGTATGTCTGTGTAGTCCGAATCTGAATCCAGAACGTGAGAAACTTGGACTGTATCTTCTCTTGGCCCAAAATTGACGTGAGAGGACTTTTTGAACAACACATAAACTTCTCTTTTTCCCTTATCTTCATATGGGGTTTGTAGAAATGTCCCATACACCTGCATATAGACATGGCACAAAAGTCTGTGAAGTATTGTTGTCCTGGATAACATAAATAAATTATTGCATAGTTTGCATTAGAAATCACCTCACAAATATGCATATTTGCAATATTTTTGGTCGTATCCAAGGCAGTCATGTCCTCATCATCCTTCCCTTCTTGAAAACAAAGTCGTCCTCGGCGTTGGTTAATCTGAAATGTGGCTAACAAAAGAGACAAGGTGTACATGTTGTATAAGTATATGTCATCCATTTTTACTTCCCTTGATTTTTGCACATATGACACATGTATACATGAGTGACTTTCATAGTTCATAAAATATAAAGCCAAAATATTATCACAAGAAGTAGAAGGCAGGAAAATATTGCAACCCAGTTTGCACATATAAGTGAAGCTCTTATTAATATCAAAAAATTGACAATGTTCATCATTAAACCCTCCCAACATTGGTGAATAAACCTTATTTGCATCAAATTTACATGCCACAACATGCTTAAATAAGCAAACATGCAATAAGTCATTTGACACAGAATCATCACCAAGACTAGAGGTCATATCAAAATGATTAAACATTGGTTCTTTTGCATCAACAACTAATTCAATGGGTGCACTCTAAATTGTTGGTACTTCAAATGTTTCATCACATGAAGCATTAATGACACTAACACGATTCTCTAAAATAGGTGGTGTGCTCAAATCAACACATAACTCAACACATGATGTATTCAAGTTAACTAGGCATGCATCATTCTCGTGTGAAGTTATATCATCAATACCTTTAATGTTACCTTGTCGCAAAGACGTAGCTGATGTAGGTATGGACGATGACAATGTACCATCCTCTTGAGATGATGTCGCGCTCACAACTTGATGTGGAGCTGCTCTAGTAGGTGCAAAGGTGGAGGAACCAACCGGTGGTGGTGAGCATGAACTAGGATAGTAGTTGTTGTAGTCACCCAATGCATCCTCCTGTATCTGTCTCTCAAAGGTACAAGCGCGAACATACATACCAGTAATGCAACGAGGAATATATTGAAATCTTGCGCGAATATCATGGTTCAAACCCCCAAAAAATCTATTCATTGTATCATCCTCAGATTCTTCTATGTCACAATGATGCATATAAGATTTGAACTCTTGGTAGTAAGCATGAACAGTGATACTGCCTTGTTTTAATTGTTTCAATTTGCGAAGCAATTCACGATGATAGTAAGGAGGAAAAAATGGTTATCTCATTACAACTTTCAAATCTGTCCCAGTTGTGGGTTCGTCATCAATGTTTTTCGTACAATATACACTCCACCAAATAGAAGGAAAAACAATAAATGCTCCAGTGGCAGCTCGTACTCTCTCAAGTTCAGAAAAATCATGGTGACTAAAAACTTGTTCTACTTCAAGCTCCCAAGCTAGATAAATAGCAGGATTAAATCTACCCTCAAATGACGGTAAAGAGATAACCTGACAATGTGCTTGTGTGTGTTGTCCCACCTCTCGTGATGGTGAAGATGTATCCGTCGTCCAAGAACTTCTATCTCCGGAACCTATCATGATTAGTAGAAACAAGAAACAAAATGCACGAGTAAGGTTCATATGAACTACTAGGATGTGGTGGCAAAGTGCTCACAGTAAAGCAAATATCAATATCTTACAAGTTCTTACCATGCAGCAGATGGTGACAGGCAACCAGCGGTGTCAAATAATTCTGAAGTTTGAGTAAAGCGATTGCAAGGGGAATGTACGTATACACGATGTAGAAATATGTGGATCTTGGAAGGCTTAAATATTTGGTAGCAAAAGATTAGAAATAATCAATTCAGAGATGCAATGTTGAATAAACACTCAACGACGGGTCCTAGGCTGGACCGTGCTAGAGACACGAGCCTAGAACACTAACAAAATCATGGGGTTGCACGTCAACAAGGGAGGAACACACTCTGAATCTCTTTTTTTGTCTCCTTTTTGTCAACTTTTTTCACTTTTTTTCCCTCACTTCTTTTTACTTTTTTTCTCTCACTTTTTTTTACTTTTTTCTCTGTCTTTCTAGATAAGATGCAGATTAGATCAAGCGAAGATGCGAATTACCTCAAGCATGATTATGACAATGAACGATGGGGAGCATGTGGTGGAAACGGATGGATGGTTGATGTCTGCTAGGACTACGTCGGTATTTCCCCAAAGAGGAAGGGATGACGCAGCACAGCAGCAGTAGGTATTTCCCTCAGTGATGAAACCAAGGTTATCGAACCAGTAGGAGAACCAAGCAACACAACGTAAACAGCCCCTGCACACAAATAACAACCACTCGCAACCCGACGTGTTAAAGGGGTTGTAGATCCCTTTGGTGGAATTGCGCTGGAAATTGGCACGAGGACAGTAAATGTTGTAATAGATTGATAGATTGAATGCCAAATAAAATAAAGTACAACAAGGTATTTTGGTATTTTTGGTTTAATAGATCTGAAAAGAAAAGAAAAGGAAAATAGATCGCAAAGGCAAATAATATGAGAAAGAGACCCGGGGGCCATAGGTTTCACTAGTGGCTTCTCTCGAGAAAAAATAGCAAACGGTGGGTAAACAAATTACTATTGGGCAATTGATACAACTTCAAATAATCATGACGATATCCAGGCAATGATCATTACATAGGCATCACGTCCAAGATTAGTAGACCGACTCCTGCCTGCATCTACTACCATTACTCCACACATCCACCACTATCCAGCATGCATCTAGTGTATTAAGTTCATGGAGAAACGGAGTAATGCAAGAAGAACGATGACATGATGTAGACAAGATCTATCTATGTAGAGATAGACCCCATCGTTTTATCCTTAGTAACAACGATACATATGTGTCGGTTCCCCTTCTGTCACTGGGATCAAGCACCGTAAGATCGAACCCACTACAAAGCACCTCTTCCCATTGCAAGATACATAGATCAAGTTGGCCAAACAAAACCCAAATATCGGAGAAGAAATACGAGGCTATAAGATCATGCATATAAGAGATCAAAGAAACTCAAATAACTTTCATGGATACAAAAAGATAGATCTGATCATAAACTCAAAGTTCATCCGATCCCAACAAACACACCGCAAAAAGAGTTACATCATATGGATCTCTAAGAGACCATTGTATTGAGAATCCAGCGAGAGAGAGGAAGCCATCTAGCTACTAACTACAGACCCGAAGGTCTACAAAGAACTACTCACGCATCATCGGAGAGGCACCAATGGAAGTGGTGAACCCCTCCATGATGGTGTCTAGATTGGATTTGGTGGTTCTGGACTCTTCGGCGGCTGGAATTGATTTTCGCCAACTCCCCTAGGGTTTCTGGAATATTGGGGGTATTTATAGAGCAAAGAGGCGGTCCGGGGGGCACCCGAGGTGGCCACAACCCACCAGGGCGCGCCTGGGCCTCCTGGCGCGCCCTGGTGGGTTGTGCTACCCTCGGAGCACCCCCCCCCAGGTGCAGCCTTGGCCCATTGGGTTTCTTCTGGTCCATAAAAAATCTCCGTGAAGTTTCGTTGCATTTGGACTCCGTTTGGCATTGATTTCCCGCGATGTAAAAAACATGCAGAAAACATCAACTAGCACTTGGCACTATGTCAATAGATTAGTACCAAAAATGATATAAAATGACTATAAAACGATTATAAAACATCCAAGATTGATAATATAATAGCATGGAACAATAAAAAATTATAGATACGTTGCAGACGTATCAATGGTGGTGGTCGAGACTGGAAGGGATGATGATGCAGCTGTGATATGACTAATTTGAAGAGAACTCAAAAATCTAAAGGAACTAGTCACTAAGACCACCTACTCGACACGATGATGCAACCGATAATTTAACTATGCAAACAATGAAAAGAAAAAATTGCAAAGGCTCAGACTGGCTTGGATAAAGGATGAACAGATCTAACTTTTTTATGCCTTTTTCTTGGATAGTAGGTAAGAAAATAAATCTAATCTAGGGATAACTGGATATTCTCACCTAGCAACCGGAAAACCGATACCACTTGGTAGAGGCGAGGGTCCCGATCTTTCGATGAGATGATAATTATCGATTTGGTGGAGAAGACATTGACGGTCCGACTACAAACGTGCACGACGTTGCGCCTTAGCAATCGCTAAACCAACTCCGAGAGGTTATTGACCACGCCAGAGCACGATCAACCTGACCACGAAGGTCTATTCCTGCAAGCCATCAAAGAACAAGCAAGAATATGATAAAGCAATCTGAATATTGCGCATATATATGACGTATTGATAATAGTGGGGATCCGAAAGCAGTCTTGGTCTGGTCGTTGGACACAAACAAAGTACACGAAGTTGCAATGGCTAATTTTTAACTAAACAAATCCCAAGGAAAAAGCTACTAGATTGATCTAATTATATAGGAAGAAGGGGTGGAGGCCAAGGAGGTGGGAGGACGTCCTAGAGCAGCCTAAAACTAACCCTAGGTCGTACAAGTCTCATGGGCCCAAGTGGAGGTGATGCAACACCTTTGGACTTGTAGTTTGACTCGGATTCTGCTGCAGTGTCAGATTGTTTCGTCAATATCACAATGCTCCAGACGAATTTGAAGGTGAATCCAATTGGGTTGGAAAGAGAACGAAATCTACTTTCCAACAAAGAAAAGAATCACCCAATTCGGAGTTCAGATGAAAGAGTTCTTGGCATTTTAAATCAGGTGTGTCTATGCAGTCCAAATCTGAGTCCAGAACGTGAGAGACTTGGACTCTATCTTCTCTTGGCCCAAAATTGACGTGAGAGGACTTTTTGAGCATCACATAAACTTCTCTTTTCCCTTATCTTCATATGGGGATTGTAGAAATGTCCCATACACCTGCAATTAGACATGGCACAAAAGTCTGTGAATTATTTTTTTCCTGGATAACATAAATAAATTATTCCATAGTTTGCATTAGAAATCACCTCACAAATATGCATCTTCGGAATATTTTTGGTCGTATCCAAGGTAGTCATATCCTCATCAGCATGGCACACATGCAACGGTTTAAAAATCGTGCCACGACCCCAAGCACACATGCTATGACGGGCGGTCGTTCCGGCTTCTCTGGATTCCGGTATAAAGGACTAGAATAATAAATGTGTAGAATGCACATGAAGATTTAGAGAGAGAGTAGGAGAGATAAGCACAAATGGGGTAAGGGTCCGATGACATTCACTTAGTTCAGAAATGACAACTTGAAGACATAGCTATAAGTGAATGCAGTAGACGACAGAATATATATATATATATATATATATATATATATATATATATATATATATATATATATATATATAGGCAATGAACTCCAAATCAAACATTGTGAAGATAAATCATGAATATAAACCAATGTTGAAGACAAATCAATTATGAAGATAATGCGATGTGATGCCAAACTGTAATCTTCAAGAAAGATTGGTGGTGGTGTTACCCACCATATAGGAAGTATTAGACCCAGACATGGCGCACAATTATCGTGGCGCTCCGAAGTCAAATTCCACCTTAATGTCTTCACACTTAGAGTGTATGTCTTCATGACTTGAGGACATATGTTACTTCGTGTTGTGCGCCTAATCATCAACATGCATAAGCGTTAGGATGCATGTCCATTCACAGGACATCTGAGGATTCTAAGTTATTTAGCTCACATCACAGCATGCAAAACCTTTTCTCACCCAAAGGCTTCGTGAAGCTATCTGCCAATTTATGTGAAGCATTCCTGGAGCATCCCCATGGATATAACGTCACCACCACAAGCATGAAGAGGACCAATGACAGGAGCTCGCGCACGTGCCATAAAAACCAAGGTTAACTCCTTCCTCTGCGAACTCCATGCGAATTCACGCGAGAGTTGGGTCCTACCTCAAACGGAAGTGTTATCCATGCTTAGGGATCGAAGTGATGATCATGAAGAGGCTAGCACGGAGACCCGAGCACCTATGGAGGAGGAGAAGGAAGAAAGGAGCGAGAAAAACAAAGAAGGGGAGATCTTGGACACTCCAGGTGTCCGGCCACCTTGGCCCCGGGTGCCCGGCCTCAACCTGGGAGCGGCCCCTGCCAGCCCCGGGTGCTCGGCCATGCGGGGCCTGGGTGCCCGCCGCCCCCTGGGCATTGCCCCAGCCAGCCCCGGGTGCCCGGCCCTCCCGCCTGGAGCCGCCAGCCCGGGTGCTCGGGCCACTACCCCCGGGTGCCCGGCCTCTATAGCGCTAATGGCGCGCCCCCCTCACCGGTCCGGGTGCCCGACCCCTCGTCCCCCGGGTGCCCGCCCCCTCCTGGAGCGTCTATCCCCGGGTGCCCGGACTCACCACCGTGCCTATGCGTTTTACGAGGTAAATTACCCATGTACCCTTGTTTTACCCCCAATTCATCCCTAGCCTATAATTACTCCCAATCTTGCTCATTTGTGAGGTTAGCAAAGTATTTGATAAACACTAGAGAGCTTTGCTCCTTGTATCCCCTCCTCTTGGAGATCAAGCCCCCTCTTTGGGAAGAATCCTTGTGGATTATCAAGGCCTCCTCTTGGAGAAGATCAACATCAAGACCTCATCTCCTTGGAGTGGGAAGAACTTTACCCTAGTGCTATTTTCCTTGAATTATTCTTGTATACTTGTGGATCTCATGTATGCTACTCTAGTGGATGTGTGATTTGGGCTTGTTTGAGTGATCCTCTTCTTGTCTTCTTGTGTGTTCTTCACTTTTCCCCTCCTCCAAGTGTGAAAAGATCCCATGTAGGGTTACACCCTACAACATCTTGGTACCATGAGCCAGGTTGATTCACATCTTGGAGTCCCTACCCCCCATTTGCTAGCTTGATTTTGTTGTTTTTCGTCCTAATTCAAAAATCCCCACAAAAATAGCCCCAAAAAATTTTCTTGCAATTTGTTGGATCTTGTGAGATTAGGTTGTTTTGGTCCATGGATTTGTTGTTTGGCAAGTGGATCTAGCCCCTACACCTTCATCCCCACCCTTACCACCACGAAATCCACCGAATTTGGCCATTTCCCAAAGATTTCCGCCCAAATCCGAGACCCCCGGGCACCCCACCCCGAACCCCCGGGTGCCCGCACCCCCGGGCTGTTTGCCCCTGACCACCCCGGGCACCCGCACCTCCCACCCCCGGGTGCCCGCACCCCCGTGAAACAGCCCAACTACACCTCCGTTTTGGCCATAACTTTCACCCCCAAAGTCCGTTTTCGTGTTCTTTCGCTCGTTTGGAAGCTCTTGACATCCCCCATCCACACATATCATTACCACCACCATTTGCCTCCATAAAAAATTCACCTTAAAAATACCCACCTTCCGCATTTGACCGATTTTTGAGTTGCGGTTTCCATTTCCTAAGGTGTTCCGGCTACTTGGGATCGATGACACCGCTCCTCATGATCGCGTCGACCTCGACATCGACAACGACCACTTAATACTCATACCAACCATAAGCAAGGACGACAACCTCGACGACACTTGGTACATTTCCTTGCCATTGCATTGATAACCCGAGCCAATTTGCGTCACTTACCTATCGAGACTAGCAAGTTGAGAATTGCTAGGCCACGCTTTTGTGCACCGTAGTGATACGCCTACGCCGCATAGCCTCTTGAGCGTGGAAATTATCTTGCTATCATCATTGTGCCATAAGTCTTTCCCGTGCATATCTTACATACTTGGCTTAAGCATCAAGCATCGTGGGAAAAAAAGCTTTTAAGCAAAAGAGGAGAAATAAAGAGCTTGTAAGCAATAGCTTTGAGCGATTTTGCATCGCTGCATCATCTTGGTCACTACATACTTAGCATATTTGGGATTGAAGACGGCAAGTTTCTCTCATAGGTTGGTGCACAAGCGTATCTAGCCCATTTTAGCAATTGAGCTAGCATCTCTCTTGCATCCGTACAACAAGAGCATTTCCCGCAACCACACATCTTGAGCTCACTCCTTATTTGTGCGGATCCCGTCTATCTTTCGTGTGTGTGTTCCTTGTGATATTCTTGGGTTGATCTATTTGCTTTACTTCCAATTTTGTGAACCTTCTCAACCTTATCGATATCTTGACTAACATTTTCTTGAAATTTTGTGCCACTCATCCTAACCAAGCTCCTCCATAAGCTTTACTTGTGTAGGTGTGAGAAACAAACCCGATACCAATTCTACTGTTGTAGCATTACATTGAGTGACACTCGATACATCCACAATCTTTGGAAAAGGTAACTTGGTATTGTTCTCTCATTTTCCTACTCACCTCCACTTGGTTATGATGGATAGGCCAACTACTTCAGCGAACCCACTCTTCGAGGGTCAATATCATGAACGTGACTACGTCACCAAGAACACTTCTTCGTCGCTCAACGAGCTCTCCATCAACAAAGTGAAGCTTTGGGTGATCGCATTGAGCAACTCGCCACCTACCTTTGTCAATCGGAAGCACGGAACCATGACTACCTAGACGCCAAGCTCGCCAAACAAATGGAAGAATTCCGCACCATGGTCGTGAGCTAAGCGTCTTCCTTAACTTCTTCACCAAGACGGCGCCGCCACTCAACTCGCCACTTGTTGGCATACTCTTCTTCCGATGCGAGTCCTCCTCGAGCTCCATTTCCTCGCGGCGAGTACTCTTAAGCTCACCAAGCTCAAGAAAATCCATTCCATGGCAATGGTTTGCAAGACTGAGTCCGAGCACACGAAAGGGCAAGACGTGAGGCCCAAGACACCGAGGACCAAGAGCAACCTCCACAAGTGCAATGTCAAGAATCTCAAGACGGTGATGCAATCCGACAAGCACAAGAGCGCCGTGAAGCACAAGCACTCAAAGCACAATGCACACTCCACGAGGCCACTAGAGCCGCCGAGGACCGCAACCGTCAAGTGCGTGAACAAGAAGAAGCACTCCGTCAAGCACGACAAGAAGAAGTCTCCCAACTTGAAGAGCAACAAGAGAGGCGAAACCAAGCGCATATGCCTCGTCCTCTTCCACAACAAGAGCGACACCAAGTGGAACGAGTGCTTGAAGACCCTCCTCCATGCCAAGAGCGACATCAAGCGGAACAAGCATTTGAGGACCTTCCTCCACGGCAAGAGTGATATCAAAACCTCCACTATGATGAAGAACTCCACTACGGCAAGCTCAAGTTCACCATGCCCAAGTTCCCCGGAAGCAATGATCTCGAAGAATATTCTCATGGGCATTAAAGGTGGACAAGATATTCCATCTTCACAACTACGACGAGGAAAATAATATCGCCACGGCCTCCCTCGAGTTTCAAGACAACGTCCTCATTTGGTGGGAACAAGTGATCGAGCGACGACAAGCAAGAGGCGAACCACCCATCACAACTTGGACACAAATGAAGGATGTCATGCGAGCTCGCTTCGTGCCTACACACTACACCCGTGATATTTTCAAGAAGTTGCAACTCCTCAAGCAAGGCACGAAGACGGTGGAAGAATACTACCAAGAAATGGAGATTGCCATGATAAGAGCCAATGTCAAGGAAGATGACGAGCAAACTATGGCACGCTTCTTGAACGGCCTAAACCACCCAATCAAGCAGATTGCCGACTTCCATCCCTACTCCAACCTCCTAGAGTTAGTTCACCAAGCGACCAAGGCCGAACGACAAGTGCAAGATAACTTCAAATACGCCAAGTACTCTTCCAGGACTTACGGCTCCTACACTCAAGATCCCATGACCTCGGCACCTCCTACCTCGACTAGAGCATCACCAAGTACCGACGACAAGTCAAGTTCTAAGCAAGTCACGCCTTCCTCGACTCGTCCTCCTGCAAGCAACTACAAATCCAAAACTCCCTCATCATCGGCGCCACCGAATGATCCCGTCAAGACGAGTTCTATCAAGTGCTTCACCTGTGGTGGCCAAGGACACAAGTCCTTCGAGTGCACCAACAAGCGAACCATGATTTTCAACGATGATGGCACATACGACTCCATGAGTGAAGAAGAAATGGAAGCCCTTGAGCACGTGGCCATGCACCGGCGCGTGAACAAAGATGAAGATGATCAAGTCTTTTGTGACAATGATTCAAGTCCCTCTCTCGTGGTCTCCAAGGTCTTGACGCTTCAACACCACCAAGAAGAAGACCAATGGTGCCACATCTTCCACACCAAGGCTGGCATCAATGGGCGTTCCCTGAAAGTTATCATCGACGGAGGAAGTTTCCACAACTTGGCAAGTGAAGAGCTATGTTCCAAGCTACAATTGGTCAATAAGAAGCATCCTCGTCCCTACAAGGTCCAATGACTTAGTGACTCTGGCACTATTTATGTGGAACACACGGTGCAAGTTTCCTTCAAGATCGGCAGCTACGAGGACACCTTGGAGTGTGACGTCATTCCAATGTCCATGTGTCATCTTCTCTTGGGAAGACCTTGGCAATTCGACCGCGGCGTCATCCACAATGGAAGAACAAACCACTATAGCTTCAAGATGAAGGGCAAGGAGTACGTGCTACGACCTATGTCATCAACCAAGTGATCGCCGACAAGCAAGCATCCACACATCGCGGAGAGACTAGTGAGATAGTGAACCACCAGAAAGAAAGTGTCGGGGATATACCCTGCGTTATGACCCGGCCGGAAGTATGACCCGGCTAGACTTGGCGACTTACTAAGTGACCCGCCCAGATCTCTCCACTCACTGATGACCTGGCCAAGCCAGGTGATTCATTGGTAACCCGGCAGGCGGTTCAGAGGAGCGACAAGACCCAGAGGCACAGAAGGCTCAAGGCCCAGAAGGCCGGCTCATGTTATGGTGGGCCGGCTTAAGAGGAAAGGCATAAGGAGTATTCCCTACAAAGGAAGCAAGACTAGGATTCTACTTGTGATAGAATAGTCCTAATCCTACTAGGACTCCACATGTAACCCGCCCCTCCAACTTATATAAGAAGGGGCAGGGCACCCCAAGAGGGACAGGTTTTACAAGTTAGGTTTTAGACAGACAAGTCAATAGCTCTCGAGATAGAGCACCCTTGTAATCGTGATCATCATCATCAATATCAATGAAGCAGGAGTAGGCTTTTACCTCTGCCGTGAGGGGCCAAACCTGGGTAAAAAATCTCGCGTCTCTTGTCCTTATCAACCCCTCTCAAGCTACCAGTTAAATGCGTTGCCTCACGATTAAGTCCTCACACTAGGAAATATGTCGTGACAAATCCACGACAGAAAGTGGGCGCCACAAACCCAAAATGAGTGACTCTTCGCCATGAGAGAAAAACTTAGTCCTCCTAGCCACCAAAACTGAGATGAAAGAAGTCTGTGAGAACCCATTGAGTGTCATACAGTACGTCCTAGTGTGCAAAGATGAGGTGGCAAGGACTAACCCTTCTAACACTCTTCCTCTAGTATTCTCTAAATTGTTGCAGGAATTCGCAGATGTCTTCCCCGATGAGCTACCTCTGGGTCTTCCTCCAATATGTGGCATCGAACACTAGATCGACCTCATCCCCGGAGCACCTCTTCCGAACAAGGCTCCATACCGCATCAACCCCAAAGAAACTAAAGAGATCCAATGGCAAGTACAATAACTCATCGATAATGGCCTTGTACGTGAAAGCTTAAGCCCTTGTGTCGTTCCGGTTATTCTTGTGCCTAAGAAACACGGTAGTTTTCACATGTGTTCCGATTGTAGACCCATCAATGCTATCGCCTTTCGCTATAGGCATCCCGTTCCACACCTTGATGATATGCTAGATGAGCTTAGCGGTGCCACCATTTTCTCAAAAAAATCTTAAAAGTGGCTATTACCAAATACGCATTCAAGAAGGTGGTGAATGGAAAACCGCTTCTAAAACTAAATGTGGCTTGTACGAGTGGTTAGTTATGCCTACGGGTTTATCGGAAGCTCCCGGTACTTTCATGCGTGTTATGCATTTTGTGCTTCGTCCATACATTGGAGTGTTTGTTATGGTCTACTTTGAAGACATACTTGTGTTTAGCAAGTCCATCAAAGATCATGTAAATCATCTTAGGTCCGTTTTGCAAACTCTTCGAAAAGAACGTCTTTATGCCAATATGGAAAAATGCACTTTTGGTGTTGACAAGCTTGTTTTCTTGGGTTTCATTGTTTCTTCCAAGGGTGTTCATCTTAATGAGTCTAAAACTGAAGCAATTAAAACTTGGCCACAACCCACTAATTTGCAACAAGTGCGTAGTTTCATTGTTCTTGCGGGATTTTATCGTCGCTTTGTGAAAGACTTTGGCACTATTGCCGCACTGTTGCATGCCTTGAGTAAGAAAAATGCACCCTTTTTTGGGGACCTTTGCAATCTACCGCATTTGATGAGCTCAAATCTTTGCTTACACATGCTCCGATTCTTGCTTTACCTAACTTCATCAAAACTTTTAAGGTCCATTGCGATGCTAGTGGTAATGGAATTGGTGGAGTTTTGATGCGAGAAAAGGGACCCATTGCATATTTTAGTGAAAAACTTTCCGGTGCTCAACTTAAATATCCCATCTATGACAAACAATTGTATGCTTTAGTGTGTTGTATGCTTTAGTGTGTGTGTTGCATGTTTGGGAGCATTATCTTCGCCCACATGAATTTGTCATACATACCGATCACAAGACACTTAAGTACCTTAACGGTCAAACCAAGTTGAATAGACGGCATGCTAAATGGAGTGAATTTATTGAATCTTTCCCTTATGTGATCAAGTACATTAAGGGCAAAGAAAATGTTGTGGCGGATGCTCTTTCCCGCAAATGCATGTTAGTTACTCAACTTGAATTGAATGTTCTTTGTTTCAAGCATATCAAAGACTTATATGAGCACGATGCTACTTTTGCTACTCCTTATGCTAAGTGTGTGACGCATACATCTTGGGAGCGATATTATATCGCAAATGGTTATCTGATACGTCTCCAAAGTATCTATAATTTTTGATTGTTCCATGTTGTTTTATTATCAATCTTGGATGTTTTATAATCATTTTATAGTCATTTTATATCATTTTTTGGTACTAACCTATTGACATAGTGCCAAGTACCAGTTGCAGTTTTTTCCATGTTTTTTACATCGCAGCAAATCAATATCAAACGGAGTCCAAATGCCACGAAACTCCATGATGATTTTTTATGGGCCAGAAGGAAGGCAATGGGCCCTGGTTGCACCTGGGGGTGCCCCGAGGGGGGCACAACCCACCAGGGCGCGCTAGGAGGTCCAGGCGCGCCCTGGTGGGTTGTGCCCACCCCGGGTGCCCCCGGGACCACCTCTTTGCTCTATAATACCCCAAAATACCAGAACCATAGAAGCATCGATGAAATATTCATCCAGCCGCCGCAGAGTCCAGAACCACCAGATCCAATCTAGACACCATCACAGAGGGGTTCACCACTTCCATTGGTGCCTCTCCGATGATGCGTGAGTAGTTCTTTGTAGACCTTCGGGTCCGTAGTTAGTAGCTAGATGGCTTCCTCTCTCTCGCTGGATTCTCAATACAATGGTCTCTTGGAGATCCATATGATGTAACTCTTTTTGCAGTGTGTTTGTTGGGATCTAATGAACTTCGAGTTTATGATCAGTTATATCTTTTTATATCCATGAAAGTTATTTGAGTTTCTTTGATCTCTTATATGCATGATCTCTTATAGCCTCGTATTTCTTCTCCGATATTTGGGTTTTGTTTGGCCAACTTGATCTATTTATCTTGCAATGGGAAGAGGTGCCCGGTAGTGGGTTCGATCTTACGGTGCTTGATCCCAGTGACAGAAAGGGAACCGACTCGTATGTATCGTTGCTACTAAGGATAAAAAGACGAGATCCCTATCTGTCGCAATAGATAATGGATCTTGTCTACATCATGTCATCGTTCTTATTGCATTACTCCGTTTTCCCATGAACTTAATACACTAGATGCATGCTGGATAGCGGTCGATGTGTGGAGTAATAGTAGTAGATGCAGGCAGGAGTCGGTCTACTAATCTTGGACGTGATGCCTATGTAATGATCATTGCATGGATATCGTCATAATTATTTGAAGTTCTATAAATTGCCCAACAGTAATTTTTTACCCAACGTTTGCTATTTTCTCGAGAGAAGCCACTAGTGAAACCTACGGCCCCCGGGTCTTCTTTCTCATATATTTGCCTTGCGATCTACTTTTCCTTTGCGTTTTTATTCAGATCTATTAATCCAAAAATACAAAAATACATTGCTGTGTTTTATCTTTATTTATTTTATTTGGCGTTCGATCTATCAATCTACTACAATTTACCTTACGTCTGTTTGCCTATCTTGAGGCGTCGTACCTCGGAAGGGACTGACAACCCCTTTAAGTCGTTGGGTTGCGAGGTGTTGTTGTTTGTGTGCAGGTGCTGCTTACGTTGTGTTGCTTGGTTATCCTACTGTTTCGATACCTTGGTTTCATCACCAAGGGAAATACCTACAGTCGCTGTGCTACATCATCCCTCCCTCTCCGTGGAAATACCGACGTAGTTGCAGCAACCATCAAGGAGAATTCTGGCGCCGTTGCCGGGGAGGATCTTCAACATAACCAGGTTCCTAATCACAAATCTCATCTCCTTGCAATTTACATTATTTGCCATTTGCCTCTCGTTTTCCTCTCCCCTACTTCACAAAAATTTTCCGTTTTATTCGTCTCTCTTTTTCGCTAATCTCTTGTTTCTAGTTTCGATGGCTAGCGTCCCTACTCCTCCTTTGTCACCAGATTTTGAAGTTCTTCACATCAACCAAAGACAAGGAGAAAATCTGAAAGATGCCTAGTATAGGCTTATGGAATCATATCGTGTTTCCAATCTAAAGGGGGATGCTAAAGTTTTGCTTCATAATTTTTACATAGGATTGGCTTTGCATCATAGACAACTTCTGGATTTTGCCGCTAAAGGGAATTTTATTGAGCTTGATGCAAATGCTGCCTATGAAATTTTGGAAGGAATTTTGGGAATTCCTCCTCAAAAGAAGGGGTTTTCTTTTACCCCTGAGGGAGTTCAAATGTTGGACAAACTTGGTGATTTGCATAAACATATGGTTGAAATACATAAATATAATGAACCCCTGAAACACCTCAACGGTAGTATCAATCGCAAATACTTCGATTACTCTTTGCAACAAGCGATTGGATATTTTGGATCTTAAGATGGTTTCTTTTCTGGATAATTTAGGGAACCGTAAAGAGACTATCGGGTTTGAGAAAACCCTTACAAAAGTTGCCAAAACATAGATCCTTGCCTTACGCCTAGCTAAGGGCGTAAAACTATAGCGCTTGTTGGGAGGCAACCCAATGAATAAAAATTTATTTTTGCTTTTTGCTTTCTGTTCTTGTGTGTTTACACAATTATGCTACTGGTATGATTGTGTTTTTTGTGTTTTAATTAGTGTTTGTGCCAAGTAAAGCCTTTAGGATCTTCTTGGGTGATAGTTGTTTGATCTTGCTGAAAAAGACAAAAACTTTGTGCTCACGAAAATAATTTTCATAAATCACAAAGAAGAGATTTTGCCCTGATTCTTTTTGCAGAAGATTAATATACAAATTACCCTGCTCTTCCTAATTTGGTAGAATTTTTAGAGTTACAGAAGTATTCGCTAAAGTCAGATTACTACATACTATTCTGTTTTGAAAAATTCTGTTTTCTTTGTGTTGTGTGCTTATTTTCATGGCTCTATGGTTTTCTTTGATGAGTTTTTGCCATAGAAAAGTTGGAATACATTAGATATAATACAAAAACAAAATATGAATTGGTTTGATACAGCACTTATAGTAGTGGTTTGCTTTCTTATACTAACGGGTCTCACGAAGGTTTTGTTGAGTTTTGTGTGATTGAAGTTTTCAAGTTTTGGGTTATCTTACGATGGATGAAAGAAGGATGTAAGAGCCTAATCTTGGGGATGCCCCGGCATCCCAATCTATTATCCAAGAATGAGCAACCAACTAAGCTTGGGGATGCCCCCGAGTGGCATCCCCGCTTTCTTCCAACAACTATCGGTATTTTACTCGAGGCTATATTTTTATTCGTCACATGATATGTGTTTTGCTTGGGGCGTCTTGTATGATATGTGTCTTTGCTTGTTTTATATTGTGTTTTAAGTCATCAATCGTTTCTGGACACACCTATTTGAGAGAGACAAAATTATATCATGACTTGTTAGAATTGCTCTCTATGCTTCACTTAAATCTTTTATGAGCTAGGACTTGCTCTAGTGCTTCACTTATATCTTTTTTAGCACGGTGTGCTTTGTTATTTTTGAGGAAATGCTCTCTTGCTTCACTTAGATTTATTTGAGAGTTAGTTAAATTTTGAAGAAATTCTCTTTTGCTTCACTTAAATTATTTTGAGAGAAAGAAAATTTGTTATGCTCATAATCTTCACTTATATTTGTTTGAGCTTATGAAAAAGCAACTCATGAAAATTAGTCCCAAAGTGATAGATATCCAAGAAGGATAAAGTAAAAGAATGTCATGAACATCATTGGACAAAATAAACTTGATTCTTAGTAATAGTTTTGAGATATGATGATGTGATATGTGAGTTATGTTGATGAATAATTGTGCTCTAGTAAGAATATTGGTGTTAAGGTTTGTGATTCCCTATGCATGCACGAAAGTCAATAATCATGCAACGAAAATTATATCCTACTTGTGGTGCATTATTCGGTGTTAATTATGCTTAATGCTTGCTTCTGAGATTATTCATTTCTTGGTTGGTCGCTTCTCAATCTTTTTGCTAGCCTTCACTTTGCACCAAGTATGACCTCCACTTGTGCATCCAAAATCCTTTAAACTAGTTTTGCCACATGAGTCCACTATATCTACCTATATGTGGTATTCGTTTGCCGTTCTAAGCAAATTTGCATGTGCCATCTCTTATTTTCAAAATAAACTTCTCTTTTGTGTGTTTGTTTCGCTCACGGAACGGTAACGGGTGGCTAATATTTTCCATGTTGGACGTGTTATTCTCACAATGAGTGTTTATTCACTTGTCATTGCACGAGAGTAAAGCAAAGGTCTTAGGGATGCCCAGTCCCAAAATGCAAAAATGAATTTACTTTATGTTACAAATAATAAATTCCTTGGAAAGTGTTGGTATGGAAGGCACCCGTGGATACGACTAGCCATGGAAAGTGAAAGAATGGTGGAAAAAGGAATAAACTTTATTTTCTATTTGTGAACTGCCTATGGCATATCTAGCATGGAAAGTGTTCGTATCACTGCGTCGTTTTTGTTGGTGGGATGGATACACCTCCCAAAATGTTTTTATCTCAAATTTTTCGCTTTGAGCTCTGGCACCTCTACAAATCCCTACTTCCGTCTGCGAAGGGCCTTTCATTTACTTTATGCAATTTCTATTTTGAATTTGAGTCTCCATCTTCTCTTACAAAAGCACCAACTAGGAGGCAATATGATCGTGCTCAAGTATTGGGTGTAGTTAATATTCGAGTGTGTTTCATGAATGGATCAATGTTTGATCATGATGGGCTAGGGATAACTTATTTTAGCGTTGATATTTTGAAAGACATGGTTGCTTGTTGATATGCTTGAGTATCTAAATTATTATGTCAAAACTAGACTATTGCTTTGAATCACATAAAAGTCCAAATGTCCATGCTATAAAGAAAATAATATGATATGACTTGATGAATAGCACTCCACATGAAAAATTCTGTTTTTATCACTTCCCTACTCGAGGACGAGTAGGAGTTAAGCTTGGGGATGCTGATACGTCTCCAAGGTATCTACAATTTTTGATTGTTCCATGCTGTTTTATTATCAATCTTGGATGTTTTATAATTATTTTATAGTCATTTTTTGGTACTAACCTATTGACATAGTGCCAAGTGCCAGTTGCTGTTTTTTCCATGTTTTTTACATCGCAGGAAATCAATATCAAACGGAGTCCAAATGTCACCAAACTCCATGATGATTTTTTATGGCCAGAAGGAAGGCAATGGGCCCTGGTTGCACCGAGGGGGTGCCCCGAGGGGGGCACAACCCACCAAGGCGTGCCAGGAGGCCCAGGCGCGCCCTAGTGGGTTGTGCCCACCTCGGTTGCCCCCCGGGCCGCCTCTTTGTTCTATAAATACCCCAAAAATACCAGAACCCTAGAAGCATCGACGAAATATTCATCCAGCTGCCACAGAGTCCAGAACCACCAGATCCAATCTAGAAACCATCACGGAGGGGTTCACCACTTCCATTGGTGCCTCTCCGATGATGCGTGAGTAGTTCTTTGTAGACCTTCGGGTCCGTAGTTAGTAGCTAGATGGCTTCCTCTCTCTCGTTGGATTCTCAATACAATGGTCTCTTGGAGATCCATATTATGTAACTCTGTTTGCGGTGTGTTTGTTGGGATCTGATGAACTTCGAGTTTTTGATCAGTTATATCTTTTTATATCCATGGAAGTTATTTGAGTTTCTTTGATATCTTATATGCATGATCTCTTATAGCCTCGTATTTATTCTCTGATATTTGGGTTTTGTTTGGCCAACTTGATCTATTTATCTTGCAATGGGAAGAGGTGCCCGGTAGTGGGTTCGATCTTAGGGTGCTTGATCCCAGTGACAGAAAGGGAACCAACACGTATGTATCATTGCTACTAAGGATAAAAAGACGAGATCCCTATCTGCCGCAGTAGATAATGGATCTTGTCTACATCATGTCATCGTTCTTATTGCATTGCTCCGTTTTTCCATGAACTTAATACACTAGATGCATGCTGGATAAAGGTCGATGTGTTGAGTAATAGTAGTAGATGCAGGCAGGAGTTGGTCAACTAATCTTGGACGTGATGCCTATGTTAATGATCATTGCCTGGATATCGTCATAATTATTTGAAGTTCTATCAATTTCCCAATAGTAATTTGCTGACCCACCGTTTGCTATTTTCTCGAGAGAAGCCACTAGTGACACCTACGGCCCCCGGGTCTTCTTTCTCATATATTTGCCTTGCGATTAACTTTTCCTTTGCGTTTTTATTCAGATCTATTAATCCAAAAATCAAAAAATACCTTGCTGCATTTTATCTTTATTTATTTTACTTGGCGTTCGATCTCTCAATCTACTACAATTTACCTCACGTCCGTTTGCCTATCTTGAGGCGCCGTACCCCGGAAGGGACTGAAATCCCCTTTAACTCATTGGGTTGCGAGGTGTTGTTGTTTGTGTGCAGGTGCTGCTTACGTTGTGTTGCTTGGTTCTCCTACTGGTTTGATACCTAGGTTTCATCACTGAGGGAAATACCTACCATCGCTGTGCTACATCATCCCTCCCTCTCGAGGGAAATACCGGCGTAGTTGCAGCAACCATCATTATCTAATGAGAGCTAACAAACTTTGTATACCCGATTCTTCTCTTCGTTTGTTACTTTTGCAAGAGGCTCATGGAGGAGGACTTATGGGACACTTTGGACGAGACAAGACCTTTGCCACGCTCTCCAAGAACTACTTTTGGCCCAAGATGTTCCGCGATGTCTCACGCTTCACCAACCGGTGCTCTACATGCCGCAAAGCTAAGTCACAATATCAATCCCATGGTTTACATATGCCACTTCCTATTCGACATCAACCATGGGAAGATATTAGCATGGATTTTGTGCTTGGACTACCTAGGACTCAAAATGGCAAGGATTCCGTATTTGTTGTTGTGGACCGATTCTCTAAAATAGCCCATTTTATCCCATGCAATAATATAGACGATGCTTCACATGTTGCAAATCTTTTTTGTAGGGAAATCTTGAGGTTACATGGGGTGCCAAAGACAATTGTGTCGGACTGCGACGTCAAGTTCCTTAGCTAATTTTGGAAGAAGCTATGCGCCAAGCTCGGTATCAAGATACTATTCTCGACGGCCTATCATCCTCAAACCGATGGCCAAACGGAAGTCACCAACCGGACGCTCTCCACTCTCCTACCTGTGTTGATCAAGAAGAACATCAAGGTGTGGGAGGAGTGCTTACCCATTGCTGAGTATGCCTACAATCGCGCAAGACACTCTACTACCGGCAAGTCCCCCTTCGAGGTTGTCCACGGCTTCAACCCTTTGTCGCCCTTGGACATCCTTCCTCTGCCGCTACAAGAACGAGCGAACATGGATGCTAGCGCAAGAGCCACCTACCTCAAGTAGATGCATGAAGAAACAAGGTCCATGATCTAGCGTCAAGTACGGCACCTCGCCACCAAGCTCAACATCAACAAGTCACCGATGGTGTTCCAACTGGGCGATCTCGTATGGTTACATCTCCGCAAGGACGGCTTCCCCAAGGAGCGCAAGTCCAAGCTACTTCCGAGAGCCGATGGACCCTTAAAGGTGCTCGCACGCTACAATGACAATGCCTACAAGATCGACATCCCACACAACAAGTACAATGTAGGCGACGTCTTGAACGTCAACGACTTGGCCAAATACCATGGTGATGAAGAAAATGATTCGTGGACGGATCTCTCCCAAGGGGGGGAGATGATGCGGAGCATCCCTCGAGCATCCCCATGGATATATCTTCACCACCACAAGAACGAAGAGGACCAATCATAAGAGCTCGCGCATGTGCCGTCGAAACCGAGGTTAACTCCTTCCTCTTCAAACTCCATGCGAATTCACATGAGAATTGGGTCCTACCTCAAACGGAAGTGTTATGCATGCTTAGGTATCTAAGTGATGATCATCAAGAGGCTAGCACGGAGACCCAAGCACCTATGGAGGAGGAGAAGGAAGAAAGGGGTGAGAAGAACGAAGAAGGGGAGGTCCTGGATAATCCGGGTGCTCAGCCACCTTCGGCCCGGGTGCCCGGCCTCAACCTCGGCGCGGCCCTCCCGCCTGGAGCCACCCGCCACCACCCCAGGTGCCCGGCCCCTCCTGGAGTGTCTACCCCCAGGTGCCCGGGCCCCTTTAACCCGGGTGCCCAGACTCACCACTGTGCCTACGCGTTTTACGGGATAAATTACCCATGTACCCTTGTTTTACCCCAATTCGTCCCTAGCCTATAAGTACTCCCCATCTAGCTCATTTGTGAGGTTAGCAAAGTATTTGATAGACACTAGAGAGCTTTGCTCCTTGTATCCCCTCCTCTTGGAGATCAAGCCGCCTCTTTGGGAAGAATCCTTGTGGATTATCAAGGCGTCCTCTTGGAGAAGATCAACACACTGGTGCAGAGACATGCTATACAAACGGTTTTTAACCCCTTATCGCGACGGTGTTTCGAACCATCGCCAAGTGAGTGACTGCGATAGGGGGGTCCTTCCGACACAACCCAGAACCCGTCGGGGATAGGCCCTCCTGGCACACAGGCTAGGTCAAAATGGGCTCGTGTGCGATCAGGCAAGGCATCGATACCCAGTCATTTCCGTTCGTATGTACATCCCACACGGTGAATCCCAGAAGAACATTTTCGTTCGTATGTATATCATGCACAGTTTTTGTGTGGAAACGTTTGAGCAAGGTGGCCTAACGCAAACAGTTCTCTGCCAGAAGTCGTGTGTAATTGTTAGTTGATCGAATACGCCTACTTTCTAGAAAATGTGTGGGTTGTTTGAGTTCATCGCCCATGCTGATGTCTGAGTAACCATCTGCAATAGAAAACCCCAATAAGCAGGGTAATTAGCCTATTATTGATAATCCATGTAGTAATCAAATTGACATTTCTTATAAAACACACCAGATATTTCATATCCGTATAACGGCAACCGGGATTTCATAATCAAATTACATCAAATAGCTTCAGCACTCAGTTATACCATTACACAACAGCACAAAGTTTCACATGCAACATCAAAAACCTTTGGAAAGTAGCATCATACACGGTAAATAGACACATGAATCTCATCTGGGAAACTGCAGAAACGGAAGGCAAATATTGAGCCTTCAGTGATGTTGAATGCCCTTGCAACTTTAGGCCAGTGGCTATGGATAATTGCCCACCCAACCTTCATCCTCTTCAGGAAGACTTCAATATTGTACCGTGGGTGTTGAATGAATACCTTCCTCGCCTCTTGACCATTACTACAAAAAAATACATTTCCGTGATGATACGTGTTTGTCACAGTAGGTCACATTTTCTGTCATGCATGTACATCCATGCCGATTTTATGACAGAATCAAGATACTCATACATGTGCTGCCGAAGAAGTGTTCCATGACGTCACCAAAAATTATCATCACGGAAGTGTCCACTTCCATGTTGATAAATCGCGCGTCATAGAATTGCTTTCGTCAAGGGTAACTAACACATGGCATCCACCGTAACGGGTCGCCGTTAAGCTATCAGGTTCCGGTTTAGATCCGACAACCCGTTAACAGCCCGGACCAATGGGGATTTTCCCCGTGTAAAATTCTCAATGGCCAGAGGAACCACGTGTCGGCTCACCGTTGGGACAGATGTCATCCACTCATTGGGCCGAATGCGCCTATGTTACATCGACACGTGGCATGGCGCAACAGAGGCCCATTCCTGTGAAAAGGCCGGCCCGTTTGACTTGGTCAAAAGGTAGCGGGCTGGCCCACAGAAAGCCTGTTAACGGCATGTTCGCATATAGCCCATTTACAGCCCGCTAACTCACGGCCCATTATGGCCTATCCGAATTAGGCCCAGTAGCGTCATCTGGGCCGCCCAATATGATTCTAGCCCGTTGTAACTTCCAGCCCATGTATGGCCCATGAAGTCTTTCGACCCATATGAGGCCCTTTGTAACACTTGGCCCATTAACGGCGCGTGGTGAAATTGGCCCGTAATGAACAGTGTATTGTTTTATACCCATTAACAGCCCATTATTCCATTGGGCCGTTTCTAGCCCGTGTTATCTTCTAGCCTTCTTAGGGCCTGATGGCGGCTTAAAGCTACGTTGGTATTTCCCCAAAGAGGTAGGGATGATGCAGCACAACAGCGGTAGGTATTTCCCTCAATGATGAAACCAAGGTTATCGAACCAGTAGGAGAACCAAGCAACACAACGTAAACAACACCTCCACACAAATAACGACTACGCGCAACCCGACGTATAAAAGGGGTTGTCAATCCCTTTCGGGTAGCGGCGCCTCAAGATAGGCAAACAGACGTGAGATAAATTGTAGTAGGTTGATAGATCGAACGCCAAATAAAATAAATAAGAATAAAATGCATCAAGGTATTTTTGTATTTTTGGTTTAATAGATCTAAAAATAAATGTGAAGGAAAAGTAGATCGCAAAGGCAAATATATGAGAAAGAGACCCGGGGGCCATAGGTTTCACTAGTGGCTTCTCTCGAGAAAAATAGCAAACGGTGGGTAAACAAATTATTGTTGGGCAATTGATAGAACTTTAAATAATCATGACAATATCTAGGCTGATCATTACAGAGGAATCACGTCCAAAATTAGTAGATCGACTCCTGCCTGCATCTACTACTATTACTCCACACATCGACCGCTATCAAGCATGCATCTAGTGTATTAAGTTCATGGGAAAACGGAGTACTGTAATAAGAACGATGACATGATGTAGACAAGATATATCTATGTAGAGATAGACCTCATCATTTTATCCTTAGTAGCAACGATACATACGTGTCGGTTCCCCTTCTGTCACTAGGATCAAGCACCGTAAGATCGAACCGACTACAAAGCACCTCTTCCCATTGCAAGATAAATAGATCAAGTTGGCCAAACAAAACCGAAATATCGGAGAAGAAATAAGAGGCTACAAGAGATCATACATATAAGAGATCAAAGAAACTCAAATAACTTTCATGGATATAAAAAGATAGATCTGATCATAAACTCAAAGTTCATCGGATCCCAACAAACACACCGCAAAAAGAGTTACATCATATGGATCTCCAAGAGACCATTGTATTGAGAATGCAACAAGAGAGAGAAAGCCATCTAGCTACTAACTACGGACCCGAAGGTCTACAAAGAACTACTCACGCATCATCGGAGAGGCACCGATGGAAGTGGTGAACCCCTCCGTGATGGTGTCTAGATTGGATCTGGTGGCTCTGGACTCTGCGGCAACTGGAATTGATTTTCTTCGACTCCCCTAGGGTTTCTGGAATATTTGGGTATTTATAGAGCAAAGAGGCGGTCTGGGGGGCACCCACGGTGGGCACAACCCACCAGGGCGCGCCTGGGCTTCCTGGCACGCCCTGGTGGGTTGTGCTCTCCTCGGAGCACCCCCCCCCCAGGTGCAGCGTTGGCCCATTAGGTGTCTTCTGGTCCAAAAAATTCTCCGTGAAGTTTCGTTGCAGTTGGACTCCGTTTGGTATTGATTTCCTGTGATGTAAAAAATATGCAGAAAACAACAACTAGCACTTGGCACTATGTCAATAGGTTAGTACCAAAAAATGATATAAAATGACTATAAAATGATTATAAAACATCCAAGATTGATAATATAACAGCATGGATGTAACATCCCAAAATTCTAAATTTTGGAATGTTATATTAAACAAATAGTTTTGATTGTGATGTGTGAAATTGATTGAAAATTGAAACTTTTTGAAAGTTAAATGAGAGGGAATAAAAGGACTTTCCCAAACTTTCACCTTGCATTTCTGATCTCCATGAATTCAAATTCTTTTCAAATACAAAAACCTAGAGAGAATATGATATGACTTCTTCCATTTAAAATGAAAATGTTTTTTGAAAAATATTTGAATTTCATCTGGAAATATTTCAAATTCAGAAACTTTATGCAACTCAATGATTTTCATGAGAGAAGATAAAATGACTTCTTCAAATCATATGAAATATGAGTTGGAAGTTTCAAAGAATCAAATTTAGAGTCCCTTTGGAATTATTTTCAATTTGGAGTTATTGGGGTTTTATTCAAATTATTTTTCTCCAAAAATAAAATACATGGAAATTAGGGTAAAATGATTCCCTATAGTAGAAAAATGGAGAGAAATAAATTTGAAATTATTTTGGTATTTTAAAATATTTTTATTTGGTTTTTAAATAAACCAGCACTACTGTTTGCTTTACTTAATTTTTTGTGGAATTTATTTGCCGCTAAAAAAATGTTCATGTTGTAGAAAATCTTTTTTTGAAAATTCTGATTATAAGAAGCTATATATAATGTTTTAATTGTTATTTATTTTTATTTTTGTTGTCGGAGTTTAAAAAAGAGAGAGAAACTGCCGAACTGGGCCGACCCAGCCAACCGGGCCTGGCCACGGCCGAGCCCAGCGCACCGCGCACGTCCCCGAGCTCTAGTCGCCCCTCCCTGACCGCTCTGCTGCCCTCCTCGACGACCGGAGCGCCACCCTGATCGAATCTGCCGCCGCCGCCGCGGTAACTCCCGCTCCCCTCTCGTCCGTCCGATCTTCCCCCAACAGTCCCGATTAGATAGGATTTGTTTTTTTGTTTTCAACCGTTTTTCTCTAAATAGCGAGTGTTCGCTAGTTTAGTTTCTGTGGTGAACGTGCTCATCGCTTAAGTCTCTGGAGCGAACGTTCGTTCGTTAGTTTTTCTGTTACGTAGCCAGGGACCTAGATGCAAATACTTTCTGTACAGATCAGCCCCTGCTTTTCAATCTATCACAACTTTTAAACCGTTTGTCCAAATTCAATGAAACCAATGCCAAATTCTTCAACTTGATCTCATCTATCCAGTAAACCAACTTAAGTATATTTTTGAAGCTTTAAAATTTGAATTAGATCAGATTTGAATTCAAACTTGTTTTGGCTATAACTTAAGTGTTATAACTCCGATTTAATTGATTGTTTTTGCAAATTGAAGCTCCTGACATGTACTTTCCGTTAAGATCAAAATCACATAATTTTGCTGCTGTTAAAAATATGTTTCTGTCTAGAAGCTTTATTTGATGGTTTTGAAGTTTTTCGAAGTGTTTTCTTCGTTCTTTTGGATCTTTGAGTGATTGCTTATGTGTGGTTAATTGCTTGCTTACGATAGATTGAACGGAGTGTGACGAGTAGAACTATCAGGAATGATGAGTGCGAAGGATCTTCATCAACAGTACAAGGCAAGTTCACACTTTGATCATACTCTTCATATACCCAGTTTTACTTGCATTAGATACACCCCTCAAATATTTGCATGAGTAGGATTGGGAACATGTGGTTTTGCTATGTAGTTCATGAGGTACGAACCTATGATCCTTGAAACACTCCGGGGATATACGTTATGCTCCTATTGCTTAGCCATGCTCGTAGACGAGGATTGGTATGTGAGAATCATGAAAGTTGTGAGAGTAATATTAACTAAGGGAAACTTAAGGTGGCTACTTTAATACACATCTGGGTGGAATGGTTGGGGCACCCTGGGGATACCAGTGGCTTGCCCGGGCACCTGGGGAATCCAGTGTTGTCCTAGGAGATCCCGAGGTATCCGTGGGATCATCCTATGGAATGCCACCCAGGCTCAAAGGGATCACAAGATTATTCATGCTAGAAACTTTCGTGTGCAGCCACAAGCCATTATGGGCTCTGGCATAGTTGAGTAAGTTGTGGGAAACCTTTCCATGATAGGCTAGCAGATGTAGGGGATTATAGGTGTACTGGCCTATCTATCGGTTAAGGGGATCTCGTCGGAAAGACTGTGTCTCGATCATCCATTTCTCGAACATCATGCAGTCCGAGAAGTTAAACGGAGGAGATTGAGTCTTGTGGGGAAAAGTGCGCAAACCTCTGCAGAGTGTACAAACTAATCATGATTAGCCGTGTCCCCGGTTATGGACATTTTGAGTATGTGGTATTTGAATTATTGGTTGATCTCATCACTTTACTTAATGAATTTGTTGGGTTATTATTATGACTTGGGAATTTTGGGATTGAGTTGGGGTTACCTTCTCAATATGGGTAATTTAACTTAGTAGTAAATAAAATGTATTCCTTTGTTGTAGGAAAAAATTAGCTTTATGCAAAATTAAACTTAGAGCCTCCACCCGCCAAATATGCATATAGAGATAGACAATTCTCATTATTATTCAATGGTGTGAAATTGCCAGTACATTCAATGTACTGACCTACATGGCTGCAACGTCTCATGTTGCAGGATTCCTACGACGGGTTGCGATGTCTACACTGAACTTTGCCGTTGGTGTTGTTGGGACTCCACAACCATGTTGTTACTTCCGCTTTATGGATTGAGGTAATAGTATTTACGTTACTTTATACATGTGATTTACCTCTGTTATAAATCCTCGAGTACTGTGTGTGTCAGCATACCAATCCAGGGATGACACTTAAGCACAGAGACTTCGATCCATTCGGGTCGGGTCGCTAGAATGGAACGATCAAAAATTATAGATACGTTGGAGACGTATCAACATCCTCAACTTAACTCCTACTCATCCTCGAGTAGGTAAGTGATAAAAACAGAATTTTTGATGTGGAATGTTGCCTAACATGTCATATCATATTTCTTTTTTTATAGCATGGACATTTGGAAATTTATGTGATTCAAAGCTATAGTCTAGTTTTGACATGATAATTTAAATACTCAAGCATATCAACAAGAAACCATGTCTTTCAAAATATCAATGCTAAAATAAGTTATCCCTAGCCCATCATGCTCAATCGTTGATCCATTCATGAAACACACTCGCATATTAACTACACCCAATACTCAAGTACGATCATATTGCCTCCTAGTTGGTGCTTTTATAAGAGAAGATGGAGACTCAAATTCGAAAATAAAAATTGCATAAAGTAAAAGAAAGGCCCTTCGCAGAGGCAAGTAGGGATTTGTAGAGGTGCCAGAGCTCAAAGCGAAAAACTTAGAGATAAAAACATTTTGGGAGGTGTATCTTTCCCACCAACGAAAACGACTTAGAGTTCCCAACACTTTCCATGCTAGATATATCATAGGCGGTTCCCAAACAGAAAATGAAGTTTATTCCTTTTTCTACCATACTTTCACTTTCCATGGCTAACCGTATCCACGGGTGCCTTCCATACCAACACTTTCCAAGGAATTTATTGTTTGACAACATAATGTAAATTCATTTTTCATTTCGGGACTGGGCATCCCTAATACCTTTGCCTTACTCTTGTGCAATGACAAGTGAATAAACACTCATCGTGAGAATAACACATCTAGCATGGAAAATATTAGCCACCCCTCACCGCTCCGCGAGCTGTACGAACACGCAAAAGAGAAGTTTATTTTGAAAATTAGAGATGGCACATACAAATTTTCTTAGAACGGCAAAAGAATACCGCATATAGGTAGATATAGTGGACTCATGCGGCAAAACTGGTTTAAAGGTTTTTGGATGCACAAGCAGAGATCATACTTAGTGCAAAATGAAGGCTAGCAAAAGATAGAGAAGCGACCAACCAAGAAACGAATAATCTCATAAGCGAGCATTAAGCACCAAATAATGCACCACAAGTAGGATGTAATTTCATTGCATGACTATTGACTTTCGTGCTTGCATAGGGAATCACAAACCTTAACACCAATATTCTTACTAATGCATAATTACTCATCAACATGACTCACATATCACATCATCATATCTCAAAACTATTACTAAGAATCAAGTTTATTTTGTCCAATGATCTTAATGAAAGTTTTTACTATATCCTTCTTAGATAGCTATCACTTTGGAACTAATTTTCATGTGTTGCTTTTGATAATCTCAAACAAATATAAGTGAAGATCATGAGCATAATATTTCTTTCTCTCAGATTAATTTAAGTGAAGCAAGAGAGAATTTCTTGAAAATTTTACTAACTGTCAAATAAATCTAAGTGAAGCAAGAGAGCATTTCTTCAAAAATACTATAGCACACCGTGCTCAAAAAGATATAAGCGAAGCACTAGAGTAATTCCATAGCTCATAAAAATTTAAGTGAAGCATAGAGAGCAATTCTAACAAGTCATGACATAATTTTGGCTCTCTCAAATAGGTGTGTCCAGCAAGGAATCAAGACTTAAAACACAAAATGAAACAAGCAAAGACTCATATTATACAAGACGCTCCAAGCAAAACACATAGTATGTGATGAATAAAAATATATCTTCGAGTAAAATACCGATGGTCGTTAGAAGAAAGAGGGGATGCCACTCGGGGCATCCCCAAGTTCAATCACACAAAACTCAAGAAAACCTTCGTGAGATCTGTTAGTATAAGAAATCAAAATCACCACTATAAGTATTGTATCAAACCAATTCATATTTTATTCTTGCATTATATCTACTGTATGCCAAGTTTTCTATGGAAAAAACTCATCAAAGAAAACCATAGAGCCATCAAAATAAGCACTCAACGCAAAGAAAACACAATCTGTCAAAAACAGAACAGCCTGTAGCAATCTGACTATTTTGAATAATTATGTAACTCCAAAAATTCTGAAAAATTAGGACGAGCTGAGAAATTTGTATATTAATCTTCAGCAAAAATAATTGGCATTTTATCACGCTCTGGTAAAAAATAAGAATTGTTTTCGTGAGCGCAAAAGTTTCTGTTTTTCAGCAAGATCAAACAACTATCACCCAAGAAGATCCTAAAGGCTTTACTTGGCACAAACACTAATTAAAACACAAAAAACACAATCATAAGAGTAGCATAATTGTGCAAACACTAAAGAACAGAAAGCAAAAAGCAAAAATAAATTTTTATTCATTGGGTAGCCTCCCAACAAGCGCTATTGTTTCACGCCCCTAGCCAGGCATAAGATTTCGATGATGCTCACATGAAAGATAGTTATTGAAACACAAAGAGAGCATCAGAAAACATGTGAAAAACACATTTAAGTCTAACATACTTCCTATGCATAGGCATTTTATAATCAAACAAACTATATAGGCAAGAAATTCCTAGCATATGAAAGGAAAAAGAATAAAACATTGATGATCTCAACATAACATGAGGTAATTTAGTAACATGAAAATTTCTACAACCATATTTCTCTCTCTCATAATTATTATATGTGAGATCATATTAAATTAAACAATATAGCTATCACATAACATATTCTCTATATGATCCACATCAATGCAAAGTTGACACTCATCCAAAATAGTGGGATTATCATCAAATAAAGTCATGACCTCTCCAAGCCCACTTTCATCAAAAAATTCATAAGATTGAACACTCTCCAAATATGTGGGATTATTTTTACCTGAAGTTGACACTCTTCCAAACCCACTTTCAACATTATTGCAAGCATATTCATCATGAGGCTTAAATAAATTTTCAAGATCATAAGAAGAATAACCGCAATCATGATCACTGCAACAAGTAGTGGACATAGCAAAATTAGCATCCCCAAGCTTGGGGTTTTGCATATTATTAGCACAATTGACATTAATAGAATTTATAGTAAAATCATTGCAATCATGCTTTTCATTCAAGGAGCTATGATGAATCACTTCATAATTTTCTTCATCACAATTTTCAGATTCACGAATCTCAAGCAAAACTTCATAAAGATAATCTAGTGCACTCAAATCACTAACAATTGGTTCAACATGATTGGATCTTTTAAAAAGATTAGCAAGTGGATGGGGATCCATATCAATAGATTTCTAGCAAGCAAAGATGCAAGCATATAGAAGGCACATGGCAACACAAGCGAACATGAGATCCGACGAGAAAACGGCGAACGAAAAAGAGGGCGAATAAAAACGGCAAATTTTTGTGAAGTGGGGGAGAGGAAAACGAGAGGCAAATGGCGAATAATGTAATTGCGAGGAGATGAGATTGGCGATTAGGAACCTAGTATATGTTGAAGATCCTCCCCGGCAACGGTGGTAGAAATTCCTTTTGATGCCGGCTTGAAGCTACATCGGTATTTCCACAAAGAGGAAGGGATGATGCAGCACAACAGCGGTAGGTATTTCCCCCAGTGATGAAACCAAGGTTATTGAACCAGTAGGAGAACCAAGCAACACAACGTAAACATCACCTGCACACAAATAACAAGTGCTCGCAACCCGACGTGTAAAAGGGGTTGTCAATCCCTTTCGAGTAGCTACGCCTCAAGATAGGCAAACGGACGTGAGATCAATTGTAGTAGATTGATAGATCGAACGCCAAATAAAATAAATAAGAATAAAATGCAACAAGGTTTTTTTGTATTTTTGGTTTAATAGATCTGTAAATAAATGCAAAGGAAAAGTAGATCGCAAAGGCAAATATATGAGAAAGAGACCCGAGGGCCATAGGTTTCACTAGTGGCTTCTCTCTAGAAAAATAGCAAACATTGGGTAAACAAATTACTGTTGGGCAATTGATAAAAATTCAAATAATCATGACGATATCCAGGCAATTATAATTACATAGGCATCACATCCAAGATTAGTAGACCGACTCTTGCCTGCATCTACTACTATTACTCCACACATCGACCGCTATCCAGCATGCATCTAGTGTATTAAGTTCATGGAATAACGGAGTAATGCAATAAGAACGATGACATGATGTAGACAAGATCTATCTATGTAGATATAGACCCCATCGTTTAAGCTTAGTAGCAACGATACATACGTGTCAGTTCCCCTTCTGTCACTGGGATCAAGCACCGTAAGATCGACCCAATACAAAGCACCTCTTCCCATTGCAAGATAAATAGATCAAGTTGGCCAAACAAAACACAAATATCGAAGAAGAAATACGAGGCTATAAGTTCATGGATATAAAAAGATAGATCTGATCCTAAACACAAAGTTCATCGGATCCCAACAAACACACCGCAAAAAGAGTTACATCATATGGATCTCCAAGACACCATTGTATTGAGAATTCAGCGAGAGAGACAAACCATCTAGCTACTAGCTACGGACCCGAAGGTCTACAAAGAACTACTCGCGCATCATCGGAGAGGCACCAATGGAAGTGGTGAACCCCTCTGTGATGGTGTCTAGATTGGATCTGGTGGTTCTGGACTCTACGGCGGCTGGAGTTGATTTTTGTCGACTCCCCTAGGGTTTCTAGAATATTTGGGTATTGATAGAGCAAAGAGGCGGTCCGGGGGGCACCCGAGGTGGGCACAACCCACCAGGCGCGCCTGGGCCTCCTAGCGCGCCCTGGTGGGTTGTACTTTCCTCGAAGCAACCCCCAGGCGTAGCCTTGGCCCATTAGGTGTCTTCTGGTCCAGAAATATTCTCCGTGATGTTTCGTTGCATTTGGACTCCGTTTGGTATTGATTTCCTGCGATGTAAAAAACATGCAGAAAATAGCAACTGGCACTTGGCACTATGTCAATAGGTTAGTACCAAAAAATGATATAAAATGACTATTAAATGATTATAAAACATCCAGGATTGATAATACAACAGCATGGAACAATCAAAAATTATAGATACGTTGGAGACATATCAGGGCCCATATATTTTTGGGCTTATTTCCAGCATTTGGTTACTTACGGCCCGTTACTGGCCTTTTCTGCTCATGGGCCAAATTCAGCTCGTGGTTACAGTCGGCCCGTTTGTGGCCCGTTAATCCATTGGGCCGTTTTGATAGCGTTATCAAATATGGCCGATTAACGACGGCCTGTTATGGTCGGTCCATGAACGGATGATTCCAGCTCTAGCCCATTTACGACCCATAATGCGGTCCATTACTGGCCCATGTTTGGCCAATTGATCATACGGCCCGTAGAAGGCCCATTGATGCTACGCCCCGTAGAAGGCCCATTGTTTCTACAGCCCATAGAAGGCCCATTGTTTCTACGACCCGTAGGAGGCCCAGGGTGACTACAGTAAATATGTAGCCCATGGTTATTGTGGCCTAGTTTTAAAAAAATAGGTTATTGAGGCCACTAGCAAACCGCGGAAAAAGAACTGCACTGACTACAAGCAAACAAATAAACAAGACATCAAGGAAATAAATAAGCAAGCAACTTACGCTAGGTTATCATGGCTATTACACATATTACATCCACTGGGCATCAAAGTTCACCACCAGTGAAAATATAGGGAACAAAGTAGCATATCACATACACTGGTTGTCAAAGTTGGCGACCAGTGCAAATAAACGCCACAGCAAAACAAGTTCAGAACTGAAACCACTTTAGAAGAGCTCATGAAAGAATATCCTGGGTACCCATAATGCTGGCAAGATGCTTAGCAAGCTTATTAACATTCTCTTGTTTGGCGCTTAAATCCTCCAGCGCTTGCTGTTGCACCAGAAACTATGCATCTGGATTCTGCAGGGACTTCCTCAGTCCTTCGGCTTCTTGGCGCATCACAGCCGACTGATGCCTTTCAGCTTCTAGCTGAGACTGAAGAAGCCAAAGTGATTCAGGCAATGAGTTCGAAGAGCTTGTGCCAGCGGTACTGGTCAGTAACTCGAACACTACATCAACGCAGGACTGTGGGGTTGTCTCACTGTCTACAAGATTGTTTTTATGACCTTTTCTTGCAGACCAACAGGTTTGTCTCACTATCTTGAACCTTATCTGCATTACTTTCTCTACAATTCCACAGTGGGTGCTCTTCTCTAATATTATGTTCGCATTCTACAAGAGAAACAAGCAGACACATCACAGGTTTAGCATGTAGTATACAAAACTCATTTTGGTAAACCGGTTCAGTAGTAAGGTGGACAGGATAATACCATGAAACAAACTTATATCTATGTACTATGGTCACTGTATTGTCCATATCATTATAGTTTATGTTGCCAAATCAAGATAGAGACACAGCTCTAATAATATATTTTTAAGACACAATAACATAGATAGAATATAAGTGTGAGAAACTACACAGCACTGGCAACACTTGTAATGTAAATCACATGAGAACATAACTGTTTATACAACTGAAACTGAAATCAACATAGAGCAAGAAGTTAGAAGCAGTCCAGTTAAAGAAATAGGTTTAAAACATACATGTTGCGCCATTGGAGTTTCAATTGGATCCTTCAAATTTGAAAGTAGTCTGTATGAGTAAATACAGTGATGCAACAACAAAGGAGTATGGACCCTAGCTATGGAATCTGACCTGAGAACGGTTGCTCTTCTTCTTTAAACATGGAGTTTGGGTTCGCTGTGGTGGTCTTCATGCTTTGGGCACTGTAGTTGCTTTACAAACTGCTCGTGTGGGGGTACTCTGTGGTGGACATGGTGCTGTGTCAACTAGAAGTGGGCTACTATCCACTGGGGTTGGAGTTAGATGGGTTGTAGCTGGTTCTCTGTCCAACTATGTAAGTGTGCAATCTGGAAGAGTCTCGATTATGTGTGGTGGGGCTAGTTCATGGGCCAGTACAACCATGGTTCTATTTGCATCGACAGGTAGCACCTTCTTTTGTGAAGAACGGGTTTTTGCTCCCTTAGATACTGCCATCACCCCATCCAATTCAAATGGCTGATAAACAAGAAAAGAAATTGAACGTATAGACATTGTATGATAGACAGATGTGGTAATTCACATATATGTTGTCTAACCAAACAGGACAGCAAGACACAATTTCACATATATGATGGCTAACTAAACAGGATAGCATGACACAGTTTCAGATACATGATGGATAACTTAATAGGATATAACGGCATAGTTCAACATATGATGAGTATCAAAACAGGATGACATGACAAAACTATATGATGTCTTTCTAAAATAGGTTGGGATGAAATAATTCACATACAAGTTGTCGAAGTATACAGGATGGCATGATATAATTGACATAATTGATTCATACACTAAGTAGCTGGCACTCGCATGTATGATTTCTAAACTAAGGAGATGGAATTGAATATTGTTCATATGATGTCTAAACTAAGTAATGCAAGACACCATATGCATGATATGGGAAATATGAACATGGCAAATTAGAGCATACACCTCAGGTGGGATATAGGACTGGTCATCTGTCTCTGAATCCTCCTCCGAGGAGCTACCTGTAACCATCGAGATATATGCTTCAACAGGTACCATTGCTTGCTCTGAAGACCTTGTGTTTCACTCCTAATTTTTCCATAACCGGCTCAAATGGCTTATACACATGAAGAGTAGTTCAATATACATAGATTGTGGATAGATGGAATACGTAATGAAAACAAGGATGGCATGCGATAATTCACATATATGATGCCTGGCTACATTGCGGTGCATAATTCACAGATATGATAACTGGTTGAAAAACATGGCATTGCATAATTCACATATCTAATATAGAAAGCAAACAGGAGGCATTCACACAAAGCATGTCTAATCTAAGCAGATGGCATGGCAATGTCAGACACCATATGCATGATATGAGCAATATAACCCTGCCAAGTTAGAGCATGCACCTCGGGGGGGAGTACAACTGGTCATCTGTCTCTGGATCCTCCTCTGAGGAGCTATCTGTAACCAGCAAGAAATTCGCATTAACAGGTAGCAGTGACTTCTCAGAAGACCTTGTTTTCACTCTAGATTTTCCCATGACCGACTCAAATGGCTCATGCACAGGAAGAGTAAATCAATGTATAAACATTGTTGACTGGCTAAACAGGATGGCATTGCATGATTCACGTATATGATGCCTGGCTAAAGAAGATGTCATTGCATAATTCCCATATACTCCCTCTGTTCCTAAATATTTGTATTTTTAGAGATTTCAAATGGACTACCACATACGGATGTATATAGACATATTTTAGAGTGTAGATTTACTCATTTTGCTCCGTATGTAGTCACCTGTTGAAATCTCTAAAAAGAAAAATATTTAGGAACGGTGGGAGTATGATATAGAAACCAAACAGGTGACATTCACACAAAGCAAATCTAAACTAAGCTGATGACATATAAGATGTATAATGTAAGAAATGCGAGGCACCATATGCATGATATGACGAACATCAGCATGCCAGGTTAGAGCAAACACCTCAGGGGGTAAATAGGAGTGGTCGGCTCCCTCTAAATCCCCCTCTGAACTGTTATCTTCCTCTGGAATACAATCTGGAATGGCGGGAGGGGGAGCCCACTGCGCCCACCATGGAGGGCGTCTGTATGACATTATACTCCCACGCAACGGTCTTCTCTTTTTCTCTACATGTTTAGTATGATTGTGTACAATAACTGACATGCATAATAAAAAAACATAGTTAGATTACGTAAGGCCTAAGTGGTGCATGCAGAAATCAAGACTGATGGTAGCAGACGAGTGGATAGATCCAAAACTAATGATAGCAGGTAGATTATAGCTCAGTTTAAAAGGATAGACGATGGATCGTCTACTGTTTGTTGCCCACCCAACATTAACCACATAGAAGACCCCAGATGAACCAGATAGTAGACAAATACTATTTGTTGCTGCCTTGATATGTGCCCCAAAGGCATTTTAATTCTCAAGTTTGAACATTAGTTTGGACCTGACTCGGATTCTAAGAGGTGAACATGACGGTAAAGTAGCAGGTAATAAAAAATGGTGTATAACGTAAGCAGACATGAAAGAGTGCGACCTTTCTTCTGGAACTATGTAGTCCTCAGGTTCATCTGCTTAGTCGGTGATGGTAATGCAGTTGGCGTGGCTTCCGGCAACGAGGAAGATGATCTAAGGCGGCAAAAGAAAGTCTGTAGGGGGAATCTCTGGTGCAGTGAATGCTTCCGTTAATGGTGCACCTCAGGTGGGGTGGATGACGGCACGGCAGGAGCAGGACATAACACATAGAGTTTTCTTTGACACCTATCTGAAAATGAAGTAAATTTGTAAGGGCTCCTTATAATCGGAGGATTCTATAAAAGCAGGGACAGGAAAAACACAGGAATAGGACAGGAATGCACGTGCAAAACAGAGCATTTCCAAATATAGGATTTCTGTCAACCTGGGTGTTTGGTTCACATGAATTGGATGAACACAGGAATGGAGAAACATCGTCAAATTAAAGTCAAACCATGTGAAAATGAAAAATACAAATCTTATTATGCCAGTAATGCTATTAGTCATGTTCTTCATGCATATTAATTTGAAAAGGACGTCCAAGTGGATATTAAAATTCCTATGTTTTTCTTTGAAAGAGACACCAAAGGAAAAAATCCTCCAGTTTTGCTTTGCTCCATTCCTTCTAACCAAATGCGCGAATAGTAGTACCATAGTAAAGTTTCCAATTCCTATGTTTTCCTTCACTTCTTCTTTGAACCAGTGGCGGCAGTCTTCAATAGGCTGAAGCCTGCCCTCGAAATATTTTGTGAGCTTAGATTTGGTCCACATTAGTATCATATAATGGTTATCTTGCTAAACTGATTAAAATTGTGGTTCAAAAGAGCATTTAGTTTTCTCCCTATTAACTATGTGACCATGATTCATTTATTTCTAGATTTGCAACTACTTTGAACCAAAGGATCCCTAAGGGATCGACATGAATGCAGAGTAACAAAGTGATGCAACGAGTGTATAACCTCTTTGGCATAGCCTTGTCGACCTCAGCATCATTGGGTTGGACGTGGAGGATGGTGATGCTGGTGTGACTATCGGAGGCGGGGAAGAAGATCTGAGGCCTCTAGAAACGCGTCGAGGGTACTGATCCGCTGTGATGGATGGTTCCGTCGTTGGAGTAGCTCCGGTGAGGTGTACGACGACGAGGCTGAAGCAGGACAAGACAGACAATGTTAATCTGAAGTGGGAGTCTAATATAATCTGCAATAGATGATGTAAAATTGTAACATCCCAAAATTCTAAATTTTGGAATGTTATAATAAACAGATAGATTGGATTGATTGTTTGATTGATTGACTGAAAGTGAGTGGAATTCGAAATCTTTTGAAAGTTAAATGAGAGGGAATAAAAGGACTTTCCCAAACTTTCATTTTGCTTTTATGATCTCCATGAATTCAAATTCTTTTCATCACAAAACCCTCGAGAGAAGATGACATGACTTCTTCCATTTATTTAAATGACAAGGGGTGTTGAAAAATATTTGAATTTCATTTGAAAATATTTTCCAATTCTGAAACTTTATGCAACTCAATGATTTTCATGAGAGAAGATAAAATGACTTCTTCAAAACATATGAAATAGGAGTTGGGAGTTTCAAAGGATTAAATTCAAAGTCCCATTGAAATTATTTTTCCAATATTGGACTTATTTGAGTTTTATTCAAATTATTTCTCTCCAAAATAAAAATATACAGAAAATAGGGTAACATGATTCCCTACATCAAAAAATTGGAGAGAAATAAATTTGAAATCATTTTGGTATTTTAAAAATGATTTTTATTGGATTTTATTAAGGCAGTAGCACTTTTTGCTTTATTTAAATTTGTGAGGATTTTATTTGACTTTACAAAAAATGTTCATGCTGTAGACAATCTTTTTCTGAAAATTCTGATATATAATATGCCTATATAAAATTTTAATTTATTTTCTTTATCCGATTTTCCTTCTGTTTCAATTTTAAAAAAAACTGTACATGCGACCATAGTTATTTACCGCCCACACGCGTAGCATAGTGGCAGCGGGCGCCTCATTTGTTTTTCCCTCTCCTAAATGGGCCAGGCCCAGCCATCTTTTTATTTTTTTACTTAGGCCGATTTTTGTTATAAAAAAAACTGCAGTGTACGCGTGCGCGCGCCGTTTATTTTATTTCTTCGTCTACGTTTAGTCCCACATTGCCTAGTCTTTAACCCCTAAACCTCTTTTCCACCTATAAATATAGACCCATAGAGCCTCCAAAAATTATCCATTGCGGGTTAAATCAATATTTTGGTTTGACTAGCTAAAAATATATTTCTCCTTTCCGGCGGGACTTTTGGAAGTTGTCTCCACACTCCGAAGTCGTCTTTTCTATACCTTATAAAGGTATATTTATTCGTTCTCTGTATTTATACGTTAGATCTAGAATTTTTTTATCCGTAGCTATTTTTTTTTTCTGTAAAACAGCTTGGCCCTGATTTTTTCAAATAGCCATAACTTTTTACTCGTTCATCCAAATTAGATGAAACCAGCGTCTATAGTTTCGTCTTGTTTTCACCTATCCAGTGAACCTGTCACATCAATTTTTTTTTAATTTTCAAATTTCGAAATTTGTTTCATAGTCAAATTTCCTTTGATCATATCTTTTTATCCGTATCTCCGTTTTCGATGAAACCAACGCCCACTTCTTCGTTATGATCCCCTCTATCCAGTAAAACAACTCAAACATGTTTTTTGAAATTTTAAAATTTGAATTAGATCAGATTTGAATTCAAACTTCTTTTGTTCATAACTTAAGTTCTGTAACTCCGTTTGAGTTGATTCTTTTTGCAAAGCGAAGCTCTTGACCTAAACTTTCTGATAAGGCCAAATTCACATAATTTTTGGTACTGTTAGAAATTGTTTTATGTTGCAAGAGTTATTTGCTTGGTTTTGATGTTTTCCGACTTGTTTTCCTCGTTCTTTCTGATCTTTTGAGTTATTGCTTAAGTGTGGTTACTATTGTTTGCTTACGATAGATTGAAACGGAGTGTGACGAGTAGAACTATCAAGAGTTTTGAGTGCGGATCATCTTCATCAACATTGCAGGCAAGTAACACTTTGATCATATCCCTTTCATACCCAGTTTTATGCATTAGATTCAACCCTCAAACATTGCATGGTTAGGACCTAATTAAATTGTGGGTATTGGGAAATAGTTGAGGTAGTACCTATTACCTGTTTGATTATCAAACCCTTGGGAGTTACTTCTACGTTGCTATTATATTGCCATGCTATGCTCGTAGACGTGGATTGGGTTTGAGTGAAATTCATGACAGATGTGAGATTGTTAATAATGGTTTACCTAAGGTGGCAATTAAAACTCACATCTGGGTGGATTGAGGCACCTGGAGAACCCAGTGTTGTCTGTATGTATAAGGTCCGCCACCCAGGCTCAAAGGGATCATAAGATTATTCATGCTAGAAACTTCCGTGTGCAGCCACAAGCTATTATGGGCTCTAGCATAGTCGAGTAAGTTGTGGGAAACCTTTCCATGATGGGCTAGCAGATGTAGGGGATTGTAGGTGTACCGGCCTATCTATCGGTTAAGGGGACCTCTTCGGAAAGACTGTGTCTCGGTCATCCGTTTCTCAAACATTATGTAGTGCGAGAAATCAAACGGAGGCGATCGAGTCTTGTGGGGAAAAGTGCACAAACCTCTGCAGAGTGTACAAACTACTCATGATTAGCCGTGTCCCCGGTTATGGACATCTTGAGTATCTAGTTCTTGGATTATCCCGTTGATCTCATCACCATGTTACTTTAATTAAATTTGTTGGGTTAATGATGATACTTAATTGGGATTGAGTTGGAGGTACCTTCTCAATGTTTCACAACCACCATGATAGTTAAATAAAATTTATTCCTTTGCAGTAGGGAAAAATTGGCTTTTCGCAAAAACATTATAACCATAGAGCTTTTCCACCAGCCATGTATGCATGTAGTGATAGTCTTTGTTCATCATTTCTCTATGGTGTGAATTTGCCAGTACATTCAATGTACTGACCCGTTTTCGGGCTGCAACGTTTCATGTTGCAGGATATCTTATGACGAGTAAGTGATACGTTAGGGTTACGATTTCTACACTCAACTTTGCCGTTGGTGTTGATGGGAATCCACAACCTTGTTACTTCCGCTATTTTGGATTGAGGTAATAGTATTTACGTTACTTTATACATGTGATTTACCTCTGTTATAAATCCTCGAGTACTGTGTGTGTCAGCATACCGATCCAGGGATGACACTTAAGCACAGAGACTTGATCCATTCGGGTCGGGTCGCTACAAGATGGTATCAGAGCACATGTTGACTGTAGGACGTGACCCTAGAAACTGGCAAGCCCATAGGAAGGATTTTCTCTAAAACTTTTCTTTTCAAAAGAATCTAGTACCTCTCTTCTCTTTTGAGTTAATTCAAATATTCCCTTTAGTGAGACTATACCCCTTTTCCCTTTGGACCACTCGAAGATTCGACTGATGAGACCACTTCAAGAAGTACAAGATATCGGACAACTAAGACCTGTAACACCCTGAGAATCATGCTACAGTAACCCCCTGTGATTAAGCTAATCATGTTGCTAAACAGGGCTTGATCACATTTGAATCACCTTCCTTTCAAACTCCTAGCTCAAACTTCAAATATAATTAAAGTGAAAAATAAAAGTTTTCAAAAACTCAAACAAAAATGTTCTGTGGGTGCTAAATAATACACTGGCAATTATGGTGGAGAAAACTCCTTTTTATAAAATGCCTAAATACTTTAAATGAAATAAAACAGAAAAGGAAATAAACAAATAAAAAGAAAACAGAAAACAGAAACAGTCAGAGAAAAGAAAAAAAGGGGGGAGCAGGCCTTCCCCCCCCCACTGGACCCGTGGCCCATCTGCACCGACCCCCCCCCCCGGCCCGAACTGGGCCGCACCCCCGCGCCCCCGGCCCAGCCCACCTCCTCCCTCGCCCCTTCCCTGTTCCCCCGACCCGGTCGGAACAGGGGCGCGCTGCCGCCGCACCACCTCGCCGGCGGTGAACCCCGCGAGAGGATAAGGGCGCCAGCGGCCCCCCCCCCCGCTCCCTAGGGCCTCTCTCCCACTCACCCCGCTCACTCCCTCGGCCTCTGCGCCTCTCCCCCGGATCCGCGCCGCTCCCCTCTTCCCCACGCCCGACGCGCTCGCCGCCGTTCCCGTCGTTCTCGCGGCCACCGTGCCCCACTCGCCACCCCGCCGTGTCGTACGACGTCGCCGCCCTCGACTACACCCCCTCTGCCTCTCCGTCGAAGCTCGGAGCCACCGCAACGGCCTCCCCGAGCTCGCCTTCAACCTCGGACGCCGGCGACCCCCTTCTTCCCCGGCGCCGACCTGCTGCTTCTAACCACCCACGGGCCTTTCTTGCGCCACGCGGTGAGCTCCTCTACCTCCTCCCCCACTCCGCTAGCTCGCCCATGCTCCCTAGCTTTCCCCCCACGCGCGCCCGAACGCCGCGCCGCGGAGCTCGCCGCCGGCGGGTCTCCGGTGACCAAATGGTCACGGGGTCAAGCCTGTTGCACTCCCCGCCGTTTGTAGATGCCCCCCAGCCCCTCCGCTTTCTCGTTAGCTCGCCGTAGATATGTTTCCGTCGGGCACCCGTAGCTCCTCGCCGCCGGCGAGTTCGTAGCGCTCGTCTCCGGCCGTTCCAGCCCCTCCGACCACCGCCGTTGGACGCGCGACGTCGAGCCGCGTCGAACGCGCCCAGCCACGCCCCCGGAGACCCCCTGTACGTGAAACCCGTACCCCTCCCGAGCCGCGCCGCCGTGCGTCTGGTCGTCGGCGTTGCTCCGGCGCCGGCCGCCGACGTGGCACACCTGGGGCCACCCCCTGGGTCACTGCCAGTGGCCCCCACGGGCCCCAGTTGACTGGGTTGACCCAGTCAACTGCTGACTGGGCAGGCCCAGTCACTGACATGCGGGCCCCGCCGCAAAAATTAAAAAAGAAAATGTTTTATAAATAAAAATAATTAGTTTAATTAATCTCTCACTGACAGGTGGGCCCAGTAGTTAATTAACTAAAAACTAATTAGTTTAATCCTCTGTTAACCCACTGTCTATGACAGGTGGGTCCCCCTTGTCAGTTTGACCAGTCAACCCGGACTGTTGACCGCTGACGTCACTCATACGTCATGCTGACGTCATATCCCTTTTTCTGTTAATTAAATAATTCCAGAAATTCAAATAAACTTTGAAAATTCATATCTTTTAAACCGTAACTCGGATGAAAATGTTTTCTATATGAAAGTTGCTCAGAACGACGAGACGAATCCGGATATGCAGTCCGTGCGTCCACCACACCTCCCTAACCTATCGAACTCGCAACTTTCCCCCTCCGGTCCTTCTGTCCGAAAACGCAAAACATCGGGAATACTTTCCCGGATGTTCCCCCCCTTCACCGGTACCACCTACTGTCGCGTTAGGACACCCCTAGCACCGCTCACTGTCATGTCACGCATCGTCATGCTTGTGTTTGCATTGTATTTACTGTTTCTTCCCCCTCTTCTCTCCGGTAGACTACGAGACCGACACTGCTGCTGCCCAGTTCGACTACGGAGTCGACGACCCCTCCTACTTGCCAGAGCAACCAGGCAAGCCCCCCCCCCTTGATCACCAGATATCGCCTACTCTCCTCTATACTGCTTGCATTAGAGTAGTGTAGCATGTTACTGCTTTTCGATATCCTATTCTGATGCATAGCCTATCCTTGCTACTACTGTTGATACCTTTACCTGTAATCCTACATGCTTAGTATAGGATGCTAGATTTCCATCAGTGGCCCTACATTCTTGTCCGTCTGCTGTGCTACACTATCGGGCCGTGATCACCTGGGCGGTGATCGCGGGTATATACTTATATACTATATACATGACACATGTGATGACTAAAGTCGGGTCGGCTCGTAGGAGTACCCGCAAGTGGATCTTTGTGGCGGAGCGACAGGGCAGGTTGAGACCGCCTAGGTAAGAGGTGGGCCTGGCCCTGGTCGGCGTTCGCGGATACTTAACACGCTTAACGAGATCTTGGTATTTGATCTGAGTCTGGCCATTTGGTCTATACGCACTAGCCATCTACGCGGGAGTAGTTATGGGTATCCCGACGTCGTGGTATCAGCCGAAGCTCTTTTGACGTCAGCGACTGAGTGGCGCGCGCCGTGTTGGACCGCTTTGACGTAACCGCCGTGATCGTGTGGGTTACTAGGTCTGCTCGCGGCCGCGTTCGCAACGTGCAGGTGTGCTTAGGGCGATGGGCCCAGACCCCTGCGCGCATAGGTTTAGACCGGCGTGCTGACCTCTCTGTTGAGCCTAGGTGGGCTGCGACGCGTTGATCTTACGAGGCCGGGCATGACCCAGAAAAGTGTGTCCGGCCAATTGGGATCGAGCGTGTTGGGTTATGTGGTGCACCCCTGCAGGGAAGTTTATCTATTCGAATAGCCGTGTCCCTCGGTAAAAGGACGACCCGGAGTTGTACCTTGACCTTATGACAACTAGAACTGGATACTGAATAAAATACACCCTTCCAAGTGCCAGATACAACCCGGTGATCGCTCTCTAACAGGGAGACGAGGAGGGGATTGCCGGGTAGGATTATGCTATGCGATGCTACTTGGAGGACTTCACTCTATTCTCTTCTATATGCTGCAAGATGGAGATGACCAGAAGCGTAGTCTTCGACAGGACTAGCTATCCCCCTTTTAATTCTGGCATTCTGCAGTTCAGTCCACTGATATGCCCCTTTACACATATACCCATGCATATGTAGTGTAGCTCCTTGCTTGCGAGTACTTTGGATGGGTACTCACGGTTGCTTCTCTCCCTCTTTTTCCCCCTTTCCTTTCTATCTGGTTGTCGCAACCAGATGTTGGAGTCCAGGAGCCAGACGCCACCGTCGACGACGACTCCCACGGCACTGGAGGTGCCTACTACTACGTGCAGGCCGCTGACGACGACCAGGAGTAGTTAGGAGGTCCCAGGTAGGAGGCCTTGCCTCTTCGATCGTTGCTACTTTTGTGCTAGCCTTCTTAAGGCAAAACTTGTTTAACTTATGTCTGTACTCAGATATTGTTGCTTCCGCTGACTCGTCTATGATCGAGCACTTGTATTCGAGCCCTCGAGGCCCCTGGCTTGTATTATGATGCTTGTATGACTTATTTATGTTTTAGAGTTGTGTTGTGATATCTTCCCGTGAGTCCCTGATCTTGGTCGTACACATTTGCGTGCATGATTAGTGTACGGTCAAATCGGGGGCGTCACAAGTTGGTATCAGAGCCGACTGCCTGTAGGAAACCCCCTTCCACACTCCTTGGCCAAAGTCGAGTCTAGACATTACAAAAACTTTTACTAACATGGTTGTGTGTCTTACGGGCCCACGTCGCCATTGGGTGGTACTAGGATCTTTTACTCCTCGACCTTTACTCTGGGACTCTGAACTCTCTTCTACTCGGGTTAAACGAATTTACTAACTCTAACACTAGGATCCCGTGACCGCGTTCACCCCAAAGATGGATAAGCCATAGTTGTTTCTTAGAATAGTATTTTGAACAATTCACACACTGTCAATTGACTCCTTTGAAACGTCTTTGCTTTCGGATGGAACCCTCGAGGCAGGTCGTGCGCCACACGACGGCCATTGGTGCCTCGGGATCACCTGCGGTGCTAGCTGAGATGATGACCTATCTGGGTTATCGCTGGCACCCTGAGTACACCGTCTACGAGGAGTACCAGGACTTTAACCAGGAGCAGTACCGTGCCATCGTCCACCTCTACTCTCGGGAGTACGACTCCACTACTGTGCTGCACACCGCACATGGTGTTGGTGTGACCATCGATATGGCTGTCCACGATGCAGCCTATGCTGCTCTGACACGTCTTCGTGGAGAGTATCGGGAGTTGGACACCTCCCCTTTCAGGCACATTGCTATCGCCTCTGATGTTGGTGCGGAGGGATACTATACTGCTGCCTACTCCACTGTCACCCGGGAGCCCTTCTACCATCAGCACCTGGTTCTGCATGCTGATGGGCTGGATCGAGCTAACCGAGCTCTTCGCCACGAGATGTACACCACCCGTCAGCACCTTTACCGTGATCTGACGCTGCTGCACCCCTTTGTCCGGTCTGGACAGGTACCGCGTGCTGCGATCTACCCAGCCAGGACCGTGATGCCCCACGGTGTTGGTTGGCCAGAGGTGGGAGGCTACTCTCCCGCACTTGGACCTTTTCTGCCACCTGAGCACCGGGCTCTACACTTGAGTATCAGCGGCCCCCAGTCTGCTGACGTGGAGGACTATCCGTTGCCTCACTACCAGCTGTCGGGCTACGATTACCTCCACAGTACCTCTTGGGACTGATGTAGGCTTGATGGTAGTATTAGTTTCAGTCGTCACGAGCCTGTGTGCCGCCTATGATGTTTTAGTCCATGTACTGAACTCTATGTACTGAACTCTATGCATGACCCCTTTTGTAAGTTATGCCGACTACTATGCAGTAGCTATCGTGCTCCTTTCAATTATGCATGTTTCATCATGAATGATTCTTGTCATTGCAAATTTTCTCAATGCTGAACTACCCCTGTTATATATTAGCAGGATGGTTAGACCAGGTGGTCGTGGTCGCGGTGGCGATGCCCCACCACCACCTGAGTACATGGCTGGTATGATCCAACAGTTCGAACTGAACCGCCAATTCATGGAAAATATGATGGCTCAGTTTCCTCGCCCCAATATGAACCAGCAGCCAGCCCAAGTGACTCTTCAAGATTTCATACGCCTCAACCCAACCATCTACCGCAGCTCAACTCAGCCTCTGGATGCTGATGACTGGCTCCGTGACATCACCTATGAGATGGAGTCTGCTGATGTAGCCCCTGCCAGCTATGTCAATTTTGCTTCCTTCTTCTTGAAGGGACCCGCAGCTCAATGGTGGGACAGCCATAGGCGTACTCTGCCAGCTGGAACAATCATCACCTGGCCAGACTTCCAAGCTGCTTTCCGTGCCCGCTTCATTCCTCAAGGAGTCATGGACCGGAAGAAGCGTGAGTTCCGCAACCTCACCCAAGGCAACAAAACTGTTGAAGCTTATCAGCGGGAGTTTCTGGACTTGTCCCGCTATGCTGAAGAAGACATTGCAACTGATGCACGCAGACAGGAGAAGTTCCGTGATGGCCTTCAAGCTGACATCAAGCTCGCACTTCTAGTGCATGACTTTGCTGATTTCGCCACCTTGGTGAATAAGGCCATCAATGTCGAGACTGGTCTGCAGGAATACCAGAGCTCTCAGAGGCGCAACCGTGACACGGGCTCATCTTCGGGCTCGCCCTCCCAGAAGCGTAAGATATGGATCCCAAACAGCATGTATCGTCCAAATGCACCTGCTCCCAGGAAATCTTATGCTGCACCGCGTCTGCCTCCTCCACCATCTAAGCAGTCAAAGCTACCAGCTCCCCCACCTGGGGCTCCTGTTCCCACTCCCGATAATGGTCTGTGCTTCAAGTGTGGTCAACCGGGTCACTTTGCCAGGAACTGCTATCAGAACCAGAATCAACTGGCCCTTCCAGCAGCTGGCCGTGGTAACAACCAGCCCCGCAACAACAATGCTAAGTCTTATGGTCGTGCTCATGCCAACCACGTTGATCTCAGCGAAGCTCAAGACCAGCCTGCTACTGTGATGGGTACACTCCTCGTAAATTCAGTACCAGCATCCGTTTTATTTGATACAGGAGCATCCCATTCATTCATATCAGCAGAATTTGCATTCCTGCATGGCATTCATTACGAAGAGATAAACACTCCGCTAGTGGTACACACCCCTGCGGGCCAATGTCAAACCTCTATGGTTAGTCGCGATGTTACTGTTGAAATTGAAGGACTGGAATTTCTTGTCTCTCCCATCGTACTGAAGTCCTGTAGCATTGATCTCATTCTGGGAATGAATTGGTTAAAAGCGCATACTGCTTCAATCATTTGCACCACTAAGACCGTCCATCTGCTACACCCTTCAGATGAGATAGTTACTTACCAAGCCCATCTGGTGCAAAATGCCGAGGCAAGGCTCTATGCATTGAATGCATTGAACGCTGCACCACTCGAGGGCATTGAAAACATTCCCGTCGTGCGTGAATTCCTCGACGTCTTCCCTGAAGAACTTCCGGGGATTCCCCCTGCTAGAGCTGTCGAATTCATCATCGACTTGAAACCAGGCACCACTCCTATAGCCAAGCGACCCTACAAAATGCCGCCGCATGAACTCCTTGAGCTTAAGGAGGAAATCGACAAGTCTCTTCGCAAAGGATTCATTCGCCCAAGTTGCTCTCCTTGGGGAGCACCTTCTCTCTTTGTCAAGAAGAAGGATGGGACAAACCGGTTAGTTCAAGACTACCGTCCTATAAACCAAGCTACCATTCAGAATAAATACCCTCTTCCTCGGATCAATGATCTGTATGATCAACTGGCGGGTTCGTCAGTGTTCTCTAAGCTCGACTTGAGGTTGGGCTACCACCAGATCCGTGTTCGCGAAGAGGATATCCCAAAGACCGCCTTCGTGACTCGCTATGGTTCATACGAGTACACCGTCATGTCTTTCGGTTTAACCAATGCTCCAGCCACCTTCTCTCGTCTGATGAACTACATATTCATGGATTACCTCGACAAGTTCGTCGTGGTTTATCTGGATGATATCCTGATATTTTCCAAGAACGAAGAAGAACATGCGGAACATCTCCGACTTGTGCTGGAAAAGCTACGAGAACATCAACTATATGCCAAGTTCTCCAAATGTGAATTCTGGCTACCGGAAGTAACCTATCTTGGGCATGTCATCTCTAAGGATGGTATTGCCGTCAACCCTGAACGAGTTCAGGCTATTCTTGATTGGACTCCTCCCAAGAACGTTAAGCAAGTCAGAAGTTTTCTCGGTCTCGCCAGCTATTGCCGTCGATTCGTCGAGAACTTCTCTAAGATCGCCAGGCCTCTGACTAACCTGTTGCATAAGGGTGTCAAGTTCCAATGGACAGACAAATGTCAGGAAAGTTTCCAGGCACTCAAAGACAAGTTGACTTCTGCCCCAGTTCTAGCTCCACCTGATACTAAGAAGGACTTCGTCATTTACTGCGACGCTTCCCGTCAAGGGTTAGGCTGTGTCCTAATGCAAGACCGCAAAGTGATTGCTTATGCCTCTCGACAATTGCGCCCTCACGAAGAGAACTACCCAGTTCACGACCTCGAACTTGCTGCAGTCATTCATGCGCTAAAGCAGTGGCGACATTACCTTCTCGGTAATCGTTGCGAGATCTTCACTGACCACCAAAGTCTGAAGTATCTGTTTACTCAGCCAGATCTGAACCTCCGCCAGCAGAGATGGATGGAGCTTGTTGCAGACTTTGACTTGGGTATTTCCTATACGCCAGGCAAGGCTAATGTAATGGCTGATGCCTTGAGCCGCAAGTCTTATTGCAACCACCTCCAGGTTCACAAAGTTCAGCCCTCGCTTGTTGAAGAATTTAGGAAGCTGAACCTCCATATTGTTCCTCCGGGTGCACTCGCTCCCCCTACTAAGGAGTTTCGCAAGATGAACCTCCATGTTGTTACCCAGGGTTCTCTCAATACCCTAGTTGCTAAACCAGATCTCGAGGACAGCATCAAAAGGCTACAGAGGTATGACTCTGAAGCCCACAAGATTAAGCGCTACCTCGCAGAAGGAAAGCCCTCATTCTTCACCATTTCTGAAGATGGCACCCTATACTTCAAGGGCCGCCTAGTGGTGCCATGTGCAGAGAAAAACCTAGATATGACACAGGAAGTTATGAAAGAAGCTCATGATACGCCTCTATGTATCCATCCTGGTAGTACAAAGATGTACCAAGACATCCGTCAGAGATTCTGGTGGACTAATATGAAGCAAGACATTGCTCGTTATGTTGCTGAGTGTGACGTTTGCCGTCGAATCAAAGCAGAACATCAAAGGCCTGCTGGAACTCTGCAACCTATCTCTATTCCTGAATGGAAATGGGACCATGTTGAAATGAACTTCGTCACTGGATTTCCCAAATCACAGAAAGGTAATGATGCTATTCTTGTCGTCATTGACCGGCTTTCCAAAGTTGCACATTTTCTGGCGGTCAAAGAAACGATCACTGCTAGCCAGTTGGCAACGCTCTATATGTCCAGGATTGTTTCACTCCACGGTATTCCATTGGTTATCAGCTCAGACCGTGGCAGCTTATTCACTTCAAGATTCTGGGCAAGTTTCCAAGAAGCAATGGGAACTCATCTGTCATTCAGTACTGCGTTTCATCCTCAATCGCAAGGACAAGTTGAACGCGTCAACCAAGTTCTCGAAGACATGCTTCGAGCTTGCGTTATTTCCTTCGGCAAGAAATGGGAGGAATCTCTCCCGTATGCTGAGTTCTCTTATAATAATAGCTATCAAGCTAGTCTGAAGATGGCCCCCTTCGAAGTTATGGACGAAAGTGCCGAACCCCTCTGAACTGGTCAGAAACTGGGGAACGTCCACTCATCGGACCGGATATTATCCAAGATGCCGAAGAACAAGTCCGCATTATTCGCGAGAATCTCAAGACTGCTCAGTCACGTCATAAGAGTCAGTATGACCGTCATCATAAAGACATGGTCTATCAACCTGGCGAAAAGGCTTATCTTCGAGTCACACCTATGAAGGGTGCTCACCGCTTCGGGATCAAGGGCAAACTAGCTCCTCGCTATATTGGCCCATTCACTATTGTCGAAAGGCGTGGAAAAGTGGCATACCAACTGGAGCTACCGCCGAACCTTTCTCAGGTTCACGATGTGTTCCATGTGTCACAGCTCCGCCGTTGCTTCAAGGATCCAATCCGAGCTGTGGATCATGAAGTGCTCGAATTACAGCAAGACCTCTCCTATAAGGAGCATCCGGTCCGCATTCTCGACCAAGCTGAACGCCGCACACGTCAGAAGGCGATCAAGTTCCTCAAAGTCCAGTGGTCGCACCATTCTGAAGATGAGGCCACTTGGGAACGAGAGGATCGTCTGCGCGAAGAATACCCCGCACTGTTTCCTTCTACCTCCTAAATCTCGGGACGAGATTTCTTGTAGTGGAGGAGATTTGTAACACCCTGAGAATCATGCTACAGTAACCCCCTGTGATTAAGCTAATCATGTTGCTAAACAGGGCTTGATCACATTTGAATCACCTTCCTTTCAAACTCCTAGCTCAAACTTCAAATATAATTAAAGTGAAAAATAAAAGTTTTCAAAAACTCAAACAAAAATGTTCTGTGGGTGCTAAATAATACACAGGCAATTATGGTGGAGAAAACTCCTTTTTATAAAATGCCTAAATACTTTAAATGAAATAAAACAGAAAGGAAATAAACAAATAAAAAGAAAACAGAAAACAGAAACAGTCAGAGAAAAGAAAAAAAAGGGGGAGCAGGCCTTCCCCCCCCACTGGACCCGTGGCCCATCTGCACCGAACCCCCCCGGCCCGAACTGGGCCGCACCCCCGCGCCCCCGGCCCAGCCCACCTCCTCCCTCGCCCCTTCCCTGTTCCCCCGACCCGGTCGGAACAGGGGCGCGCTGCCGCCGCACCACCTCGCCGGCGGTGAACCCCGCGAGAGGATAAGGGCGCCAGCGGCCCCCCCGCTCCCTAGGGCCTCTCTCCCACTCACCCCGCTCACTCCCTCGGCCTCTGCGCCTCTCCCCCGGATCCGCGCCGCTCCCCTCTTCCCCACGCCCGACGTGCTCGCCGCCGTTCCCGTCGTTCTCGCGGCCACCGTGCCCCACTCGCCACCCCGCCGTGTCGTACGACGTCGCCGCCCTCGACTACACCCCCTCCGCCTCTCCGTCGAAGCTCGGAGCCACCGCAACGGCCTCCCCGAGCTCGCCTTCAACCTCGGACGCCGACGACCCCCTTCTTCCCCGGCGCCGACCTGCTGCTTCTAAGCACCCACGGGCCTTTCTTGCGCCACGCGGTGAGCTCCTCTACCTCCTCCCCCACTCCGCTAGCTCGCCCACGCTCCCTAGCTTTCCCCCCACGCGCGCCCGAACGCCGCGCCGCGGAGCTCGCCGCCGGCGGGTCTCCGGTGACCAAATGGTCACGGGGTCAAGCCCGTTGCACTCCCCGCCGTTTGTAGATGCCCCCCAGCCCCTCCGCTTTCTCGTTAGCTCGCCGTAGATATGTTTCCGTCGGGCACCCGTAGCTCCTCGCCGCCGGCGAGTTCGTAGCGCTCCTCTCCGGCCGTTCCAGCCCCTCCGACCACCGCCGTTGGACGCGCGACGTCGAGCCGCGTCGAACGCGCCCAGCCACGCCCCCGGAGACCCCCTGTACGTGAAACCCGTACCCCTCCCGAGCCGCGCCGCCGTGCGTCTGGTCGCCGGCGTTGCTCCGGCGCCGGCCGCCGACGTGGCACACCTGGGGCCACCCCCTGGGTCACTGCCAGTGGCCCCCACGGGCCCCAGTTGACTGGGTTGACCCAGTCAACTGCTGACTGGGCAGGCCCAGTCACTGACATGCGGGCCCCGCCGCAAAAATTAAAAAAGAAAATGTTTTATAAATAAAAATAATTAGTTTAATTAATCTCTCACTGACAGGTGGGCCCAGTAGTTAATTAACTAAAAACTAATTAGTTTAATCCTCTGTTAACCCACTGTCTATGACAGGTGGGTCCCCCTTGTCAGTTTGACCAGTCAACCCGGACCGTTGACCGCTGACGTCACTCATACGTCATGCTGACGTCATATCCCTTTTTCTGTTAATTAAATAATTCCAGAAATTCAAATAAACTTTGAAAATTCATATCTTTTAAACCGTAACTCGGATGAAAATGTTTTCTATATGAAAGTTGCTCAGAACGACGAGACGAATCTGGATACGCAGTCCGTGCGTCCACCACACATCCCTAACCTATCGAACTCGCAACTTTCCCCCTCCGGTCCTTCTGTCCGAAAACGCAAAACATCGGGAATACTTTCCCGGATGTTCCCCCCCTTCACCGGTACCACCTACTGTCACGTTAGGACACCCCTAGCACCGCTCACTGTCATGTCACGCATCGTCATGCTTGTGTTTGCATTGTATTTACTGTTTCTTCCCCCTCTTCTCTCCGGTAGACTACGAGACCGACACTGCTGCTGCCCAGTTCGACTACGGAGTCGACGACCCCTCCTACTTGCCAGAGCAACCAGGCAAGCCCCCCCTTGATCACCAGATATCGCCTACTCTCCTCTATACTGCTTGCATTAGAGTAGTGTAGCATGTTACTGCTTTTCGATATCCTATTCTGATGCATAGCCTATCCTTGCTACTACTGTTGATACCTTTACCTGCAATCCTACATGCTTAGTATAGGATGCTAGATTTCCATCAGTGGCCCTACATTCTTGTCCGTCTGCTGTGCTACACTATCAGGCCGTGATCACCTGGGCGGTGATCGCGGGTATATACTTATATACTATATACATGACACATGTGATGACTAAAGTCGGGTCGGCTCGTAGGAGTACCCGCAAGTGGATCTTTGTGGCGGAGCGACAGGGCAGGTTGAGACCGCCTAGGTAAGAGGTGGGCCTGGCCCTGGTCGGCGTTCGCGGATACTTAACACGCTTAACGAGATCTTGGTATTTGATCTGAGTCTGGCCATTTGGTCTATACGCACTAGCCATCTACGCGGGAGTAGTTATGGGTATCCCGACGTCGTGGTATCAGCCGAAGCTCTTTTGACGTCAGCGACTGAGTGGCGCGCGCCGTGTTGGACCGCTTTGACGTAACCGCCGTGATCGTGTGGGTTGCTAGGTCTGCTCGCGGCCTCGTTCGCAACGTGCAGGTGTGCTTAGGGCGATGGGCCCAGACCCCTGCACGCATAGGTTTAGACCGGCGTGCTGACCTCTCTGTTGAGCCTAGGTGGGCTGCGACGCGTTGATCTTACGAGGCCGGGCATGACCCAGAAAAGTGTGTCCGGCCAATTGGGATCGAGCGTGTTGGGTTATGTGGTGCACCCCTGCAGGGAAGTTTATCTATTCGAATAGCCGTGTCCCTCGGTAAAAGGACGACCCGGAGTTGTACCTTGACCTTATGACAACTAGAACTGGATACTGAATAAAATACACCCTTCCAAGTGCCAGATACAACCCGGTGATCGCTCTCTAACAGGGAGACGAGGAGGGGATTGCCGGGTAGGATTATGCTATGCGATGCTACTTGGAGGACTTCACTCTATTCTCTTCTATATGCTGCAAGATGGAGATGACCAGAAGCGTAGTCTTCGACAGGACTAGCTATCCCCCTTTTAATTCTGGCATTCTGCAGTTCAGTCCACTGATATGCCCCTTTACACATATACCCATGCATATGTAGTGTAGCTCCTTGCTTGCGAGTACTTTTGATGAGTACTCACGGTTGCTTCTCTCCCTCTTTTTCCCCCTTTCCTTTCTATCTGGTTGTCGCAACCAGATGTTGGAGTCCAGGAGCCAGACGCCACCGTCGACGACGACTCCCACGGCACTGGAGGTGCCTACTACTACGTGCAGGCCGCTGACGACGACCAGGAGTAGTTAGGAGGTCCCAGGCAGGAGGCCTTGCCTCTTCGATCGTTGCTACTTTTGTGCTAGCCTTCTTAAGGCAAAACTTGTTTAACTTATGTCTGTACTCAGATATTGTTGCTTCCGCTGACTCGTCTATGATCGAGCACTTGTATTCGAGCCCTCGAGGCCCCTGGCTTGTATTATGATGCTTGTATGACTTATTTATGTTTTAGAGTTGTGTTGTGATATCTTCCCGTGAGTCCCTGATCTTGGTCGTACACATTTGCGTGCATGATTAGTGTACGGTCAAATCGGGGGCGTCACAAGACCATTCGGAATGAAGATGATTTTACCGTGCATTATGATAATGGGAACTACAACGGTTGAAGATTCCGAAGACTGGGAGAATTTGAAGGCTCTGAAGAATTGCCAGATGTGTATGACCTAGGAAGGTTACCCTTATGGAACTTGGCAGACTATGGAAGCCATCAATGCCCGAGATCAAGGTGTATCGGAGAAAGACCGAAACATGGAGCATTAGAACTCAAAGTTTTTGTTAAGAAAACCCAAAGTCAGGAGATATCAGTTATGGAATGAAAGCTCATGGCAGTAACATGGGCATAAACACGGCTATCCATGATGTTATCGTCCGCTTATGCTATTGTCACCGTGCCGAGTTAAGCATGCATATGCATGGAAGGATTGGATGGTAGAAGGCTGATGGAGCGCCTATCAGCAAGATGAAGTTTTAACTTTAGACCGGTGTATCACCAGGATCTGGAGTATTACATCAAGAAGTTAAGATGGACCTGTAGGAAATAGTATTTGACAAAGAAGTGTTTCGTGAAGAACTCAGAACCCAGAAACTGAAAGTAGCCAAGCAGGGAAAGCAAAACCTCAAGATAACGGAGACTCGTTAGGAACTGAAGGACAGTAGGATCAGGGTTCATGTCAAGGATGTTGAGACCCAGAAGTTGGAGCGCAACTCCAGAAATATTAAAGGACGTCATGAGAGACTTCGCGTCAACAGAGATGATTGGCAAAAGAACTTGAGAAGGACAAGCATGATCGGAAGAAGCCATTGGAGGCATGAACAAGACTTGAAGAGTTTGGCGACGTTGAAGATTTTTGACCTCTAGAAGACCCAACTCCTGTTATACCTACGTTAGATGCGACGTTTGTGAGCTGTCATTTGTTTGTTGTTTTTCCGACAGCCACAATAAAATCTGTCTTTTCAAAACTATTGTTTGCATTGTGTGTATCCCTCTCGACCTCTCTTATCTCACCCCAAACCCATGGACCCAATAGAGGATGAATGGAGATGAGCTTGTATTTTCTGGACCGATGAGTCAATTGGAGACGGACCGATGGATTCAGAACATGGAGGATCACATGAAGAATAACCCTATGGTCGGAAAGGATATGACCTGGCATGCTCTTCAGTGTTTTGAAAGAGGTGCTGCTACTTGGTGGAGAATGTACCAAACCATCAATGGATGGCAAGAAGTAACCACTTGGAAAGAATTTAAGTGGACTCTACAAGGATCTCATCTTGTGACCCAGAAATTGAAGCTTTATGGAAAGGATATGAAGAAACCTTGTGCATACAAGCCTTGTGGAGAAATAGGACACAACCATAAGGAACACAAGGATGAATGCCCTAATTGTGAAGGAAGACACCCAGCTGAAGAATGCCCAACTAGGCAGATCACTTGTTTCTCGTGTGAAGGGACTACCCACTACCCTGCTCAGTGTCACATCTACCCCATGGTACAAAGGACCATCCAGCAGAAGAAAGAAGCAATGAAAAGAGCCCTCATGGAAATTTTAGAGGAATCTGTGATGAAGGAAGAGGTGGAGGACACACCCAAAGAAGAACCAATTAAACCCTGCACCAAGTCATGCTATTCATGTGGAGAAGGACACATCTCCCAAAATTGTCTGAATGGGGATGTAGTGGAATTCCCGACAGAGGAAGTAGAGTATGACCCACAGGAAATAGAAGCCCTGATTGGAACGGAAAAGTCCAGGAAGAGAAGTAGATTGGATCCCAGGAACAACCCAATTTCTACAAAGAGAGACCTGAGTCATATCACATGTTTCAGGTGCAAAAATTCAGGACACTACCAAAATGATTGCCCAAAAGGAAAGACGAGGACCCCAGGAGGCTATATAATCACAAGGAAACCCCGAGATATGTCAGAAGTAATATGTTTCCGTTGTGATGAAGCAGGGCACGTTGCCAGAGAATGCCCCAAGGAGACGGAGACTTGTGACAAATAGTTGATTGCAACGAGAAATATAGTAGTAGTAGTGTGGACATTTCTTTTACTAGTGAGGTGTCGGATTGATGCAATGAATGGAATGCAGGAGATTGTAATAATTTGAGAATCAATAAAGTTAGCATCATTGGTATTGATTTGGATTTTATGAGTTGTTACTCTATGAAGAAAGATTTTGACCATTTTCGAGGATATGAGAAATATGGTCTATGGAAGATTGTGCATCTTAAAGGTGGTAGTACCATGTGAGGAAACTTGACCCTTGGAAAAGGTAATGATATTCCACGAAGTGGATTTCGAACAAAATAAGTATGAGTTTTATCTCGATATGTTGGATACCCCAAGAATATGAGGGTATGGAGTATTATTGAATGTAAAGTAGGTAGTCTATGAAATTGGAGATGGAGCATGTCTACGTGTGTTCCCTCTGCGAGGAGTTAAACTATTTGGAGTTAAGGGAAAGTTAGCCCCGAGATTTGTAGGACCATACCGAGTTTTGGAGCGTATGGGAAAAGTGGCCAACAAGCTGGAGTCACCCGAAGGACTGTCAAGAATTCATGATGTGTTTCATGTTTCCCAGTTGAAGAAGTGCCATGCAGAGATGGCCAATAAGGACGCTTGACCCTGGAAAAGATAATGATGTTCCACGAAGTGGAGTATGGACTTCATAAGTATAAGTTTTTTTTCGGTATGTGGGATATCCCACGAGGATGAAGAGATAAATTACTATTGAATATAAAGGAGGTATGATGTTGGAAATATGGATCAATGGAAATTCCATGATGAGTCTGAGTAATCATGTCCCAGTTTGGTGCCAATAGAAGGAAGGAAGACAGTACAATTGGATGGATTTTAAGTATGCTAGGAAGTTGGATGTTGGATTAAGGATCAGTTTCCCAAATGATGAGTTCAAGGTTTACCAGTGATGAGATGGGCCATAACCCACAAGCCCCAGGACCTGCCAAGAAACAAGCACATTCTTGCTGAAGGAAAAACCCTCGAAGAAGTTACGATTTTTATCGACAAATGATCTTATAGGAGTTACGCAAAACCTGAGGGTTGGGAAGGAACGATAGATGTTTGTTTGGCTTGTAGAATCCATGGGTTTATCTGAACTTGGTTCGTCGACAAGAGAAATTCTGCAATGCTTGTGAGGATGACCGAGTGTTAGAATGCGAGATTCGCTAAACCATGTACAAGGTAATGATTTGGGTGCGGGATGGATTGATCACCATACCGACTTACTCTTATTGTTCGCCTTGCTATACGGGATGGTAAATCTGAGTGACTTGCCTATAGTAGAGTGACGACGATTTAAACCTTGTTTAAACCTTAGAATGGTGTGAGTATTTTTTTCCCTTGTACAAGGCAGCTCTTGCCAATCGTAAGTTATACGGTGAGGATCAACCAGACCCATTTCCTGCAGGAGAAACCATAAATTGTTGACCACCAGGAGATGTCGATAGTTTTTTAGTTTTGGCGCCAGACCCGTCAGCTACGAAGACCGAGTCATGGAAGAACCTTACCAAGATGAAAGGACAAAAGAATTGAGGAAAAGGTTATGCCACCACCGGAAGAGCCTAGAGAAGGAATTATACTGAAGATCTGAGAAGACCGACACTGTCAAGAATAATGAATGGAGTGTATGAGTTTGGATGGAACCGTAACCATGCTTCTAAGGGTGGTAGCACCCCAGACCCCCTGTGATGATCAATGGATTTTGAGAAGACCCCAAACCCTAACCTATTTCTTTCTAGCCTCTCCGAATCTCGAGGACGAGATTCATTTTAAGGGTGGTAGGTTTGTAACATCCCAAAATTCTAAATTTTGGAATGTTATAATAAACAGATATATTGGATTGATTGTTTGATTGATTGACTGAAAGTGAGTGGAATTCGAAATCTTTTGAAAGTTAAATGAGAGGGAATAAAAGGACTTTCCCAAACTTTCATTTTGCTTTTATGATCTCCATGAATTCAAATTCTTTTCATCACAAAACCCTCGAGAGAAGATGACATGACTTCTTCCATTTATTTAAATGACAAGGGGTGTTGAAAAATATTTGAATTTCATTTGAAAATATTTTCCAATTCTGAAACTTTATGCAACTCAATGATTTTCACGAGAGAAGATAAAATGACTTCTTCAAAACATATGAAATAGGAGTTGGGAGTTTCAAAGGATTAAATTCAAAGTCCCATTGAAATTATTTTTCCAATATTGGACTTATTTGAGTTTTATTCAAATTATTTTTCTCCAAAATAAAAATATACAGAAAATAGGGTAACATGATTCCCTACATCAGAAAATTGGAGAGAAATAAATTTGAAATCATTTTGGTATTTTAAAAATGATTTTTATTGGATTTTATTAAGGCAGTAGCACTTTTTGCTTTATTTAAATTTGTGAGGATTTTATTTGACTTTACAAAAATGTTCATGTTGTAGACAATCTTTTTCTGAAAATTTTGATATATAATATGCCTATATAAAATTTTAATTTATTTTCTTTATCCGGTTTTCCTTCTGTTTCAATTTAAAAAAAACTGTACATGCGGCCCATAGTTATTTACCGCCCACACGCGTAGCATAGTGGCAGCGGGCGCCTCATTTGTTTTTCCCTCTCCTAAATGGGCCAGGCCCAGCCATCTTTTTATTTTTTACTTAGGCCGATTTTTGTTATAAAAAACTGCATTGTACGCGTGCGCGCGCAGCCGGCCCGTGGTGCTTTTAGCCCATGCGTTACCCGTTTATTTTATTTGTTCGTCTACGTTTAGTCCCACATTGCCTAGTCTTTAACCCCTAAACCTCTTTTCCACCTATAAATATAGACCCATAGAGCCTCCAAAAATTATCGGGTTAAATCAATATTTTGGTTTGACTAGCTAAAAATATATTTCTCCTTTCCGGCGGGGCTTTTGGAAGTTGTCTCCACACTCCGAAGTCGTCTTTTCTATACCTTATAAAGGTATATTTATTCGTTCTCTGTATTTATACGTTAGATCTAGAATTCTTTTATCCGTAGCTATTTTTTCTTCTTCTGTAAAACAGCTTGGCCCTGATTTTTCAAATAGCCATAACTTTTTACTCGTTCATCCAAATTAGATGAAACCAGCGTCTATAGTTTCGTCTTGTTTTCACCTATCCAGTGAACCTGTCACATCAATTTTTTTTTAATTTTCAAATTTCAAAATTTGTTTCATAGTCAAATTTCCTTTGATCATATCTTTTTATCCGTACCTCCGTTTTCGATGAAACCAACGCCCACTTCTTCGTTATGATCCCCTCTATCCAGTAAAACAACTCAAACATGTTTTTTGAAATTTTAAAATTTGAATTAGATCAGATTTGAATTCAAACTTCTTTTGTTCATAACTTAAGTTCCGTAACTCCGTTTGAGTTGATTCTTTTTGCAAAGCGAAGCTCTTGACCTAAACTTTCTGATAAGGCCAAATTCACATAATTTTTGGTACTGTTAGAAATTGTTTTATGTTGCAAGAGTTATTTGCTTGGTTTTGATGTTTTTCGAATTGTTTTCCTCGTTCTTTCTGATCTTTTGAGTGATTGCTTAAGTGTGGTTATTATTGTTTGCTTACGATAGATTGAAACGGAGTGTGACGAGTAGAACTATCAAGATTTTTGAGTGCGGATCATCTTCATCAACATTGCAGGCAAGTAAAACTTTGATCATATCCCTTTCATACCCAGTTTTATGCATTAGATTCAACCCTCAAACATTGCATGGTTAGGACCTAATTAAATTGTGGGTATTGGGAAGTAGTTGAGGTAGTACCTATTACCTGTTTGATTATCAAACCCTTGGGAGTTACTTCTACGTTGCTATTATATTGCCATGCTATGCTCGTAGACGTGGATTGGGTTTGAGTGAAATTCATGACAGATGTGAGATTGTTAATAATGGTTTACCTAAGGTGGCAATTAAAACTCACATCTGGGTGGATTGAGGCACCTGGAGAACCCAGTGTTGTCTGTATGTATAAGGTCCGCCACCCAGGCTCAAAGGGATCATAAGATTATTCATGCTAGAAACTTCCGTGTGCAGCCACAAGCTATTATGGGCTCTAGCATAGTCGAGTAAGTTGTGGGAAACCTTTCCATGATGGGCTAGCAGATGTAGGGGATTGTAGGTGTACCGGCCTATCTATCGGTTAAGGGGACCTCTTCGGAAAGACTGTGTCTCAGTCATCCGTTTCTCAAACATCATGTAGTGCGAGAAATCAAACGGAGGCGATCGAGTCTTGTGGGGAAAAGTGCACAAACCTCTGCAGAGTGTACAAACTAATCATGATTAGCCGTGTCCCCGGTTATGGACATCTTGAGTATCTAGTTCTTGGATTATCCCGTTGATCTCATCACCATGTTACTTTAATTAAATTTGTTGGGTTAATGATGATACTTAATTGGGATTGAGTTGGAGGTACCTTCTCAATGTTTCACAACCACCATGATAGTTAAATAAAATTTATTCCTTTGCAGTAGGGAAAAATTGGCTTTTCGCAAAAACATTATAACCATAGAGCTTTTCCACCAGCCATATATGCATGTAGTGATAGCCTTTGTTCATCATTTCTCTATGGTGTGAATTTGCCAGTACATTCAATGTACTGACCCGTTTTCGGGCTGCAACGTTTCATGTTGCAGGATATCTTACGACGAGTAAGTGATACGTTAGGGTTACGATTTCTACACTCAACTTTGCCGTTGGTGTTGATGGGAATCCACAACCTTGTTACTTCCGCTATTTTGGATTGAGGTAATAGTATTTACGTTACTTTATACATGTGATTTACCTCTGTTATAAATCCTCGAGTACTGTTTGTGTCAGCATACCGATCCAGGGATGACACTTAAGCACAGAGACTTGATCCATTCGGGTCGGGTCGCTACAAAAATACATCACCAAAAAAGTGCTAGATGTAAAATGCATCAGCCGCGCTACGGCCGCTCCTACAGATGCTATAAATACTGTTCACTCTGTACTTAACTGAAGAAACTGAACTTTACAATCGAAGCTGAATTTTACTGTCGAAACTAATTGAACTAGTAGCAGAGCATTGCAATAGAAGTTTAGGGTGTTCGAGCACTAGAAGCAGAGAAGCAATGATCTAAATCAGCAGCCGCTCGCGCAGGGAACGCACTAGCAGAGAGCAACTCGTGTAGCAGCATCGCGAGCGAGTGCTAAAGCAGCAACTCCTGTAGCTGCCGGAGGTTGTGCAGCTGCAGCGCGAGCGAGAGAAAGAGCAGAGCAGCGGGATGAATGAGAGCAAGAGGGGAGCAGCAGTGCGACCGATAGCAATAGCAGAGCCGCAGCACGAATGAAAGCAAGAATAGTGCAGCAGCGCGACCGACAGCAAGAACAGAGCCACAACGCGAGCGAGAGCCAGAGCAGCAGCACGAGCGAGAGCCGGAGCAGCAGCACCTTGTGTCGGTGTGGAAGTCTCCGCTGAGGAAGCAACGACATGGGGGAGAGACGCCATGGATGATGTGGCCGGCAACGGTGCTGTCGATGGAGACCCACCATGGCTGCTCAGTATCGAGCACCAGCAGCCCCATGAGATCGAATAAAAGATAAAATGCAGCGGTGAGTGTAGAACCTCCTTGGTGGCGCTGAGTAGGCCTCGGCTTCATCGAAGGAATTGGTGAGGGTGCTGTGATTCTGGTGGGGCTGGTCAAGAGGGTGCTGTGGGGATGGAGGTGGCGCGATAGATGAGGCGAACATCGGGGCAGCTCCTTGGAGGTGGAGGATGGGGTGGCTGATCCGGCGGGACGACGAGATCGACGACGGATCCTCATCCGGTGTGGTGGATTAGGGACGGGGAGCTGTTGTGGTGGACGACGTTGTCGGGGAAGAGTCTCCGGATGGGCGGCGGTCGGGAGGCCGACGGAGGAGCGTGGGGTTTCGTGGGTTTTGGCGGCCTCGGTGTACGAATGGGGGGACGAAGGGGAAGGTAGGGGGAGCCATGTTTTAGGGACGCGCTTGTCCGAAATGTAGGGTAAGTTACCAATGTACCACCACCGGTTTTGACCACGCGACGTCAAGGCGGCATTTCCGGCTGAGGGGTAGAAGGGGGATTTCACGTGTCTGAGCTGTGGGACCGATTTCGGATGTGGAGGGAGTTTTCGCACGCGTCGAAATTTCGGGATAACAAGGCGCTGCGCGGGTTGAAGAGGTGGGAGTTCCACAGTAGAAGAAACAAAAGATACTCGACCTTGAAAATTTCAAGATAACAAGGCGTGGATTCCATTTTCGGCAGAACAAACTTAACATGTAAAAAAACAATTCATACAAGACACAAGAGAGTCATGTACCCTTTTACTATATTGCTATAAATGCCATTGAAAAAACTACAAGAAAAACGTAAAAAAATTGGGAGAACAAGATTACTCTGTACAGTACCGAATCATTTAGCACTTCCATCAACAACAACAAAAAACAAATCAATTCCCACCACAATAAAGATTCATGTCCCTTTTTATATGATTAGAAATGCCAGGATCTCGAATTTCAATTTTTGAATCCACGTTATGTTGAATTCGAATATATCGTTAGGTGACCTTGCGGTTTATAATGGATGTAGTCCTACATTTTGATCTTCATCTTATATGAACATTTTACTCCACCCTATGAACATATATATTGTCGTCTACCATATGGACTAAATTTGAATCAATTTTCCTTATTTGAATATGATTGTTCTCAAGTTATACCATCATTTAAATATTATCTTGATAACAGAAAACATGCATATAGCAGTAATCATATTTCACTATGAACTACATGTACCATATGATCTCCAATTCAAATATTTGTATCCATTTTATGTTGAATTCAAATCATAGTACATTGGTCTAGGTAGTGAGATGTTCGGGATAATCTAAACCCTGTTTTCATATGTATAATTTTTGGCCGAATTGGGACAAGTTTTGTTATAAGCTTCTTGCAAACCGGAGATTCTCTCAACAAGCCTCGTGGTTCCGAGAGGGAACATTTCACCTTTGTGTGCGAAACAATATATGATGCCTCCCCCCTGATTTTCTTTACAGAGGCAACATAGAACTATATGAGTGCCCTGTTAAATTTTAGAATTATTCTAGGTTCGTTTGGCCTTTTTTATACACTAGCAAAACATGCCCGTGCGTTGCAACCGGAGGAAAAAAAGCATCTTTCGTACACACATCCGACAACATCAGCAAACAATATTCTTAAAAAATCTTTATTGACACAATTTCAAACAATATGAAAATCAACTTTATGCCACTGGTTTACATAAAACTCGTATCAACAGTTTAATGTGCATCATTGTATAGGGGTTGGTAGTGCACTGTGCAAAACAGAGAAGATGATTATGTACCTGTTTTAACACTACTAGGGAAATGCTTATACATAGGAGCTCACCAGTAGCATTTTTTAGAAGCAAGCGCTGCTGCTAAATAGCAGCAGCGCTTGTTGACAACGAGTGCTGCTACTATTCACTTAGCAGTAGCGCTGTGGATGCAAAACACGCTACTATTATAATTGCCAGACCGTTGCAGGCAGGCTAGGTATACTAGTAGCGCTTGTACTTAAAAAACGCTACTGCTATTGAACTTAGTAGTAGCGCTTTCCTATAACAAGCGCTACTACTAGAAATGCTGCTGCTAATGATAATAACAGTAGCGCTTTTTCCACAGCAGTGCTACTACTATGTACCTTAGCAATAGCGATGTTTGCCTTCCAGCACTACTACTGCGTGTACGTTATCCACCCGCGCGCGTCCCTATCTCTCCACTCGATCGCATTCTCACTCGCCCAACTCCGCCGTGCGCCATCGCCGCCGTTCGTTTGTTCCTCTCGGACCCCCTCTCAGTTGCCGCTCGTTTGACACCTCGGGGTGACCTGCAGACCAGCAGAACGACGCCGCCGCCGACGCCCGATTTCGCCGGAGCACCGAGGTTCACCTCGCCGCTGTCGCCTACAGAGGACGTATCACCGCCGTCCGACACCACCACCATCTCCACCACTCACCACCGCATCCTCCTGTCACTTCCCCATCGCCGGAGAGTCGCCGGAGGAGCGCCACCGCCGCCGCTGATCGCCGCCGCTGTTTTCCTCTGTACACGGTGAGCACACGCGCACAGGAGGTTTTTCAGCCAATAGGCCGCTGCCACGTGGCAGTTTCTACAGGAGTTGCTACAGAAGTCGCTTCAGTCCAGATGTTTTCTATTGCTTTTCTTTTTGTTTTATTTTCAGATTTTCAACTAGCTATATCTTTTAGTCTGTAGCTCCAATTTAGGTAATTATTTTTCCTGTGAACTCACAAAAACCAGCCCATTATCACAGTACCAAAGGTTCACACGTTTGCACCTTTCAAATTTCAAATTCGTTCGAATATGAATTAAACCTTCCGGAGGCCGTAACTTTCAAACCGTTTATCGGAATTGAGTGTTTCTTTTTGTGTTGTGACCGTAGTGCTATTTAGGTGTTGTTAAGCTTCTGTTGTTGAGTTTTAAAAATGGTTTCCTTGCTGTTGGTTTTGTTTTGGTTCTTTTTCGTGTTCCGGTGATTGATTTGTTGAATTGTGTGAAACGTGTAGATTGTCCGGAGTGCGACGCGAGCTATTGTCAGGAGTGTGACTTTCTGAACCAGAACCAAGGCAAGTTACATGTTGATCATCCTTTACCTATAGTTTTCTATGCATGTAGTTATATCACACTATGAATATATGCATGTATAGGATTAATATGTAATTTTGCTATGCTATTGAGCTATCTTCCCGTGTTTTGCAAATCGTGGTAGTTGTAGTTTGCTATGCTTTGTAGACGGGGGTGGTTCGTGTATTCATTGAGCTTATGTGAGGATTATAAATATAACAAATTGCATAGTAATTAAGGACTTAATTCACCACTGGGCGGAATTGGTATTGAAGGGTGGTTTCAAGAACATCATGGTTTATACCCTCTGAATGTAAGTGGACGGCCGCCCAGGCTCAAAAAGATCAGACAGACTTAGTGACTAGTAGCTTCCATGCGCAACCACTAGCTAAATGGGCTCTGGCTTAGTTGAGTAGGTTGTGGGATCCTCGCCCAGGTAAGCTAGCAGATGTAGATATGAGTAGGTGTGCCGGCTGCCGGGGGTGGAGGTGACTGCTTCTGAAAGACTTCGTCTCAATCTTCGGGTTGAGTCTAGTGGGTAAAGTGTGCAAAACTCTGCAGAGTATTAAAACTAATCATGATTAGCCGTGTCCCCGGTTATGGGCAACTTTGAGCGACTATGCCATTACAGTTGTTGGATGATCTTGACAGATGTGACACTTAATAATATTTGTGGGCAACTTAATAAAGGGTAGGTTGGAGTTGATTTTGCCAACTCAACCTTGTGTATTTAATTGTAGTAATAAAAGAACTAAATAAAAATTTGACTATTAGGTAGTTATTATGATAAAATCAGCTTTCTGCAAAAATAAACCCTCAAGCCTTCCTTTTGATATACTATGCATATACATGTAGGTCTGATTTATTATTACTCCTGTGTAACTTGCCAATACATTCAAAGTATTGACCTATATGTCTGCAACGTCTCATGTTGCAGGATATTCAGACCAAGAGTAAGGTATCGTTAGGGTCGCGAGTCTGCACTCAGCATCGCCAGTGGGCTATGATGGGACTCATCGTTATTTTCTGCTACTTTCCGCTGTTTGATTGATTAAAGCTAGCCAAGTGCTATGCAGATTGTTTTATTTTATATAATCTGGATTAGACGTTGTAATAAATGATGCACTTGCTATTCTGGTTTTCATCTATACTGTGAGTGCTAACGAGTTCGATCCAGGGACTAGCACGGTAAGCACAGAGACTCAAATCCTTCGAGGTTTGGTCGTTACAGATGGCATCAGAGCAGTGTGTTGACTGTAGGACGTGACCCTAGAAAATGGATTAGAAAAGCCATAGGAGTGAAAATTATTTTATAAACTAGCTATACTTCTTGCTGTTTATTAGTTAACCCCCTCAAGTATCTTGAACAGTTAAGTAGGAACTAGTGCTGAGACCACCATTCATGTTTGTTTTATATTGCAACGTTATCGTGTTAGCGTATCTGATTATGCCCACTTTCGTGGTATGAAGATACTAGATTGTTTGCTTGATTGGTAGTTTGTTTGTTAAATTATATCTTGTCGAAATTATTCGACTATATATAGATATATATATATATATATATAATATTATCATATTGTTTGTTGTTTGTTGTTTGTTTGTTGGTGTTATTCGTCGTTGTGTTTTGTTGCCTTGATCATATTGTGCATATCGGTAGAATATAATTATATACATAGTCTTTAGCCCTATTATATCTATAACTCATCTATTCTTGCCAACCAAAACCCTAGTATGCCTATTAGAGTGATTTCTCCAGGAGATGAGATGATAGCAGGTGTTGGTTGTCATCAGTTGACCTTGTCTATTGGGAAGCATGTGTTTCCTACAGATTTGATTATATTAAAGTCACAAGGCCTGGATATTATTTTGGGTATGGATTGGTTGCAGTTATATAAAGGTCGTATTGATTGTGCTAGTCGATATATTATTCTCAGTGCACAAGGAGGGAAGAGGATCAAATATGTATGTAAGTATAAGCATAATCAGGTGCAGGTGAACTCTCTTAAGGGGGGTAGCCTGGAAGAGGTGCCAGATGTGAGGGATTATCCAGATGTGTTTCCAGAGGAGTTGCCAGGTATGCCACCAGATAGAAATATTGAGTTTGTTATTGATTTAATACCCGGCACTGGACCTATTGCAAAGAGACCGTATAGAATGCATCCTCAAGAGTTGGAGGAATTGAAGAAGCAGATAAGGGAATTGCAGGCACAAGGATTTATTCGCCCAAGTTCATCACCTTGGGGAGCTCCAGTTTTGTTTGTGGAGAAGAAGGATGGGACTTTGAGGATGTGTGTTGATTATCGTTCGTTGAATGAGGTAAACATTAAGAATAAATATCCTTTGCCTATGATAAATGATCTGTTTGATCAGTTGGAGGGAGCTACTGTGTTTTCTAAGATTGACCTTCGTTCTGGTTATCATCAATTGAAGATTCGTGAGCAAGATATTCCAAAGACTGCTTTTACTACGAGGTATGGGTTGTATGAATATACTGTTATGTCATTTGGATTGACTAACGCTCCTGCATACTTCATGAATATGATGAACAAGGTGTTTATGGAGTTCTTGGATAAATTTGTGGTTGTTTTCAATGATGATATATTGGTGTTCTCCAAGAATAAGCAAGAGCATGAGGTGCATCTGCGTTTGGTAATGGAGAAACTGAGGGAACATCAGCTATATGCCAAGTTCAGCAAATGTGAGTTATGGCTGGATGAGGTAGCATTCCTTGGACATGTTGTGTCAGGTAATGGAGTTGCAGTTGATCCATCTAAGGTTGTTGCAGTTACGGAGTGGGAGACACCCACGACAGTTGGAGAGATTCACAGCTTTTTGGGCCTTGCAGGTTATTACAGGAGGTTTATTGAGAACTTTTCCAAAATTTCAAAGCCTATGACTGAATTGTTAAAGAAAGAGAAGAAATTTGTTTGGACTGATGAATGTGAAGCCAGTTTTCAGGAGTTGAAGAAGCGTTTGGTTACATCACCAGTCTTAACTCTGCCGGATATACATAAGGACTTCCAGGTATATTGTGATGCTTCGCGTCAAGGACTTGGGAGTGTTTTGATGCAGGAAGGTAAAGTTGTTTCATATGCTTCACGTTAGCTTAAGAATCATGAGCATAATTGTCCTACACATGATTTGGGGTTAGCCTCAGTTGTGCATGCATTGAAAACTTGGAGGCCATATCTTATTGGTAATCATTGTGATATATTTACAGATCATAAGAGCTTAAAGTATATTTTTACTCAGAAGGATCTGAACCTCAGGCAGAGGAGATGGTTGGAGCTTATTAAGGATTATGATTTGAATGTGCAATATCATCCTGGTAAGGCTAATGTTGTTGCTGATGCATTGAGTCATAGGAGCCATGCTAATGCAATTAATATTGATAATATGACACTGGAGTTATGTGAGCAGTTCAGGAATCTCAGGTTGGAGATGGTTCCTAAGGGATATTTAGCAACACTTGAGGTAAAGCCTACTTTTCTTGATAGGATCAGAGAAGCTCAAAAGGGTGATAAGGAGATTGCTGAGATAAAAGAGAATATGGTTAAAGGTAAGGCAGAAGGTTTCCATGAGGATTAACATGGGGTCATATGGTTTGAAAAGCGTATTTGTGTACCTCAAGATGCAGATATCAAGAAGTTGATTCTTCAGTAGGCACATGATTCACCTTATTCTATTCACCCAGGTAATACTAAGATGTATTTGGATTTGAGGGAAAGATTTTGGTGGCCTAGCCTGAAGAGGGAAATTGTTGGATATATTGCAACATGTGATGTGTGCCAGAGGGTTAAAGCAGAACATCCGAGACCAGCAGGTTTGTTACAGCCATTGCCTATACCTGATTGGAAGTGGGATGAGAGTGGTATGGATTTCATTACAGGTCTACCCAGGACTCGGTCAGGTTATGATTCTATTTGGGTAGTTGTTGATCGTTTGACTAAAGTTGCTCACTTCATCCCGGTAAAGACTACTTATACCAGTGCTCAGCTGGCAAAGATTTATATGTCTAAAATTGTTTGTCTGCATGGAGTTCCAAGGAAGGTAGTGTCTAATAGAGGTACTCAGTTCACATCCAAGTTTTGGCGTCAGTTGCATGAATCCTTGGGCACCAGGCTGGAGTTCAGTACAACTTTCCATCCGCAGACTAATGGGCAGACAGAGAGGGTAAACCAAATTTTGGAGGATATGTTGAGAGCTTGTGCTTTGGACTATGGGTCCAGTTGGGATGATAACTTACCTTATGCAGAGTTCTCATATAATAACAGTTATTAGGCTAGTCTGAAGATGGCACCGTTTGAGGTATTGTATGGTAGAAAGTGCAGGACACCATTGATGTGGGATGAGGTTGGAGAGCGTCATTTCTTTGGACCGGACTTGATCAGAGATGCTGAGGAGAAGGTCAAGTTGATTCGTGACAGGATGAAGATAGCACAGTCTAGACAGAAGAGTTATGCAGATGCAAAACGTAAGGAGGTGACATATGAGGTAGGAGACCGTGCATACCTTAGAGTTTCACCACTTCGTGGAATTAAGAGGTTTGGAATCAAAGGTAAGTTAGCACCACGTTTTGTGGGGCCTTACAAGATCTTGGAGCATAGAGGAGAGGTAGCTTATCAGCTGGAGTTGCCAGAATCTTGGTCTGGAGTTCATAACGTGTTTCATGTATCCCAGTTGAAGAAGTGCCATGCAGAGATGATGGACGTTCAATTGAGGGACACAGTGCCACTTGAGGCAATTCAGTTGGAGAGTGATTTGACATATGAGGAGAAGCCTATTAAGATTCTGGAGACAGCAGAGAGAGTTACTCGCACCAAGACAATTAAGTATGCAAGGTTCAGTGGGATCATCACACCGAGGAGGAAGCTACCTGGGAACGACAGGAAGATCTCAGGCAGGATCACCCACACCTATTTGCTAGCTAGCCCGAATCTCGAGGGCGAGATTCATCTTAAGGGGGTAGGTTTGTAACATCCCAATTTCCTAAATTAGGATGTTATTAGATCATTCATATGCATATCATATTTTTATTGCATTATTTGCTTTTTCTGAAATATTCAAATCATTATGCAACAAAGGCAATTTATTGGAGTGGAGATAACATGACTTCTCCCCTGTTTAAAATGTTCATAATGTGCATAATATTATTTCCAGTTCGTTTGATATGTTCTGGTAATTTTTGCAATCTCCAAAATATTTTAATTGTGTGTTATTTTTACTGTTTGTGTGGCCTTTTGCATCAAAATGAATTTCTAAAATTGCATTAGGTGAGGAACTAGTGTTCCTGTAGTTTATATTAGTAGTATATATTTTACTGTGTGTATATATAATTTGTTTTAGTTTTTATACTGTTGTTTTTATTTTAGTTATTTTTACTGCTGTAGTTTTTGTTTTGAAAAAAGGAAAGAAGCAGCGCAGCATAGCGCACTGCGCGGCCCAGCTAGCCGCAGCCCAGCCGCCAGCCAGCGCAGCCGCGGCCCAGTCCCCCGCGCCTCCAGCCCCAGCGAAGCGGTACGCCGCAACCTCGCCTGATCCACCCCGGGAGCCCTCACTCGACCTGCCGCCGCTTCTCTCTCTCTGTCCAGTGGGCCCCGCGCCTATTCGTCCCCTTCTTCCGGTCGGACGCACGCACCCCGCACACGCACGCCGAGGCCGCACCCGAGTCGATCTGCGCCCCTTTCCGACCCCGTGCTCCTCAGGGACACCGTAAGCGGGCAAAACTCCGTGAGGAACACCGCACCCTTTTCCCCGTCTCCTGTTGCCGCACGCGTGAGCTAGGGCGAAACGGATCTCGCCAGAGGAGCTCGAGTTCGCCGCCGTTTTCCGTCGCCGTAAGATCACCCCCGTCCGCTCCGCTTGTTCCTCTCGGACCCCTCTCAGTTGCCACTCGTTTGACACCTCGGGGTGACCTGCAGACCACCAGAACGACGCTGCCGCCGACGCCCGATTTCACCGAAGCACCGAGGTTCACCTCGCCGCCGTCGCCTACAGAGGACGTATCGCCGCCGTCCGACACCACCACAATCTCCACCACTCACCGCCGCATCCTCCTGTCACTTCCCCCTCGCCGGAGAGTCGCCGGAGGAGCGCCACCGCCGCCGCCGACCGCCGCTGCCATTTTCCTCTGTACACGGTGAGCACGCGTGCATAGGAGGTTTTTCAGCCAATAGGCCGCTGCCACGTGGCAGTTTCTACAGGAGTTGCCACAGAAGTCGCTTCAGTCCAGATGTTTTCTGTTGCTTTTCTTTTTGTTTTGTTTTCAGATTTTCAACTAGCTATATCGTTATTTTCTGCTAGTTTCCGCTATTTGATTGATTAAAGCTAGCCAAGTGTTATGCAGATTGTTTTATTTTATATACTATGGATCATACGTTGTAATAAATGATGCACTTGCTATTCTGGTATTCATCTATACTGTGTGTGCTAGCGAGTTCGATCCAGGGACTAGCACGGTAAGCACAGAGACTCAAATCCTTTGAGGTTTGGTCATTACATGAACATAGGAAATGTCTGACGACGAAAAGGATTTCGGTATGTGCGAATACTGCGAAGACGAGCGCGGCTTGTGCGACAGGAATTTCTTAGTTGGTGGTAGGCGCTTCAGCATCAAGCTGGATGAGACCTTCGAAGTGGATACAGTAAGTCACAACGACAAGTCTTTTTTCATAATTAAGCATGACTTCTTCTTCTTTTGCTTCAACTTATAATTTTAATTTTTTTACTATTCTACTAGCGTATCCCCTGCCATGCAAGAATTTATGTCTTGGATAAGATTGGTTTCAGTCCTATGGAAACTATGGAGGTAAAGATAGTTCACTTGAGGACCGAGCATGGTTATACTTTTGCCGCAAAATTATACAATGTAGACACCTACACCTATTTTGAATGCAAAAATTGGAGAGCACTATGCAAGGCTTATGCATTTGATCCTGATATGCTTATCACCTTTGATATTCGTCCAGAAGATGATATTGAAGGAAATATCGACATCTGGGTCGATGTGCAGACGCCTCTAGTTCTACCATTATGTGAGTTTCTCAACCATATTTATGTCTTGGATATTGTTTATTCAAAAATAGTTGACAACTAATTTCTATTGATAGCTCATTTCCATTCAAGCAAACATGTCCGGTGCTTGGTAGACATGACCTAGTACTATCTCGGGGCTGAACTAAACTGCGAGGAGATAAGTCATTATGTTTCATGGCTTGATGATCTTGATACTGTCAAGACAAATTATTTTCCCGGACTTCAAAATCTTAGTACTCAAAACATGCGACCACTAGCGTGCGTATTGAACTATGGTCACCTCTATTTAGGAAAGATGGTAAGATTTTTACTATTTGTCCTCAGTGCATCTTTTGCATACATTATTTTTTAAGCTAAACTTCATTGCTAAGTATGTTGCTACGATGTTCTTGGATAGGGACTCCCGATGATAGTTGTGCCTCATTGGATCAAGGCTAAAGGTCACATGAAAATGGTTAGCTTAGGGCCAAGACATCCTACATTGCACATGAGTGCATTCAGGATTTTTAAAAGCGAGCTAGTCTTAATAGTCATATACTGGAGCAAAATTGTGAAGGATTGCAGAGAAGTACTAGGGGCAGCAATCAGAAGCGCATCCCACAATTAGGAGACAGGTTCATCTGCATGCTCCAATATGATGAAGCAGGAGTGCTACACATGTTCTATGCTATTTTACCTAAGAGAGAGCAGCAGGAGTGCTTAGCTAGCTAGAATGAGTTTGGAGATGATGATGTGCTACACTATGACTGTGATGATTAAATAGCTAGTGTTGGTGGTAAGGACTATGATGATTATTATTAGCTAGTGTTGGTGGTGATTAGATAGCTACCGTAGCTAGTGTTGGTGGTGATTAGCTAGCTAGAATGAGTTTGAAGATGATGATGTGCTACACTTTGACTATGATGATTAAATAGCTAGTGTTGGTCGTAATGACTATGATGATGAGTAAATAGCTTCTGTTGGCATATTAGATTCAAGTGGAGGCAACATGTGGTGCACCACATGCTGCCTTCACTTGAACCTAATACACCTTCATTTCACACACTGTTGTATATACTAAATAATCATGGTAACAAAGTCATATGATGAAAGTACTGTATATAAAACCTATACAAATAGAGCAAAAATAAGCTGCAATTAAAAAAACAAGAAAAATAAGCAGTAGCGCTTCTAATAAGAAACGCTACTGCTACTTACCTCTATCAGCAGCGCGTTACCAAAACGAGCGCTACTACTAAATAGGTGTAGTAGTAGCGCTTGAAAACCAGTGCTACTGATACTAGTTAGCTGTAGCGCCTTAGTGGTAGCGCTTGTACAAGCGCTACTGCTAGATATAAAACAAGCGCTACTACTAGGGTTTTCCCTAGTAGTGTAACCTTTAGGATATGGTACTTGATAGGAATCAACATCCCCTATAGTGCCAATAATAGATTATGTGAGAGCATCAAACTGTCATATCTACTAAATTTTAATAGGGTAGAAAACATATATAATAGACATTTATTAAATGCCCCACATAGAGAAGATATTAATTAAGTTTACAGTTAGTTCAATTTTGGAATTATTCCGGGTTCATTTGGCCTTTTTTATGCATTAATCGAGTTTCTAGACATTTAATTTGCATAATTCAAATTTTAACTGCAAGCACATGCTCCGGTGCACCAAAGTTGGTTGAAAAATCACATGTGTCTCCTTGGGTGAATTTCTAGGTCTCATGCAAGAAATGGGAATGAAATTCAAACATCTGGGCGTCATGACTCGGCCGAGAACATTGAGAAACCTGGTTTTTAAATTCCTGTAAATCCAAAACTCGCCTGGAAATAATGAAACTTGGCATGGTGTCATGTCATGGCACTAACATGCTGTGGTAGAAAACTTGGCAGAATTGGAACAAGTTTTGGTATAAGCTTCTTGCAAATAAGGAGCTTCTTTCAAGAAGGCTCGTGGTTCTGAGAGGGAACGTGTCACCTTTGTGTGTGAAGCGATATACGCTGCCCCCCTGATTTTCTTTACAGAGGCGACATAGAACTATATGAGTGTCGTGTTAAATTTTGGGATTAGTCCAGGTTCATTTGGCCCTTTTTATACATTAATTGAGTTTCTGGTCATTTAATGTGCATAATTCAATTTTGAACTACAAGCACATGCTCCAGTGCACAAAAGTTGGTTGACAAATAACATGTGTGTCCTCGGGTGAATTTCTAGGTCCCATGCAAGAAATGGGAATGAAATTCAAACATCTGGGCACCATGGCTAGGCCGAGAACATTGAGAAACTTGGTTTTAAAATTCTTGTAACTTCAAAACACGCCTGAAAATCGTGAAACTTGGCATGGTGTCATGTAATGGTACTAACATGTGTGGTAAAAAAATTGGCCGAATTTGAACAAGTTTTGGTATAAGCTTCTTGCAAACCGGAGCTTCTCTCAACAAGGCTCGTGGTTCTGAGACGGAACGTGTCACCTTTGTGTGCGAAGCGATATACGTTGCTCCCCCCCTTGATTTTCTTTATAGAGGCAACATAGAACTATATGAGTGTCATGTGAAATTTTGGAATTATTCCGGGTTCGTTTGGTCTTTTTTATACATTAATTGAGTTTCTGGTCATTTAATGTGCATAATTCAAATTTAAACTACAAGCACATGCCCCAGTGCACCAAAGTTGGTTGAAAAATCACATGTGTGTCCTCGGGTAAATTTCTAGGTCCCATGCAAGAAATGGGAATGAAATTCAAACGTATGGGCGTCGTGGCTCAGCCGGAAACATCGAGAAAGTTGGTTTTTTAATTCTTGTAAATCCAAAACACACATGAAAACATGAATCTTGGCTTGGTGTCATAACATGGCACCAACATGTTGTTGTAATTTTGCTGTCCGATTTGCGAAGTCGCACACATCAACAATCAACAAAGTCATTTTGGAACAAGTGTTGTCACGTTACAATCGGAAACACAAGTATTATTGAAACTATGGGCGTTCTACTTACCATTTACGTGCCGCCACACGTCCCCTTTTTTATTAGCTAGGAGGCGTCGTGCAGGGTAGCTATTTGAGTACGGGAGGCGTGCGATCAGACCCCTGCGCGTGCTTATCAGGAGGAGAGCCCTTTGACCTCCATCTGCCGCCCACCTCTCTCCCAAGGTCTCCATTAATGGTGCCCGAGCCCTTGTTTAATGGCGTGGCTATGTCTCACTCGACTGAGATTTAAGAGAGAGAAAAGAAAATCTGAAAAGAAAATTTTGCACGGATCTTGATGTAACATCCCATGGACCTATATAGCATCTACTGTGACTTATAGCAAGACTGAAGAATATATAAGGACGAAGACAGTGGATAATAATTGTCTTAGATATTTAGGATGATAATTAAAAAATCCACATGCTGCTACGCCCGAAATACACAAGGGCAAAGGAAGAAGGAAGACGCGTACAACAATCTGGCTCGCTGATCTCTACTTTCTTGATGCGCTGCAGGTCGCGGAGGCTAGTTCTCGCGGCGAGGGTCGGTGATCTCTTTCATTATTTTCATGTCCTTAATACGCTGCTTGGCAGTATCCACGGATTCCTTCACCAGTCTTTCGCGCTCGATGCGGAGCATGGCATTCTCGTCCATAAGTTTCTTGAAGATGACGCCCGTCCTCTTCAACAAGGCAGCGGTCTCCTCCGCCTGCTTTTCCCTTTCGGAGATCTTCACCCTCAGAAGGTCGCGCTCGGTCTAGAGCTTCGCATTGCACTCCCGTAGTTGCCGGATGACACTGGTAGCCTGTTCAAACGAGGCTTTCATGTCATCCTGCAACCTCGCCCAGCCGGAGATCTGATCCATCTGGCTATGGACGATCGTATGCATGCGCTTGTAAGAGTCATCGCCTGCCCACGAGACATTTTCCCAGGACGCCGCGGCCCGGGAGGACATCTCTGCTGCATTAGTGGCACGGCGGGACATCTCTGCTACATCCGCGATGCGGCCGGACCAGTCTGCTGCATCGACGGCGCGGCGGGACCTCCGTGCTGCTTCGGCGGAGCGGCGGGACCTCTGTGCTGCTACTACCGCGTGGTGGGACATGTCGGATGCTTTCGCGGTGAGGCGAGACATCTCTCGTGCTTCCACTTCCATGGTCTCCTCTCCCTGGTGGTAATCTCTCGATCCAAAACTCACGCTGGCCATGGCAGACGCAAGGGAACAATGTTGAATGACTTGTTTATTTTTGTGGATGAGGAGTTGAGGAAGAATGTCCAGTCATCTTGGCATAGTAGTATTTATAACCGAGTACTAATATGCTCCTAAGTGGGAAACCGTTTAGGTTGTGATCGGTGTGAACAGGTTTGCAATTAAATACGGTGTGGTAGTAATTTGGAATGTGACGAGACGCAAGCTCAAAATTTATTGACGGTTCTAGTTTCGAAGTGCGGCACTATTCCCGGATGGAGTAACGTGGGCACGTGTTCTCGGCCGTGGTGTAGCAGTTTTGTAATATGCCATGGTACTTCTTTTTCTACTGCTGTGTATGTGCAATAACTGGCACCGTCGGATACATATCTTACGGTTATTGGGGCGTTCGACAGGAATAGCCTCGTGGCGAGCTATAGACTAGTCTTTTTTCACACACATTACATCGACACATATCATCTCTCTCCCTCTTTCCCATGCACACACCTAGTCTCCCGGGACTTCTCGCACGCCCCATCTCTAGCTCCCTAAGTCAATGCCACCCACATACACCTGTACTCTGAGTTTAGTACGTTATACAGGAAGAGAAGAGGTGCACGCACACACTCATACTCTCTCACACACGCATCTTTGTAAGTGCATCTAGTGCCACCCCTAGTTGGTTTTGGCGTATTGACGACAAACTTGGTTGAGGGACTAATGTGTTTCTAAGAATTGCAGGATAACACAGGTAGTAGTCCCTCATAGATTCGGTTTACCTACCAGAGATGACCCCTAAAAATGTGTGAAGACATTGAAGAAAATGGTGGTCTGTGAAGATATTCACAACGAAGATTATAAATTGAGAAGACATTCACATGAAGACTATGGAGTGCGAAGACATAGTTGTTTCGTAGTTTCCTTTCTTCTTTGTTGAGTCATAGGAACCACCGTACTGTTAAGTGGGGTCCGAGTGAACAAAGTCAAAGTGACTGAAGTGATGCTCAACCAAATCCTATGTCTTCAAGCGAAGACAATGAGAGCAAATCTTATCCAAAGCTGGATGAGTCAGCTTTACTTGTAGCCCAAGTCAAGCTCTCACGTGTGTTTGAAATCTGACCGTTGGACACGTGTCAGTTCCTTAGTGACCCAAGGTCATTTTGGACAAATCAGGTCGGGTTGCCTCCTAGCTATAAATAGCCCACCCCCTACACCATAAATTGGTGGCTGCTTAGAGTTAGTGCACGGCTTTTGTCATTTGAGGGCAACCCACCTCCGAAGCATTTGAGAGAGATATCCTCGCGAGGACAAAGCCCAAAACACCCAGAGCCAAAGAGTGTTAGGCATCACTGAAGTCTTTCTGTCCGCGTGACCTGAAGACTTGTTACACTTGTGCACCGTGAATCCTCTAGCCAGTTAGGCGTCACGTTATGAGCATCCAAGAGTCATTGTGGATTGCCAATGAACGAAGTATGTGAAGGTTTGGAAGTCTACCTTGAAGACTTACCAGAATGATTGGGCGAGGACTAAGTGTTCTTAGATCAATGGGAATAAGGTGAAGACGTGGTCTTCTGAGTTAAATCTCAGCCACCCTAACCAGACGTACAATTGTCACAACAACTGGAACAGGTCAACAAATCCTTGTCCTCTCCAACCAACTAGTTCTATCCTTCACCTCTGTACTTACAGATTGTCTTCGTGAAGTCATTGCCTGCTTGCATGATCTGATTGTCTTCGTGAAGTCATTGCCTGCTTGCATGATCTGATTGTCTTCACTGTGTGAAGACTGTTGTTGTTTGGCTTCATACTATCTTCCATCCTGATCCATACTACCTAGCTGCTGATAGTCTTCGTGCATTCACTTCATTGCTTACTTGACTATGGCTTGTCTAGTGTAGTCTACCTTCTGCTGCATATCAATCGGTTTATTTCTACTGTTTGTCTTCAAAGCCCCCGTGTTTTGATGACTTTGATAAAAATCACCTATTCACCCCCCTCTAGTCGATAACTAGCACTTACAATTGGTATTAGAGCATGGTGCTCCCTTGTTCTGTGTGATTCGGTTTAACCACCTGGAGTTTTAGCTATGTCAACTGCAGGGATAATCAAAGTCTCCGCTGCGTGCCCTGTCTTTGATGGCACTGATTACCCCTACTGCAAGAATAAGATGTGTATGCATCTTGAAGCCATTGATGTCGACCTCTGGTATGTCATCAAGAACGGCGTTCCCAAGGTCAGTGAAGGTGTCACCGCTGCTGATGTCAAGAGGGTCATTCAACTGGACTCTACCGCGAAGAACATCATCTGTGGTCATCTGACAAAGGACAGTATGGCCGTGTGAGTGCTCTGGAAACTGCGAAGCTAGTCTGGGACTGGCTCTCCAAGGTCAACGAAGGTGTCTCAACCCAGAGAGACTCAAGGATTGATGTTCTTCGCAACCTCTTCAACCGCTTCAAGAGAAACGACAATGAGAATGTCCAGCTCATGCTTGCTCGCCTCACTCATATCACAAATGAGCTTCACGCACTCGGCGCCACTGAGATCACCAAGCACGAAATCGTCAAGAAGCTTCTGAGATCACTTGACAGCTCATTCGACACCCTGGCCCTGATGATTTGAGAATGCCCTGACTTCAAGACTCTTGATCCGTCTGGCATACTTGAGAGGCTCAACACACATGAGTTCCAGTTATTTGAGAAAAGAGATATCTATGGTCCCAACTATGGCCGAACTCGCGCTTTGAAGGCAAAGGTTGTTTCCTCATCTTAAGAAGAATCTCACTGCAGTTTTGGGGATCCTAAAGACATTGGAAAGGAGCTTGCTATTCTTGTGAAGAAGTTCCAGAAGTTCACCAAGAAGAAAGGCTTCAGAAAGTCCTCAAGATCCAGCTCAAGAAATGATGAAGCTTCTACTCGTGACCACAAGAAGAGGACATGCCACAAATGCAAGAAACCTGGTCACTACATCTCTGAGTGTCCACAGTGGGACAATGAGACCAAGCAGAACAAGAAGAGCAAGGAATATGATTCTGATGACAAGAAGAAGAAGAAGAAATCCTCAAAGTCTTCTTCCAAGTCTTCGTCAAAGTCTTCATCACACAAGAAGAGCTCATCAAGCAAGGCTCATGCGTTTGTTGGCAAGGAGATGGATTCAGAGGAGGAGTCTGCTTCTGAGGAGGCAGAGGTGGAGTCTGAAGAGGAATCCGATTCAGGCGTGGCAAGCCTGGCTCTAGCTTGAGCCTATGTCACCAAGTCCATCTTCAACACTGAAGACAATGGGCGCATCATCTACAATTTTTGATTGTTCCATGTTGTTTTATTATCAATCTTGGATGTTTTACAATCATTTTATATCACTTTTTGGTACTAACCTATTGACATAGTGCCAAGTGCCAGTTGCTGTTTTTTCCATGTTTTTTACATCGCAAGAAATCAATATCAAACGGAGTCCAAATGCCACGAAACTCCACGATGCTTTTTTATGGGCCAGCAGGAAGGTAATGGGCCCTCGTTGCACCTCGGGAGTGCCCCGAGGGGGGCACAACCCACCAGGGCGCGCCAGGAGGCCCAGGCGCGCCCTGGTGGGTTGTGCCAACCTCGGTTGCCCCCCGGACCGCCTCTTTGCTCTATAAATACCCAAAAAATACCAGAACCATAGAAGCATCGACGAAATATTCATCCAGCCGCCGCAGAGTCTAGAACCACCATATCCAATCTAGACACCAGCACGGAGGGGTTCACCACTTCCATTGGTGCCTCTCCGATGATGCGTGAGTAGTTCTTTGTATACCTTCGGGTCTGTAGTTAGTAGCTAGATGGCTTCCTCTCTCTCGCTGGATTCTCAATACAATGGTCTCTTGGAGATCCATATGATGTAACTCTTTTTGCGATGTTTTTGTTGGGATCTGATGAACTTTGAGTTTATGATTAGTTATATCTTTTTATATCCATGAAAGTTATTTGCGTTTCTTTGATCTATTATATGCATGATCTCTTATAGCCTCGTATTTCTTCTCCGATATTTGGGTTTTGTTTGGCCAACTTGATCTATTTATCTTGCAACGGGAAGAGGTGCCCGGTAGTGGGTTCAATCTTACGGTGCTTGATCCCAGTGACAGAAAGGGAACCAACACATATGTATCATTGCTACTAAGGATAAAAAGACGAGATCCCTATCTACTGCAATAGATAATGGATCTTGTCTACATCATGTCATCGTTCTTATTGCATTGCTCCATTTTTCCATGAACTTAATACACTAGATGCATGCTGGATAGTGGTCGATGTGTGGAGTAATAGTAGTAGATGCAGGCAGGAGTCGGTCTACTAATCTTGGACGTGATGCCTATGTAATGATCATTTCCTGGATATCGGCATAATTATTTGAAGTTCTATCAATTTCCCAACAGTAATTTGCTTACCTGCCATTTGCTATTTTCTGGAGAGAAGCCACTAGTGACACCTACAGCCCCCGGGTCTTCTTTCTCATATATTTGCCTTGCGATCAACTTTTCCTTTGCGTTTTTATTCAGATCTATTAATCCAAAAATCCTAGAATACCTTGCTGTGTTTTATCTTTATTTATTTTATTTGGCGTTCGATCTATCAATCTACTACAAATTACCTCACGTCCGTTTGCCTATCTTGAGGCGCCGTACCCCTGAAGGGACTGACAACCCCTTTAACTCGTTGGGTTGCGAGGTGTTGTTGTTTGTGTGCAGGTGCTGCTTACGTTGTGTTTCTTGGTTCTCCTACTGGTTTGATACCTTGGTTTCATCACTAAGGAAAATACCTACCGTCGCTGTGCTACATCATCCCTCCCTCTCCGGGGAAATACCGATGTAGTTGCAGCAACCATCATTATCTAATGAGAGATAACAAACGTTTTATACCCGAGTCTTCTGTTCATTTGTTACTTTTGCAAGAGGCTCATGGAGGAGGACTTATGGGACATTTTGGATGAGACAAGACCTTTGCCATGCTCTCCAAGAATTACTTTTGGCCCAAGATGTTCCGCGATGTCTCACGCTTCACCAACCGGTGCTCTACATGTCGCAAAGCTAAGTCACAATATCAATCCCATGGTTTACATATGCCACTTCCAATTCCACATCAACCATGGGAAGATATTAGCATGGATTTTGTGCTTACATTACCTAGGACTCAAAATGGCAAGGATTCCGTATTTGTTGTTGTGGACCGATTCTCTAAAATGGCACATTTTATCCCATGCAATAAGATAGACGAGGCTTCACATGTTGCAAATGTTTTTTGTAGGGAAATCTTGAGGTTACATGGGGTGCCAAAGACAATTGTGTCAGACTGCGACGTCAAGTTCCTATTTTGGAAGACGCTATGCCCCAAGCTCGGTATCAAGATACTATTCTCGACGGCCTATCATCCTCAAACCGATGGCCAAACGGAAGTCACCAACCAGACGCTCTCCACTCTCCTACGCGTGTTGATCAAGAAGAACATCAAGGAGTGGGAGGAGTGCTTACCCATCGCTGAGTACGCCTACAATCACGCAAGACACTCTACTATGGGCAAGTCCCCCTTCGAGGTTGTCTACGGCTTCAACTCTTTTTCGCCCTTGGACATCCTTCCTCTGTCGCTACAAGAACGAGCGAACATGGATGCTAGCGCAAGAGCCACCTACCTCAAGAAGATGCATGAAGAAACAAGGTCCACGATCTAGCATCAAGTACGACGCCTCGCCACCAAGCTCAACATCAACAAGTCACCGATGATGTTCCAACCGGGTGATCTCGTATGGTTACATCTCCGCAAGGATGGCTTCCCCAAGGAGCGCAAGTCCAAGCTAATTCCGAGAGCCGATGGACCCTTAAAGGTGCTCGCACGCTACAATGACAATGCCTACAAGATCGACATCCCACACGACAAGTACATTGTAGGCGACGTCTTCAACGTCAACGACTTGGACAAATACCATGGTGATGAAGAAAACGATACGTCGACGGATCTCTCCCAAGGAGGGAGATGATGCGGAGCATCCCCATGGATATATCTTCACCACCACAAGCACGAAGAGGACCAATCATAAGAGCTCGTGCACGTGCCATCGAAACTGTGGTTAACTCCTTCCTCTTCGAACTCCATGCGAATTCACATGAGAATTGGGTCCTACCTCAAATGGAAGTGTAATGCATGCTTAGGTATCGAAGTGATGATCATGACGAGGCTAGCACGAAGACCCAAGCACCTATGGAGGAGGAGAAGGAAGAAAGGAGCGAGAAGAACAAAGAAGGGGAGGTCCTGGATAATCGGGGTGCCCAGCCACCTTGGCCCCGGGTGCCCGGCCTCAACCTCGGCGCCGCCTCTGCCAATCCCGGGTGCCCGACTGCCACCTGGGTGTTGCCCCAGCCAGCCCTGAGTGCCCGACCTTGGAGCCCCGGGTGCCCGGCCCTCCCGCCTAGAGCCGCCAGCCACCACCCCGGGTGCGCGGGCCACTACCCCCTGGTGCCCGGCCCCTCCTAGAGCGTCTACCCCTAGGTGGCCGGGCCCCTTTAACCCGGATGCCCGGACTCACCACCGTGCCTACGTGTTTTATGGGATAAATTACCCATGTACCCTTGTTTTACCCCCAATTCGTTCCAAGCCTATAAGTACTCCCCATCTAGCTCATTTGTGAGGTTAACAAAGTATTTAATAGACACTAGAGAGCTTTGCTCCTTGTATCCCCTCCTCTTGGAGATCAAGCCCCCTCTTTGGGAAGAATCCTTGTGGATTATCAAGGCCTCCTCTTGGAGAAGATCAACACACTTGTGCAGAGACATGCTATACAAACGGGTTTTAACCCCTTTTCGCGAATGTGTTTCGAACTGTCGCCAAGTGAGTGACTGCGATAGGGGGGTCCTTGCGACATGACACAGAACCCGTCGGGGATATGCCCTCCTGGCCCATAGGCTAGGGCAAAATGAGCTCATGTGCGATCAGGCAAGGCATCGATACCCAATCATTTCCGTTCATATGTACATCCCACATGGTGAATCCCAGAAAAACATTTCCGTTCGTATGTATATCACACACAGTTTTTGTGTGGAAACGTTTGTGCAAGGTGGCTTAACGCAAACAGTTCTCTGCTGGAAGTCGTGTGTGCTTGTTAGTTGATCGAACACGCCTACTTTCTAGAAACCGTGTGGGTTGTTTGAGTTCATCGCCCATGCTGATGTCTGAGTAACCATCTGCAATAGTAAACCCCAATAAGCAGGGTAATTTGCCTATTATTGATAATCCATGTAGTAATAAAATTGACATTTCTTATAAAACACACAAGATATTTCATATCCGTATAACGGCAACCAGGATTTCATAATCGAATTACATCAGATAGCTTCGGCACTCAGTTACACCATTATACAAAAGCACCAAGTTTCACATGCAACATCAAAAACCTTTGGAAAGTAGCATCATACACGGTAAATAGACAGATGAATCTCATCTGGGAAACTGTAGAAACGGAAGGCAAATATTGAGCCTTCAGTGATGTTGAATGTCCTTGCAACTTTAGGCCAGTGGCTATGGATAATTACCCGCCCAACCTTCGTCCTCTTCAGGAAGACTTCAATATTGTACCATGGGTGTTGAATGAATACCTTCCTCGCCTCTTGACCATTACTACAAAAAAATACATCTCCATGATGATACGTGTTTGTCACAGTAGGTCACATTTTCTGTCATGCATGTACATCCATGACGATTTTATGACAGAATCAAGATAGTCATACATGTGCTGTTGAAGAAGTGTTCCATGACATCACCAAAATTATCATCACGAAGTGTCCACTTCCATGATGATAAATCGCGGGTCGTAGAATTGCTTTCGTCAAGGGTAACCGACACATGGCATCCACTGTAACGGGTCGCCGTTAAGCTATCAGGTTCCGGTTTAGATCCGACAACCCGTTAACAGCCCGGACCAATGGGGATTTTCCACGTGTAAAATTCTCAATGGCCAGAGGAACCACGTGTCGGCTCACCGTTGGGACAAATGGCATCCACTCATTGGGCCAAAGGCGGCTATGATACATTGACACATGGCACGGCCCAACAGAGGCCCATTCCAGTGAAAAGGTCGGCCTGTTTGACTTGGTCAAAAGGTAGCGGGCTGGCCCACAGAAAGCCTGTTAACGGCCTGTTTGCATATAGCCCATTTACAGCCCGCTAACTCACGACCCGTTATGGCCTATCCGAATTAGGCCCAATAGCGTCATCTGGGCCGCGCAATATGATTCTAGCCCGTTGTAACTTCCAGCCCATGTATGGCCCATGAAGTCTTTCGGCCCATATGAGGCCCTTTGTAACACTTGGCCCATTAACGACGCGTGGTGAAACGGGACCGTAATGAACACTGTATTGCTTTATACCCATTAACAGCCCATTATTCCATTGGGCCGTTTACAGCCCATGTTATCTTTCAGCCTTCTTAGGGCCTGATGGCGGCTTAACGCTACATCGGTATTTCCCCAAAGAGGAAGGGATGATGCAGCACAGCAGCGGTAAGTATTTCCCTCAATGATGAAACCAAGGTTATCGAACCAGTAGGAGAACCAAGTAACACAACGTAAACAACACCTCCACACAAATAACAATTACTCGGAATCCGACGTGTAAAAGGTGTTGTCAATCGCTTTCGGGTAGCGGCGCCTCAAGATAGGCAAACGGATGTGAGATAAATTGTAGTAGGTTGATAGATCGAATGCCTAATAAAATAAATAAGAATAAAACACAGCAAGGTATTTTTGTATTTTTGCTTTAATAGATCTGAAAATAAATGCGAAGGAAAAGTAGATCGCAAAGGCAAATATATGAGGAAGAGACCCGGGGGCCATAGGTTTCACTAGTGGCTTCTCTCGAGAAAAATAGCAAACGGTGGGTTACAAATTAGCGTTGGGCAATGATCATACATAGGAATCACGTCCAAGATTAGTAGATCGACTCCTGCCTGCATCTACTACTATTACTCTACACATCGACCGATATCTAGCATGCATCCAGTGTATTAAGTTCATGGAAAAACGGAGTAATGTAATAAGAACGATGACATGATGTAGACAAGATCTATCTATGTAGAGATAGACCCCATCATTTTATCCTTAGTAGCAACGATACATACGTGTCGGTTCCCCTTCTGTCACTGGGATCAAGCACCGTAAGATCGAACCGACTACAAAGCACCTCTTCCCATCGCAAGATAAATATATCAAGTTGGCCAAACAAAACCCAAATATCGGAGAAGAAATAAGAGGCTACAAGAGATCATACATATAAGACATCAAAGAAACTCAAATAACTATCATGGATATAAAAAGATAGATCTGATCATAAACTCAAAGTTCATCGGATCCCAACAAACACACCGCAAAAAGAGTTACATCATATGGATCTCCAAGAGACCATTGTATTGAGAATTCAGCGAGATAGAGAAAGCGATCTAGCTACTAACTACGGACCCCGAAGGTCTACAAAGAACTACTCACACATCATCGGAGAGGCGCCAATGGAAGTGGTGAACCCCTCCGTGATGGTGTCTAGATTGGATCTGGTGGCTCTGGACACTGCGCAGCTGGAATTGATTTTCGTCGACTCCCTAGGGTTTCTAGAATATTTGGGTATTTATAGGGCAAAGAGGCGGTCTGGGTGGCACCCGAGGTGGGCACAACCCACCAGGGCACGCCTGGGCTTCCTGGCGTGCCCTAGTGGGTTGTGCTCTCCTCGGAGCACCCCCAGGCGCAGCCTTGGCCCATTAGGTGTCCTATGGTCCAAAAAATTCTCCGTGATGTTTCGTTGCATTTGGACTCCGTTTGCTATTGATTTCCTGTGATGTAAAAAAACATGTAGAAAACAGCAACTGGCACTTGGCACTATGCCAATAGGTTAGTACCAAAAAATGATATAAAATGACTATAAAATGATTATAAAACATCCAAGATTGATAATATAACAGCATGGAACAATCAAAAATTATAGATACGTTGGAGACATATCACGGCCCATATATTTTTGGGCTTATTTCCAGCATTCGGTTACTTACGGCCCGTTACTGGCCTTTTCTGCCTATGGGCCAAATTCAGCTCATGGTTACAGTCGGCCCGTTTGTGGCCCTTTAATCCATTGGGCCGTTTTCATAGCGTCATCAAATATGGCCGATTAACGACGGCCCCTTATGGTCGGCCCATGAACGGACGATTCCAACTCTAGCCCGTTTACGACCCATAATGCGGTCCATTACTGGCCCATGTTTGGCCAATTGATCATACGGCCCGTAGAAGGCCTATTGATGCTATACCCCGTAGAAGGCCCATTGTTTCTATGGCCCATAGAAGGCCCATTGTTTCTACGGCCCGTAGGAGGCCCAGGGTGACTACGGTAAATATGTAGCCCATGGTTATTGTGGCCTAGTTTTAAAAAATAGGTTATTGCGGCCACTAGCAAACCGCGGAAAAAGAACTTCAACGACTACAAGCAAACAAATAAACAAGACAACACGGAAATAAATAAGCAAGCAAATTACGCTAGGCTATCACAGCTATTACAAATATTACATCCACTGGGCATCAAAGTTCGCCACTAGTGAAATATAGGGAACAAAGCAGCATATCACATACACTGGTTGTCAAAGTTGGCGACCAGTGCAAATAAACGCCACAGCAAAACAAGTTCAGAACTGAAACCACTTCAGAAAAGCTCATGAAAGAATATCCTGGGTACCCATAGTGCTGGCAAGATGCTTAGCAAGCTTATTAACTTTCTCTTGTTTGGCGCTTAAATCCTCCAGCTCTTGTTGTTGCACCAGAAAGTATGCATTTGGATTATGCAGGGACTTCCTTAGTCCTTCGGCTTCTTGGCGCAGCATAGCCGACTGATGCCTTTCAGCTTGTAGATGAGACTGAAGAAGCCAAAGTGATTCAGGTAGCGAGTTCGAAGAGCTTGTGCCAGCGTTACTGGCCAGTAACTCGAACACTACATCAACGCAGGACTGTGGGGTTGTCTCACTGTCTACAAGATTGTTTTTATCACCTTTTCTTGCAGACTAACAGGGTCCATATATTTTTGGGCTTATTTCCAGCATTTGGTTACTTACGGCCCGTTACTGGCCTTTTCTGCTTATGGGCCAAATTCAGCTCGTGGTCACAGTCGGCCCGTTTGTGGCCCGTTAATCCATTGGGCCGTTTTGATAGCGTCATCAAATATGGCCGATTAACGATGGCCTGTTATGGTCGGTCCATGAACGGATGATTCCAGCTCTAGCCCATTTACGACCCATAATGCGGTCCATTACTGGCCCATGTTTGGCCAATTGATCATACGGCCCGTAGAAGGCCCATTGATGCTACGCCCCGTAGAAGGCCCATTGTTTCTACAGCCCATAGAAGGCCCATTATTTCTACGACCCGTAGGAGGCCCAGGGTGACTACAGTAAATATGTAGCCCATGGTTATTGTGGCCTAGTTTAAAAAATAGGTTATTGAGGCCACTAGCAAACCGCGGAAAAAGAACTGCACTGACTACAAGCAAACAAATAAACAAGACATCAAGGAAATAAATAAGCAAGCAACTTACGCTAGGTTATCATGGCTATTACACATATTACATCCACTGGGCATCAAAGTTCGCCACCAGTGAAAATATAGGGAACAAAGTAGCATATCACATACACTGGTTGTCAAAGTTGGCGACCAGTGCAAATAAACGCCACAGCAAAACAAGTTCAGAACTGAAACCACTTTAGAAGAGCTCATGAAAGAATATCCTGGGTACCCATAATGCTGGCAAGATGCTTAGAAAGCTTATTAACTTTCTCTTGTTTGGCGCTTAAATCCTCCAGCGCTTGCTGTTGCACCAGAAACTATGCATCTGGATTCTGCAGGGACTTCCTCAGTCCTTCGGCTTCTTGGCGCAGCACAGCCGACTGATGCCTTTCAGCTTCTAGCTGAGACTGAAGAAGCCAAAGTGATTCAGGCAATGAGTTCGAAGAGCTTGTGCCAGCGGTACTGGTCAGTAACTCGAACACTACATCAACGCAGGACTGTGGGGTTGTCTCACTGTCTACAAGATTGTTTTTATCACCTTTTCTTGCAGACCAACAGGGTTGTCTCACTATCTTGAACCTTAACTGCATTACTTTCTCTACAATTCCATAGTGGGTGCTCTTCTCTAATATTATGTTCGCATTCTACAAGAGAAACAAGCAGACACATCACAGGTTTAACATGTAGTATACAAAATTCATTTTGGTAAACCGGTTCAGTAGTAAGGTGGACAGGATAATACCATGAAACAAACTTATATCTATGTACTATGGTCACTGTATTGTCCATATCATTATAGTTTATGTTGCCAAATCAAGATAGAGACACAGTTCTAATAATATATTTTTAAGACACAATAACATAGATAGAATATAAGTGTGAGAAACTACACAGCACTGGCAACACTTGTAATGTGCATCACATGAGAACATACCTGTTTATACAACTGAAACTGAAATCAACATAGAGCAAGAAGTTAGAACAGCAGTCCAGTTAAAGAAATAGGTTTAAAACATACATGTTGCGCCATTGGAGTTTCAATTGGATCCTTCAAATTCCAAAGTAGTCTGTATGAGTAAATACAATGATGCAAAAACGAAGGAGTATGGACCATAGCTATGGAATCTGACCTGAGAATGGTTTCTCTTCTTCTTTAAACATGGAGTTTGGGTTCGCTGTGGTGGTCTTCATGCTTTGGGCACTGCAGTTGCTTTACAAACTGCTCGTGTGGGGGTACTCTGTGGTGGACATGGTGTTGTGTCAACTAGAAGTGGGTTACTATCCGCTGGGGTTGGAGTTAGATGGGTTGTAGCTGGTACTCTGTCCAACTATGTAAGTGTGCAATCTGGAAGAGTCTCGATTATTTGTGGTGGGGCTAGTTCATGGGCCAGTACAACCATGGTTCTATCTGCATCGACGGGTAGCACCTTCTTTTGTGAAGAACGGGTTTTTGCTCCCTTAGATACTGCCATCACCCCCTCCAATTCAAATGGCTGATAAACAAGAAAAGAAATTGAACGTACAGACATTGTATGATAGACAGATGTGGTAATTCACATATATGTTGTCTAACCAAACAGGACAGCATGACACAATTTCACATATATGATGGCTAACTAAACAGGATAGCATGACATAGTTTCAGATATACGATGGATAACTTAACAGGATATAATGGCATAATTCAACATATGATGAGTATCAAAACAGGATGACATGACAAAACTATATGATGTCTTTCTAAAATAGGTTGGGATGAAATAATTCACATACATGTCGTCTAAGTATACAGGATGGCATGATATAATTAACATAATTGATTCATATACTAAGTAGCTGGCACTCGCATGTATGATCTCTAAACTAAGCATATGGAATTGAATATTGTTCATATGATGTCTAAACTAAGCAATGCAAGACACCATATGCATGGTATTGGAAATATAAACATGGCAAATTAGATCATACACCTCGGGTGGGATATAGGACTGTTCATCTGTCTCTGAATCCTCCTCTGAGGAGCTACCTGTAACCATCAAGATATATGCTTCAACAGGTACCATTGCCTGCTTTGAAGACCTTGTGTTTCACTCCTGATTTTTCCATAACCGGGTAAAATGGCTGATACACATGAAGAGTAGTTCAATATGCATAGATTGTCAACAGATGGAATACGTAATGAAAAAAAGGATGGCATGCGATAATTCACATATATGATGCCTAGCTACATTGCGGTGCGTAATTCACAGATATGATAACTGGTTGAAAAACATGGCATTGCATAATTCACATATCTGATATAGAAAGCAAACAGTAGGCATTCATACAAAGCATGTCTAATCTAAGCAGATGGCATGGCAATGCCAGACACCATATGCATGATATGAGCAATATAACCCTGCCAAGTTAGAGCATGCACCTAGGGGGGAGTACGACTAGTCATCTGTCTCTGAATCCTCCTCTGAGGAGCTATCTGTAACCAGCAAGAAATTTGCATTGACAGGTAGCAGTGATTGCTCAGAAGACCTTGTTTTCACTCTAGATTTTCCCATGACCGACTCAAATGGCTCATGCACAGGAAGAGTAGATCAATGTATAAACATTGTTGACAAATGGAATGCATTATGAAAAAATGGCGCAATACAATTCACATATACGATGACTGGCTAAACAGGATGGCATTGCATGATTCATGTATATGATGCCTGCCTAAAGAAGATGTCATTGCATAATTCCCATATACTCCCTTTATTCCTAAATATTTGTATTTTTAGAGATTTCAAATGGATTACCACATATGGATGTATATAGACATATTTTAGAGTGTAGATTTACTCATTTTGCTCCGTATGTAGTCACTTGTTGAAATCTCTAAAAAGACAAATATTTAGGAACGGTGGGAGTATGATATAGAAACTAAACAGGTGGCATTCACACAAAGCAAATCTAAACTAAGCTGATGACATATAAGACGTATAATGTAAGCAATGCGAGGCGCCATATGCATGATATGACCAACATCAGCGTGCCAGGTTAGAGCAAACACCTCAGGGGGTAAATAGGAGTGGTCGGCTCCCTCTAAATCCCCCTCTAAACAGTTATCTTCCTCTGGAATACAATCTGGAATGGCGGGAGGGGGAGCCCACTTCGCCCACCATGGAGCGGCGTCTGCATGACATTATACTCCCACGCAACGGTCTTCTCTTTTTCTCTACATATTTAGTATGATTGTGTACAATAACTGACATGCATAATAAAAAAACGTAGTGAGATTACGTAAGGCCTAAGTGGTGCATGCAGAAATCAAGACTGATGGTAGAACATGAGTGGATCGATCCAAAACTAATGATAGCAGGTAGATTATAGCTTTAGTTTAAAAAGATGTTCGGGATAATCACAATACATTGGTCTAGGTAGTGAGATGTTCGGGATAATCTAAACCCTATTTTCATATGTATAATTTTTGGCCGAATTGGGACAAGTTTTGTTATAAGCTTCTTGCAAACCGGAGATTCTCTCTACAAGCCTCGTGGTTCCGAGAGGGAACATTTCACCTTTGTGTGCGAAATGATATATGATGCCTCCCCCCTGATTCTTTACAGAGGCAACATAGAACTATATGAGTGCCCTGTTAAATTTTGGAATTATTCCGGGTTCGTTTGGCCTTCTTTATACACTAGAAAAACATGCACTTGTGTTGCAACAGGAGGAAAAAAAGCATCTTTCATACACACATCCGACAACATTAGCAAACAATATTCTCAAAAAAAATCTTTATTGACACAATTTCAAACAATATGAAAATCAATTTTATGCCACTGGTTTACATAAAACTCGTATCAACAGTTTAATGTGCATCATCGTATAGGGGTTGGTAGTGCACTGTGCAAAAGAGAAAAGATGATTATGTACCTGTTTTAACACTACTAGGGAAATGCTTATACATAGGAGCTCACCAGTAGCGGTTTTTAGAAGAGCAACGCTTGTTGACAACGAGCGCTGCTACTATTCACTTAGCAGTAGCGCTGTGGATGCAAAACACGCTACTATTATAATTGTCAGACCGTTGCAGGAAGGCTAGGTATACTAGTAGCGGTTATACTTAAAAAGCGCTACTGCTATTGAACTTAGTAGTAGCGCTTTCCTATAACAAGTGCTACTACTAGAAATGCTACTGCTAATGATAATAACAGCAGCGCTTTTTCCACAGCAGCGCTACTCCTATGTACCTTAGCAGTAGCGATGTTTGCCTTCCAGCACTACTACTGCGTGTACCTTATCCACCCGCGCGCGTCCCTATATCTTCACTCGATCGCATTCTCACTCGCCCAACTCCGCTGTGCGCCATCGCCGCCATCGCCCACTAGTGCCCCTTAGGTAACTCCCTTCCTCCCTCTCCGCCCTCCTCCTCCCCCTCCTCCTCCCTACGGCGGCCCCCTCCTCCCCCTCCGGCGGCCCCCTCCTCCTCCTCCTCCCTCCTCCTCCCCTCCCTCCTCCTGCTCTCTCCTCCCTCCTCCTGCTCTCTCCTCCTCCCTCCTCCTCCCCCTCCTCCTCCCTCCTCCCACCTCCTCCTCCTGCTTTCTGTAATAGATAGTTTTTTAGTAATAGAATTTAAGAATAAATTTTTTACTACTAGGGTTTATGAGGATATATAGATGGAACTAGTTGATCTATCTATATATAGTAAGTGCTTAGTTGAACTAGTTCAATTAATAGAAATAGTTTATTTTTAGTAAGAAAATTTAGGTATATGAGATTTGATGATCTATTAAAATTTTACTATAGAACTAGTTTATTTTTAGTAAGTGCTTAGTTGAACAAGTAAAATTAATAGAACTCGTTGAATTTATGTCATTATCACTTTGTCATCAAAGAAAGCTATATGAGATTTGATGATCTAATTAAAATTTTACTCGGTGGAATATGCAGCCTTTGTAGAGCCGTGTCTCCTTGGAGTGATCATCATCCGAGCTACCTCTAGCTACTTCCTCTACACGCGAGTCGGTGAGCTAAAAGTCCACCTCCTCCTTCTCTACTCCTCGGTGTGTTGAATAGAGTAGAACTAGGGTATTTACTTGCTGAGCTCATGTGTGAATGCTTATGATAATTGATCCGGATGGAATTGCAAGTTTAAGCATCATTGTATCTGTATGGACAACTTTGTATCATAGGGAAAATCCGAGTAGCCTATGTTTTGCCGGAGTGTTGATTCATTTACGTTCTGGCAAATTCCAGGCGCTTGATATGTCCTATTTTAGCTAAAGTCATGCCGGATTTTTCTGTGAATTTAAGCATGACTTGTGCTAGAATATGTAGGAAATATCGAGTGCCCCGGATTTGCTTGAAAGAGAATTAAACGACATTTTGAGTTGACTTTAAGTCTGTCGGGGATTTTTACGTTCTAGAATAGAGTAGCCTATGTTTTGCCGGAGTGTTGATTCATTTACATTCTGGCAAATTTCAGGCGCTTGATATGTCCTATTTTAGCTAAAGTCATGCCGGATTTTTCCGTGAATTTAAGCATGACTTGTGCTAGAATATGTAGTAAATATCGAGTGCCCCGGATTTGCTTGAAAGAGAATTAAACGACATTTCAAGTTGACTTTAAGTCTTTCGGGGCTCCGTACATGTCAGTCAAAAATCGGTGAGGGAGAGTCTCCACCATATATGAGAGAGGAAGAATGCCGACTGTTGTCGTGGGGGTCGCTTCTCCTTCTTCTCTTTGTGCTAGACGTTTGTTATGCACTAGGGGAAGAAGGAGTAGCGACCATCATCGACGGTCGAAAAGTTAGTGAGGGATTGTCCACCATATATGAGAGAAAAAGAATGTCGACTGTTGTCGTGGGGGTCGCTTCCCTTTCTTTTCCTTGTGCTAGATATTTGTAATGCACTAGGGAAAGGAGGAGTAGCGACCATCACCAACGGTCGCAATATCAGAGAGAGCGTGCCCACCATATAAGTGAGATGAGAGTTTAGGAAGAACGACTCGACAGACCTAAATTCAACCCATTGCATATTGAGTAATATTTATCCGTGTGTTGAGTTTCCTGGTAGTTGCCTTCGATCGATTTTCAATTAATGTTTCAACTATGAACATAGGAAATGTCTGACGACGAAAAGGATTTCAGTATGTGCGAATAATGCGATGACGAGCGCGACCTGTGCGGCAGGGATTTCTTAGTTGGTGGTAGGTGCTTCAGCATCAAGCTGGATGAGACCTTCGAAGTGGATAGAGTAAGTCACAACGACAAGTCTCGTAATTAAGCATGACTTCTTCTTCTTTTGCTTCAACTTATAATTTTAATTTTTTACTATTCTACTACCGTATCCCCTGCCATGCAAGAATTTATGTCTTGGATAAGATTGGTTTCAGTCCTATGGAAACTATGGAGGTAAAGATAGTTCACTTGAGGACCGAGCATGGTTATACTTTTGCCGCAAAATTATACAATGTAGACACCTACACCTATTTTGAATGCAAAAATTGGAGAGCACTATGCAAGGCTTATGCATTTGAGCCTGATATGCTTATCACCTTTGATATTCGTCCAGAAGATGATATTGAAGGAAATATCGACATCTGGGTTGATGTGCAGACGCCTCTAGTTCTACCATTATGTGAGTTTCTCAACCATATTTATGTCTTGGATATTGTTTATTCAAAAATAGTTGACAACTAATTTCTATTGACAGCTCATTTCCATTCAAGCAAACATGACCGATGCTTGGTAGACATGACCTACTACAGTCCCGGGGCTGAACTAAACTATGAGGAGATAAGTCATTATGTTTCATGGCTTGAGGATCTTGATACTGTCAAGATAAATTATTTTCCCGGACTTCAAAATCTTACTAATCAAAACATGCGACCACTAGCGTGCATATTGAACTACGATCACATCTATTTAGGAAAGATGGTAAGATTCTTACTATTTGTCCTCAGTGCATCTTTTGCATACATTATTTTTTTAAGCTAAACTTCATTGTTAAGTATGTTACTATGATGTTCTTGGACAGGGGCTCCCATTGATAGTTGTGCCTCATTGGATCAAGGCTAAAGGTCACATGAAAATGGTTAGCTTACGGCCAAGACATCCTACATTGCACATGAGTGCATTCAGGATTTTTAAAAGCGAGCAAGTCTTAATAGTCAAATACTGGAGCAAAATTGTGAAGGATCGCAGAGAAGTACTAGGGGCAGCAATCAGAAGCGCAGCCCACAATTAGGAGACAGGTTCATCTGCATGCTCCAATATGATGAAGCAGGAATGGCACACATGTTCTATGCTATTTTACCTAAGAGAGAGCAGCAGGAGTTATTAGCTAGCTAGAATGAGTTTGGAGATGATGATGTGCTACACTATGACTATGATGATTAAATAGCTAGTGTTGGTGGTAATGACTATGATGATTATTATTAGCTAGTGTTGGTGGTGATTAGATAGCTACCGTAGCTAGTGTTGGTGGTGATTAGCTAGCTAGAATGAGTTTGAAGATGATGATGTGCTACACTTTGACTATGATGATTAAATAGCTAGTGTTGGTCGTAATGACTATGATGATGATTAAATAGCTTGTGTTGGCATATTAGATTCAAGTGGAGGCAACATGTGGTGCACCACATGTTGCCTTCACTTGAACCTAATCCACCTTCATTTCACACACTGTTGTATATACTAACTAATCATTGTAACAAAATCATATGATGAAAGTACTGTATATAAAACCTATACAAATACAGCGAAAATAAGCTGCAATTAAAAAAAACAGGAAAAATAAGCAGTAGCGCTTCTAAGAAGAAATGCTACTGCTACTTACCTTTATCAGCAGCGCGTTACCAAAACGAGCGCTACTGCTAAATAGGTGTAGTAGTAGTGCTGGAAAACCAGCGCTACTGCTACTAGTTAGCTATAGCGCCTTAGTCGTAGCGCTTGTACAAGCGCTACTGCTAGATATAAAACTAGCGCTACTACTAGGGTTTTCCCTAGTAGTGTAACCTATAGGATATGGTAGTTGATAGGAATCAACATCCCCTATAGTGCCAATTATAGATTATATGAGAGCATCAAACTGTCATATCAACTAAATTTGAATAGGGTAGAAAACATATATAATAGACCTTTCTTAAATGCCCCACATAGAGAAAATATTAATTAAGTTTACAGTTAGTTAAGTTTTGGAATTATTCCGGGTTCGTTTGGCCTTTTTTAAACATTAATTGAGTTTCTAGACATTTTATGTGCATAATTCAAATTTTAACTGCAAGCACATGCTCCGGTGCACCAAAGTTGGTTGAAAAATCACATGTGTCTCCTTGGGTGAATTTCTATGTCTCATGCAAGAAATGGGAATGCAATTCAAACATCTGGGCGTCGTGACTCGGCCGAGAACATTGAGAAACCTGGTTTTTAAATTCCTGTAAATCCAAAACTCGCCCGGAAATCATGAAACTTGGCATGGTGTCATGTCATGGCAGTAACATGCTGTGGTAGAAAACTTGGCCGAATTGGAACAAGTTTTGGTATAAGCTTCTTGTAAATAAGGAGCTTCTTTCAAAAAGGCTCGTGGTTCTGAGAGGGAACGTGTCACCTTTGTGTGTGAAGCGTTATACGTTGCCCCCCTGATTTTCTTTTCAGAGGCGACATAGAACTATATGAGTGTCGTGTTAAATTTTGGGGTTAGTCTGGGTTCATTTGGCCCTTTTTATACATTAATTGAGTTTCTGGTCATTTAATGTGCATAATTCAATTTTGAACTACAAGCACATGCTCTAGTGCACAAAAGTTGGTTGAAAAATAGCATGTGTGTCCTCGGGTGAATTTCTAGGTCCCATGCAAGAAATGGGAATGAAATTCAAACATCTGGGCATCGTGGCTAGGCCGAGAACATTGAGAAACTTGGTTTTAAAATTCTTGTAACTTCAAAACACGCCTGAAAATCGTGAAACTTGGCATGGTGTCATGTCATGGTACGAACATGTGTGGTAAAAAAATTGGCCGAATTGGAACAAGTTTTGGTATAAGCTTCTTGCAAACCAGAGCTTCTCTCAACAAGGCTCGTGGTTCTGAGAGGGAACGTGTCGCCTTTGTGTGCGAAGCGATATACGTTGCTCCCCCCCTTGATTTTCTTTATAGAGGCAACATAGAACTATATGAGTGTCATGTTAAATTTTGGAATTATTCCGGGTTTGTTTGGTCTTTTTTATACATTAATTGAGTTTCTGGTCATTTAATGTGCATAATTCAAATTTAAACTACAAGCACATGCTCCAATGCACCAAAGTTGGTTGAAAAATCACATGTGTGTCCTCGGGTAAATTTCTAGGTCCCATGCATGAAATGGGAATGAAATTCAAACATATGGGCGTCGTGGCTCAGCTGGAAACATCGAGAAACTTGGTTTTTTAATTCTTGTAAATCCAAAACACACATGAAAAGCATGAATCTTGGCTTGGTGTCATAACATGGCACCAACATGTTGTTGTAATTTTGCTGTCCGATTTGCGAAGTCGCACACATCAACAATCAACAAAGTCATTTTGGAACAAGTGTTGTCACATTACAATCGGAAACACAAGTATTATTGAAACTGTGGGCGTTCTACTTACCATTTACGTGCCGCCACACGTCCCCTCTTTTTATTAGCTAGGAGGCGTCGTGCAGGCTAGCTATTTGAGTACGGGAGGCGTGCGATCAGACCCCTGCGCGTGCTTATCAGGAGGAGAGCCCTTTGACCTCCATCTGCCGCCCACCTCTCTCCCAAGGTTTCCATTAATGGCGCCTGAGCCCCTGTTTAATGGCGTGGCTATGTCTCACTCGACTGAGATTTAAGAGAGAAAAAAGAAAATCTGAAAAGAAAATTTTGCGCGGATCTTGATGTAACATCCGATGGACCTATATAGCATCTACTATGACTTATAGCAAGACTGATGAATATATAAGGACAAAGACAGTGGATAATAATTGTCTTACATATTTAGGAAGATAATTAAAAAATCCACATGCTGCTACGCCCGAAATACACAAGGGCAAAGGAAGAAGGAAGATGCATACAACGATCTGGCTCGCTGATCTGTACTTTCTTGATGCGCTGCAGGTCGCGGAGACTAGTTCTCGCGGCGAGCGGCGGTGATCTCTTTCATTAGTTTCATGTCCTTAATATGCTGCTTGGCAGTATCCACGGATTCCTTCACCAGCCTTTCACGCTCGATGCGGAGCATGGCATTCTCGTCCATAAGTTTCTTGAAGATGACGCCCGTCCTCTTCAACAAGGCAGCGGTCTCCTCCGCCTGCTTTGCCCTTCCGGCGATCTTCACCCTCAGAAGGTCGTGCTCGGTCTGGAGCTTCGCATTGCACTCCCGTAGTTGCCAGATGACGCTGGTAGCCTGTTCAAACGAGGCTTTCATGTCATCCTGCAACCTCGCCCAGCCGGAGATCTGATCCATCTGGCTATGGACGATCATATGCATGCGCCTGTAAGAGTCGTCGCCTGCCCACGAGACATTTTCCCAGGCCGCCGCGGCGCGGGAGGACATCTCTGCTGCATTCGCGGCGCGGCGGGACATCTGTGCTACATCCGCGATGCGGCCGGACTAGTCTACTGCATCGACGGCGCGGCGGGACCTCCGTGCTGCTTCGCCGGAGCGGCGGGACCTCTGTGCTGCTACTGCCGCGTGGTGGGACATGTCGGATGCTTTCGCGGTGAGGCGAGACATCTCTCATTCTTCCGCTTCCATGCTCGCGTCTCCTTGGTGGTAATCTCTCGACCCAAAACTCACGCTGGCCATGGCAGACGCCAGGGAATGATGCTGAATGACTTGTTTATTTTTGTGGATGAGGAGTTGAGGAAGAATGTCCAGTCATCTTGGCATAGTAGTATTTATAACTGAGTACTAATATGCTCCTAAGTGGGAAACCATTTAGGTTGTGATCGGTGTGAACAGGTTTGCAATTAAATATAGCATGGTAGTAATTTGCAATGTGACGAGACTCAAGCTCAAAATTTATTGACGTTTCTAGTTTCGAAGTGCGGCACTATTCCCGGATGGAGTAACGTGGGCACGTGTTCTCGGCCGTGGTGTGGCAGTTTTGTAATATGCCATGGTACTTCTTTTTCTACTGCTGTGTATGTGCAATAACTGGCACCGTCGGATAAATATCTTACGGTTATTGGGGCGTTCGACAGGAATAGCCTCGTGGCGAGCTATAGTAGACTTTTTTCACACGCATTACATTGACACATATCATCTCTCTCCCTCTTTCCTACGCACACACCTAGTCTCCCGGGACTTCTCGCACGCACCATCTCTAGCTCCCTAGATCGATGCCACCCACATACACCTGTACTCTGAGTTTAGTACGTTATACAGGAAGAGAAGAGGTGCACACACGCACTCGTCCTCTCTCACACACGCATCTTTGTAAGTGCATCTAGTGCCACTCCTAGTTGGTTTTGGCGTATTGACGACAAACTTGGTTGAGGGACTAATGTGTTTGTGAGAATTGCAGGATAACATAGGTAGTAGTCCCTCATTGATTTTCGGTTTACCTACCAGAGATGACCCCTAAAAATGTGTGAAGACATTGAAGAAAATGGTGGCCTGTGAAGATATTCACAATGAAGATTATGAACTGAGAAGACATTCACATGAAGACTATGGAGTGCGAAGACATAATTATTTCGTAGTTTCCTTTCTTCTTTGTTGAGTCATAGGAACCACCGTACTGTTAAGTGGTGTCCGAGTGAACAAAGTCAAAGTGACTGAAGTGATGCTCCACCAAATCCTATGTCTTCGAGCGAAGACAATGAGAGCAAATCTTATCCAAAGCTGGATGAGTCAGCTTTACTTGTAGCCCAAGTCAAGCTGTCGCGTGTGTTTGAAATCTGACCGTTAGACACGTGTCAGTTCCTTAGTGACCCAGGGTCATTTCAAACAAATCAGGTCGGGTTGCCTCCTGGCTATAAATAGCCCACACCCTACACCATAAATTGGTGGCTCCTTAGAGTTAGTGCACGGCTTTTGTCGTTTGAGGGCAACCCACCTCCGAAGCATTTGAGAGAGATATCCTTGCGAGGACCAAGCCCAAAACACCGAGAGCCAAAGAGTGTTAGGCATCACTGAAGTCTTTCTGTCCGCGTGACCTGAAGACTTGTTACACTTGAGGACTATGAATCCTCTAGCCAGTTAGGCGTCACGTTCAGAGCATCCAAGTGTCATTGTGGATTGCCAGTGAACGAAGTCTGTGAAGGTTTGGAAGTCTACCTTGAATACTTACCAGAGTGATTGGGCGAGGACTAAGTGTTCTTAGCTCAAGGGGAATAAGGTGAAGACGTGGTCTTCTGAGTTAAATCTCAGCCACCCTAACCAGACGTACCATTGTCACAGCAACTGGAACTGGTCAACAAATACTTGTCCTCTCCAACCAACTGGTTCTATCCTTCACCTCTGTACTTACAGTTTGTCTTCGTGAAGTCATTGCCTGCTTGCATGATCTGATTGTCTTCACTGTGTGAAGACTATTGTTGTTTGGCTTCATACTATCTTCTATCCTGATCCATACTACCTAGCTGCTGATAGTCTTCATGCATTCACTTCATTCCTTACTTGACTATGGCTTGTCTAGTGTAGCCTACCTTCCGCTACATATCAATAGGTTTATTTCTACTGTTTGTCTTCAAAGCCCCCGTGTTTTGAAGACTTCCATAAAAATCACCTATTCACCCCCCCTCTAGTCTATAACTAGCACTTTCAATTGGTATCAGAGCATGGTGCTCCCTTGTTCTGTGTGATTCGGTTTAACCACCTGGAGTTTTAGCTATGTCAACAGCAGGGATAATCAAAGTCTCTGCTGCGTGCCCTGTCTTCGATGGCACTGATTACCCCTACTGGAAGAATAAGATACGTATGCATCTTGAAGCCATTGATGTCGACCTCTGTTATGTCATCAAGAACGGTGTTCCCAAGGTCGGTGAAGGTGTCACCGCTGCTGATGTCAAGAGGTTCATTCAACTGGACTCTACCGCGAAAAACATCATCTGTGGTCATCTGACAAAGGACAGTATGGCCGTGTGAGTGCTCTGGAAACTGTGAAGCTAGTCTGGGACTGGCTCTCCAAGGTTAATGAAGGCGTCTCAACCCAGAGATACTCAAGGATTGATGTTCTTCGCAACCTCTTCAACCGCTTCAAGAGAAACGACAATGAGAATGTCCAGCTCATGCTTGCTCGCCTCACTCATATCACAAATGAGCTTCACGCAGTCGGCGCCACTGAGATCACCAAGCACGAAATCGTCAGGAAGCTTCTGAGATCACTTGACAGCTCATTCGACACCATGGCCCTGATGATTCAAGAATGCCCTGACTTCAAGACTCTCGATCCTTCTGACATACTTGAGAGTCTCAACACACATGAGTTCCAGTTATTTGAGAAAAGAGATATATATGGTCCCAACTATGGCCGAACTCAAGCTTTGAAGGCAAAGGTTGTTTCCTCATCTTAAGAAGAATCTCACTGCAATTTTTAGGATCCTAAAGACATTGGAAAGGAGCTTGCTATGATTGTGAAGAAGTTCCAGAAGTTCACCAAGAAGAAAGGCTTCAGAAAGTCCTCAAGATCCAGCTCAAGAAATGATGAAGCTTCTACTCCTGACCACAAGAAGAGGACAGGCCACAAATGCAAGAAACCTGGTCACTACATCTATGAGTGTCCACAGTGGGACAATGAGACCAAGCAGAACAAGAAGAGCAAGGAATATGATTCTGATGACAAGAAGAAGAAATCCTCAAAGTCTTCTTCCAAGTCTTCGTCGAAGTCTTGATCACACAAGAAGAGCTCATCAAGCAAGGCTCGTGCGTTTGTTGGCAAGGAGATGGATTTAGAGGAGGATTCTGCTTCTGAGGAGGCAGAGGTGTAGTCTGAAGAGGAATCCGATTTAGGCGTGGCAAGCCTGGCTCTAGCTTGAGCCTATGTCACCAATTCCATCTTCAACACTGAAGACAATGGGCCCGTCATCTACAATTTTTGATTGTTCCATGCTGTTTTATTATCAATCTTGGATGTTTTATAATCATTTTATAGTCATTTTATATCACTTTTTGGTACTAACCTATTGACATAGTGCCAAGTGCCAGTTGCTGTTTTTTCCATGTTTTTTACATCGCAGGAAATCAATATCAAACGGAGTCCAAATGCCACGAAACTCCACGATGATTTTTAATGGGCCAGCAGGAAGGTAATGGGCCCTGGTTGCACCTGGGGGTGCCCTGAGGGGGACACAACCCACCAGGGCGCGCCAGGAGGCCCAGGCGCGCCCTGGTGGGTTGTGCCCACCTCGGTTGCCCCCCGGACCGCCTCTTTGCTCTATAAATACCCCAAAAATACCAGAACCATAGAAGCATCAACGAAATATTCATCCAGCCGCCGCAGAGTCCAGAACCACCAGATCCAATCTAGACACCATCACGGAGGGCTTCACCACTTCCATTGGTGCCTCTCCGATGATGCGTGAGTAGTTCTTTCTACACCTTCGGGTCCGTAGTTAGTAGCTAGATGGCTTCCTCTCTCTCGCTGGATTCTCAATACAATGGTCTCCTGGAGATCCATATGATGTAACTCTTTTTGCGGTGTTTTTGTTAGGGATCTGATGAACTTTGAGTTTATGATCAGTTATATCTTTTTACATCCATGAAAGTTATTTGAGTTTCTTTGATCTCTTATATGTATGATCTCTTATAGTCTCGTATTTCTTCTCTGATATTTGGGTTTTGTTTGGCCAACTTGATCTATTTATCTTGCAACGGGAAGAGGTGCTCGGTAGTGGGTTCGATCTTACGGTGCTTGATTCCAGTGACAGAAAGGGAACCAACACATATGTATCATTGCTACTAAGGATAAAAAGACGAGATCCCTATCTACCGCAATAGATAATGGATCTTGTCTACATCATGTCATCGTTCTTATTGCATTGCTCCATTTTTCCATGAACTTAATACACTAGATGCATGCTGGATAGCGGTCGACGTGTGGAGTAATAGTAGTAGATGCAGGCAGGAGTCTGTCTACTAATCTTGGACGTGATGCCTATGTAATGATCATTGCCTAGATATCGTCATAATTATTTGAAGTTCTATCAATTTCCCAATAGTAATTTGCTTACCCACCGTTTGCTATTTTCTGAAGAGAAGCCACTAGTGACACCTACAGCCCCCGGGTCTTCTTTCTCATATATTTGCCTTGCGATCAACTTTTCATTTGCGTTTTTATTCAGATTTATTAATCCAAAAATCCTAGAATACCTTGCTAAATTTTATCTTTATTTATTTTATTTGGCATTCGATCTATCAATCTACTACAATTTACCACACGTCTGTTTTCCTATCTTGAGGCGCCGTACCCCGGAAGGGACTGACAACCCCTTTAACTCGTCGGGTTGCGAGGTGTTGTTGTTTGTGTGCAGGTGCTGCTTACGTTGTGTTTCTTGGTTCTCCTACTCGTTTGATACCTTGGTTTCATCACTGAGGGAAATACCTACCGTCGCTATGCTACATCATCCCTCCCTCTCCGGGGAAATACCGATGTAGTTGCAGCAACCATCATTATCTAATGAGAGCTAACAAACTTTGTATACCCGAGTCTTCTCTTCATATGTTACTTTTGCAAGAGGCTCATGGAGGAGGACTTATGGGACATTTTGGATGAGACAAGACCTTTGCCACGCTCTCCAAGAACTACTTTTGTCCCAAGATGTTCCGTGATGTCTCACGCTTCACCAACCGGTGCTCTACATGTCACAAAGCTAAGTCACAATCTCAATCCCATGGTTTACATATGCCACTTCCTATTCCACATCAACCATGGGAAGATATTAGCATGGATTTTGTGCTTACATTACCTAGGACTCAAAATGGCAAGGATTCCGTATTTGTTGTTGTGGACCGATTCTCTAAAATGGCACATTTTATCCCATGCAATAAGATAGACGATGCTTCACATGTTGCAAATGTTTTTTGTAGGGAAATCTTGAGGTTACATGGGGTGCCAAAGACAATTGTGTCAGACTGCGACGTCAAGTTCCTATTTTGGAAGACGCTATGCGCCAAGCTCGGTATCAAGATACTATTCTCGACGGCCTATCATCCTCAAACCGATGGCCAAACAGAAGTCACCAACCGGACACTCTCCACTCTCCTACGCGTGTTGATCAAGAAGAACATCAAGGAGCGGGAGGAGTGCTTACCCATCGCCGAGTACGCCTACGATCACGCAAGACACTCTACTATCGGCAAGTCCTCCTTCGAGGTTGTCTACGGCTTCAACCCTTTTTCGCCCTTGGACATCCTTCCTCTGCCGCTACAAGAATGAGCGAACATGGATGCTAGCGCAAGAGCCACCTACCTCAAGAAGATGCATGAAGAAACAAGGTCCACGATCTAGCGTCAAGTACGGCGCCTCGCCACCAAGCTCAACATCAACAAGTCACCGATGGTGTTCCAACTGGGCGATCTCGTATGGTTACATCTCCACAAGGATGGCTTCCCCAAGGAGTGCAAGTCCAAGCTAATTCTGAGAGCCGATGGACCCTTAAAGGTGCTCGCACGCTACAATGACAATGCCTACAAGATCGACATCCCACACGACAAGTACAATGTAGGCGACGTCTTCAATGTCAACGACTTGGACAAATACCATGGTGATGAAGAAAACGATACATGGACGGATCTCTCCCAAGGGGGGAGATGATGCGGAGCATCCCTCGAGCATCCCCATGGATATATCTTCACCACCACAAGCATGAAGAGGACCAATCATAAGAGCTCACGCACGTGCCATCGAAACCGAGGTTAACTCCTTCCTCTTCGAACTCCATGCAAATTCACGTGAGAATTGGGTCCTACCTCAAACGGAAGTGTTATGCATGCTTAGGTATCGAAGTGATGATCATGAAGAGGCTAGCACGGAGACCCAAGAACCTATTGAGGAGGAGAAGGAAGAAAGGAGCGAGAAGAACAAAGAAGGGGAGGTCCTGGATAATCCGGTGCCCAGCCACCTTGGCCCCAGGTGCCCGGCCTCGACCTCGGCGCCGCCCCTGCGAAGCCTGGGTGCCCGGCCGCCACCTGGGTGTTGCTCCAGCCAGCCCTGGGTGCCCGACCTTGGAGCCCCGGGTGCCCGGCCCTCCCGCCTGGATCCGCCAGCCACCACCCCGGGTGCCCGGGCCACTACCCCCGGGTGCCCGGCCCCTCCTGGAGCGTCTACCCTAGGTGGCCGGGCCCCTTTAACCCGGGTTCCCGGACTCACCACCGTGCCTACGCATTTTACGGGATAAATTACCAATGTACCCTTGTTTTACCCCCAATTCGTCCCTAGCCTATAAGTATTCCCCATCTAGCTGATTTGTGAGGTTAGCAAAGTATTTAATAGACACTAGAGAGCTTTGCTCCTTGTATCCCCTCCTCTTGGAGATCAAGCCCCCTCTTTGGGAAGAATCCTTGTGGATTATCAAGGCCTCCTCTTGGAGAAGATCAACACACTGGTGCAGAGACATGCTATACAAACGGGTTTTAACCTCTTTTCGCGACTGTGTTTCGAACTGTCGCCAAGTGAGTGGCTGCGATAAGGGGGTCCTTGCGACATGACCCAGAACCCGTCGGGGATAGGCCCTCCTGGCACACAGGCTAGGGCAAAATGAGATCGTGTGCGATCAGGCGAGGCATCGATACCCAATCATTTCTGTTCGTCTGTACATGCCACACGGTGAATCCCAGAAAAACATTTCCATTCGTATGTATATCACACACAGTTTTTGTGTGGAAAAGTTTGTGCAAGGTGGCCTAACGCAAACAGTTCTCTACCGGAAGTCGTGTGTGCTTGTTAGTTGATCGAACACGCCTACTTTCTAGAAACCGTGTGGGTTGTTTGAGTTCATCGCCCATGCTGATGTCTGAGTAACCATCTGCAATAGAAAACCCCAATAAGCCGGGTAATTAGCCTATTATTGATAATCCATGTAGTAATCAAATTGACATTTCTTATCAAACACATCAGATATTTCATATCCGTATAACGGCAACCAGGATTTCATAATCGAATTACATCAGATAGCTTCGGCACTCAGTTACACCATTACACAACAGCACCAAGTTTCACATGCAACATCGAAGACCTTTGGAAAGTAGCATCATACACGGTAAATAGACAGATGAATCTCATCTGGGAAACTGCAGAAACGAAAGGCAAATATTGAGCCTTCAGTGATGTTGAATGTCCTTGCAACTTTAGGCCAGTGGCTATGGATAATTGCCCGCCCAACCTTCGTCCTCTTCAGGAAGACTTCAATATTGTACCATGGGTGTTGAATGAATACCTTCCTTGCCTCTTGACCATTACTACAAAAAAATACATCTCCGTGATGATACGTGTTTGTCACAGTAGTTCACGTTTTCTGTCATGCATGTACATCCATGACGATTTTATGACAGAATCAAGATAATCATACATGTGCTGTCGAAGAAGTGCTCCATTACATCACCAAAATTATCATCACGGAAGTGTCCACTTCCATGATGATAAATCGCGCGTCATAGAATTGCTTTCGTCAAGGGTAACCGACACATGGCATCCACCGTAACGGGTCGCCGTTAAGCTATCAGGTTCCGGTTTAGATCCGACAACCCGTTAACAGCCCGGACCAATGGGGATTTTCCACGTGTAAAATTCTCAATGGCCAGAGGTGCCACGTGTCGGCTCACCGTTGGGACAGATGGCATCCACTCATTGGGCCGAAGGCGGCTATGATACATCGACACGTGGCACGGCCCAACAGAGGCCCATTCCTGTGAAAAGGTCGGCCCGTTTGACTTGGTCAAAAGGTAGTGGGCTGGCCCACAGAAAGCCTGTTAACGGCGTGTTCGCATATAGCCCATTTACAGCCCGCTAACTCACGGCCCGTTATGGCCTATCCGAATTAGGCCCAGTAGCGTCATCTGGGCCACCCAATATGATTCTAGCCCGTTGTAACTTCCTGCCCATGTATGGCCCATGAAGTCTTTCGGCCCATATGAGGCCCTTTGTAACACTTGGCCCATTAACGACGCGTGGTGAAACAGGACCGTAATGAACAGTGTATTGCGTTATACCCATTAACAGCCCATTATTCCATTGGGCCGTTTCCAGCCCGTGTTATCTTTCGGCCTTCTTAGGGACTGATGGTGGCTTAAAGCTACGTCGGTATTTCCCCAAAGAGGAAGGGATGATGCAACACAGCAGCGGTAGGTATTTCCCTCAATGATGAAACCAAGGTTATCCAACCAGTAGGAGAACCAAGCAACACAATGTAAACAACACCTCCACACAAAAAACAACTACTCGCAACCCGACGTGTAAAAGGTGTTGTCAATCCCTTTCGGGTAGCGGCGCCTCAAGATAGGCAAACAGATGTGAGATAAATTGTAGTAGATTGATAGATCGAACGCCAAATAAAATAAATAAGAATAAAACACAACAAGTATTTTTGTATTTTTGCTTTAATAGATCTGAAAATAAATGTGAAGGAAAAGTAGATCGCAAAGGCAAATATATGAGGAAGAGACCCGAGAGCCATAGGTTTCACTAGTGGCTTCTCTTGAGAAAAATAGCAAACGGTGGGTAAACAAATTAGTGTTGGGCAATTGATAGAACTTCAAATAATCATGACAATACCCAGGCAATGATCATTACATAGGAATCATGTCCAAGATTAGTAGATCGACTCCTGCCTGCCTCTACTACTATTACTCCACACATGGACCGCTATCCAGCATGCATCTAGTGTATTAAGTTCATGGAAAAAAGGAGTAATGTAATAAGAACGATGACATGATGTAGACAAGATATATCTAGGTAGAGATAGACCCCATCATTTTATCCTTAGTAGCAATGATACATACGTGTCGGTTCCCCTTCTGTCACTAGGATCAAGCACCGTAAGATCGAACCGACTACAAAGCACCTCTTCCGATTGCAAGATAAATATATCAAGTTGGCCAACCAAACCCAAATATCGGAGAAGAAATAAGAGGCTACAAGAGATCATACATACAAGAGATCAAAGAAACTCAAATAACTTTCATGGATATAAAAAGATAGATCTAATCATAAACTCAAAGTTCATCGAATCCCAACAAACACACCGCAAAAAGAGTTACATCATATGGATCTCCAAGAGACCATTGTATCGAGAATTCTGCGAGATAGAGAAAGCCAGCCATCTAGCTACTAACTACGGACCCAAAGGACTACAAAGAACTACTCACGCATCATCGGAAAGGCACCAATGGAAGTGGTGAACCCCTCCGTGATGGTGTCTAGATTGGATCTGATGTCTCTGGACACTGCGGCAGCTGGAATTGATTTTCGTCGACTCCCCTAGGGTTTATGGAATATTTGGGTATTTATAGAGCAAAGAGGTGGTACGGGGGGCACGCAAGGTGGGCACAACCCACCAGGGCGCGCTTGGGCCTCCTGGCGCGCCCTGGTGGGTTGTGCTCTCGTCGGAGCACCCCCCCCAGGCGCAGCCTTGGCCCATTAGGTGTCTTCTGGTCCAAAAAAAAATTCTCCGTGATGTTTCGTTGCATTTGGACTCCGTTTGGTATTGATTTCCTGCGATGTAAAAAACATGCAGAAAACAGCAACTGGCACTTGGCACTATGCCAATAGGTTAGTACCAAAAAATGATATAAAATGACTATAAAATGATTATAAAACATCCAAGATTGATAATATAACAGCATGGAACAATCAAAAATTATAGATATGTTGGAGACATATCAGGGCCCATATATTTTTGGGCTTATTTCCAGCATTCGGTTACTTACGGCCCGTTACTGGCCTTTTCTGCTTATGGGCCAAATCCAGCTCGTGGTTACAGTCGGCCCGTTTGTGCCCCTTTAATCCATTGGGCCGTCTTCGTAGCATCATCAAATATGGCCGATTAATGACGGTGCGGTATGGTCGTCCCATGAACGGACGATTCCAACTCTACCCCGTTTACGACCCATAATGCGGTCCATTACTGGCCCATATTTGGCCAAATGATCATACGGCCCGTAGAAGGCCCATTGATGCTATGTCCCGTAGAAGGCCCATTGTTTCTACGGCCCATAGAAGGCCCATTTTTTCTATGGCCCTTAGGAGGCCCATGGTGACTACGGTAAATATGTAGCCCATGGTTATTATGGCCTAGTTTTAAAAAATAGGTTATTGCGGCCACTAGCAAACCGCGGAAAAAGAACTGCAATGACTACAAGCAAACAAATAAACAAGACAACGAGGAAATAAATAAGCAAGCAACTTATGCTAGGCTATCACGGCTATTTCACATATTACATCCATTGGGCATCAAAGTTCGCCACCAGTGCAAATATAGGGAACAAAGCAGCATATCACATACACTGGTTGTCAAAGTTGTCGACCAGTGCAAATAAACACCGCAGCAAAACAAGTCCAGAACTGAAACCACTTCAGAAGAGCCCAAGAAAGAATATCCTGGGTACCCATAATGCTGGCAAGATGCTTAGCAAGCTTATTAACTTTCTCTTGTTTGGCGCTTAAATTCGCCAGCGCTTGCTGTTGCACCAGAAAGTATGCATCTGGATTCTGCAGGGACTTCCTCAGTCCTTCGACTTCTTGGTGCAGCACAGCTAACTGATGCCTTTCACCTTGTAGCTGAGACTGAAGAAGCCAAAATGTTTCAGGTAGCAAGTGCGAAGAGCTTGTGCCAGTGGTACTGGCCAGTAACTCGAACACTACATCAACGCAGGACTGTGGGGTTGTCTCACTGTCTACAAGATTGTTTTTATCACCTTTCTTGGAGACCAACAGGGTTGTCTCACTATCTTGAACCTTATCTACATTACATTCTCTACAATTCCATAGTGGGTGCTCTTCTCTAATATTATGTTCGCATTCTACAAGAGAAACAAGCAGACACATCACAGGTTTAGCATGTAGTATACAAAACTCATTTTGGTTAACTGGTTCAGTAGTAAGGTGGACAGGATAATACCATGAAACAAACTTATATCTATGTACTATGGTCACTGTATTGTCCATATCATTATAGTTTATGTTGCCAAATCAAGATAGAGACACAGTTCTAATCATATATTTTTAAGACACAACAACATAGACAGAATATAAGTGTGAGAAACTGCACTGCACTGGCAACACTTGTAATGTGCATCACATGAGAACATAACTGTTTATACAACTGAAACTGAAATCAACATAGAGCAAGAAGTTAGAACATCAGTCCAATTAAAGAAATAGGTTTAAAACATACATGTTGCGCCATTGGAGTTTTAGTTGGATCCTTCAAATTCGAAAGTAGTCTGTATGAGTAAATACAGTGATGCAACAGCAAAGGAGTATGGACCATAGCTACGGAATATGACCTGAGAACAGTTGCTCTTCTGCATTAAACATGGAGTTTGGGTTCGCTGGGGTTGTGTCAACTAGAAGTGGGTTACTATCCGCTGGGGTTGGAGTTAGATGGGTTGTAGCTGGTTCTCTGTCCAACTATGTAAGTGTGCAATCTGGAAGAGTCTCGATTATGTGTGGTGGGGCTAGTTCATGGGCCAGTACAACCATGGTTCTATCTGCATCGACGGGTAGCACCTTCTTTTGTGAAGAACGGGTTTTTGCTCCCTTAGATACTGCCATCACCCCCTCCAATTCAAATGGCTGATAAACAAGAAAAGAAATTGAACGTACAGACATTGTATGATAGACAGATGTGGTAATTCACATATATGTTGTCTAACCAAACAGGACAGCATGACACAATTTCACATATATGATGGCTAACTAAACAGGATAGCAGGACACAGTTTCAGATATATGATGGATAACTTAACAGGATATAATCGCATAATTCAACATATGATGAGTATCAAAACAGGATGACATGACAAAACTATATGATGTCTTTCTAAAATAGGTTGGGATGAAATAATTCACATACATGTTGTCTAAGTATACAGGAAGGCATGATATAATTAACATAATTGATTCATATACTAAGTACCTGGCACTCGCATGTATGATCTCTAAACTAAGCAGATGGAATTGAATATTGTTCATATGATGTCTAAACTAAGCAATGCAAGACACCATATGCATGATATTGGAAATATAAACATGGCAAATTAGAGCATACACCTCAGGTGGGATATAGGACTGGTCATCTGTCTCTGAATCCTCCTCTGAGGAGCTACCTGTAACCATCAAGATATATGCTCCAACAGGTACCATTGCCTGCTTTGAAGACCTTGTGTTTCACTCCTGATTTTTCCATAACCGGGTAAAATGGCTGATACACATGAAGAGTAGTTCAATATGCATAGATTGTCGACAGATGGAATACGTAATAAAAAAAGGATGGCATGCGGTAATTCACATTTATGATGCCTGGCTACATTGTGGTGCGTAATTCACAGATATGATAACTGGTTGAAAATCATGGCATTGCATAATTCACATATCTGATATAGAAAGCAAACAGGAGGCATTCATACAAAGCATGTCTAATCTAAGCAGATGGCATGGCACAAGGCACCATATGCATGATATGAGCAATATAACCCTGCCAAGTTAGAGCATGCACCTCGGGGGGGGGGGGGGGGAGTACGACTGGTCATCTGTCTCTGGATCCTCCTCTAAGGAGCTATCTATAACCAGCAAGAAATTTGCATTGACAGGTAGCAGCAACTGCTCAGAAGACCTTGTTTTCACTCTAGATTTTCCCATGACCGACTCAAATGGCTCATGCATAGGAAGAGTAGATCAATGTATAAACATTGTTGACAAATGGAATACATTAGAAAAAAATGGCGCAATACAATTCACATATACAATGACTGGCTAAACAGGATGGCATTGCATGATTCACGTATATGATGCCTGGCTAAAGAAGATGTCATTGCATAATTCCCATATACTCCCTCTGTTCCTAAATATTTGTATTTTTAGAGATTTCAAATAGACTACCACATACGGATGTATATAGACATATTTTAGAGTGCAGATTTACTCATTTTGCTCCGTATGTAGTCACTGGTTGAAATCTCTAAAAAGACAAATATTTAGGAACGGTGGGAGTATGATATAGAAACCGAACAGGTGGCATTCACACAAAGCAAATCTAAACTAAGTTGATGACATATAATATGTATAATGTAAGCAATGCGAGGCGCCATATGCATGATATGACCAACATCAGCATGCCAGGTTAGAGCAAACACCTCAGGGGGTAAATAGGAGAGGTCGGCTCCCTCTAAATCCCCCTCTGAATAGTTATCTTCCTCTAGAATACAATCTGGAATGGCGGGATGGGGAGCCCACTTCGCCCACCATGGAGCGGCGTCTGCATGACATTATACTCCCATGCAATGGTCTTCTCTTTTTCTCTACATGTTTAGTATGATTGTGTACAATAACTGACATGCATAATAAAAAAACGTAGTTAGATTACGTAAGGCCTAAGTGGTGCATGCAGAAATCAAGACTGATGGTAGAAACGAGTGGATTGATCCAAAACTAATGATAGCAGGTAGATTATAGCTTTGGTTTAAAAACATAGACGATGGATCATCTACTGTTTGTTGCCCACCCAACATGAACCACATAGAAGACCCCAGATGAACCAGATAGTAGACAGATACTATTCATTGCTGCCTCGATATGTGCCCCACAGGCATTTTAAAACTCAAGTTTGAACATTAGTTTGGACCTGACTCGGATTCTAAGAGGTGAACAGGACGGTAAAGTAGCAGGTAATAAAAATTGGTGTATCACGTAAGCAGACACGAAAGAGTGCGACCTTTCTTCCGGAACTATGTAGTCCTCAGGTTCATCTGCTTAGTAGATGATGGTAATGCAGTTGGCGTGGCTTCCGGCAACGAGGAAGATGATCTGAGGCGGCAAAAGAAAGTCTGCAGGGGGAATCTCTGGTGCAGTGAACGCTTCCGTCAATGGTGCACCTCAGGTGGGGTGGATGACGGCACGGCAGGAGGAGGACATGACACATAGAGTTTTCTTTGATACCTATCTGAAAATGAAGTAAATCTGTAAGGGCTCCTTAGAATTGGAGGATTCTATAAATGCAGGGACAGGAAAAACACAGGAATAGGATAGGAATGCACGTGCAAAATAGAGCATTTGCAAATATAGGATTTCTGACAACCTGGGTGTTGGGTTCACATGAATTGGAAGAACACAGGAATGGAGAAGCATCGTCAAATTAAAGTCAAACCATGTGAAAATGAAAAAATATGAATCTTATTATGCCAGTAATGCAATTAGTCATGTTCTTCATGCATATTAATTTGAAAAGGACGTCCAAGTGGATTTTAAAAATTCCTATGTTTTTTCTTTGAAAGGGACACCAAAGGAAAAAGTCCTCTAGTTTTGCTTTGCTCCATTCCTTCTAACCGAATGCACGGATAGTAGTACCATAGTAAAGTTTCCAATTCTTATGTTTTCCTTCACTTCTTCTTTGAACCAGTGGCAGCAGTCTTCAACAGGCAGAAGCCTGCCCTCGAAATATTTTGTGAGCTTAGATTTGGTCCACATTAGTATCATATAATGGTTATCTTGCTAAACTGATTAAAATTGGGGTTCAAAAGAGCATTTAGTTTTTTCCCTGTTAACTATGTGACCACGATTCATTTATTTCTAGATTTGCAACTACTTTGAACCAAAGGATCCCTGGGGGATCGACATGAATGCAGAGTAACAAAGTGATGCGACGAGTGTACAACCTCTTTGGCATAGCCATGTCGACCTCAACATCATTGGGTTGGACATGGAGGATGGTGATGCTGGTGTGACTATCAGAGGCGGGGAAGAAGATCTCAGTCCTCTAGAAACGCGTCGAGGGTACTGATCCGCTGTGATGGATGGTTCCTTTGTTGGAGCAGCTCCGGTGAGGTGTACGACGACGAGGCTGAAGCAGGACAAGACGGAGAATGTTAATCTGAAGTGGGAGTCTAATATAATCTGCAATAGATGATGTAAAATACATCACCAAAAAACTGCTAAATGTAAAATGCATCAGCCACGCCACGGCCGCTCCAACAGATGCTATAAATACTGTTCACTCTGTACTTAACTGAAGAAACTGAACTTTACAATCGAAACTGAATTTTAGTGTCGAAACTGGTTGAACTAGTAGCAGAGCATTGCAATAGAAGTTTAGGGTGTTCGAGCAGTAGTAGCACAGAAGCAATGATCTAAATCAGCAGCCGCTCGAGCAGGGAACGCACTAGCAGAGAGCAACTCGTGCAGCAGCATCGCGAGCGAGTGCTAAAGCAGCAACTCCTATAGCTGCCGGAGGTTGTGCAGTGGCAGTAGCAGCGAGAGCGAGAGCAAGAGCAGAGCAGCAGGATGAATGAGAGCAAGAGGGGAGCAGCAGTGCGACCGACAGCAATAGCAGAGCCGCAGAACGAACGAAAGCAAGAGCAGTGCAGCAGCACGACCGACAGCAAGAATAGAGCCGCAGTGCGAGCGAGAGCCAGAGCAGCAGCGTGAGCGAGAGCCGGAGTAGCAGCAGCTATTGCCGGTGTGGAATCCGCCGCCGAGAAAGCAACGACATGGGGGAGACATGCCATGGATGATGTGGCCGGCGACGGCGCTGTCAATGGAGACCCGCCATGGCTGCTGAGTATCGAAAACCGGTAGCCCCCTGAGATCGAATAAAAGATAAAATGCAGCGGTGAGTGTAGAACCTCCTTGGTGGCGTCGAGTAGGCATCGGCTTCATCGAAGGAATTGGTGAGGGTGTTGCGATTCTGGTGGGGCAGGTCAAGAGGGTGCTGTAGGGATGGAGGTGGCGCGATAGACGAGGCGAACATCGGGCAGCTCCTTGGAGGTGGAGGACGGGGCGGCTAATCCGGCGATATGATGAGATCGACGATGGATCCTCATCCGGTACGGTGGATGAGGGACGGCGAGCTGTTGCGGTGGACGATGTTGTCGGGGAAGAGTCTCCGGTTGGGCGGCGGTCGGGAGGCCGACGGAGGAGCATGGGGTTTCACAGGTTTTGGCAGCCTCGGTGTACGAATGGGGGGCGAAGGGGAAGGTAGGGGAGCCATGTTTTAGGGACGCACCTGTCCAAAATGTAGGGTAAGTTACCAACATACCACCACCGGTTTTAACCACGTGACGTCGAGGCGGCATTTCCGGCTGAGGAGTAGAAGGGGGATTTCGTGTGTCTGGGCTCTGGGACTGATTTCGGATGAGGAGGGAGTTTTCGCGCGCGTCAAAATTTCGGGATAACAAGGCGCTGTGCGGGTTGAAGAGGCGGGAGTTTCACTGATACTCGACCTTGAAAATTTCAGGATAACAAGGCGCGGATTCCATTTTCGGTAGAACAAACTTAACGTGTAAAAAAACAATTCATACAAGACACAAGAGAGTCATGTCCCCTTTTACTATATTGCTATAAATTCCATTGAAAAAACTACAAGAAAAATGTAAAAAAAAATCGGGAGAACAAGATTACTCTGTACAGTACCAAATCAATTAGCACTTCCATCAACAACAACAAAAAACAAATCAATTTCCACCACAAGAAAGAGTCATGTCCCTTTTTATATGATTACGCCAGGATCTTGAATTTCAATTTTTGAATCCATGTTATGTTGAATTCGAATATATCGTTAGGTGACCTTGCGGTTTATAATGGATGTAGTCCTACATTTTGATCTTCCATCTTATATGAACATTTTACTCCACCCTATGAACATATATATTGTCGTCTACCATATGGACTAAATTTGAATCAATTTTCCTTGTTTGAATACGATTGTTCTCAAGTTATACCATCATTTAAATATTATCTTCATAACAGAAAACATGCATATAGCAGTAATCATATTTCACTATGAACTACATGTACCATACGATCTCCAATTCAAATATTTGTATCCATTTTATGTTGAATTCAAATCACAATACATTGGTCTAGGTAGTGAGATGTTCGGGATAATCTAAACCCTATTTTCATATGTATAATTTTTGGCCGAATTGGGACAAGTTTTGTTATAAGCTTCTTGCAAACCGGAGATTCTCTCTACAAGCCTCGTGGTTCCGAGAGGGAACACTTCACCTTTGGGTGCAAAACGATATATGATGCCTCCCCCCTGATTTTCTTTACAGAGGCAACATAGAACTATATGAGTGCCCTGTTAAATTTTGGAATTATTCCGGGTTCGTTTGGCCTTTTTATACACTAGCAAGACATGCCCGTGCGTTGCAACGGGAGGAAAAAAAGCATCTTTCATACACACATCCGACAACATCAGCTAACAATATTGTTAAAAAATCTTTATTGACACAATTTCAAACAATATGAAAATCAACTTTATGCCACTGGTTTACATAAAACTCGTATCGACAGTTTAATGTGCATCATCGTATAGGGGTTGGTAGTGCACTGTGCAAAACAGAGAAGATGATTATGTACCTGTTTTAACACTACTAGGGAAATGCTTATACATAGGAGCTCACCAGTAGCGCTTTTTAGAAGAGCAGCGCTTGTTGACAACGAGCGCTGCTACTATTCACTTAGCAGTAGCGCTGTGGATGCAAAACACGCTACTATTATAATTGCCAGACCGTTGCAGGCAGGCTAGGTATACTACTAGCGCTTATACTTAAAAAGCGCTACTGCTATTGAACTTAGTAGTAGCGCTTTCCTATAACAAGTGCTACTACTAGAAATGCTACTGCTAATGATAATAACAGCAGCGCTTTTTCCACAGCAGCGCTACTCCTATGTACCTTAGCAGTAGCGATGTTTGCCTTCCAGCACTACTACTGCGTGTACCTTATCCACTCGCGCGCGTCCCTATCTCTCCACTCGATCGCATTCTCACTCGCCCAACTCCGTTGTGCGCCATTGCCGCCGTCGCCCACCAGCGCCCCTTAGCTAACTCCATCCCTCCCTCTCCGCCCTCCTCCTCCCCCTCCTCCTCCCTCCTCCTCCCTCCTCCTCCTCCTCCCTCCGGTGGCCCCCTCCTCCTCCTCCCTCCGGCGGCCCCCTCCTCCTCCCTCCTCCTCCTCCTCCTTGCTCCTCCTCCCCTCCCTCCTCCTGCTCTCTCCTCCCCCTCCCTCCTCCCGCTCTCCCCTCCTCCCTCCTCCTCCCACCTCCTCCTCCTGCTTTCTGTAATAGATAGTTTTTTAGTAATAGAATTTAAGAATAAATTTTTATTACTAGGTTTTATGAGGATATATAGATGGAACTAGTTGATCTATCTATATATAGTAAGTGCTTAGTTGAACTAGTTGAATTAATAGAAATAGTTTATTTTCAGTAAGAAAATTTAGGTATATGAGATTTGATGATCTAATTAAAATTTTACTATAGAACTAGTTTATTTTTAGTAAGAAAATTGATAGAACTAATTTATTTTTAGTAAGTGCTTAGTTGAACAAGTTAAATTAATAGAACTAGTTGAATTTATGTCATTATCACTTTGTCATCAAAGAATGCTATATGAGATTTGATGATCTAATTAAAATTTTACTCGGTGGAATATGCAGCCTTTGTAGAGCCGTGTCTCCTTGGAGTGATCGTCATCTGAGCTACCTCTAGCTACTTCCTCTACACGCGAGTTGGTGAGCTAAAAGTCCACCTCCTCCTTCTCTACTCCTTGGTGTGTTGAATAGAGTAGAACTAGGGTATTTAGTCGGTGAGCTCATGTGCGAATGCCTATGATAATTGATCCGGATGGAATTGCAAGTTTAAGCATCGTTTTATGTGTATGGACAACTTTGTATCATAGGGAAAATCCGAGTAGCCTATGTTTTGCCGGAGTGTTGATTCATTTCCGTTTTGGCAAATTTCAGGCGCTCGATATGTCCTATTTTAGCTAAAGTCATACCGGATTTTTACGTGAATTTAAGCATGACTTGTGCTAGAATATGTAGGAAATATCAAGTGCCCCGGATTTGCTTGAAATAGAATTAAACGACATTTCGAGTTGACTTTAAGTCTTTCGGGGCTCCATACATGGCAGTCAAAAAATCGGTGAGGGAGAGTCTCCGCCATATATGAGAGAAGAAGAATGCCGACTGTTGTCGTGGGGGTCGCTTCTCCTTCTTCTCTTTGTGCTAGACCTTTCTTATGCACTAGGGGAAGAAGGAGTAGCGACCATCATCGACGGTCGAAAAGTTAGTGAGGGATTGTCCACCATATATGAGAGAAAAAGAATGCCGACTGTTGTCGTGGGGGTCGCTTCCCTTTCTTTTCCTTGTGCTAGATATTTATAATGCACTAGGGAAAGGAGGAGTAGTGACCATCACCGACGGTCACAATATCAGAGAGGGAGTGCCCACCATATAAGTGAGATGAGCATTTAGGAAGGACGACTCGAGAGACCTAAAGTCAACCCGTTGCATATTGAGTAATATTGATCTATGTGTTGAATTTCCTGGTAGTTGCCTTCGATCGATTTTCAATTAATGTTTCAACTATGAACATAGGAAATGTCTGACGACGAAAAGGATTTCGGTATGTGCGAATACTGCGAAGACGAGCGCGGCTTGTGCGACAGGAATTTCTTAGTTGGTGGTAGGCGCTTCAGCATCAAGCTGGATGAGACCTTCGAAGTGGATACAGTAAGTCACAACGACAAGTCTTTTTTCATAATTAAGCATGACTTCTTCTTCTTTTGCTTCAATTTATAATTTTAATTTTTTTACTATTCTACTAGCGTATCCCCTGCCATGCAAGAATTTATGTCTTGGATAAGATTGGTTTCAGTCCGATGGAAACTATGGAGGTAAAGATAGTTCACTTGAGGACCGAGCATGGTTATACTTTTGCCGCAAAATTATACAGTGTAGACACCTACACCTATTTTGAATGCAAAAATTGGAGAGCGCTATGCAAGGCTTATGCATTTGAGCCTGATATGCTTATCACCTTTGATATTCGTCTGGAAGATGATATTGAAGGAAATATCGACATCTGGGTCGATGTGCAGATGCCTCTAGTTCTACCATTATGTGAGTTTCTCAACCATATTATGTCTCGGATATTGTTTATTCAAAAATAGTTGACAACTAATTTCTATTGACAGCTCATTTCCATTCAAGCAAACATGTCCGGTGCTAGGTAGACATGACCTACTACTGTCCCGGGGCTGAACCAAACTGTGAGGAGATAAGTCATTATGTTTCATGGCTTGAGGATCTTGATACCGTCAAGAAAAATTATTTTCCTGGACTTCAAAATCTTAGTACTCAAAACATGTGACCACTAGCGTGCGTATTGAACTACAATCACATCTATTAGGAAAGATGGTAAGATTTTTACTATTTGTCCTCAGTGCATCTTTTGCATACATTATTTTTTAAGCTAAACTTCATTGCTAAGTATGTTACTACGATGTTCTTCGACAGGGACTCTCGATGATAGTTGTGCCTCATTGGATCGAGGCTAAAGGTCACATGAAAATGGTTAGCTTACGGCCAAGACATCCTACATTGCACATGAGTGCATTCATGATTTCTAAAAGCGAGCAAGTCTTAATAGTCAAATACTGGAGCAAAACAGTGAAGATTCGCAGAGAAGTACTAGGGGGCATCAATCAGAAGCGCAGCCGACAATTAGGAGATATGCTCATTTGCATGCTCCAATATGATGAAGCAGGAGTGCTACACATGTTCTATGCTATTTTACCTAAGAGAGAGCAGCAGGAGTGATTAGCTAGCTAGAATGAGTTCGGAGATGATGATGTGCTACACTATGACTGTGATGATTAAATAGCTAGTGTTGGTGGAAATGACTATGATGATTATTACTATCTAGTGTTGGTGGTGATTAGATAGCTACCGTAGCTAGTGTTGGTGGTGATTAGCTAGCTAGAATGAGTTTGAAGATGATGATGTGCTACACTTTGACTATGATGATTAAATAGCTAGTGTTGGTCGTAATGACTATGATGATGATTAAATAGTTTGTGTTGGCATATTAGATTCAAGTGGAGGTAACATGTGGTGCACCACATGTTGCCTCCACTTGAATCTAATCCACCTTCATTTCACACACTGTTGTATATACTAACTAATCATGGTAACAAAATCATATGATGAAAGTACTATATATAAAACCTATACAAATACAGCGAAAATAAGCTGCAATTAAAAAAAAGGAAAAATAAGCAGTAGCGCTTCTAAGAAGAAATGCTACTGCTACTTACATCTATCAGCAGCGCATTACCAAAATGAGCGCTACTGCTAAATAGGTGTAGTAGTAGCGCTGGAAAACTAGCGCTACTGCTACTAGTTAGCTGTAGTGCCTTAGCGGTAGCGCTTGTACAAGCGCTACTGCTAGATATAAAACAAGCGCTACTGTCGGTGTCAAAACCGGCGGATCTCGGGTAGGGGGTCCCGAACTGTGCGTCTAGGATCGATGGTAACAGGAGACGGGGGACACAATGTTTACCCAGGTTCGGGCCCTCTCTATGAAGGTAATACCCTACTTCCAGCTTGATTGATCTTTATGAATATGAGTGTTACAAGAGTTGATCTACCACGAGATCGTAATGGCTAAACCCTATAAGTCTAGCCTATGAGTATATGGTAATGAATCTCCTTCCATCCGGACTACACTCTCTGGTTTATATAGACACCAGAGAGATCTAGGGTTACATGTAGTCGGTTACATCAATGGGAATCTACATAGTCGGTCGCCAAGCTTGCCTTCCACGCTAAGTAGAGTCCAATACGGACACGAGTGCAGTCTTCGGTCTTCATGTCTTCACAGCCCATCATTCGGCCCGGTAGATAACAGGCCGGACGCCCGAGGACCCCTTAGTCCAGGACTCCCTCAGTAGCCCCCGAACCAGGCTTCAATGACGAGGTGTTCGGCGTGTAGATAGTCTTCAGCGTTGCAAGGTGGGTTCCCTCTCCAAGTAATATATTCGGCCATTGATCCAATGTCGCCTCCTTGGCTTCTGTACGTTAAATAATCTTCACCCTCCACGTGTCGAGCGAATGTGGAAAGTCAGGGTATTTTGCGAATAACACCCCGTCCATGCGAGGAAGAGCGCCTATTTAAAGAGATTGGATCCTAGATCCATTCAGTGCCGTGTAGAAGAAATCCCCAGAGACTGCTTAGGAGAAACCATTCCAGCATGGCTAGTGTTCCCAGCTCCTCCGCTCATCCCAACCCAGAGAAAGGCGAGTGGGAGAGGTGTTCTGTGTCTCATAGCCAATTGATAAAGTTGCAAACGCAGGGATTCCTCCCCCCTGCGGATCTAGTCCCTGTTCGAACGAGGCTAGCTTCCTTCAATGAGGGGACTCAGGCAGAGGACTTCCCCAATCCGTCTGGGGGAGAGCGAGTGTGTTTTGTCCCCTTCCTGCTAAGAGGCGTTGGATTTCCAATCCATCCGTTCCTCCAAGGGCTTCTGGAGTATTACGGCCTCCAGATGCACAACTTCACTCCGGCCTCTATTCTGCACATTGCGGGTTACGTCGCTTTGTGCGAATTATTTTTGGGCGTCGAGGCTCATTTCGAGTTATGGAGGAAGTTGTTCTGTCTCGTCCCGCGCAATCACGGAGGGTCGATATTTGAAGCGGGCGGAGCCGAAGTATGGCGCGTCGCCAATACCGGATATCTATCCGGCACTCCAAGGAAGGCGCCTGATGAATGGCCCTCCGAATGGTTCTATATTGAGGACGTCGCGCTTCCCGACCCGGTGCGAAAGGGTCTTCCTGAATTTGCGTGCGTCCCGCTGAAGAAACTCCCCAGTTGGCGTCCCCGGAGCCTTGAAGAGGAGGACGGCACGGAGGTTCGTTGGTTGATGAGCAAGATAAAAGAGCTCGCTCAGTCCGGGATCACAGTTATTGAGGTTATGGTGATCTCCATAGCGCGAGGGGTCCAGCCGCTCTAATACAGAGGGCTTCCAATGTGGCACTACAATGGGGAGGATGACGCCTCTCGTTGCGGCCGGAAAGGTCCGGACACCCCTGCCGCTTTGGCTAAGATATTAGCCGAACTGTTCAAAGGGGAGGAAAAGGAATTTCTTCGCATCAAACTCAGAGATGGGTAATCTATGTATAATCCTCCCAGTTGGGTAAGGCCCAACCCCTCTGTTTTTGCTCCTTCCATCTCCGAATTGCCTTTGATAAATTTCTAGCTTATTTGCTTATGACAGCACTGGCGAAAGGTCACCGAGGGATTTCATAGTCCCGCCCCGCAACTGGAGGATCATAACCGGGAGCTTGATCCCGGGTTTGAAGAGGATCCGGATATATTTTTGGTGCTCGCGGAGGGGGTGTTTTACCAGACGAGCTATGATGGCACAGAAGTGGTCGTCACCGCCGACTACCCTGGTCTTCTTCCTGCTTCACATGTAAGCAATCAAGAAACACCTTCTCTGAAAGGGTGCTCTTACAATGCCTCACCCACCACATTGTCGCGCGTTCTACAGGGGAGGCATTCGGTGATACCGAGGAAATCGGTTCCTGCGCCGGACAGATCTTTGAAGCGGAGGGCCTTTGAAGGCACCGCCAGGCCTTCATCGAGGAGGTACGGATGAATATATTTTGCAGTGGCCGTATCCAACTGTGACCTATGCGCCTGTTTGATTATGGGAAAAAGCTTCGCCGAACTATGTCCGGGGGCCAGCCGGCCGCGTTCCCAACAACCAAGATTTAGATCCGGTCGGGGAGACGGGGGGCCGATGTAGGAACAAAGCCGGACTGCCCTTCGGCCGAGGGTTCGGACAATATGCCCGTTACCAACTCGGAAGTAGAGAGCGCCATGAATCATCGGCGCTGCAGGGCTATTTTACGAGACCCGAAGTTCTCGGACGAGGCATTTAATGCCTTTAGCTCGGGCGACGCTCTAACATCCCAAAAATTCTAAATTTAGGAATGTTATATTAAATAGATAGCTTTGATTGATTGTTTGATTGATTGACTGAAAGTGAGTGAATTCGAAACTTTTGAAAGTTAAATGAGAGGGAATAAAAGGACTTTCCCAAACTTTCATTTTTGCATTTATGGTCTCCGTGAGTTCAAATTCTTTTCAAATACAAAACCCTAGAGAGAAGATGACATGACTTCTTCCATTTAGTAAAATGAAAAGGGTTTTGAAAAGATTTGAATTCCATTTGGAAATATTTTCAAAATTCAAAAACTTTAAGCAACTCAATGATTTTCATGAGAGAAGATAAAATGACTTCTTCAAATTATATGAAATATGAGTTGGGAGTTTCAAAGAAATCCAATTTAACGTCCTTTTGAAAATTATTTTTCACTTGGGAGTTATTTGGGTTTTATTCAAAAAAAATTCTCCAAAAATAAAATATATTGAAATTAGGGTAAAATGATTCCCTACATCAGAAAATTGGAGAGAAATAAATTTGAATTTATTTTAGTATTTTTAAAATGATTTTTATGAGGTTTTAATTGCAACAGTAGCACTCTTTGCTTTATTTGAATTTTTGTGGATTTTATTTGATGCTAGAATAATGTTCAGCTTGTAGTAAATCTTTTTCTGAAAATTTTGATATATAATATGCCTATGTTTTATTTTTAGTTTTTTCGCTTTTATTTATTTTTGCTTTCTGCAAAATGTTTTTTAATTCTCTTCCGACCGTACCGGGCCGGCCCAGCTAAACCAGCCAGGCGACAGCCCAGCCGGCCCAACCGCCCGTCTCCTCCGCGCGTCTGACTCCAGGCGGGAGTCCGCCACCGCCACGGCTCGCCGGCGCCGTCTCCCTGCCGGACTTCTCCTCCCTTGACCCCTCCTCCACGCCACGCGCCTTCCCCGACCCCCTATAAAGCCGCCGCCCCTCTCTCTCCTCCTCCGCGCATCGCGCCGCAGCCGCCGCCGCACTCGCCGGAACCCGCCGCCGCCGGCGAGATCCGCTCGCCGCTCCCGCGCCGTTCCGACGCCGAAGTCGAGCGCCGCCACCACCTTCGGATCCGCCTCGCTGAGCCGCTTCACCCCGTGCCTCCGCCCAATGCCGCCGGCCATCGGAGCCGCCGCCCCGGCCGTGACCGAAGCCACCGCCGTCGTCCTCCCCGACTCCGGCGATCATCGCCGCGGTAACTGTCGCCTCCCGTCCGTTGGATCTGGATCCAACGATCCAGATCGCGTCTTTGTTTTTTTTTCAAAACCTTTTTTTGTGAGCGTTCACTAGTTCGATATGTACAGCGAGCATATTCATTAGATTAGGTTCTGAAATGAATGTTTGTTGTTTACTATTTTTCTTTTTCTTTTTAATTTCGGCCAGGGACCTATTTGTAGTATTTCTTTTACAGTTTAGCCCCTGGACTTCAAACAATCACATCTTTTTGTTAGTTCATCCAAATCCAACGAAACCAACGCCCACTTCTTCGTTACGATCCCCTCTTTCTAGATAATCAACTTAAACATGTTTTTGAAAGTTTTAAAATTTGAATTTAAACATATTTGTATTTGAACTTCCTTTGATCATAACTAGAGTTTTATAACTCCGTTTGAGTTGATTCTTTTTGCAAATTAAAGCTCTTGACCTAAACTTTCTGATAAGGCCAAATTCACATAATTTTGGTACTGTTAGAAATTGTTTTATGTTGCAAGAGTTATTTGCTTGGTTTTGATGCTTTCCGATTTGTTTTCTTCGTTCTTTCCGATCTTTTGAGTGATTGCTTATGTGTGGTTACTATTGCTTGCTCACGATAGATTGACCGGAGTGTGACGAGTAGAACTATCAGGAGTTATGAGTGCGAATCATCTTCATTCAACAGTAAAAGGCAAGTAACACTCTGATCATACCCCTTTACTACCCAGTTTTATTGCATTAGATCAACCCTCAAACAATTGCATGATTAGGATCTGATTAATTTGTGGGATTTGGGAAGTAGATGAGGTAGTACCTATTACCTGTTTTATTACCAAACCTTTGGGAGTTACTTCTACGTTTGCTTATATTGCTATGCTATGCTAGTAGACGTGGATTGGGTGAGTGTATCCATGACAGATGTGAGATTGTTAATTAAATGGTTTACTTAAGGTGGCAACTTAAATTCACATCTGGGTGGATTGAGGCACCCGGGTAACCCAGTGATTGCCTGTTTTTCTTATGGACCGCCACCCAGGCTCAAAGGGATCATGAGATTATTCATGCTAGCAACTTCCGTGTGCAGCCACAAGCTATTATGGGCTCTAGCATAGTTGATTAAGTCGTGTGAACTCTTACAGTGGTAGACTAGTAGATGTAGGGGATGTAGGTGGTACTGTCTACCCATCGTAAGGTGCAAACGCTTCTGAAAGACTGTGTCTCGGTCATCCGTTTCTCAAACACCCTGAAGTGCGAGAAATCCAACGGAGGAGGTCGAGTCTTGTGGGTAAAGTGCGCAAACCTGTGCAGAGTGTATAAACTAATCATGGTTAGCCGTGTCCCCGGTTATGGACATCTTGAGTATCTGGTTCTTGGATTATCATGTTGATCTCATCATGTTACTTAATTTAATTTGATTGGGTATAATCACGTTTCTTAATTGGGATTGAGTTGGGTGAACCTTCTCAATGTTTAACAACCACCATGATAGTTAAATAAAATTTATTCCTTTGCAGTAGGGAAAATTTGGCTTTTCGCAAAACTGTAACCATAGAGCTTTCCACCAGCCATATATGCATGTAGTGATAGCATTTATCCTGTTCATTACTCTCCTGTGTTATCTTGCCTGTACATTCAATGTACTAACCCGTTTCGGGCTGCAACGTCTCATGTTGCAGGATTCTTACGACGAGTAAGTGATACGTTAGGGTTATGATTTCTACACTCAACTTTGCCGTTGGTGTTGATGGGAATCCACAACCTTGTTACTTCCGCTATTTGGATTGAGGTAATTGGTATTTACATTATTTTATGCATGTGATTTACCTCTGTTATAAATCCTTCGAGTACTGTGTGTGTCAGCATACCGATCCAGGGATGACACTTAAGCACAGAGACTTGACCGTCTGAGGTCGGGTCGCTACAGACGCATACATTCGAGCTGCTCGAGACGGGCTTAGAAAAGCCACGAGGCGATATCTAACAGATGTGCAGGTAAGGTTACTTTGTCAAAAAAGGATAGCCTATGCCAGTAGCCCCCGAAACTGAAAGTAGTTGGTACAACTGATTTAAGGACCATTGTATGACCAGGTTCTTACAGAGAAGAACAACCTGCTATCCCAAGAGCTGAAACAATGTCGGACGCAGCTAAATGCTGCTACCGCCGAACTAAAAGAGTTCAAGAAGGCATCACCTGGTAATATTCCCCTCCAACGAGAAAATGTACTTATATGCCCAGAATACTAACAGTCTTGCTTATACCATGACATAATGGTCAGGGGGACGCAAAGAGGCGTTGGAAGTCGCGCAAGCGAATGAGCAAGAAGCCAAAAGGATACAAGCTATAGGCGATCGTGTGCTGAAGCAGGCCATTATTGAGAAAAACCAGCTCCAGGATTGCAAGACCCAGCTAGGCGAAGAGCTGAAAGATGTGCAGGCCCAGCTAGCCGATTCCGTGTAGGAGAACAAGAAGCTGCGGGGCGGCATATTCAGTACGTATCTGAACTATTTTGAAAGTAGTTCGGAGGTGGATGAAACTGATATAGTTGTGATCGTAGGTATATTGACGGGCCGTCCTGAAGAGGAGGTATCCGGATCATCGAGTGATCTGCTGCAAGGGCTATCGCAAGTGCACGAACAGGCACGGCCGGCGATGCGGAGTGTTGCCAAGGCTCTATGGCCATCCGCCTCCCCTCCAGGAAGTATGGAGGAGCTTATAGAGATGTTTAAAGGAGCGCGGTGACGTATCCGGCTATGGAAGATATCGACCTGCCGAGAGGGTGCGCGAGAGGCTTGGGCCATGGTGAAAACTCGGTACACCAAGCTTGATCCTAATCACATGGCGCGGGTCGGACCGGTGGGGTCGAATGGGGAAGAAATTCCCGTTAGTTTAGTATATGACCAAGTAGAGGTGGCCGCCAAGTATTCCCAACAGGATTGTAAATTAGACCGTCTGTTAGATGGTATAGAGGCAGAAGTGTTTGAGTCCAAGTGACTATGTACTTTCCTCACCATGTGGAATTTCTAGCTGAATTGTATATCATTTGTCATGGCAGACCTTTTCGCTTCGACCTCCAGACCCGAAGGTGCGGAGTGTTTCCGAATATCGTCACGGCCGAATAGGCCGGGGTATGCGTGGAAAACTAAGCGTAGGGGTCATAGTTGCTTGAACAGACAAGTTGTATTTGGCTAGTTATGGTATATTACATTGAGATTGTAAGAAACATCTTCCAGGGAGAATAGTTCCGTTAAGGGTTCCTTTCCTTGGGTGTGCATGCATTAGTAGACATGTCCGAATTGTGATGTGAAAATCACAGTGTGTATAACCTCTGGGGGTTCACAATAGAGTGAGTGCAAATAATATTTTCCATCCACCGACCGAATATTCCCTTAAGAACGCTAGTTTTCGGCTTCACCCAGTCTGAGGTACACATCCGGATGACCCGGCAGTAACAATCGCAGAGGTGCTCCCTTTACCACCTAGCCAAACAATCGGGAACGTAGGGGTAAGCACAGGAGCCAGGCAACCCAGCTTGGCCAAAACTTAAGTCATATCGATGCATAGAATGGTGAAGAAAAGACATACGGGAAAGACGCGTATGTGTGATGAGCTTAATGCTCGGCAAGTAATATTAACAAGCTTCTGTTAAAAGAAGCCCCCAGGTATAATGGGCGTACGTTTGTAAAAATGTGTACGTCTGTAGTATTCGGTCAAGCCGAATGAGAGCTTTAAAGAGAAAAAAATTGTGTAAAAGGGGGAAGAGTTATGGGAATTGTAGGGGAGAAGGAGACTAACAAAGGGTTCGGCACTAGGCATAGAACCTTCGGAGTCTGGCCGCATTCCAGGGGTTCGGCTCTAGGCGATTGTCTGATGCGTCACGAAGACGGTACGCTCCTCCGGTAAGAACTTCGTCAATTATGAAGGGACCCTCCCATTTGGGCTTGAGTTTGTACTTTTTCTTCTCCGGCAAGCGTAGAACGAGTTCGCCAATGTTGTGAGTCTTGGCCCGTACTTCTCTGCTTTGATATCTTCGAGCCTGCTGTTGATAAAATGCTGAACGGGCTTTGGCGACGTCGCGCTCCTCCTCCAGGGCATCTAGGCTGTCCTGCCGATCCAACTCGGCCTCTTTCTCTTCGTACATACGCACTCGAGGTGAGTCGTGTATAATATCGCAGGGCAATACAGCCTCTGCACCGTACACCATGAAGAAAAGGTGTGTATCCGGTAGTACGGTTGGGCGTGGTCCGTAGCCCCCGGAGTACGGAGTCGAGCTCCTCGACCGAGTGCTTGTATGATTCTTTCAAAGACCACACTAGTTTGGGTTTGATGCCGCTCATAATAATACCATTAGCTCGCTCGACTTGACCGTTTGTTTGCGGGTGGTAGACAGAGGCGTAATCGAGCTTAATGCCCAGATTAGCACACCAGGTTTTCACCTCATCAGCTATGAAATTCGAACCATTATCGGTGATGATGTTGTGCGGTACACCGTAACGGTGTACCACATCGGATATAAATGCAATCACCGGTCCGGACTCGGCCGTTTTAACTGGTCTAGCCTCTATCCACTTGGTGAATTTGTCCAGCATGACCAGTAGATTTTTTTTTCTTATGGCTTCCTCCTTTAAGGGGTCCGACCATGTCCAAGCCCCAGACCAGAAAGGGCCATGTAATGGGGATTGTTTGTAGAGCGGTTGGGGGCATATGGCTTTGTTTGGCGAAGAGTTGGCATCCGACACAGCGTTGGACGAGGTCCTGTGCGTCTGCCCGGGCCGTAGGCCAGTAAAATCATGTATGGAAGGCCTTGCTGACAAGTGCCCGGGCTGCGGCGTGGTGCCCACTAAGACCGGCGTGAATTTCTACCAAGAGTTGCCGCCCCTCCTCCTCGGAGATACACCTTTGAAGGACTCCGGTAGTGCTTTTCTTGTAGAGCTCTCCTTCGTGAACTTTATAGGCCTTCGAACGCCGGACTATGCGGCGAGCCTCGTTTTGATCTTCTGGGAGCTCCTTCCTATTAAAGTAGGCCAAGAATGGTTTGGTCCACGGGGCAATTACTGCCATGATGAGGTGGGCCGATGGTGTTACTTCGGTGGTTGAGCCTCCGATGATATCGGCGTGTTTGTTATCTGTGTTTGTGTTCGGAACGGGGCTGTCATTGCTATCTCCCCCTTGCCATACCACGGATGGCTTAAAGAGCCTTTCGAGGAAGATGATAGGTGGGACAGGGTCGCGCTTAGCGCCTATGCGAGCAAGGACGTCTGCCGCCAGGTTACTTTCACGGGCGATGTGATGAAATTCGAGTCCCCCGAACCGAGCCGACATCTTCAAAACGGCATTGCGATAAGCTGCCATCTTCGGATCCTTGGCATCAAAGCCTCCATTAATTTGGGATATTGCGAGGTTTGAGTCCCCGCGCACCTCCAGGCGTTGTATGCCCATTGACACGGCCATCCGGAGGCCATGTAGCAAGGCCTCGTGTTCGGCTGCGTTGTTGGAGTCTGTGTATAATATTTGGAGTACGTGCTGGACGATATCTCCTGTGGGGGACGTTAATACGACGCCCGCCCCTAGCCCTGCCAACATCTTGGAGCCGTCAAAATGCATCACCCAGTTGGAATACGCGCCGTACTCTATAGGGAGTTCGGCTTCTGTCCATTCGGCGACGAAGTCTGCCAGTACCTGGGATTTGATGGCTCAACGTGGTTTGTATATGATGTCGAATGGCAGGAGCTCAATGGCCCATTTGGCAATCCGGCCCGTTGCATCCCGGTTGTTAATTATATCATTGAGGGGCACTTCGGAGGCTACAGTGATAGAGCACTCCTGAAAGTAGTGTCGCAATTTTCGAGATGCCATGAAGACTGCATATGCTATTTTTTTATAATGAGGGTGCCGGGATTTGCATGGTGTGAGGACGGTGGATACATAGTATACCGGCTTCTGGAGCGGAAATTTGTGTCTGTCCTATTCTCGTTCAACGACAAGTACGGTGCTCACCACCTGGTGTGTTGCTGATATGTATAAGAGCATTGGTTCGCCGGCGTTTGGCACGGCCAGGATTGGGTTGCTTGCCAGAAGGGCTTTTATTTCTTCCAGTCCGGCCATCGCCGCGTCCGTCCACTCGAAGTTATCGGTGCGCCCCAGAAGGCGATAGAGTGGCAGCGCCTTTTCTCCCAACCTGGAGATAAAGCGGCTTAAAGCTGCCACGCACCCAGCGAGTTTTTGGACCTGCTTGAGTTCGGTTAGCGTAGCCAGTTGTGACAGGGCTCGGATTTTGGCTGGATTTGCTTCAATTCCTCTATTGGAAATGATGAAGCCCAATAGTTTATAGGCGGGGACGCCGAAGATGCACTTTTCTGGGTTAAGCTTGATGTCGTATGTGCGGAGGTTGTCGAATATGAGACGCAAGTCGTCTATTAGTGTTTCGACGTGTCTAGTTTTGATGACGACGTCGTCCACGTAGGCCTCCACTGTTTTGCCGGTCTGTTTCTCGAGGCATGTTTGGATCATGCGTTGGTAGGTGGCGCCGGCGTTCTTGAGCCCGAAAGGCATGGTGTTGAAGCAAAACGGCCCGTATGGTGTAATGAATGTTGTTGCGGCTTGATCGGACTCCTTCATTTTGATTTGATGGTATCCGGAATATGCATCAAGGAAGCACAGCAAGTCATGACCTGCGGTAGCGTCAATGATTTGATCAATGCGGGGAAGAGGGAAGGGATCCTTAGGGCAAGACTTGTTAAGGTCTTTGAAATCGTCGCATAGGCACCAGGATTTATCCTTCTTTGGTACCATTACCAAGTTTGCCAGCCAGTTCGGATGTTTGATGTCTTTGATGAATCCGGCCTCGATGAGTTTGGCTAGCTCCTCCCCCATAGCTTGTCGTTTGGGTTCGGAAAAGCGCCGCAGAGTTTGCTTGACCGGCTTATATCCCTTTAGTATGTTGAGGCTATGTTCGGCCAACTCGCGCGGGATTCCTGGCATATCGGAAGGATGCCAGGCGAATATATCCCAGTTTTCACGCAGGAAGTCTCGTAGTGCAGCGTCGACTGAAGGGCTGAGTTGCGCTCCAATAGACGCTGTCTTCTTCGGGTCTGTTGGATGGACCTGAAATTTGACTATTTCTTCTGCTGGCTTGAAGGAAGTGGATTTGGGTCGTTTGTCTAGGATCACATCGTCCTTATCCACGGTGGAGCGTAGTGCGGTTAGTTCTTCGGCCGCAAGGGCCTCAGACAATGCCTCGAGGGCCAAGGATGCGGTTTTATTCTCGGCGCGGAGGGCTATGTCCGGATCACTTACGAGGGTGATTATTCCATTAGGCCCGGGCATTTTTAGCTTCATATACCCATAATGAGGTATGGCTTGAAAGCGCATGAACGCCTCTCGCCCTAACAGGGGGTGGTACCCACTGTTGAAAGGGTCCACCTGGAAAGTTATTTCTTCGGACCGATAATTCTCCGGCGTTCCGAACACCACATCAAGTGTAATTTTTCCTGCACACCGAGCTTCCCGGCCGGGAATGATACCTCGAAAGGTTGTGCTGCTTTTCTCGATGCGGCTCCTGTCTATTTCCATCTTGTGGAGCGTGTCCTCGTAAATGAGGTTTAGTCTGCTGCCGCCGTCCATGAGGACTTTTGTAAGTCGAAAGCCGTCCACGATGGGACTAAGGACTAGGGCAGCTGGCGCTCGGACTGTTCTGTATTTAGGTTCATCACTGGCGTTGAAGGTTTTGGCCGTGTCGTTCCAGGGGTTAATTGCAGCGACCTAGCAAACTTCGGCGAGATCGCGCAGGGCCCTTTTACGCTTGTTGTTTGAAGCGAATGTCTCGAAGACTGCCAATACTCTATTGTCGTCGTTTGCTGGAGGGTGTTATTCTGGGGTGTCCTTGATAAGGATGTCCTCGCCGCTCTTGGCTACATGCCGAAGTATCCAACATGCTCTAAGGCTGTCAGTTGCCGCGGTATCCGGCGTTGTGTGTATTTTGCATGGGCCATTGAGCCATCCCTCTAGAACAGTGCCGTGCAACGTAATAGGTTTATGTTTTTTGACTGTTCAGCTGGGCGTGCCACGGGGGCGCGTCCTTTTTGCGTGTAGGGGGAGCCGGGATGGTTCCCAGCAAGCTGCCTGAGTTTTCCAGGCGCTTTCCATCGCGTTGTACTTTTGTATGATAGTTGCTAGGTCAGCGAACTTTGGTATGCGGCGGCGATTGATGGCGTTAAGGATACCTTCGTCCGCGCAGTTGTCGCAGAATGCTGCTATCGCGTCTTCGTCGCGGCAGTCTTTTACCTTGTTTTTAAAAAGGAGGAATCTGGCCCAGAAGTGGTGGACCGTTTCCTGAGACTGTTGTTTGATGCTCCTGAGAGCATCTATGTCCGGGTGGGTGGGTGGAATTGAATCCAAACCCTGACCCGATTTTGGATCCGGAGTTTGGAGGTCTACCGGGCCGGACAGTTCGGGCTCCGGGATATCGACTGATTTTTTAGGCTCGTCATCCGACTCTATGTTCGGAGGAAGAGGCATGCTTTTCTGCCGGAAAATATCCAGATCTTCAAGATCGGCGATCCGAACATAGTTCGTCTTCAATATAATGGAAGAGTTGCTCCCCTCCTCGACTACCGCTATCTGATGGGTGATCGGTGGAGTTTTAATTTCTCTCTGGTCGGGTTTAAGCCCGGCCCGATCGTAGTCTGTAGCGACCCCCAAGGCGGCCATGCAATCCAGGAGTTCGTTCAACGACGATAACTCCATTGGATCCATGCGGGCGGAGTATTCGGGATCAACGCGGAGACGATTTTTGATGACTTGAGAGGTCATCGTCGGCTTAAGGGCCGAGCCGGCGGTCATGACGAAGCCGCCGAGCCGGAGGTCTGGCCTGGGGCCAGGGCTCCTTCGGAGATGATATTATCCTTGACAACAAGGCGAGCCATCAACCCTCTTGGCGACGGCACAGTGGAACTCTCAATGAAAGCACCAATGTCGGTGTCAAAACCGACGGATCTCGGGTAGGGGGTCCCGAACTGTGCGTCTAGGATCGATGGTAACAGGAGACATGGGACACAATGTTTACCCAGGTTCGGGCCCTCTCTATGGAGGTAATACCCTACTTCCTGCTTGATTGATCTTGATGAATATGAGTGTTACAAGAGTTGATCTACCACGAGATCGTAATGGCTAAACCCTATAAGTCTAGCCTATGAGTATATGGTAATGAATCTCCTTCCATCCGGACTACGCTCTCCGGTTTATATAGACACCAGAGAGATCTAGGGTTACATGTAGTCGGTTACATCAATGGGAATCTACATAGTCGGTCGCCAAGCTTGCCTTCCACGCTAAGTAGAGTCCAATCCTCACACGAGTGCAGTCTTCGGTCTTCATGTCTTCACAGCCCATCAGTCCGGCCCAGTAGATAACAGGCCGGACGCCCGAGGACCCCTTAGTCCAGGACTCCCTCAGCTACTACTAGGGTTTTCCCTAGTAGTGTAACCTTTAGGATATGGTAGTTGATAGGAATCAACATCCCCTATAGTGCCAATAATAGATTATGTGAGAGCATCAAACTGTCATATCTACTAAATTTGAATAGGGTAGAAAACATATATAATGGACATTTATTAAATGCCCCACATAGAGAAGATATTAATTAAGTTTACATTTAGTTAAATTTTGGAATTTTTCCGGGTTCGTTTGGCCTTTTTTATACATTAATTGAGTTTCTAGACATTTAATGTGCATAATTCAAATTTTAACTTCAAGGACATGCTCCGGTGCACCAAAGTTTGTTGAAAAATCACATGTGTCTCCTTGGGTGAATTTCTAGGTCTCATGCAAGAAATGGGAATGAAATTCAAACATCTGGGCGTCGTGACTCGGCCAAGAACATTGAGCAACCTGGTTTTTAAATTCCTGTAAATCCAAAACTCGCCTGGAAATCATGAAACTTGGCATGGTGTCATGTCATGGCACTAACATGTTGTGGTAAAAAACTTGGCCGAATTGGAACAAGTTTTGGTATAAGCTTCTTGCAAATAAGGAGCTTCTTTCAAGAAGGCTCGTGGTTCTGAGAGGGAACGTGTCACCTTTGTGTGTGAAGCGATGTACGCTCCCCCCTGATTTTCTTTACAGAGGCGACATAGAACTATATGAGTGTCGTGTTAAATTTTGGGATTAGTCTGGGTTTGTCTGGCCTTTTTTATACATTAATTGAGTTTCTGGTCATTTAATGTGCATAATTCAATTTTGAACTATAAGCACATGCTCCAGTGCACAAAAGTTGGTTGAAAAATAACATGTGTGTCCTCGGGTGAATTTCTAGGTCCCATGCAAGAAATGGGAATGAAATTCAATCATCTGGGCGTCGTGGCTCGGCCGGGAACATTGAGAAACTTGGTTTTAAAATTCTTGTAAATCCAAAACACGCCTGAAAATCATGAAACTTGGCACGGTGTCATGTCATGGTACTAACATGTGTGGTAAAAAATTTGGCCAAATTGGAACAAGTTTTGGTATAAGCTTTTTGCAAACCGGAGCTTCTATCAACAAGGCTCGTGGTTCTGAGAGGGAACGTGTCACCTTTGTGTGCGAAGCAATATACGTTGCTCGCCCCTTGATTTTCTTTACAGAGGCAATATAGAACTATATGAGTGTCGTGTTAAATTTTGGAATTATTCCGGGTTCGTTTGGTCTTTTTTATACAATAATTGAGTTTCTGGTCATTTAATGTGCATAATTAAAATTTGAACTACAAGCACATGCTCCAGTGCACCAAAGTTGGTTGAAAAATCACATGTGTGTCCTCGGGTAAATTTTTAGGTCCCATGCAAGAAATGGGAATGAAATTCAAACATATGGGCGTCGTGGCTCAGCCGGAAACATCGAGAAACTTGGTTTTTTAATTCTTGTAAATCCAAAACACACATGAAAATCATGAAACTTGGCTTGGTGTCATAACATGGCACCAACATGTTGTTGTAATTTTGCTGTCCGATTTGCGAAGGCGCACAACAATCAACAAAGTCATTTTGGAACAAGTGTTATCACGTTACAATCGGAAACACAAGTATTATTGAAACTGTGGGCGTTCTACTTACCATTTACGTGCCGCCACACGTCCCCTTTTTTATTAGCTAGGAGGCGCCATGCAGGGTAGCTATTTGAGTACGAGAGGCGTGCGATCAGACCCCTGCGCGTGCTTATCAGGAAGAGAGCCCTTTGACCTCCATCTGCCGCCCACCTCTCTCCCAAGGTCTCCATTAATGGCACCCGAGCCCCTGTTTAATGGCGTGGCTATGTATCACTCGACTGAGATTTAAGAGAGAAAAAAGAAAATCTGAAAAGAAAATTTTGCACGGATCTTGATGTAACATCCGATGGACCTATATAGCATCTACTGTGACTTATAGCAAGACTGCTAAATATATAAGGACGAAGACAGTGGATAATAATTGTCTTACATATTTAGCAAGACCGCAATCTTCACCCTCAGCAAGTCGCGCTCGGTCTGGAGCTTCCCATTGCACTCCCTTAGTTGCCGGATGACGCTGGTAGCCTGTTCAAATGAGGCTTTCATGTCAGCCTGCAACCTCGCCCAGCCGGAGATCTGATCCATCTAGCTATGGATGATCGCATGCATGCGCCTGTAAGAGTCGTCGCCTGCCCACGAGACATTTTCCCAGGTCGCCGCGGCGCGGGAGGACAACTCTGCTGCATTCGCGGTGCGGCGGGACATCTCTGCTACATCCGCGACGCGGCCGGACTAGTCTGCTGCATCGACGGTGCGGCGGGACCTCGGTGCTGCTTCGGCGGAGCGGCGGGACCTCTGTGCTGCTACTACCGCGTGGTGGGACATGTCGGATGCTTTCGTGGCGAGGCGGGACATCTCTCGTGCTTCCGCTTCCATGCTCGCCTCTCCCTGGTGGTAATCTCTCGACCCAGAACTCACGCTGGCCATGGCAGACGCAAGGGAACGATGCTGAATGACTTGTTTATTTTTGTGGATGAGAGTTGAGGAAGAATGTGTAGTCATCTTGGCATAGTAGTATTTATAACCGAGTACTAATATGCTCCTATGTGGGAAACCGTTTAGGTTGTGATCGGTGTGGACAGGTTTGCAATTAAATATAGCGTGGTAGTAATTTGGAATGTGAAGACGCAAGCTCAAAATATATTGACGGTTCTAGTTTCGAAGTGCGGCACTATTCCTGGATGGAGTAAGGTGGGCACATGTTCTCGGCCGTGGTGTAGCAGTTTTGTAATATGCCATGGTACTTCTTTTTCTACTGCTGTGTACGTGCAATAACTGGCACCATCGGATACATATCGTACGGTTATTGGGGCGTTCGACAGGAATAGCCTCGTGGCGAGCTATGGACTAGTCTTATTTTCACACGCATTACATCGACACATATCATCTCTCTCCCTCTTTCCCACGCACACACCTAGTCTCCCGGGACTTCTCACATGCACCATCTCTAGCTCCCTAGGTTGATGCCACCCACATACACCTGTACTCCGAGTTTAGTACGTTATACAGGAAGAGAAGAGGTGCACGCACACACTCGTCCTCTCTCACACACGCATCTCTGTAAGTGCATCTAGTGCCACCCCTAGTTGGTTTTGGCGTATTGACGACAAACTTGGTTGAGGGACTAATGTGTTTGTGAGAATTGCAGGATAACACAGGTAGTAGTCCCTCATTGATTCGGTTTACCTACCAGAGATGACCCCTAAAAATGTGTGAAGACATTGAAGACAATGGTAGTCTGTGAAGATATTCACAGCAAAGATTATGACTTGAGAAGACATTCACATGAAGACTATGGAGTGCGAAGAAATAGCGTTTCGTAGTTTCCTTTCTTCTTTGTTGAGTCATAGGTAGGAACCACCATATTGTTAAGTGGGGTCCAAGTGGACAAAGTCAAAGTGACTGAAGTGATGCTCAACCAAATCCTATGTCTTCGAGGGAAGAAGATGAGAGCAAATCTTATCCAAAGCTGGATGAGTCAGCTTTACTTGTAGCCCAAGTCAAGCTGTCGCGTTTGTTTGAAATTTGACCATTGGACACGTGTCAGTTCCTTAGTGACCCGGGGTCATTTCGGACAAATCAGGTTGGGTTGCCTCCTGGCTATAAATAGCCCAGCCCCTACACCATAAATTGGTGGGTGCTTAGAGTTAGTGCACGACTTTTGTCGTTTGAGAGCAACCCACCTCCAAAGCATTTGAGAGAGAGATCCTTGCGAGGACAAAGCCCAAAACACCCAGAGCCAAAGAGTGTTAGTCATCACTGAAGTTTTTCTGTCCGCGTGACCTAAAGACTTGTTACACTTGAGGATTGTGAATCCTCTAGCCGGTTAGGCGTCACGTTCTGAGCATACAAGTTTCATTGTGGATTGCCAGTGAACGAAGTCTGTGAAGGTTTGGAAGTCTACCTTGAAGACTTACTAGAGTGATTGGGCGAGGACTAAGTGTTCTTAGCTCAAGGCGAATAAGGTGAAGACATGGTCTTCTGAGTTAAATCTCAGCCTCCCTAACCAGACGTGCAGTTGTCACAGCAACTGGAACTGGTCAACAAATCCTTGTCCTCTCCAACCAACTGGTTCTATCCTTCACCTTTGTACTTACAGTTTGTCTTCGTGAAGTCATTGCCTGCTTGCATGATCTGATTTTCTTCACTGTGTGAAGACTGTTGTTGTTTGGCTTCATACTATCTTCCATCCTAATCCATACTACCGAGCTGCTGATAGTCTTCGTGCATTCACTTCATTGCTTACTTGACTATGGCTTGTCTAGTGTAGTCTACCTTCCGTTGCATATCAATAGGTTTATTTCTACTGTTTGTCTTCAAAGCCCCCGTGTTTTGAAGACTTTCATAAAAATCGCCTATTCACCCCCCTCTAGTCGATAACTAGCACTTTTAATTGGTATCAGAGCATGGTGCTCCCTTGTTCTGTGTGATTCGGTTTAACCACCTTGAGTTTTAGCTAGGTCGACTGCAGGGCTAATCAAAGTCTCTGCTGCTTGCCCTGTCTTCGATGGCACTGATTACCCCTACTGGAAGAATAAGATGCGTATGCATCTTGAAGCCATTGATGTCGGCCTCTGGTATGTCATCAAGAACGACGTTCCCAAGGTCGGTGAAGGTGTCACCGCTGCTGATGTCAAGAGGTTCATTCAACTGGACTCTACCGCGAAGAACATCATCTGTGGTCATCTGACCAAAGGACAGTATGGCTGTGTGAGTGCTCTGGAAACTGCGAAGCTTGTCTGGGACTGGCTCTCCAAGGTCAACGAAGGCGTCTCAACCCAGAGAGACTCAAGGATTGATGTTCTTCGCAACCTCTTCAACCGCTTCAAGAGAAACGACAATGAGAATGTCCAGCTCATGTTTGATCGCCTCACTCATATCACAAATGAGCTTCGCGCACTCGGCGCCACTAAGATCACCAAGCACGAAATCGTCCAAAAGCTTCTGAGATCACTTGACAGCTCATTTGACACCCTGGCCCTGATGATTCAAGAACGCCCTAAGTTCAAGACTCTCGATCCATCTGACATACTTGAGAGGCTCAATACACATGAGTTACAGTTATCTGAGAAAAGAGATATCTATGGTCCCAACTATGGCCGAACTCATGCTTTGAAGGCAAAGGTTGTTTCCTCATCTAAAAATGAATCTCACTGCAGTTCTGGGGATCCTGAAGACATTGGGAAGGAGCTTGCTATGCTTGTGAAGAAGTTCCAGAAGTTCACCAAGAAGAAAGGCTTCAGAAAGTCCTCAAGATCCAGCTCAAGAAATGATGAAGCTTCTACTCATGACCACAAGAAGAGGACATGCCACAAATGCAAGAAACCTGGTCACTACATCTCTCGGTGTCCATAGTGGGACAATGAGACCAAGAAGAAGAAGAAGAAGAGCAAGGAATATGATTCTGATGACAAGAAGAACAAGAAATCCTCAAAGTCTTCTTCCAAGTCTTCGTCAAAGTCTTCATCACACAAGAAGAGCTCATCAAGCAAGGCTCGTGCGTTTGTAGGCAAGGAGATGGATTTAGAGGAGGATTCTGCTTCTGAGGAGGCAGAGGTGGAGTCTGAAGAGGAATCCGATTCAGGCGTGGCAAGCCTGGCTCTAGCTTCAGCCTATGTCACCAAGTCCATCTTCAACACTGAAGACAATGGGCCCATCACCAACGCCGATGCTAATGATGAGGATGACTCTGCTCCCACCTACAGCTTCATGGCACGTGGTGCCAAGGTAAACTCACGCGATGCTTACTTTCAAACATCATGTCAGGACCCCGATTCCAAGTCACACCGATCTAGCCTGTAACACCTCATATAACATTGCGGCCTCACGCACGGTACTCCCACGGGTGTCGCCTTACCATGGCCCGGGACCGTTTGCGCCTTTTGGCTCACGTATATGATAATGTCGCTAGCATCCATATGATAGAGAACCCGGGCCGACATGGCTAGTCGTGAACCCAAAGCGGCACTAACGTATGGGGACAGGCATACATGAATCAACATCGAACGTGTCGGTCAGCAGCGTGTGAATCCGGGCTGTAGCACTAGGCTAACAGGACTCCGGGAACCCGGGCTGTAGCAGGCTAGGCAGGACCCCGGATGTCACCGCGTGACATTTCCCCGAAGGGACAGACACAGGAACGATATGACTCACATGCCGGCCAGTCAAGTGTCCAGAGCAGTAGTGCTGGGCTAGCAGGACTCCGGTGAACCGGGCTGTAGCGGACTACTATGGCTCAAGGAGGCACTAGACTACATTTCCCCATAAGAGAGGCTGCTAAAGATAACAGCTGGATTGTCGGATCCCACACATACCAAGCATTTCAAACATACATACAATATGCTCGATATGTGCAAATACAACATGGCATCACAACAAAACTCTACAACTCAAGTACTTTATTTAAAGGGCTCCGGAGAGCCTTACATAACTTGTTCATACAGATAGGGGTCACTTGACCCGACACTCAAGTCATACAATCATACAAGCACATGCGGAAGCAAACTGTCTGGGTACAGACACTAGAAAGAAAGAAGGCTTGACGAAGCCTGTCTATCTACATAGGCCCTTCACAAGCCTAGATCACCACCTGGGTGGCGCGTCACTCATCGTCGTCGAGTTCTACGTAGAACCCGTCAGAAGGGGCGGTGTTGTCGTCTGAAAACAGTAATTAGGCAACATGAGTACAAAGGTACTCAGCAAGTCTTACAACAGATCCTACTATACATGCTCATTCTCAAGAAGGTAGTGGGGTTATTGCAGCAAGCCAGCTTTGACTCTTGGCTAAGCTATCCTACGATACACCACTTGTGAAATAGTTTTCGCACACGAGTCCACTAATCACCATCTCAATACTCCACCGTGGATCCTCCCTCGTCATCCAACGAGAGGGCCATCCGCGGTACTCACTCTTATCTTGAGGCTTTTAGTAGTATCCATTTACTTGTCTATGAACTGCATAAGCGACCAAGTAGTCCTTTACCGCGGACGCGGCTATTCGAATAGTTTCATACCCTGCAGGGGTGTACTTCGTCACACACGCTCTCACCACTTATCGTCGCTACACGACGTGTACTCGGCAACCTTCAAGCGGAAGCCCAACGTGGGTGTCGGCCACAGCCTACCTAAACACTCGAGTCTCTAGTCCAGGTTTATCGCCTATTTAGGTTCCATCCGCAGGGAGTCCGGCCGAGGTTTCCACATACGGCCCCAAACGATGTGTGCAGGGTTCCCGGACACCAAACGGGCGACTCGGTACACCGTGCCACGAGCCTACCGCATCACAGCCCACCCCTTGGTCAGCGCTGTCCACGGCCTCCAGCTTACTACAAACACTAGAAACTACGTGCAACTCCTGGACAGAGGACAAGGGTGATTAAGAAGCCGAGGGGGTCCATTGGTTTCGGGCCCAATGTGTGGTAGTAGCTGAATCTTAAATCACGCATACAGATCTTAGTTCTTAGGGACGGTCTCAATGAAACAACCCACCATGTACTCCTACATGGCCTCCCATCGATACCTTTACCAAATCGTGTTCAACACTTCACTCTCTTTACCGACACACACACTTTCACTCTAGTTCATCACCCTGATGAGCCAGACCTGACACAACTCTAAGCATAGCAAGCATAGCATTGTAGGAACACAACATGGCTCAATCAACTCCTACACATGCTAGTGGGTTTCATCTAGTTACTATGGCAATGACAGGTCATGCAAAGGAAAGTGGGTTCAACTACCGCAACACACAGCAGTTTGAATCGCGTTGTCTTAATGCAGTAAACGAGAGCAGAAGCGAGAAGATGGGTTTGTATCGAAATGATCAATGGGTTGCTTGCCTGACGGAGTGGTGGTGGGATTCTGCCCTTCAGTTGGATACTCGTGAATATCCTCGGAGGCAGGACCTACCACAATGAACACATCGAAGCACAATCAACACCAAGCAAGTGCAACATTATGATGCATGCATGGGACATGGCAAAATGGATGTATTGGGCTAATGCAACTAAGACCAGATGGGTTTGGACTAATTTGAATCAAAGATTCAAATTCCAAGTTCATAAATGGCCCATATTAGTGCTTTATCTTGTTCTGTATAAAACAGTAGGTTAACTTGCTTAATCATGCATGAAACCAGTACAGATGGATAGAATGGATTTTTCTGATCATTTTTCATATATAAATCTTTTCATTCTGAGCTATAGATTATTTTCTATGATTTTTTGAAGTTTGTGATAATTTCTGGAATTTCCAATATAAGAATAATTCCAGGAAAAGCTTTACTGCGTCAGCCTGACGTCAGTGTGACGTCAGCAGGTCAACGGGGTCGTCCAGGTCAAACCTGACGTGTGGGTCCCCTGTGTCAGTGACACTGTTAGGTGATTAGTTAATTAGGATTAGTTTTAATTCTAACTCAGATTAGTTAGCAGGCGGGCCCCACTCGTCAGTGAACCTGGGGGGTTGACCTGTGGTCGAACCACGTTGACTCGCCGGCGTTTAGCCGCCGGCGACGTCCAGACGCGGCGGTGGAGTGCGGGATCCCCCTCCGGCGACCAAAAGGACGGCGGAGAGTACCTATGTGTAGCTGGGGGCGAACCGCGTCGACTGGTGGTGGTAGAGGAGCTCGGGGTCGCCGGAATTGACGCCGGCGACGAGCCGTGCGGCGGCCGGGGTACGGGCGTAGTCGGAACCGTAGCTAGAGAGCGCGGCGAGGAACGTGCGAGGGTGCTACGGGTTCCTGGCGTTGCGGTGAAGCTAATGGCTACGGTGGTGTGGCCGTTGGATGGCCGGAGCCTCGTCGGCGACGAGCTCGTGCGGCGGCGCGTTCGGGTGAACTTCGTGCGGTGGCTACAGAGCTCGAGAGAGAGAGAGAGGAGAGGATGGAAAGGTGGCCATGCTCACGGCGGTTGCGACGGAGCAGACGGCGAGGTCGGAGACGAGCTGTAGCAGTGGCGACGGCGGAGGGGATCTCCGACGGTGAGCGGCGAAGGCGAGGTCGGTGACGGAGCTTCGGGGCAAACGAGCGCTCGGGGCTCGGCTTGCTCGAAGGAGTGGGCGACGGCGGTGCTGTAGGACACGGTAGTACGGCGCGAGGTCGACGGTGGGCGCGGCTACTCCGGTGAGGTGGTTGTGGCGGCATCGGCCATGGTGGGGAGAAGGCGAGGGAGAGGCGATGGGGGAGAATGGCGATGTCCGGGGGCTCGGGGCGCGTCGAGAGAGGTCGGCCAGCTCATCCGCGGCGGGGGCGGCAAGCTGCTGGCGCCGTGGCGAGCTCACGCTCGCCGGCGTCACCTCTCTGCCTGCTCTGGCGAGAGCAGGCAGCTGACTGGCGCGGGCTAGCACAGTGCTGGGCCGCCAGGTGGGCTGCTAGGTAAGTCTTCTGCCTTCTGTTCTTTTCTCTTTTTTATTTATTTCTGTACTGTGTTTTGAAATAGTAAAAATACTATTTCATTTGGAAAAATCCTGAAAATTTTCTGAGGCACCTTTGAGATTATTCCCAACAGCCTAAAAATACTTCCAAGATTATTTGGGCATTTGAAAATATTTATAGCATTTAAAATGCCCAAATGCAAATACTTATGGCTTGTGCAAAAATCCAAGATGGCCTCCAAAAATATGAAACCATTTTTGGCAGAGGTTTTAACCAAGACCAAAGGTGGTGAACATTTATGGAGGGCATTTCAGGTTCATTGGAAAGAATTTTAGTAAACCCTAGTTGTTCCAGGGGGGTGCTGGGGGTTTCTGGCATCCCCATTTTAGGTTTCTGTGAAATGTAGCCATGATGCAACACTCTAATGCATGAACTAACTAGGATGTGACAACTCACCCCCACTCAAAAGAATCTCGTCCCGAGATTTAGGATCCGTTGGGAAGAAGGTGGGGTACTCAAGTTGAAGACGATCCTCCCTTTCTCAAGTAGCTTCTTTCTCGGAATGGTGTGACCATTGAACTTTGAGAAACTTGATGTTTCGGCGTCGAGTGGTACGCTCGGCTTGATCAAGGATTCGAACGGGATACTCCCGATATGTGAGATTATCTTGGAGATCAAGCGTTTCGTGGTCCACTCCACGGTTAGGATCCGAGAAGCAACGCCTGAGTTGTGAAACGTGGAAGACGTCATGAACCTTGGAAAGATGCAGAGGTAGTTCCAATTGGTAGGCAACTTCTCCTCGCTTGGCAAGAATGCGAAAGGGTCCAATGTAGCGAGGGGCCAATTTGCCTTTGATACCGAATCGGTGGGTTCCCTTTAAAGGGGTCACCCGAAGGTAAGCCTTCTCGTTAACCTCAAAAGTCATAGCCTTATGTTTGCGATCATAATGGCTCTTTTGGCGAGATTGGGCTGTTTTCAATTTCTCACGAATAATGCGAACCTGCTCTTCTGCTTCCTCAATCATATCTGGGCCGAAGAGTTGTCTTTCCCCGGTTTCTGACCAGTTAAGAGGCGTTCGACATTTTCGTCCATAGAGAACCTCGAAAGGGGCTTTGCCCAAACTAGCTTGGTAACTATTGTTATAAGCGAACTCGGCGAATGGGAGGCATTTCTCCCAGTCCATGCCGAAAGAGATGACAGAAGCTCAGAGCATATCCTCCAGAATTTGATTAACTCGTTCTACCTGACCACTTGATTGAGGGTGAAAGGCGGTGCTAAAAGAGAGGCGAGTTCCCATAGCATTTTGGAAACTTTCCCAAAATCGAGAGGTAAAGAGACTTCCACAGTCTGAGTTAATTTCCAATGGAACACCATGCAGAGACACTATTCGGGAGATGTACAAGTCTGCTAGCTGGCTAGCGGTTATACTCTCACGAACAGGTAGGAAGTGGGCTACTTTGGAAAGACGATCGACAACAACGAAGATAGCATTGTTTCCCCTCTTAGTCCTGGGAAACCCAGTAATGAAATCCATACCGATTTTATCCCATTTCCATTCAGGAATAGCTAGAGGCTGAAGGGTGCCAGCAGGCCGTTGATGCTCTGCTTTAACTCGACGGCAGACGTCGCAATTAGCAATGTATTGAGCAATTTCTCTCTTCATCCTAGTCCACCAAAACCTCTGGCGTAGGTCTTGATACATTTTAGTACTACCGGGATGAATGGTGAGAGGAGATTCATGAGCTTCCTTAAGGATCAATCGCCTCAGGTTGCGTACCTTGGGAACCACTAGGCGGTCTCCAAAGAGCACAACACCTTGGTCATCAACGGAGAAACAATCCGCAACTCCTTTCTTGATGTTTCTCTTAATACGGGAGATTCCCGGATCTACCTTCTGAGCTTTAATGATCCGATCCGTAAGGGTAGGTTTCGCCACCAGGGTGGATAGAAATCCTTGAGGAACAATGTGAAGGTTAAGCTTACAGAATTCCTCGTGGAGAAGTGGTTGACTTTGTTGTAACATCAAGTTGTTACAATAGGATTTACGGCTTAGCGCATCAGCCATGACGTTGGCTTTGCCCGGGGTGTAAGTAATTCCTAAGTCGTAGTCTGAGATCAACTCAACCCAACGTCTTTGCCTGAGATTCAAATCCGGTTGGGTGAAGATGTATTTCAGACTCTGGTGGTCATTGAAAATCTCGCAACGATTACCGAGAAGGTAATGTCGCCATGTTTTGAGTGCATGGACTACGGCTGCAAGCTCTAGATCATGTGTGGGATAATTATCCTCATGTGGACGCAACTGCCGGGAAGCGTAAGCAATCACATGACGGTCTTGCATGAGTATGCAACCTAGTCCTTGTCGCGAGGCGTCGCAATAGATAACAAAGTCCTTCGAAAAATCTGGTGGTACGAGTACGGGAGCAGATGTCAGGCGTCTTTTCAGTTCCTGAAAGCTGAACTCGCACTGTGGGGTCCACTCGAACCTTTTATCTTTCTTGAGGAGTTCGGTTAGAGGTTTAGCAACCTTGGAGAAATTTTCGACGAAGCGGCGGCAGTAGCTCGCTAAGCCAAGGAAACTCCGAACTTGCTTGACCGTTTCAGGTGGAGTCCAGTCAAGGATGGCTTGAACTCGTTCGGGATTGACAGCAATACCCTTACCAGAGATCACGTGGCCTAGATAGGTCACTTCTGGCAACCAGAATTCACACTTGGAGAATTTGGCATAAAGGCGATGCTCTCGAAGTTTCGTTAGTACTAGCCTTAGATGCTCGGCATGTTCTGCCTCGTTCTTGGAGTAGATGAGTATATCATCGAGGTATACTACGACGAATTTATCCAAATACTCCATGAAGATTGAGTTCATTAACCGAGAGAAGGTGGCTGGAGCATTGGTTAACCCGAAGGACATGACTGTATACTCGTATTGGCCATAACGAGTAACAAAGGCCGTTTTAGGAATGTCCCCGTTCTTGATTTTGATTTGATGGTAGCCCAACCTCAAATCCATTTTAGAGAAGACTGAGGATCCAGCGAGCTGATCATACAGGTCGTTGATCCTGGGAAGCGGATACTTGTTCTTGATTGTGACTAGGTTGACGGGTCGGTAATCTACAACCATCCGATCCGTACCATCCTTCTTCTTGACGAAGAGGACGGGGCAAGCCCACGGAGAAGAACTAGGACGGATGAAACCCTTTTTCAAGGACTCATCGAGTTGTTTCTTAAGCTCGGCTAGCTCTAGGGGTGCCATCTTATAGGGTCTTCTGGAGATTGGGACGGTTCCTGGAACAAGGTCTATCACAAACTCAACATCCCTGTCAGGTGGAATACCTGGCAGTTCTTCAGGGAAGACATCCGGAAAGTCACGGACTACCGGCACATCTTCGAGGTCTGGGAGAGGGTTGGCATTTAGTGAGTAGAGCTGACGCTTAGACACTCGGGTCAAAACATTAACTGTCTTGCCCGACGGATGGGTGAGTTGAACAGTCCTAGTAGAGCAATCAATCTTGGCATAATGGGCTGACATCCAGTCCATACCCAAGATGATGTTTATGTCCGAGGACTTGAGAGCTATTAGTGATGCAAGGAAGACCAGTCTGTCAACAAGAATTTCATTTCCATGGCTTATTTTAGAGGTTTGCCACTTAGAACCAGGGGTTTGAATTACCATGGAGGTAGGCATGTCACTGAATGTGGTGTTGTGTAATCGAGCATAACTCTCAGAGATAAATGAATGAGATGCTCCAGTATCGAAGAGAACAGTTGCCGGATGGCAATTAACAAGGAGCGTACCAAGGACGATGTTGGGATCCTCATGAGTTTCTTCAGCTGAAACGTAGTTGACATGGCCACGTGCAGTGGTGGCTGGCTTGGCGTAGTAAGTCTTTCCTGCTGGCTTACCACGGCCAACGGACTGTCCAGGTTGATTGAGGTTGTTTCGGGGGCACTCGCACAAATAGTGACCCGTTTCTCCACACTTGAAGCATGTCACAATATTGGGGCGTGGAGCAGCATTAGCAGCGGGGCCACCATAAACCTTAGGCGGTGCATGCTGCTGGTTGGGGCGAGGCGCCTCGAAGGATGGCCTCGGAATGAACCTGGGTGGCAAAGCAGTATTCGGAATCCAGACCCGGCGCTTCTGGGATCCGGAGCCAGATGAGGAACCAAAGTCACGAGAGTGCTTGCGTGCAGCGTCATAGTCAGTTTGTCCTGTCTCGGCACTGATGGCCTTATTGACCAACTTCTGTAAAGAGGTGCACTCATGCAGACGGAGATCGCGGCGAAGCTCGGGGCTAAGTCCCTTGCGGAACCTTGCCTGCTTCTTGGCGTCGGTGGATACCTCTTCAGGAGCATAGCGTGCTAGATTTCCAAACTCACGGCTGTAAGCATCCACGGTCAGTCTGCCTTGGGTGAAGTTGCAGAATTCTTCCCGCTTACGATCTATGAGACCCTCCAGAATGTGATGCTCACGGAAAGCCTCACTGAATTCAGCCCAAGTAGTGATTTGGCCAAGTGGGCGCATAGCCTCAAAGTTTTCCCACCAAAGGCTGGCAGGGCCTTCGAGGTGATAGGCAGCGTAGGTAACCTTATCAGCTTCGGCCACGTTGGCAGAACGTAGCTTATGGGTGATGCTGCGAAGCCAATCATCCGCATCAAGGGGCTCGACGGAGTGGTTGAACTTTGGTGGGTACAGCTTGATAAAGTCATTGATGGACACCAGGTCGTTCCTCTGGTGACGTGCAGTATTCTGCTCAATTCGCTCTAGCAAGCGGTTAGTCTCACGCTTGTTTCTTTCTGCCTCCAGCATAACTTCGGCCAGTGAAGGCGGTTGGGGCAGATCCTCCGCCCTGGCTGCATTGGCTTCACCCTGCGCCTGGACAGCAGGGTTGTTGCGGGTGTTAACCATCCTAGGAGAAACAAAGCAACGGTTTAGACGAGGATGGCTAAATCTTGATAGGGAAAATGCGGAATGTAAGGGATAACACGGAATGCAGAGATGACCATCAGTATGACATGGTAACATAGCAACATACATATACCAACGGTCATACACGCCATACATAGCTTAGTACAAGCCCAGGCCAAGGTACAACTACGATGAAAGACGATACATCTCATCAGAGGCATTCCAAGCTCCTATACATTATTTTTCTACACCTCCGGAACGTGATACACACCAAGTCGTATCCCACATGACACGCAGGACTGTGGGGATTACAACTGTTACAATACAGGTGGAACTACTACCAACTCAGACGTCCCCGTAGTAATCCTCATAGAAGTCACCACCATGTCCTGGAAGCTGAACATGATCATCTAGAAACAGTCGGTCCTGTGGAGCTTGCGGTCCATAGGGACTCGGGTGTGGCCTTGGTCCAACAAACGGTGGCAGACGAGGTCCACGAGGAGGGGTGATGCCTCCTACATCACGCCATCCCATACATTCTGGCAGGCCAGATCGCACGGGGTATATGTCCCTCATGTCCATAAACCCAGCTTGCACGGCAGGTGCAAACCGTGTCAGAGTGGCCCAGTGATCAGCACGAGCATTAAAGAGCTCCATTCGCAAGCACGATTCTCACGGTCCTTGTCCTCAAGCATCTCGGTGGTGGTACGGAGTAGTGAGTCCTCATGCGTAGAATCACAGTAAGTGGCCTGATAGTACCCCTGTGCCCCAGGGAGTGCTGCTGGCATATAGCAGAAGTCGGTGTTCTGAAGCAAGGCAGTTCTGGCTCGCATGATAGTCATCATTGAGTAAGCTGCGTCCTGCACAGACATCTCGATAGTAACCCCAAGTCCATAAGAGCAATGGAGGGGTTCAGTGGCTCCAGGATAGGATGGGTAGATCCTGACTGTGCAAAGATACTGACTTTGATTAAAGTCTCGGAACTGCTCCTCGACGGTATACTCGGGATACCAACGATAGCCTGTCTCAACCATCACTCGGACCAACATGGCCGTGTGACCAGGTACGCCGATGCACCGGGTCAGACGAACCACTTGGTTCTGGGAACGGGTGGCCATCTGAAAGCACGAAATAATGCAAGGCATTAGTATTTCTAGGAGAATTTGGACAGCATAATGGTTGTAAATGCTCGAAAAAAGGATTTGAGACATTCGCAACAGTTTGCAATACCACTCAACAACATCATGTCAAGGTTCTGGTTCAACCGACAACATACTAGGGTAATAGAAACTGAACCGAAGCATGGAACCAACAATCCTATAAGTTACTACGGATTAGTAACACGTGAACCTGATAGAGAGGAGAGAGCCTAGTCCTTAACCCGCGTAGAATGAGAAGAGTATGACTCAGATCAGAGGGCATGAGGTATAGGAGTAAAAGCACCTTACGTTCCCTCCCACAATCAATTCCCCTACATATAACTAAAGCATTTCTAGACTCGACATCGACCAGTTTGGCTTATCGCACCTACAGGCAGTCCGGCTCTGATGCCAACGCTGTCAGGACCCCGATTCCAAGTCACACCGATCTAGCCTGTAACACCTCATATAACATTGCGGCCTCACGCACGGTACTCCCACGGGTGTCGCCTTACCATGGCCCGGGACCGTTTGCGCCTTTTGGCTCACGTATATGATAATGTCGCTAGCATCCATATGACAGAGAACCCGGGCCGACATGGCTAGTCGTGAACCCAAAGCGGCACTAACGTATGGGGACAGGCATACATGAATCAACATCGAACGTGTCGGTCAGCAGCGTGTGAATCCGGGCTGTAGCACTGGGCTAACAGGACTCCGGGAACCCGGGCTGTAGCAGGCTAGGCAGGACTCCGGATGTCACTGCGTGACATTTCCCCGAAGGGACAGACACAGGAACGATATGACTCACATGCCGGCCAGTCAAGTGTCCAGAGCAGTAGTGCTGGGCTAGCAGGACTCCGGTGAACCGGGCTGTAGCGGACTACTATGGCTCAAGGAGGCACTAGACTACATTTCCCCATAAGAGAGGCTGCTAAAGATAACAGCTAGATTGTCGGATCCCGCACATACCAAGCATTTCAAACATACATACAATATGCTCGATATGTGCAAATACAACATGGCATCACAACAAAACTCTACAACTCAAGTACTTTATTTAAAGGGCTCCGGAGAGCCTTACATAACTTGTTCATACAGATAGGGGTCACTTGACCCGACACTCAAGTCATACAATCATACAAGCACATGCGGAAGCAAACTGTCTGGGTACAGACACTAGAAAGAAAGAAGGCTTGACGAAGCCTGTCTATCTACATAGGCCCTTCACAAGCCTAGATCACCACCTGGGTGGCGCGTCACTCGTCGTCGTCGAGTTCTACGTAGAACCCGTCAGAAGGGGCGGTGTTGTCGTCTGAAAACAGTAATTAGGCAACATGAGTACAAAGGTACTCAGCAAGTCTTACAACAGATCCTACTATACATGCTCATTCTCAAGAAGGTAGTGGGGTTATTGCAGCAAGCCAGCTTTGACTCTTGGCTAAGCTATCCTACGATACACCACTTGTGAAATAGTTTTCGCACACGAGTCCACTAATCACCATCTCAATACTCCACCGTGGATCCTCCCTCGTCATCCAACGAGAGGGCCATCCGCGGTACTCACTCTTATCTTGAGGCTTTTAGTAGTATCCATTTACTTGTCTATGAACTGCATAAGCGACCAAGTAGTCCTTTACCGCGGACGCGGCTATTCGAATAGTTTCATACCCTGCAGGGGTGTACTTCGTCACACACGCTCTCACCACTTATCGTCGCTACACGACGTGTACTCGGCAACCTTCAAGCGGAAGCCCAACGTGGGTGTCGGCCACAGCCTACCTAAACACTCGAGTCTCTAGTCCAGGTTTATCGCCTATTTAGGTTCCATCCGCAGGGAGTCCGGCCGAGGTTTCCACATACGGCCCCAAACGATGTGTGCAGGGTTCCCGGACACCAAACGGGCGACTCGGTACACCGTGCCACGAGCCTACCGCATCACAGCCCACCCCTTGGTCAGCGCTGTCCACGGCCTCCAGCTTACTACAAACACCAGAAACTACGTGCAACTCCTGGACAGAGGACAAGGGTGATTAAGAAGCCGAGGGGGTCCATTGGTTTCGGGCCCAATGTGTGGTAGTAGTTGAATCTTAAATCACGCATACAGATCTCAGTTCTTAGGGACGGTCTCAATGAAACAACCCACCATGTACTCCTACATGGCCTCCCATCGATACCTTTACCAAATCGTGTTCAACACTTCACTCTCTTTACCGACACACACACTTTCACTCTAGTTCATCACCCTGATGAGCCAGACCTGACACAACTCTAAGCATAGCAAGCATAGCATTGTAGGAACACAACATGGCTCAATCAACTCCTACACATGCTAGTGGGTTTCATCTAGTTACTGTGGCAATGACAGGTCATGCAAAGGAAAGTGGGTTCAACTACCACAACACACAGCAGTTTGAATCGCGTTGTCTTAATGCAGTAAACGAGAGCAGAAGCGAGAAGATGGGTTTGTATCGAAATGATCAATGGGTTGCTTGCCTGACGGAGTGGTGGTGGGATTCTGCCCTTCAGTTGGATACTCGTGAATATCCTCGGAGGCAGGACCTACCACAATGAATACTATTTCATTTGGAAAAATCCTGAAAATATTCTGAGGCACCTTTGAGATTATTCCCAACAGCCTAAAAATACTTCCAAGATTATTTGGGCATTTGAAAATATTTATAGCATTTAAAATGCCCAAATGCAAATACTTATGCCTTGTGCAAAAATCCAAGATGGCCTCCAAAAATATGAAACCATTTTTGGCAGAGGTTTTAACCAAGACCAAAGGCGGTGAACATTTATGGAGGGCATTTCAGGTTCATTGGAAAGAATTTTAGTAAACCCTAGTTGTTCCAGGGGGGTGCTGGGGGTTTCTGGCATCCCCATTTCAGGTTTCTGTGAAATGTAGCCATGATGCAACACTCTAATGCATGAACTAACTAGGATGTGACACATCAAGTGAAGATGACTCTGAATGTGAATCCAAACCTAGCTACAAAACACTTGCTAAAATTGCAACTGAACAACAAAATGCTATGGAACATATTCAAAAGCTGCTAGACAAAAGCGATGACATGTTGGACGCAGAAATGACCCGATCTCAGTCCTTAATTAAAGACATCAAAAATCTTCATGTTAAGTACGAGGAACTTGAAAGTCGTCATGAAACTCTCTCAGCGACCCATGAGAAGCTTTCCTATGATTATCTTCAAAGGAAGCAAGAACTTGAGAACCTGAGAGCGTCTCATGAAGATCTTCAAAAAGAGAACGAGTCACTCCGCGCTCAATAGATCAGTTCCGCTCAGGAAGGATTTGAACTACCATGTCTAAAATGTCTTGAGCGTGATAATGTTGTATCTGTTGCTGAATGTTCTACTGTTGCTACTGTTGCAATATCTTCAACTGCTGATGTGGTAACTAACCCCTCTGCTGAGGATACCACTACTTTTGTTGATGAGAGTGCCAAGTTGAAGACATTGCTTGAGATAGGAATGTACAAAAGTCTCAAAGGGCATCAGGCACTGTGTCATGTCCTCAAGAAACATATTTTGAACTGAAACCCTAGGAAAGAGGGTGTTGGGTTCAAGAGGAAAATGAATGTTGATGGTTCCTACTGGAAGCCTGAGAAGTACCGCAAACCACATGGGTTGCTGCAAAGGGACCTTCAGTGGATCCATCTACCTTGTCTGGCTTCACTTGTGCTAACCCGATTATCATTGATGAATCCTTTGATGCAAACTATAAACTATTTAAGAATCAGAATGGTGAAGTGTTTGCCAGGTATATTGGTACTAACTGCAGGAATTTACCACCTTTGAAGAAGATCTGGGTGCCCAAAAGTTGTCTTGCGAATCTTCCTGTGAATGTCATCATGACACCACCTGGGAAGAAGACAAACCCCAGACCAAAGGCTTCATATGGTCCAAAGGCTTCATACAGACAGAGGACTCACCAGAGTCACCCTAACGCCAATGTTTTGCAGGGAAACCATACTCACACTTATGAATATGAGTGGGTTTCGTCAAACCACTATGTTCACAAGACCAAGAACTTTTCTGCTTATTCCTATGAGATTTATTCACCCCCTGCAAGGCTATTTGCTAGGGCTCCAAAGCTGAAGTTCTCAGATGCTGCACTTAGACTCATTGCTTCTAAGCCACCCCTGAAGATGTGGGTGGTTAAGAAAAATTAACTCTCTTTTGCGGGAAAGGGTCTCCAGCTGGAAATCAAAGGCTTCTGATGCTTATGCTGGCGACCTAAAACATCTTGTGGGGCGCAAGCTAAAATGCCAAATGGTCTTACTATGTATTTTGTTCCTGGATTCCTTGACAATCATCCTATTTATCCTAACCAAGATCTGAACTTTCATAATCCGCTTGTTCGTCAAATGTTTATGCTTCACAATACCCTTGGTGAAGCCTATCCCCCAAACTGCATTGTAGGGTATGACACCAAAGGCTTCAGAATGGATTATGGACAGTGGATGCACTAACCACATGACTGGTGATCGAAGTCTTCTCATGGATTCAACCCTACGTCCATCTGAAAAAAGTCACATCACATTTGCTGACACTGGTAAAAGCAAGGTATTGGATCTAGGTAGAGTTGCAATCTCAAAGGATCAGCACATGGATAAAGTGATGCTTGTTGAATCCCTTGGCTTCAACTTAATGTCTGTCTCAATGCTTTGTGATCTGAACATGATTGTGATATTTGGAAAATATCATTACCTTGTGCTTATGAAATCTGACAAATCTCTAGTCTTTGAAGGGTATCGAAAAGACGATCTTTATATGGTAGATTTCTCAGCAGGACCACAGTTGGCCGTATGTCTTCTAGCAAAAGCTTCAGAGTGCTGGCTCTAGCATCGAACGCTAGGGCATGCTGGCATGAGGAACTTGTACACTCTCGCAAAGAAGAAGCATGTTGTGGGCATCGAGGGCATGAAATTCAAGAAGGATCATCTATGTGGTGCCTGTGAAGGAGGAAAGATGACTAGGGCCAAGCATCCCTTGAAGACAATCATGACGACCTCTCGTCCCTTCGAGCTGCTTCACATCGACTTATTTGGCCCTACTCATTACTCTACCCTTACTACCACTGCTTGCCTCTATGGCTTTGTTATTGTTGATGATTACTCAAGATATACATGGGTGCATATAATCCTCTACAAGAATGAAGTGCAGGGTGTCTTCAGACGATTCGCCAATCATGCCATGACGAACTATGGCATCAAGAACAAGCACATCAGAAGTGACAACGGCACAGAGTTCAAGAACACCGGCCTTGACACTTATCTTGATACATTGGGCATCACACATGAGTTCGCTCCATACACACCTCAGCAAAATGGCATCGTGGAGCGCAAGAACAGAACCCTCATTGATATGGCACGGACAATGCTTGATGAGTACAAGACTCCAAGAAAATTCTGGTCTGAAGCCATTGATACTCATGCCATGTCATCAACCGTGCTTATCTTCACAAGCTTCTAAAGAAGACATCTTATGAGCTCCTAACCGGTAAGAAGCCAAATGTCAGTTACTTCAGAGTATTTGGTGCCAGGTGCTGGATCAAGGATCCACATCACACTTCAAAATTTGCACCGAAAGCACATGAAGGTTTTATGCTTGGCTACGGAAAGGATTCACACTCCTACAGTCTTCAACCTCTTTCACTATAAAGTGGTTGAAACTGTGGATGTGCGGTTCGATGAGACTAACGGCTCGCAAAGAGAGCACCTGCCAAATGTGCTAGTTGAAGCCTCATCTAGTGAATCTATCAAGCTTATGGGTACTCGAGAAATCATACCTTCAGAGCCACAGGCTGAAGAAGAAATCATCATTTCTGCACCTAGTCAACCCGAAGAGACAGCTCAGCCTGAAGTCAATGCTGAAGATGAAGAATGATCAGCAAGGGAAAAATCTTCGTCCAGTTCATCCTCGTGTTGCAAATGAAGTACAAATTGAGAACATAATTGATAGCATCAATGCACCTGGTCCACTCACTCGTTCAAGAGCAACACAGCTAGCAAATATCTGTGGGAACTTTGCATTTGTCTCTATATCTGAACCCAAGAAAGTTGCTGAAGCCTTCATGGAACCTGAATGGATTCATGCCATGCAAGAAGAGCTTCAATAGTTCGAGCTGAATAATGTGTGGGAATTGTTTAAGCGTCCTGATCCTTGCAAGCATAACATCATCGGCACCAAATGGATCTATCGCAACAAACAAGATGAGCATGGTCAAGTTGTCAGAAACAAGGCTCGTCTAGTTGCTCAAGGTTACACCCAATTAGAAGGAATTGACTTCGATGAAACATTTGCTCTCGTGGCTAGGCTGGAAGCCATTCGCATACTGCTAGCCTATGCCAACCATCATAACATCCTTCTGTATCAAATGGATGTGAAGAGTGCCTTTCTCAATGGAAAAATTGAAGAAGAAGTGTATGTTGCACAACCACCTGGTTTTGAAGACCCAAAACATCTTGACATGGTTTACAAGCTCAACAAGGCACTGTATGGCCTCAAACAAGCCCCTCATGCCTGGTATGACACACTCAAAGACTTCCTGAAGAGCAAAGGCTTCAAACCTGGTTCACTGGATCCCACACTCTTCACGAAGACATATGATGGAGAACTGTTTGTATGCCAGATCTATGTGGATGACATTATCTTCGGTTGCACTGACAAGAGATACAGTGATGAGTTTGGACACATGATGCAAGAGCAATATCAAATGTCCATGATGGGTGAGCTGAAATTCTTCCTCGGTCTTCAAATCCGTCAGTAGAGCAACGACATCTTCATATCACAAGATAAATACCTCAAAGATTGCCTGAAGAAGTTTGGAATGCAAGACTGCAAAGGATACACGTCGCCAATGCCTACCAAAAGTCATCTGGGCCCCGACAACAATGGTAAAGAGTTCGATCAAAAGGTATACCGCTCCATGATTGGTTTTTTACTCTATTTATGTGCATCTAGGCCAGATATAATGCTTAGTGTTTTCATGTGTGCCCGATTCCAAGCGGCACCAAAGGAATCGTATCACTTAGCTATGAAGAAAATTCTTCGATATTTGGCTTACACCCCAACACTAGGATTATGGTATCCAAAGGGCTCAGAGTTTGATCTAGTTGGATTCTCATATGCTGATTATGCTGGTGACAAGGTTGATCGCAAGTCCACATCAGGCACATATCACTTTCTTGGACGATCTCTTGTCTGTCGGTCTTCAAAGAAGCAGAATTGTGTATCCCTCTCCACTGCTGAATCTGAATACATTGCTGCTGGATCTTGTTGCGCACAGCTTATATGGATGAAGCAAACTCTCAAGGACTATGGCATCCATCTGAAGCAAGTACCACTCTACTGCGACAATGAAAGCGCCATCAAGATTTCCAACAACCCAGTTCAGCACTCGAAGACAAAGCACATTCAGATCCGTCATCACTTTCTCAGAGATAATGTCATGAAGGAAGATATTGATATCATTCATGTCAACACTGAAGGGCAATAGGCAGATATCTTCACAAAGCCCTTGGATGAGAAAAGGTTTTGCAAGTTGCGGTGTGAGCTAAATATCTTAGAATCCTCAAATGTCATGTAATTGGACACACATCCTAACGCTTATGCATGTTGATGACTTATATGTGCAGCATGCGAAGTAACGTATATCTTCAATCAATGAAGACATATACTCTAAGTGTGAATACACTAACGCGGAATTTGACTTCGGAGCGCCACGATAATTGTGCGCCGTGTCTGGGTCTAATACTTCCTATACGGTGGGTAACGCCACCACCAAAATCTTTTGAATTGTTTCATTTGGCGTCATAATTGCATAGTCTTCGCATTTGGTTTGCCTTCAACATTAATTTGACTTCGAGGTTTATCTTCGCAATGTTGAGTTGGTCTGATATATATGTGTATATATATATATATATTCATGTTCTATCCCCTATAGCGTTCACTTATAGCTATGTCTTCATGCTAGAATTTTACTTGATCTAAGTGAATGGGATCGGACCCTAACCTCTTCTGTGCTTCTTCCTCAAATTCTATCTATCCAAATCATATGCATTCTATTGAAACATGTCAATTGTCTTCTCTGAGCCCTTGTCAGCAGAAGACAAAGAGACAAACATCTAAATCTGTTTTTAATGCTATATCCTTTTGCCTGAATACCGGAGAAGCCGGAACGACCACCCAACAATCCAAGCGTGCTTCGGAACATGGAACATCTTCCAATAAGTTGCATGCAAGCCACGTGTCCTTCAGATGTGAACCGCCAGGGGCACCTGCGTAATTACGTTGTGCAATCCCTTTCCTTATAAATACACACTCACCGCGGTCATTATCTCTTCTTCCACCTCGCTGCCTCGCTCAAACCCTAGCGCCTCCGTTAGCTCGCGTCGACGCCGGAGACAAGGCGCTTAGCTGCCATGACTTCTTCGACGCCGTCCTCCCACCGGCCGCGGGCCTCATCCTCTCCGCCGCCGCCGTAGGTGTCTTCCGCCGCCAAGTTAGGGCGCGGGAGATTGAACTTCTCGGCCTCTAACTCTGGCTCGTCTAGCAGTTCGTCAGCGGTAATTAAATCTCACTTTTTACCGCCTTTTCGATTCGTCAAATCCATCCACTTCAACCAAAAGTGGTTTCTACACTTCCAAATCTGGATCCGTCTTTATCTGCATCTCATATCATGCTAAGTATATTCACTTATGCTTCATAACTAGTTAGATTCCTCACTTGTACTTATTCTGGATTCGTACAAATCTGGAACCGACTTTCTTCAAATAAGTGAATGTCTTCGCACTCTGAGGTCAATGTCTTCAAACTGATTTATCTTCAAAATCTTCTAAGAATGCATATGACCTCTTCCCCTTCCCTCGCACCTCTAATGCTGTCACAGGTACATGTCCGTGGGAGAATCCCTTAGTTCTCATAGTCTACATTCATTTGCAGAGTTCTTACAACATCATATACACTCCCCTGAAGCCAGCTCCGGTCTGACCAGTAGAAGGAAGCCATTCACTATTCTGAAGCCATTCAGTCTAAATATAATGGCAACTAAGAAGTCAGCACGAAAAGGTGGCAGGCAGCGCCGTGGAGATACTGCTAAGGATTTACCTCCTGATCTTTTTGAAATGTACAAGTCAGATCCAGAGGAAAGCTACGGCCAGCGCAAGACCCGAATCCAATGGATTCGAAGATATTGGGCAGAACAGTGGTTCAAGTATAACTTTATCACTGTCGAATATGCTTAGAAGAACGCCATCAATCGCCCATGGGGCGACATTCTATACAAAAACCTGCAGCCAAAGACGATGCCTGAAGCTATTGCCCAAGGCTTCTACCCTTGCATGGTCCGAGGACCAAAGCCTGAGAATGCCGACCCATCCTCCATGTTATGGTGTTGTGAAGACAATCTCTTCAAGCGCAATTTTTAGTTTGCAGAGTCAGTTGCTAAGAACAAGAAGGCAGTCGGACTCGACTTCAACCCTGGTCCATCTACTCCAAGGGCTGATGGCACACGTGATGCAAATCCCAATATCGTCAGCCCCTTCAACAACTTCGATGGCCTTCTCTCTGACATCGCTACTCAGAGGGCCACCGTAGATCAATCTGCTGATGATGCAGACTCTGAAGATGCCCCGGCACCACGGAAGCAGACGAAGAAGAAATCAAAAGCTTCGAAGCCCTCTCCCACACCAAAAGCTTCGACTGTGAAGCCATTGACCACTGCACCTCCTGAACTCAGTGTGCAGTCTGAAGATTTGTCTCGTGTCTCCAAGAAGACCGAGAATTCCAAGAAAACCAAGAAGCCCAAGAAGATTGTTGGTCATGATCAGACTCCTGCTGCCGTTCTACGAAATGAGGAAGACACCATTGATCTATCAAGTGATGAAGATCTTGGTGATGAAGCCCTTCAGATGTTGATCAAGAGCAAGCAAGAGGTGAAGATCTTCAACGGTCTGCCCCTCTTTGATGTTGACATAATGAAAAACTTCATCGATGAGTGGTTCGATGACCAGAGCATCAGTATTGATGATCTTCAGCTGCCTGTGGACATTAGTGTCACATTCCACGGAGCCATTGCCAATGAATTGGCCTTGGCTCAGAAAATCGTTGAGCTGAAAAACAAGATTGATTACGAGAAGGCGCACTTCAAGAAGAACATGGCCAAGCTCAGCGTGGCAGATGTTCAAATCTTCAAGAAGATGATGCATGACCTCAAGGAAGAGTTCCACAAGAAGTTTGATGAAGCTAAAGGCTCACGAGAGCGCATGAAGTACTTCACAAAGAAATGTGTCCAAGCCCACAATGAAGTTGAAAAGCGCAAAGCTCTTGGGCGTCCTGGCATTGACCCCAGGATGGCTGCCAAGCAGAAGAAGAAGTCTGTTGTGACCCATACTGAAGCACCAAGGCAGGAAGAACCTCGCATTGTCTTCCCTTCCAGCATGACTAGCTCGAAGCCAACGGTCACCTCAGCAGCTTCAGAGCTAAAGAAAACAAGGGCAGCTAAAGCCGTAGCCAGAAAATGCAAGCACAAGGATGCTTCTAATGATGCCCCATCCAAGAAGAAGTTGAAGACAAAGTCTTCAAAGAAAGAGCGTGCTGCGACCTCTGAGCCCCTAATTGTTGAACCCATTTCTGTTGCTCTTCCAGCTTCAACGAATCGAGAGCGCCGTCTTGTGATCCATGAGCCTGCTTCCACAGAGGCTCCTGAAGATGAAGAAGTTCCAGCTGCTGACCCCATCACAGCTGAAGACATTGGTCATGATGACAATGTTCATGATGATGAAGTCCTTCCTCAGCTCGAGCCCCAGTCGGTATCATTGCCTGCTCCAACGAGCAGTGAACTTATCAGCATTGGTCATCCATTGACGCTAATTGCTCAGGATGACTCATGGGCCGAGCAGCCACAGCAAGACACCCCAGTGCATGACGAGACTCCAAGAACACCACCACCTCAAGTCACCACTCTGGTGCTTGACGACGACAACTACATGGTGCAGACAACTCCTTCACCAAAGGCATCGCCCGCTTTTCGCAGGCTTCTCAAAGGCCCCAGACCATAGGTCACCATGTCGAGCATTCCAGAAGGGGATGTGCACCAAAGCTCAGTAGCACGACAAGTGTTTCCTCAAGCCACCCCTACTGCGAATGTCTCTGAGTCTGAAGCTAAAGATGCTAAAGACATTCCGGCTGCATCAGCCGATGAAGATCAAGGAGAAAGAGACGAAGAAAGAGTTGCCTCACCCCCTGCTGATGATCAAGTCATTCTCGAGGATAATGTGATTGTGCCCGACCCTCCTGTTATTGAACAAACGGAGGTTGAACACACTAAGGCTGCCACAACCAACACCACTGAAGCCACTAACACAGTCATGGCTGAAGACATTGTGAAGCCTAAAGCTCCTGTGGTGCTTGAAGCCAACGTGAATGCTGAAGCCACTGTTCCACCTCCAAGGCCTCACACAATTGAACAGGCCTATGATCATGGCTAGCTTGTCATGGTGCGATGGCCCATTCTGGTTCCTCCCGCAGCTCCTGGACCTCAATATGACTATCATGTGGAGCAAAGACCACAAGTTCAGAAGCCCAAGCCTCGGCTGCCAAGGCTTCCAGGTCCTGCAACTACACCAGGATCATTCAGCGTGCACAGCTTCAGAGCCCACAACACCTTCTTTGACAGTGCCAAAAATCCCTACTCGAAGCCAAAGATCTCATCTGATCATTTCTGGAGCCATCAGCAGCGAAGCTACTACTCTTGCATTATGTACAATCAAGAGCGAATCTTTCCTCATATGCGTCTGGACAGTGAAGCTATTGCGGGGCTGCCCTGTCTTGAAGAAGCGCTTGACTACTTTCGGGGTGTTGGTCTTCTGCAATTTGTAACAGACAAAGAGCACTGGAATGAAGAGCTTTTGCTGCAGTTCTATGCCACACTTCATATTCCCGGCTACAACAGGGATCCGAAGACATGGATCCTTGAGTGGATGACAGGTGATGTACATCACGAAGCCAAAGCTCAAGATATTATCGAGCTTACTTCCCTGTCCACTCCAGGTGAGTTATACAAGCCTGGTTGTCAGTATCATCGTGATGAACTGCAGAGTATCTTTCAGAGGCCCGAACCCAATATGACTCAGATGCTCAGTATGATGAAGCCATTGCCTCAAGATGCTGATTACCCAAAGGAATTTTTCGTCCAAGACCTTGAGTACTTACCACACATCGTCTATCACATTCTGAGGCGTACTCTCTGGCCAATTAAGGGACACTCTTCTGAATCCAAACTTGAAGGAGCCATGAAGACTTGGGTATTTTACATCATCAATGGCATCAGATTCAACACCCAGGATTTCTTCATCAGACAACTTGCTGCGTCTGGGATTGATCTGTTTGGCCTGAAGTTCTATGCTCCATGGGTGATGCGCCTGATCAAGCTCCATTCTACTATTGACTATCAGCCCTCAGCATGCAACCACATTGTCTTCCTGCCTGAGGTTGATCTATCCATTGAAGCCATCTACCCCGAGCCTACCAAGAAGCCTCTATATCTTCATAATGTTGATCGCCAAAGCTTCACGCAACCAATGGAGGGAATTCTTCTACCAAATGCAGCAACTCCCTCTTATCCTCTGGCTGGAAATATGAGAGTGCCACATCGTGCCAACACCGAAGCCACTGCCAGTACGATTGTCCAAAGGCCTTGGAAGCATTATCGTGTACTCAATGATCGAGAGTTTCTTTTGGCCTTGCATCAGAAGCAGGATAAGCATCATGACTGGCTTAAGGATCAGATGCAGAGTATCTTGGTGGATGTCAATCGTATTCAAAACTTGGCCACCAAGAACTCGTTTGTTGCCCATGAAGCCTGTCGGCGGTCCTGGAAGAGTCTCACACTGCTTTGTCCTGAAGACGATCTTCACGAAGATGGCTTCACTGAGGACTTCAAGTTTGATTCCAGCCTCCACAAAATGCAAGCTGGCTTCGCACTCCCTCAATTGAAGACTCTGAATATTCATCTTCGGCCGCAACAATTGTTGCGAGAGTCGTCGATGAAGAAGACGACGCCACTTCACCAACCATGGTTGCACTGTATCTTGACACTGCGTCAGGCCCTTCTGCTCCACCGAACTCCAACGCCGACCCTGCTCCATCATCTACTCCAACTGGGAACGAGTAGATGCTCTATGTCTTCAAACCTTTTTGGTCATTACTAACAAAAGGGGGACAAGCATATGATTTGATAGTCTTCAAGCGGGTCCTTATGGGTGGTTGCATTATTTTTGCTAAGTCTTTACAACTCTCATCTTTTGATACATTTGGTTCTCTAAGTTGTAACACTTAAACTCGGTGGTTGTCTGCTACTTTTTCTGCTACCTTGTGATGAGACGATAAATTCCGCATGAAGTCATTCTGCAGATGTCCATTTTTCATTATGCATGTCATTATCTTTGTTATCTCTTTATATTCATGATGAATTGTCTTCATAAGTTGAAGAGGATCTCCACAAGTAAAACCTGCCATGTGCATTTGCATTCAAAAGCAAACTACTTATATGCACATCTTCAGGGGGAGCCTTT